>NC_135479.1:71465587-72901420 GCF_052094955.1 Ictidomys tridecemlineatus
AAAGGCAGGAAGACCCCTGATGTCATTGAGAAGATAGCAGAACTCTGATGTCATTCAGAAGGCAGGCAGACCTCTGATGACACTGAGAAGGCAGGCATATCCCTGATGTCATTCAGAAGGCATGCAGACCTCTGATGTCATTGAGAAGGCAGCCAGAACCCTGATATAATTAAAAAGGTAGGCAGACCCCTGATGTCATTGAGAAGGCAGGTAGACCTCTGATGTCATTGAGAAGGCAGCCAGACCCCTCATGTCATCGAGAAGGTAGGAAGACCCCTGATGTCATTTAGAAGGCAGGTAGACTCTGACGTCATTGAGAAGGCAGACCTCTGATACCAATGAGAAGGCAGGCAGACCCCTGATGTCATTGAGAAGACACGGAGACCTCTGATGTTAATAAGAAGGCAGGCAGACCTCTGATGTCATTGAGAAGGCAAGCAGACCTCTGATGTCATTGAGAAGCCAGAGAGACCTCTGATATCATGGAGAAGGAAGAGAGACCTCTGATATCACTGAGAAGGCAGGCAGACCTCTGATGTCACTGAGAAGGCAGGCAGAACTCTGTTGTCATTGAGAAGGCAGGCAGACCTCTTTGTCTTTCAGAAGGCAGGCAGACAACTGATGTAATTGTGAAAAAGGCAGACCTTTGATGTCTTTGAGAAGGCAGGCAAACCTATGATGTAATTGAGAAGGCAGGCAGACCTCTGATATCATTGAGAAGACAGGCAGACCTCTGAATTCATTGAGAAGGCAGGGAGACCTCTGATATCATTGAGAAGGCAGACCTCTGATGTCATTGAGAAGGCAGGCAGACCCCTGATGTCATTGAGAAGGCAGGAAGACCTCTGATGTCACTGAGAAAGCAGAGAGACCTCTTATGTCATTTAGAAGGCAGGGAGAACTCTGATATCACTGAGAGGGCAAGCAGAATCTGATGTCAGCAAGAAGGCAGGAAGACCTCTGATGTCATTCAGAAGGCAGGCCTCTGATGTCATTGAGAAGGCAGGCAGACCGCAAATGTCATTCAGAAAGAAGGCCTCTGATGTCATTGAGAAGGCAGCAAGACCCCTGATGTCAATGAGAAGGTCAGCAGACTCCTGATGTCATTGAGAATGCAGGCAGACCTCTAATGTCATTGAGAAGGCAGACTTCTGATGTCATTGAGAAGGCAGACTTCTGATGTCAATAAAAAGGCAGGCAGACCATGATGTCATTCAGAACGCAGCAGACCCCTGATGTCATTGAGAAGACAGGCAGACCACTGATGTCATTGAGAAGGCAGGCAGACCCTTGATGTCATTGTGAAGGAGGCAGACCCCTTATGTCATTGAAAAGGCAGGGAGTCCCCTGATGTTATTGAGAAGATAGCAGATCTCTGATGTCATTCAGAAGGCAGGCAGACCTCTGATGTTATTGAGAAGGCAGGCAGACCTCTTATGTCATTGAGAAGGCAGGCTAACCCCTGATGTCATTGAGAAGGCAAGCATAAGTTGATGTCATCCAGAAGGCATGCAGACCTCTGATGTCATTGAGAAGGCACCAGAACCCTGATATAATTAAAAAGGTAGGCAGACCCCTGATGTCATTGAGAAGGCAGGTAGACCTCTGACATCATTGAGAAGGCAGCCAGACCCCTCATGTCATTGAGAAGGTAGGAAGACCCCTGGTGTCATTTAGAAGGCAGGTAGACTCTGACGTCATTGAGAAGGCAGACCTCTGATATCAATGAGAAGGCAGGCAGACCCCTGATTTCATTGAGAAGACACGCAGACCTCTGATGTTAATAAGAAGGCAGGCAGACCTCTGATGTCATTGAGAAGGCAAGCAGACCTCTGATGTCATGGAGAAGAAAGAGAGACCTCTGATATCACTGAGAAGGCAGGCAGACCTCTGATGTCACTGAGAAGGCAGGCAGAACTCTATTGTCATTGAGAAGGCAGGCAGACCTCTTTGTCTTTGAGAAGGCAGGCAGACAACTGATGTAATTGTGAAAAAGGCAGACCTTTGATGTCTTTGAGAAGGCAGGCAAACCTATGATGTATTTGAGAAGGCAGGCAGACCTCTGATATCATTGAGAAGGCAGGCAGACCTCTGAATTCATTGAGAAGGCAGGGAGACCTCTGATATCATTGAGAAGGCAGACCTATGATGTCATTGAGAAGGCAGGCAGACCCCTGATGTCATTGAGAAGGCAGGAAGACCTCTGATGTCACTGAGAAAGCAGAGAGACCTCTTTTGTCATTGAGAAGGCAGGGAGAACTCTGATATCACTGAGAGGGCAAGCAGAATCTGATGTCAGCAAGAAGGCAGGAAGACCTCTGATGTCATTCAGAAGGCAGGCCTCTGATGTCATTGAGAAGGCACGCAGACCGCAAATGTCATTCAGAAAGAAGGCCTCTGATGTCATTGAGAAGGCAGCAAGACCCCTGATGTCAATGAGAAGGTCGGCAGACTCCTGATGTCATTGAGAATGCAGGCAGACCTCTGATGTCATTGAGAAGGCAGACTTCTGATGTCACTGAGAAGGAAGGCAGACCCTTGATGTCATTGTGAAGGAGGCAGACCCCTTATGTCACTGAAAAGGCAGGCAGACCCCTGATGTCATTGAGAAGATAGCAGAACTCTGATGTCATTCAGAAGGCAGGCAGACCTCTGATGTTATTGAGAAGGCAGGCAGACCTCTTATGTCATTGAGAAGGCAGGCAGACCCCTGATGTCATTGAGAAGGCAGGCAGACCCCTGATGTCATTGAGAAGGCATGCAGACTTCTGATGTCATTGAGACGGCAGCCAGAACCCTGATATAATTGAAAAGGTAGGCAGACCCCTGATGTCATTGAAAAGGCAGGGAGACCTCTGATGTCATTGAGAAGGCCGCCAGACCCCTCATGTCATTGAGAAGGTAGGAAGACCCCTGATGTCATTGAGAAGGCAGGTAGACCTCTGATGTCATGAGAAGGCAGACCTCTGATATCAATGAGAAGGCAAGCAGACCCCTGATGTCATTGAGAAGACACGGAGACCTCTGATGTTATTAAGAAGGCAGGCAGACCTCTGATGTCATTGAAAAGGCAGGCAGACCTCTGATGTCATTGAGAAGCCAGAGAGACTTCTGATGTTATTAAGAAGGCAGGGAGACCTCTGATATCACTGAGAGGCAGGCAGACCTCTGATGTCTCTGAGAAGGCAGGCAGAACTCTGTTGTCATTGAGAAGGCAGGCAGACCCCTGATGTCATTCAGAAGGCAGGCCTCTGATGTCATTGTGGACTAGGCAGACCCCTGATGTCATTGAGAAGGCAGGCAATCCACTGATGTGATTGTGAAGGAGGCAGATTCCTGATGTCACTGAAAAGGCAGGCAGAACCCTGATGTCATTGAGAAGACAGGCAGACCTCTGATGTCATTCAGAAGGCAGGCAGACCGTTAATGTTATTGAGAAAGCAGGCAGACCTCTGATGTCATTGAGAAGACAGGCAGACCTCTGATGTTATTAAGAAGGCAGGCAGACCTCTGATGTCATTTAGAAGGCAGGCAGACCTGATGTCATTGAGAAGCCAGAGAGACCTCTGATGTCATGGAGAAGGCAGGGAGACCTCTGATATCACTGAGATGGCAGGCAGACCTCTGATGTCACTAAGAAGGCAGGCAGAACTCTGTTGTCATTGAGAAGGCAGGCAGACCCCTGATGTCATTCAGAAGGCAGGCCTCTGATGTCATTGTGAAGGAGGCAGACCCCTGATGTCATTGAGAAGACAGGCAGACCCCAGATGTCATTGTGAAGAAGGCAGACCTGTGATGTCATTGAGAAGGAAGGCAGACCTCTGATGTCATTTTGAAAGCAGGGAGACCTCTGATGTCATTGAGCAGGCAGACCTCTGATGTCATTCAGAAGGCAGACAGACCTCTGATGTCATTGCAAAGGCAGGCAGACCCCTGATGTCATTGAGAAGACAGGCAGACCCGTGATGTCATTGAGAAGGCAGGCAATCCCCTGATGTCATTGTGAAGGAGGCAGATTCCTGATGTCACTGAAAATGGAAGCAGACCCCTGATGTCATTGAGAAGACAGGCAGACCACTGATGTCATTGAGGAGGCAGGCAGACCACTGATGTCATTGTGAAGAAGGCAGACCCCTGATGTCATTGAGAAGGCAGGCAATCCCCTGATGTCATTGTGAAGGAGGCAGATTCCTGATGTCACTGAAAACGCAAGCAGACCCCTGATGTCATTGATAAGACAGGCAGACTTCTGATGTCATTCAGAAGGCAGGCAGACCGTTAATGTTATTGAGAAGGCAGGCAGACCTCTGATGTCATTGAGAAGGCTTGCAGACCTCTAAGTCTTTGAGAAGGCAGGCAACCCCTGATGTCATTGTAAAAAACGCATACCTCTGATGTCTTTGAGAAGGCCGGCAGACCTCTGATGTCATTGAGAAGGGAGGCAGACCTCTGATGTCATTGAAAAGGCAGTCAGAACTCTGATGTCATTGAGAAGGCAGGGAGACCCCTGATGTCATTGAGAAGGCAGGCAAACCCCTTATGTCATTGTGAAGGAGGAAGACCCCTGATGTCACTTAAAAGGCAGGCAGATCCCTGATGTCATTGAGAAGACATGCATACCTCTGATGTCATTCAGAAGGCAGGCAGACCTCTAATGTTATTGAGAAGGCAGGCAGACCTGTGATGTCATTGAGAAGGCATTAAGACCTCTAATGTCATTGAGAAGGCAGGCAGACCCCTGATGTGACTGAGAAGACAGGCAGACCTCTGATGTTATTGAGAAGGCAGGAAGACCTCTAATGTTATTGAGAAGGCAGGCAGACCTCTGATGTCATTGAGAAGGCAGGCAGACCTCTGATGTCATTGAGAAGGCAGCCAGACCCCTGATGTCATTGAGAAGGCAGACCTCTGATGTCACTGAGAAGGCAGGCAGAACCCTGATGTCATTTAGAAGACAGGCAGAACCCTGATGTCATTGAGAAGGCAGGCAGACCTCTGATGTCATTAAGAAGGAAGCACTCTGATGTCATTGAGAAGGCAGGCAGATCCCTGATGTCATTGAGAAGACAGGGAAATCTCTGATGTTATTAAGAAGGCAGGCAGAACTCTGATGTCATTGAGAAGGCAGGCAGACCCCTGATGTCACTGAGAAGGCAGACCTCTGATGTAATTGAGAAGGCAGGCAGACCTTTGATGTCATTTAGAAGGCAGACCTCTGATGTCACTGAGAAGTCAGGCAGACCCCTGATGTCATTCAGAATTCAGGCAGACCTCTGATGTTATTGAAAAGGCAGGAAGACCTCTGATGTCATTGGGAAGGCAGGGAGACCTGTGATGTCATCGAGAAGGCAGGTAGACCTCTGATGTCATTGAGAAGGCACGCAGACCTCTTTGTCTTTGAGAAGGCAGGCAGACAACTGATGTCATTGTGAAAACGGCAGACCCCTGATGTCATTGAGAAGGCAGGAAAACCCCTGATTTTATTGTGAAGGAGTGAGACCCCTGATGTCACTGAGAAGACAGGGAGACCCCTGATGTCATTGAGAAGACAGGCAGACTTCTGATATTATTCAGAAGGCAGGCAGACCTCTGATGTCATTGAGAAGGCAGGCAGTCCTCTGATGTCACTGAGAAGGCACGCAGATCCCTGATGTCATTGAGAAGGCAGGCAGACCTCTGATATCATTGATAAGGCAGCCAGACCCCTGATGTCATTGAGAAGGTAGGCAGACCCCTGATGTCACTGAGAAGGCAGGCAGATCTCTGATGTCATTGAGAAGGCAAGCAGACCTCTGATGTCATTGAGAAGGAAGCCTTACCCCTGATGTTATTGAGAAGGTATGCAGACCCCTGATGTCATTGAGAAGGCAGGAAGACCTCTAATGTCATTGAGAAGGCAGATCTCTTATGTCACTGAGAAAGCAGGTAGTCCCCTGATGTCATTCAGAAGGCAGGCAGACCCCTGATGTTATTGAGAAGGAAGGCAGACCTCTGATGTCATTTTGAAAGCAAGGAGACCTCTGATGTCATTGAGCAGGCAGACCTCTGATGTCATTCAGAAGGCAAGAAGACTTCTGATGTCATTGAAAAGTCAGGCAGATTCCTGATGTCATTTAGAAGACAGGCAGACCCGTGATGTCATTGAGAATACAGGCAGACCACTGATGTCATTGAGGAGGCAGGCAGACCACTGATGTCATTGTGAAGGAGGCAGACCCCTGATGTCATTTAGAAGGCAGGCAATCCCCTGATATCATTGTGAAGGAGGCAGATTCCTGATGTCACTGAAAAGGCAGGAAGACCCCTGATGTCATTGAGAAGACAGGCAGACCTCTGATGTAATTCAGAAGGCAGGCAGACCGTTAATGTTATTGAGAAGGCAGGCAGACCTCTGATGTCATTGAGAAGGCTTGCAGACCTCTAAGTCTTTGAGAAGGCAGGCAGACCCCTGATGTCATTGTGAAAAAGACATACCTCTGATGTCATTGAGAAGGCAGGCAGACCTCTGATGTCATTGAGAAGGGAGGCAGACCTCTGATGTCATTGAAAAGGCAGTCAGATCTCTGATGTCATTGAGAAGGCAGGGAGACCCCTGATGTCATTGAGAAGTCAGCCAGTCCCCTGATGTCATTGAGAAGGTAGGCAGACCCCTGATGTCATTGAGAAGGCAGGCAGACCTCTGATGTCATAATGAAGGCAGACCTCTGATATCTCTGAGAAGGCAGGCAGAACCCTTATGTCATTCAGAAGGCAGGCAGACCCCTGATGTTATTGAGAAGGCAGGCAGACCTCTGATGTCATTGAGAAGGCCGGAAAACCCCTGATGTCATTGAGAAGACAGGCAAACCCCTGATGCCATTGAGAAGACAGGCAGACCTCTGATGTTATAGAGAAGGCACGCAGACCCCTGATGTCATTGAGAAGGCAGAAAGACCTCTGATGTTATTGAGAAGGCAGGCAGAACTTTGATGTCATTGAGAAGGCAGGCAGACCTCTGATGTCATTGAGAAGGCAGGCAGACCCCTGATGTCATTGAGAAGGCAGGCATAACTCTGATGTCATCGAGAAGGCAGACCTCTGATGTCAATGGGAAGGCCCGAAGACCCCTGATGTCATTCAGAAGGCAGGCAAACCCCTGATGTCATTGAGAAGGCAGGCAGAACTCTGATGTCATTGAGAAGGAAGGCAGACCTCTGATGTCATTGAGAAATCAAGGAGACCTCTGATGTCACTGAGAAAGCAGACAGACCTCTGATGTCATTGAGAAGGGATGCAGACCTTTTTGTCTTTGAGAAGGCAGGCAGTCCCCTGATGTCATTGTGAAGGTGGCAGAACTCTGATGTTATTGAGAAGGCAGGCAGACCTCTGATATCATTGAGAAGGCAGACAGACCTCTGATGTCTTTGAGAAGGCAGGCAGACCTCTGATGTCATTGTGAAGGAGGCAGACCCCTGATGTTATTGAGAAGTTAGGAAAACCCCTGATGTCATTGTGAAGAAGTCAGACCCCTGATGTCACTGAGAAGCCTGGCAGACCCCTGATGTCATTGAGAAGACAGGCAGACCTCTCATATCACTGAGAAATCAAGGAGACCTCTGATGTTATTGAGAAGGCAGGCAGACCTCTGATGTCATTGAGAAGGCAGGCAGACCTCTGATGTCTTTTAGAAGGCAGGCAGACCTCTGATGTCATTGTGAAGGAGGCAGACCCCTGATGTTATTGAGAAGTTAGGAAAACCCCTGATGTCATTGTGAAGAAGTCAGACCCCTGATGTCACTGAGAAGCCTGGCAGACCCCTGATGTCATTGAGAAGACAGGCAGACCTCTCATATCACTGAGAAATCAAGGAGACCTCTGATGTTATTGAGAAGGTAGGCAGACCTCTGATGTCATTGAGAAGGCAGGCAGACCTCTGATGTCTTTTAGAAGGCAGGCAGACCTCTGATGTCATTGAGACGGCAGCCAGTCCCCTGATGTCATTGAGAAGTTAGGCAGACCCCTGATGTCACTGAGAAGGCAGGCAGACCTCTGATGTCATTGAGAAGGCAAGCAGCCCTCTGTTGTCATTGAGAAGGAAGCCAGACACCTGATGTCATTGAGAAGGTACGGAGACCCCTGATGTCATCGAGAAGGCAGGCAGACCTCTGATGTCATTGAGAAGGCAGACCTCTGATGTCACTGAGAAGGCAGGCAGACCCCTGATGTCATTCAGAAGGAAGGCAGACCCTGATGTTATTGAGAAGGCAGGTAGACCTCTTCTGTCATTTAGAAGACAGGCCTCTAATGTGATTGTGAAGGAAGCAGACCCCTGATGTCACTGAGAAGGCAGGCAGACCTCTTATGTCATTGAGAATGCAGACCTCTGATGTCATTGAGAAGTCAGGCAGACCTCTGATATCATTGAGAAGACAGGCAGACCTCTGATGTCTTTCAGAAGGCAGCCAGACCTCTGATGTCATTGTGAAAAAGGCAGACCCCTGATGTCATTGAGAAGGCAGGAAAACCCCTGATTTCATTGTGAAGGAGTAAGACCCCTGATGTCACTGAGAATACAGGGAGACCCCTGATGTCATTGAGAAGACAGGCAGACTTCTGATATCATTCAGAAGGCAGGCAGACCTGTGATGTTATTGAGAAGGCAGGCAAACCTCTGATGTCATTGAGAAGGAAGGCAGACCTCTGATGTCACTGAGAACGCAGGCAGTCCCCTGATGTCATTGAGAAGGCAGGCAGACCTCTGATATCATTGAGAAGGCAGCCAGACCCCTGATGTCATTAAGAAGGTAGGTAGACCCCTGATGTCACTGAGAAGGCAGGCAGACCTCTGATGTCATTGAGAAGGCAAGGAGACCTCTGATGTCATTGAGAAGGAACCCAGACCCCTGATGTTATTGAGAAGGTATGCAGACCCCTGATGTCATTGAGAAGGCAGGCAGACCTCTGATGTCATTGAGAAGGCAGACCTCTGATGTCACTGAGAAGGCAGGTAGTCCCCTGATGCCATTCAGAAGGCAGGCAGACCCCTGATGTCATTGAGAAGGCAGGCAGACCTCTGATGTCATTGAGCAGGCAGACCTCTGATGTCACTGAGAAGGCAGGTAGTCCCCTGATGTCATTCAAAAGGCAGTCAGACCCCTGATGTCATTGAAAAGGCAGGCAGACCTCTGATGTCATTGAGAAGGCAGACCTCTGATGTCACTGAGAAGGCAGGTAGTCCCCTGATGTCATTCAAAAGGCAGGCAGACCCCTGATGTCATTGAGAAGGCAGGCAGACCTCTAATGTCACTGAGAAGGCAGAAAGACCTCTGATTTCACTGAGAAGGCAGGCAGACCTCTGATGTCATTGAGAAGGCAGGCAGCCCTTTGATGTCATTGTGAGGCATGGAGACCCCTGATGTCACTGAGAAGGCAGGGAAACCGCTGATGTCATTGAGAAGGCAGGGAGACCTCTGATGTCCTTGAGAAGGCAGGGAGACCTCTGATGTCACTGAGAAGGCAGGCAGACCCCTGATGTCATTGTGAAAGAGGCAGACCCCTGATGTCATTGAGAAGGCAGGCAGACCCCTGATGTCACTGAGAAGGCAGACCCCTGATGTCATTGAGTAGGCATGCAGACCTCTGATGTTATTGAGAAGGCACGGAGACCTCTGATGTCATTGAGAAGGCAGGCAGACCTCTGATGTCACTGAGAAGGCAGGCAGACCCCTGATGTCATTAAGAAGGCAGACCTCTGATGTCATTTAGAAGGCAGGCAAACTCCTGATGTCATTGAGAAGGTAGGCAGGCTTCTGATGTCACTGAGAAGGCAGAAATACCTCTGATGTCATTGAGAAGGCAGACCTCTGATGTCACTGAGAAGGCAGGCAGACCCCTGATATCATTCAGAAGGCAGTCAGACCTCTGATGTCATTGAGAAGGCAGGCAGACCTCTGATGTTATTGAGAACGTAGGCAGACCCCTGATGTCATTGAGAAGGAAGGCAGACCTCTGATGTCATTGAGAAGGCTGACCTCTGATGTCACTGAGAAGGAAGGCAGACCCCTGATGTCATTCAGAAGGCAGGCAGACCTCTGATCATTGAGAAGGCAGGCAGACCTCTGATGTCATTGAGAAGGCAGACCTCTGATGTCACTGATTAGGCTAGGAGACCTTTCTTGTAATTCAGAAATCAGGCAGTCCTCTGATGTTATTGAGAAGGCACGCAGACCCCTGATGTCATTCAGAAGGCAGGCCTTTGATGTCATTGTGAAGGAGGCAGACCCATGATTTAACTGAGAAGTCAGGCAGACCTCTGATATCATTGAGAAGGAAGGCAGACCTCTGATGTCACTGAGAATGCAGGGAGACCTCTGATGTCACTAAGAAGGAATGCAGACCTCTGATGTCATTTAGAAGGCAGGCAGATCCCTGATGTCATTGTGAAGGAGGCAGACACCTGATGTCACTGAGTAGGCAGGCACACCTCTGATATTATTGAGAAGGCAGACCTCTGATATCCTTGAGAAGGCAGGAAGACCTCTGATGTCATTCAGAAAGCAGGCAGACCCCTGATGTCATTTAGAAGTCAGGCAGACTTCTGATGTCACTGAGAAGGCAGGCAGACCTGTGATGTCATTCAGAAGGCAGGCAGACCCCTGATGTCATTGTGAAGGAGGCAGACCCGTGATGTCATTGAGAAGGCAGGTAGACCTCTGATGTCATTGAGAAGGCAGGCAGACCCCTAATGTCATTGAGAAGGCAGGCAGACCTCTGAACCACCTCTAGAGGACTTATAGTGCTAATTCGATACACATGCTATGGAAATCACTGTTATACTGCAATTTTATTTAAATCATGTTTTCTTGTTGCATTTCTATTTTTAAAAATCTTTTCTCTCCACAGTCTAATCAGTGGATAAGAAACCTTATGGTTGGGGCTGACTGTCCGTCCTCCCACAGACTAAGGACAACCCACCCTCACCCTGGATCAAGAATGTTCAGGCAAATTCTCCAACTCTGGGAAATGGATCACCTAGAGCTTGTGGGGAGAGGGGCTCCTCACATAGGTGGCCCCTGTTCCTTGTGCTTACTCTTTTGGAAGTGGGTTTTTGTGATTTTTAAATTTTTTTACTTGTACCTTTCAAGAGCTTTCTCAATTTCCTCTTCCTCTTTCCACGCTCCTGTCTGGGGAATGAAGTGTAGAGAAACCCACCTCTAAACATACACTCCACAGAAATGCACTTAAGGATCCAAGTTGGGGGGGGTCCTCTTAAGATCTGGTCTCTTCTTGAGTAATTTAAGTGGTGGCAACTTCAAAGAGAGGGGAGGCTCCTTCAAAACTCTGTGCAGCATCCACGTGGGACCAACTTGCCTTCCCTGGTTCTCAAAGCCCAATTTAATCCAAGCTTATTAACACATAACATTTTAATTTGCCTTTTCAATACGTTCTGCACTGTATAAGCATAACAAATTTAATAATATCAGAAGTAAGAATTTCATATGTTAATTACAGTGCTCTACATCTTCAAGAAGCTCCGTCCAGTTGGGGGTAACCCCTGTGGAAAAGAGATTGCTGTAAAGCGAGACAGGTTCTGGTCCTTCCTCCTCCCATCCCCAAATCACTGTATTGAAAGAAATTCAAAAGGAAAAAATCATAAATTTCTTAGGTACAAAAAATGAGCTAAAATCTCATGTTCTCCAGTGTCTCCCTGTGGGTTGCTCCAGAAGCAGAGAATGAGCTAAGGGTCCCAGTGTATGTTGTTTATTTTGAGCCAGAATGTCCCAGATGGGAGAGGAAAATTAAGGGAAAAGGAGCCATCAGTAAAAGATGTATAATGGATCCTGCTGCCCACCCTGCTTGGAACTCTGGGACACAGTACAGGACATGTCCCACTTCAAAATTATCACCAGAGAGGGAAGGGTCTGTCAATCATTGGTTAAGAGCTATTTCCAGGGGCCATTAATTCCCTGGCAGTCCACTGCATGTTGGTAACATAGGCCCCTGTTCCCAGATAAAGCCACAGACAAAGGCAGGCAGGTGCAGGCAGCAGAAGTTGGGCTGGTGCATCCTGAAGAGGTCAGAGTGGGGGAAAGGGGGTGGGCACAGAAAAGCCAGGATGATACAGTGCAGACCCAAGTGCCCCTTGCATAACCTCCAGCCCCAGCATAAGCTTGTTAGTTACTGGATTGTGCCGATGTTCAATGCAGCTCTGAATTTTCCTGGGCCAGGAGAGATTCTGAATCTTCAGAGCTAAACCAGTCAGCAAATAATTTTGAGCATTTATAAGGCACTAGGTAGATACTAGTTAGGTCTGGAGACTCAGTTATGAGTCTTGATTTTTGTCCTGTACATGCACACAGTGTGCAGACTGTCACCTAGTGGTGGCATGTGAACCTCCAGTGGCAGACAGGGTCACTCTAGCGGGTTGAAAGAACACTTTTAATTTTTACTTTGTTAGTTATATATTTATTTTAATGAGTATCCAAAACGTATTTTACCATTCTACTCACAATCTCCCTCCAATCTGCCCTGCCCACATTCCTGACCTACTGACTGTTGTTTTGTTTTGTTTTGTTTTAGTTGTAGATGGACATAATACCTTTATTTCATGTATTTATTTTTATTTGGCACTGAGGATGGAATCCAGGGCCTCACATGTGCAAGGCAAGTGCTCTACCACTGAGCCCCAGCCCCAGGCCCTGACCTGTGTACTCTTAAGAACATAATAAGATGGTTCCTTGAAGTTGTAATAGATAACACAGTAATAGATAACAATTTTTCTCATGGCAAACTCCTACACATTCTTCAAGAACCATAAAAATGTTGCCTCCTCCTCTATGAAGCCTTCCCTGATTCCTCCTTGCCTCGGTGGCTTCCTGTGTGTGGGTCTTCAGGGGCCCATTCCTCACCATGTGGACCTGTTTCCTCATCCATTTCTCCCCTTAGACCAGGCATCCAGCAGGTCCATCTTTATATCCTAGCACTGGGGCTGCTTAATGGAGGTTACATTATGTGAGTGCTCTACTGCTGAGCCTCAACCTCAGCCCCAACAATACATATTTATGACACATACTCAACTACATATTTTAAAGTGAACAATATATTATATACATCCACAAAACCATCTACACAATCAAGATAGTGAACTTCTCCATTACCTCATCATCCTCAAATTTTCTTTCTTTCTTTTTCTTTTTTGATACCGGAAATTGAACTCAGGGGTACTTTACCATTGCATTACATTCCCAACCCCTTTATTTTTTTTACTTTTTTGTTTTGAGATAGGGTCTTTGTTGAGGGTCTCACTAAATTATCCAGGCTGGCCTCAAATTTGTGATCCTCCTGCCTCAGCCTCCTCAGTGTCTGGGAAAACAGGCATGCACCACTGTACTCTGCCCAAAAGTTTTTTAATGCTCCCTGTAATTTCACCTTCTGAGCACAAGTAACCACCAATCTGCTGATACTATAAAATAGTTTACATTTTCTAGAATTATATATAAACAAAATCTTGTGATATGTGCTTTTAACAAAAATCTGGCTTCATTCACTCATAAAAATTTGTCCACCCTGCTATGATATAGTCATAATCTATTCCTTTTCACTGCTGAGTAGTATTCTATTGTATAGATGTATCACATTACCCTCCATTTTATAAATGAGGAGACTGAGGTTTGGAGAAGCAAAACAACTTGCCCAAGGTCACTTTGCTGGTGAACTTGAACCCAGGTGAGTGCCTCTAGGGCCTACTAACTTAACTGCCACCTGTGCCTTCTACCTGGGGCATGATGACTTTTTTTCACTCTCTTTTCTTTTTTCTGTTTTTCCAGTGCTGGGAGACATAGTGTTTTTTGCTGTGGTAGACAGAATAATGGCCCCCCAGAGACATTTATGTCCTAATTCCTAGAGTCTGTAAATATGATATATAAGGTGGCAAGGGGCAATTAATGTTGCAGATAAAATCAAGGTTGCTCTAAGATGGCCTCAAGATCAAAAGATTCCCTTGGTTTCTTACACTGGGTGCCAGGAGCAGTGTAATCACAAGGGTCCTTTGAAGAAGCAGAAGCAGGCAGAAGAGGAGAGGAGGAAAGAGATCTGTAGATGCTGGCTTTGAAAATGGAGGAAGGGGCCACAAGGCAAGGAATGCAAGAGGCCTTTAGGACTTGGAAAGGGCCAGGAATTCTCCAGAAAAAATGGAGCCCTGCCAACACTGGAGGGCGGAGGAGGAACATGTGACCCACTTCCTGGCTTTCAGGACTGTAAGATAAGTTTGTGTTGCTTTAAATCCCTCATTTTTGCAAATTTGTTACAGCAGCAACAGGAAACTAATACAATGACTTTGACCATTTCTTTTAGAAAGTATGAATCCTGGGAGGTGAGCTAGGGGCTACTGTGGTGTCCAGGAAGAGTTGGGGGAAAATGGGTCTATCACAGGGTGTGGGTCTCTGGGCAGAATGGTCACACCCCTATTCCCTACCATAGGCTCAGTCCCAAGTTCTGGCTAAAATATTCCCAAGAAGTGAGCATGGCTCTATGGTGGGAGACCTTGAAGCTCAGACCTGTCTAGGCTGAACAAATCATTCCCTGGTTCTTTTTGAAGTCCTGGGGTGAACACAAGTGATAGGTTTTCTCTACCAACTGAGCCCAACAGACCCAGGCCCCAGCTCCAGAGGATGCTGGGAATGTGGGCATGCTGGCCCAAGGTCAGCGTTGACATGGATGCTCAGAAAACAGAGATGATCAAAGCCCTTGGAGAAGGAGGGCTTGTGAGAGTCCATAGGAGCTGACAGCAAGTGAGAGTACACTTAGTGCTTATATAACAGAAAAAGCAAACTGCTTTTTTTTCTCCCTGCACTCTCAATGGCCAGCACAGAGGACTTCTGTGGCCAGGTGAGGGGGTGGCTTTCCTGCACCACACATTTCTCCAATGGACATTTGCTGGGTGACCTGCCATTCAGCTCAATTCTGAAACTATTGAAGGACTCAGCCCCACAAACCTTCCCCCACCCTAGCCCAGATACCACTTGTCAGTCACAGATTGTCACCTGTATGTCACTCTGTCTATAATAAATTGGGGTTCCCACATGCCTACCTCAGGTTTGATAACTAAACAAGAGGGCTCAGAGAACTCAGGGGAACTTGCCTCCTGGTTCATTAAATGATTTGATAAAAGACATCGATGAACAGCCAGAAAGAAAAAAAAATGAGAGAAGAAAGAACATAAGTTTAGTCCTGGAGCTGGGGCTGGGGCTTGGTGGTAGAGCTCTGAATTGGTCCTCAGGGCAGGATCTGTCTTTCCCATGGAGTTGGGATGCATTGCCCTCTTGGCACGTGGATGTATTCACCAATCTGGAAATACCCTGAGTCCCCAGAGTTCAGAATGTTTAGGAGTGTTTTATTCTGGAGTTATGACCAACTGGCTGATTGAGCAGAGTTGAGAATTGAATGCACCAAGCTACACCCCAGCCCTACGCCTGCTTTATTTTCAACCTAATCTCCAGCCCCCTCTCCCCTCTCTAAAGGATGAGGGCTGACATGGAAGAATCCAAACTTCTAATATGGCTTGGTCATGCTGGTGACCAATCTCCATCCAGAAAACTACCAAGAAAGTCACCTCATTAAAGCAAAAGACACCACTATCACCTAGAAAATTGCAAGCATTTAGGAACTCTGTGCCAGGAACTGGGTATAAAGACCACAATGTGTGTGTGTGTGTGTGTGTGTGTGTGTGTTTGTGTGTGTTTGTGTGTGTGTCAATCAATGGGGATTGAATTCAGGGGTGCTCTATCACTGAGCTATACCCCCAGGACTATTTTATTTTGAGACAGGATCTAGCTAAGTTACTGAAGCTGGCCTTGAACTTGGGGTCCTCCTGTCTCAGCCTTCAGAGTCACTAGGATTACAGGCATGCACCACCATGCATGGCTCTAAAATATTTTCTTTTTTTACAAATCACAATGCCAGCTGGGAGAGGTGGCATTTGCCTATAATTCCAGAAAATCAGGGAGACTGAAGTAGGAGGATCTCAAGTTGGAGGCCAGTCTTGGCAACTTAGCGAGACCCTGCATCATAAAAATAAAATATAAAGAGCCATAAATGTAACTCAGTGACAGAGCACCCCTGGGCTCAACTCCAAGTACTACACAAATCAATCAATTAATCAATAAACCACAATATCACAGTCAGTGGACTTCAAACACAAATCCCTTACTGCAAGGTGATGTACAACTCAGAAGACATGGATATTACTAGAAGTTCATTCAATCATTAATAATTAGTCCATTTTACCCTTCAGATATATAGAAATATTTCCCAGAACTAGGTCACCAGGTTTTCAGGCTTCCATTTGATCTTCTCAGGTTCCAAACACAGAATTGGTCTTGTCAAATGGCTTTGTCTTTTCAGGAATCTGCTCTGATTGCCCTAAGAGTGACTGTCCTCTCTTGCTCTGAGCCTCTCCAGGTATCCATGTTTCTTGAATTTCTCTCCTTCCAATCATTTCTTGACCCTCAGTGATTATTTCTCTTTCTGTTCATTTATGCCCAAACTTTTCTACCTATGGAAGGACACGAGGTTGGCCACCATCCTGGTCTAACTTCAGGCAATAATACCACCTTAGCAAGTGTCTGCCCATCAGCTGACCCCTGTTCTGGGGTAAGGTTACACAGAAGCACAACTAGCCTGGGGCTGTTCTTACCACAGGCCATGCAGCTGTGCTTATTGCTGTTTTTTCTTTTAATTTTTTAAAAAATCTGTTCTTTTTAGATATACTCTGGTGCACTCACTGTTAATCCCTGTTTTGACAAAGAAACGACCCACCCTCCAGGCCCTTAGGAACTCTTACCAAGTCCCCAGTGGAGAAGGAAGAAAGAACAAAGTGTAGTCCTGGTGCTGGGGCTGGGGCTCAATGGTAGAGTGCTTGCCTGGCACCCCCGAGGCCCTGGTTTCCATCCCCAGTGCCCAAAAAGGTGCAGCAGCCTCCTCCTGCCCTGGTCTGCATGCTCCTAGCAGAGCAAAATGGTCAGGTGTATGTTGAGAAGTTCCCACTGGCTGTTTGGTGGCTGATCCATAGGAAAATACCAGAGACCATCCAGGAGGAGAGAGCAGGGGCGGCCAGCCCTAGGGAGGTGGGGGCTAGTTGGAAGGAAGGAGATATCTTTGGGAGAAAATGGAACATGTGATCCCAGGATGAGCCCAGACCTGGCTCTGCTGGCTTCAGGACTTGCCTTCCAGAAGAAGTCTTCAGGGCCAGCACTGTGACTGGTGAGACACTAGGGCGGTGTGTCAGCCACCATTCCCAGGATGGCCAAACCGAGATTGGGTGTGAGATGGGAAAAAAAAAAAAAACAAGGCTGAAGAGCCCAGGGTTCCTGAGGGGGTTGGAAAAACCTTTTTATTGTCTTTGTTTCATTCCAGGGGCAGAGGTTTTTTTTTTTTTTTTTTTTGTTTTGATGCTGGAGAAGAATCCAAGGGCCTCACACATGCTAGTCCAGATCTCTACCACTGAGCCACTCTCTCCCCCAGGAAGGCTTAAGAAAGCACTTCCTGAGGAAGAACAGGAGCCTGAGGAGGCTTCCCGGCCCGAGAGACATGCTTTTGGTCCACCTGTCTGGGAGAAAGCATGACTGGCAGGGTGGAGCCTGGGTACCCTGTCTGACTCTGGGGACAGGCAAGGACTGGGGAAACTGTTCCCAAAATGCTGGGCATAAATTTCCATCCCAGGCCCAGATGTGTGAAGGCCTCTACCCCACAGGCTTCTTCCTCATGGAGGTGGCCCTGATATGGTGTCCAGCTTTTCTTGGCTCGGGGCTGCAGGAACAAGGGGGCATCTAGGCAGCTGCTGTCTGTCCTCCGCCCTGTTCCTTCTCTGTCCCTGCCATGGTAACAGGAAACCACATTTCCCAACACTATGGACCAAATGGTGCCCATTCCGAATTTCATTTTTTGGAGTCCTAACCCCCAGTACCTCAGCATGTGACTGTATTTGGTGACAGAGTCTTTAAAGTTGAGTAAAAAAGAGGCCAACACAGCTCAGAGGGTGGACATTTTGGGAGTGTACAAGAGGACAGCTGCCTCCAACTTATTCCTGGGCTTCTACACACCCTCTAATTCTCCTGGGACTAGCTGCGCTTCCTCTGCCACAGGAACACGAAGCAAGAGCCATTCCCCCCACGCTATTGAGTTGATGTTCCTTGGACACTTGTGCCTCTACTACTGTGTCCTGGCGACTGCTGAGCATGTGACACTGCATACATTCTAGGGGATAGCCAACCTCACTCCCAGGGCTGAATCACTACAGGGCTGAATACCACCTTTTTTTTCTTTTTTCTTTTTATTCTTGGTACTAGGAATTGAACTCAGGAGCACTCAGCCTTATTTTGTATTTTGTTTAGAGACAAGGCCTCACTTAGTTGTTTAGGTTCACATTAAGTTTCTCAGGCTGGCTTTGAACTCACATTTTTCCTGCCTCAGCCTCCCAAGCCACTGAGATTACAGGTGCACCCGCCCTTCCCCTCCCTTTCCACTTACCCACCCCCCACTCAGGGCAGGACTCATAACTCCAAAGTCTACTTCCTCCTTCTTTCCACACCTGACGTGGGTCAATCCTGATCCCCTACACAGTTTAAAAGTCACAGGCAACTTTGTGTTCCAGGTGTCCTGTTAGATTTCAAGGTCCAGAAATTATATTGATTACAAAGCAAGTTTACTTCTGGGAAAAACAATAACAACAAAAAATCATGAGGATGGGCCATACTTTGATAGGACAGGTATCTTCATAAGGAAAGAACACAGACACAAACAGAAAGAAGACCAGGTGAAGACACAGGGAGGAGACAGTCAAGGAAGGAGGACTCAGTAGAAACTAACTCTGCCAACACTTGATTTCAAACTTTTGATTGTTTAAGTCATCCAATTAGAAGGAAAAATAGAGAAAAAAATCAGTGATCCTCATTACAGCAGCTCTAGCAAACTAATACAACCACCATCCCCACAATAACAACAGCAAACACATACTGTGACTTCCATGTGACAAGATGATCTTCACTAACTCTAAAAGGTGGGAGTTAGGGGCCATGCTGGGATCATCTGCCACCTATCAGCTATGTGATCTGGTTAAATTACTTTGCCTCTCTGGGCCTTGATTTCCTCTTCTATCTCCTGGAACTAAAATAGCACCTACACACCAGTGTGGTATTGTAGAATAATATAAAGCATTTAAAGGGTTTAGAGCAATTTCTAGAACTTAATGTTGGCTTTTATTATTGATTTATTTGAAATGAGATCTGGGCCCAAACTCTTAGGGTCAAGCAATCTTCTTCTTTCAGCCTCCAAAGTAGCTGGGATTATTAGAGTGGCACTTGGCTTTAATATTGGCTGTAGTTATTCATCTCATTTTATAGGTGTGAAAATAAAGGATCTGAGAGGCTAAATAACTTGCCCAAGGTCACACAGCAAGTGGCAGGGTCAGGATTTGAACCCACACAAGTCAGACTCCAAACACAAAGTTGCTGCCTTCCTTCCCACCCCTCAGCTGCCCAGATGCAAAGTCCACCTCGGTGACTCTTTTTTAATTAATTAATTTATTATTAGTTCTAATCAGTTACACATGATAGCAGAAAGCTTTTCGATTCCTTGTTCACAAATGGAGTAGAATTTTTCACTCTCTGGTTGTACATGATGTAGAGTCGCACCATTCTGCAATCATACATGTACCTAGGGTAATGATGTCCATCTCATTTCACCCTTAGTGTTGGTCTCCCCTGTCCCTGGAAGCCCAACTGTGAACACTGGACTCTGGACATTGACTTGGGACAGAGCGCTGGTCAAGTGGCCTCAGGTGCTCCTCCTCAATTCATTTCCTCTTCCAGCTCTCACTGCTGCCCAAAGCAGATGTGGCTTGCCCCAGGACACAGAGCTGACGAGGCAGAATAGGGAGGGGCTCTGCCCTTCCTGAAGTCCCAAGTCCATCCTCTGGCTCACCCCAACAGGCAGCCTCAGAAGGGAGATGGGACCTTGCCTGGGGTCCTGGGCAGGGACCAGAGCCTCTTGATCCTGGGTGATCTGGTGTCCTGGGCAGAGATACTCCTGCAGCTGCTGCCCTGATAGCAGCCAGGTGTATCTGCAAACTGCTCCATGAGCTCAGAGGCCTGTGAACTGAGGACATATGATAAGAAGGACCCTCAGGGACGTCTTGGGAGATCTGTGGCCTCTGCTGGACAGACTTCATCCTGAAACACAAAAGTTGGACTCCAAACTCAAAGTTGGAGTCCAACTTTGTATTTCCTAGATATACATCTTCTCTGCCTTGAAAGTGGCCATTCAGCCCACACTTATGGCATCTTCTGCAGCCCTTGTCCTATGGCCACGTTGTTTATGGTCAGGGTGAGAAAATCTAGCCAATGTGGTAGGCTTGGAAGACCACCTTCAGACCCCCACCCACTAAGAACTGAGAGGGGGGTGTATGGCTCCTCACATCACACGCTAAATCAGTAACAACACAGGGCTGATCTTCCTGTGGGTGCCTCGTGCCTCATAGCCCTGTTGGCCTTAAACAACTGAGCTGCTGGGGTGGGTGTTGGCACCTCGAATTGAACCCAGGGGTGCTCAAAACCACATCCCCATCCCTTTTTAAAATATTTTCATTAGAGACAGTGTCTGACTGAGTTGCTTAGGGCCTCATTAAGTTGCTGAAGTTGGCTTTGAACTCATATCCTCCTGCCTCAGCCACCCAAGTCACTGGGATTTCAAGCATGGGCCAGCTGGTTTGATGGTTTTTAAGGGGTTGAATACCAAGAGAAGGTTCCCAGCTCCCAATATGACTTGTGGAAACAGCTAGGAGTGTGTCTTCATAGCTGGCAGTGATTTGATCCCAGCTTACCACTTGGGCACAGGTCCCTGTAATCTGACCTGTGCTCTGTGTGTGTGTGTGTGGGGGGGGATAGGGGTGTCTCTGGATCTCCACACCCATCTGGTCACCCTGTCCTGCACTGTGTCTTGTTGTCAAGTTCCAGAGGGACACAATACCTTTATTTTATATATTTTTATCTATGCCTAACCCAGTGCCTCGCACATGCTAGGCCAGCGCTCTACCACTGAGCCGCCACTTAGCCCCCAGCACTGCGTCTATCTAGCAGCTCTAACAGTCCTGGTTCTGGCTCTGCTCCTACTCTGCAGCCTGCAGATACCTCTGGTCTTAGTTGATCCTTAACCCCTAAAACCCTTGTAAACATTTTCCAATCTCTTCTATGATGAATCAAATCTTAATGGCCTCATTGCCTGTCCAATCTGGCCCCCACCTCCTGCCCATGCCATGCTGACCCTCACCCTTCCAATCTTGGCCTTGCTTCCTGCAGTACCCACCTTGGAAGCCCTCCTCCCCCCATATCAGATGGCATGTGAGATGAAGCCCATCTGCCACCTCTACCCAAGTTCAGTTCCCATGGTCTCTCCCAGGGCTCACCTTCACCTATGTCTGTTCTAACCTCAGTTGGCCATTCTGCAGTGTGGGGAAGAAGGAACCCCAGTCCCCTCTTTCATTACAAGGTGCTGAGAATGTGAATCAGTCCATCTGACTTCACTTGGGGATCTGATTCCTAGAGATCTGCCTGGCTCCCACCTCAAGATAGCTCTTTCTCCACTGGATTCCATCCTGCCCCTGACAACCCCCTAGCTAGCCTAACATGCCCACCTGTGAGTACTAGGCTGTTGAAAGCATCTTTGGAGGCTCACTCACTTGCTGGAGCCTCCTGGGTCTCCTGCAAGAGTGTGGAGCAGCAAAAAGCACAGGACTGTAGAAGCCAAGGGGTTGGCTTCTGATAGGTCTTGTCACTGGAGAGAGTCCGATGAGGTCCCAGAGAGGAGGACCTCAATTCAGGACAATGGGGTCCTAATGTATGTGACAGTAAAGATTCTAGCCTGTGTCAGACATTAAGGTACACAGATTTATTTCAGAAAGCAAGGAGTACACATTCAAGAGAGAATTCGAACCAGGTGTCATGGTGCCCACCCATAATCCCAGCAACTAGGGAGGCTCAAGCAGGAGAGTCACGAGTTCAAGGCCAGCCTCAGCAACTTATCAAGAACCTGTCTCAAAATAAAAAATAAAAATAGGGGCTGGGGTGGTTCAGTGCTCCTTGGATTTAATCCCTAGTACAAAAAAAGGGGTGGGGTGGGCAGGAATACAGGCAATCTCAAGAGTAAGAGCACTTCTGTGGTTTGGACTATTCTTTTAAAGGAAACTTGTTGAGTGTGGGCCTGGGCAGGTTTGTGGAATTGACATCAGTCTGGTGATCACAGATGGCTTATGGAGGTCTGGGAGTTCCAGGGATCCTTAGATTGACATCTTCTCCATTATCTGATCAATAGATAAGGTTAGGAAAGTACCCTATATTATAGGTTTACTATCTCCCTTTCTCAACCAATTTTAAAAATGCATGTATTAGTGGGCTAATTAACAGTCCACAGGGCAGTTTTCTTAAGTGGTAAGTTTCCTGTGACTTGAAGATTGTGGGTGATGTTTTGGGAGTGCCAGGTCTGGGAGAAAAACTGGCTTGGGGAGTAAAAGTATGAGGAACTTTACAATGGTGCTTTCAGATAAAAGGAAAAAGTGTTTTTTCTTTTGATTTTCCTTTCTTTTGTCTCATTTTTACTTGTCTTTTTTGTATCTCTTCTATCCTACCTCAAGCTGTCATGCCAAGGTACCACTCCTGCTTGCCTGAAAAGCTCCATCTTAAAATTATTCAGTGCAGTTGTCTGGGGTCAGGTCAGAAAGCTAGGATGCCTGATTTCCCCCAAGCACCAGTTCTGTCCCTCAACCTGAGCTGTGGGTGTCTGAACAAAACCTTGCCCTTCTCTGCTGTTGGTCATTTTATCCATGCAATGAAAAGAAATGAGTCATGAATTGGTTTCTTCTGATTCTCTGTTGAAAAAGTTAGAAATTCAGATTTTGGTATAAAATTTAGATTTTAGTTGCTAGTAATGAATTCAAAATTGTACACAATACCTCTGGAGATCAAAGGAGATACTCCAGGGAGCAGACTAGGCCTAGAGACCCCAGCTTGCTAACTTGGGACTGGAAAGTCTCTTTCTGACATTTAGTACAATGGTTTTCATCAGTGCAACTTGTTGGAAATTCCTGGGTATTTAAAAAAAAAAATTGACTCCCTAGTACCCCCAAAGTTCTGATTTAATGGCTAGAAGTAGGACATGAGGTACCAGATGCAGGGCTGAATCCTGGCTGCGCTGTGGACCCGAGAGGTAAGTTCCATTATATCACTGAGCCTTGTCTTCCCAATGTGACCAGAAGGCTCTGAGAAATACAGGAAGGACTCTCAGGTAAAGCTTTGGCACAGAAAAGGTGTTCAGTGAATGAAGGGGAAAAGCTATCAGCAGCTACTTTTGACTTAGTAATTTGAATCTGGCCTTGGAAAACAAGCCAATTTGCTTTCAGAACTGAGACAGTATAATGTTCCACAGGAATGAGGGTGGGGAGACATGAATCTGGGTTCTATTTCTGCCTCTAGTCAGCTGTGGAGTTGGCGAGTTTGACAGTTTGATGTTCTCTGTTCTTGGCCTCAGTATCACCTACTTCTTTAACAATGGTTTGGCCAGGGCTGTCTATTCAATGTGAATGCAAAAATTTCACTGGAGACTGACTTGTGGGGGTGGGGAGGGATGGGGGTTGAGTGACTCAACCAACTCAAAGCTTTTACCTGGAGGCTGAGGCAGAAGGATCACAAGTTCAAAACCAGCCTCATAACTTAAAAATTTATTTATAAAAAGAGCTGGAGATTTGGCTCAGTGGTGGAGTTCTCTTGAAATCAAAACCTTGTATCAAAAGCAAAAACAAACAAACCAACAAAATACAAAACAAGAAAAGGGCTGTGGATGTACCTCTGTGGTAGAGGATTTGCCAGGCAAGAAAGAGGCTCTGGGTTCAATCCCAGTACCACTCCTCCCACCAAAACAAAAAAATAAATAAAAGCAAAAATTACACATGTCCAGGCCTGTAGTGGACAAGCTTGTAATCCCAGTGACTCAGGAGGCTGAGGCAGGGGATCAAGGCCAGCCTGGGAACTTTAATATCTGCCTCATAACAAAAAGGACTGGGTGTATTCCAGTGGTAAAGTGCCTTTGGGTTCGATCCCGAGTGCTGCAAAAAGAAACAAACAACAAAAAAAATAGTGGCCAGTGACGGATTCTTGTTCCCCAGCTTTTGAGCCCTTGAAGGACCAACAGAACCTGTCCAGTGTGTCCTCAGACCCCCAGAGGAAAGGAACTCAGGGGTCTGCCTAGCCACTGTCCCGCACAGAGGCAGAGGAAGCCCGAACCATCATGCGAACCTTTGTCCTCCGGGCCCTCAGAGGAGCCTCCTGGGAGAGTCTCCCAACTCCTTACTCTTGGAACCCTCCCTGGGCTGCAGTTCCCACCAGGTTGCACCCTGACTTCTCCCTGCCCCCGCCGGGTCCCTTTCCATCCTCAGCCCTCTCCCGCCTCCTACAGGGTGCCCCAGTCCCAAGTGGTCCCCCTTGGCTCCCTGGCTCCAGGACAATCCTCCCCCACTCTTTCTCCTCAGTGAGGGGCCCGGGAAATACCCTCCCCGCCCCGCCTTCCCGCCCCGCCTCTCCAACCCACTGCTGCGGGGCTTCCTCCTACCAACCCCCCACCACCACCCCCACCACCACCAAACACCAGCAACACCCCACCACCACCCCCACCCGGGGATCTGGAATTACTGCTAGAACCTACACCACCCTGGCGCAGGGTGTGCAAGCGAGTGTCCACTCCACTGAACACGGGGTTGTGGGGAGTCGCAGCCTCGCTAGGTCCTTCTCCTGGTGCGTGAACCCACACACATGCATACTTGTGCATCCCACTGTGATCCTACGCTGGTGTGTAATTTTTTGTGCACACATACTCAGTGACACTTAGGGAAACTTTTCTGAAAATCCTGGGCTGGCAGTTTAAATATAAAGAGGCTTTGTTTAATGCCAGAAGCATTTTTCCCCAAGTTTCCAGAGTGGGAAGTGGGTACCTTCACCTGCTTGCCCCTCCCTTAGAGACCAGGAGGCCAAGGCTTGCTGGAGGTTGGGGGCAGAGTGGGTGGGGACAGATGCCTGGTTAAGAGATTTTATTTTTCAAGGTTCGTCCCCATCCCCCCAGACTTCAAACCTCCCGGGGTCTCTGTCTCTCCAGGCGCTGTTTAACTTTGAATGTTTTCTCTTCGAATATCTGGGAGTGTTAAAATGATGCCAACATCATTCTGGCAGTGAAATTCAAGTTGAAAAGTGGCCAGAATGTGGAACGCTGAGGAGCTAGAGGATTTGGTAGGGGAGGGTGATTGGGTCAAAGCAAGGAAATTGAAAGCAAGGGGAGTAGGGGGACCCTACCAGTGGGTGTCCTCACCTACCGTTAACTGATTTACACTGAGGGCAAGGACACCTGTCTGAAAAGGTTGTTTGGAGTTTTTTCCTGTACTATAGATCTGATGCCTAGGACTGTCTGCTCAACAAAGGTGCTAACAAATTGATCACTTCATTGGGTTTTTATGAGCAGGATAGGAATAAGGTATAAAAGTATGCACATTGGGGTTCTGGGTCAGCATCCTGGCCACACAGTTTTCTGGTAGTATCACTCCATGTAAATTTCTGCATTCCCTCTTTCCTTCTCAGTAAAGTGGAGCCAATAACAGATACAGCTCTCCCAGAGTTATTGTAAGGATTAAATGAGTTAATTTACTAGAACAATACCTGGCACATCTAAGTGTTGTGTATGTTTCCGTTTTTTTATTATTGGCATCACCTGTATTTATTTTGCCTCCCTCATTCTAAGAATGTCTTATATATCTGCACACTTTTAAATGGTTGGGCATGGGGGGATCACTTTTATTTCAGGATGCATGAAATGGAATTCAAAGGTCAGTGTCCCTAAATAAAGTTTTATTGGCACTCAGCCACACCGATTTGTGGATGGTTTCCTACTGGGAAGGCAGTTAAATCCTTTCGATGGAGACTTTATAGGACCCAAAGCCAAACATACTTACTATCTGGTTGTTAGAGGAAAAGTTTGCTGAGCCCTGCTGGACAATATCACCTCCATGAGTGCAGGAAGCTTTGCCTGTGTGATCATTAGTGTATCCTCCTGCACCTGGAACAGTGCCTGGAACATAATCCATGCCCAGTAAGTATTTGTTGCATGAATGAGTTTGGCCCTAGGCAGTGGTGGAGCTGTGGCTCTCACATGCCTGAGCTTGGCATGGGAGTTCATAGTGATTCCAGCAGGTGCTCCTTTGTAGATCCAGAAGAGGGAATCTGTCTCCTACCCCTACCTTCTCAGGGGTGACCAAGGAATCAGACGGCTGCAGGTAAGCAGCAGCTTCCCACTTTAGCCTTGCTTTAGGTTAGACACTTACCTGGCTCAGGTAGGCGCCTTTCTATAAGCCCAACTGCATGAGCAAATTCTATAGGAGAGTCAGCTGGTCACCAGCAGTAGGTGTGTGTTCTCATGCCTTGGCTTCCACTGTGGCAGTCTGGGAGCAGGAAAGAGTTGGGAAATGATGTCCCTGACCTTCCTAGGTGGGACGCTCTCTGGAGAGGAGGTTTGGGGGATAGCCCTTTCTTTCCTGGAGCCCAAGGATCCCTGAGACCATTAGCCATGATGAGATTCCCCTGGGCCCTATAAAGAAGCTTTACAAGGATCCTAGTGAAAGGTTCTGGTGAAAATGGCTAGGGGAAAAACAGTTACTCCCCATGTGAGAACAAGCTGGTGTTCAGCTCAGTGGTAGAGTGACCCTGAGTTCAATCCCCAGTATTGCAAAACAAAACCCTCTCCTCAAACCCCAAATAAACATGAGATCAAGCAGACAATGCAGACAATGCCTGGCATTTAGGAAGTGGTAGGTGCCCCAAGTTGGCTGGCCAATATAAAGGTTTGGGGAAGGAAGTAGCTCTTTCTCACTGATCTTGAGACTGCCAGGAGAGCCAGAACTGCTGGCAGCCATACTGTCATTGTGTGGACTCTGAATGAAGTCACCGTTAGGGAGTGAGGGGTGGCAGGCCGAGTGATGGAGTGACAGCTTGTGTCCCTCGTCATATTACTTGAATACCTGAATCTTCCAGAGTCTGAAGCTAAAACTACAATTCTTTTTGTTAAATCCAGATTTTGAAAAATCACTTATAATAGAAAAATTTCAATTTGTGGTCACTGTCATTCCTGTGTGTCCACTCCGAGGCTCCCGAGCCCAGGAGGCACAATGCAATGATCCAGGTGGGCTTTCTACTGGGGCAGAAGGCCGTTCAGAATGTTCAGAGATGGAACTCTGGACTGGGGTGCAGCTCAGTGATAGAGCACTTGCTTATCAAGGGATGAAGGTGGGAGAGTGAGCCACAAAACCTGCCTGACATGTCCAGTGTCTTTTGTTCCTGATGAAACCTCTGAGCATCCCCTTCTCGTTGAGTCCTGCAGGGGGCCAACAGAACCCCAGCACCCCTGAGGATCAGGCAGAGCTGCAGATCAGCAGGGCCTGCAGCCTTCTCTCCTGGAGGCTCAGCATAGCCTCCTGGCCCCTTCACTCTTGCCAGGAGCTTTGACCTCCTTCCTACTAAGATACCCCTTCCTTCCGGCAACCACTATTCCAATGAAAGCAGTGCATAAAAGGTAGGCATAGCCAGGCACACATCTGTAATCTCAGAGGCTGAGGATGAAGGATTGCAAGTTCAAGGCCAGTCTCAGAAATTTAGTGAGGCCCTAAGTAACTTAGTGAGAACTTTTCTTAAAATTTTAAAAAAATAAAAAGGGCTGGGGATTTAGCTCAGGGGTTAAGTACTCCTGGGTTTAATCCCCAGTATAAAAAAAAAAAACCCAAACACCACCCCCCCAAGAAAAAAACAAACAAACAAAAACAGGGAGACAGGACGGGTAAGATAAACAAAGAACTGAGTCTCTGTCCTAGAGCAAGTGACTTCCTGAGCCTCAGTTTTACTCCTGTAAAATGGGACCCTCTTGGCCTCCCTGCCTGTTCACCATATGACATTTCTTTCGAGGAGCCAGAACTTCTCTCCTGAGGTACAAATACCTAAATACTGGGGGCTTTTCCAGCCCTGCTGGATACCAGGGCAGACCTGTAACCCTATAGGAACTTTCTTAATTAGGAGGGGCTTAGGTCTAGTTGGAGGGGGTAGAAGGTACCTAGGACATTTGACTTGAAGCTCTATCTCTGGAAGATTGAGACAACATCGTTTCCACAACAAAGAAAGTAATTTTTTTTTGCCTCTTGGGAGCATATGAAAATATGTGTATTATTTTCTGCATGTTAAAAATCTTTCAACTAGCTTGACCCAGTGGCGCATACCTCTAATCTCAGCAGCTCCGGAGGCTGGGGCAGGAGGATCACAAGTTCATATCCATCCTCAGCAATGGTGAGGCACTAAGCACCTCAATGAGATCCAGTCTCTAAATGAAATGCAAATTAGGGCTGGGGATGTGGCTCAGTGGTTGAGTGCCCCTAAGTTCAATGCTTGGTACACCCTCTCAAAATCTTTCCACTAGGGGCTGTGGGTGTAGCTCAGTGGTAAAGCGCTTGCCTAGCACATGAGAAGCACTGGGTTTAAATCCTCAGCACCACATAAAATTAAATAAATTAAATAAAGGTATTGTGTCCATCTACATCTAATTTTTTAAATTTTTTTTACTTAAACAAAAGGTTTTGGGGATTGATGGAGATTTGGGAAAAGGGTATTGGCCCCAATCCCATTGACACCTGATACAATTGTCTGTGGTTCTAAGATACCATCTTTATCTGCATCTCTAGCTTAACCTCCACATCTATCTAGCGGTTTATATAGCCATCGATCTAAGTGGATATATCTGCTACACTTCAGGAAAAGTGTAGAGCTAGAATTAACAAGCTGAAGAAGGGAAATTATCCAATTTTGGAGGGAGTTTCACCTGGATTTCAATCCTGGCTTTATCCCTTAAGGGCTGTGTGACTTTGGATTAGGGACATAATCAGCCTTCCTGAGCCTCAGTTTTATTACATGTAAAATGGAATTTATAACAGCACTGTCGGCATCAGCTTAGTTGTGTACGGAGAGCTCTCTGTAGGGCATCAGATGGGGAACTGGGAGAAAAGTGTGGGCAGGAGGAGGTTGTCCTTCCCCTAACCCAGGGCATGCTGCCTATCAATTTACCCACTTCAGACCCAGGTGAGGTTTCTGTGAAGCACGGGGTGGGGGAGTTCTGTTGGCTTTTTGAGAAAGGCTTGGCATCTCAAGAGTAGTCAGTACCCCCTCCGGGAGCCTGAGCCGGAGGCACACTGGGCGTGGTGAGTGCAGGGTGGGGCTGTGGCTCTGGCCCGCCCCATGCTCACAGGTCACGCCCCTACCCCGCCCCTCAGGTCACGCCCTGGCTGGGCTCCAGCTCCAGTTCTGGGAGGTCACTGGTCGTGCCTTGGGCAGTAGGGAACCCTGTGAGTGGAAAGGTGGGGGACATGGAACGCCTCGATGGACGAGATGGACAAAGGCTCCCCCTTCCTCAGGACCAGCCCTGCATCTCAGGCACAGTGACGAGGACCCAAGCGCTGAGCACTCTGAGGCTGAACCAGATGAACCACGAGGATGGGGAGGTAGCCAGCTGTTGGCCTGGGGCCTCTTTCACTTAAAAACAATTAAACTGCAAAAACTGGTTTTCAGTATTTTCCTGTCTCCTTTTGCAAGGGAAGGAGTGCCCTTGCCTTCTCCCATCTGATCAGTTTGGCCCCTGAGTCCAGAAAGTTTCTGACTGCCCCCCCCACTATACTCCCTCCAGGAGAAGAGAGATCTAGAATGTGCCATTAGGCAGTGCATCTAGTAATCCACTGTGTCCCTTGGCTTGCCCCCTCCCCCACTGGAAGTTCCAACAAGCAGGAGACCTTTTTGCTTTGCCCAGTTGCATCCCCCAGCACCTGGCCCTGGGCCTGTCTTAGGAGCGGTCATTAAACATTCCTTAGGTGAAGAATACAAACTTTACATTTACAGAGAGTAAGAGGTAATTTTTTTTTAAAAAAAAAATCACTGTTCTATTTCCTTTACTTATTGGCTCCTATGCTCCTCACAGCTGCCCTACAAGGTGGGTACAAGCATGTCCTCATTTTCAAACATAAGGGAACTGAGTCACAGAAAAATGAACTTAACTTACTGGGAGGCAGAGAAGCTGAGAAAGGAATGACATCCTCTCTCATTCAACAAACTGAGGATGCCAGGGCTCCTCCTTGGACCCCTCTTCTGACATTTTCTTGGTACCTAATGTTGGACTTGAGAATGTTGGCTTCAATAATCAGCTCTGCCATTTGTTGATACTGTGACCTTCTGCAACTCTTTCCCAGACATCAGTTTCCCCATGGGCCCTGGTGAGGGGGTGCCTGATCTTTCCTTCTCTGTCCCCAAGCCCTTTAGGAAACCTTTCCTTGGCTGGAAGGCAGCTCTGCTCCCTGGGGCAGGAGAAGGTTTGGGGTGCAAACAGAGACTTCCTGAATCCTGCTCTCACTCCTGACTTTGGCTCTGGGCAGGAGCTCCAGGGCCTCTCCCAGTGGGTGCCCGAGGCCAGAGCTGTCTTTGTCTGCCCCAGGAGGCCAGCCAGCCCCTTCCCAGGCCTGGGAGATGATTTTTTCCCTGTTTGTTGTAGCTGGGACCATTTATAATACAAAAAAAAAAAATAGAATGACCAGGCCAGCTGGCTAGAAAATAAAGAGACTTAAAAAGAAAAGGGCTAGGCCTGTTCTTCTCCTGTGGAAGCTTTGGTTAAGCAGAAAGTTATACTTCTTTTCTGAAAGGCATTTGGTGCCGCGGCCCCTCGCCAGCAAGGAGGACACGACACAGGATTCTTCTCTCAGCAGTTTATTCAGGCCTTTAATTATGTGTCTCTGGAAGCTTCTCTTACTACTACTACTACTACTACTACTACTACTTCTACTTCTACTACTACCCTACTACTTCTTCTAATACTCCTTCACCCGAGCACCCCAGCCTTGATAAAGCACATCAAGCCCCAAAGCACAACTGCCACGTGGATCTTTCTCATAGGGTGTTTTACAGCTACGTGCCAACTCTCCCAAAACAAGGAGTTGTTTATCACAGGCCACAGCGCTTATCAGCGCCATCTTGTAATGGCGGCCACAGTTCACAGAAACGGCTCACCACAATTTGGGCTTTGGAAGACCCCTGCAGGAGCTCCCTCTGGCCCCTGGAAAGCCAGGCCCTGGCATGTCCCAATGTGCATGACCAGGATGGGGCCAGGCCACTCAGAGAAGGCAGCAGCATGTACTGGGAAATGTAGCACCAGGCTGGGTCCATTGGGGCCTTGGGCCTCACCCACTCTGCTCCTCTCGCAGTGGTGCCCAAGCCCCATAACCTCCCTTTAGTGGCCTCTTGCCTGAATTTCCTCTGCTCCCTCTGGCTTTAAATGCTGGCTGGGTGCCATTTGGGCCAGAGGGTGGAAATGGACTGCTTCTTCATTCAGAGAACCAGAGAGATTTTGCAAACAGGGAGACTGAGGCAGAGAGGGCTTACCCCAGGCCATTCGGGAAACCTAAACATACTGAGTTGTCATTATCCTGTAAATGTGAACAACAGCTACCATTTATTAAGCACATATAATATGGAAGGATGCAGTTGATGAATCCAGGAATTCACCTGGCAGAGGAAACCCAGCAATCTGTCTCTCAAGGACACTGCTTGGCTAGCTCTCTTCTAGTCTTACTTAGTTCCAGTCATTGCAAATGAGCCTCTTCATTGTGTGGCCACCCCTCGCTAGGGTCCCAGCTACATCTATTACTGATGAAGGACCACTATCAAAATGTATCTAATAGCTAGGCATGGTGGTGCACACCTGCCCAACTACTCGGGAGGCTGAGGAAGGAGGATTGCCAGTTCAAGCCCAGTTTCAGCAACTTAGTAGAGAATCTGTTTCAAAAAAAAAGGGCTGAAGTTGTGGCTCAGTGATAGAGTGCCCCTTGGTACCACAAAATTAAAAGGGCTGGGGATGTAGCTCACTAGTAAAGCACTATAATTACCAGTACTGCAACAAAGAAAAAAAATTAACAGCAAGCACCTACTAGGTGCAAAGTGTCATGTGCTAGACTAGACATGTTCCAGCTTTAGCCCCCTCTCTGCTCTCCACACAGCAATGAGCCTGGTCACTATGGTGCTACCCTTCCATGGCACCCCCTGATTACTTACTTCCTCCAACAAGGCAACTAGCCCCTACCTCCTATAGTGTCCACTACTTCCTGATTCAAATATGTAGATTGATTCACTGATAAAGACAGAGCCCCCATGATCCAATCACTCTCCCAAGCCTTGCTTCTGAACATTGCTGTCTGGGGACCAATCCTTCAAGATAGGAGCCTCTGGGAAAGGTTTCAGGAACAAAGCACAAAAGCTGGTAAACAGCAAGGCTGGGATTCAAATTCAGCCCTGCCTGGTTCTTTACATGATATGAGCCTCTGTGCTAGTTGGCAGCCCTCTATGTCCAGTTCCCACCTCTGACTTCTGAGCATTGCCCTGACAGCTACTCCAGTCACCCATCACTCACTGTGCAGGGAGTGGGCACAATCATGAGATGGGGGTATATATCAAAATCTAGGCCTGTGTCCTGAAAGAGCTTTTGGTTTATTTGGGCATGCCAAACTTTCTACCCCTGGTCCTCTTGTCCACTAGAGAGCCTTTATGCGACAGTGGTTGAGTGCACTGTATATGGACCCCTCCTCTATATTCCATCCAGGATGCTGGTCTTTCTCTTGATGACATCACTGCATTCCGAGCATCTATAGGGCACAGGGGATGTAAAAGAGGCAGTAGACCCAGAATGGATGACAGAATTTCCCTCATTTCTGCCAGTGGGTATTGGGTCCTCAAAAGCATTCCATGTGTTCAGCTGAGGCAGGGACCACACATGCTGACACCTTCCTAATATTTCTTCTGGGCCTCTGTACCTAGGAGATTCTTTCTATGACAGTAGGAGCGGAGGTGCCGAAAAGGGCTATGTACATAGGGAAAAAAAAAACTACTTATGCTGGGTGTAGGGGTACACACCAGTAATCCCAGAAACATGGAAGGCTGAGGTAGGAGGACTGCAAGATTAAAGCCAGTCTGGGCAATTTAGGGAGATGCTACTTCAGAATAAAAGAAAACTAACAAATGTTTTCATTTTTATCAAAATGATCTGAGCCAGTTTGTTGCTTCTTGGTAGATTCAGATAACAGTATCATAAGAGAGGTTAGAGTCAGGTGTGGTCTCCTGCTGCCCTGCAACCTCTCTAGCAGGTGATAGTGAAGGCAAATGTAAGACCAAATTTGCTACATGAATTGACACTCATCATACAGACATTCAGCAGCAAAGTGGAGTCTTTTTTTTTTTTTTTGGTGTGTGTGTGTGTGTGTGTGTTGGGAATTAAACTCAAGTTCTCTCAACCACTGAGCCACATCCTCAGCCCTATTTTGTATTTTATTTACAGACAGGGTCTCACTGAGTTTCTTAGTGCCTTCCCATTGCTGAGGCTGGCTTTTTGAACTCACAATTCTCCTGCGTCAGCCTCCTGAGCTGCTGGAATTACAGGCATGTGCTTCTGTGCCTAGCAAAAGTGTGGTCATTTTAAAGATAAAACAGGCCCTGTAAAGTAGTTTCAACAGCTCAATGAAGTCCCAGCTCCATGTTTCAGGCTATCTGCCCACTCCCCAGGGTGAGGAGCCCATCGCATTCCTAGGCAGGCTTTGGTGTCCTCAAAATTTCTACTCATGGCTGGACACAGGATGGCCTGGGGGGTGGAGTTGTGTGTGTAGGGGGTGTGCAGTTACCCCAGCCTCACCTGCATGCAAGGTAGAGAGCATTCTAGACTCTATTTGTTAAACCATACCTCAAAGGCCTTGGACATCACCAATGAGAGCCCATTTTTAAATCTACCACATTATTGTTTTCTAATGTGATAATTAAATTTATTGGTGGCTGAATGATCTACTCAAGACCAAAGGATGTGTGACTAGTCCTGGAATGTGCCCACTGCCTGCTGGGGTTTTCTACCTGTGCACTCTGAGTCAAAGCTTATAAAACCAGGCCTCACATCACATTTATTATACTGAATTTTTTTAAAAAATTGTTTTAAAATTAAAGAAAATACTGCCAGGTGCAGGTGTACATGCTGTTAATTCCAGCTACATGGGAGGCTGAGGCAGGAGGATTGCTAGTTTGAGGCCAGGCAATTAGGGAGATGCTGTTTCAGAATAAAAGATAAAAGGTTAGGGGGTATGTAGCTGAGTGTAGTGTTCCCTGGGGTCCGATACTTAGTACTGGGGGAAGAACATGAAAGCCAGTCACCAACATTGTAACAGAGAACAAAGCCCCAAGGGAACTAGAGTCCAGCACCTGCAGGCTCCAGTGGGCAGAAGCACACCAAGGGCAGCCAGAGATGGTCCGGGGGGAGGCTCCTGCAGCCAGGGCCAGTAGTTTCAGGTTTTATGAGGGTGTGAATCCACCAGGGACCCTCCCAACGAGTTGGTTTCTTTGCTGCCTTGTGGGTGTTCCCTGCAAAGACTGCTCATGCTTGAAGAACTAAATAATTATAATAATGATGATAAAATAGAGATGGCTTTCCCAGCTGAACAGAAACTGGAAAATTCAAGGAGGTTTCCACACCCGACTTATTGTTTATGGCACCAGGCTCCTGCAGCCCCAGGGAGGCAGATATCTGGGTCTGCTGTTGGCCTCTTTGAGTTGTGGTCATGGTGGGGGGCAATGGGGAACCTCTGGGGAATTTCAGAAGCATCTGCAGGGATTTTCCTCCCCCGGAATGGCAGTCTGAAAACTAGACGCAAAGAAGAGGATACGCTCTTCTCTCTTGCCTTACCCTCTTGTGAATGCCTAGAAACTTCAAGACCAGCTGGGCGTTGTGGCACATACCTGTAATCTCAGGGACTGTGGAGGCAGAGAAGGAGGATTGCAAATTTGAGGCCAGCCAGGCAATTTAGTGAGATCCTGTCTTAAAATAAAAGAAAAGGGGCTGGGGATGCAACTCAGTGGCAAAGCGCTTGCGTGATGTAAGGAGAGGTCCCGTATTCAACCCCTATGACCACAAAAAATGAAAAGCAGGAGAAGCCAAAACCTCAAGATGAGGAGGCTGAGACAGGTGGGTTGCAACTTGGAAGCCAGCCTCAGGAACATAGGGAGGCCCTGTGCTGCAGTCTGTCTTGGCACAAATAACTGAGCCGCGACAAAGCCTTGTAGATTCAAACATCAACTCTTTATTCAATAACACTCACTGGCACTGCACAAACCACATGGGATCACACTCCCTCCACCGGGCTTCATCCAATCTCTCCAAACCCCCGTGAAAACTCCACGGGAACTCCAAAGTAGCAAGCAGCAAGAGCCGCCTTATTGCCCGACACTAAAGGTCAAATATACAATCCAATCAATCCAGCATCACAGCAATTATACATAGCTTAACTCAAATCATCATCTCAATGGTTTGCTGGCATCACCTTTCAAACATTCCCTCTGGCATATGCCAGGCATCATTCTGACTGGGCCATGGCTCTCAAAGCCCTGTTCTAAAATAAAAAAAAAAAAATGACTGGGAAGGGTAGCTAAGTGGTAAAATGCCACTTGTCTCAAACCCCAGTACCAGAAGAAAAACCCCCATCAACAACAACAATACAACTTCAAGACCAGGTTCCTGGGGAAGAAGCCCTCAATCTTCCCAGACACTGGCACATTGGGAAAGAAGTAGGCAGACCATCCTGGTGGGTGCCTGCAAGTGTTGCGCCTGGCTACCTGACAGATTCAAGGAGAGTACATGGCCATTGCTTCCTTACTGCCCCCTTGACAGGATGCTCAGGGAAACATGGATTCCACAGATAGATGTATCATTTAATGCAACAAAATCACACAATGCTGAGGCCCTGGGTTCAATCTCAAGCACAAGTGCACAGAAAGCATACTGTCTCCTTGGTAGACCTAAAGCGGTAAACTTCTACAAAGCAAACACAAGTCTGTCTCAAGGGAACATGAGATGGGGGAGTGCCTGAATGAAAGAGGGGAATTTACAGTTATGTGGTTGGCTCTCTCTATAAATGGTGTTGACCTTGGCGGTGGTAAAGGTGAGAGATGGGAAAGGAAGAGAGGGAAGTGAGGCCTGGTAACAGCTGTCTCATGGCCTCATTCTAGGACAGACAGGCAGAGCTTACTAACAGGAAATTCTGAGGACAATCTCATGAGATCTGTGCTGTCAATACTCCCATTTTTCAGATGAGAAACTATAAACACAGACAGCCCATTGCTTGAGGTTCTCCAGTGAGGCAATGAGGAAGATGGATTGGAAAGGGGATGGGATTGGTTATAATGCCTCCTTTGGTTCTTTGCGGAAGCTGTGACAACTTCTCACTTCAACCACCCAGGTTTGTCTCACCTCAGGCTCTTTGCACATACTGTACATTCTATCATTTTCCTTGACTCCTTCCTTCTCTTTCTTCAGCATGTTAGCCAAACCACTTTTGACCCTTATTTTTCTGGCTTCATTTGTACTATCTTTTTCTTCTCAGGAATTGCTCAAAACTGTTTAAATCATTATTCTCATAATCTTCTATTAAAAGTTAGCCTTAGGGCTAACTTTTGATACCACTAAGCCACAACCACTCCCCCCTTAGGGGCTGGGGTTTTAGCAATAGAATGCCCGACTAGCATGTGTGAAGCCCTGGGTTTGATCCTCAGAACCACATAAAAATAAATAAATAAAATAAAGGTATTTTGTCCAACTACAACTAAAAAATATAGATTTTTTAGAAAAGTTAGACTTAGCTGGGTGTGATGGCACATGCCTGTAATCCCAACAGGTAGGGAGGCTGAGGCAGGAGGATTGCAAGTTCAAAGCCAGCCTCAGCAAAAGCGAGGCACTAAGTGACTCAGTGGGACCCTTTCTCTAAATGAAATACAAAACAAGGCTGAGGATGTGGCTCAATGGTGGATAACCCCTGGTATTCATCCCCCCAACAAAATCCTCAAAAACAAGGCTTTTTCATCACCCTATCAAACAAGCCTCAGCAGGAAAGAGTTGTAATCCTTCTGCATTGTTGTACCCTCAGTCTTGGCACACAGTAGGCACACAATCAATAAATAAATGTTGAATAAACAAGTGAACCAAGGAAGTTATAAATCTTCCTCCCCAAAATGACTAATTTTCAGGGGTTGATGTAAGTTCGCCCCACAGAGAGTGAGACTTTCAAGTAATTAACCAGCAAGCAAAAGTTGCAAATTTCAGATTGCAGATATCCAAGTGACAGGTGTCATTTAAGGTAAGTGTGCATGTGTGTGTGCACATACAAGTAAAAATATGTATGGGAGAAGGTGGTCACTGGGTCACTTACTATAAAGCATCTGTTCTTTTTTTTTTTTAACTGGTATTGGGACTTGAATCCAAAGATGCTCTACCACTGAACTCCATCCTTAGCCTTTGTGTTTTATTTTGAGACAGTATCTCCCTATGTTGCCCAGGCTGGTCTTGAATTTATGCCCCTTTTGTCTCAGCTGCCCTGATAACTGGGATTACAGGCATGTGCCACTGTGCCTGGCTTGCAAAGCATCTCTTAAAAGACTCTGGGAACTCTTTAGGATCTAATTTAGAGGCCACAAAAGGAACTCTAACATAGGATTTTGTTGGGGGTGGGGGTGGATACCAGACATTGAACTCAGGGGCACTCAACCACTGTGTCACATCCCCAGCTTTATTTTGTATTTTATTTAGAGTCAGGTTTTAACTGAGTAGCTTAGCACCTCACTTTTGCTGAGGCTGACTTTGAAGTCGCAATCCTTTTGCCTCAGCCTCCTGAGCCACTGGGATTAGAGATGTGTGCCCCTGCTCCAGAATCTAAAGTTTTACAGGTTTGTTTTTGTTGCTGACTGGACTCTTGCATTCACCAGATCCCTCTGGATGATACACTTGCCTCTTCTTGGAAATTCAGAGCAGCAGCCTCACTTGCTCCATGTTCAGAGACAAATTCTCAAGATGCATCATTTGGGGGAATGGCAGCTCTTAGGCTTCCCCTCCTCCAGCCCAATGACGACTGAGGGAAAATGCCTATTTATGTGAATAAGTCTTCTTTGTTTTCAAAATTATCAACTTGTAATCTTTCTTGCATTTATGATGTTGGTTTCTTACAGTTTACTCTGGATTTCCCAACCACTTCTCTGAGCAGGACAGAAGAAATTGCCTCCTCTAAATCTTGATCCACCTAAAGCAGATGAAATTGAGGTCAGAAAATGCCTTTAAAGTGTTATAATTTCCATGTGCAGTGGCACAGACTTGTAATCCTAGCAGACCTGTAATTCTATCAGCTCAGGAGGCTGAGGCAGGAGGATCAGAAGTTTAAAGCCAGCCTCAGCAAAAGCGAGGCACTAAGCAACTCAGTGAGACCCTGTCTCTAAAGAAAATACAAAATGGGGCTGGGGATGTGGCTCAGTGGTAGAGTGCCCTGAGTTCAATCTCCAGTACAAAAAACGTTACTGTTTCTATTATTATTATTATTGAAAGAAAAGTGACCACAACACGTGGAGCAACCAAAAGATCTTTATTGCAGCACTTCAGCAAAGAGAAAAGAAAGAAGGAGAGAGAGAGAGAGAGAGAGAGAGAGAGAGAGAGAGAGAGAGAGAGAGAGGAAGCACACGTAGGAGAGAGACAGAGAAAGCAAGAGAGATAGCAAGAGAGAGGGAGCAAGAGAGAGGGAGCAAGAGAGAGAGAGCAAGAGAGAGAGAGCAAGAGAGAGGGGGCCTTGGCAGGAGGGAGTTTTTATAGCCCAAATCTAATGGGGCCTCTGGGTGTGCAAGCTGCTTTGTTGGCCCAAGGGGGGTTGAGTGCTCAGCCTTGAGCCGGACTTGACACAAACACGTGATAAAGGACCAGATAGAGGGGGGTTTGAGTGCGTGGGCTATCTTGCAGCCAACATCTGTTCAGCCTGCCCTGCAGACAACACAGTTCAGCCTGCTCTGCACCCAACAATAATTATTATTATTATTATTATTATTATTATTATTATTATTATTATTATTATTATTTTCATTGGCATTGTGGATGGAACCCAGGAGCACTCTACCACCAAGCTGCACACATAGTCTCATGGGCTTTTTCATTTTTTTTTTTTTTTATTTTTGAGATAGGACCTTGATAGATTGCACAGGCTGGCCTCAAACTTGAGATCTTCTTGCCTAAGCCTCCTCAGTTGCTGGAATAACAGGCATGCACCTTGGGCCAAAGGGACCTTTTTAACAAGGGAGGGGCCTTAAACCCTGGATTCCCTGCTGGAGGTAGGCAGATGGTGTAAAATACATCACCTGAAAATGACTTTCTGGTACAGAGTCACCATATTGGTGAGAAACAAGTTCCAGGCTTCAACAAATGTCCCTTGAGGCCCTTCTGGTATGAATCCAAGCTCAACAGGGCTAGGGTAGTAAGGGGGACAGTACTGGTTTTTTGCAACTCTGAGATTTTCCTTATAACAACATTTTTCTGGATGGAGTTTAAAATGAAACAAGCTTTAGAGGAAACAGAAGATACAAGGCACGAGGAGGTCAAGCTCCCTCCACACCTGAAGGCACCCTGACTGTAGCTGACAGGGACACATCAGGCTGGTCTGGGGTGGGGGGCGGGCTGAGGGTCTAGTCGCAAACATGCTTCACAGCTGTACGTGCAACTCATCCAAAAAGAACTTTGTGTGCTGCTCCAGGACCCTCATCCTTGAGGCGCCCCTTCCCACCAGATGACCCCCTCCTTTAGTCTAACACAACCCATCCCCACCTCACTCCTTTTGTTTGCCCCCCTCTCTCCTGGATGGGTACTATCTGCAGTTTCCACCACCACCACCACCCGCCCCCAGAGCCTGGGCGGGCGACCTGGGGGTTGTTCTCCCCCCTCCCCAGTAAAGGCAGCCTGTGACAGGGGCACCCCAGAGCCAGGCCAATCGCCCCCTCCCCCAGTGTGTGCCATCTGCCGCCTGTAAGCCTCTCTCTGGGTCCTCGATCCCAGGGGCCGGTGGGGTTGTGGGGGGTAGCTGGCTCGGCCCCTCCTTCCTGGCTCTTTCCCAGGTGCCTAGAAAACTCTGCCCTCGCCTTCGACCTTGGCACTCTTCAGTCTAATCCTGGCCATCCCTGGCTGCAGGAGGTGGCTCCTTGGGGATGTTGGACATTCTTGGACTCACTGGGGACTGCGGTGGCTGAGGGTGGAAACCCCATTTCCGAGAAAGGGAGGACCTCAGGGCCTAGGTCTTACTTAGTGGATGACCTGTCCTTAGCCTGTCTGGGTATCCTCACGCTCGTTCTTTGCTGTAAGCATGTTTGCCTGGGCATTGCATTTCTCCATTCACCCATCTGAACCTCGGAGATGGCCTTGGGCGCACGCCCATGGCCCCCCCTGCCTAAAGCCTTTCTCCACATCTGCTGGCTTGATCTCCCTAGCAGCAGGGGTGCGGGGGTGGCATCTACCTCAATCAGCCCAGCACGGGGTTGGCTAGCCGGGCCCTGAGGGACTGCTAAGCTAACTTGGGACAGGCTGGCGGACAGGCAGGGAACCACCGGGTGCCTGCTTCGGGAGGTTGTCACTGCTGGGCTGGCCCAGCGCTGCTCTCAGAGGGAGCGGGTTTTTCCATGAAAGGTTGCCCTGTGTAACTTGTCTCTGAGGGGACACAGCCCTCCACTCTCCAAGTGGCAACTTATCAATCTGCGAGATTGATAACCCCCAGGGCCATGCTGTGCACATGCTCCGCTTTCCAGGCTCAAGGCGTCCTGGCCAAAGGTGGCGTCACTTGCCTGGGAGGGGGAGATGTGGGGGCCTCTCCCCTACCCGGGACCTAGATGCCTGCAGCTGGTGGCAGAGAGGGACGCTTCAAAGTAAAGGTTTATGGGAGCCGCCCAGGGAAGACTTTCCTTAAGCATGTGCCCTTCCAGGACCCCAGGACCAGCTAGGAGATCTGAGACTCAACTAGTTCAAGAACTACAGGGACTTGAGGCACCCCCTGACAAAACTTTGTGGAAAGTAGCCACTGGTTTATTTTTGCCAACCTCGGAGGGAAGGGATGCTACTGCAGTTTTCTGGAGATAAGGTGTTAGGGTCACAGCTTGGAAGTGCGCACCAGGCTCAAGAACCCTACAAATGAGGGTATAGGCTAGCTCAGTGGTGTAAGCATTTGTTGGATGTGGGGTCAAAGTGGTCTTGGAACACCAAACCATCGTCAAAAGTCATTTGAGGGTCTGAGGATAATTCTAGTGCGTGGGGCACAAGAAGCCACACTGGGGTAGCTAACCTGTTTGCTCCCCCATTCTTTCAATTTTTGCAGTTTGTAATGCTCATGCATCTGGGTGAGCTTGACAGCCCGCATGGGCCTTCTGTTCCCTCCTGGCGCCGCCCCCGGTGCAGCCAGAGCCTGGCCTCTGGAGCGGGTGCGATGCCTGCGCCCGCGTGGTGCATGTCAATGCCACCGGTGCTGCTGCGGCCGCCGACGGGGTCCGGGTTTTGCAGGCGGCTGGAGCTGTATTTCCAGCGCTGTCTATTGCTTAGTGCTGTTGGCTCTCCATCTGATCCAAGCCAGAGCAGTGCGGGGCGCCCCATAGGATCAGAGTGCTCCCCCACCTGGACTCTGCTCCTCACATCCTCCTGCTGGGTTTCCAGCCAAGCCTGACTTTATTATGTGTCTCTGCAGTGCAGCCCCAGCAGCCAGATGGAGAGGAGGAAAGCCAGCGACTACAAAGAAGACAGGAGCACGAGGGAGGCCGGTGGGCAGGCTGGCGCCAGCTGGAGCGCAGAGAAGCCAGGGCGCAGCCGCCATGCCCTTCTTGCCCAGGAGGATGGGAGTGAAAAACCGGCCTCTATCTCAGAGCAAAGCCTGTTCCAGTAAAGGACATGACCTTTGTCCTTGTAAAAACCCACAGAGCGCTCCTAGGCACATTCCCACCCTGCTAAGTTGTTTATCTACAAATAACAGGAGAGATCTGCTGCACCAGGTGTCCCTGACTCAGTCAGGCTAGGTGGGGATCCATGGCAATCCCCTAGAAGCCACCAATCAGCATGAGACAGGGAAATACCTGGGATGCCAGATGACCCTCCCAGTAGTTTATGGTGTTGAGAAACCATGTAGTTCAGCACGAACACCCCTCTTGGCTTAAGCCAATCAGTTCAAATATGAATACCCCTTTTGTACTGACCAATCACCCCTACCCAACTTGTTCCCACCAGTGAATGTGCTAAACATGTTTTAGAGTTGTTATTTGATTTTCCCAAGGTGTGTGATTTGCTAAGAGATGCTATGATATATGTGTGGGTCCCTGCCTTCTCCAAAGACTGTATACAACTGCTGCAAACCCTGGGCTCAGGGCCTCTTAGTGTCACCTGTTGCTGTGTGTGTGCAGGGAGGAGCAAGCTAGCTTGCAATAAACACCTCTTTGTTGCTTACATGGATCTTGGTCTCTGGTGGTCTTTAGGGGGTCCTGAATTTGAGCATAACAGGGAGCCCGGCTCTCGCCACCACCTGCTCGTCCTCCTCCTCCACCACCACCTCCTGTTAGAGTCTGTAAACAAGTCAGGATGGCACCTGGCATTTTGCCAGAGAAATGTTAGAGTCCCTAAACAAGTCTGGATGGTGCCTGGCAAAATGCCAGAGGGAGTGGTTTGTGAAGTAAGGCCAGCCAGCCATTAAGTGTGGAGATTCCTTATTGGCTGACTGCTGTATCAAGTTTATGTTAATTAGATAAGCTGTGTGGAATGTATAAATACCCCTCCTGTCCTACAATAAAGGGCTCCCACTCCTGCTGTATCAATCTACACAAGTTGTTTGTCATTCCCCTGTTATTTTGCCCAGCTAGCCGGGCTGCGGCAACCTCCCGCCTCTCCAAGCCCCAGGCCCATTGAGGCAGCTAGCAGGCTGGTGACTTGGCACCAGCCTGGGGATTGGCTGCGGCAGCTGCTCTAGGGTAGGCAGCAGCGGCTGGGGGCACAGGCTGAGCGATGCCCTGGGCATGGGCACACCTGCACGCTGCCGCCTGAGCGCCCTCCCCGCCTTCCTCCTCTGGGGGCAGCGCCGGACCTAGCTGAGAGCCAGAGAAGGGGGCATGAGCTGAGGCTTCCGAGTCACTATGGCCTTTTTGAGCCCCCACCCCCAAGTAGGCTGAGTTGAAGTACCCCCTTGCCATCCATCATAATCTCCAAACCAGGCGTTTGGGCATTTTTTGAGCCATTAGTATTTATTTATTTACTTACTTATTTATTTATTTATTTATTTATTTATTTATTTATTTATTTATTTATTTATTGTGTGTGCAGCAGGGGATATTTGGAGCCTTTTATTTTTTTGGGGGGGGGTATGAGCTCCCACGCTCCAGACCGCCTCCCTGTCTCCTCCCCTCCTGAGACCCTCTGGACTGCAGCCCCATTCCCCCTCCTCAGATGGGTTCATTGTGAGCTCCACAATGGGCTGCAAAATCCGGCAAGGGGCGGATGAGAAGGAGAAGGAGAAGAAGGGCGAGGGTGGCCATGGGGTGGGGGAGGGAGGGGCCACAGGGGCGGGGCGGTGGGGGTGGGGAGGAGGAGGGGGGCGGCTTTTTTTTTTGCATAACTCAGCTCAGCCGAGTGGCCTCCTTTCCGGACTCCCTGCGACCATGCTGGGACCTGGAGCCCCCAGCTGCCACATTGAAACCGGCAGGGACTCGGTGTGCCCCCTGGGCATCCCTCCGTCCCAGAGGGGACTCAGCTTGCCTGGCAGCGCCCCCCACCCCCAGGGAGGCCGCCTGGACCTGCTGTCCACTCCCGGCAGCCGGTGACCTGGCTGCAAAAAAAAAAAAATTTTTTTTTTTTCTGAGAGGCAGGCGGAGAAAGGGGAGAAGGGCTACCCAGAGGGGGGGGCAGCGAGGGGGAGCCGGCTGCGGAAGGCGACTGAGTTCCCGGAGCCCCGACATATCCAGGCGGAAGGACGCAGGCTAAGCCGCGCTTGGTGAAAGGTGAGCGAGCAAGGCGGGATGGAGCTAGGAAGGAAAGAGAGAGAGAAGGAGGAGGGACCCACGCTAGCAGGCGGAGAGGAGGAGGAGGCGGCAGAGGATGTAGAGGAGGGGGAGGAGGAAGGTAGGAGCGGGAGGCGGTGGAGGGGGCACGCTGTCACACTCTACCCACCAGGACCCTTTCTGGGCCTGGAGCCAACGCTCGCCAGGACTCGGGCCTGGGGTCGCCTACAAGGGGCCTTTGTTGCTCCCTCCTTTCGGACTCTGGGCCTGCGTGGCCAATCAAGGGGTGCGGCCCAACTTGGCATGGATTGTGAATCTCGGTGCTGGCGAGAGGAAGAAAGAGGCGGCCAGGATGGGCGCCCCGGAGGCTGGAAGCTTCGAGGCCGCCCTTGCTGGCCCAGGGCCTCGCTGGCTTTCTCCTGCCCCATCCTCGTTGCCTGGGGATGTGGATAGAGGCAGGTGCTGCCTGTGCGTGCTTCAGGTGCAGCATCCGCCTCGCCACCCGGCGCCCGCTCCCCGCCCCCTGCCAGGCCAAGCTCCTGGCTGCCCTTCCCCCCCCCCCCCCCCGCACTTCCTGCCTGCTCCGCTGAGGCCAACTGGGCAGGGAGTTTCTGCCAGGAGTTAATTGTCTGCGCCAAGCAGGCGGGTCGCAGGTCCCCCAGGGAGCACTGCAGCCTTCCCCCCTCAGTGTGCCGGGTACTCACCTTCCGCACCCTGGCCGGCTTCCTGCACCAAGTCCCCAGGGTGCAACGTTTGTGATGATATGGATGTATAGGTACACACACGCACACACACACAAACTCCTTCTCCTTGCTTTGCTTTCTGTTTACACTATGTTCCTGGCTCCAGGGGCCCCTGGAGAGCAGAGGCTCTGGGGAGAGGCAGTGCATGCGCTGAGCCCCTCCCCTGCCATTTTCCCCTAACAGGCCGCCCTCTCCTGGCCTGGCCTGCTGCTTTGTCCCAATTCCAGCCCCTTGCATGAGTGCTTAGCCACCTGGACACACTGAGGGATGACTGAGGAACAGGATGAGAGTGGCTATATACCTCTGAAGCCTTAAAGTCCTGAGGCCTTTGTTCTCTGCCAACTCCCTTGATGACTTCTGGCCGTAGCCCAGTTCTGCTCTGAAAAGTTCATTTCCTGAAGGCCTGAGCGGGAAGGCGCTGGTGCCCTGCTCTCTTCCTGCCAGCCTTGCTCTTGGCTGGAGTGGTTGAGACTGAATCTGGCAACTAGCCACCTCCCTCCTCCTAAAGTCCCAGGAAAGCCAGTGGCAGCCAGCCTGAAGAGACGCTCCCTGTCATCCTAGAAGAAAACCAACTCAGTTCAACTTTCAGCAGCTGGACTGTACCTCTATTACACTTTGGAAGAAGTTGGGCTTAATTCTGCTCCTTGTTCTGTATTCCAATTCGGAATAGCCTGTTCTGTCCCACAGAGGTGGGGGTACCAAGGGTGTTATGATCAAGAGAAGGAAACTAGAAGAGAGACTTCCAGAAGAGAAGAGGGAAGAAGGATCGATGATTGTCCTTTTACTGAATAGAAGGGCACCCACAGCTTTAAGTAATATTTGATTTCTTTTCTCTTTTCCTGGCACATTGCTCACTCCTTTCTAGAGTCACTTAAGAAGAAGATATTGGAATTGGAACTACTGGATGCAAAAAGAGTTTTTTGTTTTGTTTTTTTTTTTTTTTTTTAATCAGGCAGTTGATTTTGGGTTAAAATTGCAGGTTTTTTTTTTTTTTTTGTAAAGATGCAAAGCTTGCTAACCTATAACCTGGTAATGTGTCTTCATATCTCCTTATTTTAGAAGGCAAGCCACAGAAAGGAAAGGTAAAACAGTTTGCAGTGAACAGATGGGTGGGTGTTTCAGAGTTGCTTGAACCGAATTCTAAAACCACTCTGTGCATCTCAGAGAAAGACTTAAGAATTGGTCTTCAGCCTTTCACGAAATGAGCGTTGAAATGATTTTAAATGAATCTACATGTACATGTGTGTATATGTAGCTGACAATTCAAGCAAATTGAGGAAGGAAGATAGCTAGGTGGGAGAAGACTAGTGAAGGCATTTTGAGAAGTATTGTACATACCAGCCACACAATCTTTCTGCTGAACCTTGGCATCGGAAGCCCCCTGATTCTTTCCATGGAGCTTTACATTTTCTAAAAGCAGCCACAACCTTTGTCTCTCACTATTTTGCCTTTTATTCAGTTTACTGGAGTGCATAGGGTGGAGATGTGGCCACTTATCAAAGGAGAAATTAAGAGAGTAGATAATTTGAATAGATAAGAGTTACAGCAGGTGAGGGATTTATTACTTTTCAAGAATTGCCCTCCTTCTCGAAAGCAATATTCAAAAGTGTGTGCTTAAGTGTGGTCAGCTCCGCACCAAGTGTTTGAAATGGCAAGATCTTCACCTTTAAAGATGCTTGAAGGTGCTTCTTAAGGAACAGTGGTACCTTTTACATTTTATTTTATTTTATTTTGCCTCCACTGCTGTGTGTAAGGGCTAATGTGGAGGTATTGTGGACTTCCCCAGCTTCGTGCATTCTGCAGTGGAAGTCGCTTGACCGTAATTCATAATTGATCTTGGAAATATGAAAGCCAGTAGCAGGAAGGATAGACAGAAATGTAACAATTTTGAATGGATGCTCAGAGAGTGTGATTTGAAAGCATAGGCATTGCTGCTTTGAAAATCAAAAGGCCTCAGGAGGGGCTCACTTCCCACCTCAGGGACACAGCCTCCCTCTGGAGTGTCCCACCAGGATGTTTGTCCTTCTTTGGAAAACCCAGATTTACTGGAGGGAGGATACCCAACAAATAGAGGAGGGGGCTGGGGTGGTAGGGCAGGGAGTGAGCAGCCACATTGGTTTCCAAAGCTTGTGATTTTGTTAAAAACAAAAAGAAAGAAAGAAAAAAAGAAAAAAAATCATGAATATTACAAAAGTCACATTTTCTGACTGATTCTCCTACACCCCTTTCCCCTTTTTTGAGTCCTGGTGGTGCGGCGTGGTAGTTGCAAGGATTTGTTCCCTTTGATAATTTTGGCCTCATTCTCCAGGCTGTTCCCATCTTGCTCACTGATGCTATTTAGGCTGATGATATCAGATGGTTTGGTAACAATTACCTAGCAGTTCCCTCTGTCACTGAACATTAAGGAGCCCTGTCTCCCTTTACCCTATGGCTGGCTTCTGCTGGCTTCCTCAGATCCATGCAACTGCTTCTCTCATTTCTATGGAAAAGGAATATGGCATTTTTCCCAGCCTCAGTTTGAAACTTTTGAATAATTTGTACTGCTGTCAGTTTTTCTCCATCTAGCAACAGCCTGTTAATTACAGTTCTTAATATTTTTATCACTCAGGCTGTGTTCACATACCCCCACTCCAACATCCCAAACTACCCCCAGTGAGTTTTCTCTCCTTCCCTCCTCTTCTTTGTCTTCTTCTGCCAGGCCCAAGCTCCTCCAAAGTCCATTTTATAAATTTGGTAGTCTAGGGATCTGGGAAAAGTGTAGCTCATCATTGGTAGAGTTTCCATGGAAATAATTGAGATGTAATAAATAGAGGCATTCTGAGGTTACAGGTTTCTTGATTCAACTGAGACCACATACAAGTGTAAATTGTCGACATTTGTTTGGCTAAATATCCATGATCTTGCAGGAAGGGCAAAACAAATCCTTTGTACATTCCATAGCTTTCTATGTGGATTGGGGTAACTGATATTTAATCCTAATATTTAATCCCCCCAATTAAGTTACCTATTCTTAGCTTTGGAAGGGCCTGTTTCATTCTAGAATACATTCCTTATGTCTAGTAATTGCTGTTTAGATTCTTACACCTGTTTCCTTGCAAAAACTTAATAAGCAATAAAATAAGATAACTGTGTGCCTCTGGCAGGAGAATCCTGCTAAATGTTTAACCATAAGGTGCCGGGTATGCATTAAAAATGGAAAGTGCAAAATGCTGGTGACTTAACAGTCATAAAGTAATTCCACAGAATCCGCCAGCCCTAGCAAATGTTGTGGCCTGCTATAGCACGTTCACAGAGGAGGAGGAGGGGGAACCATGCAAGGAGGAATCCGGAGCTAGGCATCTTGAAGTACAGCTCTCCTGGCTGGAGTCAGAAGGCTGGGGATCTGGTTCAATCTAATACAAAGTTGCAATAATTGCTATATCTGTAGCTAAGCTGGTGGCTGTGGAATTCTTCCCTTGATGTAGGATTTAATAGTCTGGCAATTAGATGCATTGATTTCTCTTAACTGTTCATTTGGATGTGTAAACGAAAGGAACTCACCACTGAGGCCAGCGTGCAGACTTGCTGCCTGGCTCTTTGAAAAGACTCATTTAGGTGGCAGTGGTGGGAGTGTGTTTTCAAGGCAGCATTAGGACCAGCTTCCTCTTCTTTTAACATCTCTCCCCATTTTAGCAATGAAATGAAGGGAGCCTGTTCAAACACTGTTTTAAAACACAACAGTGTCTACTTCTGTCTGAAAAATTAAAAGCAACCATTGCTGCCTCTGGTGCTTCAAGAGTAACATCTTTGTCTCAGGGTGACTCGACTTGGTTGCATGCTTTTGGCATGTGGTCTGTTAAATATCAGAGGGAGAAAACACTTTGTCTGGGCTCTTCAGCAGAGTGTCTTTCTCTCTTCCTCTCCTCCTTCACAACATTCTAGGATTTGGAGCTACCTGTACCAGGAGCTCTGTCCAGCCCTGAGTGGGAGTGACCTGGTTGGGTGTTAAGGCCATCATCTTGGAACTTTTAGAAGGCTGGTGGCTGGATACATCAATGGTTCAGAAAGTGTGTAGATTATAAACTCTCTTGAACATTATTTCCCCCTTACTTCCTGCTCTGGGACCTGCAGTTTTCCTTAAGTGTCACTAACTTTTGGCATGCAGGCATCTTAACTGTTTCGAGGTAATCTAGTGGTGGATGGCTAGGTTTCCTGATGGCCCCATCCATTTTGCAAGGTGGGTGGGTGGTTTCAGGTGCTTGCTTTTCCTGAACCCTGGCTGAAGTAAAGTCCAGACTTGTCTATGCATGCTACACTGATGTTTGCAAAGAGTATTATCTTTATTTCTTGAAAATATTTGTATAGATATCAGGGTTTCTTCCTATCTTAGTGAGTGTCTAGGGTAATTAAAACAGAAGAGTACCTTGGAAACTCTTAGCGCCTGGTTATAATAGGTAACCTCAATAGGTGTGGTTGGGCCAATTTGTCAATTTCTGCAAATTCCTGTTGGCTTCCAAGGGCATTTTGTGTGTAGATATATTAGTCTGTAATAAGAGTAGTTTTGCACTCAAAATGGACTAGTAAAGCCTGGATTGGTTGTATATCCCACTTGAAGTTTTCAGCACTTGTTGTCAGTTCCCTTAGCCTGCTGTGGGTACCAGGCAGGGTGAAGTGAGTGGGGGAGATAAAGATGGAAACTTTTGATTCATAATGTACCTGCCAGGATAGGGTGGCAGCCAGTGACTGGGGTTGTACACTCAGTAAATAAAAATACTTTACTGCTTTCAAGTATCACCAATTATCTGATTGCTCCACATGGCTGTCTTTAAGGAGAGTGTTGTTTTACCTATCTTCTTGTACAAAGGTTTGATTTTTAATGTCTTGTGAAAAAGGTTCTTGTTGTCTTGATTGATGTCAGGAATAAAAGCATGATGGTAAAACCCTTTGAAAGCTATTGTATTGTCAGCCCTGCCTGACAGTGGGAGGGCTTCCAAGCATTATAGATTAGTGCTGTGAAAACACTGACTTTTTCTTTGTTATGTTGCTGTTGTTCTACTTGCAAAGTTAATTACATAATGTTGAAGCCCAGTTACCCAGTTGACTTTGGAAGTAGCAGGTCTTTCATTGTCTTCTTAAATATATAATTTCGAATTGTTATTGTTGCTTTGTTTTCTCCTTTTCCTTTTGAACCTGCCTCCCTCCCTGCTAACCTCCACGTCCATGTGTAAACCGCATCCTCTCACGCCCCCCCCCCCATAATCTGTACATGTGAGCAAGGCAAACACTCTGGTTTCAATTGTGACCATCCAAATTCAAAGACTGCTACATCATTATCTCTGAATTCTTCTGCTCATTCACATATTAGTGGCTTTTTATTTATATAGTGACCACAGCAGCCAAGATACATAAAAAACCCATCCAACTAGATTATAGTGTTGATAATCTCTTATAAAGTGGGTTGTTCTCTGGATTGGAGATCACTAAGTTTGGCAAATTCAGAGCTTGCTTTTTAAATTTTTTTCCTCCTCCCACTTCCTAGAGCCTGCAATTCGAGCTGAACCAGGTTCCCCGGTAGATGGGACCCTGGCAAACAGATTATGATGATGATGATGATGATGATGATGATGATGATTACAGATGTAGAATTCAGCTAGAGCCATTGAGTATGGGATTTAGGATCCTGGGTGGCCTTTTGTCACGGGTGGAAGAGGTCTCATAGGAGAGGCATGCAGTCCATTCTCCAACTGCAGATGACAAATCGGGTTATAAGGTATTGTTCTGAGGGGATTCCAGTCTGTCTTTTTGAGCACACTTGGTTTTGAGAAGGATTTACATCCCTGAGTGAAATCTTGCTACTGAATGGAAAAAAGCCTCAAAATGTCTAAAGCTGAAAATGAGTCCACAGGGTGTTTTTATTCACCTGCCATCTTCACAATCCCTTTCTTCTCCAGAAAATCTGAAAGTCCTGCCTTTCCTAACCTGGTCACGGAAGAGGTCACCTGGAGCTGGGGCTCGAAGAACCATCTCTCTCACCCCACAGAACAGGGTGTAGGAGATACGCTGGTACTGCCCACCACCACCACAGACTGCAGATGACGGGCTCCATCAGGAAACTCTTTCCGAGGACACTAATTTTGGGCCCTCGAAGTTGTTATTATGAACCACCAGACACGAGCCTGTGTACGCCAATAATTTGTCAGGATTAATTTTGTTTTTCTCTAATAATTAAAAATTAATATTTTGAAGTTAAAGCAGATGTTCAATACATCTTTTGAATTGGGATATAAAATGGGGCACTGTGGATGTGCTCACTAATCTAACAGCAATTTCCCTCTCCTGCATAATGGGGGTTGCTTGCCCTATGTCACCTAAGGCCAGAGATTGAAAACTGAGGGAAGGGGGCCTGGGTGGAACTCCTATGCTTCTTGGGTGTTTGTTTGGGAGGGAGACTGCACCAAATAAAATCTTTTTGTTTGAGCTCTGAAACTTGGAGACTTAATTGTTGAGGATGTTTAGTTGCTGGAGATATATTTGCTGAGATAATTCAAAGCATTGTGCTGGGATAGGTAAGGGGAGCCCTGTCAGGGTGAGAGTGGCTTCCTACAGATGAGTGGGTCCCCAACTGTCATGTCCTTTCACTGTTGCATGGTGAAGCTGCTTAAAGTCATGCATTCCTGGGCCTGGATCCAAGAGACCTCTGCTCACCTGGCTGATCTGAGCAGGGGCTCAGAACTCTGTGTCTCTCCTTTTTAAAAAACGGAGGTAAAATATGCATAATATCAAATTTACATCTAAACCATTTTTAAGTAGTATTTAAATACCCAACATTGCAGCTCACACCACCTCCAAGTAGTGATGATTGGGGAAGGCCATCAGTTCAAACTTCAGTCTTCCTGGGCAGATGTGAAAAAACTGGCTCAGAAGATGATGTGGGTTCTCAAAAGCTCATGGTTCTTTTTCTTACTCCAGAGTGAGAGGTGAATCAGGTCTGCCTGCCACTAAGAGAGAGCAGGAGCCTAGCACCATCAGGGCCAGTAGGACTGAGGTGCCAGGGACAAGGACAGGAAATTTCTAGTGATCTGGTGACCATTCCCAGGATTAGAACATTTGCCCTCTCTTTGGGGGGTGCCATTCTTCTGGAGACTAAGCCTGGCTGGGTGTGAGCTCCCCTACTGGCCTATGTGAAATCCCCATAGGCCAGACCTCAAGTGGCTCCCCTGATTTCTCTGTAATTGAGATTTGCCCTTTCGTTACCTGGGCATGAACTATTTTGTGCAGCGTTGTCATTCCCTGTCCTACTGTGAGGTTTATCTCTTCTGTTGATCCTAATTAATTAAAACACACTGTTCACCTAACTCCTGTTTCACCAAATTTTACCTGCCTGAAGGCAGAGTGATGCCCATCTGGGCCTGGTCAGGGAGCAGGGGGTTCCTGGAGATAGCAGGGGGTGGGGGTGGGGTGGGGGTGGGGTGGGGTGTGAGCTGTGCCCCTTGGCCTGGGTGCGGTGGGACTATGGAGCACCTGCAGCATACAGTGTGTTTCTGCTTCCTGAACAAGAGGTTTGGTTTTGTCCTTAGCCCCCATGGGCCTGTAGGTTTGAATTTGGGGAGATGGGAGACAATCACCAGCTCCAGAGACTCCCCAGGGAGAGGACAAGGGAGGAGAGCAGGCTGGCAGGCTGGTGGTGGGAAGAAGGGACAGTTTCCCCTCACCTGAGGTGAAGGCTGCAGACAGCACTAGGTTCTCTGGGGATCCGAGAGCAATACACCTGTTCTTGGTGTCCCACGAGAGTGTCTGCAGATGCCCTGTGCCCCGCAGAGGGACAGTGGTCAGCCAGGGCCCTGGGCATGTGTGTGTTCCTGGACCTGCACACTGCTGTTCTCGGGGAGCGCTCTCTCTCTCTCTCTCTCTCTCTCTCTCTCTCTCTCTCTCTCTCTCTCTCTCTCTCTGCCACATCCGTGCATCTTTAATTTCACACATCCATCTGCAATCTGGCTCCCACACTTTAGGTGCATGGGTACTCATTCCACCTGTTGTGGCCAGAGAACCACTCAGGTTCCCAGTCCCCAGAGTAACACTGTGGAGAGCTGGTCAGTCTGGTCCTGCCTTTCTCATGGGAGAGCACCTTGCCTGGCACAGGGCAGCCTGGGGGGGACCTCTGGGACCTCATGCTCCATCACAGATGAGGACCCAAGCTGGAATTCTGGACTACTGTGTTTAAAAATAAAAGGACTTCTGAACTGAATAAGTGAAGGTGTAAACTGTTGAGGGAATTAACTGGTGAGTAAGTGAGTAAGTGAATGAATGATCAGGTTGTGGCTAATGAATTCCTAAGATAAACAGCTAGTGAATGAGCTCCCAGGCAAAACTTGGGCTCCCATGGGTGTTACTCTCTCTGGTCTCTCCTGCCCTACTGATCTCCCTCCGACTTTTTTCCTGCTCAGGAGGTGAGGCTTCTAGCCCTCGTTCCCTGGAGCTGGAGGTGGCTTGTGCCATCCTCTTCCTTCTCAGGTGCTCCATGTGCTGAGACAGTAGTTGGTGCTCACCGGGGGCCTGTGCCCTTTATGGTCCTAGGCTTGAAAAATAGTCTTTTAAAAATGATAAAAGCAATATGAGATTTTTATATTAATTCAAAATAAAACAGAATGTTTGACTCAATAAATTTCCATCCTGCTGCTTTTTGTCATCCTGCCACAGAGATTCAGGGGTCAGACGGGACATCCTTAACTGGCTCAGTGCTGGCCAGTAATGGGCAGTTCAGCTACCATTGAGTGGCCTTCAGGACCCTCCTCATGTTTCAGGGAGGGTTTGCCCCAGGATTAGCACTAAGAGTGAGGGGTAGGGTCGGGAGAAGGAAGCCGGAGGGAGGAAATGGGCAGTGCTCACAGGGAAACCTGCTGCCCAGAGTAGAAAACCAAGGCTCACTCTGAGCTGGCAGAGTGGTGCATGCTTGTGATCCCAGCAAGTGATCTCAGGAGTCTGAGGCAGGAGGATTGCAAATTTGAGGCCAGCCTTGGCATTTTAGTGATGCCTTTAACAATTTATCCAGATCCTATCTAAAAATAAAAATAAATAAATAAAAAGGACTGAAGCTGTAGCTAGGTGGAAAAGCACCTCTGCATTCAATAATCTCCAGTTCTGTAAAAACAAACGAACAACCCTTTCTCCAAGGTGAGGCTCACAATGCTTTATTTTTCTTGTGGGGGATGGGTGTGGGTTGGAGGCTATGCGTTCCATGATCTGGGGGAAGATAGTGTCCTCTTTCGGTCTTAGTTTCCCTATCTATGAAATGGGGTGGAACCAGTTGGATCAGCTGCATGTCTTAGGTGGTACAGGATTTTAATTCCTGGAACACAAGAAGCGGCAAACACACAAAACTTATGATCCTCCTGTCTTAGTCTTCTGAGCTGCTGGGATTACAGGCTTGCACCACTGCACCCAGCAATTTGGTCGATTTTTCTGAGTCACCTTGTACAAAGGCTGTGCCAGGGAACTCTTTACCAGCAGGGCCCAGGTGCATGGCATGTTCCTCTGAATCCTTTTCCACCTTGGAGGTTTTCTTTCTTCTCTTTATTTCTGTCATCCCCCCACTGCCCTTTTTTCTTTTTGCCCATCAGGCTAGCAAGACATTGCACATTGTTGTTGTTTGTACTTTTATTATTATTATTAGCAAAGTTGACCAATTTGGTTCCATTTCTTCTCTGGGCAGCTGGGCTCCATTGGGTACAGGGCAGGCTGCACCCAGTAGGCATCTCTTTCCTTCAGTGAGTCCTTCCCCCACCTCCCTTCCATACATCCATTCTTCCATCTAAATCCAGAGCATCTTACCAGCTGAGCTTAGCCTGGACTCACAGGAAGATGCCTGAGAACCAAGAGGAAGCCATGTGTTCAGGGAGCCCATAGACTGGAAGGGTATGAGGCCTCAATCTCCAGACCAGACAGGGCAGTCCAGCATTGAGGTCCAGGCTTAGAGCTGGGGCAGGGGGAGTTGGGGGATTTTCTTTTTGATAGGGGAAATCAGGCAAAGCATAGGGAATGGCATTTTATTTGGACCCTGAAGGGTGAAATCAGACCCACAGGAGCAGCTAAAATCAGAACAGCACCCTTGGGTACAGGTGCCAGCCTGTGTTCTTTACAGGCAGGGTCTCATTTAATACTGGCACTAATTGATGCTTAGGTTGGTGCCTCAGGCTTTCTTTTTCATGAGCAACAATGGATCTTGGAGAATCCTCAGCTGAGCATTCTTCTCATATGGATGGATGGTCAGACTTGCTCAGAGAGATGCAAGTCAGGTGTCCAAGGTTACACAGTGACCTTGTGGCAGAACTGTGCCTAGGGGAGTGGCAAGATGTGCTGGGAGAGCTTGCTGCAGCCACTGACCCAGTCTAGGACTCACTTTGGAGACAGCGTGGAGAACTGTAAGCTTCTGGAGTGTGGGTGAATTCTGAGCAGATGGGTCTGGGTTTCCAACTCTGCTCCTGCACACCCTTGCTGTTTTACTGCTGAGTCTTAGTTTATTTTCCTCCCTCCCAGGGAAGTGTGAAGATGGCTCCCTGGAGCCTAGTGTGGTGGTGCAGGCCTGTAATCCCAGTGATTCAGGAGGCTGAAGCAGGAGGATCACAAGATCAAAGCGAGCATCAGCAACTTATTGAGGAACTAAGCAACTCAACAAGACCCTGTGTCAGAATAAATAAAGGGGGGGGGGCTAGGGGTGTGGCTCAGTGTTTAAGCATCCATGAGCTCAACCCATGGTTCAAAAAATAGAAAGAAATCTTAAGGGAGACAGAGCTGTAAGTTGAGTAGCCATACAAATGAGGGTTAGTTATTTCTTCTGGTGGGATCCCACTGCAGACTCTCTCATTCCCTCTCTTTTTTTTTAAATTTTATTTATTTTTTTATTGGTTGTTCACAACATTACAAAGCTCTTGACATATCATATTTCATACATTAGATTGAAGTGGGTTATGAACTCCCAATTTTACCCCAAATGCAGATTGCAGAATCACGTCGGTTATACATCCACAATTTTACATAATGCCCAATTAGTAATTGTTGTATTCTGCTACCTTTCCTATCCTCTACTATCACCCCTCCCCTCCACTCCCATCTTCTCTCTCTACCCCATCTACTGTAATTCATTTCTCTCCTTGTTTATTTTCCCATTCCCTCTCATCTATATCTATGCTCAAAATGCAGCGCTGGAGATAATGGGCAGGAAACAACAACAAACTTTTAATCTGTCACCTGCTGGGTGACACCTAGCCCTCATGGTGATGCCAGATTGTGCATCCCTCCTCATGTCCATCCTCTCACCGAACCAGGGGACTGCTGGCCATCTCAGGAGCCTCCTGGGCCAGGCACAGTGAAGCTGGCTGTGTGGGAGGGCAGGAATATGCCCCAGAATGGGTTGCCCATGTGTCTGTGTGTGTATGTGGGTATGTGTACTTGTATGTGAGTGTGTTTGTGCTAGTGTGCTCATGTGTGCTCACACATGCATCTGTATATGTTTGCATGAGTCAATGTGAATGAATGTATGTGAATGGCCTTGTGTGTCTGCAGCTAGGGAAAGGACTTTTGTCATTGCTTGCCTGGTTCAGAATCTCAGTAGAGGGGCTGTGTTACTTTGGGTACAGTTTGTACCCAAAGTTTGGAAATCCTAGGTTCATAGGTTTGCACCCAGAGAGAATGCATATGGGTGAATTTACTTTATATGCATTCATTCAAATGGGGTGGGTTTGGAGGAGGGGAATGGAGAAGCTGGGGGGGGCAAGGGTGGAGAGGGGGCAGGGCTGGGGTGGGGTGGGGTAGGCAATTGGGTAGGAGTCCCAAGGGTAGTGGGGGGTGGTGGCAATGGGACAAGGGCGGGTAAGGCACAGGAGGGGGCCTGGGGCCTGGGGGCTTTTCCTGCACCTTTACCAGGGTGAGCCTGGCCAGCCCTTGGGAACATGGCCCTTCCTGGGCCCTGGTGTGCCCGGCTCAAGGGAGCGGCCCACGGCTCAAGGGGGCGGTCCACGGGGGCGGCCTGGGTCCATTTTGAGGCCTCCTTCCTGGGAACACATCCCTCCCCGCCCACGCAGGAGGGCTCCAAGGCTGAGGCGCAATAACTCAAGGCCAGATTTGGGCACAAAGCAGCCTCGGCAGGGGTCTGCCTGGGAAGGCAAGGCTGCCCCTCTCATTCACCCTGTCCGGGTGGGGCCAGCTTGTTCCGTGCAGCTGGCTGCCTGCTCCTCACAGTCTGGTGCCCCCCAGGACTGTGGAGTCCCAGGCCCCACGCTGAGGGGCGTCGGCAGCTGCAGAGTCTCACCCTCAGCTGGGCACCAGCCATTGGTGGGCTGATGCCCCCGCTGACCAGATGTTCACCTTGGGGGACCCCTGGGGTCTCTGAGCACTGATTGGCCCTCAGATTTGAGGTGGGGTTAAAGGAGGCAGGCGCCATCCTGACTGCAGCCTGGACCATCCAAATGTATGGCAATAAAAATAAATGGACTTTCCAGGTCCTAGGGACTGTTCTGCGCACTCACTTCATTCATTCGTTAACATGTGCTTCACAGTATCTATGAGTAAGGCCATGATTATCTCCATTTTATAGATGAGGAAACTGAGGCACATCTAGGACAGCTAGGACCAGATAGATCCAAATACAGGCTTCTCTGACTCCAGAACCGTGTCATCCCTGTAGGGTGCCCAGGCATGCATGGATGGGCTGGGCATCTGGGTATGGGGGGCCGTTCTGAGAGCATTTGCACATGTCCAAGAAATTAAAGGTAGGTTAGCAGGCAGATGGTAGTCATCATTCTGGGTTTGCCATTTCAAATTCATGCACAGGGTCCTTCCTCAGAGTATCCTCTGAGAGATATTCTGAGTCTGGGCCAGGCCTTTTGCTGTTGTGGAATCTCTCTACCTTGGGGGAACAGACAGTTGGTGGGGTGGGGTATGTGGCAGTGAGACCCCAGTAAAGAGTAAAAAATTCCACCAAGAGGCGATTTCTTGCTGAGGGATTGCTCTGCTTATCTGTGTTTTTCTAAATTTTTATTTAGTTTGTGATAAGTTCCACATATTTTCCTTGAAATCCATTATACAAGTGATGTATTTAACAGATGTAACTTCAGTATAATACTTATGTGGTATTTTGTACTCTAATTAAACCAAAAATTTTTCTGGGCTCCAGAAACCAATTTTTCTCAAACTTTACTATTTTTATTTTTCTGAATCACCTCCTCTTTCCTCCTAGGCCACATATTTTCACTGTATTGAAAAATATAGCTCTAGCCTTATGCTATCACATACTTGTACACTGTCATGGTACACACATACTATAATTTCTACAGATCTAAGCTTGATGAGGAGTATTTCATATATATACAGTTTTAATGATAAAATAACTGCAATTTCTACTCCATCTTTAGTTCATGAGAATTTATTTTGTGTCCTTGTCAACACTCTGTATTCTTTTTGTTGTTGTTGTTTCTTACTGGAAATTTAAATCAGGGGCACACAAAGACTGGGTCACACATAGTTGCTTAGGGCCTTGGTAAAGTTTCTGAGGCTGGCTTTAAACTCAGGATTAACTTGCCTTATCCTCACAATCCAATGGGATTAGAGGTGTGTGCCATGGAACCTAGTTCTATTTTATTTTTATATTGAAATATATATTACTTCTGAAAATAATTTATTCTTGATATTAAGAAAGCATAGAATACCATTTTCCCCCACAAATAACCCCCCCTTTTTTGGAAAAGATGTCAATTCTTTTGGAAAAGATGTCAGGAGTGCTAGACATATAATTTATTAATGTCTAAATGGCAAGTTTATTATTATTATTATTATTATTATTATTATTATTATCATTATTATTATGCTATGTATTCATTACAAAACTTTATCTGTTCACATTATTATAAGGTATATAGTCTTTTCTATAACTTCATAGCGTAAATCACTGTGTATCAAAATGAGCTTTTGGTAGTTGAGAGGTGAGGGGAGGGATCATGGGGTTAGAAATGATGGTGGAATAGGATGTATATTGTTATATAAAGTACATGTATAAAGAAGTGAATTCATGTAAATATAATTTGTATAAAACCACAGAAATTAAAAATTGTGCTCTGTATGTGTAATAAGAATTGTAATGCATTTTGTTGTCATGTATAATTAAAAATATTTAAAAATTAAAGATAAATGATGGCATTATGTTCTAACTGAAAATAAGTACTACTCCTTTTAAAAATTTAAAAACAAAGGTATGTTGGTCAGTTGTAAACTTTACAAAGTACAAAATATATCCTGGACATTTGGTAATACATAAACCTAGATGTAGGTATTTATAGTGTTGTCAGCAAAATTAAAAAAAAAATTACTGTAGAGTTAATTTTTTGCAATGTATACTCATAATTATATGAGATACATTTTGTACATATACATGTTTACTACCATTATATATAATTAATAAATGATTACTACATCTCACATTAACTACATTTATTTCAAATTAATTTGTCTTTTGAAAGCACCGATATATGACACTCTTTGATATGTACACTTGGTGTATCTTCAAATTTGTCACTTTTATGTATTATGTTCTTTTCTTTATTCTTCTTTTTATAGAATTTCTTTTTCCAAATTATTGAGATTAATGAATTTTAAACAATTTAGTTTAACAGTGCAGTCTGTAGATTTTCTTTTTTAACCTAAGACAAAATTCCTTCCAATTTTAATAGGCTTATTGTTATGTAAATTACTTTAAAAAACCTGCATATATAACACCCTTACCTGACCTTACTCTGGATTATTGATATATGGTGAAGGGGATCGCAAAGTGATCCATGGAAAAGGCAAAACAGGGATGGGTCAACATATGAGATTGGTGGATACTGAGTATGTAGTAGTGAGTATTCATGAAAAATTATTGGTGGAATAGATACGGGTAGAGAAAAAAATGCTGTGAAAGAAAGAGGGAAAGAATGACCAGCTCAAGAGTTCAGATTTAAAATGTCTAATGGTGGATCAATGGTATTATGTGGTTAAAGGGTAGTTTCTTTTGAGGCAGAAATAAGGTAGAAGTGAAAGAAGAAGGCAAGTCTGGCAAAGTCCCCAAGAGAAAGAGTCAAATGAAAACTACCCTCTATATTCATGCTATATATATATTGCAAACATCTGTAACATTAGATTAAAGTCAGCCAGCCTCCGCAACTTAGTGAGGCTCTAAGAAAATCAGTGAAACCCTTTCATTTTATGGAATGTTTTATTAAAGGCTGAGAGTGTTTCTTAGTAAAAAAGCATATCTGATTTCAATATGTCATATGAGAGAGAGAGAGAGAGAGAGAGAGAGAGAGAGAGAGAGAGAGAGAGAGAGATCTTGAAAAAATAAAAAAGTAATCAGTGACAATCTTAATGTCAAGGATGTAAATAATTTAAAAGTAATAGTGAGATAGTAATAGTTAGTCTACTCTACAAAATATAAAAGTGAGAGAGGAATTCTTTATTAAAGTGTATATAAGAAAATAGATATAAGTGCAGAGATGTAATGTGACTGGAATTTTCAAAGTCAGCTTGTAGCCATGAAAAAGTGTAAAGGTACAAAGAAATAGGTTTTACTACTTACTGTGACATACCCTATGAACTATAAATTCCACTCCTAGGCGGAAAGAATTGAACAGAGAACCCATTCACCTGGATCTCTCACTTGGGAACTGTGCAAAAATCACCCTTTTCTTTCCCTCAAATTTTATTGCTGCTTCCAAGAACACTACCCTCTATATTCACACTATCATTGTAGACTTATAGCATGTGAACCCCTCTACTGTTCAAGTTTTTCTTCTTTTTTTCATTGCTCTTTTTCTCCCTACCCCATATCATCCACCAATACTTATTTTATATAGCAAAATCTACATACTCAGCAATCACCAGTCTTATATCTTACTATATCCATTTCCTACCTTGTGCATGACCACTTTTAGATCCCCTCCCTCATAACATCAATAATCCAAAGAGATCATAATGGGGGTAAAATTTGCAGAATATTAAAGGTCAGTTAAACAACAAGAAAGCTATAAAAAGTGGGCTTCATTTAAAGGTTAAAATAAATAGAAAATCTTTAGACTTCACTAGTTAAAATAAAGGATCAAAAATTTATGAGTCTCAATAATTTGAATTATACTTGTGAGTCACTTTTTTTGGGGAAAGGGATATAAGGACATTACTAATGAGTTTAAAGCTCAAACTTTTTTTATGAGACAAAGACTAGAAAAATTAAAAAAAAATATATTAAAGTGATTGTGATATCATTTTCATAAAAATATATATACATATTTATTCACAAATTGCTTTAACCTTATAAACAGTTATAAGTGTCAATACATTTCTCTCTGGGGTAGGTCCTATTATTGGAAGAAAACTTTGCCTTAAAATAACCCCATACAGAGGCATTTAATGCAATTAACAGGCCGAAAATAATAATAATAATAATAATAATAATAATAATAATAATAAGAAGAAGAAGAAGAAGAAGAAGAAGTGAGGTGGGGAGGATTTCAGTGTTTCGAAGCATACCTGTAATATAAGTTACTTGAAAAGACATCACAGGAGAATTTATACACTGTCTGAAGACATATATGTATATATTATTTATAAAAAGTGTTTATGAGTCCTGTAGTGAGGGTGCACAAGTCCAATACACAGTTTTTTATTTTCTTGATTTTTTTTTGTTGTAGATGGACACAGTATCATTAATAGTTTGTTTGTTGGCTTTTTAAAAATATTTATTTTTAGTTTTTGGGGGACACAACATCTTTGTATGTGGTGCTGAGGATCTAACCTGGGCCTCCCGCATGCCAGGCAAGTGTGCTACCACTTGAGCCACGTCTCCTCTTGGGTGGCTTTTTAATGCGGTGATGGGTGTTCAACCCAGTACCTCATGCATGTTAGGGAAGTTCTCTACCACTGATCCATAACCCTAGTCCCCAAAGACTTTTACTTAATCTTTTTTTTTTGGGGGGGGGAGTATGTGCGTGTAGTGCAGTGGATTGAGTCCATGGCTTTATATCAGAAAAATAAGCACTATACTGACTAAGCTATATTCTCAGTCCTAATCTGTAGTCTTTTAACAATGACAATGGAGCAGCCTGTCATTCAGACTTTGATTCTGTGCCCACTTGGCTCAGGTTGGAGGCAGTGCCTGAAGCCTTGTCCAATCAGTCACTTAGGTGAGAACTGTCCAATCCTCATGCAGCCAGTGATAAGGGGGAGGGTTTCCACAATTTTCTGTTCCCATGGTGTTTGGAACCCACTATTTTTTCAATCTTTTTGTAGACTTCTGTCCTGGATCCGGAGCCCAGGTGTCTGTGCTATGCAGAATCTGAAAACAAACCACAGGGAGAACGCTGAGAACCCAGAGAGCCAGGAAATGGTAAGAGTGCCTTGTTATATTGAGACTGCATAGGAAGGTGGCTTAAAGCTGACAGGAGTGGCAATGGTGGAAACTGGCAGTCATGGCTAGGGACTCCTCGTGGTCCTCTCCAGAGTCTTGTGGCCAGAAAGTGTCTCTATGGTAGCTTAGCCTTCACCTCCCTCTGGTCTAGTGAGGCTTAGATCAGCAGTTGAAACCTGGGCATTTTGTTCCATAATTGTATGGTGTTTTCAGCTTCTTTTTAACGCTCTTTGTTGGCTTCCATGTGCCATAAGTCCAGCATGTCTCCAGATTGCATAGTGAAGACTGAGATAATTACCAGGAGAGACCTCCAAATCCATTTATTGTATTCATGCATAAGAGACGGTGTTAATTTCAGGGCTTCTTACTCAAGAGGGTTTGTTTGTTTGCTTGTTTGTTTATTTATTTTATTATTGTTATATTATTATTATTATTATTATTATTATTATTTTGTGTGTGCTGTTTTCTTTTTGGTACCAGAAAGTCAACCCAGAGGTGTTCATCCACTGATTCACATTCCCAGCCCTTTTTTAATATTTTTATTTAGAGACAGGGTCCCTTTGAATTTCTTAGACCCTCACAAATTTGATGATGCTGGCTTTTAACTCATTCTCTTCATGAGTCTTGAGATTTTTAAATGTAGCAGAAGCAGTATCTCAAATAAAAAAAAAATCTGAAATCCAGAACTTCAGTTTAGCTCTCCATAGGTCTCAGAAAAAAACTCCTAGTTTTCTAGCTGTCTGTTCACATATCCAAAATTAGGGTTCTCTGTTCACAGAGAATAAGTATAAAATAGAATAGATAGTATAATGACCATGTAATCAGGATAATGGGCCTCACTCAAACACACCTGGTGGCTAACTCAAAGATGTTAATGAGCACCATTAAGGCCTATTTCAAATGTAAAAGACCTTGAAGCCCACTTGTGGGAACACCTTCAGCAAAGTCCTTTGTCCCAAGGGTGATTCCTGATCAAATTTGAAGAAAAAAGGATGGGTCACAGAAAGAATAAAAGTGAACCCATATGGTAGTCTCCATGCCTTTTCCAAAGCCTATTCTAAATGCATTATGCTTCCTGTTCTGCCCAAAACCATCAGTAAACTTCTAAGATGGCACACAAAAATGAGTTGTTTTTTTTTCTGGGATCATTCCACTGTCATGTATTTAAAAAATAAAACAACAAAAAAATCTTTATATGTATTGCTGAGAATCAAACTCAGTGCTTGACACATTCTAGCAAAGTAGTCTACAACTGAGACACAACTCCATCCCATATACCCAGCTTTTTATACTCTCTTTGTAGTAATCAGAAACAACTTTAAAAATTAAAATTGCATTTATATCACTTTTTCTAGTACAGTAATGTATTACTAACTAAACTTATTCTTAGTATTTAAAAAAATAATTTAATGGATGACTGTTATTTTTTCCAGAGATTATTTTATCACTTCTTTAGGGCTTGGTGAAGGGTCTTTTTTCAGAATATAGATTTCTTCTATTGTCAAATGGGTCCATGCTAACTATGTTGAAAATAGTGATTCTAAAACTTCACACAATCCACACATTTCCAAGACTATAGGGAAAAGGGAAAGAGAATATTCACAACCAAGAAACCATTTCCCATGGAAGCATAGTATCCATGTCAAACCTGGTGTGTAATCCAGATCTTTCAGTGGTAAGTTTTTTTAAGAACCAAAACCATAGGTTTTTCGGATCCTCTAAAGTACACTGAATGGATTTAAATCACCTATTGTTCTTCAAAATAAAATTTATGCTACCTACTTAAAAAATAAAGCACTATGAATGAGAAAGGTGAATGAGACTTAAGTTCTTTGGAGGTACTGAGGTTGACCTTTAGTTATAGTTTATAAAAATCAAATAAGAAGGGCCTTAGAGTTGTCTCAACTATTCCAACACATAATATGGAATACTTAGATGAACTGACATGAAATAATGAAAATGCATTTCAGGGAAGTGATATCACAGAAATTTTTAGGGTAGAGTCTTGGAAATGTGGAAAAAATATAGTCATATACATATGCATTTTTATAGAAAAATATAAGTGATAAGTACATGAGTATGATGGTAAATTCAGTGTTCCTCATGCATTGTAGGTTGAAGGTAATGGTAAAGTAGTAACTGAGGATATCCAGAACTATAATCCTGGGAGACATTAATAGCAATTCAGAAAAAGAAAATATAGTTAAATCCTTTTAGATTTACCTCTGTCCTCTGTTCCTCTTGTGAATTTGATTCTGTCAAATGAGATTATGTGTTATGGTTCTCTCTGAATTTATGTTTTCTTTTTTTTTAGGATTTTGTCAGCTATGTCATGTAAACCCCTGTCTTAAACTCACTTTGGGGGCTCTTTTACCTCCTGTTCTGGACTGCAGAGCAGAGACTCACCTCACTTATTCTGTGCAATTAATTGACTTTTGTCAATATTTGCAAACAATGGTTGGAAGAATAAGCATATTGGAGGGGCTTTCATATCCTATAATATGGTTGTCAGACCCTGTGGGTTAAAAGGTAGTTACTTGCTCTGTTAGAAACGACTTCCCTATGAGAAGGGCTTATCTATATTTTTGTTTTGGAAGCCCCATAAAAACAGAAGAGAAGCATTTATGGTCACAAACAAAAGCATGCCAGAAGCCATTAGATATGAGAAAATGCAAAAAAAAAATCTTCTCTTAGAGCTTTTAGAGGTAAAAAGTTTATTTCTGTTTTGTGTAATAAAACTAAAATTTTTCTTTGGCCTGACAATATTTTGATGTTTTAAACTTGCTTGCAATTTCTACCTGTGTTTTGAATTCACTTATGCCTGTCTATCCCTTATGAGATAACAACCCTCTCTAAAACCTTACTGGAGCCTCATAAATTCTGGCTCCTGCTGACCAAATAACAATTCTCTCTAAATCTCAGTGGCAGCTCATAAATTCTAATATCTGGAGCTGAATTTATTTTCTACCTTGAAATGTTAGCCATGTATTATGATTGTCAAAATCTTTTTAGCTTAAAGTACCTAAAATGCCCACCTCCTTTGTAACTTTTTCTGCTATAAAAACTTTTTCCTGAAGATCAGAGGGATTATCTCTAGCATTGAATCTTGTAAGAGACAGTCCTGGCCACCTTTTGTGTACACAATACAATCTTAATTTGATTTGATTTAAAATTTGAGTTGGTAGTCTTTTCTTTGTGTTTTGGTTTAACAGTAACCTTTTTTTTTTTTTTTTAGCTTCACTGTAAATATAACCAAAGAACACAACAAAACTCCTGTAAATTATCCAGGTGCATAAAAAGAGTCATTGTTTACTAAAAGCACAGTATTCATTATAGAAATGATATAAGCTTAAAAATTAAAAGATATCTCAATTCAGACTCAATTCAGCCCACTTGGCTCAGGTTGGAGGCAGTGCCTGAAGCCTTCACCAATCAATCTCTTAGACTTCTTGTCCTGGATCCGGAGTCCAGGTGTCTGTGCTATGCAGAATCTGAAAACAAACCTCAGGGAGAACACTGAGAACCCTGAAAGCCAGGAAATGGATCACTAGGCAATATTGAGCTGATGTGGATTTGGGGCAAACAGTCTGGGCCTCTCAGAACACACATCGAGCCTGGATTGGCTGAATTGAAGCTCCCATTCACCTGTGTCTTGCAGACAAACCGCTGTGACTCAGTACTAAATGATCTTGCTGAAACAACTGGTCGGCCCTTCTGAACCTGTGGAGGTTAATACCAACTGATCCTTCATAGGCAGTGGCCACAGGATTGGGACGGGGCTTGGGAGAGCCAGTCAGGACCCACCCCTTGCATTAGTCACCTGGCAAAGGGGAAAAACTGTCGCCATTTGCATGGGATACCACCATGGCAGAGAACTGACATCACCAGAATGCAATGGAGGAGATAACTTCATTGAAACCGGCGGCGACAGCATGAAATAAATTTTTGGAGTAAACAGTAACTCAGCAGACAAACAGAATAAGAAGTAACATGAGCAGAATGAAAAAGTAAGAAAGAAAAGGAGTACAAACAATGCAGGACAGCCTAAATATTCAGGAGGACCTAGAGGCATCAGAAAAATGGTTAAATAATGAACTCAAGGAATACCTTAGACAGATGGAATGGAATCTTAAAGAGGATATGAGACAGCAAATCCAAATAGTAAAAAAACATTTTGAAAATGAATTACATAAACAGATAAGAGAAACAAATAAGCATCTTTATCAGGAGATAGAGATTATAAAAAAATCAAACAATAATTCAAGAAATGAAGGAAACTATAAACCAAATTAAAAACTCAAATGAGAGTATCACTAACAGATTGGAGCAAATAGAAGCCAGAATGTCAGATAATGAAGGCAAAGAATATCATCTTGAAAAGAGTCTAGCCAACGCAAAAAGGCTGGTAAAAAATCAGGAGAAAAACATTCAAGAGATATGGGATAACATAAAAAAAAAATCTTAAGAGTCATCGGGATAGAGGAAGGTATAGAGGTTCAAATCAAGGGAATGAGCAACCTGCTGAATGAAATAACTATACAAAACTCTCCAGAAATAAAAAAGGAAATGGATGTACAAATTGTAGATTCATACAGGACACCTAGCATACAAAATCACAGTAGACCAATGCCAATACACATTGTTATGAAGATATCCAATATACAGAAAATATTAAAAGCTACAAGAAAAAGGAAGCAGATTACATTCAGTGGTAAGCAAATAAGGTTAACAACGGATTTTTTATTGCAGACGCTGAAAGCGAGAAGATTCTGAAACAACGTATTTCAAACACTGAAAGACAATGGATGCCAACCAAGAATTTTGTATCCAGCAAAATTAAGTTTCAGGTACGACAACAAAATAAATATCTTTCATGATAAACAAAAGTTAAAAGAATTTGCAGCCAGAAAACCAGCATTGCAAAGCATCTTGAGCAAAACACTAAAGGAGGAAGAAATGAAAAACAATAACCAAAACCAACAGTGGGAAGTACCTCAGTAAAGACAGAGGGCAGAGGCAAAGCTAATCATGGAGAAACAAACCAAATTTTTTAAAAAAGATAAATAATTAAACATGGCTGGAAGTAAAATCCGTATGTCAATACTAACTCTAAACGTTAATGGCTTAAACTCTCCAACAAAGTGACATAGGCTGGTAAAATGGATTAAAAAAAACAAATCCAACAATATGCTGCCTCCAGGAGACACATCTGATGGGAAAAGTCATACACAGGCTGAAGGTGAAAGGTTAGGAAAAAATATACCACACACATGGTCCTCGTAACCAAGCAGGGGTGGCCATCCTCATATCAAATAAAATTGACTTCAAGACTAAGTTAATCAAAAGGGATAAGGAAGAACATTATATAGTGTTAAAAACAAACATTCACCAACAAGACATAACAATTATCAATATTTATGCACCAAATATTGCGTGATGCGATGTTCATAAAACAAACTCTCCTCAAGTTCAAAAATCAAATAGACCACAACCCAATAATTATGGGTGACTTCAACACACCCCTCTCACCATTGGACAGATCCTCCAAACAAAAGTGGAATAAAGAAACTATAGAACTCAATATCACAATCAATAACCTAGACCTAACTGACATATATAGAATATATAAACCATCATCAAGTGGATATACTTTTTTCTCAGTAGCACATGGATCCTTCTTAAAAACAGACCATATATTATGCCATAGGGCAAACTTCAATAAATATAAAGGGGTGGAGATAATACCATGCATTATATCTGATCATAATGGAATGAAACTGGAAATCAATGATAAAAGAAGGAAGGAAAAATCCTACATCACATGGAAAATGAACAATATGTTACTGAATGATCAATGGGTTACAGAAGACATAAAGAAGGAAATCAAAAAATTCTTAGAGATAAATGAAAATACAGACACAACATATCGGAATCTATGGGACACAATGAAAGCAGTTTTAAGAGGGAAATTCATCGCCTGGAGGTCATTCCTCAAAAAAAGAAAAAAACAACAAATAAATGAGCTCACACTTCATCTCAAAGCCCTAGAGAAGGAACAGCAAAACAACAGGAAATCTAGCAGATGGCAAGAAATAATTAAAATTAGAACAAAAATCAACGAAATTGAAACAAAAGAAACTTTTTAAAAAATTGACAAAACTTAAAAGTCGGTTCTTCGAAAAAATAGATAAGATCCACAGACCCTTAGACATGCTAACAAAGAGAAGAAGAGAGAGAACTCAAATTAGTAACATACAGGATGAAAAAGGCAATATCACAACAGGTGCTTCAGAAATACAGAAGACAATTAGAAATTATTTTGAAAAACTATATTCCAATATAATAGAAGATAGTGAAGACATCGATAAATTTCATAAATTATATGATTTGCCCGGACTGCATCAGGAGGATACACACAATTTGAACAGACCAATATCAATGGATAAAATTGAAGAAGCAATCAAAAGACTACCAACCAAGAAAAGCCTAGGACCGGAAGGGTATACAGTGGAGTTTTACAAAACCTTTAAAGAAGAATTAATACCAATACTTTTCAAGTTATTTCAGGAAATAGAAAAAGAAGGAGCTCTTCCAAATTTATTCTATAAGGCCAACATCACCCTGATTCCAAAACCAGACAAAGACACCTCAAAAAAATAAAACTACAGACCAATATCTCTAAGAAAACTAGATGCAAAAAATCTTAATAAAATTCTGGTGAATCAGATACAAAAACACATCAAAAAAATTGTGCCCCATGATCAAGTAGGATTCATCCCTGGGATGAATAGTTAAATATATGGAAATCAATAAATGTTATTCACCACATCAATAGACTTAAAGATAAGAACCATATGATCATCTCCATAGATGCAGAAACAGCATTCAACTAAGTACAGCATTCCTTTATGTTAAAAACATTAGAAAAACTAGGGATAACAGGAACATACCTCAACATTGTACAAGCTATCAATGCTAAGCCTCAGGCTATCATCATTCTGAATGGAGAAAAATTGAAGTCATTTCCTCTAAAATCTGGAACAAGACAGGGATGCCCTCTATCACCACTTCTATTCAATATAGTTCTCGAAACACTGGCCAGAGCAATTAGACAGATGAAAGAAATTAAAGGCATAAAAATAGGAAAAGAAGAACTTAAATTATCACTATTTGCAGATGATATGATCCTATAACTAGAAGACCCAAAATGGTCTACAAAGAAACTACTAGAACTAATAAATGAATTCAGCAAAGTGGCAGGATATAAAATCAACATACATAAATCTAAGGCATTTCTGTATATCAGCAACAAAACTTCTAAAGCGGAAATGAGGAAAAATTTTCCATTTAAAATATCATCAAAAAAAATAAAATACTTGGGGGTCAACCTAACAAAAGAAATGAAAGATTTATACAATGAAAACTACCGAACCTGAAAGAGAGAAATAGAAGAAGATCTTAGAAGATGAAAAAATATACCCTGTTCATGGTTAGGCAGAACTAACATCATCAAAATGGCGATATTACCAAAGTTCTCTATAGGTTTAATGCAATGCCAATCAAAATCCCAACAGCATTTCTTGTAGAAATAGACAAAGCAATCATGAAATTCATATGGAAAAATAAAAGACTCAGAATAGCAAAAGCAATTCTAAGCAGGAAGTGTGAATCAGGCAGTATAGCGATACCAGATTTCAAACTATATTACAGAGCAATAGTAACAAAAACAGCATGGTACTGGTACCAAAACAGGAGGGTGGACCAATGGTACAGAATAGAGGACACAGAGAATAATCCACAAAGTTACAACTATCTTATATTTGATAAAGGGGCTAAAAGCATGCAATGGAGGAAGGATAGCATCTTCAACAAATGCTGTTGGGAAAACGGGAAATCCATATGCAACAAAATGAAACTGAATCCACTTCTCTCACCATGCACAAAAGTTAACTCAAAATGGATCAAGGAGCTTGATATCAAATCAGAGACTGTACATCTGATAGAAGAAAAAGTTGGCTCCAATCTACATATTGTGCGGTCAGGCTCCAAATTCCTTGATAGGACATTCATAGCACAAGAGTTAATAACAATAATCAACAAATGGGGCTTACTTAAACTAAAAAGTTTTTTTCTCAGCAAGAGAAACAATAAGAGAGGTAAATAGGGAGCCTACATCATGGGAACAAATTTTTACTCCTCACACTTCAGATAGAGCCCTAATATCCAGAGTATACAAAGAACTCAAAAATTTAAACAATAAGATAACTAATAACCCAATCAACAAATGGGCCAAGGATATGAACAGACACTTCTCAGAGGAGGATATACAATCAATCAACAAGTACATGAAAAAAATGCTCACCATCTCTAGCAGTCAGAGAAATGCAAATCAAAACCACCCTAAGATACCATCTCACTCCAGTAAGATTGGCAGCCATTATGAAGTCAAACAACAATAAGTGTTGGCGAGGATGTGGAGAAAAGGGTACACTTGTACATTTCTGGTGGGGCTGCAAATTGGTGCGGCCAATTTGGAAAGGAGTATGTAGATTCCTGGGAAAGCTGGGAATGGAACCACCATTTGACCCAGCTATTGCTCTTCTCGGACTATTCCCTGATGACCTTAAAAGAGCATAGTATAGGGATACTGCTACATTGATGTTCATAGCAGCACAATTCACAATGGCTAGACTGTGGAACCAACCTATATGCCCTTCAATAGATGAATGGATAAAAAATGTGGCATTTATACACAATGGAGTATTAGGCAGCACTAAAAAATGACAAAATCATGGAATTTGAAGGAAAATGGATAGCACTAGAGCAGATTATGCTAAGTGAAGCTAGCCAATCCCTAAAAAACAAATGCCAAATATCATTTTTGATATAAGGAGAGCAAATAAGAACAGAATACGGAGGAAGAGCATGAGTAAAAGATCACCATTAAACAGAGTTGAGAGGGAGGAGGGAAAGAGAGAGAGAAGGGAAATTGCCTGGTAAATGAAGGAGACCCTCATTGTTATACAAAATTACATATAAGATGAAGTGAGGGGAAAGGGGTAAAAACAAGAGAGAAATGAATTACAGTAAATGGGGTAGAGAGAGAAGATGGGAGAAGAGGGGAGGGGAACGGTGTCGGGATAGTAGAGGATAGGAAGGGCAACAGAATACAACAGACACTAGTATAGCAGTATGTAAAAAAGTGGATGTGGAACCGATGTGAATCTGCAATATGAATATGGGATAAAAATGGAAGTTCATAATCTGCTTGAATCAAGTATATGAAATATGTCAAGAGCTTTGTAATGTTTTGAACAACCAATAATAAAAAAGAATTAAAAAAATATATCTCAAATATTAAGGGAGTTAAGGAGTTAGAAATTTTTTCTTTCAGAATATAGGTAGTAAAATAGAACAAGAGAGAAAATATGAAGGATAAATATATTAAGTAATATGCAAAAAAGTCAGCAAAATATTTATTAAAAAAAGTCATATCTACAGAAATGGTTCAAAAGAAGCAGTCTTTTTGTCAGGAATAAATATTTGGACAGGAATGGAAGTTGTGGTTCTCTTTTTAAGTATTTTTACTCCTAGTGAATAATCTTTACACTATTTCTGCATTTTACTGGTTGGAATTAATTATGATTCATATATCTATGGAAAAGGTACTGAATGCAGGAAAATATTTTTGCTCATGTTTAAATCACCTCCATTATTTGATCTTTCCCCTTTTAAACCAAAAATCTGCATAAAACCATCTCTTAATAAATATCTCTATTTCTATATATTAGCAGCAACTGAGTTATAAAATTTAGTATGATAACTTTTCTCTTTATGTACTAAAAGACTATGAATTTGCTACTTAGCATTTAGGTATGATTCTGTATGATGTTCTCTAGTTATTTATGTCTCTTTGCCAAGTTTTATACCAAGCTATTAGTATGTGCCTTAGTTACTCTATGTAGCAATGTAGGATTTATGTCTTATTTGTGACACTTTGGTCCGAGAACTGTGTCTAAAGGGAAATATGTACAAAATGATTATCCAGGAAAAAAAATCTAATATTATATTTTATTTTATATTTATTTATATTTTTATGTATACACATTTTTATTATTTAGATATACCCTTTGGTCTGAAACTACAGTGATACTACTGTATTTTAGCTTGAATTGGTTGTGAGAAACAAACTAAAAAGACGTTTCTCTGTGTTGATTGGTGATTTCTGCAACCTCAGGAACCTAGTGAATAATAGCAGAAATAAATAAGTAACCCTTTAGTTTGAGGCACAACCACCAAACTAGATGATGTTTTGCTTCTGTTTTCTTTCTTGATTATTAGAAACATACCTTTAAATTTACATGGAACACTTTTGGAATTCTGTTCTGTTAGTTCTTCTAAAAAATCAATGAAAGTGAAAAATAATGCAGTAAAGATAAATAATTAATTTCAAACAATTCATTTTCTTAAAATAAATATATTGTTTTCAAATCACCAAAAATTCTGAAAAGTTAGAAAAGTTAAAAGCTTTAGAAATATCCTAAGGAAATTTCTCTTTTGCTCAGGACTGTAGACTATATCTCCAACTCATTCTTCTCTAGAATTGGACTGTGTGCAAATATGAAAAAAGTGCTAAGATGCCCCACATGGCTTATAAGTTTTAAAATCCTTAAGGGAGCTCAAATCTGCCATTTTTTTACTTTACAAAATACAAAAGCTTAAATTTGTATACTTAACAAACATTTGCATAAGTGTTATTAAAAATGACCTAAAAGAATGAAAAAAATCATTGAAGTACTGACCCATTGAACATGAGGGATTTATAATATTGAATCCCTTATATTAAATGTATTTTTATCATTGTCAAAATTTTCCATGTTTATATTATCAATATATTAATAAAAATTTTTATGCATTTAATAAGAAATATTTAATATCCTATTTTATTCAGTCTTTTAAAAATTAGTAGTAATTAATATTAATAATTTAATTCTTATACTTGTTAAAGTATGAAACATTTACTTTACAAGCTATGGCTATAGCAAGTGGAAAATCTAGCCTAATTTACTTTTTTTTTTATTGTTGGTTGTTCAAAACATTACATAGTTCTTAATACATCATATTTCACAGTTTGATTCAAGCGGGTTATGAACTCCCAACTTTACCCCGTATACAGATTGCTGTATCACATCAGTTACCCTTCCATTGATTGATATATTGCCTTTCTAGTGTCTGATGTATTCTGCTGTCTGTCCTATTCTCTACTATCCCCCCTCCCCTCCCCTCCCCTCCCCTTTTCTCTCTCTACCCCTTCTACTGTAAATCATTTCTTCCATTTGTATTATCTTGTCTTACCCCTCCTTTCCTCTTATATATCATTTTGTATAACCCTGAGGATTGCCTTCCATTTCCATGCGATTTCCCTTCTCACTCCCTTTCCCTCCCACCTCTCATCCCTGTTTAATGTAAATCTTCTTCTCAAGCTCTTCGTCCCTACCCTGTCCTTGTTTACTTCCCTTATATCAAAGGGGTCATTTGGTATTTGTTTTTTAATGATTGACTAGCTTCACTTAGCATAATCTGCTCTAATGCCATCCATTTCCCTCCAAATTCTATGATTTTGTCATTTTTTAATGCAGAGTAATACTCCATTGTGTATAAATGCCACATTTTTTTATCCATTTATCTATAGAAGGGCATCTAGGCTGATTCCACCATCTTGCTATCGTGAATTGTGCTGCTATAAACATCGATGTAGCAGTTTCTCTGTAGCATGCTCTTATTAGGTCTTTAGGGAATAGACCGAGAAGGGGAATAGCTGGGTCAAATGGTTGTTCCATTCCCAGCTTTCCCAGGAATCTCCATACTGCTTTCCAAATTGGCTGCACCAATTTGCAGTCCCACCACGAATGAACAAGAGTGCCCCTTTCCCCACATCCTCTCCAGCACTTATTGTTGTTTGACTTTCTAATGGCTGCCAATCTTACTGGAGTGAGATGGTATCTTAGGGTAGTTTTGATTTGCATTTCTCTGACTGCTAGCGATGGTGAGCATTTTTTCATGTACTTGTTGATTGATTGTATGTCCTCCTCTGAGAAGTGTCTGTTCAGGTCCTTGGCCCATTTATTGATTGGGTTATTTGTTATCTTATTTTCTAATTTTTTGAGTTCTTTGTATATTCTGGTTATTAGGGCTCTATCTGAAGTGTGTGGATTAAAGATTTGTTCCCAGGATGTAGGCTCCCTGTTTATCTCTCTTATTGTTTCTTTTGCTGAGAAAAAAAACTTTTTAATTGAGTAAGTCCCATTTGTTGATTCTAGTTGTTAACTCTTGCACTATGGGTGTCCTATTGAGGAATTTGGGGCCCGATCCCACAGTATGTAGATCATAACCAACTTTTTTTTTCTATCAGATGCCGTGTCTCTGATTTACTATCAAGCTCCTTGATCCATTTTGAGTTAACTTTTGTGCATAGCGAGAGGTAGGGATTCAGATTCATTTTGATGCAAATGGATTTCCAGTTTTCCCAGCACCATTTGTTGAAGATGCTATCCTTCCTCCATTGCATGCTTTTAGCCCCTTTATCAAATATAAGATAGTTGTAGTTTTGTGGATTGGTTACTGTGTCCTCTATTCTGTACCATTGGTCCACCCGCCTGTTTTGGTACCAGTACCATGCTGTTTTTGTTACTATTGCTCTGTAGTATAGTTTGAAGTCTGGTATCGCTATACCGCCTGATTCACACTTCCTACTTAGCATTGTTTTTGCTATTCTGGGTCTTTTATTATTCCATATGAATTTCATGATTCTTTTATCTATTTCTACAAGAAATGCTGTTGGGATTTTGATTGGCATTGCATTGAACTTATAGAGAACTTTTGGTAATATCGCCATTTTGATGATGTTAGTTTTGCCTATCCATGAGCAGGGTATATTTTTCCATCTTCTAAGGTCTTCTTCTATATCTTTCTTTAGGGTTCTGTAATTTTCATTATATAAATCTTTCACCTCTTTTGTTAGGTTGATTCCCAAGTATTTTATTTTTTGGGGGGATATTGTGAATGGAGTAGTTGTCCTCATTTCCGTTTCAGAGGATTTGTCGCTGATATACAGGAATGCCTTTGAGTTATGCGTGTTGATCTTATATCCTGCCACTTTGCTGAATTCATTTATTAGCTCTAATAGCTTCTTTGTAGACCCTTTTGGGTCTGCTAGGTATAGAATCATATCATCTGCAAATAGTGATAATTTAAGTTCTTCTTTTCCTATTTTTATGCCTTTAATTTCTTTCGTCTGTCTAATTGCTCTGGCCAGTGTTTCGAGGACTATGTTGAACAGAAGTGGTGAGAGAGGGCATCCCTGTCTTGTAACAGATCTTAGAGGGAATGCCTTCAATTTTTCTCCATTCAGAATGATGCTGGCCTGTGGCTTATCATAGATTGCTTTTACAATGTTGAGATATGTTCCAGTTATCCCTAATTTTTCTAGAGTTTTGAACATAAAGGGATGCTGTACTTTGTCGAATGCTTTTTCTGCATCTATCGAGATGATCATATGGTTCTTATTTTTAAGTCTATTGATGTGGTAAATAACATTTATTGATTTCCGTATATTGAACCAGCCTTGCATCCCAGGGATGAATCCTACTTGATCATGGTGTATAATTTTTTTGATATGTATTTGAATCTGATTCACCAGAATTTTATTGAGGATTTTTGCATCAAGGTTCATTAGAGATATTGGTCTGTAGTTTTCTTTCTTTGAAGTTTCTTTGTCTGGTTTCGGAATCAGGGTGATGTTGGCCTCGTAGAATGAATTTGGAAGTTCTCCCTCTTTTTCTATTTCCTGAAATAGCTTGAAAAGTATTGGTGTTAGTTCCTCTTTAAAGGTTTTGTAAAACTCTGCTGTATACCCATCCGGCCCTGGGCTTTTCTTAGTTGGTAATCTTTTGATGGTTTCTTCTATTTCTTCTATTGTTATTGGTCTGTTTAGGTTGTCTATATCCTCCTGACTCAATCTGGGCAGATCATAAGACTTAAGGAATTTATCTATGCCTTCATTATCTTCTATTTTATTGGAGTATAAGGATTCAAAATAATTTCTGATTATCTTCTGTATTTCTGAAGTGTCTGTTGTGATATTGCCTTTTTCATCCTGTGTGTTAGTAATTTGAGTTCTCTCTCTTCTTCTCTTAGTTAGCATGGCTAAGGGTCTGTCAATTTTATTTATTTTTTCAAAGAACCAACTTTTAGTTTTGTCAATTTTTTCAATTGTTTCTTTTGTTTCAATTTCATTAATTTCAGCTCTGATTTTAATTATTTCTTGCCTTCTACTTCTTTTGCTGTTGTTTTGATCTTCTTTTTCTAGGATTTTGAGATGAAGTATGAGATTATTTATTTGTTGGTTTTTTCTTTTTTTGAGGAATGAACTCCAAGCAATGAATTTTCCTCTTAGAACTGCTTTCAATGTGTCCCATAGATTCCGATATGTTGTGTCTGTGTTTTCATTTAACTCTAGGAAGTTTTTAATTTCCTCCTTGATGTCTTCTAAAACCCATTGATCATTCAGCAACCTATTGTTTATTCTCCAAGTGATGCTTGATTTTTCCTTCCTTCTTTTATCATTGATTTTCAGTTTTATTCCATTATGATCAGATAAGATGCATGGTATTATCTCTACCCATTTTATATTGTCTAAGAGTTGCCCTGTGACATAATATATGGTCTATTTTTGAGAAGGTTCCATGTGCTGCTGAGAAAAAAAGTGTAACTACTTGATGTTGGGTGGTATAGTCTATATATGTCAATTAAGTCTAGGTTGTTAATTGTGTTATTGAGTTCTATAGTTTCCTTATTTAACTTTTGTTTGGAAGATCTGTCCAGTGGTGAGAGAGGTGTGTTGAAGTCTCCCATGATTATTGTATGGTGGTCTATTAGACTCTTGAACTTGAGAAGAGTTTGCTTGATGAACACAGCTGCACCATTATTTGGGGCATATATATTTATGATTGTTATGTCTTGTTGGTGTATGGTTCCCTTGAGCAGTATGAAGTGTCCTTCTTTATCCCTTTTGATTAACTTTGGCTTGAAATCTATTTGATTAGATATGAGTATGGACACTCCTGCTTGTTTCCGCAGTCCATGTGAGTGGTATGATTTTTCCCAACCTTTCACCTTCAGTCTATGAATATCTTTTCCTATCAGATGCGTCTCCTGTAGGCAGCATATTGTTGGGTCTTGTTTTGTAATCCATTCTACTAGCCTGTGTCTCTTAATTGGTGAGTTTAAGCCATTAACATTTAGGGTTATTATTGAGATATGGTTTGTTCTTCTAGCCATATTTGTTTATTGATGTTACTAAACCTGATTTGTTATCCTCTTTGACTACTTTCCCCTCTTTACTGTCCTACCTCCCATTGTTGGTTTTCAATGTTATTGTCCATTTCCTCTTCCTGTAATGTTTTGCCAAGGATTTTTTGAAGAGATGGTTTTCTAGCTGCGAATTCTTTTAACTTTTGTTTATCGTGGAAGGTTTTAATTCCATCTTCTATCCTAAAGCTTAATTTCGCCGGATACACGATTCTTGGTTGGAACCCATTTTCTTTCAGTGTTTGAAATATGTTATTCCAGGATCTTCTAGCTTTCAGAGTCTGTGTTTAGAGATCAGCTGTTATCCTGATTGGTTTGCCCCTAAATGTAATCTGCTTTCTTTCTCTTGCAGCTTTTAAAATTCTCTCCTTATTCTGTATGTTGGACATCTTCATTATAATGTGTCTAGGTGTGGATCTCTTATGATTTTGCACATTGGGCGTCCTGTAGGCTTCTAGGATTTGGGATTCTGTCTCATTCTTCAAGTCTGGGAAGTTTTCTCATATTATTTCACTGAATAGACTGTTCATTCCTTTGGTATGGAGCTCTGTGCCTTCCTGTATCCCAATGACTCTTAAATTTGGTCTTTTGATATTGTCCCATAATTCTTGCATGTTCTGTTCATGGTTTCTTAGCAGACTTGTTGAGCTGTCTATGTTCTTTTTCAGTTAAAATACTTTGTCTTCATTGTCTGATGTTCTCTCTTCTAAGTGATCTACTCTGCTGGTTGTATTCCCAATTGAGTTTTTAAGTTGGTTTATTGTTTCCTGCATTTCTAGGATTTCTATTTGTTTGTTTTTTATTACCTCTATCTCCCAGTGAAATTGATCTTTTACTTCCTGGATTTGTTTGTCAATGTGATCTTTCATTGTCTGATTTTGCTGTCTTTCCTTGTTTTTTCATACTGCTCACGTTTCTTTCTGCTTGGTGCAACTGTTGTGATTTTGAAATTTACCCCCTATTTATTTATATTGCTCTTGTATAGTTGGGAAGTCTCCCTTGCAGGGTGAGTAGTGGCTGTGCTCCTCCTCTAATTAAGGTGGTCTGTCTAACATGCTGATCCGTCGCAGTTCTGCCCCCACTGCGGGCACAGGTGGCGGCTCTGCTCTGCCCCCACTCCAATTGTGGTAACGTAACTACCACGCCCTGGGGTCATTGGTCCTGATCTGGATGTGGTTGGCGGCTCTGCTGGGTCCCCACTCCAATTGATGTGATGTGTCTACCACGCTGGCAGGCCTCTAGGCCGGTGGGTCGAAGTTCTGCACAGCCCCCACTCCCAATGGGGGTACCTGAATACCTCTCCATCAGGTCGCTGAGCCCCCTCCGGACCCGGGCGGCGACCCTGCTCCACCCCCACTCCAACCAGTGTGACGCGACTGCCTCGGTGTTACGCGTCCACCACGTTGGCAAGCTACCTGGCCTGTCTTGCCAGTGGGCCACAGATCTGCCTGCCCTGCTTGCTCAGATGGCAGCTCTGCACAGCCCCTACTCCAAATGAGGTTACTTGGCTACCGTGCCGCGGGGTCGCTGGTCCTATTCTAGGCGTGGGCGGCTACTCTCTTCAGCCCCAGCTGCATTTGGGGTGTCATGATACCACGCCGGCGGGTCACTTGGCCTGCTCTGGGCGCAGGTGGAAGCTCCACTCTGCCCCCACAGCACCCAGCAGGACCCTGGCTGAGAAGCAGTCACCGCCGGTCCCCTAGCCTTGGGCCAAAGCAGCTTAGGTAGCCAGAACCCCGCCTCTCCAATCCCGATACACTCTCTGCTGGGAGCTGGCTCCAGCGAGCGACCCCCACGGGTTCCTCAGCCCCAGGCCAAAACTGTTCTGGGAGTCAGAACCCAGTCGCCCCAAGCTCAGCACACGCTCCACTTGGAGCTGGCCTCCACCGGCAGTCTCTGCAGATTCCTCAGACCTGGGCCAGGTTAGCCCCGGGAACCAGAATCCAGCTGCTCAGTGCCTGGCGCACGCCTTGCCAGGCACGAGCCTCTAGGAGTATTCTCCACAAGATCCCCAGTCCCGATCCTGAGCAAGAAATCTGTCTGCTAGACGCAGGCAAATACCAGCCTGAAATCACCTGTTCCGTAGCTGAATGAGCTGAGATCAGTAGAAAATGGGGATGATTACATCATCTCTCTGAAATGGCAGCTGCTGTCCTCCTCTGTGGTCCGACCGGTGTCTGGAACCAAGCTGGACCGCTTCTCTCCTCTGTCTCAAAGCCGGAACTCAGCACTAAGCGCTGCCAATGTACCACTGGCAGGAGCCCCCCGAATCCGTATTGCTGCTCCCCCGCTCCGGCACCTTGCCGTTCCCCAGCGCGCACCACAGACTCCAGCCGCGGGGCAATCGCCTATCAAGCTATGCGACCCTCCGTGCGGAGAAATGGAGCTCCCACAGCCGAACCTCGCACGATGGAAATCTGTCCACTAGATTCTGGAGCGCCTCGAATTTCACTGGAAATTCCCAACAAGATAGCCTTCAGCCGTTTCACATCGTCTTTCTTCGGCTCAGTGACGCGGCGCACTGGGGTGATGCACTCCCTTCGCCGCCATCTTCCCTCCTCTGCCTGCTTCGCCTAATTTCCTTTTAAGATTGGGAGCCATCTCATCACAAAGGCATGAAAAGTTAATTTCTGCTTCATTATATATTACTGTGATTTGTAAACTTGCTTGAAATGCCTACCAGTTCCTTGAACTCACCCGTGTCTGGTTTTCGCTGATGAGATAACAACCCTTCCTGAAACTTTAGTGATGACTCATAAATTCTGGCTTTCTCTGAACAAATAACAACTCACTCTGAAACCTTAGTGGTGTATCATAAATTCTGATGTTGTAATCTAAATTTACTCCCTAAGTGCTAAACCATTTAGACCATTAACCTACTAAGTGTCTTTGTATTATGCTTGTGAAAATCCTGTTATTCATGTAAGTTCTCAAGTCACCCTTCTTTTGTAACTTTTTGTGCTATAAAACTACAGTCCTAGAGAACTGGAGTGCTGAATTCCTTTCCCATGGGTTTCAGGAGAGACTGTTATGCTGAAATACGGGACCCCCCAAAGACCACCAGAGACCAATATCGATGTAAGCACCAAAGAGGTGTTTATTGCAAGCTAGCTCAGTCCTCCACACACAGAGAAACTGTTGGCTTAGAGGCCCTGAGCCCGGGGTTTGCAGCAGTTTCATAACTCTTTGAAGGAAGGCATGAACCACACATACATCATAGCATCTCTTAGAAAATCATCACACACCTTGGGAAAATCATAAACAACTCTAAAACATGATTAGCACATTCACTGGTGGGTACAAGTTGGGTAAGAATGATTGGTTAGTACATAATGGGGATTCATTTGAACAGATTGGGTTAGGCCATGAGGGGAGTATATGCTGAACTATATAGTTTCCCAAAATGTTATTAACCACCATAAACTACTGGGAGAGTCATCTGGCATCCCAGGTATTTTCCCTGTGTCATACTGATTTCTGGCTGCTAGGAGGTTGTTCTGGGTCCCCTCCTAGCATGACTGAGTCAGGGACACCAGGCACAGCAGAACTCTCCTGTTATTTGTAGATAAATAACTCAGCAGGATGGGACTCCCTGCAGTCTCTGGAGTCTGCAGGCTTAAGTCCTCCACTGGGCCACTATGTCTTCAGTCCTACTGGCCAACCAGGTGGGGAACATGTCAGTTCAAGAGACTCTTTGCTGCCTTCCTTATGCTCAAAGGGCATCTTCAGCATCTGCATAAAATACTATGTGCCAGGTGTTTTCCTGCAGCCCAGTGTCTTACCACCTGCTGGAGATTGACAGGTGGAATAATTATCAAAATCAAATCTTGAAGGTCCATTTTCCTGCAGGAAATGAGCTGTCATTATTGGGTACCTAATTTCCTTTTTAGCTAGCTAATTTTCATTTTGACATTGTTTTATTTTTACTTCCTTCATTATTATTACTTTGTTAAAGTTAGGTGAACTCAGGGATACTGTACTACTTAGCCATATTCTTGGTAGTGGAGCCAGATTTACAGATAGGTAGTTTGTGTAGTTAGGTAAATTTGGTCTAATATTCAGTAAAATCAAGAATGAACACCATATTAAGGGTGCAATCCAGGATAAGGAGAATTGAAAATGTCCCCAAGGCCGTGAGCCCATCCCAAGGATATTTTAATGAAGCAGCTCACAGCAAACATGGAGATGCTAATCTAAAAGCCCTTCCTGCCCAAATTACTTCTTCTATCCACCTGTCCTCCACACTTTGGTTCTTCCCACCTACATTTCAACACTGCAAGATAACAGAACAAAGGACAGTAATGTGACAGGAATGCAGGATAGCTGAAGGAAGACCTTAGTTATAAAAAAGCTAAAAAAACTTTAGTTTAAAAAAATCCCTTTCATGGATTCTACCTCTTTGGTCTCCTTTTTCTTCTGGGGAGAAGTCTTTTCTACTGACTTTAATAAAACTTCTACTTTCCACTCTAAACTTGACTTGGCACATTTCTCTGGTGTTATATTTCAGCATTGGGGAAGCAGGGACTCTTCACCAGTAAACAGCAATAACAGGTTTAAATTTATTTTGAGAAAGGCCCTAGCTAAGTCTCTGAGATTATTTTTGTTATGTTTTGATTTATCTAGAATTTGGTATTGTAATAAAGCATACTGTTTTTACATACATATGTATTCATATGGGGATCTTATTTATATTGTGATTCTTTATTATTGTAATATTATATTTTTACAATATATATGAAGAGTAGGCCATGATAAGTTCTTTTTTTAATCTTGTAACTGAAAAGATTTTTGGCTAAAGTTGCATATAAATTTGTAGATGAATTTTTAAAATTTATGCTTTGGTTTCTTACTTCATTTAAAGTAAAACTTGATTTTTTTTATTATTGCATTATTGTTGTATTTAATAGTCAGGTTTATTTTGACATAACCATAAAACATGAAATATAATTTGCTCCCCTTCAGTATCCAGTAATTCTTCTTTCCCTATTTGCCTACTTTCTTCTATCATATATTTATTTATTGTTTTTTAAATTATTGCTTTATATAATACACATAAAAGTAGACTCCACTGTGATATATTCATATTTGTACATAACAGTTTTGGTGAGATTTATTGTTGGTTAATTTGGGTGAAAATTATCACCTTTGTAATGGTGAGTTTTACTATTTACATGGGATGTATAATTCAGTCTTTTATGTGCTTTTTGTGACTTTTATTTTCTCATAAGTTCTACACATTTTGTTTCTAAAAATATACACATGTGAAATACCACTTGCATAAGGCACCTTTGTAAAATTTATACATAGTGTTTTATGCTCTTTTTTAAACTGGATATGTTATGAAATGTGACTGGCCCCAGTGACCATTTTCCCTACAGATTATTATTTATCTCTTCCAAGATGTATATTGTATTGAGCCATGCCCTTGGGCTTCAAGTGTTTGATGAGTACCATTGCATACTTACATGTTATCATGATCACATATGCTCTAATTTCAGTAAGTCTGTTAGATGGGGAGTATCATATATATTCAATAGCAAAATAGTTTCCACAAATAGATACTAATTTAAACTCCTTTTAAGTTAATGATTATTAATTTGTTTTAAATGTTCATCAATATTACTTAATTTTTCCCATGATGGGTTTTTATTTTGTATTTCTTAAATTTCTAAAGATTTTGAATTTTTAGAGTTAATAAACATATCTCATGTATAAATTTGATGTTCAAACATCTGTCTTTTATATATTTTTGGCTTAAAAGATGAGAAAAGGGTCTAAAAATGCAGCTAGAGATCGATTTCAAAAAAAAAAGAAAAAGTTCAAATTTTTTTAATTGACTTTTTTCTTTACTCATCATTTATTATAGATTTCTTGTATGATTGTATGGGTAGGTTATTTAAAGTGGATTCTAGGGATTATCTTTGTTAATTACTATTAGAAAAATAAATAAGAAATTTCTCTACACTACGGCTGCAGGAAGATGAATAAATTTCTTTAAAATCATATGGTAATAAAATTGTTAAATGAAATACTTACTAAACATCCACCCCTTAAAATTTTTTTTTCTGTAATATTTTTGGCAGTGAATCATGAATTCTATTATCTGGATTTTGGGATTTAATATAAAATCATATGGAATAAAATGTGGCCAATCCTAGAAATATGCATACATAATTTGTTGTTTAATGACATGTGTGAAGATAGCAACTAATGAACATATTTATTTTTAGAATTAGTTACTTTTTTGGACTTCAGTTTCTAATAAGTCTTTTAGATTTATTTTCTTACTGAGTCACTCAGGGCCACTGATTTTTTTTTTTAATTTTGTAATCTCCAGGCATTTATCCTTCTAAGAAATCTGTCTTGTGAGCTCTATTTCTGAAGAGTTTCTTAACATGAAAGAAAAAATAATTATTTAAGTTGCCCCTGAAATGTATTCTCAATGCACTCTCTTCAAAATGAAGAGAAAATAATATTTCCCTAGACTGACATCCCTATGTCAGGAGCTAACAATACATTGATGGTCTTTGAAGAAATTTCATAAGTTCTGTCTCTGGGTAGTTTTCTGTGCGCTGCTGAATTGTCATTTAGTATCCAGATACCCATATTTTTTCATCTGTACTATGGGAATAATTTTAGAGGGCACAGATAATGCTCTTCATGGAGGCTATGAATACCTATATTTTCTGTAGTGCACAGTAGACAAAGCCACTGGAATACACTGTGCAGATTCTATTTGGTTAACCATTGTCTGTCACTCACATAAATTTTCTTTCAAAAGCTTGTAATAACCTTTTCACTTTAAGCATCCATGTAATCCACATTCCCAAGTATAAAAGTTTGAATTTTTTTTTTCTGAATTCCAGGTTCCGTTTCTCTTGTGGTTCAATGTGGTACAAATAATTATGATTTTTTCTTTCTTTTACACTGTGTTTCTAATAAAAATGTTCTCTGCTCCAAACCTATATTTTCCATGTCCAGCTATGTTTAGAAAATGACATAGATAATTGTATTTGATAATTTATAAAGGAGAGTTGAGAATAATTCTTGCTTGTGTTTCCCTTCCTTAGAAACTGAACCAGAACTGTTCTTGGTACTGAAAAGAGAGGACCATAACCAATCAGATATATATTTAAAAAATTGTGATTGATTGTATATTCTCTTCTAAGAACTCTCTGTTCAGATCTTTGGCCCATTTCTTGAATGGGTTGTTATTATTATTATTATTATTATTATTATTATTATTATTATTATCTTAGCTTTTTGAGTTCTTTATGTACCCTAGAGATTAGTGCTCTATCTGATATATGAGGGGTAAAATATTCCTCCTAAAATATAGGCTCTATCTTCACCTCACAGATTGTTTCCTTTGCTGAGAATAAACTTTTTAGTTTGATTCTATCCCATTAATTGATTATTTCTTTTAATTCTTGTGCTATCAGTGTCTTATTAAAGAAATTGGGGCCTAATCACACATGATGAAGATTAGAGCCTGTATTTTATTACATTGGACACAGAGTATCAGGTTTATTTCCTAGGTTCTTGATACACTTGGAGTTAATTTTTGTGCATGGTTAGAGATAGTGGTTTGTTGAAGAGGCTATCTTTTCTTCAGTGCATGTTTTGACACCTTTGTCTAATATATAATAATTATAATTTTGTGGGTTAGTCTCTATGATCTCTATTCTGTACCATTTGTCTGCAGTTTGTATTTTTTGCAAATGCAATGCTGTTTTTGTTATCATTGCTCTGTCGTATGGTTTAAGGTCTGGTATAATGATGCCACCTGCTTCACTCTTTCTGCTAAGTATTACATTAGCTATTCTTGGTATCTTATTTTTTCAGATAAATTTCATGGTTGCTTTTGCTATTTCTATGAGGAATAACAGTAGGATTTTGACCAGAATTGCAGTAAATCTGTATAGTGCTTTGATAGCATTGTCATTTTGATAATATTAATTCTGCCTACTCATGATCAAGGTAGATCTTTCCATCTTCTAAGGTCTTTTTGATTGTTTTCTTTAGGGTTATGTAGTTTTTATTGTTAAGATCTTTCACCTTTTTCATTAAGTTGCTTCCCAAGTATCTTATTTTTTTGAAGTTATTGAAAATGGGGTAGTTAACTTCATTTCTTTCTCAGAAGATTTTTCACTGATATACAGAAATGTCTTTGATTTATGGGTGTTGATTTTATATCCTGCTACTTTGCTAAATTTATTTACTAGTTCTAGAAGTTTTCTGGTGGAGCTTTTTGAGTCTTCTAGGTATACAATCAAATCTGGCATTTGCAGATAAATAGATAGCATTGGAGAAGATAATGCTAAGTGATGTTAGCCAATTCAAAAAAAAATGCCAAATATAAGGATGCTGACTCATAATGGAGTAGGGAGAGAGGGCATGAGAGAAGTACATGGATTCTCAATAAAGAAGAGGTATGGGAGGAAAGAAAGGGGGTAGGGGATTAGCAAGAATTGTGGAATGTGATAGAGACCATCATCAAAAGTACATGTATGAAGACACAAATTTGTATCACCATACTTTATATAAAACCAGAGATATGAAAAATTGTGTTCTATACAAGAATTGTAATGCTTCTGTTGTCACTTCTTTAAAAAATAATAGAAATATAAAAAGTTCATAAATTATATACATTAAATATTTGCATGTTATATATATGCATATATGTTTATATATAGATCGAGGAAAAAGCAAGTCTCTGTTCTGAATTTTTAAAAATCAATTAATTTATTAATTTGTTCTAACTTGCTAATAGAGCAGAATGCATTTCACTTCATAGCACACAAATGAAACATAAAATTTTATTTCTCTTGCTGTAAAGAAAGTATAGTCACAAAACCCATGTAACTCTACTTTGTGTACAACAAGATTTTCATCTCATTCCACCATCTTACCTACCTCTATACCATCTCCCATCACCTCCCTCCTCTTTGTCTTATTCAAAGTTTCTTCATTTCTTCTATGCTACCTCTTACTTCTCTCATTTTGGATCACCATCCACTTAGCAGAGAAAATATAGGTCTTTGGTTTAGGAGAATTGGCTTAGTTGCCTTAACATGATATTCTTCAACTCCATCCATTTACTTCCCAATTCCATAATTTTATTCTCTTTTAATGCTCAGTAATATTCCACTGTGTAAATAGACCATATTTTCTTTATCCATTTATGTATTGAAGAGCATATAGATTGGTTCTATAGTTTACCTGTTGTGAATTGTTTTGCTATAAACATTGATGTGAATATGCCTCTGTATTATGCTGTTTTTAGCTCTTGTTGGCCTAAACTGAGGAGTGGGATAGCTGGGTAAATTTTGGTTTCTTTCCAAGTTTTCTAAGTAATCTCCTTATTTTTTTCCAGATTGGTGTCACCAATTTAGCGTCCTACCAACAGTGTAATGGTGTGCCTTTTTCCTCACATCCTCACCAATATATATATATATATATATATATATATATATATATATATATATATATATATATATATGGCTTTATGATGATACCATTTATTTATTTATTTATTTTTAAATTTTTTTTATTGGTTGTTCAAAACATTACAAAGCTCTTGACATATCATATTTCATACATTAGATTGAAGTGGGTTATGAACTCCCAATTTTTACCCCAAATGCAGATGGCAGAATCACGTCAGTTACACATCCACAATTTTACATAATGCCCTGTTAGTAACTGTTGTATTCTGCTACCTTTCCTATCCCATACTATCCCCCGTCCCCTTCCCTCACATCTTCTTTCTCTACCCCATCTACTGCAATTCATTTCTCTCCTTGTTTATTTTCCCATTCCCCTCACAACCTCTTATATGTAATTTTGTATAGCAATGAGGATTTTCCTTCATTTCCATGCAATTTCCCTTTTCTCTCCCTTTCCCTCCCATCTGATGTCTCTGTTTAATGTTAATCTTTTCTTCCTTCTCTTCCTCCCAGCTCTGTTCATATTTGCTCTCATTATATCAAAGAAGACATTTGGTATTTGTTTTTTAGGGATTGGCTAGCTTCACTAATCATAATCTGCTCTAGTGCCATCCATTTTCCTGAAAATTCCATGATTTTGTCATTTTTAGTGCTGCATAATACTCCACTGTGTATAAATGCCACATTTTTGTTTATCCATTCATCTATTGAAGGGCGTCTGGGTTGGTTCCACAGTCTAGCTATTGTGAATTGTGCTGCTATGAACATTTATGTGGCAGTATCCCTGTAGTATGCTCTTTTAAGGTCTTCAGGGAATACTCCAAGAAGGGCAATAGCTGGGTCAAATGGTGGTTCCATTTCCAGCTTTCCCAGGAATCTCCAAACTGCTTTCCAAGTTGGCCGCACCAATTTGCAGTCCCACCAGCAATGTACAAGTGTACCCTTTTCTCCACATCCTCGCCAGCACTTGTTGTTGTTTGACTTCATAGTGGCTGCCAATCTTACTGGAGTGAGATGGTATCTTAGGGTGGTTTTGATTTGCATTTCTCTGACTGCTAGAGATGGTGGCGATACAAGATTTCAAAATATATTACAGAGCAATAGTGACAAAAACAGCATGGTACTGCTACCAAAACAGGCGTGCGGACCAATGGTATAGAATAGAGGACACAGAGACTAATTCACAAAGTTACAACTATCTTACATTTGATAAAGCGGCTAAAAGCATGCAATGGAGGAAGGATAGCATCTTCAACAAATGGTACTGGGAAAACTGGAAATCCGTATGCAACAAAATGAAACTGAATCCCTTTCTCTCACCATGTACAAAAGTTAACTCAAAATGGATCAAGGAGCTTGATATCAAATCAGAGACTCTGATAGAAGAAAAAGTTGGCTCGGATCTACATATTGTGGGGTCTGGCTCCAATTTCCTTAATAGGACACCCATAGCACAAGAGTCAATAACAAGAATCAACAAATGGGACTTACTTAAACTAAAAAGTTTTTTTCTCAGAAAGAGAAACAATAAGAGAGGTAAATAGGAAGCCTACATCATGGGAACAAATTTTTACTCCTCACACTTCAGATAGAGCCCTAATATCCAGAGTATACAAAGAACTCAAAAAATTAGACAATAACATAACAAATAACCCAATCAACAAATGGGCCAAGGACCTGAACAGACACTTCTCAGAGGAGGACATACAATCAATCAACAAGTACACCAACATATATTTTTGATTGTTTTTTTTTAAGTAACTGCCATTATACTTGGAATAAGATTAAATTTTGGAGTAGTTTTGATTTGCAATTCTTTAATTGCTAGAGATGTTGTACATTTTTTTATTTATTTATTGATTGTGTATCTTCTAAAAAGTGTGTCTCTTCAGTTCCTTAGCCCATTTCATTTAATGATTGGGAAATTTGTTTTTTGGTATTAAGTTTTTTAAGTTCTTTATATATTTTGGAAATTAGGTTTGTATTTGATGTGCATGTGGTAAAAATTTGCTCCTATTCTCTGGTATCACTTTTCGCCTCACTGTTTTATTTGCTGAGAAGAATCTTTTCAGTTTGAATTCATCCCATCAAGTGAGTCTTGTTTCTATTTCTTGTGCTTTAGTAGTATTCTTAAAGAAGCAAAATTTCAAATCCCCTACCTGGGATTACAGGTGTATGAGATCATGATAGCAACACAATTCATCTTCATTTCAAGCCCACTTTCTTAAGGGGCTTTCATCCTAGGAAGAAAAAGAAAATGTTATAAACAGGCCATGGGGTCTAAGGCCATTTCATAAAATAATGAATATACCATTAATCAATTTAAATAATAGACTCAAATCTTTTGATCTGGGGAAAAACATATATGTATGTATGTATTACACACACACACACACACACACACACACACACACACACACACCATACACTTTCTGGTTAAATCTGGTTAAATCTCACTCAGGGCAGTTTATCTCTATCTTTTTTTTATCTCAAAAGAAATATTGGTAAAAAAAAAATGTATCTTTCACCTGTAGCATAAAAAGAAGTGATCATGTCCTTCATCTTCGTGAATTCAGGACAAGCATAACTCTCAAATATGGTTTTGTGAACTGAGATTTTCTGGAGTCTTGACATAGTTTTAAGGGTGCTTTTCCAAAAATACATATCATTTATTAGTAATATTTTAAATACATAATGGTAATTTTTACATAGTGGAAATTATGGGTTATACTATAAAATTAAATTTTTACTCTTTTTATATAAATTCTAAAAAAATAATTATATTTCCACCTCATATAATTTTAATGTTCAATCTGTTTCCATACAAGAAAAGTTAACTGAAATTTTACGAGATTGTCTCTGTATTATTTCCATCAATAAATAATATATTTACATATGCAATCTACAAATTCGAAAGGCCTTATATGCAAGTTTAAATGCAAATGCTTTTCTGGGTTGGCTGGATTTTACTTCTTCAAGGATACCTTGCCTTAAATTTGCTGCATCCTGAGGATCTGGATTTCAATTCCCAGAGCCTCAAATGACAATAAATATATAAAAATAAATAAATAAATAAATATACAGGCAAGACCCTACAATTGTGACATCAGTTATTTCTGGATTTGAGGTTATCTCCTGACTCTCAAAAAACTCACTAGGCTCACATTGAGCATATGAAGAAATAAGTTGTGTCTAATCAGGACCCCTTACATAAGCATTGTCCAATCTACACATATTCAGTAAAGAGAAGCAAGTTTTGACCATCTGGTGTGAAGCCTTCCAAAGTGGGTATCCATTTCTAGGCTTCCTCACTTATGTTCAGTGAACCTGATTTTTTCTCCTGTATAGGCACTTTGTGATTTATAGAGAGGACACGTGGTTCCTAAAAATACAGAAAATGATGAGTGTGCAGCGCAATCCTGGAGGGTGAGTCTGGTTGAAACTGGCTGCACTGACTATGGTGGGAACTGGCAATGATTGGCTAGAATCCCTGGTGTAATCTTTGGTTTCTGGAGTCCTGTGTCTTCTTCTGAGAAAGGTCAGCCATGAATTTCCACTGGCCAGTCAACTGGACCATATATTAACAGTAGACACTGGAAGTCCTATAGTATCCTATAGAATATCTTCAGCCCTTACCTTAAATTCTATGTGAGAACATTTGTGGCAACATTTCCAAATCTTCTCAGATTGTGTTGTGGATTCTGGAGTGAGGAGATCATTTCAATCAGAATTCCATGTATTTTTTCCTCCAGGAGTGGGGTGAGATACTCTATATGTATCTCAGTTTTTCTTTCCTCCTGAATTCATTCTTCTTCATTTTGGAGATTGTGGTATTGTGGATTGAGCCAGAGGTACTGTACCACTTAGCTACATACCTGGTACTTTTTAATTTTTTTTTATCTTCAAACAGTTGCTGAGTGTCATTTTAAATTTATGCCCCAGTATTGTGAGTTGTATTTATATATAAAATTTTAGCTTCCTGTTTAATGACAACTTCCCCCTTTGCCAGTATTATCAGTTACATTTTTGCAGTATTATCAGTTACTTTACCCATATTATATTTCAAATGAACATGGTATTTTCAATTGTTATACCAAAAACTGTGTGAGACTTTAAAGCATTTTTTTTCTCTCTGGGTGCAATGGTACATGCATATTAATTCCAGAGACTCAAGTAGTTAAGTCAGTAAGATTGAAATTTCAAAGTAAACATCAGGAACTTAGGTAGACTAATTAGACAAGTAGAAAAACCTGTCTCAAAATTTTAAAACATGGCTGGGTATGTAGCCCAGAATTAACATGCTGCTGTTTCAAATCCCCAGTACCATAGAAAAAAATCAAAAGCAAATTTTTTTGTTGTTGTTTATGAGCATTTTACATGATTGAAAAGTAAAGAAGAATCACTTGATCTTGGAAAAGTCATCATGTGTTTCTATTCTTCCTTTGTGTCTCCAAAGGCAGACAACCTCTCAGAGTGTCTTTATGCTCAGATTTCCTTTTGTGGAATGTATATGAAAGCATTCTCATTCCATACTCTGGTATTTTCCTGGAACTGTGTTTCAGAACTATGTAATATGAGGATTCCACAGCTGGCACATCTAGTGCCTATCATAAGTCCATACCAGTACTTGTGGCTTTTCTTGTTCAAGAGCAGTATGAATGTAGAGAGCTTAGTTTCTCAAAGAAATAACTGAGAGAACTCTCAACTTCCATTTTTTTAAATGTCTTCACTAATTTTTTAGTCTATCACAGTGTTTTTTCTTCCATATTCATATAATTGTAGTACTACTTACTATTCCACTTTTTCAGAGTAGCCATGCTAACAGCTCTGCACATGCAGAAGATCTTATAGTTGGATGGTGCACTAAAATTCTGATGCAAGCTTTTTAGATTCCAGGTTGCTTTATGCTCACTGGAAAAAAAAATGATGTGCAGTTATTTCAGAAATAAAGAGGGATCTCTGATTGTAACCATTTTTCTTCACTAATATTAAAGATTTTAGCCCATTATAATGTTTGCACACCAATGTGAAAACACTCTTTTTTGATCTAGGGAGATTTGCACCTGCACAGTTACCAGTGCTTTCAATGCTTTCAGGTTTCACATGTAGTTCATTGAATGGAAAATGTTAATATCAGGACAAATTACTTACAGAAAGAATTGGTTAGGTCTGGTGTTATTAGTATAATGAGCTGGGTGAGAGAACTCAGGAAGTGCTAAACTGCCACTTTGGCTTTCAGTGGTGGTCTGTATTTCCCTGTTAATTTTTTGGTACTGTCTAGATAAAAGTTGAACTGTCAGCAACAGCTATTTGCATTTTTAGAGAATGTTGGCAAATCCCTCTAAGGAATTAAGGGGTTACCTGAAGATTTAACACCTCTTCCACTCTGGTCTAATGGACTAAACCCCATGGATCTTGCATGGCCATAGAAAACCACTTATTTTTTCCCCCTGGAGTAAATACTCATGTATATCTTATTCCTTCCTCTGTGTGTACAGATAAATTAGCATTTAAACTACAGGCAATTTAGAGTTAAATAATATATTTCAAACCCAAATCAATCTTCCTTTATTTATATTAACACTGGATTTGGGCATTTTGTTCCAGTAATTTTGCATATTACTCAAATCAGAAAAATCTTCAAGTGCATTCTACTTATCTCTTGGTCGATTTTTTTTTCAGTTTTCCAATTTGTGTGCCCATAATTCCTTTATAGTTTTTAAAAGGACTCAAAACAGGAGTAAATATTTATTTGGTGTATCCATAAGTGGAGGGAGGTTCATATTCTGCTTTTATTTATTTTTATTTTATTTTTAAAAATTATCTCTCTTTATATCTGATCTTTGGTGGATGCTTTTGTATAATTCCAGTGTCACACACATTCTGCACACAAGTCACTTTTGTAATCTATGCCTTTTAAACTAACATCTACCTTGAGGTTGGATTGTAGCATTCATTCACATTAAATATTTTATTGATATATTTTGATTTATATACTTATAATAATTAACAATAAAAAAATATTTGCATACATATAAACTGCCCTACATAGTGTTCTGTATTGTGATTTCTTTATTTTAAAATTACTACACTGTTGTAATATTATAATGTGCATTAGTGTCAGGTAATGATCACTAGTACATTTGCTCTTATATATGAGACAGTACATGTCTAATTTTATATACATTCATCTTTTCAGGAAAATTTTAGAAGTTTTTGCTTTGATTTCTTACCTAACAAAAAGTAAAGAATGGTAAAATTATGACCAGTTATTATTAAAGTGTACCTTGGGAAAAATGATCATTTTCATAATAGTTTTATCCTTTGTAAATATGTTGAATATTTGAGTTTTTTTATGTTCTTTTCTGTATTTTTATTTTCTCAAATACTACATATTCCTTTTGTAAACATACATGTATACGAAATGCAACATTCATGTGACATCAGCATAAAACTTACATGGTATTTTATAGTATTTGTCAAACTGGATATAATACATCAACCAAAATTCTAGCTCCTAGAATTTACATTTTACAAAGTTTAATAATTATTTCTTCCTCTTTAGCCATGTCGCTTGGTTTCAAATCTCGAAGAATGTGGCTGTATTCTCATGTACAGTTGCTGTAATTTTAGTCTCTGTTTCCTGTGTGGGTGTATCATATACATGTGGTTACAAAACAGTTTCTACAAATGGATAATAAGAGCTTAAATTATTATTTTACTTTTTTATTGCATTTTATTGAATTAAATAGTATTGATGTATTCATCATCAATACTATTGATGAATACATCAATACTATTTAATTCATCTATATGATGTGATTTCATTCAATGTTACCTAATTTCTAAAGATTTTGAGTTTTCATGATTATTGAACACTTAGATTTATCCTTTTTAAAGTGACTCTTCAAGAATTTTTTTTCTTTTACATTCTGTTGTATCTCTTCTTCTTATAAGTGTTTGATTATATGTTAGGAAATAAGGGTTTTTTTTTTTACCTTGTCAGTTTTGCAGCTTTTAATGTAAGCATTTGATGAATAGATTTTTTTTGTATTGATATTTTGTAATTTATAAGTTTAAGTCTATTATGTGGTATAATTTTGAAAACAAAAAACTATTTTTTTCATTTGTGATATTAGGGATTAAACCAAAGTGTCTTAATGCTGAGCATATTCTCAGCTGTGTTTTAAATTTTATTTCCAGATGGGGTTTGGTCAATTTCTTCAGTTGGCCTTATATTTTGAACTTCATGCCTTAGACTCCAGAATAGTAGATATTTCAGGTGTGCAACACCATATGAGCCCTATCTTTTGTAGGTAAAATTTTGAGCTTTGTACTTTCTTATATATTTCAGTATTATTTATTAATAACATATTCAGCATTTAATGTGTCAAAATATGTTGTTATGTTTTATGAGTGAAGGGATAAAATAGCATTTCATTATCACACTCTTTTCTCAATATCCTAGCATGTTTTAAGAGTTTTGTTGGTGGTGTTTTCTGTAGTTCCACCATTTTTTATAATAAGGTTTACCCTGATTGATTTTACTTCATAACATCAATCATGTGGCATCATGGTATTTTGGTCAACAGTAGCCTTTATGTACAACCATGGATCTAGCAAATATCTTAGCCATGTACTAGTCTATACCATCTATATTCTGTAATTGCACTCAGAGATTTGGAAGATTGCAGAAGATTCTTAGGATAAATTTTCCAGAGTGTATTTCCATTAAATGAGAAATCATTATATATGCCTATATTTGCAATTATATACTGTATAATTGCTATAATTTTTATTTGTTGAATTTTCAAATTTGCTAGTGGTTTTTTAATTGTATCTGCTTTTTAAAAATTTTTACTGAAAATTGAACCCAGGGGTGCTTAACAATAAAGCCACATCCTCAGTCTTTTTAATATTTTATTTAGAGACAGAGTATTGCTGAGTTGCTAAGTGCCTCACTAAGTTGCTCAATACAATATATATAAGACAATATTATATATAATATTATCTTAGAATTTATGATCCATTTTTCTTATCCTCCTCAGTCACTGGAACTACACTTGTCCATCACTAGACTGGGCTCATTTGCTTTTTAAAAGCACCAACATTGATACTGGTAACCCTGTGTTATGTTTATCTTTAATAGCTTCTAATTTTGCTCTTTTGCTTAAGACTTTCTTTACTTTTAGTTTTTAAATTTTACTTTTTATTTGGATGGATGATTTAATAATAAATTCTAGTCATTTTATGGCTTACTAATTTTTTGTATGTTTTATTTTCACCTCAGATATAGATGAATTCTAATTTTTTCCAGCTGTATGGAGGTCTAAGTGAAACATAATAATCTGTATGGATATTGTTAAAGAAATGGAACCACAATTTTAACCAGTTTTTTGACTGCACTGTATATACCCAAAGGACATTAAATCAGCATATTACATTGACACAGCCACATTAATGTTTATAGCAGCACAATTCACAATAGCTAAGCTATAAACCCAACCATGCAATGATGAATGGGTCCATTCAATGATGACAGGATAAAAAACTGTTGCTTATGTACACAATAAACTATGAATCTGCAGTAAAGAAGAATAACTTTATGACATTTCCCAAGAAATGGGTGAAACTGTTGATTTTATGCTAAGTAAAACAAACCATTTCTTTAAAACTAAAAGTTGAAAATTATTGCTGATATGTGAAATCTAAAGCTCATAAAGTGGGGGAAGGGTAAGAAAAGAAGATCAGTCGATTGTACAATGGTAAACAATAAATAAATAAATAAATAAATAAGACAAGGATAGGAATATAAAAGATATATATCTGTAAGTGAATCCTACGATTATAGCCACCAACAAGAACAGGGTTTTAATTAGGATAAGATATATCCCATGCTTGCATAATACCATAAAAATAGATTTTACTGTCATGTAGAACTAGAAAGAAGCAATATAATAAAAAATAATTATATGTGTTTGTAGAGCTATATGTATATTTTATTATAAATATCATACAATATAAACATTGATCAAAGTTTGTATATATATATAATTTTGTATGTTAAAAATGTTAAAATTATAAAAAGGAAAATTCAAACAGTATTGTTGTTGCTATTTTTTATATTATTAACATACCTAAAATCTATAAAATGTTTGAACTTAAATAAACTATTAAATATTTCCATTAAGTGGTCTGTCTACCTTGTTACATTTAAATATTTCTCTTATATCTTTGATATAGAAATTACTAGAGAGCTGACTACACATTTATAATAGCCAGCTCTATCAGAGAAATAACAAATAAGATTCTACACATTAGTAAATCTCTGATTAGTGGTTGCACAATTAAAATTTGAGGATTCCCTTTCTTAATTACCATGATTTTCTCATCTGAATAATATGTATAATTTAGATCAAGATATAAAAAATTACAAAATATATATATTTTGATAATACCTGAGTTTTATATTGTGTTTCATAAATGTGGAGTATGTATACTTTTTTTTAACTTAATTCACTTTTTATGCAGAAGTAGATAATAGTATCATTGTGTTCCAAAACACTACCTACATGATAGTCTACTAACTCTAATTTCAACTGTAATTACATTACAGACTGTGCAAATATTCCTGTGGTCAATGTGTTATTTATTTACCTATTCTTATTTTAGGAACTGTTAACATTTATGGATATAGCCATTGATTTTACTGAAGAGGAGTGGGAATGCCTTCAGCCTGCACAAAAAAAAATTATATAGAGATGTGATGCTAGAGAACTATAGAAACTTTGCCTTCCTGGGTAAGTTTAATTTCCATTTAAAATTATTAGTTACTAATTATTATTTAATATACTTCTGTTGCAGAGTATCTTCTGTGAACTTCTCTATAAAATGAGTTTCAGATTTGTGTTTCAAAGAATAAGGGCATTTTTAGTACAGATATTTTACTCTCTCTCTCTCTCTCTCTCTCTCTCTCTCTCTCTCTCTATATATATATATATATATATATATATATATATATATATAATTTTACTCTTTAACCTGTTTCTTTCTTTGTGTGTTACACATCCTTCACTTTAGATAAGAAGTACCTAGTATAATTTAGTGATGTAAACTAATGTAGACTACACATAGTAGGGGACACAGTTGAGTTATTCAAATGTCAAGGAGAAAACCAAACTGAAAAATGTTGAAAGAGTAGTTATCCAGCAGAAGAAATTTTCAGAAGCTTAGGTTTATTTATTTTGATTGTAATCATTGAACACATACTGCCCTATATTTATCACATTTTCAAATCCATTGTTCTCTGTTTTCTTCTTTAGTGATGTCCCAGTTTATTCAGATTAACCATCAAAACTTAGCTTTTGTTGTGAGGGCCAGCATGATCTGTTTCAAATCTTCTTGTGAGGAAACCTTTAAAAAAGCAAACAGAAGAGAGAGACACACACACAGTGAAAAAAAAAGAAAAAAAAACTGGCCATCCCTCTTAACAGCTGCACATATAATAGCCCCAAATTACATAGCTTCCGATACCATGACTATGTTCTAACCCAGTGTTTCTTTAATCCCAAATGCTAGCTAACCAAGATTAGGTACAGTTAATAAAAATATAGAGCCCCTTCTCCCTAATAAAATTACCACAGAAACTATATAGTGCACCTGTAGAGTTGTCTTAATAGCTTCAGGGAGAAACTGCTGGGCATTACAATTGTGGGACTCAGGGTGCCAGTTACAATCACCCCCAAACTTTCCTGTCTATTCCCAGGCCAGAATACCTAATAGCTCCGTTTTTTAAGGCCTTTTGAATAAATAATATTACTTATCTCCTTAAGGCTGGTGGGGACAAAAAATAGGGCAGGTATAGACAACAGCAAGTTCCAACATCCATAAACATCCACCTATGAATATTTTTGACCCAGATGAAATTGAGTAAACATAAAGTTAACCAATCCAACAAGTCCAAAATCCATCATCTTATTAAACCTTATTAATATTCATCCAAATATTATTTGAATTCATCCAAATATTATGACCATAGGCTATGCAAAGGTTTTATAGTCTTTTAAAATGTTTTTATAAAAAATTTTATAGATATAAGTGTGTATATTTCTTATTACATTTTTTGTTCATATTTCTTTTTAAGAGTCCATTGCCACTTTAACCTTGTTGAATATTTATGGTATTATCACTCAAAACCTACTAGATATTTTCAAGTCTCTATGTCATGGAAGACAAAAACCATATTTTGAACACTCTTTGAAACAGCCAAAAATGTTTGTATAAGTTTTACATTTCTCTTATTATACTGACAGTGAGGTAGGTGATAGATATTTCCTAAATACAAAATACTATCTTATGAAGGACAAAAGGCTATTAATGATACTTTTCTACACTTAATTATATTACTCTTTTTAATGATGTTCTCCTCTTGGATACTGTGGTCTCTACAAAAATTTGGATAATATTCTCAAGGTAATTTTTCTGTACATTTTTATTGAACTAATATATTTTTTGGATTTATGGTGACTTTGGATTTACTGATCTGCTAACTCATAATGTATTTATTTTACCTTAATTTCATGTTATGTATGCAAAATATATGTATCCCAGGCTAATAGGTATTTTTTTTACTTTTGTTTACTTCAGTCATGACTCCTAATCATACCCAAGAATATTCACCAGAAAAGGGCCTAAAACATAGATTTTATGAAGCGATAAGTGCAAAATATAAAAGTTGTGATCATAACTATTTACCACAAAAGAAAATATGGAAAACTACAAGTGAGAGTAAACACCATAAATCATATAAAAAAATCAGGCCTTCTTCACCACCACAGAATTTATACTGAAGAGAAGCCCTACAAATATAAAGAATGTTGCAAGGCTTTTAGTAAAAAAAAAAAAAAAAAGGTCTTATTTACCACAGAGAAAGCCACAGTGGAGAGAAGCCCTACAAATGTAAAGAATGTGCGAAAGCTTTTGGTAGAAAATCACACCTTATTTGCCACAGGAGAACTCACACTGGAGAGAAGCCCTACAAATGTAAAGATTGTGGCAAAGCTTTTGGTAAAAATTCAGACCTTATTCGCCACAGGAGAACTCACACTGGAGAGAAGACCTACAAATGCAAAGATTGTGGCAAAGCTTTTGGTCAAAAATCACATATTATTTGCCACAAGAGAACTCAGACTGGAGAGAAGCCCTACAAATGCAAAGATTGTGGCAAAGCTTTTGGTCAAAAATCAGACCTTATTTGTCACAAGAGAACTCACACTGGAGAGAGTCCCTACAAATGTAAAGAATGTGGCAAAGCTTTTGGTCAAAAATCAGTCCTTATTTGCCACATCAGAACTCACACTGGAGAGAAGCCCTACAAATGTAAAGATTGTGGGAAAGCTTTTGGTCAAAAATCACATCTTATTTGCCACAAGAGAACTCACACTGGAGAGAAGCCCTACAAATGTACATAATGTGGCAAAGCTTTTGGTAAAAAATCAAACCTTATTTGCCACATCAGAACTCACACTGGAGAGAAGCCCTAAAAATGTACAGAATGTGGAAAAGCTTTTGGTCAAAAATCAGTCCTTATTTGCCACAAGAGAACTCACACTGGAGAGAAGCACTACAAATGTAAAGATTGTGGCAAAGCCTTTGGTCGAACATCAGACCTTATTTGCCACAGGAGAACTCACACTGGAGAGAAGCCCTACACATGTACAGAATGTGGCAAAGCTTTTGGTTACAAATCACACCTTATTTGCCACAGAGAACTCATACTGAAGAGAGTCCTTACAAATGTAAAGATTGTGGAAAAGCTTTTGGTCGAAAATCAGACCTTAGTTGTCACAAGAAAACTCACAGTGGAGAGAAGCCCTACAAATGTACAGAATGTGGCAAAGCTTTTGGTCAAAAATCAGACCTTATTTGCCACAGGAGAACTCACACTGGAGAGAAGCCCTACAAATGTAAAGAATGTGACAAAGCTTTTGGTCAAAAATCAGTCCTTATTTGCCACATCAGAACTCACACTGGAGAAAAGCCCTACAAATGTGAAGATTGTGGTAAAGCCTTTGGTCGAACATCAGACCTTATTTGCCACAGGAGAACTCACACTGGAGAGAAGCCCTACACATGTACAGAATGTGGCAAAGCTTTTGGTAGAAAATCACACCTTATTTGCCACAGGAGAACTCACACTGGAGAGAAGCCCTACAAATGAAAAGAATGTGGCAAAGTTTTTGGTCACAAAATAGACCTTATTTACCACAGAAGAACTCACTGGAGAGATGCCCTGCAAATGTAAAGAATGTGGCAAAGCTTTTACTCAAAAAACAGGCTTTATTTGCCACAGGAGAAGTCACACTAGAGAGAAGCCTTACAAATGTAAAGAATGTGGCAAAGCATTCACTCAAAAATGATACCTTATTAGCCACAACAGAACTCACACTGGAGAGAAGCCTCACAAATGCAAAGTGTGTAACAATGTTTTTACTCAAATATTACACCTTTTTTGCCACAGAGCATTTACACTGGAGAGAAGCCTTACAAATATAAGCAATGTGGCAAGGCTTTTAGCAATTAAAGAGGCCTTATTCACCACAACAGAACTCACACTTGAGAATAGCCCTACAAATGTGAATAATGTGGAAAAGCTTTTAATAATAAATAAAACTTTATTCACCACAGCAGAAGACATCCTGGTGAATGTGAAATGTGAATAAAGTGATAATACTTTTAAAGAAAGACTAAACCTTGGGGCTGGGGTTGTGGTTCAGTGGTAGAGTGCTAGCCTCGCATGTGTGAAATCCTGGGTTTGATTCTCAGCACCACATAAAAATAAATAAGTGAAATAAAGGTATTGTGTCCAACTACAACTAAAAAATAAACATTAAAAAAGAAAGACTAAACCTTATTAATGACCAAATTTATACAGAAATTTATACTACAAAGTGAAACAATGCAGCAAAGCTTTTAATAAGAAATCAATTTTTTTCACCACTAGGCTACTTATTCTGGAAAAAAGACATCTAAATGTACAGAATGTAGAAACATTTTATATTATATCATATATTACTAGACATCAGAGAAAACATACTTTAGAGAAGCTCTACAAATGAGACCATTTTACCATTACTCTAAGAAAGGGACAACATTTGATCCTCACCACAATTACCATAGTGAAGAGAAAATTTTGAAATATGAAAATTGACAATTTGACAATGCCTCCAAAATTTATTCACCAATAATCAGCACCTGTGGATTCATACTGGTTAGAGAAAAATACAAATGGAAAAAAAAAAAAAAAACGGTAGCCACATGTTTCTTAAACACTGCTTATTTTTGGAGAATTTATTGTGCCCAAAAACTCTAAAAAGTTAAATAATATTTCCAAAATTTATTTAAATTTTAAATTTATTGAACATCTGAAAAATCATACTAGTAGAGAACACTGAACAGATTTTGTCCAAAATGTATGCCTTATATAATAATGAAACATTTATAATAAATGTGAGAGTATAGTAAAGTTATTATCTACATATTACACCTTGATGTATATGAGGATCAGTAAAATACAGAACTCATTTAAGTTTAGAAAACAAGTAGTTGTCTTTAACTTTTGCTTAAATTTATTAAGCATTATCAAGTATTTTTTATTTTGTAGAAATATCAGTCATAAATATCATACATGCGTAGTGATGAAACCACATCTTTGAAAGAATATAATTGTTTTTCTAAATCAAAAATTACTATTTTCACTGTTGAATACTGAGAAAAGAATTATATGAAATCTATTTTTGATGTTTAATACTGAAGTGTAATATTTTAAACTTTATTTTTTTTTGTATTTCAGTTTAAGTTTAGGTATTTGTATACACTGAGCCATATTTCTGAGTCCACTCTCCACTTTTTCAAATTTTGAGACTGTCTTGCTAAGTTGCTTGAAACCACACTAAATGCTGAGGCTGAATATACACTTCTGAAATTTCTTAGCTTCCCAATTTGCTTGGATTACAAGTATGGACCATCATGCCAGGTTTACAGTCCTTTTTTTTTTTAACCTATATTTACCTTATGTATGCAATATGTCTTTATAACTGAATGTTTGTTTATATGTTAACCCTCATGTATTGCATCCTGTTGTTAAATTACAGAAATCATAGTGTTCCACTTGACTAAATGTTCTATGTAACAGTGAAACATACTGCTGAGTGAATAATACTCTAGCATCTGTTAATACTTTTACACATTTTAGTTAAACTCAATGTGGAATAAAATTTGCATAAGTCAGATTATTATTTTTTTCTGTTTGTATTTATGGTGAAATTAAGAGTTTTAAGAAGGATATAGATATAGGAAAATAAGCCCCAGAGTTTCATATCTTGATTTATAAATGTTAAAATTTTTACTTTTTAACATTTTAACTTTTCCTAGTGATTTTAATAGACTGAATTTCCACAAACTTAAAGGTAGCTCTTACAGGAGAGAAGAGTTTTGTTTTTCTTGGGTGCATAATGGCCTTCTAGACTTCATCCTCATTGGAGACATTTCATTTTTCTGTCAATGAGGTCAATGATCAGTATTTTCATGTACATTAGTAAATTCTGACATCCTTGTTATTCTATGGGTAGTGTTATTTCAGGGCAGGAATTAGAGAAATGGATGTGGAGTTAAGGTTGAGTGAGGTCTTATACTTATGACAAAATAATCAATGAGCTATGTTTTATAGTCTCATTTTCTGAGGACCAAGTCATAAGAGGTAAACTGAGAAGGTTGTATGTAAAGATTAAGTTTCTTATCATAAGATGTTGGCTTTTCAGGTACAATAGGGTAAAAGCTTCTTATACACAGAATCCATACAAAAATCATATTGAATATCATTCACAATTTTATTAACATTACATATAATTCATGAAGAATTGAGTTTACAGCAACATATGCCTAAGAACAAGGTCTAGGGACATTGTACACTCTCCAGTATAGACATATTTATACCAGTTTAATTATACATGAAACTACACTAAATAAGAAGAAAAATCAATTGTATCAACTCACAATAATATAGAAATAAAAAATTGTAAAGACTTAAGTAAGAGACCAATAGTGGATAAAGTGTGATTTCCAAATGCTAGGGGGAAAATGGACATATAATCAGTTAAAGGTAATTGAAGAAAGATAAGTTACCCACTTTGAGCTACAACAGCATTTGAAAAAAAATAAAAGTGTTACAAAGTAAGCAAAGATTATTCACTTCCATTTGTATGCTTTGTAATATTTTCCAAAAGTTTTCTGCATACTTTATTGCAATCAAATTGGGAAATAATCCAGAAAGTTCAAAAAGACAAGTATTGCTCCTCTAGTTTTAAAAGCATGAAAAGGAATAGAGACAGATTTATTGAGCTAGAAAAATTTACTATTTAGAGTTAAAAAAAAAAAAAAAAGAACTGAGATGACCAGAGTCTAAGTATAATGTGTTTCAGCCATCCCTGGCTGCACAGGGCATTTTTGTTTAACAAAGAATTTGATTACGTATATACACTTAAAGAACATTGCTGTTTTTAGTCAGTCTTTTTTATTAATAACAATGATGTACCTTTCAACAGTTTGCAGCCAAAAAATACAGAATTTCAGAAATCTTCTGTTTCATCCTCCATATATTCTGCCACAATATTCACCAGGACAAGATAATATAAACCTTTTGGCAGTCCCATCAAGCATTCACTTCTATTAATTTTAAGGCCAAACATATACTGCATAGAAAAGTATGATACATAGAACAACATAATTTCACTTAGTAAAAATATTTTTTTTCATGAAAAATATATCCCAACTCCTTTGTCTTGGGATTACATTAGAAAAGTATGAGGTAATTACACTGTGTATTATGACCTTAGGCTATGAGCCTTGAAATTACCTTAAAATACAAAAAAATTAATGTTTATTTTTGAATATAGTTTTTATATTTCAAATATTCAAATTCCACAGCAATCAATGATACAAAAATATGAGAAAAACAACTGCAGTTTGATGTCTCATCATGACATTTCAATACCTGCTGTATATTGCCTGTGGCTTCCACTTTTAATTTAAACAAATAATAATATTTCCATATAATTTGGGTGAAGTGGAGGACAAAATCCCTGCATTGCTTTCCTGGGAAAGCCATCATACTTGAAACAACTGAACCCCAAATCAAAATATGCTTACTCTACATTCTAATTATATCAGTTCTTAACTCATCTAGCATAAACAAATCCACTTTCTTTGGGTTGAATATCTTTTTTTTTGAGAGAGAGAGAGGGGGGAGTTTTAATATTTAATTTTTGGTTATTGGTGGACACAACATTTTTGTTTGTTTGTGGTGCTGAGGATCAAACCTGGGCCACACGCATGCCAGGCAAGTGCGCTCCTGCTTGAGCCACATCACCAGCCCCCTGGTTGAATATCTTGAGCTCAAAGATATGGAACCTGGGAGCTAAAAGAAGTATAACATAAATAATGAGTTCTTTTTTTGCATAAGGCAAATTGCACTTTTTTATTTGATTTTTCTGCCTGTGACCATCTACATTTCTCTTCCTACAATGGTATTATGATTGATGGTGACTTGTGTGATTACAGGAGGCTTAAAATGCAGCTACATATGTTTGAGTCCTTTCACTGGTAAAAAATACTATAATTTGTATTCTAATAGAAGACTCAAAATTGTGCTAGAAAAAAAACTATTTTTTTTAATCTGCCTCTTTATTCATGGTTTTCTAATGGTTTTGATGTAGACAATTCAGACCATTTCTGATTAATGGGTGTCATCAAGATGTAAATTTCCTCTATAATCATTAGCAATGAGACAATTCTTCCTATTAAAAATAAAAACACTCTCATAGAGTCTTTGCTATATTCTAAGGAACCACTCTTGCTTTTGTTTTACAAAATAAATTCCACATATTTGAGTCCCAAAGTAAATGGCAAAACATTAACTTAAGCACCATGAGGAATATAAGAAATACAAGATATCACCTTTGAAATATAAAAACAAATAAGAATCAGAAATGCTAAGCCATTACCATCTAAACTATACCAGAGCTTTTAAAATATAATCTTAGATGTTCTACTCACTCTAATAGTAAGATGCCTTAGACTCAAAGATATTTAATCACTCACTAAATGTCACTCAGTGAATGCATAACAGTTCTTATTCTAAAACTTTTACACTATTTTTTGATAATACATTGCAAAGCCTCACCTCTCTTCTTTAGAAATAAGACACAGAGGTTGTTTTAATCTGTTTTATAATGTTATAGAAAAATACCAGAAACAGGCCAATGTATAAAAAGAGATATAAATGCATAAAAAAAGTTTATGAGAGGCTGGGTTTGTGGCTCAGTGGTAGAGTGCTCACCTGTCACATGCAAGAAGCTGGGTTCAATTCTTAGCACCACATGAAAATGAATAAATAAATAAAATAAAGATATTGTGTCCAACTACAACTTATAAATAAATAAAAATATTTTTGAGCACTTAGTTCTGAAGATTTAAGTGCACTGTACCAGAATCTTCTCAGCTTCTGTGACAGCTCCTTCACCTGCATTACACATGAGGTGGCATTATGGTGAGGGCTCATTTGAGAGGTAGAGAGAACATAATGAGACAGGAAGTCAGAGAAATTCAGAAAAAAGACTTGCTCTTTTGTAACAACCGGCTTAAAAAGAACTATGTTGTGCCCCATGAAAGTTACATTAATCCTCTCCAAGAACATCTCTCCCAATGATCTAACCACAATTTAGTAGATCTCATTTCTTAAACATTCCACTATTTCCCAACTCTCTCCCTTTGAAACTAAGTTCCAAACACATGAGTATTTGGGGGACATACTCAAATACTAATGAAAGTAATATGAGAAAGACAATGGAAAAATGTCATTTCTTAGTAGTTATAAAGATTCTAGATACTACAATAAAATGCTTTAGAGTATAGAAATTATTTTAGGGTGATATTTCATATTAAACACAATAGGAAATTTAATTAAATTACTTTTTTGAAGAATGAATGAATTTGAATGTGATAAGACTAGTGGGCTAGGTATATTAAAATAAGGGAAAAGTCTGTGCAAAAACTCAATGAATGTTTAGTAAACAATGTCTATGTATAAAAAGAGAATGCTGGGCTTTCTGATTATGCTATATCAAGCCAAAAGTTTACTGCCTAAAATCTGGTGGCCCTCAAAACCAGAGAAAATATTCATATAAAAGATGCAGTGGACATCAGTCTCAAGAGCTTCCTACTTTAAATATCTGCTTCCAAAGACTGCATGATTCATAGTAATTCTCAGGAGTATTATTTTTCTTTCAATTTAAATTTTTAGCTTTCTGTATAGTTAACACACCATCTCATGGCCAAATCAACATTTTCTTGAACTTCTTCATATATTAATCTATACACTATCTCAGATATGTTTGTTTCTATTTTGTCAGGGATCTCTCCTAGTAAATTCTGAGATGTGTGAGAGGTTGAACAAGCATAGAAATTTGCTTATGAAAAATAAACCACGTTGTAGGTTGGAAGTAAAAGTAGAAAAGAAGCAAAAGTCCTCATCTAAACTTGCATGTGCTGATACTACACAAGGTTATTCCAATGATATCTGGTTTGGGGTAGGAAGCAACTTTTCTTATACATTATGACACAAAGTTCATCAAATATGGTTGTTACAGACTTTTGGAGAACACCTAAAATTTTCTAAATAATTTCTACATTGAAAAACTACTATTACTTTAAACAAAACTATCCATTGCAAATGGATAGTTCTTTAATACTGAAATAGTTTAATCTGAAATAGTTATTTAATACTACAAAACAGAAAATGGATGGCATTATTCACCAAATGCTAATATTTTCCAATAACACCTCACACCACTATATATATATATATATATATATATATATATATATATATATATATACTTTATATAATTTAACTCCTATAGGGGTTCTTAACACAATGGATAGATAATTAAAGTAAAGAGTGAAATGAGACTCAGAAACAACTAATTATAGTGAAAATTATTATTATCTTATTTCAAATACTAGTGTACCCTTGTACCCTTTTGCTTTTTTTCCACAAAAGTTAATTTTTTTAACCTTTGGTATGATATTTCACTTTACTTAAATAACATATAAGTAGTATTTTTTTTCATATGTACTATCTGATGCATCACAAATATATTTGCATACCCCAAGACCTTAGCAGATTTCTATACACATTATTCACTAGAGAAACCATAGTTACTTCTGAAATCTATATTGCTCTTTTCAAATGAGGTCTTGCAGTTTTTTTAAAAAAAATATCTGAGATAATTATGATGAACTTATTTCTAATTAGCATATAGTAAGTAGCTGATAAATATTTGTGAAACGGATGAAGAAATAATAAGAACATTTATATAATCTGTACACTATGGTATGTGGTATTTCATGATTTTAGCTACAACTTATTGAATATTATAACAATCTTACTATGTGAGTAAGATGTGGGTATGATGAACCACTAATAAATAAAAATTTCATGCTACATTGTTAGTAATTCACCAAAAAAATTTTTTCAAAACACACACTCTGATATTTAGTTTTTGACAACAATTATATTATGAATGAATGAAGCTCAATAAATGAATAATCGGAACTACATTCTTGCTTAGGGTGCCTATCATTCATTGTTAAAAATCCTTTAGCTATATAAAATTTTAATACTGTATGTACCATTGTGATATAATGGAATTTTGATAAAATGTACATTAATAATGCTGAAGTCTTTCATTGAGTCTTATATCAGTTTATGAAATAAACTTACTATATATGATTTCCTCAATTCTAAGTGTCTTATGTTTTAAGAAACTGTATGGACAATGCAAATTAAAGTTAACATACTAATATGAAGAGCAGAAGCACCATAGGAAATGTGAAAACAAAGAATTGGGAGATTCCTCCATTATAGATGTAATTTTCTCAACATCTTTGCAATGTACCTAACCCACTATTGATACCAAAATTAATGACCAAATTCTTCTCATGCTGACAGTGCATGATGCTATTATATAAAATGAAAACAAGCAAATGTGTCAGAAGAGATGCATTTTACAACACTAGTTGAAAATACAATTGATTGATCAGTATCTCACTGTGTTTTACCCCAGCAAATAACTTCAAAGTGTGCATGCTAAATGGGTAAAAAATTTTAAAAATCAAGTAAAATTTATGTTAAGGAATAACAACTATTTTTTCATAAGGAAAATGTTAATGTCTTTTTGAAACAACATGTCAATAAACTCTGCCCTATCACATAAAGAAAAGCAACAATCCTGGTAAATTTCTTCATTTTATTTTTTGAATATGCCAAGTATTCTTTGGCAAACTTCCACATATATTGTAATATCACAGTTGAAAATTATATCTGGTTTTCTCTAAATTGCTACTTATTTAATATAAATTTGTTCAGAAATTATTTCTGCATGTGCTGATAGTGAAATAGAGTGAGAAATGGAAATTTTTTAAAGCTCTATAAATTGCTATCCCAGAATGGTGGGAGGAAATTGTATATAATCATGAGAAACATATTGAGTACTATGAATTTGTTCCAGATATTTATTTCCCTTAGTATCCACTTTTCACATAAACTAGTGCTTTTAAATGAAGCTGACTATTAAATATCATATAAAAGGCCATCAGAGTAATCAGAAGAAGAAATTTAAAAAAGAAGCAATCAAATCATAAACATCTGGTTGAAACAAGAACTGGCCAACTGTTGGATCTTAGCTTTTGACTTTACTAACTTTTCTCCTATCCTTTTTTTTATTATGACTAAGAGGAAGGTAATTCTCTTAAAACCATGACCAGAACAATTTATAGCAATTTGTTTTTCTCAAACATGGATAAAATTGACTTGCTAACTCAGGATAGAATGAATGAGTAAATCTTATTATGGTAAGAAAAAAAAGTATAACTACTTAACATGAATATTGGCCTTTTCAAGAAAAGAATATTAGGGTCAAAACCAATTTGGTAAGATAGTATTGAATATTATATATCAAAGAAAAGGCAAAATATTTAAAATAGTTTTGATTATTAGATGCATGTAAAAAAATTAGTGTCCATGCCTGATGTGGTGGTACATACCTGTAATTTCAAATATCATAGAGGCTGAGGCAGAAGGATCACAACTTCAAGGCCAGCCTTGGTAACTAAATGAGACCAGGTCTCAAAATAAAATATCAAAGAATTTTGTGTATATATGAGTGATAGAGCACCCTGAGTTCAATCCCCAGTGCCATATTAAAACAGTAGTTTCCAAAATTTACACCCAGATCATCAGCCTACACTCTATCTGCCACTATGTAAAGTTTTAAAAGGTAACTAAATTTAGCCATGCCTACTACTAGTTGTCTGATTATATTGATCATAATCTTGAAATATAAATAAAAGACCTACACAATGTTTTATGTGTTTCCATTATTTTTTCTAATTGCAATGAGAGAGGGAGGAAAACAAATTTAACTTATGGGGCCACTTCTTTTTCTTCAGGCCTAATCAGTCAAATATTAAAAGGATTTAGCATTTAATTGATTATCATTTATGGTATGTGTTCTGTGATTTCTTGCTTAATCTACATTGGACACTTTATTATTTCTGAGTATCAGCATCTGTACAGGCCACCACACCCCACTATATTTTTTAATATTTACAAGTCCCTGTGTTCATGCTTTCTCAGTTATTCTCTTTTAAAAATAATTATGTGTTGCATTCTTTGTGTACAGAAAATTTATGAAGGTTAAAAACCCATAAACATTTTCACAAATTTGACTTTAAGAAACATTTCATCACAAAACACACACCAGAAGTAAGAATGATTTCTTTCTCTAATTTATTAGCCTTTCTGACTTTCAATATCAGGACATGAATGCTACTAATGGGGCGATGTTCTTACCATCAAGAACAATCAATGCTACTTTCTTCTATCCCATTACATTTTACAAAAAGTGCACATTTTACTCTATTTCATATACAGAACTTGGCTTTCCATTATTTGTGTTTAGTTCGTTTTTACTTTCTTTTTTCATCACTTTGTTTTTCCTGTATTTTCTAATATTTAATTTTTTTGTGGTGAGAAAATAGATCACTAGAATCTTCTAACTTTTGCTACATTCAATCACTTGACTAATCAATAGCTAATATTTCTATTAAGCCATCATTTTAAAGATAGGACTGAGGTATACTAACAAAACTATTTTTAAGGTCTACTGCAGAATCAGCATAACTTTCTTGAGCTCTGCAGTTAGAGTTACTGTTTCTGTCCACAAACTCTGCTCTCTTTTTTTGTTACATTTTTCTTCTATATTGAGTAACTTTCTTTGAAATGAGGTATGGAAAATTGCTTTTTAGATTTTTATTATTTATGAAAATCTATTTTTATTTATGATTGATGGATAATCTGCTTCATTTTAGAATACCAGGTTGAATACTATTTTTTCTTTAAATCTTGAGGCTATTCTGTATTTATCATCTATAATCCATCATTAAGGATAAATACTTGGGTTTTATTCTTGCTTTTTTGAAGCTGACCATGGTTTTTCATTTTAGGATATTTTCTTTGTTTTAAGCATAGTTACTTGAGAAAATCTGGAGATATATTTAGCATATTTAAATTTTGTTCTCTTGATTATAACATTCAATCAAAATGGAATATTTCCAGACCAAATTTTCTTTTCAGTATATACGTGTAGGAAAATGGATAGAACATAGAAAATAATATATCTGTTTTTCAGACACCAAAAACAGGCATAGCAGGTGAGTGAAACCATAAGCAATAAGTACAGACTGGTTAGGCGAACTATAATTTTATTTTAAAAATGGTTATAAAATGCTGTTAAAATTAATGGGTAAAGGGGAAGTAAAAATAATCAAAGTATACCACTGTAAAAAGTACTTGAGTTCTGGCACCTGAGAGCAGACTGTAGGGAAAACTTCATGTTATGATAGAAAAGAATCCCCGACTTTCCCTTCACCCTCTCACCCACTTAACCTCACCAGAAACCACCAAGATGCCCAGAATAAAAGGTTTCAAGTTCAATAGTCACACTCTTTCCAACTATAAAAAGCAGTTTCAATTCAACTGAACAAAGAAGCTAATGTGCAAATTTAAGGGGATCTGAGACATCATATAAAAAGTTAGGTTAAAGATAATTCTGTTTTCTTTTGTGTGTGTGTGTGTGTGTGTGTGTGTGTTTTGTTCCGAGGGTGTGGCTATTCCTTGGTCACCTGAACTCAGAAAAGAAACTGTTATTTTGATGAAGTGTTACTGGGTGACCAACATTGAAAACAGACAAATGTTAAAAAAAATTTAAAAAGCCTAATTACCAAAAAAAAAAAAATTGTTGCTACTTTCTCCCTCTACATTTTGCTTTTTAAAGTATCTTTTTTTAAAAAAAAAAAATTTATTTTTAGTTTTAGGTGGACACAATATCTTTATTTTTTTGACTTTACATGGTGCTGAGAATTAAACCCAGTGCTTTAAGCATGCTATGAAAGCATGCTAGTACTTGAGCCATATCCCAAGCCCTAAAGTTTCTTTTTTTTAAGTTTTGATATTGTTTTTTAGTCCTGAGAAGTAGACAGCAAAACAGCTTCTGGAAGAATTTACAACCAACTGCATGAGGGTCGGGGAAGCTGAGAGTCTGAAGCAGGGCTGGGAGGAGCAGATCGGAAGTCTGACTAAGGAGCAGACTTCCCTTAGTCACTGGAGCCCAATTATACCTAAAAAGAGACAAAAATCAATAAGTGTAAACCAGGAAATGACACAAATTATCAAGTTAGTATCAGTTATAAAAACTTCATATAATCAAGAAAATAGAGAAATCATGAAGAGGATTAGAAAAATAATAGATGTAAATTTTATTTTTAGAAGCTTATTGGTGGTACATAAAACATAAAAATGAATTTTATATTTTGATTTTAAATGTAAGGCAGAGAGATTTGCAAGTCATATAGTACTTCACAAACCTTACTTCAGTTACAAAAGTATAATCAATTGATAACTTCTACTTATTTTACTCTCTGTCTTCCTTTGAATTTCACCTGAGGTCACAATTGTAGAGTGTGACCAATAACTAAGCAAATAACTAACCGAGAAGATAATCACTGAAGTTAAACTCTTTCTCAGAAAACCCCAACCAATTTCAGAGAAAAAGTGTGATACAACACCTATTCATTTCCTTCTTTGGGAAAAGGTCCCTTTTGCGAATCAGATAGAAGAGGAAATTGGCCAACCTCTATCAAAATATTACTAGAAATAAATACAAGTATTCTTCATTTAGAAGTAAAGTGAAATAAAATAACACCATTGTACAGTATCTTTTGGGATTACCCTTGAAAAATAAAAAAAGGAAAAAAAAACTCTTTCTAAAGAGCAGAATACTTGGCAGCACACTTCATCCTTAATTTCACATGGAAAAAGAAGTTACCTCAGGTAAGAGGGTACATGAGAAGGTACATAAAATAATAGGAAGAAACCAAGACTTGGTCAAGGATTTAGAAGGAACTTTTGAAGACTATAAAATTTGGGGGGTACAGTAATGAGGATGGATCTCTGAGAGAGATAATGTAGTGTAAATATTATGGGATTTCATGCTATCACATACCAAAGCACATACATCATGGACATTGTACAAGACAACCAAGTTGACAACTGGACTTGGCTAGTTGTTTTTAATCCAGCCTCTGATGCTGCACAGGATGAATGAGGACTGAGTACCATAGTGGTTTTCAGTCACCATATTTTATGTATCAAATGCTTCTTTCAAATATCTAGCCAGCTAGGAGGAGAGATCTATCTCTAGGTTCTTGTTACAGCAATGTTCTTTTCATCTTTTTCTCATAATAAATTAATAAGTTAACGTCTTTTAACCCAGAAAAAATTTAACCAGAAAAACCCAAACATATTTTTTAAATTTTGCTTTTATAGACAATAAATGCTAAGCAAGTACCACTAATAAAGTGTCAATACATCATGCCTAAAATTGAATCAGATCACACATAACAAAAATAAAGATATTACTATTGGTCTATGACCATGGTGTCCACTGTATTATCATCTAAAAAAAAAAAGCTGCTGGCCTGGTAGAATTCTGGAACACCTGATGATGTTGCTAACACTTTTTAAATTTCACATCATTATATCAGGTTGTGCTACAAAGAGACACACTATATAGATCCAGGAACTATTGGTCTATGACCATGGTATCCACTGTATTCAAATATAAATGACCAAATATAAAAGTCTATTGTATATTTGAAGATAAAAATCAGATGATTCAATTTGAAAAAAGATGATCCAATTCTCTACTTTTTAGTATTCACTTTCCATACAGGAATTGTAAAAGGATCAGTTAAGTAGTTTTGTCTTGAGACAATTATAGTGAGAAGCCTCAAATGATTTGGGGATGAGTATAGAGACCAAAAGAAGTATGTTTAGTGGATCTAAATTGAACAGCAGAAGAGACACAAGATGACTATTAATTTGACATTCAGTCTACACAGCTGTCAAAACTGTAATTAATTGCACTGTTTTCCATTTTTATAAGTTTTCTTCAGGAATTGAGTCTCGCAAGTACCGTAAGCTAAGTTCAGAACTTAGACTGAAAAGTGAGTTTTTGTGGTTTCACTATAGGGAACTATGCTTTATGGCACCATTAGGACTGACGAATTCATTTCCCAGACAATTGCTGAAAGTGGTCTTTTCAAAATATTTTCATTAGTAGAAGATCGTTTTTCTGGCTATTACCATTTAAAGCTTCCTAAACTCAAGACTGTTTGAGACTCATGTAAATTACACTCCATGTCTCAAGTAGGAAAAATATGAGAGTGCAAGACAGATCCATAATTTCACTTTGAGTAAGCAGAAGCCTTCTTTGAGATTAGAATGCAACCCCAGATTCTGTGTGCCCAAATGTGCTTCCTTCCCTTTATTTCCATTGTGCTGATCTGAAGCACACTAACTTATGGACTTTCAAGATGCCTAGTCATTTAATCCACCTCCTGGGAAGTTCTAATTAGAACCCAAATGCATCCTTCATCTACTTCCAGACTTTCTGTTTTCCAGAAGTTCTTTGAAGTCTTTTTGTCACTGGAGATTACCTCCTCTTTTCATTGTGGATGTTTATCTCATTTTATGCTTCTCTTTTACTGTTACTTTAATTCATTGTTGGTAAAATAGACTTCTTATATTTGAAGATCCAGATCTCTAAGTAAAATAGTTAGCTTAGTTTAAGGGCTTATAATACACAGTCAAAAATTTTCAATACATTTTAATATAAATTTAGATCCATGATTAAAATTGGAGGAAATAAAATAGGCTATATTAGGATGTAATTCTGCACTACAAAATTATCTTTTTTTTTCACGAAGGATAAGAATTTTGGAAGATAACATGACACCAAGAAACAGAATTACTATATTTTTATATATAGTTGTGCTTGAAAGAGAATAATAATTTCACCATAAATTGATGATATAATATAAAACAAAAAGCTTTATAACCAAGTTCTGTTTATTTTTGACAAAACATATGTGAAGCAAAAATACCAAATCCATGAATCTCCTCAAAATACTATACAGTAAATAGGATTTCTACACAAATCATATAATTTTTATGATATTATGTAAATTTTCTAGACATAGATGTAGAGGTTAAATACACTAATATTATTTCTCAAAGCACATTTATTTTGAAGCACAGTTCCATAAATCTGCAAATACAATTAAATTTTACTTATTACACACAGATCAGTACCTCAAAATGACCAAATACCTGGATATATTTCCTTTGACAGATTTCTATTTCCTAGACAATAAGGTCAGCTTTAATATAATATATCTCCTACCTTTTCAGTGACACAGAATTTTTAAATTTTAAGTAAACCTCTCCTATAGGCTCAAAATTCACCATATAATTTTGGTACTAATACAATTAGTGATGGATGTTACAAGAAAAATTCTTAGTTTTTTAAGAGAGTTTTTTGAAATGAAACACTATATTAACACATGATCCTTCAAACAAATTATGATAATGCATGCACAGCAATAAATTTGGTATTAAGAAGGTATAGACATTTATTAGCTATAGGACTTTGAAAACACATGCTTTGGACCTAAAAGACAGTTATTTTGCTTTGTAATTGCAGCACTTTTTTATATCTGTTTGAGGAGTTTTAGTTCTATGTTTTGTTTTGTGATCTCATGTGCTTCATTTATTCAAATGTATTAATGTAATATATGCTTATATGAGTTATATGCCTATAATTATAGAATATTTTTTTAGAAACTCTTGGTAAACATACAGTTTCTAAATTAGAGGGCAATTACCATGCAAGCTAGAAAATGCACAGTGGCTTAAAGAACTCCTAATTCCAGAGTCTAGCCTTAGATTTTTTACATAGTTGATGATCAATAAATTTATATGGATTATAAAGTTAAGATCTGTTTAATCTTGAAGTAAAGAAATAGGAAGCCAGAGAGGTGCTTCATCACAGATGTCAAGCTGTCATTACTGGGAAACCCAAGGAGTCCTAGAGGGCAGTTTGTCTCTCTGATTGATGTTATGTAAAATTCAAGCCCTGCTTTTCTTCCTCACAACATTGGCTTTCCTGTGTTCACAATTATTTGTTCATGCTAAAGACAAAAACAAACAAACAAACAAACAAACAAAAAACCTAAAAAACAACTTAGTTTGTGAAAACATCAGAAATTTAAGTACAGTGATAAGGGCAGGATAAGATTCCACTGACCTAAATGTTCCTTTAAGAAAAACTAAATTCAGACATTTCCATTGTGACAGAAATGGGAAAGGGCATATATGTATGTATATAGTCAGATATATACAGACACATAAAACTAATACATAAAGAACAAATGAACCCAAATATTCCTCCTCTAAACTTGGAAATTATATTCCTGTGTATTTTTAATCCAGGAATGGGAAATTACTAGTACGTTCATTTGATTTTCAAAAAAATTCAGTGTCCTTCCAAACCCTTTTATCATGATCCTCTCATTTGTCATTTCCTAACTGAAAGAGTACAGGATCAGGAAATTTTTAAATTGATTTAAATTGGATCCAAAGACTTTATGAGAAATATAAATAGTTTGTGGCATTGTGATATTGCCCTCTATGAAATGAAGTTTTGAACATAGAATATCATTTCATTCTAAAAATTTAAAAAACTTACAATTACTCAAATTATAGAATTCACATCAATAGTAGTTCTATTTTATTTTTTAATATTACAGAAGCAAGTTTATAAATAAAAAATGCTAAATTACAGATGGAGATATGGCTCAGTGGTGAAGCACTTGCCTAGCATGTGTGAGGTCCTGGGTTTTATCCTCAGCACCACATGAAAATAAAATAAAATAAAAGTTTATAAAATATCAAGTTAAAACTCATGTCTTCTTTTATAATATGTATACAACTAAGTAATTTTTAAAATCTCTAGTTGACATTCTATATGTAAGTTGTATCACTAGAACTCATTAAACTTAGAACAAATGGAAAACTAAAATTAATCATGATTACCTATTTTAAAAGGACTCATTTTAGGAGGATATAAGTTAAAGATGCAAACATTGTTAGAAGAAAATATCCTCACTGTACCATACAGAACACAGTCCTCTGGATTGAGTAAAACTGTTGGAGCTGAAGTCTCTCTTCTGTATCTACAAGAATCCTCATTAGAATGCTAAAGTTTCCTTCTTTCACAGCCTTTCCGTGACCCAACTGCACACTACTTCTGAATCTAAGTATGCAGAGGCACTTATCCAGATGGATGAGGCAAAGGATGATGTGGTGCAGGTAATAGCCTAAAGAGTTGCACGTTTTAAGGAAAGACATCTTTAAGTTCTGTCTCTGCAGGCCTATAATATAATTGTCTAGAGAAATATGACAAAAATCTCCCTGGAAAACACAGAACTGTGGCTTTCCTAGTGGAATATGTAAGCTGTCTCTTAATTTTACTTCTTCTTTGGTGGATAACAGCAATCCTGAAAGAGCTGGTCTCAAAACTATTTTCTGGACATATTTGGAAAGGCATCTCAATTGGAATCATGTCCAAACAAAATTGCTATTACTCTGATCATAAGGTCAAATTAGTCCAGTCCAATTAAACAATTTACAATTCCTCCACTTTGGGGTGAGGGATTTCTGGCACCTCCCATGGTTACACCATGATTCTGAGGGTCCTCTCTCTATCATGTGTGATAGGCTCCTCTTCCCTAGCTTTTTCTCACATGAAGCACCTGGTTTCTGGATAGTGTTGTTTCTGCATGTCACCATTTCTAAACTGGCTTTTTGTGATTCAGGCTCTGTGTAAAATATTAAAAGTAATCTGAAATTTAAAAAGAGGAAGAAAAAGAAGTAGTAGTAGTAAGTAGTAGTAGTAGTAGTAGTAGTAGTAGTAGTAGTGGTGGTGGTGAAGGCCACAGGCTGAGGAGATCACAGGAAGATTGCACATGGAGCTGAGTCAGAACCCATGTTGAAAGGCAACACTAAGGAACCTGTGATGAGCCATCATATTCACGAATGGATGTAGAGGGGAGGCCTGCCGTTTCTCTGAGATAAACCATGTAATATTAGCTTAGTCTTGTCTGTACTATATATAAAGTTATATAAAAAAATAAAATGAAGACTTGTGATGTAGAATCAAAAGAAACTACAATCATTTCAAGCAGGTCACTGAAATTCCAGTGTTGGAGTCAGAAGATATTGCTTTATCACAACCATTGTCAATGTGTGAACAGTTAATAAAACTATCATGAAAACGAAAAAAAAAAAAGGTAATTTGAGAGAGATTTGGAAGCTTGAATTAAATGGTAATAAAATAAAATAAAAACTGTAATGCCTACAGGTAATTTTCCACATGGTTGAATTTGGAGTAGTTTGAAGGCTGCAGGAACAAAAATTATAAGAAATGCCAAATCATGAGACCTTCAAATCCATGTGCAAGAGAAATATAAAATAGGAGAAGGGCATAAGTAGTTGAACAAGCATATGTGTGATAAGGCAAGGCTCATTTGGGGAGGATGAAGCCCTGGGCTTCATGTGCCTTGGAAAAGTGTATCCTCTAGGCCATCCCCCATTCTGGCCCAGCTACTCCTTTGCTGAATTTGGTTGTTCTCTATTTCCTTGGGTGGCATTGTCCATTGATCACTAAGTTACCACCTGGAATTCTCTCCTCTATGTACACTTATTCCCTGGAAGTATTGTGGGGTGAGTTGTGGCAGAGGGGTTGGCTTGTGTCCCCCCAGCTTTGTGGAGTCTTCTTTTGCTTGGAGCCACAGAGATCTCTCTGGAGAGCTACAGAAGTACAGACACACACCCTGATTTTCCTGTGGACTTGATGCACAACATTGAGCAGGTGAATCCAATGTTTTTGTCTAAGTTTCCCTGATTTTTAATATAAAAGTGATTGCATCTCTAATTGTGAGCAGTAGAGTCAATTACCCTGATACCTGGACTTTAGCTCCATTCAGTGATAAAAAAAAAATATCTGCGGAGTGCTCTCAAGCATTGGATTTATTAAGCTTGCAGGGATGTTCCTAGATGTTATGACTAGTATAAGATAAATGTTATGGACCAAGGTCTTGAGTACATATCATACATTTTTACTCTGGCTTTTATATGTTTATAGAGGCTTAAATAGTTTATTTTTCCTTTGGGACTTGGGATTGAACTCAGGGGAACATAACCACTGAGTCATATTCCCAATCCTACTTTGTATTTTTATTTATAGACAGTGTCTCACTGAGTTGCTTAGCACCACAATTTTGCTGAGGTTGGCTTTGAACTCACAATCTTTCTGCCTTAGGCTCCTAATCTGCTGGGATGGCAGACATGTGCCACCTCACTTAGCTTGAATAGATCTTTAATTTCTCTCCTATTTATTTGTCTTTAATATGGGGCTAATGCCACTTGCTTCTCAAGACTATAGTGAGAATTAAATGAAGTCATAAATAGTTAGCACATAGTGCCTAGTGAGTGCTCCATAAGCCAGGATGATGACAGGCTTTTGTATTTTTGCTTTGTTGGCACTCAGCTTTAGCTCTTTTGGCAAAGCCTTGAAAAACTTAGCAAAACCCTGTTTCAAAAAATATACAAAAATAGGACTAAGTGATGGGGATGTTGCTCAATGGTGAAGCATGCTGAATTTTGGTCACTGGTACTAAAAATGTCATTTAATTTAGGACATTGTAATTATTTTATTAGTATGTTCATTTGTGACCTATACATATATGTAGAGGTCATTGACCAGTCTCATTTCTCAGGGCCTGAATCATCTCTCTTATTATTTTTTCCATCAGTCTTAATTATTCTTCCTCTAATTTTTTTGAGATCCACTTCTTTTTTAACTCCATTTTTCTTTTACCTTTCTCATATGAGATAAAACACTTTACAATTGAATTTCTGAATCTGATTTATTTCATTTAATTTGATGTTCTCCATGTTCATTCATTTCCCACAAATGATATAATTTCATTCTTGTTTATGGCTGAGTAGAATGAGTAAACTTGTGAAAATATGTGTAGATGCTATTTTCTAAGGATGTCACCTGCCAGCACACAGGACCTTCAGTGTCCAAGCTCAGCCTGCCGTTGTGTGAGCCAGGGAATGAAGATGCAGGAAGCAAAAGGTCTCATGTGAACCATTTGAGGTCTTTAAATCTGTGGCTCTGACTGCTTGTACATTCACCAAACTGCCTGGTAACATCCATAGTGTCCTTTATTGTCTGCATTGATGACTAACCTGTCTCAGTGGTCTGTTTTCAGTACAGTTTTGTTCTCAAGAGAAGAGAGTCAATATGAAGGTAAAAATCTCCTGATTATCCAGGTGTTAGATGTAGGATTTGGCTCCTTCCCTCAATTATTTCCTTTTTGTCTATTCATGAAACTGCCTTTATCTACTTTACATTAGTCCTCTCCTCATGTGGCACCTTTGTATTCATCCTGGCCTTGAGCTCTGATTGGGGGCACGAAATCTAGAGTCAAAGAAGATCTGGGCCCACTGGCCCCATGAGCTTAATTATTTTATTTATTTATTTTTTTTACTTTTCAAGGATTCATGTTTCCCATATTGTGAAGTTGGATTGATAGCTAGTAATGGTGACACGTAATGATGTCAGGAGCCATTGATGAACATGTACTGGACTATTGTTTTTGAGACTTTTATCCCTGATCTAGTCACTGGCAATAAGAACTCCATGAGAAGAAGCCATGTTTACACCCATTTTGCAGGTCAGGAATGCTCAGCTGTGTTGAGTTAACTTGCTTAAGGTCACACAGCTAGCAAATGGCACCTTCGTTGTTGCTGTGGGAACAGAGGAAAAAATGCACAGATGAGCATGGTAAAGTATTGGCACAGAATTATCAGGTTATAGAGCAGGAAAATGAGGTACAGATCCAATGGAAGGCCTGGGTTTAACCAATATAAAGGCAGGGCCACTGAGGAGGTGAGAGCAGAGTCCAGAGTGCAGGGTAGAAGGAGGCTTCACTCCTATCTTAAAGAGGTCAGAGAGTAACACCACAGGAGCCCTGGGTCTGCCTTACATGAATGGGGCCAAGTGGGTGGTTCCCAATTTTGACATTAAAAAATGCAGAATATGAGGGTTGGGCTTGGTGGAAAGCCCCAAGCTCCTTGCTGTTGTATGTGCATGTACATAGGCACATACATGGAGGGATGCCCAGAGAGTTGAAAACCTGTGTAAAATTCAGGGAAGAGTTTATATTGAAGGAACAATTGAAAAGACAGAATTATCACTTTAGATATATTTTAGTCTGTTTAGACTGCTCTAAGGGAGTACTAGAAACATATACCTTACAAGCAAAAAAAATTATTTGTGGACTTCTGAAAGCTCAGATGTCCAAGATCAATTTCCAACAGGTTTATTGACTATTGAGAACATGTTTTTTTTATAGACAGCTCTAATTTGAAGGTTTGTGTCCCCTTGAGTACCTTGGTTGAACTCCTCCATTAAGATGATGGTATTAGAACGTGAGTCTTTGGGGGAGGTGTTGAGGTTCTGAGGCTGAAGACTTCATCAGTGGAATTAATGCTCTAATGAACAGTTCTACAGGCTAGCTGGCTTCTTCCACCACATGATGACACAGCCAGAAGCTTCTACCTATTAGAAATGTCCTTTCCAAATATTGAATTGCCTTGTGCCTTGACCTTAGACACTGTGAAAAATGAGTGGCTGTGGCTTATAAACCACCCAGTCTACCATAAATTATTATAGCAGCTTGATGAGAATAAGGAAGTATACCATCTCTGTCCTCACAGGATAAATTGAGAAGTTTCTTTTCAGCTGTCTTTTAATAAATGACAATAATCCTATTCCATTACTTAATAACCTGCAGGACCCCACCTTTGTCTGCCTAGGCTCATGATAAACTACCACAACATTAAAATACATACTCACACAGGGTCTAGGACTGGTCATTTTTCCCCAAGTCTGTATAGCCAAGCTTCTGAAACCTGGACCTGAAAGTAACTCTCAAGACCTCTCTGTGTTCTTAGCATTAAACTTTCAAAGAATTCTTTAGTGTATATTAATAGTCATATCTATGTATTCACCAGGCTGCTCACACAAGATAAGTGGCCCCTGCTCTTGTATACTCCAGTTTAATGGAGAAAGCATAAAACCCATGTTGTCCCTTGCTTGCTCACACTAAACATTGCATATGAATCCTGTCATCCTTTATTGCCAATTACTGATCAGTAAATGTTACATCACAGCAAGCATTGCTATTTAAGGTAAACATTTTGTTCACATTGGAGAAAAGATCCTGGAAATAATGCAAGCTTAAGAAATTAATTAGTCACAGAATAGTATGGTTCATGTTTGTGTTGTGAGACTCTTACCTGTCTGTTGGGCTTGATTTTTGTCTTTTAATTCTGTGTTTTGAACATGGTTTTTGTTTATGTGGTTCAAATATAAACCCATGTTAAAATACACTGAACACTCACCTATATTTCATCCCCACTAATCTTTAACCATTGCCCTTCATGAACAACTGATTTAATTGTTTCTAGTATATATTCTTACTGGGTTTTTTTTTGGTAGGAGGCAATAAAAATAATAAATTATTATGTAAATTTCTTTCTTACCAAAAAGTGAGTGCTCCTGTATATCCTTTCACCCCTTATTTTTCACTCAATGAAACAACCTGGAAAACACTCCACATATGAAAAAATCTTAACTTTCCATGATAAAGATAGACGAAAGTTGGAACTAAACAAACGATGGACATTTGGGCTATTTCTGAATTTCATTTCTTAACAATATTTCTGTATTGAATAGCTCTGGGAATCTATTTTATATTCTTGCAAATGTACATTCAATGTTCAGTCCTGCAAGAAATATTGCTTTATCAATGGATATTTTTTATACTTTCAAATAATAAAGACCAATTCTCTGGAGGGTTGCAATGGTTTTTTTTCTCCCAGCAGGTATAAAAGTTCATGCTTTCTGTAGATGCCCCACACACAGAGGCCACATTTTAGATATTCTGTGCACTATCACAATGTGATTGTAATTTATTTTTTTCTGAGGAAACCATTTGCTATTTCTGTTATTTTTTTTTCTTTTTACATATGATTGATACCATGTCATGGTTACAGAAGAAAACAACAGTGTCCTATTCTAAATAAACCCATGGCTTGGTGAGAGTTCAATTCTGAAAATAATAACTTCTTCCCAGTTACAATGATCTCCAAGGACAAAATGCATTTTGGTAGTTTGTGTCTTCCAACAAATTGATCTACATAATCTAAGTCCTTATACCTATGGGCTGAGAGTTTTAAATATTGTTCATTTATTTTAATGTTCATGTATAAATAGTGATAACATCATTTATTTTTTTCGTCAGATTTTTATCTATTTATTGACATTTAGAAAGACCTGAGGACATGAGCCTTAGAAAAAAGACTTCCTGGAACACCCCCAATATTGAAAATAAATGCCTTAGAAAGTAATGCATTAGTACAATTGTTCAGCATACAGTAATAAATATAAGATCATGTTAGGTCACATTGATGATGGCAGTAGAAGAGAATGAGAATCAAGCATTCAATAACATGTAGAATACCCACAATGAACGAGGAATCACAGGATCTGATGTGAGAATTAATGGTTGAACTATGCCAAGCAGGAGCTTCTGGGGCTGAAGGTGATGTCATAGAGAACACTCAGCGGGCAGGTAGTACAAATGAAGAAGCATCCCCCAAAAAACTGGTGAAAGTATATTATTAATTTTTATTTGATGTCATCTCCAAAATTATGAGATGAAAATATCTGTAACTATGAACCCCATAATTATCAGCATCCCTAGATGAATTAGGGCCAAGATATCAATGGTAAAGTTATTGGGATAGATCTTGTGCTAGAAAAGGAATGTAAAGTTGCAGAAGAAAATTATGGTGTTAGCTGAAATCTCAAAACAAACTTCATAGGAAAATGTTTCTTTTACTAATATAATAACATAGTTTGATGATCTTTTTCATTTTTTCTCATATTCCATATTAATAGTATATATCTTAGCATAAAATGAAGCAGAAGCCTTTGTTCCTCTAATATCCTCTAGGTGCCATTCCAATATTTTTACCAAATTATGTTTGGATTATGTAATGTTAGTTGTGCTCCCACTGTACATAGACTTTCTTGTAGATTCAGAATTACCATATATTATCAAAATAGTTCTTGATATAATCTCATCTGGAGGTTTTCTGAGGTAGTGTGTTACTTTGATTTCATCTTTCTCTTCTTTGATTAAGCAGTAAGAACATATTGAAAACTACAATTTTCAGTAAATTGAAATGGAAGGACTGCACAAAAGTGAAGAATTGCAACCTTCTCAAAAATACATCTTAATGTAGTAGGTGTGCACATAGATGTATTTTTCAGTGCTGTTTTTTGACATTTATTACCAGAAGTAATGCCTTTAATATATCATCTAATGTGACACTGAAAATCATGCCCTCTAAGATGATTTTTTAAAAATTTGTATTTATAATCTTTTATTGAGTTAAAGTGTTACCTTGATGCAAAATTATCAATTACCTTGATAATTTTGTATGACATATAAGGAGTCACATTACATATATTCTAGAGCTATTGTGTATGAAAGAAGAAAAAGTATCAAATATGGATGGGATTCTGAAATAAAATTCCTCAGTAGAAATGTTGGCCATTATGTTTTAATTATGCAGTTCCTCGTATATGTGATTTAATAGATTTAAATCTTTTCTTTTAATAATGGCTACATATGTTTTTGCTTCAAATTTGTTTTCATAATGTTAACATATTTTAGCAATATGTGTAGAAGACTCCTTGGCAGTATTTTAGGCCTGTCTTTTAATCCCCAATGTACCTATCCACCTTGCATTTATGTTGTTATCATGACCAGAAAAATATCTTAAGTGACCAAAGTCCAGCTATTGAATATCAGTAGAAATATATTATTATTGTCTTCTCCTCAGTCATGTGGAATAAAGGTGGTAATTAAATTCACATTTCAGATAGACTCAAAGTCATTTCAGTGTAAGGTTACTAATTAAATAACAAGAATTTGACCCAAGCCTAAAAGATGAACTTCCATAAAATCTCAATATTCATCTGCTTGAAGGAAGCAATGTATTTCTTCAGTAAAAAAAATACACATAAAATTGATACAGAAAATTTGATGTTAATCTGATGGAATATTTTCTATACAAGGCATGTTGTGTTTTAAGTCAAGTGTCTGAAATAGTAGGTATGTATTTTAAATTGTTTCAAGCCACATATTAAAAAATACCAGGCATCAGGGCTAAGATTGTGTCTCAGTGATAGAGTGCTTGCCTAGCACATGTGAGAAACTGTGTTCAATCCTAAACACCATATAAAACATAAAATAATAAAATAAAATGTAAACAAGTTTTCAAAAAAAATAGCAGTCATCAGAATACCATGTGGATGAGGCTAAATTATTCCATGACTCTTTAGACCTTTTAGATATAAACGACATGGCAGTAAGAAAAACCAAAATAGTGAAACATTTATGAACATATGATATCATTTTAAAATCTGAGGTGATGTACATATTCAGTTAAAACATCAAAGAGTTGATTTCTGTCAATTTTAATTTTTAACTGGAATCTACTATTTGTACTTGGATATGAGACCCATTATTGTAACTCAACATGTGTATATAGTGTGTAATTATCAGATCAGGGTAATTTTCATCTAATTTAAATTATTATTCTTTGTTTGAAACCTGCAAATTTCTGGCTATTTTCATTTGTTTAAGAAGTTATTATAGAACGTAATCACCTTATTGTGCTATAAAACCTAAGAGTTACTTTCTGGTCTTAACTGTTTTTGTCACTCCTTACACACAGTCTCTTTCTAATTCTTATCATAAATCTGGGAAACATTTCTGTTTAAGTTTCTGTGTAATCAACTTTTTAGCTTGAACACATAAATGCCACATGCAGTATTTGTGGGAAAATAAATGTCATTACTAGGAAAAATAAAATATTATCCTCAAATAATAATTTGGGCAATTGGCATAATTCTTTGCATTCACTCATTCAGTGTTTTGAACTTTTCTATAATAATAAATCTGGAAAAAGAATAAAAATATATAAATCAAATAACCATGTTTTCAAGATTTTATGGGTCACATTTGGTCAATGGGAGTAATTTTTGTGACATCTATTTTTATAAAAATGGCATATCCTAATTCTTATAAATTTATTTATAATAAGTGAATATATTATATTATGTTTTTGGATTGTAAGTTTAAGTAGATCCATGTTAACATGGAATAAATAACTTTAAAAATTGTATTAGAGTTGGCTCAGTGGCACAGGCCTCTCATTCCAGTGGATGTGGAGGCTGAGGCAGGAGTATTGAGAGTTCAAAGACAAATTCATTAACTTATTGAGGTCCTGAGAAACAATTTAACGCTTTATCAAAATAATAATAAAAAAACAAGAAAGAAAAGGGGACCCAGACACAGTGGCACACACCTGTAATCCCAGTGGCTCAAGAGGCTGAGGCAGAAGGATCAAGAGTTCATAGTCAGCCTCAATAAAGGTGATGAACTAACAAAATTAGTGAGACTCAAAATAAAATACAAAATGAGGCTGGTGATGTTGCTCAGTGGTGGCGTATCCAAGATTTCAATCCCAGAAGGGCCAAATCAAACAAATAAATAAAAGGTGCTATGAATGAGGCTGGGCCTGTGATTCAGTGGTATCACAATTGAATTGCATGGCATGTGTGAGGCACTAGGTTTGATTCTCAGAAGCACGTATAAATAAACAAAATAAAGATCTGTCAAAAAAGAAAAAAATATTTTAAAAACTGGCAATGTATCTCAGTGGGTAACCACCCAAATGGACTAACCCTGTACCTCTTCTCTATCTGGGATTACCACCATAACACATATGAAAACACAATATCTCAGCCTGGCCACCTATCCAGCTTTTCTCCTTTAGCAGCCCATGTGGACCCATTCATTACTTGATGCCCATTTTTTCATGCCACCGTGTAACTATGCACTGGGCCTGCACTAAGCATCCCGAGCACAACTGGTTGTTAAGGTCCAGGTTCAGGTATCACTAATTCATTCCACTGGGACCTTATATTTTATAAATGGGTTTCTAATAATTCAAAATGACAGGATTAAGGCTGAAAGTACAGTTCAGTAGTAAAACGAGTGTTTCCCATGTGACTGGCTCTGGGTTCCTCTGCCACATGACCAGCTTGAGCTTCATGAAAAAAGATTCGGTGCATAAGAAATTGCCAGTGAGTTTTAAATTAAAGAGACTCTCATTACCTTTAGCACAGCTCCAAGATGGCTTCTCCTAGTTCCAGACTCCAGCCACCTAATGTGGTGGTGAGGTTTACAGAAGGGACTAGCGAGAGAGGGAGAGCATGCCAGGGAGTGAGCTTTTATTGGGGAACAAAAAATTCAAGGGAAAATCCCATCCAATGAAGGATAAGAGGGGCAGCATCCCAAGGCCAGGGCTGGAAATTGGGTCTCCAGTTCAGTGGCCAGGCACACCTCTGCATGGACAAGCCCTCGGACCTGGGAAAGGGTGGGGAAGGCTTTTTAACACAGGCTGTTTAAGCACCTCTCACCCAGGCAGGGAGTTAACTCAAATCACGTGTAAGGATGGCCTCCCAGATTCCAACTCCAGCATGTAAAAAAAAAAGCCAGGCAGGCCTGGTGGCACATGCCTATAATCACAGTGACTATAGAGGCTGAGACAGGAAGCTTACAAGGCTAAGAACAGCTTCAGCAATGTAGTGAGGCCCTTAAAAATCTTAGAGAGACACTAACTCTAAAATATAAAAAGTGTCGGGGATGGCTTTTCAGTTCTTGAGCAATCATAGTTTCAGTGCCCACAACCAAAAACAAAACCAAACCCAAACTAAAAGTTAAAACAAACTGTATTTCCCAATATCCTTTGCAGGTAGGGGTATCTATGATTCTGTGCTGGCCAATGAGGTATCAGTGGAAGCCACTTGTCCTCTAGCTCTTTCCCCTGATTGCTGTATTGAATGGATGGCAGAATGAAAAACAGGAAGGGTCCTGGGACATGTTGGAATAGCTGGATAGCTCTAGCAGCCCAGACTACCAACCACTGGGCTTTTTTGATTTTCAAGTAAAAGGAAATCTTTTACAGTATTGTATGGGTATATTTTTCTAATAGTTGAAAGACAGATGCATTGATTTTTTTTCTTTTTTTTTTTTTTTTTTTTTTTACTTTCTGTTCATTGTCCTCAGGTACAGGAATAATGTAGGCCAAGAGAACCAGCCATCTTTGTCAACAATTCTTATTCATCAGGTCTCTGGGGATGGAAAGAAAGTACAACACAAAACCTCGACTTTACCTAATCTGAGCCCTTGGGCAGAGTTAGGCCTGAGTCATCTCCAGGATCTCCCACCTGTCCCAGAATGTTCTCAGAGAGTGAGTATCTTTTCTTTTGATTCCCACACTAAAGTCCAAAATCTCAGGGCTCCTATGGCTCTCCTGAGAACTGTTCCACAACAGGCTAACACTGGTCCCAATCTCAATTCCTGCACTGATGGGACATTGGGAAAGTGATTTTAAGCAAGACTTACTGTTCCAATTTTTGAAGTGGGTCTTCTCCATAAAAGACTTAAATCTAAATGAACATAGAAGGAAGAAGCCAGGGTCCAAGGACTGAAGATGATGCTGTCTCCGGAGTAAAGTATAGACCTTGACATAAAACAGTAGCCTGACAGCAAAATGTCAGATGTGGGCATGGACATATGTGTGAGAGACTGACTTTTCACAGCCTCCATTATAGGTGAAAATGAGTGCTAAAATTGCAATATGTAACATAAGAAAAAGTAACCATATTTTTTTTCTTTCACTTTTTTTTCTTTTTCTTTATTTCTTTCTTTCTTTCTTTCTTTTTTTTTTTTTTTTGTACAAGGGTTTGAACCTAGGGGCACATACCACTACCACTGAGCCTCATCCTCAGATTTTTTAATGTTATTTTTAAACTTTTGAGACACCTTGTTAATCACAATATTAGTGTATTCTTATATTAAACAAGCACTTTGGTCACAAAATAAATATGTCATGTTAGCAACTACTTCTCTTTTACTGATTTTGTTTTTTTCCTTAAATTCAAGTGAAAATGGTTTATTTTTATATTTAATAACTTTTTTATAATTTTCCCCATTATTTTACTTTATTTTTATTTTTATGTGGTGTTGATGATATAACCCAGCACCTTGTGTGCACTAGGCAAGCACTCTCCCAGTGAGCCACAAACCCAGCCCACATTTAACCCCATTTTAATCAAATTCTTTTCATTCTTTTGACCTACCCTTGCTTTTTTATTTACCCTCCAATCTATATGACTAAAAAGGCCCTGAGAAATGATACTACCTAATGTTAATTCTGGTGTTTGGGGCACTGGGTTTTGACAAGATTCCCACACTTTGGCCAGTTTTTCAGTATTCTACTGTATATTTTGAATTCTTTATAGGAGCCTTTAGCATTGGTGTAGAACAATGCAAACAGTTTCCTAAAATATGGCACTATTTTTGAAAGGTTTGTGGACATTGAATGACATGATGAGAAAAGCACCTGGCATGGTGTGGTGTGGTTGTGTGATTCTGAGAAGACATAAATTTCATTGTGAGGTCACAAATGGTGTTCTTACCTATAATTAACAAATGTTCTTCCATTTGTTATTTAGTATACTTCAACTCATCCTTCAATACCTACTTTAATATGAAGAATTCATACTCTCAGCCAATACCTATGCCCAGCCAACCAGACCCTTTCTCTGAAGACTAAGAATCTGAGCAGCAACAAAGCAAAAGGAGAAAGGCTTCCAGTGTGCTCATATAGCAGTGGTGTCCAGAAAAGACTATAAAGGGGTTTTGGGCACTGAGATCACCTGGCAAAACCGAGCTCCTGGTTTTATTGAATTTTGCCATCAGGTTTCCTTGACCTCCCCAGTGTTATCTAAAGCATTTTTTTTAAAAGCACTCAGTTCAGTTTCTGCAGCTTGAAACCCAAGTCCCCAACTGCTGCCCTATCTCTACAGCATTGAGTCAGGCTGTCAGAATAAACAATAGTTATACATAAGTCATTATAAAGAGGCTTTTCTTCTGAGACTCAACCTTGAGAAAGATGGCCATGATCAGACACTTATGCTCCCTCATTATGAGATCCCCCAGGCTGGCTGGAGAAGAGATCACAGATGACTCTTGTTTGCAAATAGCTGTGTCCATCCTGTGCTGAAAGGGTAAGACAAGGTGCTTAAGGCCACAGAGCTAAAGAAAAGCAGAAGGCCATATCCTTTGCAAACATTCTTTTTTTAAATTCTGGTGGACTCTTTCACATATAAGACATGGATCTTGCTAGTTGCTTGCCAGTGCCTCTTCTGCATCCATAATACACAGATAGTGTTGAAAACGTGCTCACGTTTATGCAAATAAAGTATTATCATCAGCTGAATTTTGTAAATGGAGATACTCTGACTTGGGTTAGCAGAGTTGTTCAAGGTCAAACATTAAAGATGTGGGGTTCAAAGGTGACCAGAGCCAAAAGGTAATTGTCCCTTAGACTCAGTGATGTCACAACCATGGGCATCTCTGCAAAATCCCATTTTTTTTAAATTTCAGATTGAGTTTTCAAGGAGCAGTAGAGAGGCCAGGTGACAAAGGGAGGCTGTCGTAGGAGTGAACTTGATGGAAAATCATGGATAATGAAGAAGAGAAGAGCCATTTTGTATGTTAGTGGATGTTGGTGGCTAAGCCAGACTGCAAATATTCCAGATCTAGAGGGAAAAACCTGCAATCCAAGAGTGTTAAATATGTCAGTGGAGGCTGAGCCATGTGGACAGAATGCAGAGGATCAAGTGGATGGAGTGGGCGTGGCTCTGCATAAGAGAGAAGGTAAGAGGCAAGATGTTGGGTGAAGCCCATTGAAATAAAGTGGACAGGACCTAGTGGGGTTTGAATGTTTGGCAGAGCTGGTGAGGCAGAGTCAAGCTGAATGAGAGGGGCCCAACCCATAAGAACAGTGGGTGGGGAGGAGACAGGCAAAGAAGATGGGATGCAGCACCCCATCCAGCACTCCTTAGGTGAGCACAGCCTAGGAACCAGGAGGTGCAGTGTTGCAGAACCAGAGGGCATGGTGGGTGTGTCCACAGGAGGCAAATGGAGTCAGGTGAGGCAACTGGAAATTCTGTCAGGAGACACTGTGGACCCAGTGGGGAAGCAGGATCTTTGGACTCTGAGATAGAAATGTGACCTCAGGGTCTGCTCCATTGAGGGTCTGTTTTCCCTCTTACACACTGAGGCAATGGAGGGAGGCTGAAGATGCCACAGCACAGCCTTTCTTGATTCCTCCCTCTCATGGGATGCTGTGCACTTTCCATATTTCAGGTTGATTGGGTTCCATGGGGTTTCTGGAAGAGGTCCTGGGGATATCACTTGAGACACTTTGTTTTGGGGAAACAAAAATTTTACTGGCATGTTCACAAAGACTTCTCTTAGTGCCTGCTATGTACATACTGAGACCTGGAGGTCCAGAGAGGGTAAGCCTGTGATGCAGCCATAACTTGCTGGAGCCTAGTTTTGATAGTACAGCCCACTTCACTCATTCACTCAGGCACAGGAAGTGTTTTCTAGCACCTAGGCAGTGAAAAAAAACTATAGATGGGGGAGGAGGCCTTCACCCTTTCCAGGGACAACTTTGAGGAACTCCCTAAATCTGTAAAGTAGAACACGATGCGATGCCTGCCTCTCAGGCTGGTCCAGCTTCATGATTCTCTGAAAGCAGTTTGGTATGGATGGGGCAGGGTATCTATTTTGACAGTATTAACATTTAGGTTTTTTTCTTTTAAACATTTATTTTTTAGTTGTAGGTGGACACAATACTTTTATTTTATTTTTATGTGATGATGAGGCTTGAACCCAATGCCTCATATGTAATAGGGGAACACTCTACATCTATGAAAAAACCACAGCCTTCATTTAGTTTTATATATGGTAACATAACCCCTTGCAATTAGAATAAAAATATAGTACCAGGCTCTGTTCTAGGCAAAGAGGACACAGATATGTAAAAACCAGCAAGGAATCTCTGCTCTCATTCTTGTGGGGGCTACTATTACCCTGGTCTGAAGCAAGAATTCAGGCACTAAAGGGACATGGAGTACTGACACCCTTTAGGCATCTGATTTAATATTACCATCCATGGCAATGTTTTGCCTTCTCAATTATTCTAAAACACACCCTTCACCATGTCACTTAGCTGCCCCAATTTTTTTCTACCTGTGAGATAAAGGCCTCCTTAAGGATCCCTCCCTTGCTGGCTTCTTCAGTGGCATCTCCCCATCCCTCTCTGAGGTTTCAAGAATTCCTGTATCATCCCTACTTGTACTTTCTGTTCTGCTTAATGTGGGTACTTTCCCATTGTTATAAGTGCTAACTCCTAATTAGACACTAGAGGGCGCCAGAACTCTACTTTTGTCTTTTTTTTTCTAGCGTCCACCAGAGTATCTGCATACTTATTGGCTGGCTTGGTTAGAAACATTTTAGAAAGCCCTTTAGTATTTGTTTTACAAGCAGCTTTTTAATTTTTTTTTTCATACAAATATTCATTAATTGTATGTATGAAATTAAACATCCAGCTATGAAAGGGAGTAGTACACTAACTATCCAGTTTGTTTATGTGTGTGTATGTGTGTGTATGAGTGTGCGTGTGTGTGTAATATATATTATATACACACACACTCACACACACGCACACACACACACACACACACACACACATATATATATATATATATATATATATAAACATATATATTTTTTTCAAAATTTATTCAGAAGTGGGATAAAGGTTTCAATTCGGTCATGGCCTCTTTCTACACCTATTGTTCCTGGGATGTTTCAGGAGTCCTTACTAATATTGCAGGTATTTCTTTCTCTTTTCTATGCTGTGGTTATTATAAGCCATTAAATAGAATAAATATATCTTAGAGATGCCAAGTTTTATGTCACTTATAATTATCCATTGGGCATCTCTAGGCCTAAGTAATTATTCAGTGATTTTTGGCAAAAGCAGCTTTTAAGTCCCTCAATATGAGGAGGATTTGTGGCTATTTAGCAGAACTTGTCCCCATGAATATGATTATCAATAGAATATGTATTATATGACATGATGGCATGACTTGGTAACAGGAATAAAAGTGGTTTAACCTGATTTATTTATTTATAATTATATATTTTATAAATATTTAATGTACATATAAATATATACTTATAAAACAATAATTTTGAATACATGTATCTCTCTTTCACACATATATGTTTATAATATTGTCTTTAGGATAAGCAGGTTTGGGGATGGATTGGTGTGAGTGTAATGATGAAAAGATCTAGGACAATTGCTGAATTTTTGACTTGGGCACTCCAGGGTAGTTGCTGATACCCAATCCTGTATGGAGCAGAAAAACCACATGAGGCAGGGAAAAGAGTGCTATTCTCAAAGAAGGCTTTTGTGTTGATGTTTGTAATTTGTCCTTGATTTTCACATAAACATATCTGAATGTGACAGGAGAGGACTAGGAAGAAAATGAATATTTGGAAGGCAGGGGAATGTGCAAACTACTGCAATGAGACTGAGCATGACCCTGGGTATGGGTGAAGATATAGAGTACAGGGAGCTGGGGACACACCTATATTGAGCAACGGAGAAGAAAATTATATGAAGGAGACAGAGAGTGAGGACATCCAGTTAAGGAGATAGAAAACCAGGGAAATGTAATGACATGGATTTCTGGAAGAGATGATTTTAAAACAAAGTCAGAACCTCTTGTTCTAAAAACCACTAAAAAGTTAACTACAGCGTGTCAAAGGAGGGACCTTGAGATTTGGTTCCATAGTGGTTTCTGATGATCTCAGTGGAGCCCCTGTCCTCAGGTGGTGGAAACTGAAGCCAAATGGAAGATTTTTGGAAAAGTTAAGGTCAGCATAGTGAAGGCAATAGCTGGAGATCTTTTTTTCTGATTGTGTACAATGAGATAAAGTGAGACCCAGCCAGTTGTTAACATTAGTGGCCTCTTAAATGTGGGAAGAGTTTGTTCCTGCAAATGTTTGTGGCTGCAGAAATCTTTTTTTTTCTATAACCACGTTTGCCTCCTCCACCCTAGAGTTGATTTTTGAGAAGTAATATAGAAGCCCAATAGTAATTTCTGGAGAGTAGGAAGGGTTCAGGGGCAGGGCAAGGGATGAAAGTAGAAGATAGATAATTAGATATGATCACTGTGTACCTTGCATTTGGAAATATTATGTTCAATTCCATTAACATGTGCAATAAATATTTGTTAATTAAAAACAAATTAAAACTAATTATTCTATTTGATCACTGAAAGGTAGGCACTCAACACTGAGGGAGAGAGTATCCTTTTGTTTCCTGCTTGTGAAAATGGTTATTGTTAGTCACCTATAAAGAGAACTTAATAAATAATTTTGGAAGGAATAGTATGCATTTGAAATGACTTGTCAAAGTACAAAGAGGTTATCTGATGGTCACTGAAATATTTGAAGCGCTATAGTCAATCCATTGTCAAGGTAGTTTGTGCCAGGTTCATCCTTTGGGAATGTAATATTCTCCTTTTTCCTTCACTATTTGTTGCAATCAGGTCACTGAATCTTCCCACCCATAAAATTACAAGGATACTAAGCTCCACATTCAGGAGGTGATGCTGTTCTACTGCATTGTTTTGAACTCTTCTATATGAAATATTTGTCTGTCCCAATCACTTATTATCAATGAAGTCAATTATGTTTTATCAGTAAATATATATTCATCTGTTGCTTTCCTTTATAATTTACTGATAATGGTTTTTATTTTATTGCTCATGTATTTCCAGCTTTCACTCTTTCAGGATCTTTTACTTTAGTTCTCATGTCATTTGTCAGGAATCCACATGCGGGACATCTTTGGAGACTCTCTTCTTACTCTTCCTTCTTTTTCTCCTACTATATTCAGGTTCATTTTCTAATTTATCTTACCAGATCCTAGAATCATCATTTTCTCCAGGGAAATATACACATTTTTAATGTTATTTTTAGGGAAACTTGTGTAATTTGTCAGGCCCAATGCAAAATGAAAACTTTGATTCCCTGTATAAAAGCAGGTGACCTCTACAATTGACATCATGCCACAGAAATCTATTTCTTTCTTCTGTGATCTCTTCACATGTCATGGTAAATTTTGTCTTTCTTTTAATTGTCCTTGTAACAGAATTTTAAATTTTTATCAAGACTTCTAACATTCATCTTTATGTATGCCATATAAATTCTAAATGCAAACTTACGAGCAAGTCACATTGGAGAGCTTACATATCTATGTTTTGTTCATTAATACCAAAGCAGTGAATGTTACACAGAACCAGTGCAATTGTTTTTACTACACCTTGATAACTGTGAACAGTTTCTCCAGCTGGTTTGTTAATGAGTTTGAAAGAACTGGAAGAAAAATGACTGTGGATCACCCTAATTTCCTTTCTGTTCTTATTCTCAGCTGGAGAGGTGGGTTAACACAGTGAAGTACCTTTAGTGACAAAGCTGTTTTCTTTCTGCATTTGAATATAATTCTGGTTGAACATTAAGGTGTGGCCTCCCCAGGTTTCATCATGCTCCCTTTTTTTTTACTTACTGGTGAATAAGACATGGTCACATTGTAATCAACTCTCTCTTAGCTACCATATTTCCTTGCCTACTAGAATTTGTGATAATGGGAATGAAAACTCAGTGTTCATGAGGTGGTCAAATGCACTAATTTTGTAAAAATGGAAATGAAAACTCAGTGTTCATGAGGTGGTCAAATGCACAAATGGTCAAACTGCACACTACTGCCACATTGGTAGGCCTTGCCATCCCAGCTCTACCTTGTCCTTGCCTACCCTGTCCCTGCCAGGTGACAGTTGGCCAGGGTTCATGTGCTGATTGGAGCCTGGCCTCGTCAGAGCTTCTCCCTCACCCCACTATAGCCCCTCCCTTTGTGGGAATTTTTAGAGCAGAAGTTTCATCTCTCCTTGTGGAATCATCTGATTAAGTCCAGTTTTGCCTCAAAGCTGAAGTCCTCAAAGTGCATGATTGTTATTAAAAATTACGTGTACAGGTGCTGGGGTTGTGGCTCAGTAGTAGAGTGCTCACCTAACATGTGTAAGGCCATAGATTCGATCCTCAGTACCACATAAAAATAAATAAATAAAATAAACATGATATTGTGTCCAAACAAGAAAACAATATATATATATATATATATATTTTAATTATGTGTACAGCCATGTATCATGATGCACATACAGCCACTCCAGAGGATGAGGCAGGAGGGCTTCTTTTCTAATTGGAGTCCTGATACTTGAGGACAGCCCAGAAAACATATTTTTAAAATCCTGGGTCCTGGAGGTCGCTTAGGACAGGGCTGGGCGCTCAGGCAGGCCAGGACTGCCAATATCTTCAGAGAGGGTCACCAAGGAAGAGCTGCTGAGGGACTGAAGAGGTGCAGAGTGTTCTTTCCAAAGATTCAACAGGTTGAATGTGGAAGCCACACAGCAAAATGTGATGAGGACAAATAACAGAGGCCCATAGGGAGGCAGGATGTCCACACATTATCCTGCTTCCTGTCACCACCTGGCCACCTCCAGGAAGGGCCATCCAGCAGCTTCCTGTTCTATGCTTTGTCCCAGAGTCTGCCGGTACTCCGGCCCACCCTGCCCATATCCCTAGCCCTTCCTGTGGCTCCATCCTCACTCCTTCCCCTTTCCTCTCGCATGAGTTAAACCACAGCAGGGGCAGCACACAGGAGAGAACCCATGCAGACCAGGCAGTCTGCTCCACATAGCAGCACCCAGGCAAGGACACAGGTGCCATGGGAGAGTCCCATTACTTCTGGAGCACAAGAGTGAGGACTTGACACACAGGCAGTGGTTCATGTGCCCCCCTGCCTTCTGTGGCTGCTTGTAGATGTACTCAAACTCCACAGCACAGTTGGATCCTTGGCTGCAGGGAAGGACGGTCTTGTAAGGAATGGCTCTATCCAAACTCTGCCTGGGAATGACAATGCTGTCCTCAGTGAGAGACCCGTACTCATGTAAGTTCCCTGCAAACCAACAGGCATTGGCCAGTGATCTAGAAGTCTTATTTTAGAAGATTTTTTTCTCAAACACACCAGGAACACAGACCCAAATCATGGACACTGACCAAAACGGCATGTCTAGAACAGGACAGGGCTTCCTTTCTAGTTATAACAGAAAAAAAGAGCCATGGTGAAGGGAGACAAAGAATGCATGCTGGGAGTGTCAAACACACTCACCCAGGGAACAGGGTCACCCCAAGGACTCACTGATCACCTCTAACAAACACCAGAAAGACTGGGGGCCCCAGGACTCACTCAGTGTAGTATATCTCACAAGCATCACTCCACTCAGGCTGTCCAAGCTCTTCTCCTCCCCTGATGAACACATTGTGGAGCTTAGGGTACAAGATGACATGCGTGGGGATGATGGTGTGGAAGTACATGGTGATCTTCTCCTCTGGTTTCAGCCAGCTGGAAGAGGGAAGGAAGCACTTGGGTCACTAACTGCTCCTGGCCCAGCCCCCCCTCCTCTTTTTCCACTGGTTATTTTCACCCCTAGTCACTGCCCACCATAAGTGGCCAAGAAGAGGAAAAGAGAGTGTGAGGCCCCAGCCTGGCCAGCCCACCTCCCCTGCTGACCCCACAACTGGACTGTCCCAGGGGCCCTCAATAGGTGTGGATGGCATCCCTGGGCCCTGGGCCTGGGTGGGGCAGCCTGGTACCTTGAGGGGAAGGCCTGGCTGCTGGCCTTCTGGTTCTTCTGCTCCTTCTCCTTTGTCACAGCAGCTGTGTCATTTTTGTCACTCCCTTCTGGCTTTCTCAGGTCTTTTGACTCTGAGCTGTTTTCACCTGGTTTTTCTCCAGGAGCAGCCAACCTGTCCTTGGTCTCACCCTCCTGAAACAAGCAACCAAGCCCCAGCCTAAAAGGCTGCCCCTCAGCTATGCATCTCACAGCAGCCCAGGTGGACTGTCCAGTCCTTCCAGTTCACTCCCATGGCCTCTGAGGACCCTCCCGAACCTTGCCTGTGCCCTCTTCCCTCTCTCGTTCCTGGGCACACTAGTTTCTTCCACTGAGAACAGGCTGCCACAAGATACCCCCAGGCCTTAGCTCACCAATCCTTTCATCTGAATGTGTCCCCAGAGACCCCAATGCTCAACCCTAACTCCATCTAGCCTCTGCTCCCCTAGAACCTCCCTGGAAGCCTCACCCAGCCTCCTTGGCTGAGGGACCATCTTTCCTTATGGCACCAATCATCTCATTCCTGGGGACCCTCCTGGTGCCAACCATGCTCTTTTTCCCAGCTCACTTCCTGATGCCTGGCTTCGACTCAGTCTTCCCCCGTCAAGAATGAGAGCTCCTTAAAGGAATACTTTATCTCCTGTGCACTGTCCCTAGCTCTCCACAAACATTCCACACAATCAGACTGAAGATGGGCTAGTGACTGGCTGCAGGAGTAGGGGCTGGGAAGGCCAAGCAGTGTCCCCCAGGCCAGCCTGGAGAGAAACTTGTACCTAGCACTGTTCCTTGGAAGCAGGGAGACTTGCTGGCAGCCTATTTGCTGACTGAACCTTATCTTTCATTTGTTTCCCAGCCCTGTTAACTGGAATATCTGGCTCAGCTATAGCATAAACTCCCTAGACTCATGGGGTCTGAGCCACAGAGACAAATAGAACCGCTGCTCTGCTCCAATGGCTTAAGATCAGCATTGGCCTTAATGCTGAGTGTGGGGTTAACTGTCCATCCCCACCTCCCCAGCTGCCCTCCCAGAAAGGGAAGCAACCTCTCACATACATGGCACACCAAAGGTGCTAGAGCAGGTCCCATGGCCCTGACCACCACTCACCCCAGAGGCTGGGACCTCCAGGTGCTGCCTGGCCCTCTGTGCTTCTTTCTGAGGCTCAGAATCCCCTTTGGACTCAGGCAGCAGGAGCCCCTGGGCAGAATCTTTGCAGGTAGATGTTGGTGGCCCAGACACCTCCTGAGAGAGGCCCCTGTCCCCAGAGGGCATGGAGTTGTGAAGATCTTTTTCTTCCATGTGTTCCTGTGGTGCTGGCCTGCTCTGAGCCATATCTCCTGTGGCTGCACCCCTGCACTGGCCAGCTGGACCAGCCTGCTGGGCTTCGCTTTGGGCCAGGGCTGTATCCTGGGACCAGGGCTGTGAAGGTGAATTTGGACACTGGGGAATGGAAGGCAATGGGGCCAAGATATCCTGCTCTGAGGAAGCAGTAGTGTCCTGATTCTTCCTCCTTTTCTTCCTTTTGTTCTAAACAGGAGAGATATACCAATTTTACTTCTTAGGTTTACTAAAACTTGTTCCACATTTCCCTCTCATTTTTTTTTTTTGTCACAATTTCTCTGGTACGGCAGGCTTAGCTCTGGTGAACCACTTACATTGGTCACTCTGCCGCTTCTTTATCATGGGTGGACCTGAATTAAGCAACCAAGGGTGGGGTTGGGGGAACCAATGAGCAAGAGGACAGGAAGAATATTGCAAAAAGGGGCTGGGGGTGTCACTGAAAGATTGTTCTTGGACATTACAAAACTCATGGACTGTCCATGTGACACCCTTTGTTGTATGTGTCACAAGCAGGAAAACCACAATTAAGAAGAGGAGGAGACTGCAGAGTGTGGAGGAGCAGTGAGGCTGCTCCTGGGCTCTGGAAGTCTTGGGCAGCTCGCAGGCAAAGCTGTCACCTTGGAAACCAGGAATACAGCTTGTGAGGAACAGGATTCTGGGATCCTGGCCCCAATGGCTATGATGCTCTAGAGGAGGAGTCCATGGGCCACTGAAAGCAAGTGGTTCATATATCCTGAGTCCTGGCTGTATGTGGGGAGACCCTGCCATGCCAGACAGCTGAGGGTGAACCTGCACTTGCCCTAGACCCCCACTCCTTGAGTTATGCCATCAAGAAAAGGGAAGAACTTGGGTAGATCTGTGCCTAGGGGGTGCAGCCTTCTTGTGAGTCAGTATGCAGCTTCCCCAAGAATCTTAGCTGACCTTCCTGCAGAACTTCCAAGATGCCCATGAAATCAATCCCTCCAGGCACCCTGAGCACTCCTAGCCTGAGTCATGCTCATGGCTGGGCTCATGAGAGTCAGTGCCCAGTGTGTGCAGTTGAAAGAAAGGGCTTAGGAGACTTTTTTATTTTATGGTGCTGAGCATGGGACCCAGGACTTTTCACAAGAAAAAAGATTTAAGACAGAAATTTCTCTGTCTTCCAAGGGCAACCAAATCACCCAAGACACTGTTAACATGTGCAGTGACTCAACAGTCTGGGTGGGTCCCAGGGTACTCATTTCCACAGGCTCCCTGGAGGTCCGTGCTGCCTACTCAGGCCCAGTCATGAATATGAGATAGTGCAGCAACTGGTGGTCCTCTCCATGACACCCCAGGGTCACCAGGAAACCTCTTAGACTGCTGGATATGTCTGGGGTCTCCTGACCTTAATGGTGTCCATAAGCATTCTGATGGCTCCAAGTAACTGCTGAAAACTACCACATCAAAGCAGAGTAGGCTCTGGGAGGGACACACTCCATAAGTCCTTCCCAAAGACCCTGAAATTTCAGTGCTTAATCCAAGTGGTGCTGCCTCCACACTGAGCCACTGAGTGATGTGGGTCTCTGTGAGGCACAAGGACCATGAGGGCATAAGGGCAAAACAGGGTCCAGTTCCACGATGCTGGACACATTATGAGACATGCCAAGTACAAATCCAGCCAGGAGGGCATGGTGGGAAGTCAGAGGCCACCCTGACTCATAGGCTTTCTAGAGACGGTGGCAAGTGGCTGAGTCTGAAAGATGCAGAAGCTCTAACTCAGCCTGCCCTCCTTGGCAAGGACTCACAGGTCTTTGGGCACAAAGACCCTGCCACCCAAGGCCTCCTGCTTACCCAAAATTAAAGCCAAAATCCAGCACACACAGACCCCGTGAGGCTCAGGCTGCGCTCTGCCCTCACCCAGTGTAAGTAGCAGCTCTGGAGTGAGTGAAGCCTGGGCACAGGCAGTGACTCCAGTAGAACCTGGTGGCAGCACTGAGTGCAGAACAACTGATATATATATATATATATATATATATATATATATATGTGTGTGTGTGTGTGTGTGTGTGTGTGTGTGTGTGTGTGTGTGTGAGTGTGTGTGTGTGTATAATGTAAAAAGGGCTGGGGATGTGATTTAGAAGTAAAAACACCTCTGGGTTTAATTCCTGGTACCAAAAAATAAGAACAAATAAATAAAATAAAAATAAAATTTTTAAAAATCAATGAGAGGAGCTAGCCCCTAAGTATAGATGGGCCAACTGCCAAAGGAGTTGGTCAAGGAGCCAAGGGATGGGATGCTGAACCTACTTTTTGCAGGTGTCATGGCTGCTGTGCTGCACTGAGACCTGGAGAGCATCCTACTGCCCTGGATTTTCAGCTGCCTCCACCCACAGACTGTAGCACAGTCACACCCAGCCTCACCACACACCACACTAGCCAGGTGACCCTGTGGACTTATTAAGCCACCAGGTGCCCTAGTTTCCTCCATGAGGATGACCTGCAGTGAAAAAGCATGTCTAAAGTCATGGAAAGCTCTTTAACTCAGCAGGGGACTGAGGCTACGTCATCATGCACAAAGGGTCTTCAGGGCCACCTGCTGACAATGCAGGGTGGCACAGGGTGGGTGCGGGACCCATGTGGTCAGCACCCCACCTCTCCATTGTACTGGGAAAGGTCCCTGCAGCCCGCTGTTCTCACCATGCACCCTGCAAGGCTTGTGGCATCAGCTCTACTCCAGCATCAGGGTCAGTCCTTGAGGGCTCCTTCATCCACTGATTTCCACCTCACGGCCACAGCAAATGGAGGGCCAGGCTGGAGGGTCTGTTAGAACCAATGGGGCTTTGGGGGAAAGCTTTCCCTCTATTATTATTATTATTATTATTATTATTATTATTATTCTCCTTCTTCTTCTTCTTCTTCTTCTTCTTTTTGTTCTGAATAGTTATACATGATAGCAGAATGCATTTTAATTCATTATACACAAAAGGAGCATAACTTTTCCTTTCTCCAGTTGTACACAATGCAGCGTCACACCACATGCACAGTCATACATTTACCTAGGGTAATGATGTTCTTCTCATTCCACCATCATTCCTTCCCCTATTGCCCTCTTCTCCCCTCCCTCCTCTTTGCCCAAACAAAGTTCCTCCATTCTCCCCCTGCACCTCCACTCTCATTATAGATCTGCATCCACTTATCAGAAAGAAAATTTAGCCTTTGTTTTTTTGGGATTGGCTGACTTAGCTTACATGATATTCTCCAACTCCATCCATTTTCCTGCAAATACCTAATTTTATTCTCTTTTAATGCTGAGTAATATTCCAGTGTGTATATGTACCACCATTTCTTTTTCCATTTATATGTTGAAGGGCATCAAGTTTTGTTCCACAGTTTAGCTATTGTGAATTGAGCTGCTATGAACATTGATGTAGTTGTGTCACTATAGTATGCTGATTTTAAGTCCTTTGGATATAGACCAAGGAGTGGGATAACTGGGTCATTTTCCTCTGTCCTGAAGGAGAATCCTTTGTTCCCTGGATGAAGCAATGAGGCAGGCAGCTGGGGATGCCATGTTACCAAGGGATGGGATGGTCTGTAGCACAAGAGACAGTGGCCAGGAGGGAAAGGAGGCAGTGCAGACTGGCAGAGCCACACCTGCTCTTCAGGGCTACCAGCAAGGTGCCTAGAATGATCTCGCCTACAGCCTTAGGATTGATCAGTGATATGAGCAATAAATTCCACTTAACGAATCTGAGTTGAATTTATAGCAATTTGTAAACAAAAGTTTTCTGATGGTTCAAATAATCAAACCTCAGATTCAGTTATTTTCTCCTTACAGAAGTGAAAACTAAGTACAGGTAACCAATGTCCCAATTTCCAGGATGAAATGGATTCCAGGGTCTTGTAGATACCTGCAGGTCACCACATGGCACAGAGGATCCTCCAGGCCCATCAGAGCACATACCTTGCTTCAACCTTAGAACAGCTGCTAGCTGCCCTCTAAGAGGTGTATGGTCAGCAGGGAGGCACTCAGCAGCAGGATTTTGAGAGGGCAGGCACCCTGGGGTGGGGCTTGAAGGTGCCCTGATGAGGGCCTGGCTATACCCTCCATGACACAGTGGTGAAGAGACTGAAGGAAATGCAAGAGTGGCCCAGGGAAGACCCTTGGAAAGACCCCAGTCAGTTCCTTGAGGACAACTGCCAGGGAAAGGTTAGTGACAGGTCAGTGACAGCCCCCTGTGGACCCATACCCTTTTGTCTATACCTGGGCAGCAGCAGGCCACTAATTTCCCATATAAGCACAGCCCAAATCCCTGATGGACAGAACTGCAGTGGCTCAGGTGGACCAAAAAAGTTGACCCTGGAGGAAGGTCCATACCAGGCTTCCAAACTCACCAGGGCACAGCCCAACTCATGTGGGAAACAATGTGTGACCATGGTACTCAGGATGAGCCACAGCCCTCTGTGAGTGACAGCTCCCCCTTCAGGGGTGAAGTGCCTCTGCTTTCCTCATGTGCACAGCACCTTCATTTCACAAGTGAGCTTCTCTTCTTGTGTTATAGTGAACCTGGAACACACCCAACCAATGCTCTGGAAAATTACAGGGAAGGATCTGAAACCCAAGGAGCAGACATCAAGCTCTGTAGGGAACCCACCATACCATTGGTGTCTCAAGCACAGCTTGCTGATGGGCACAGGCCCAAATTGGACACTACCTGGCTGGTAAGTAGAACTCTGGGTGGCCTATGAATGACAATGGAGAAACTTTCACAAGAAATAGAAGCTAGGAGTGATGGTGGGCAGGTAGGATATGCAGCACAGAAAAGAAAGATGGCACCCCCAAAATTACCTGCCACAAGTGCAAAAAACTGAGTGGGTGCTGCTGCCTCACAAACAGCTCAGTTCCCAGCTCAGTTTTCTCAGTGGAGGTGTGAGGGTGACCAGCTATTCCAGGGCTGGCGGGAGGCTCTGCAGCCAGAAACACTAACTACCTGCTCATCATCCACAGTGAAGGTGTCCAAGACGTCGCACAGAGCAGCCACATCCATTCTCCTCTGGCTGGGAAGGTGCTGGGCAGCTGCCTGCTCACCAAGTATGTCCTCTATGGTATCTACAGAAGGTCCAGAGGCCACTCCCTGTTGAGACATGACAGCACAGGGTCACCCACATACCCTGGAGCCCTGCCTCAGCCAGGCCCAATCAGGGAAACCTCATGGAGCAGGGAAAACACAACACAGAGCCCAAGGCAGCTGAGAACAACAGGAAGAAGGATACAGGCGGGCAGGCTACAAGTGTTCACCAGGTGGGCAAATCAGGTCATAGTTCCCAGGGGCCTCCACCTGAACACCTGGGACTCTGCTTCCAACAAATGCAGCTGCAGAGGCTTCAGAGGTCAGTCAAGACCCCAAGGCTCATCCAAGAATAGCCTATAGAGCCTCCGGAGGCCAGGTGTGCCTCCACCAGGCAGCCTCTGTCAAATCATGCCAGCAAAAGGCTGAGGAAAGAAAGCCACTGAAGGCCAAGGGCCACTTGGAGCCTCCCACCTGACCAACTCAGGCCCCTGCTAGGTTGCTTCCCTTGCTGCTGGAAGTTCAAACCCCTGAGCCTCTGGAAGAATGCAGAGCCAGCAAGCAGAAGCCCACAAGCCAGCATCCAGTGGCCACTAAAGAAAGGACCAGGAGGAGGCTGGTCACCTCCCATGGCCCTGTGGACCATAGATCTCTCTCAGGCAGGTGCTAGGACATGCTCAGTTCTGCTGGGGAGAGCTGGGAAGTGGCTGGTGGCTTCATCCTGGCTTCTGAGGTCCAGGCCTCCCCCAGGATCTGCCCACCCCTTGGGAACATCAGGTCTGAGCTCAGAGACCTTCTCTCAACAGCGACACCACCTCAGGTGAAGCATGATGCAGGCTCACTGTGGCACTGGGAAGCCACTGCCCAGAGACACTTGTGGTGCTCACCTGTGCACTTCGCTCTCAGTTTCTTTCAGTTGCAGCCTCTGTACCTTCAGTCATATATTTGAAATAAATCTCCTGTGACAACACCACACACATTGTGAAAAATCATACAAAAATAGACAGTTTGGAGTGGTTCTGCTGCTGTTTTGCAGTGCAGGGGCTGGAACCCAGGGACTCACACATCCTGGCAAGTGATCCACACTGAGCCACTCCCCTGCCCCAAACACTTAAAAGTGAACACTCTCAATGTCATTCATCACCACCTGTACTAGGCTCCCACTTCATCACCCCAAAAGCCACCAATCTCACATCCCCCCACCCCTGCCAACTTTGAGCTACTCATCTGTCTGGATGAGCTTGTTCTGCACGTTTCCTATAACAGGAATCACACAGTTTGTGTCTTGCCCCTAAGGTTCCTTCTCATAGCATTGTGTGTCTGAGGTCCACCCTCATTTCAATTTGGACACTTACACTTCTTTATTATGGCTGACTGATATTCCACGGAGTGTATATAGCCTAAGGAGTGCACCTGCTCTTCCCCTGCTGAGGAAAACCTGGATTGCTGTGCCACTGGACTGCCATAACTCTGCAGCTCTGAATGTGCAGACAGGCATTTGTTCAAACAACCATTCTCTTTTCTCTTGGATGAATACTTAGTGGAACAGCTGGGTCATATGACCACTCTGAATTTAACTTTCTGATAAGCTGCCACACTGCTTTACACAGTGGCTGTAGGACTTCACATTTCCTCCAACATGACACCACAGCTCCAACTTCTTCACCTCCTCACCAACACCTGTGATTTGACACTTTTTATCACAGCTCTCCTAGTGTATGTTAGGTGGTGTGTCAAGAAGTTTTGCATTGCACTGAACCTCCAATGCATGCTGATACTTTTCACAGGCTTCCTGGCCTTTTGTATATTTTATTTGGAGAAAAGCTTTTACAAGCCAGTTGTTGCAGTGCATAACTGTTGTTGCAGCTGCTCCAGAGACTGAGGCAAGAGGATCTCAAATTCAAGGCCAGCATGGGTGATTTAGTGAGACCATCTCCAAATAAAATAAGAAGGCCTGGGATGCTGTTCAGATGTAGTGTTGGTCTAGCATGCAGGAGGTCCTGAGTTCAATTCCCAGTATGAAGAAAGAAGGGAGAGGAAGGAAGGCTGCTTCAGGCAAATTTTTTGTCCAGAATTAAGTTGGACTGTCTTTTTGTTTTTGAGTCATGTAAGTTATTTATATATCATGGATACTAAACTCTTACCTGATACATGATTGACAAACACTTCTCCATTCCATTGGCTGCCTTTTCAGTTTTTCTTGTCCTCCTCTAAATGAAAAAAAGTTTTCATTTTGCTGAAGTCCAAGTTTTCTACTTTTTACTTTTGTTTCTAGTGCTTTTGATGCCACAATTAAGCAAGTTTTGTTAAACATTTGGTGACCAAATGCCAACTCTATGATATTCCCTCAATTTGAGTTTTATTTCTATAAAGTCATCAGTAATGTCTCCACTTTCATTTCTACTTTAGTTTCTTTCACACCTTTTAAAAATATATACCTTTATTTTTTTTTTGTTTGTTTATTTTCATGTGGTGCTGAGGATGAAGGAACCCATGTGCTAGGCAAGGGCTCTACCAATGAGCTACCACCCCAGTCTGGCACCTTTCCTCATTGGTGTTTTGTGATTGCACACATTGATGGTGTTTGTTGTTGCATGTTGGTGCATGAAATACACAATGTAACAATACCATTTGGCCAGGATTCCTCCCCAGCAGTTCCCCTCCCTCCCCACCTCCCACCTGCACCTTCTTTTCTCCCACTCTTCTCCCTTTGCTTCTCATGGTGTCTGTCCCCACCTTCCTTTCCCTTTTTCCTCTAAAACTTCCACATAAGAGATAAAATATGGGACCCTTGACCTTCTGAGTTCTTTACATATTATCTCCTTTTTTATTAGTCAACAAGTTTATGGATCTTGTTGGTATTTTGAAAGACTCAACCTTTTGATTCATTGGTTTTTCTTTACTGCTCTTCTATTCTCTCCTTTTTAAAAATATCTGTTATAAAATTTAGTATTTCCTTCCTTCTTTGTCTTTGGGTTTAGTTTCCTCACCTTTTCCTAGTTTCTTAAGGTGTGAAGTTGAGATTGAACATAGAGCTCTTGTCCTCAATCATTTTCTTTTTTTCTTCTCTTTCTTTTTTTCTTTTTATTCTTTCATTCTTTCTTTTTTTTTTTTTGAGACAGGGTCTCACTAAGCTGCTGAGGCTGGCCTTGAACTTTGGATCATCCTCCCTCGGCCTCTTGGTCACTGATATTACAGGAATGTACCATTGAGCACAGCTATGGTTTCCTGGATTTGCTCATATTTATCTTCCACAAAGATTCTTCAACTTACTCCATGAAAGTTTAAAAAGAACCCTGTCCTTCTGCGCAATGCAACATTTTTAATTGCCATATCCTAAGTGTCTCTGCGGTGACTCTCACTTGAAGTTTCACCAACGCCTTCAGTATCCCCAAAGATCCAGGTTTGGGTGGCCTTCCCTACTGAGGAAGAGGTGACTCCAGGGAAAGATCACAACCATACACCACACACACACACACCTCATTCCTCGCACAGGCCTTGCACCGTGACACACATGCACAAATCAACACTCACCTCACACACACACACTACATACACCAGACACTACACACATACACCTTCCCTTGCGGGCACCACCTATAGCACACCCCAATGTGTCATTGCCACACTCTGAACCATAGAGCACTCTCTGCAAGGAACCTCACAAACCAGACCCAGCCCACTAACAGAAAGCCCCAATCCCCTCCATGCCCAGGAGGAAGCCTGGGAGCAGGTGCCACACTCTGAGTGTCTGTGAGCTGGAGATGAGCCAGGGAGCATCCCCACCACCAGTGTTCCTGAACATTTCAGAGAGATCCCTCTCAGAAGCTTCCTGGGACTCCAGTGGGTTCCCTGACCAAATAATAATTCCCCAGTGCCTGAAAAGAGGCAATAGGGTCTCACCTCTAAGGAAGAGCACCTGCCAACCAGGGAGCACCCACACATGGGCCCTGCAGCACAGTAGAGGTGCACCCAGCCCCATATCTCAACATGTAGACCCAGAAGAGAGTGGGACCCACACTTGGCCCAGCTAAAGCTCCTGAGACACCCACATATTTGGTCTAGGGCTGGGAAAGAAAGGTGGAGACCCAGGGCCTGAAGCCCATAGACTCCTGTGGGGATGGACAAGACACTGGGGGCATCCAGGCCACTGCCTATGTGGTAGGACTTCTAGGCCCAGCTGGACTGCAGTGCAGTGAGTTTGCAGGGAATAAGTTGGGCAGCATGGGACACATGGCAGCAGTGAGGGTGACTCAGACAGCCCAACTCAGCCATCAGGGAAACAGAGCAGGGGCAGGAATGGATGAAGGCAGCATGGCTCATGCACTCTTTGGATGGTCCATCACCCTTCATCAAAACTGGGCTCAACTGTACTTTTCTGCCAATCACTGGAGCCTGGAGACAAGCACAGGTCCCCGTCTTCCTTCAGCACTTCCCTACACTCCATCTCTTTCTTCAGGGATTGGGCCACCAACAGTTATTTTTCTCAGAATCTACACAAGGAGACGAAGGACAGGTCAAATCATGAAAAAGGCAGTGAGCACCAGAAGGCCACACTGGGATGACCCCTGCAGAGATCAACCCTGCCTTCCCCCTGCAGAGATCAACCCTGCCTTCCCCAAGGCCCTGATGTGGTTTCTGCTACCAGCCAGGCAGGCTGCAGCCAAGGACTCAGCCCCAGTTACAAAGAGCAAATCAGACAGAAAGAGCCTGGGCTGCCAGGTGCATGTAATCCCAGCAACTGGGGAGGCTGAGGAAATAAGATTCCAATTATGAGGCCAGCCTCAGCAACTTAGTGAAACCCTGTCTTAACATAAAAATAAAAAGGGCTGGGGATGTGGCTCAGTAGTAGAACACCTCTGCATTCAATCACTACTACCAAGGAAGAAAGAGAAAAGAGTAGTGTAGGAGAAATAGAGAGGAAAAGAAAAGAAAGGGGCAGGGCAGGGACAATGTCCACAACATTCCTAACTCTGCAGCTCTAAAACAGAATCTGCCCTTTCCTTCCTACAAGACATGGCCTCCTCCTTCCTCAGGGTCAGAAAGCCTCAGTCCAGGTACCTCCCAGTTGAGGCCTGCCTCCCTTAGCCTAGCACTACCCCATCCATCTACTCTCCTGTCTATGGAGTACCTCACCTGACCAGATATGTCAGCCACACAATGCACACACAGCCACTCAAGATTGATTACCTGAGCCCAAATTTGATCCTTTGAATAATCTCTATTGTCAAACCTGGGTCTTGATGACATGGTGCCATTTCAAGCCTGTGCCTGGAACATTCTCTGAGCTGACTGCCCAAGGCCTAGGTCTGCTGGGTTCCAGGTGTTCCCTTCCCTAACCCCTGATCTCTTTCCTCTCCCAGCTCTTTTACCACTGTATCTCCACCCTGCACATTCTATGAAGACCTTAGGCCCAGAGTGCTGGAGGAAGACCCTCAGGCACATACACTAAAGGAGGCTAAGATGCAGGTTTCAGACCATATACCAAGTCCTTGTGCAGGACTCAGATCCTATGCCGATTCCCTGTGGAGAACTCAAATTCAACACCAAGACCACATGCAGGACTCAGACTGTATACTAACTCTTCTAACTGCACACACACAACACACCACCAAAAAGTTGAAAAATTTTCTGCCACATACCCCAATCCCAGACCACTTCCCTTTCACAGCTGACATTTTACAATAAATCCAGGATTCTGATGGGTCTCCCTCCCATTATACCAGCTGGACAGATAGCTCCAGTGAACCTCATCCAGCCAAAACCTGGCATCTTCTCTGGCCCCAGGGACAGACTCAAGAGCTTCAGGGCTCCCACTGGAGTTGGACACACCTACCCCTTCCTGGGGGGGTCCATGATGGTGAGCTAGATGTTGGACCTTGGCCAACATCAGTTTCACCTGCAGCCTCAGGACATAGCTGAAATGCTCCACTTCAAGAGATCAAATGCCAAATATATGTGATGATAATTCTGTTATAACTCAAAAGCAAACACACCTGGGCACATCACAGCAGGCTTTACCAGCCCACTCTGTGGCAGGTGCTGGGGGCAGAGGGGAGCAGAACTGAGACACCGGATGCCATGGCCCAGGCCTCTTTCCCACCTGGTGCACATCCACTCCCTCCCTGGGCTGGGCCTCAAGTGGAGCCCCCTGGGATGCCTTAAGGGGAGGGGACCTTGCTATTTGGACTCCATTCTTGTTAGATGGGGTCTCACCCACTCATGCCCAGGACTGGACTGAACCCCACCCACCCTGGGCCCCAGAGTCAAGGATGCTTCCCTCCCAAGTGGTGTTCACCATCCTGGCTACATCCAGCACACTCCCCGCCTCCCAGGAGCCTTGCTGCTCTGGCAACTCTTAACTTACTTCCTCCATCATAGAAACATACATCCTCCAGGAAAACACAGAATTAAATAGAAACATGGTTCCTGGACCTTCACGCCTCCTCCTGGAACCTCCCAGCATTGGGGAAAGAGTTCCAACTGGGTCCCTGGGGACCTGGGCAGGAAAGGGTGGCCACACCTCTCAAAGCCCTCACCCCACCCCCAACCCCTGCCTGTGCAGAGACCCCAGGTTTCCCCCCATGCTTTCATCCAAGGGACCTCTAGACCTGGGTATCTGGCAGAACACATCAGGCCTGGGATTCCTACCAGCAAGTGAAACCACCTGGAAAACCTCCATGTGACTGAGAGGAGTCGCCTCCCTCTGCTGAAGAGCCAAGTTCCCAGTTCCTGTTTCAGTTTCAATTCCTGTAAACAGTTACCCCCAGGTGTGAGGAAGCCAGGGCTGGCACCCCTGCCAGGCTCTGGCTCAGGTGAGGTGTCAGACAAGTCTGCCCTCTCTCCCTACATGCAGGGATGGGCATCCCCTGGAAGGCAGCACCTGGTAGTGTAAGAGATGACAAACGCAGGCCTGGATAAAAAATGAACTATCAGAACACTGTGATGAGAAGTAGTGCCTAGAAAAGGTTGGGTTCCTGCCCCGGGAGGGTCCCTGCCACTTTCTACTCAGATATTTCCAGGAAACCTGATTACCTTCTGCCTTTTGAATTGTAAATAACTACCCTAGGCATCTAATGATTCCCTTTTGAAGCCTCCTCTGTGGAGGCTCAGGCTCAGGGTCAGAGCTAGAGACTTGTCCTTTGCTGTTTCTTTTCTGATTCCTGCCACAGTAGGAATCCAGTATGAAAAAAATCAGGGGAATTTGATAAAAAGGCCACTTGTCCCTGTTCTCAGGAACATCCCCCTTTTGTTTTGGTTCTGCTGGCAAGTGGTTCTGGGCCCAGCCCAGGCCCTCACCAAAAATGATGAGGGGCAGAGGGCAGTGGCCTTTCAGGGAGGCTCTGCAGCAGGATGAAGGTGGATTGCCACTTCCCAAAAGGATGGGGACTAAATGAAGCCCCTCAGGGTGCTGTGTTTGCCCCATTGGCCCTTTTCTGGCCACTGTCATGGACCACCCTGTCTTGTCACATCATTGATTTTAATGCCAACCACACAGCAAGCCTATGAAGACAGGCTGGCACTGCTTATCACTCAGACCAACAGCCCTTTTCTCCCTCAAACCAGGACCAGCAAGACCTCAACCACAGTTCAACCTGCATGTGAGCTCCAGAGGGTTCAAGTCCTATCTCTTCCTGTTGCTATCTGTGTGGCTGTGACAAGTTCCTTAACCTCTTTGTGTTTCATCTCAAGATCTATAGCACAGGGTTTTATGATAATGTCATGTTTAGCACAGTGCTGAGAACATCACAGGTTAGCAGCTTGGCTTTTAAAAAATCTCTGGGACTGCAAACCCTCCTCCCCAAGGCCCAGCTGGCAGATGTTCTTTCTGATACCCAGGAGTGGAGAACCCTGGTGGCTCCACAATTTCACAGCTCTATCTTCACAAGGCAAAAAATCTACAGCCACTCAGATCACCAAGTGTATCTGCACAAGGCCCAAGGCCCAAGGCCCAAGGCCTAGCCAGGTTCCAGAAGAAAAGATGGACTCCAAATCTCACTGTAATTCAAAGCCCCTCCCCCAAAGAGCCATAGACAAAACACCAAGGATTCCAATATCAACCAAAGAAAGCAGCTGCATCCTCCAACCTCCTGTGGCCCAAAGAAAGCACCTGAAAGTGAGAATATGCCCAGGCAGAGCAGGGAGAGAACCACTCACACCCACTCACACATATAACACAATGCTCACACTCGGACCAAGGGTCAGCTGTGGGTGAGAAGCAAGCTGAAGTAAGGACTTTGTTCCCACTCACGCACAGAAGTGAGTGGCTCATCTTCAGAGCACATGTGTGGTCCTCTCCCAGGCCCTCCATGCTATGCACAGGTTGCAGATTCAAAGGGTGCTCTGGGTGTCCTTGGAAATATGGAGAGCAGTGCTGCCCTCTGGGAGTGCTATGCCCCTTGGGCTCTGGGGCAGTGGGATAGGAGCAGGGAAGGTAGTTTCTCTATCCCTGTGTTCAGCAAGGAAGACCCATCTGACAGCTGGTGTCCTCCTGTCCCTCCACTGAGAGCCTGGACAGGCTGTGGGGACCCCTTCAAGGGCACTGCAAACCCACAGCAACCTTCCCCCTCCAGCAGCCTCAGACACCTCCTCCCAAGATATTCTCTGGAATATCCAGGGCCCTTCAGCTCAGCCAGAGGCTTTTCATCCCCAAAGGGTACTAAACCCTAGTTCCCTCAAAGAAAAGAGACTGGAAACTTTAAGCAGGACAGATGACTCAAGCAAAGAACCTCACAAAACTGCTTGAGGAAAGTGCCCCCTGGGAAGAGTTGGGGGCGAGGGGTAAGGATCCCCTGAGGCTGCAAGCTGGCCCTGCCCCCATATACCTGAAAGGCACAGATGTCCCCACTCCCCACTTACCCCAGTGCCCCTTGGGTCTTGTCTGGTCCTGGGGCTGCAGGAGGCAGCCTCTCCACACTGGCCAATGAACTTGGAGGCCTCCTCACAGGAGACATGCTGTCTCTTGCTGGGGGTTCCTCCAACCCAGTGTCCCTTCCCCTGCAGGTCTGAAAGAGAATCAAGAGTCCCCAAGGCAGCAGCTACAAACTGTGCCTCCTGTCATGTGGCCACAGTCCCATTTAAGTTTTATTTTGTGAGAAAGTCAGATTGCTGTAGCCAGAAAATTCCCTTGGCCAATGGAAACCCAGCAGAAGTTTGTCTCCTGTGGCTGCACATGGTCATTGCCCAATCCCAAGTCCCACTCTGCCCTGGATCCCCTTCCATCCAGAAGCCCCCCTATGTCTCTGCCATCACCCAGGGAGGCTAAGACTGCAGCTCTGACTGCAGGCCAAGCCAGCTTTCCAGACAACCACTGATAACTTGGGGGCAGATGGGCAGGGAACTCAGGTGGATCTGCAGCTATGTCAGAACCTTGGCCTAACACATGTGACCCCTGGCAGCCTACAGGGCTGCTTGGAAAGCAAGATTCGAGCCAGATGCCCCTGCCTGCCCTCAGTGCCTTAGTATCTCAACCTGCTCCCTGAGAGAGGGGACAAGATATCTGCCCCACAAATAGTCCTGAGCACAGGAGAGGGTTAGGTGAATCTTATAGCAACAGCTTTACAGCATTAGAGAGGTGCTACTGGCCATGGTCACCTCTGGCTGAGCAGTGCTTCCTGCAGAGGTCAGTCTGTAGTGGGCAGCCAGGGATTATAGTCTGGGATCTGGGTTTCCAATACCTGTGGGGACACTGCCAGCTAAGGAGGCCCACTCCTCTCCTTCACCAGTGGCATCCAACTAGGGAGAGGGTCATGATCACTCCAGGTTGGGGTTAAGACAGTAGGCCTTGGTTGTTTTCTAACCTGTGTGCTCCTCTGACACCTGGGAGGGCAGAGGGAAATAGATCGAGTTCTGGAGGCAGGTTGGTTATAGCTGCTGCCAGGCCTTGTCTGTCCCAAGCAGGAAGCCCATGTTGATCCCAGTGTGCTGGAGGAACAGAAGAGGGTACTGGCAGGAGGCCAGGCACTGTGGAGACTGCTATAGTTCATGACCAAAGGACATCGTGTTCAACAGGGACCGAAATCACCCCATGAACTCGGACACCAGGACAGCCAAGCCAAAGAGCCACACCATTGAGTACCCACCCCTGGTCCACACCTGGGTCTTGGGCCTGACTATGGAGTGCAGGAGGATGAGCAAAGACACCAGAACCCCATCCAGCATGCTGTACTGGTTCTCCCAGAAACACAGCAGGAACCTGACACAGAGAAGTAGAAGGTCCAGCCTTGGGAGAAAAGTCTGCTGAGAGGCGCCTCTGCTCCCTGGCTCTCCACTACCACCTGAGCCCAATGCACACTACAATCAGCCAATCCTCACACGTGGAATAATGGTGGTCATGGACTCAAAGCACCCCAGGGGCCTCCATTTCTGAAGCCTCAGGGGCAACAGCCACAGGCCACAGATGGTACACAGGCCTTGGAAGGAGGAATAGTTTCCTTCCCTCAAGGGAACTCAGAGGGAAAGGAGCATTGGAGCTATCAAAGGGCTAAGGAGAGAGGTTGTATGGGGACCACAAACCCCAGGCTCATAGGTCTCCTTTGCTGAGGAGGTAATCTGAGGGCAAAGTGCAGCCACAAAGTCTCCCCAACATATGTGACTCGGAAATATTTCACCCCCACAAGCCTCAGTTTCCCTCAGAAGAGCCTTATATTGCACATCGGCACAACAGTGTGTTCCAAGGCTACTCTAAAGATGAATTATTCATGGAAGCCCATGGATAAAATAACTACTCCTTTCATTTGGTGACTCACTGGGGCCATTGGAAGGAAGCCACACAAACTGCATAAATTCTTACTCTTCAGTAAGCAAAACAGAAAGGATTTTGAGGATGAGTGGGATTAAGCATGCCCCTATGATTTGCATACACAGTGCTACAATGTTCTCTGATTTATATATATATATATATATATATATATATATATATATATATATATATATCCAATATACACATTAGCACTGGAGATTGAATTCACAACCTCATACAGGCTAAGCAAGGGCTCTCACACTAAGCCACACCCAGCCTTTTGTATTTTAGAAAAGGATCCTCCTAAAGTTGCCCAGCTGCTTTCCTACTAGCCATGATCTGTCTGAGCCTCCCAGGATGACAGGTGTGGGCACAGTTGCCTGGTCCATATACATACTCTTAACATACCAGAGTGTCCCAAAGACCTTGGTGTCATACAGTGGGGCCATGATGATAATGATAGCCAGCACAGCTTTCAGGATACAGTAGAAGAGTGAGGTCAGTTAGTCCAGTGATAGCAGCACACCTGGGGGGACAGGCATCACTCAGGGGCCAGGGTACTGACTAGAAGGGCACACAGCCTCCCCCAGGCAGATGAGGAACAAGCTCTGATACCCTTCATCTGAGAGGCCCCAGGGAGACACAGCCATGCACAACAGTAGACTCTGGCCTGTTAAACAAGACACCCCTTCAAATGTGGGCTGCCTCCCTCCCCCACCCCCCCCCACACACTTTAGGGACACAGAGAAATATGGGGAATGCACTAGGCACCAGTCCCCCTGTGGGGTGCACCCCACCAACTGGGCATTCATGGCTGTCCAGCAAGTCAATAGAGAGTTCTGTTAATCTCTGGAAGCCCTGTAGGTGAAGGGGAGACCTCTGCCTACAGGCTGCAGCAGATTTTCCTGGGGTACCTGGGCTGGAGGAGGAGGTGAGACCATTGAGGCCCATGGAGAGCTGTGCTCACACTGCCTGCTTCCTTTATGAAGGACATGTCATAAAGTCTGAGTGCTCTTGGAGGCCCCCTGCTTTGTCTTCCACCATCACCAGGCACTGGCTGGGCACCACTTTCCTCCACTTGGCCACTACTCAATGACAGCCTGTGGGGTCTGAGCTTGGCTCCAAGGCCAACTTGTCAGGCTCTGGCCTCAGTCCTCCTGCCTCCACTATGGGGAATTAATTTAGGCACCACCATGCTTGGAGGACCTGCATGTGCTGGAAATATTCTAGTACAAAGCACAATGCAGGAAGCTCAGATGCCACTCTAAGGGGCACACATGAGCCCCCACTCCATCCATACTGCAGATGCAGTCAAAACTGCCTGGGGGGGTAGTCAGGAGGCCAGGTGGACTGTGACAGGGAGAAGGAGAAAGGGTCCAATGTGGGCAAAGTGCCCAGCTGGGGGAAAGAGGTCCTTGGGCTGGGCCTTCCCAAAAGGAGCAGAAAAGAAAGGAATGGTCACTCACCACCCAAAGCTGAAAGTGACTCCTCTGGTTGAAAGGAGATGAGGGAGCCTTGCAGATCTGGTGGGGAGAAAAGGAGGCTTTCAGGTTTGGGAGATGAAAGACAATAGCAAGGCCAGAAAGATGCAGGGGGTGACCTGGGCCTACATCTGTCCTCTTGCTTTGGGAAAGAAAATGCAAGCCATAGTCCTCCTGCCCAGGATGATTTCAGCTTTTTGCAGGGAGAGGAACTAGGGATATAAATGAGGGCCTCATGCATGCCAGGTGAGCACCTTTCCTCTGAACCAGCCCCTGCCCCAGTTATAGCTTTATAATGTAATTCTGGGCCCAGATTGACAAGGGCCTCAATCACTTCCAGCAGAAATGTGGCTAAGGGAGGCAGTGCCTGTAGGATACAGCTGCAACCATCCACATGGCTCCACTAAGGTCCTCTTAATTCCTCCTCTGCTCTGCTGCTATGATCCACCAAAGTGAGGAACAAGATGTCTCCCTCAGGTAGCACTAGCTGACCACTTGGGGGCAGCCCAGGCCCACAGCCTCACTGGTATAAAGAACCAAGCATCAGCCCATGCTAACCCCAAGCTGCCTTGCCATCATCCACCTCACCAGAGCCTTCATAACTGCCACAGTCTCCTCGACTCTAAAACCCATGGTGCGAGGCAGATTCATGTCTTGCTCACAATCAGCTCTGGTCCAGCTGTTTAGCATCAGACCATCCAGGTCACATGGCCTGGTGAAGATCCTTGAGAGTGAGAGGTCTGGATGTCAGGGGCCATGGCAGAGGCAATTCCCTGACCACCTTCACTCCTGATGGTTTCTGGTTCAGAATAGAACTCTTCTGTCATTGATGGGACAGTCCCCCCCAGTTCTTGATTCCTGTGGGACCTGTGCCAGCCTCTTCCTGTGTACCAGCTGGGAACTGTTGGCCTATTTCAGATCAAGAAGCACACATCCCCCCTCAACAACCTGAACTTTGTGACCTCCCCTTCTCAGTGCTGTCTGGGCAGCAGCCAGGAATTCTTGTTCTATTGGGAAGGTTCTGGGCTACTAGTTCTTTGCTGCTCCTCCTCCTCCTGCTGCTGCTGTGGATTGCATGTGCTGTTTTGGGGTGACAGGTGTGAGCAACTTAAAACCAGTTAAAAGTTCTGCTGGCCGGTGGCTGGGGTGAGGGTTGCTGTGGGTTTCCTCTGCCTCAGTCTAACACTTTTGTTTTACTAATGAACATCAAGAACAAGCAAGTATGGGTCTGGGGATGTGGCTCAAGTGGTAGCGCACTCGCCTGGCATGCATGCGGCCCAGGTTTGATCCTCAGCACCACATACAAACAAAGATGTTGTGTCCGCTGAAAACTAAAAAAATAAATCTTTAAAAAATTCTCTCTCTCTCTCTCTCTCTCTCTCTCTCTCTCTCTCTCTCTCTCTCTCTCTCTCTCTCTCTCTTTCTCTAAAAAAAAAAGAAGAAGAAGCAAGTAGCATGTACTGAAGAAGACCCAGAGCCCCAGTTGGAATGATCACAGTGCTTTTGCTGGAACCCAAGTTGCTGGAGTCAGTACAGCACGGAGATATCAGCACAGTGTTTCAAAACTGAATGTCACATTTGAATCCTGAACTAATGGGAATGAAGACATGGTCTACAGTCACTGCCACCTCTGTCAAAGCCTTCCTACAGCCTCTAGAGCACAAGGCAGTGATAGAATTCATTTTCTATTTTTGCTCCCCTTTTGTGCTGTTTATGAGACAGTACTTACTAGTGGCTTTTATTTTGTGTAAATTTTGAAATAAACCCCAATTATTATATGCTTTGAAATAGCACAAGAGAAAAATATTTAATATTAATTTGATTGTATTTAAGATGATTATATTCAGCAAGTATCCAAAGTTCATTCCTTTCTTTTTTAAAAACAGCAATTGTTATTTTCTTTGACTTCCCTGTTCTGCTCTAAACCCAGACATTTTAATAATGATCTTTCCTATTACACAAGTACTAGCTGCCTACAGATCTAATGGTATATCAAAAAGTAAAATCAGAATGAGGAAATTTCATAGCAAAACCTTTCCCATAGGTAGAAAACTTACTAAGAATTACAAGTAATGTCAATATGAGTGTGTAATTATTTGTACTACAACAGTTCTCTGTAGAGATCTGAGTCTCAGCATCCTCATCCCCAAGATCTGGAGAGGGGAAAGATTCACACAAGGCAGAGCAGCCATATGAGCAAGGAGAGATGTGTAGAGGAATGGATTGGCTTGACATGCTGCTTGATTAGTTAATAATTATCCCTCAGTCTCTTTTACCTGAAGAAATTGTAGGTCTACAGTAGGTCACAAAGTTTTATTTGTTTAAATTTTTAATTAATTTATTTTTTTCATTTTCCATATTTTTATTGGTACTTTATAATTGTATAAAATGATGGAATTTGTTGACTCATATCCATACATGTACAAAATATAACAATACAATTTGGTCAATATCCCTACACCCCCAACTTTCCCCCCTTCTTCCCTTTCTCCCACCTGCTGGGTTCCTTTCTGCTACTGATTTCCTTTTAATTTTCATGAAATTCCAGACTTCAAACTTCTTTTTCCATTTTTCTCTCTAGCTTCCACATATGAGAAGAAACATGAATGACACTTGACCTTCTGTGATTTGTTTATTTCATTTAACATAACAGTTCCGTTCATGTTTCTTCAAATGAAATAATTTCATTTTTCTTTATGAAATAAAATTCCATTGAGTATATGTACCTAATTTTTTTATCCATTTATTTGTTGTAGTACAGGTAGGGTGGTTGCATACTTTGGCTATACTCTAAACATACTATGCATGTATCAATGTGGTATGATGACTTATGATTCTTTAGGATAAATACTGAGGAGTGGTATAGCTGCGTCACATGGTGGTTCCATGCCTAGTCTTTTGAGGATCCTCTGTACTGATTTGCATACTGGTTGTACTAATTTACAATCCCTAAAACAGTGAGATCCTCTCCAGAATTTTGTATTGTTTGTATTTTTTTAGTTCAATAAACATAAAATTATTGCTTTTATTAATATTAACGCATAATATGAAGCATAATGAAGTTATCACATACAGTGTTCCACTACCAATTAAATACAATGGATAATATTACAAAATAACATTAAAAATGATACAAAAGCAAAAGCTAGGGAGGATTTTGTTTAACGTGACAAGTGTGCTTTTCTGTTCAACAGCTCTTTCCAGTCTGGAGCACAGGAAGATGATGCTACCCATATACCTGCTATGCCATGCAGTCTGTCTCCTCCCTTTGATTTTAACTGAGTTAAGATGGAAAAGCCCACCTCACTCAAACTGGCTGTTATGAATGGTGGTAATTGCAGGATCCTTTGTCTACTTAATAAAGAAAGGCTCCTTCTATCTTAATTCAAAATGCTGATAAATTTAGGATCTCATAATCATTCTTCAACATATATGAAGAACTATGCTGCAATAATTGATTTTCTTCTTCAGGTACTAAGTTTAACTTGATCATTGATTCAGGGTTTTGAAAAGCAAATGGAAAAGAAAACTGTTCTCCCTTATTGTCTCAAGTTTCTCTTCTGGAGAGAAATGGTTAAATGTTTGAGATAGAGAAGTGAGATACAACAAGACTTCTAATTTCATTTCCTTCAAATTGTTTTATTAATAATGTTCTCTTCAATATGTCATAAAAACCTTGGGAACATGTAGTGACTAGGACGATTACTTTTAAGCCTTACTTGCCTTGGCAACAATCTCTTTGAGAATGCTTGGATACATTCAACATTTTGGAAAATACCATGGTTTTTCCTATGTAGTTTTTAAACTCAGTTCATTAATATGCAAAAATATGAGTTAAATATGCCAATTTTGTTACCCAAAAATCATCTTCAAAAATATTGGCTAAATGAGTTTTTTTTTCAATGAGAAAACTGTGAATCTCATTTCTTACCACCTATACCCTGCTTAGATTTTTTTCTTGAGACAACAAATGTGGGTGTAATTAGTTTCAACTTTTGAACACAATCTTTCAAGAAATCAGCTATGCAATGAGCTTTCTTTAATAAGATTAAAAACATTTACTGCATTTTCCAATACTTCCATGGGATTGTGTTGAATTGCTCTGGATGCTAAAGCTTCATGACATATACATCATGAAAAATGAATGATTCCACACAACACTATTATTAGTAACTTCTAGCAATTTTTTTAATTATTCTGCTGTGTTTTCCAGTTATGTTTGTTGTTCTATCAGTTGTAATTCTTGTACACTTCTTGCAGTTTAATTCATATTGACCAAATGTGCACTTTTACAATTCTGTAAAAATCTCTAATTCACTTAAATGAGAGGTTAAATTTAAAAAGCACAAAAAATACTCCATGAAATCATCCTTCCATGCATACCTGACATAAACAATTAAAATTTTAATTTTAATAATGATCTTCTAATATCAGTGCTTTCGTCTAGCTGGCCTGAAATATCTACACTAGATTTCAATTGAGTAAGAAGTGTTGATTCTAAATGTTTTGCAATAGTACAAAACTGAAGAGATATTCTTTTGTTACTAGGTATAGTTTTTAATTTATCAACTGACTTATCATCAAATATTACATATACATATCATATCCAAAAATGCTGGAAGAATATTTTTTCAGCAATTGTGTGAGCCATTTTCTCTTTTGACACATTATATGTAACTAAATGTAATGAGAGTAAGTCTTTCTTAGCAGCAGTAGGGCAATAAAAAATGTGTTAATAACTTTATGTATTTTTTCTTTCTTTGAAAAATATTCAAGAGGCTTATCAATAAAAGATCAGCAAGTTGAGTTCCCAAGTATCTCTTATATTTAAAGGTTTTAAGCTTTCATTTGCAGAAAAATAATTACAAATAATACACTGAGGCCTATCATTTTCAAAAGTATTTTCCATTTGATAAGACTATATATATATATATATATATATATATATATATATATATATATATATATATTTCTTTTTTGAAAGTTTTTTAATTGATTTTTTTAAAATAAATGACATTATAATGCATTACAATTCTTATTACATGTATACAGTGCCTTAGTCCAGCAAGAGGTGACAAGCAACTTGAAGGTTGAAGTGGGAACTACTTTATTTCGAGTGAACTCAGTGGGAACTGAGTGGGAACTCAAAGTAGCGGGCACCCAAGGTAGTAGGAGCCGCCTCTCTGCCAGACAGCAGAGGTATATATGTTTAACTAATTCACACAGCTTAACTTAATTAACATCATCTAGATACAGCAGTCAGCCAATAAGTAATCCTCATCATCTTAATGGCTCTCTGGTGTTGCTTCACAAACCACTCCTCCTGGCAAACTGCCAGGTGCCAACTTGACTTGATTCGTGGCCCTCAACAATACAGCACAATTTTTTATATCTCTGGTTGTATATAAAGTATGTTCACACCAATTCATGTTTTCACACATGTACTTTGGATAATGATGTCCATCACATTCCACCACCTTTGCTAACCCCCTGCCCCCTCCCTTGCCCTCCCACCCCTCTGACCTATGTAAAGTTCCTCTATTCCTCCCATGCTCCCTCTCTCTACCCCACTATAAATCAGTCTCCTAATATGCTGAGAGCCATTAGCCAAGTAGGTATGACAATTTCCTTGCCAATGTACCCCATGTTGCTTAGAGGAAGGACTCGTGGAAATGGACTTGCCTTGGACATTTGCAGTGACATTGCATGTATGTTTGAGAAAGGTGACCCTACTCAAGGACTAGGGTGGATCCAGGTTTAGGGAGGATCCTACTGGATTAGGGCAGATCCAGGTTTAGGGTGTATCCTGCTGGTTTTAGGGAGTATCCCGCTCTTTGGGTTTAGGGCAGTTTCAGGTTTAAGGTGTACCCTGCCGGGAATAGGGCGTATCCTGCTGATTAGAGCCTGGTGGAGTAGGTGAATTTTTTCCCCAGAACGTGTTTGTAGAGGGCCGGTGTGAGTTCGAAAATAAAGAATTGCTGTTTGAATCTACAAAGCTGTGAGTGGCTCATGAAAGTCATGGTAATATAAAGCCAGACTGCGCATTAACCTTGTCATTGTGGACACCAAGTGACACCCATTAACAAATGACTGAAAGCCATTTCTTAGTCAATATATACTCTATTTATCATATTCCTTCTATCAATAGTTTTCTCATATATTAAATTGGACCTCAATATTCCTAAAGATGTGCATAATTTAGGCAAAAGATCTATACAAAGCAGTCTGGGACTTTATATTGTATTTTCTTTTAAAAACATTCTCACAGTTACTCACAGAATTGATTTCATGACTCTAACAGGTCACTGTGAAAAACATTGATAAAAAGACATTTTTGTGATCTCTTCTGTGTTGGTGGCTTGAGTATTTACTTGATAATGAAAGAAACTACCTGATCTGCTAGACATTGTTGGCTTGTACAGGAACTTCTTGAAGTGGTAGGAACATATCTTTGATTTTCATTTCTGCTACTTTTTGATAGAAAGATTTCTTGAGAATGCCAGTTATAGTCAGATCTACTGAGGTTCCAATAAGGTTTTCCACGTCTATCTTTACTATGAGTTTGGAGCTGATGATAGTGTTCTATGGAGCTTTTCTGAAATATATTCTTTACCTCCAGCCACCAGAACCAGGGCTGGCCCAGTGTCACAGGCTTCACATTTCACCCGCAGTGGCAGCTTAGTGTACCTCCTATTCATTATCATTTGTATTCTTGATTACTGACATTCCAACTGGTGTGAGATGAAATCTGAGTGTAGTTTTGGTTTGCATTTCCCTAATTGCTAATTATGTTGAACATTTTTAGCCATTTGTTGGCCATTTCTATTTCTTCTTTAGAGAAGTATCTGTTTAATTCATTCCCTTATTTATTAACTGGATAATTTGGTTTTCTATTGTTAAGTTTGTTGAACTTTGTATATATTCTAGACATTAATCTTGGGTCAGAAGTGTAGTTAGTAAAGATTTTATCCCGTTCTGTGGGTTCTCTCTTCACATTTATAATTGCTTCCTTAATTTGATGTCATCTCACTTATTAACCCTTAGCAGCATTTCTTGGGCTTTAGGGGTTCTATTGAGAAATTCAATGCCTGTGCCTAAAAGCTAGAGTATTGACCTTACATTTTCTTCTAGAATTTGCATAGATTCTGGTCAATGTTTGAAGTCATTGATCCAGACAGAGTTGATTTCAGGGTCAGAGATAAGGGTCTCATTTTATTCTTTTACATACAAACAGTTGTCCCAGCAGCATTTAAAAAAAAAAAAAGGTTGTATATCTCCAATGTTTGTTTTGGGCACCTTTAATAAGGATCTGATGACTGAATCTGTGTGGTTTTTGTCTCTTTTCTATTTTATATCATTGTTCTGTGTGTCTGTTTTTAGTCCAGTACCAGTGCCTGTTTCACTCATGTTCTGCTAGGTACACCCTGGATCACATGGTAGGTGATTGCTCTGGCAATATGTCAATGCTTGCTCTGATATCCATGCTTTCACAGCAACACCTGTAGTGTGGTTGCTTCAAGATGGCTTCTGCACTGGTTCAAAATGGGCAGTTGAGAGAAACAGAGCTCTTTTTTAACACAAATTAATGGTGCAGCCTCTGGATCAGCTAAGTTCAGGCTGCTTTTCTGATCTCAGGTTCTTTTCCATATCAAATCTGTCCACAATTTTCCCTCCCTCTATGGTGAGCCAGTGCTTCTACCACTACAAACATTGAGGATGTAGCTCAATGGTCAACCATAAATGGATCAGTCCTTCATGCAATATTTACATTTATGTTTATGCTTATACATAAATTTATACCATAGTTTTAAGAAATCCCTCAAAATTTACCATCTAGGAAAAAACTCAGACATATACAAGAAAACTCAATCAGGCAAATTATCCTAAAAGATAAAAAAAAAAAATTGAAGGAGATCTTGTAAGAATAACAAGGAGAGATTGCTTTTCAGGGCTCACAGAAGGCCTTTTTTAAATAAAAAAATTGTTTTTCTTAACTATACATCACAGTAGAATGTCTTATGACATATTACACAAACACATAGCATAACTTCCAATTCATGTGGTTGTACATGATATGGAGTTACACTGGTTGTCTATTCATATGTGAACATAGGAATGCAATGTCCAAGTCATTCTATTTTCTTTCCCATTCTTATCCCTGCTCACTTCCCTTCATTCCCCTTTGTGTAATCCAAAGTATTTCTATTTTTCACTCCCCTCTCCTTATTTATTAGCATCTGCTTATCAGAGAGAACACTTGGCCTTTGCCTTTTGGGATTGGCTTATTTCATTTAGCACGACAGTCTCCAGTTCCATTCTTTCCCTTTCCTCTACTCTACTGATGTCTCTTCTATTTTAATGGTACTCCCCCAACACTTTTACTTTTTTTGGGGGGGGGGGCGTGCAGGAGGAGTATCAGGAATTGAAGCCAGGGGCACTTAAACCTTGAGCCACATCGCAGACCTTTTTATTTTATACTTTGAGACTGTGTCTTGCTGAATTGCTTAGGGACTTGCTAAGTGGCTGAGGCTGGCTTTGAATTTGTAATCATCTTGCCTCAGCCTCCTGAACTGCTGGGAGTAAAGGCATGCATCACTGTTCCCAGGAAGTATATTAATTTTTGCATAATCACATAAATGCCGAAATTAGTAAAAACTAAGATGCTAGACATTAAAATTTTGATATTTCTTTGCTTTCTTCAGATGTAGGTTGTTTTGTGAAAATTTGTAGATTCAAGTGTTATTTAAGTTAATAAGGAGTATTGCCGCATTTTTAATAGAATAATGGAATTTTTTTCTTAATAAAATTTGATGTAAAAAATATTCAAAATTACTCCATTGACATCAGAAACTGTCAAAACTACAAAACTGAGTGCATAATATAAGTTAGTGTTAATTGTATGCAACAGTTAAATGACTCAGCTGGGTGTTGTGTCACACACTTATCCTAGTTACTCAGGAGGCTGTCAAAGTAGGATCATAAGTTTAAGGCCTACCTCAGCAACTTAGTGAGTCCCTGTGTCAAAAATAAAGATGGATGGTGGTAATGGGGACGTAGCTCAATGATAGAGTGCCCCTCAGTTCACTCTCCTGTACTGAAAAAAGAAAAATTGAAGGAATCTATGTTTCTATCTTAAAACAGTTTCAGTTTATTTAAAACAGTTCAAAATCAGATAGAATATTTATGCTGCTATGTACATTACAATAGTCAAGTTATGGAACCAGCTCAGGTGCCCATCAACATAATAATGGATAAAAATCTGTGGTATATATAAACAAGAGAATTCTACTCAGCCATAAAGAAGAATGAAATCAAGGCATTTGTTGGCAAATTAATGGAACTGGAGAACATAATGCTAAGCAAAATAAGCCAGACTCAGAAAGTCAAGTGTTGAATATTTTCTTTTATGAAGAAGCTAGAGAGAGGTAAAAAGGAATTCAAAAAGAAAAATAGAAGGGAAACCAATAGATGAAGTTGCTTGAGAGGGAGGGAGAAGGAGAACATATGGGGACATACTAGTGAACAAATCTAACAAATTATGCTTGATTTGTGTAAATGTAACACAGTGAATCTTGCATGTATACACACACACACACACACACATACATATGTGTGTGTATATGTATATATAAAATATATATATATATATATATAGAGAGAGAGAGAGAGATAGATAGATAGATAGGTAGGTAGATTGCATTAATTTAAATAATAATGATAGAAGTGATATCAGTAGGGGAGAGCAAGAAAATCAGGTGTACTCTGGAATGAGATTGATCAAATTATGAAAGTATGAGTGTGGCAGAATGAATTGCACCAATAAATAATTTAAAAGAAACAAAGGCCACAATAAAATAATAGTTTACCACTGGAATGTCCTCGCATGTCTCTGGAAATGGCACACATTGTTGTGAACACCTTGAAAATCTTCATATGTGTCAGCTTAAAAATAAATTTATTTTAATTTGAAAATAAAAGAAATTCAATAATCTTAAAAATATTATAGAACTAGGTAACAGTGGTAAACAATTATGTGGTTGTTGGCCTTGATAATGCCCTTCAATACTTTGTCTTTGGCAGATGAATGGGCAGAATATTAAAATTTGGGTTGTTACTCAGTTATTGTTGAATGAAATACAAGCTGTAAAATAACAAGTGATGAGCAAGTATGCTACTGTTTCTGAGCTTTTAAACCTGATTCACCAGGAAGTGACTCTAGCCTGAAAAGTGGCATTTCTCTGAATGTAGGAAATTTCTTAACTCAGATCGAGTTGCCTCCCTCTCTAGACACTGTTTCTTATCATGGGAAGTCCAAGGGCTCGATTACGACTACAAAAAGTTCAAATACTGTATTATTGAGTACCAAAAGTTTAAGAACCAAATGTGAGGAGAATGATTGATGAAGTGGCAAGCTGAGTCTAGGGTATGTGGACAGTTGTGCTGAATAATGCTTATGCTCTCCCTCTGTCTCTCCCCTCTCTTCTTCCTTTCCACATTTAAATCTCTCACTGAAGGTGTTTCAAAAATTTTAAATGATTCTTAATCATGATTTCCAAGGTTCCTTGTATAATTTTCTATTTTCATTTTTCTGGTTTCAAAAATATAGAGTGTTTCACCAATCAATGAGATAAGAACTTGAAATCTTAAAAAGAGCATAATTATCTTGTTAAGAGCTCTTTGAATCCAAGAGCTCAAAGGCACCTTAGAAATCACTCTTTTGGGTGTATCATATACTTTGAAATGCCTAATCAGTTTTCCTCCACTTAGGTATATTTTTATTTGATGATTCAACCCAATCTTAGTTTATATTTCATTTTAAATAAAACCATTTAATCAACTGGCCGCCGGCCAGATCTGCAGTTTATTTTTTGAATAGTGGATATTATTGATTGTTGATGCAGACTTACAGAGAGCCTGATTCAGAAGAAAATAATCCTTTAATATTATAGTAAGAAAAATATGTGACTTTTAAAAACTCTGGTGTTTATATGCTAAATATGAACTTATACCCTTATGGACTCTGAACAAAATTTGCAATTAATCATTATTATTGTTTATATGAGTTATACAACATGATATTTGTTGGTAGATAATGTTATCTTAATATATCAGTTAATCCTTTGGAAAGTAATTATTTATTTGCTAATGATATCTTAGAAGCAAGTATCCTGATTTCTGGATTTTTTTTCTTGTTTCTTAATGCAATTCCTGGCATGTAGCAGGTACTGAATAAATGTTCAATGTATGAGTGAATTTAGAGAGGCTAGTTTTTAAGTTTGTAGCACTGTTTATATCTATTCACTTAATAGTGTTGGAGATATATATATATATATATATATATATATATATATATATATATATATATATATTAATATATCACAATCTTTCTAAAGAGCAATTTAGGGTATCTCTCCTATTTAAAAATGGATACAAAATTTAGATTATATTCATTATTGCTGATAAATACTCAGATGCAAGCACAAAAAGGAAGTAGTTTCATTGGAAGTAGTTCACCAGTCATAAAAATACTTAGTTATGGTGCACCAATGGTAATTCGATAAAGAAAATAATATTATAATCTGCTGGAAGATTGCAACTACTCTTAAAGTTAGGAGTTATTTGAGTTATTTTCACATCTTTTATCATAACAGAGAAAACTATTTGAGACAAATTTATATCTTGGAGCTAGTATACTTGCAGTTAAAGGATACTGTGTTTGATGTAAGGAATTTGATAAAAATAATGACTGACTAGGAGAAAAAGAAACCTGAATAGGGTTTAGGAGAAATGTATTTAAAATTAGTACTCAAAAAATCATCCACATTTACTTATGTTTGAAGTTTTTATACTTAAAGTGCCTCAATGCAGTTAAATTATAAGATTAGCAGATTTACATAAAATGAATTTCCTTTCTATTAAAAATATTTAAATAAAATAGCTTTTCCACATAACTTGGTTAGCAATAGACAAAAAGTTATAGCTGTGAATATGTATAAGCAATGTACTTTAAAGAAAAAATTATTACATTGAAATATTAATTTGTATTTTTGCTTATTCTCTAATTACTAAATATATATTTCTTTTGAATCCTTTGTTGAAATGTGGAATCAGTGAAAGAGAGTTTGGAAAAGAAACTTTGAATCTAAGAGTGCAGGATTTGATTGTTGTTTAGAGTTGAGTGAGCCATTGCATAGTTTTGAGCAAGGGAGTGATCTACAATCAATCATTTTATAGTCAAAGCTATAAATATAATCATAATATGTAAAGCTATGCCATAATGTTTATGAAGTTTGTAATCATAACCAAATCTTGTCAACAACAGTTACCTAGCAGGTGTGTTTATACAGAATGTGTTTATACAGAATTAATTAAACTAAGATTTTTTTTTTCATTTTTTTCAATTAACATGACAAGTTTATTTTATAGATGTTAATTCATTTCAGGAGTTGGAAATTCTATGTCTGATTTTTATTTAAAATATTTTCCTAATTCTTCATAACAGAAGTTGAGCATGTGTGTGTGTGTGTGTGTGTTTGCACAAATTCTTGTGGTCTAACATTCAAGTTTTGTTTGGGTGGGGTGATGAAGGACAGTAGAAAAGTTATTAACATCCTTAGAATTCAATGTTGTATGCATAATTTGAATCTATATGGAAAGCAATGGAAATGATTCTTACCATCTCAAGTCTTTAATTAATTTCTCAAGGGTGGAAATAAATACCGTGAAAGATTTAGCACTCAAATTCTAATGACTATCAAACAGGTGGCAAAATTTCTTCTCCCCTACCATGCAACTTTATCTCAAGAAATGCTTCATTTAGCAAGTGCTGCTGCTAGCAGATAATTCTCTCTTTCAGAGCAGAAAAACAAATGGAGGGGAAGCAATTCTTTGAAGAAAACCTTTTTTCTTGATTTTCTTTTTAAATTGTGAGTGTGAGAAATATGTATTTTATTTTCTTGGGGGATAGGTGGTGGAAAGCATGAGTGAGTGCACTGATTAACCCACCTATGTTGTAGTATTGTTAAACCATTTCTGGCTTTTGTTTTTTTTGCTCTTTTGTATACCAAAGCACTGGTAGTAACTTTCAGGTGTGATAATTATATTAACCTGGGAGCTTAAAACATTCGTATAATACTTTAGACACTAGCTCAAGAGACCCTATTCTTAGTGAAATTGTGTTATTAGAATACATTTTTAGACTTAACCTCTGTAAGGAAATGGTGGCAAGCAAAAGGTTGCACTGAGAAACCAATTGGTAACCAAATACAAAAAAAAGGTCAAGATATTGTTCGTATACTTTTGCATTTTTACTATTCTCTGATTCATTTGTTTGGTGTGAGCTAGAAGCTAATGTGCCAATACATGAGTTGGTATACACAGCCTCTACTAAGAAAAGTTGTTTCCCTGTATTTTTGGAACTAATAATTTCAAAAAGCACTAAAATTTAGTTTCCTAATCCTTCTCAATGAAATTTGACCTTATCTGCCTTTTTGTATAACATAAATTGGGGTTTGCAGTGATAGAAACAAAGAAAATGAAATGTACATTTTATATTTTACTGGGACAACTCCTCATTTTTAAGTAGTAAAGTACTTAATTGCATTTGAGTTCAAAGCCCAAATAATCTCCCAATGCCCAAAACAAATTCTTCCCAATAATCTCCCAATGCTCAAAACAAATTCTTCCCAATAATCTCCCAATGCCCGAAACAGGAAGAATTTGTTTTGGGCATTGTGATATTATTTGGGCTTCTAACTCAAATGCAATTAAGAGGAGATATTCTTCTTCCTATGTGACAAGTTAATTTGCTATAGTAAATTATAAGAACACACCATTCTTTATAGAATCTCTAACAAATTAAACTACATAACTAGAAAATATATTTGAACCAGACTGACAGAGCACTCTGGCTGTAGCCCATCTACCCGGATATGAATGTCATATAAAATCCTTCAATGTCATCATATTTGCTATAAAAATAAAAATAAAAGATTTATCCATTAAGTGGTTTTAAAATTTTCTTTTCAAATATTCATTTGTATGAACATTCTATGTAGACAATAGGGACTTAATATATTTCTGCACTAAAAACTTGAAAGAATATATTCTACTATGCTCTGATCATTTTATAGGTGTAGCGTCTTTGTTTTAATTTGCATATTCTGGAATACTGATGAAGTTTAACCATTTTTGTTAACCATTAATATTTCATGTTTGTGAATTGTGTGCTCATATCATTTATATATATTTCTCTTAGAATACTTGTTAAAATATGGAAATTCTGAGGAACAATTACAATGTTGGCATCATTTTGTGAACATGCAACATGCTTAAAATGTTTTCCTCATTTGTCTTAAAACAACAATGCAAAGAAATGCTATAGTCTATGTATGTCCAGTTTGACCATGTTTACAATTGTTTCAGCAAAATGATACAAGGATGCCTCTATCTGTAACCTAATGGCTGTTCAAAAAAGTAATTGTTTTCTGTGAGCAAGAACAGTTGACTGATGCATCCCCAGTTTTGTGAAAGATTACTTTTGTGTTCTGGGGCGGGGGGAGTCACATTGTTTTGAAAATAGCATTTGTCCAGTGGATAGGAGTGTCTTGGCAGAGATATGCAGATTTAATGTTGTAGAAAGAAAAATATATTTTATTTTTAGAAAGAAAATTGATGAATATAATCTTTCCCCAGAATAACTTTGTAGTGTTTATGAAATAGGAGTATTGAGACAGGATTCATTATATTCTAAACTTCATATTGATCCAAATAACAATTGTTTTAAGCAGAATTAATAAATCATTGTTTTTACATGAGCTTATATAAAATAAAATCTTTTCTATATAATAGTCTTATAAACTTAAAAGCCAATATCTGCTTATCTGCTGTAAACACTTGATCATTAAGTGATGGATGTGAGGACACCACGGGAACTCTATTTGGTAGCCATGGAAGAGTTAGTTGTAATTAATAATCATATTGTGTTTTTGTATTGCTAACATCACTACATGGAATCAAGCAGAGAGGTCCAGGGAATTGTTTAAAATATAAAATTGATTGAGAAACATTTTATTAGGCACTCAGTTTCTCTACATCAAGATATCTCAACTTTAGCACTGTTGACCTTTTTTCCTGAGAATATCTTTGATGTACAGAACTATCCTGTGAGTTATAAAATGTTTAGAAGCATTCCAAGAGATGAAAGTAATTGTGTGCCCCTCCACAATTGCTATAGTGAAAAATGTCTCTAGACATAGCTGAACGCATATGTGTGGAGGTCAGCAAAATGTCTTTCACTCCTCCCTCCTTCATTGAGAAACACTGGCCTATATGTTGTTTTTAATCATATGAATTGAAAGACAAGATTTTCTTTTAAAAAGATTTTTGGTTGTTGTTGCTTTGGTTCATGGAATTACTCAGGTAGTCATTCCTTTAAGTGTAGTCTGATATAATTTTGGTCTGGGGTTGCAGAGAGGTGTCACCTCCTTACAATGTTGAGGAACAATGCTCTTCATATCTAGTCAGTAAACTTAATGAAAAAGAGATGGAAGGGAATATTGATTCTACTAAGAATGGTGGCATATCATGTACTGTTTCTGACGCAGAAATTATAGGAAGTGTTTTGAATGTTAAAAGGTCAATACATACTGACAAAAAGTCATAAAGAAGATGAATTTACTGAAAGCTTCTTCAGCTTCTGAAGTAATTAATTAGGAAGCCAGCTACATTATATTGCCAAGAAAGGGCTGCATTTTCACATTCTGCCTTTCAATTTTAAGAGAAAGAGACAAATGACAAGTAAACAAGTTGTTATCTGTAGTTTATTCATAAAAGCAATTTCCAGGGTAAATCATAAGGGCAATGTTGTTTCAGCTTTACCCCTGTTTCTTTCACATCTGCAGTTTTGATAAATGATAATTGATAGTTATTTAAGCATTCCAATGTTCATTCAGGAGACATGTATTAAGCTTCTCATGCCAGGCTCTGTGTAGAAAATACAGATACTAAGAAAAGAGTCTGCTTGAATATCCTATTAAAATAATTCTCAATGAATAGAAAACTTCTGATTATAGATACTACTCAGCAAAAATCTATTTTTTGACTTTTCAAACTAATCCTGTAATTTTAAATATCTGTCTACAAAAGTTTTGAGAAGTATAGGTGAAGGTATGTATTAATATTTCTGTTATGATTATGATCTCTGAGGCTTAAGATTTTTTTCCTTTTCATGAGATCATCTAAGAGTTTTCACATTTTAGATTCATTTAGCACTGAAAATTTAATTTTGTTATGAAGAAGGTGCTTACATTTCTTTTCTTTCATGTGACAGTTATTAATTTGGTCAGGTGACAAGATTTTAGTTTTTGTGGGTCTTTATGCACTTTAGATTTTTTTTTCTTTAGATTCTTTTTCTTTAAACCATTAAATAATATATGCTGTCTGGTTGCATATAAAATCCTGTGGGATTTTCATTTGAATTGCATTAATTTTCCAGAACAGTTAGTGGATAATTAGTTATAATTAAGTTCACCCCATTGGTGAACTTAGAGCATGTTGACATCAGGTTTTCTTATATGTCCTTCAACAATGTTTTTAAACCTCACAACGAAAGTCCTGCTTATTAATTTTTTTTGGTTCCTGTTGTTACAATATTTTTTTTTCTGATTAGCTTCCACTCCTTACTGGGAAGCTATTAATTTTTGTGTATTCATCTTTTGTCCTAGAAATTTGCTCTCCTTTCTTGTTACGAAAGAAAACCAAATATTTTTGGCTTTTTTGTTTTTTTTTTCTTGTGCCCTTATTCCTTATCTTGTTTTATTGCAAGGATTTCCAGTACAATTTTGTACAGGACTGAACCTAACAGTCACAATTATCTTGCTCTTACTTTGATAGTACTACATCTAAAATGTCACCATTCACATGATATTTACTGTATGTTTCTAAATATATTTCATAAGGTTAGAATAATAACCATATATTTTTTGTTTACCAAGATTTTATTTTTTAAATTAAATTTAGTGTCTATTATATCATAAACTTTTTCTAAATATCTTCTGAAATGAAAACACATTTTTCTTTTTTCCCTCAGCTGTGTAATGTAGTTAATTATACTGACAAATCTTCTTATGGTTAACCAGTCTTTTATACTAGCACTAAATCTTTCCAGGTAATATATTTTTGTTTTGTTTCAAACATATGGTTAAAAATCACAGTGCATTTAATGCAAGATGATTAGAATTGATGTATTTTACAAGAAATAAAATCATTTTCTCAGACCTAGAACTTAATTTTTTGATTACTGTAATTAGACAATATTATGAACTTTCCTTATTTCATCTATGATTTGAAATGTGAAGCAGTTTTTAAGTTGGTATAATTTAATGAAAAATATATATTGTAATTTTGGTTTATATTTTCCCCTTTTTAAAATAATTGGCTTTAATACTATTTGGTTAAGCTCTCTTAATATGAGAGATCATGTGTGTATGAGATACATATGAGATGTAAATAAAATTTATTGTCATTTCATCATGTATCTTGTCTCCTAAAACAGCATTTGTATCATCAAAATCTCAAGCTCAGTACCCAAGTTAACTTTGCCTTCACATGTAATGTGGGCTTACCTCTTTTATGAAAGCATATCAGTAACTTCTCTGTCTTCCCATGGTTTTTCAATGAAGTGGCACAGAACTTTGTGTTGACTGCTTAAATTTGCTTAAAAACAATTTTTTGAAAGTTGTATTACTTTTAATGCAAATCCCTATTATTAAATATCAAACAATAAGTCCATAAATTTATACAAAAGATGATTTGTTCATGCATTCTATGGGGTTTCTACATTCATTCCATTTAAATGAATGAAACATAACTTGATTTACAAAAGGATTAAAACATGATTAAGCTTCAGGAGTGATGTCATGTGAAATGCCTAGATGGAAAATAATAGATAATTTATTTTTCCTTTTTTAAATATTGAAATGTTTTAAATTAAATTACTTTATGGCAATTATTTTCAGTTTAATTCACCTGACTATGATTAGAAATGAATAGGTAAAAATATGCCTGGAACAACAGATGATTTTGACTTTTATTCTTGCAGTTATATCTCTGGTGGTGGTTTGTGTAGTCGTTAGTTAAGTAAGGATAACCAACTTTTGTCCAGTAATGAAAATTATTCAAATATTTAAGAAAATTAGAAAAAAAATGTGCAGTATGCAAACAAAAAGATGTCATTGGATAAATTATCCATATTCTAATTTTTTTGGTGGGGCGCGTTAGTAATAAGTGAATTCTGAATTAATCTAAAATGTATTACTGTGAGTGTCTCTTTTTTGAATATTTATTAATTTTAATTAATATTAAAATGGTTATCATTCACAATTGAAACAATTTTAAGAAGTCTCATGAATGAATGAATTTTATTCTATACATTTTAATCTAGGAATAAGTACATAATTTTTGTGTACTTAGTACAGAGATAAATGTGTAATTCATATAGTAATTTCCTGCTCAATACATTAAGAATCTTTAGTTTGCATTCTTATTAGTCCAATCTCATACTGTTTAAGATAGATCAGATCAAATTTATCTTTAACATTTGGAAAGAGAAAGAAACATGCCACATATCAGAAGTCTAGACCTGAACTGTCCAGTGGAATTTCCATAGTGAATAAAATCTTCTATAACTACATTGTCTAACATCATACCCAGAAACAATATAAGGATATTGAGCATTAGAAATGTAGCTAGTACCAAGGGGAACTACATTATGAATTTTATTTAATTTTAATTAATTTGGTCTTGTATACATGGATCCACATGTGGCCAGTGTCTACCATATTAGACAGTGCTGGTCTAGAATCAGGTTCTCCAACATTATTCCACTATTACAATATCAATATAACTCTGTTTTTATAAAATAGGCATACCAAATTTGAAGTTCAAATATCTATTATTAAAATCTATTTGGCTAATATTTCACATGTGGATCAACTTACCTTTTAAATAGCATACTGCCATAAACTAGAAAGATTGTGAACAAGCAAATGCTGAAGAATTTTTATTGTGTGTAGGAAAAACTGATGAAGAGCTAGTACATTTAACCAGTATATTTATACCAGTTTCCATGCCAACAGAACTTTGATTATTGGGATATTTGATGATAATTTAAACAATGGAATAAATATGAAATATACATCCTAAGGCCATTTATATTCTCTATTAATGTTAAAAAATCCTGAACTAAGATTACTTGTTAGTAATCTTAGTTTAAATGAAAATGTTCCTAAGACCCTGTTATAGAACTAAGTGGGCCATAAAAATAAATTTATATTTGAAACATTAATTTCTTCTCAATTATATCTGTTACTGAGGTCCATATTTTCAAAGGAAATTAAGCTATCCATTAAGTTTATACAATGATGTCACATTAACATTTGTAAAGCCAGAAATAATCAGAAAACACTTTTTTACATGGTGAATGACTACTATATGTTTTATTTTGTTTAATATTTTTTCAGCAAATACATTTCAGAAAGTAATTGTTGTGTAGGCTTTTAATAAAAGGTATTAATATTCTTAAAATATAAATATACATGTACATTTATGCATACATACTTACATGTATACCCTTTTAGAATTAAAACCAACATAGAATTATTTTATTAATACTGCTTGAATAACCTCATTTAGTCATTTTGTGCATGTAGACACACATGAGAACTAAAATATAAATACTAAATATAATTTCAAAAATTTAAAAAGTGAATCTCATACAAATAAAAAACTGAAAATAAGGGCTGAGTTGTGGCCTAGCAGTAGAATGTTTGCCTAGCACATGCGAGGCCCTGGCTTCAATCCTCAGCACTAAAAAATGAATAAATAAAATAAAGGTATTGTGTCCAACTACAATTAAAAAATAAATATTAAAATCTGAAACTATGTCAAAGATTTTTAGCTATTAGAAAAGTAAACTAGCAAAATGGTACAATAGTTTGAGAACTTTATAAACAGTAGTTTTTATCATCCATCTCGAAAGGATGCTGAATCATATTGCTAAGTTAGAGACAAATTTGATTAATATAATATATAGCGATAAAACAATCTCTTTTTTCCAGAGAGAAAAATATACATCTTTAGTGGACGAAAATATATAACTTAATAGTTTTCTGGTCCTAATAAAATAATAAACAGTAAGTGTGACAAAAACATATCACTGAAAGAACTGAGTTTTTGAATGTGTCTTTCAAACAATGCTCAGTAAGACATTTAAAGATGTATGTCCATGTATGGATTTGTAACAAATCCCACCAATATGTACAACTATAATGCACCAATATAAAAATGAGGAAAAAATACAATAACAGACATGTGGCCTTCATCTTATTTTAAGGCTTTTGATAAATAAAAAAAAAACATTTCACAGAAAGGAAGAAAGGAAGTATTAGATCTTAGAAATTTTTCATCAGGATAATGCTTTTTTTTCAAACCAAAACTATATTATAATGAAAAAAATCTAGATTATTTCTTCAGAAGCTTTTGAGAGGTAAATTATTTGATTTTGCAAATTTATTCTTCACATTTTACCTACACTGATAACCTTAGAAAATAGAATTTTGTGCATTTTAATGTGGTGACAAAGACTTTAAGTAACATTGCCTAGCACGTGGGAGGGCCTGGGTTCAATCCTCAGCACCACATAAAAATGAATAAATTAAATAATGGTATTGTGTCCAACTACAACTAAAAATAAACATTAAAAATAACAGCATCATTGTAATTGTTGATCAAACTAGAGTGGAGTCTGAATGCAGACAATGCAGAGTGCAAACCTTCCTGTTTTTTCTCGGAATTACAGCTATGATTTCAGAGACCACTCTGCTGCCATCTGTCAGACTAAGGCTCTTTCTAGGCTAGAAAGATTCTTTGGTTAAGTTATATGTGCTGGTGATGGGTTGGGGTGGGTTGAAAACCTAAAACTGGAAAGGTGACGATATTAGAAGAAATCTCTCTTTCTTCCTGCCTCCCTCCCTCCCAGCCTAATTTTTTCCTCCTTTCCTGTCTTTCTCAATTCCTTCCCTTTCTTTGTTCTTTCTTTCTAGGTTTAGGAGGCTTATTTCTTATAGCTGAGAAGGTGACTGGTGCCTGCACTAGAAGGTGAGGAGACACTAACAGCTCCTAGATTGGTGGGGTACCGGAGTGTCATTGAACAAGATGCATAGATCATAATAAGCAATTCAGCAAACATAAAAAATCATAATGGTGGGTGCTTCTCTCAGAAGAAGGTCTGTATAATCTGGATTTTGTTTTAATGGGAAGTCAAAGCAACAGAAAATACATAGGTAGGAATTTTTTCTGTGTTGGATGATAGCACAAAATTTTTTACAAGAGTCTTCTAGAGATATAATGCAATTCAATTTAAAGCAATGGGCAGTGGGGTGGGGAAGTAGATAGAGTAGCATGGATATCTGAATATTAGGTATTGACACATTATAAACTTGAAATAGCAAAAGTACTGAGGATAGAACAAACAGAAATCTATATTATGGAAAAGAATTTAGCTTAAGAACAGTGGTGTTTTGAAAAAATATACTAATATTTTAAGATTTGGGATTGTATTTTTGTTTTCTTCTTTTGATTGTTTCTCTTTCCTATATTTTTTAGAATAAATCTGTATTGTTATTATATGCCATATATAGCATATTGTACCAAAGTTCAAAACCATGTGGTAACCATAATATACACACACAAACAGGCATCACACCTCACACTTTTATTAAATTCAATAATTGAAATGGGGCTTTCTTTGCTCTTACTTGTCAAAATTTAATAGTAATAAGGTATATATAACAAAAAGAGGCAAGGAATATAATCTCACGTTGCCGAGAAGATTGGATTATAGAAAGATTACCAAACCATATGCTGCACAACATTTTATGTTTCTCTTTTTTGTCAAAGCAGATCTGGCAAAGAAACACATGTTTTAAGTTTTGCTCCAAGAAAAGATAATCTTCACTTCAGCATTTATTATGCACCATGTATACAAAATGCAATGAGTCAACCAACTCACACTTTGGTTTCATGTAAATAAAACCTAAACACAAGAAAATGTAATATCTAGTAAAATGTGTCATAAAGGCCAAGATCAGAAAATGGATAGCTAAAATATGCAATTAGCAAATTCACTGAAAGAAACCAGGAGGATTTGGAGATGAGCCATAGAAATATAATTCTATACTTTTGGCTAAGAACAACATTTACTTATAGAAAAATATAGACTCATATTTGGAGAGAAGTTCTGCATTTCATAAAAAAGAATGAAAGAGAAATATCTATGAAGATAGGTGAAAGGTAGTCATATAAAAGTGTCAAATGTGATTTTTTTAAAAGGATGGGTGTATGCATATGCTTCATGATTTTTTTATGTTTCAAAAAGTGATCATATTCTTTCCAAATATTTGAGAAAATATTGTTCAGTATTACAACACTTAATAATTTGTAGAAACAGAGTTTCTTCATAATGGCCTAAAGATTAAAACTATAGGGGAATATATGTGTTCATTTATTGATTGATCTTTTTATCTTTTTTTAGCTTAGATACTAAGCTTCTTTGAAACAGTGCACACAAAAACAAATTGACTGTGTTGTCTAAGTGGCAAATTAGAATTAATTATGAAACTTATAGAGCTCATATAGTTAGGTTTTACTAATGCTAACAGACTACTACCAGTAGTCAATTATTCCAAAAAGTTAATGATTCTGCCTGTTGAGATATCATCAGAAACTAGTATGACAATAGAGGATTACTAATCAACAGGTCAGATATAAGTGTCGCAAGATAATAGGAACATGGAAACAGTGGCAGCAGCCTCAGAGGACTGTTTTTTAAAATATTAAAGTCACCTGTAGGAAAAGGATGGAAGATAATTTTTTCTAGAGTCAGCTGTATATATAAAATAAAAAGTAGTTAACCTATTTAAGTAGTTTTTGGGCTTTTGGGATTAGAATCATCACCCGTGATGGTGATTGCCACATAACAACATCAACAGTATAACCACATCCTGGAACCTATAGAAGCACCTCAATCATCATTGAATTAAAGCAGTGACTGCTCTAATACTGGGTATCTACTTATGAATCACTGATGATTGCAGATAAATACCTTCTTAAATACTCAATTGTCAAATATCAGAATTTACTAAGTAATCCTTCTATGTTACTTTGAAGCTGGCTTGAAAACACACCAACCAGTTTTTACTTCTTCCTTTTATCAAGTCCTAAACTGCTCCAGTGCAAACTGTAGAAACCATTTTTACTCCATTTCCTTTATGACAGACATTGCAGTGACCATATGTATCTTTAGTTAAATCCAAACTACATTTTACATGTTGCTTAAACTTTGGCAGCACATCTGGGAAACATTTGTGGTATATCCCCATATGTCCTGATATGCCAGTGAAGAACAAATTATTCATTCGATCATTTCAGTTACATAAGAGGTAAATGAAAATGTTTGACAAACATGACCTGCAATATAGTGTAAAGCAAAAAGAAAAAGAAAATAGTCAACAAGCACCCTAGTTGACACCAGTTTGTAGAAAGAAAAGGTATTTGTGAGGGAAAGATAAATATGATTTCAAATTTGAAATCTCATGTTGGGTTCTTCTTTCTGTATTTTCTTTTAATTGACACTGGAGCATATTCAAATCTTTGTTGTTTATGTGTATTTATATGGTGGAAGGGTGCCATCTGTAAGCTTTGAGAGGATCATGACAGCTGGTTTATTTCTAGTTTATTAATATTTTCCAAGTATATTCCATTAAATTATTTGCTCCTGAGGAATTGAGAAACTGGATGAGATTCCCTATTTAGATCATTGTATTTGATATTAATTTGGGTTGTACAGAAATTAGCTATGCAGACTTGGTCAAGAATCTTTAATTGAGACCTTAATTTTTAGATTTGTAAAATGTGGTTATCAAATAGAGACTTCTCAGGTACAACAATTAGGTAAGATAAAATGTGAAAAACACTTAGTACAATATCTGCAAATAAAAGTGCTCAGTAAGTACAACTTTGTTTTTATCAGGCTCCTAATTTTTCCTATATGCAGGAATTTAAACCCTGAGAAGGTAAAGCAAATGTAAAAATCAATTAAAGAAAGACACATCTCTGATAATCACCTGATGACAAAATTCAAGATATGACAGATATTGAGAAGCTTAAATTAGCAAGATAATTTCAGGAAATAGTCTGAAAAAATATACATATAATAATTATTCTGTATAAAATGATCTGCTGTTTAATCTGGGACTTAGGAGTGCCAAGCATATGAATTTGTTCCTTCAGTCCTTCTTTGAAATGTTTCTATATCATACAAAACAGTGAGGGAAATAGTCCATGAGAGTCTCATGTTTATCTTAAACAAAATTAAGAAAATCTGTTAGAATACATGAGAGTCTCATGTTTATCTTAAACAAAATTAAGAAAATCTGTTAGAATACTGATTGCTTTTCATTATTGAGTATGTTTTCAGAATCCTTTATTTTCTGTGTCCAGAACTATACAGTAAAATAGCTTTATCAATGGCATTTTATATACCAAAAGGACTTGGAACAGAGGCAGATGTTTCTAAAAAATTGCAAAGGTAATTTTACTGCAAGATAGTGAAATAAAGATAAAATATTTGAATAATTGAAAAAACAAAATAAGAGAAACTGGTACTTGCTGAGAGAAGTTAGGTAAATTTGACATAATAGTATCCAGAAAGCCTTCTTGGACTGCAACACCACTGAGAGCAGTGAACAGCAAGGCCCCTGGACATTCCATCAGGTGTCAGACTGGCCTAAAGATGAGCTTCATTTAGAATTTAATTGAAAGAATTCTTTCTCAGGTCATTAAATGTTTCCTTGAAGCCATCCTTTACTTACCCATATTCTACTTACAGACTATGGGGAAAATATCAATTTCAAAGTTGATCTTTCATTTTCTGAGGGAAGATTGAAGCTTGCAAAGTAAAATGTCAAAGTCTCTCTTGGTCAATGGCAGACAGCACTTTTTAAATGTTATTCTCCAATAAAGAATGGTAATTCAATAAAATTATCAATTCTTTTAAATCAGAATGTAACTTTACTATGTTCTCTCATGTCAATGTTAGAAATCATTGCAATAAAATTCACAATTCAGATGTTTAAGTTTAAAGCAAAAAATAAAATAGAAATACACTCTTTCTGAAGATCTGTCCTGACCTAAATCTTGTAGTTTTCAAAACATCATTAGCCTAAAATTAGCACATGTGTAATTTCCAAATGCAAACATATGCAAATAACCTTGCATATTTTAGCTTCTAGGATTGGGACTCAAATCTGTCCTTGTGGTTTTAATAGTAATAATTTATATAAATTTAACAAAATAACTGTGCACAATTTTTGACAGAGTCATAGAAATTAAAATTTTACAGTTACAGTTTTTTAGAAAGTACAAATGCAACTTTCTAATGAGTAAACAGAGCTGTGGTCGTCCAAGGTGGGTGCCTGAGTCATTCAATGCTGTAATTATTTTTTACCTTTGCCCAGATTCAAAAATTGCAAATTAATCTACCATAAAATTATATTCTATTGAAACTGCAGTGTAATCTGAAAAAAGAGATGAATAACTTGATCCATGTTAAGGCAAAGGGCAAAAAGGAATGGAGATTTTTCAGAGTTCAATCTGCAAGCTGTTGGGAATTCTTTCATTTAGCTTTCCTTCCTTTATGCCACAAGCAATGAGCTCTATATGTGGAGCAAACCATAGTTTTTAATTTAACTCATTTGAGATAAATAAGATTTTTTTCCAAGAAAGATAGAGTAGCCCCTGTATGTTATGGATTGATCAATAATATACGAGCAAATTGAGTTTCTGCAGAGTTATACAAGTCCAGGCATAAATAATGAAAATAATTTAAAACAAACTGAGATATTGGGAAAAGGCAAACATTTATGAGTCTAGGCAAGATTTGTAACTGGATATTTATTAGTTACATGTTGGCTGAGGCTGTGTTCCCATGCAACTCTTGAGACCCAAGTAGTGTTAGACATGCTAGTATCTTGTTTGGGGATCAATCCCAAGTATACCAGTGGAGAAGTCAATATATGATACAATTAATAAGCAAGTTACCCCTGGGATACATAAAATAAACTTCAGAGTTGTCACATCTGTGAATGAGGAGGCTGCAGGTTTTTTTTATTATTAGTTGTGGAGTAGTCCCAAAGGTTTAATCTTTCCAGCATATGTCATCCTTCCCCCTCTTGACAGTGGCTGGAAAAAATCCTAACAAATATAGGTGTTTCCTGTACACCTGGAAAACACATACACACACTCACACACACATACACGGAAAGTGAGAGAGAGAGAGAGAGAGAGAGAGAGAGAGAGAGAGAGAGAGAGAGAGAGAGATTCATGGGTTAATTAGCAGTTTTAAGCAAGTTTGAATTTACCAGGTTCTATGGTACCAAGTAAGAAGATATGATAGTAATATATTCTCAGAATGTGGGGAATAAAGTGAAATTATGAAATATTATAGGGAGTAATAATAGGTTCCTCTAAACTATACACAAGGGTGTAGCTCAGGTGAAATCTATGTACAACATCCTTTCTCTCCCTGGTGCTGCAGAGTAAACTGCATTGTCATAACTACAAGCATGGATTTAGCTCAAATGAGGTTTTTAGCCAAAATACTGAAGAACTCCTGGAAATAGAGTCCCCTTTGCAGTTGAATGGATAAGGCTCTAAGAGTCTGATATGATGCCATGCATAATGTAGGTCATATTGCTAACTCTTTGAGCTTCACTCCATGCCCACCAAAAAAAATCTCCTGATTTTAAATCAATCCCAGATAGATTAATCTATAAAGAGAAGAGTTAATACTACATACTAATATAATTTTATTTGGCATTGTAAATTAGTAAAATTTAAAAGTTGATATCATGATATTGGCCAAGACAAAGTCAAGTTCCTGGATCTAGATCATGGCAAGTTCATCAGTATATTATGAGACCACCTAGTAATGCCTCTTTAAAGAACTATCTAGCCAGTATTAAGTCTGGTAAGAAACCTGAAGTCCTCAGCAATAGAGATCTAGTTTTCAGGGACTGAAATAGAGAATAGTGGTGTATTTGTAAGATTTCTGTCAGCATACAAAAATACCTGAGACACTACTTATGAAGGAAAATGAGGTTTATTTTGATTTATAGTTCTGGGAGTTAAAGTCCATTAATATGGACCTCTATTCATGGCAGCACATCATGGTAGGAGCATGTGCCTACCAATCTAACAGAGACTGAGAAATGGGATCTGCATATATCAGATTTACTTATGGACCTTTGGAGAACACTCATCCAACCATAGCAAAATTCTTCTTTATGTGCATTTCTATAATATTTTATTCATGTGTTTAAAAAATAATCACGTTTCAACACTGACCATCCTAGGAATATGTAGAATAAAATGTGCAATTTAGATTAACCTTAAGTTTAAATTAATTGAGAAAACATCCAGTTATATATGTATTCCTCAGAATTCTTACTACCTCAATTTCTAGGTTTAAAAAGTTGAAAAGATATTGTATACTCTAATTCTATTTAGAGATTCAAAATATATATTAACCTTTAAAGATTTGAGATGTTTTTAAGATATGTGTTCAACTTTAACTCAGAATTTTTCCTTACTTCTCTAAGGCCTCCTACTTTCTTTAATGACACATTTATTAATATCCCTTAGAATATATTAATAGATATTAATAGATATTAATAGATTATCATTTCCATCATTTTTTATTCTATTTAATGTGTTAAAAGTCATTATTAAAGTTTGTAATTGGGAAATTTAATCTATTTTTTCACATATTTATAAAGGTTGAATGCATTGTGATTATTTATTTTGCCCTGGAATAATATTCAAATCAATTTCTGCTTATCTTCTTTTTACATAACGTTGGTTCTCTTAATAACAATACAATTTACCAAATATAGAAAACTGCATTTTCATTTCTCAGATCACAAGAAAATCTTTTCGAATTCTGTGCAAATATTTTTTTTCCTGCATTTCCTAGTGTACAGCTATTTGCATTGCTAGGTCAATATGCTTGAGTTGCAAATATAAACATTGAAATGATCTGAAACTCCCTCTGACAGAGAGGTTTCCCCCACTGATAGTCATTTCTTCTTGTATATTTTGCTGTGTAAAAAATTCAATTCTCTGTTCAGATATTAAGGCTTTGCCAGGGTTGGGCTTTTATGTCATTAACAAATTGTGGGTATCTCTTTCATTACCTGGAAGGAGTGAAGATAAAAACAACACCGACTCTGAAAGCATAAGCAAATAAAAAGATTTCAAAGTCTGACTGCTAGCTGAGATTTTCTTTAAGCTCAATATATATAGGCATCTAACTGGGAGTGGGGTGTGTGTAAGCATGTTTATGTGTGTATGTCACTGAGTGTATGTGGGTACTCATATGTGAGCAATCATGCATGCATGCCCATTAGCTTGTCTTACAGCCTTGTGTCAACTGACACCTTTTTTGCCTCTAAAAAGAGACTAGAATCTTGATTTTATAATACATTTTCTCATAGGAACAATAATTGTGAAATATCACAGTGAGTGAATCCATCATTACTAATATAAAATGTTTAAACTAAGAAGAGAGTTTATATTTGAGGGTGAAATATATGGAAAAGAGAGAGGCATTGAACTACACACTATTTTTTTGTGTGTGAAAAACCTAAATGAAATTTGAGGGTATCTAGAGAAAGAAAAAGGAACCAAGAAGCCCAGTACTGTCAGAGTCTCTCCAGAGTTTATGTGATTGAGTGGATTAGGCACTTTCAATAATAAGACTCAGGCTTAATCTAAACTTTAAAAGGGACTTATGGAATTTATAATAACTCTCCCTAATGTCCATGGCACTCTCATTTTCCATTTAGCTTTCTTTTCATTAGTATGTTTATGCTGGACACTAACATGTACCACATATTTTTGTTTAACTACATCTCTGAGGATCTCAGAACTGTGTGGACAATTTCAGACTCCATTAAAAATCACATTTATCAGTGATTATGAAGGAGTGAACAACTACAAAATAGGGAACAGACTGATTTTCTCAAGTTCACAGAGGGAAGCTGTAATAGACACAGGAGAATAAAGTAAGTTTTGTGATTTGATTAGCTGAAAGCTTCCTACTGCACCTTTCCAACTGGGAGACTGGAAAATGAATGAATGATATAGCCTTGTGGGCAGGAGGCAATAGAAAGGAGTGCAGGAAATCACCTCAATCCACTGGATTAGCACTGCCATGAAATGGGATGGTCCCTGTGCATCTCTTGAAACATGTATTGTTTTCTAATTTTGGGGGGTATAATATTCATAGTAGTATCTTGTGATACTTTTTTGTGTCTGCAGTATCAGTTGTAAAGTCTCCTTTTCATTTATAATTTCACTTATTTGTGTCTTCTCTTTTGTAACTTTTGCTAAAGCTTTGTCAATTTTTACAAAATTATTTCAATTTCATTTATATTGTATGCTTTTTTCTAGTTGTTATCATTAATTTCTACTCTTGATATTTATCACTTTCTCTCTTCTTTTTTCTTTAAGAATACCATTAGGTTATTTGGGGTATTCCTTTTCTTCCTTGCTACAAGGGATTGAACTCAGGGACATTTAGCTACTAAGTGACATTCCGAGCCCTTTTTTGTTATTTTTTTAATTGAATCAGGATATCAGTTGCATAGGGCTGACTTTAAACTTGTGATTCTCCTGCCTCAGCCTTCTGAGCTTCTGGAATTTTAAGAGTGCACCACTGCACTACTGCACCACCCATGCCTGGCACTTATTTTTTGTATAGGTACTTCTTGTTAGTGATTTTCCTTTACAAAGTAATCACACTATATCCCATGTTTTAGAATATCATGTTTCCAGTTTTGCTTGTTTAAACATACTTTCAATTTTTACTTTTATTTTTTTTCTTTATTCTGGAGCATAGTGTTTAATTTATACTTAATTGTGAATTTTCCAAGCCCCTTTCCTTTATCAATCTCTATTTTCAATATCATTTACTCAGAAAAGATAATCAATATTATTTGTTGAGAGCCACAGCCGAAGGGGCCCCAGCAAACTTCCAGCTGCCAGATGATGGATCACAGAGGCCCCAGCAAACTTCTAGTTTCCAGCAGATTGGCTCCTCTGCAGTGATGCTATTGGGCTGTTTCCCGCCCTTTCAGACCATGGAGCTGCTCATTGGGGGGCTTTATTTGGCTCCGCCCATGCAAACCAGCCAATTGGCAGAAGGAGTGGGAGGGTTGAGAGGCTTGTGGGAAGATGTGGTAGCAGTTGGGCTCTGAGGGAATTCCTTAAGAGCTCATGTGGTCTGGCGTGTGTTCTAAAAATAAAGTTGGTTTCTGCTTGATAAGTGGCTCTTGAATTGTGCTAGGCCAGACTGCAGCAATCATTTCAGTTTTTTAAAATTGATTAATTCTTGTTTTGTGTCCTAACATGTAATCTGTACTTCAAAATGATCTAGGGGCATTTTAAATGACTATGTATTCAGGTGCTGTTAAATTAACTGTTCTTTTCTAATATGCACTTTATATAGAAAATTTTCTTATATTTTTTTTTCTGTGTGATCTGTCCATAATTGAAAGTGGTATATCAAAGTCCCCTACTATCATTGCATTGCAGCCTATCACCTTTCAGATCTATTAATACCTGTTTTTAATGTTTAGAATCACTAATTTTGGGTGCCTATATATTTGCAATTCTTATATCCTTTCAGTGAATTAACCCATATATTTATACGATGGCCTTCTTCTCTTGTTTTAGTTTTTTAAAATTTAAGGTGTATATTATCTGATAAAGTATAAGCTACTCCTGTTAGCATAATTACAGCTATCTTCCTTTTCCCTACCCCTAATTTATGAATACTGTACTTATTCCCTAGAAATAGAAAGTAGCCCAAGATAAAACCTACTGGGACTGTGGGGAAAGCAGGCCCCCATAGACATTGGGATTGCCAGCCCAGGTGTCCTCGAGGTGCCGTGGAGTCTCTGTCAGCATGCGCTGGGGAGGAGATTGAACTCCAGCCGAAAGAGCGAGGTTTGGGTAGGCATTCGGTGTTGCCTCTAGGCCTAGAGGAGGAGTCATCCCCAGGAACTTGGAGCTCACCTGAGGATGGTGGCATATGCTCCCCTAGTACTTCATCCCTGGCCCTTGACCAGGAGTCTCCTGTAGGAAGAGGGAGTGCATGAGGAGATATCAGTATAGAGAAACGCGAGGACCTGGAGGGCCCCGGATGGCGAGACTTCTGATCCAGCAATGAATGGCCCCAGAACGAGAGCAGGGAACCTTTGGATCCTCCTATGCAGTGTAATCAGGATGAAGAATCCTTGACTTTGCTAATTCAAGTGCTGCACATTCAGCCTCAAAGTCTTCAGTGGAATCTGAACCTCCTCTGGAACAAACTGGGCTTCTTCACACAAGACTTGGTTTATTCCTTCTTCTTGCAGTTTGCTCCAGAAAATAAATTAAGTACCAAAGTACCCGAGATCAGTGTTTCTTTAAACAATGCAGTGATAGTACTGGCCAAATCTCCACAGAGCCATGGACGTTGGCAGAGTGGTACTATGATTTAAACAAAGATTATTTGAAAGAAAAGTTGTTTCTTAATGAAGAAAATGTTAATGAGTTTCTTGAAAAGGTCCTGTGCTCTCCATTCACACAGAAAATGTCCCTGTCCCCACCATTAATTGAAGTTCTTCAGGTTACTGATGAGAAGATTCAAATTCACGAAGAGTTACAAGAATGTAGTAATCCTGATCAGCTTCAAGGAAAGGAAAAAAATCAATGAAGAATATCCTCTAACTGAAATAGAAAATGTAGATCATTTTACCACCTCTACAACTGATTCTGATTCATTTATAGCAGTTAAAGCACTAGAAATAGATACTTGTTGTTCAGTTGCAGGATTTCAACAAGAGTCTCTTGATGTTTCTCAAATGCTATATGGAAAATCAAAACAACCTGAAGCAAAAATGGAACCTGCTTTTATTAAACAGAAACGTTCTACTGACTCAAATGAGGACAAAGATAATTTAAAAGAACAGGTAATAACCAAAGAAAAAGAAATGGATGGACATCACATATCTTCTTTACTGAACAAAACTATAGTTCACAATATACCTGATTTTGATAGCATAAAAGAAACCAATATACAAGATGGTACTGTGCATATTATTAAAGATTATGTGACACATTGTGTATTAACTTTTCAGAATTCTTTGCTATTTGATTTAGATTAATTCTATATTATTTTGGAAATTAAATGTTGAGTAAAAAATTTTTGGACCTAAAATAGTTTCTTTCTGTTAAACAGTAAAACAAAGTTAGTCAACAAAAAAATACAACTAAAATTTGGAATTTTAATTCCAATGGGTAAACTGTATTTTTCCCTTTAAATAGTTTAATAGTTTAAACTTGGAGATGTTTTATAATTCATCTAGTAGATATAGTTTTTGAAATAGAGATGTAAAATAGTTTTAATACAACCTGTGTGTGAGTGTGTGTGTGCGTGTGTGTGTGTGTGTGTGTGTGTGTGTGTGTGTGTGTATATATATATATATATATATATATATATATATATATATGACTTATGTGTTTATTTTTGCTTCTTCTGCTTACCCTTACTTTCAAATTTCAAAATAAATATTCACCAAGTTGTGTTTGTCACACAAAACAAAACAAAACAAAACCCTACTGGCCTGGAGAAGTGCTTGTCTCTGTTCTGTCATTGAGAAGACAACCAGTTCCTCCCTGCAATGGGGAGGAACTGGTTTCCCTGTTCTCTCCTTGAGAAGATTAAGAGACATGCCAGTTTCCCTGTTCCCCCTCTGAGAAACAGGAAAACTACCTGTCTCTGTTCCCAAGAAACAAACATGCCTTTCACAAGATCAGGGGATGCTCACTATGTCAGTCAAGAATAAATCCACCGCTAGCCTGTGGCTCTGATTCTAGCATAGTATCACTCTCACCATGTAAATGATGACATTCAAGGGGGAATTGCTGTTGAGCTCTTTCCCTTGCTGCTTCTGCCCTTCTGTGTGCAGAGCAGCCTTGTCAGACTCCTGAAAATAAACCCGCTTCTTATCTCAGGTGTGTGTGTGTGATTAGTCCTGTGCCACTATTCTTTCAACTCCTGTTCTCTTTTGATTTCCATTGGCAAGAACATTTTATTCCTTCCTTTCCAGGTTATATATGTCCTTACAGGTAAAGAAAGTCTTTTTTAGGCAGCATATAAATTATTTATTTTAACTACTCATTTAGGTACACTGTGCCTTTGATTGCAGAGAACTTCACTTATATTTAAGGTAATTAAGGTAATATATTTAGTGGATATTTTCTATATCATGAATATCCTCATTCTTCCACCACTACATCTTTGACTATAGAGTGGCCATTTAGGAATCTTTAAGCCTGTCTTTTCTATTTGTCTTTCAGTTTGTGTGGCAACTTGACCATACAGATAAAATTAAAGGCAGTTCAAAGCAACACTATTAATAAAGCTTTCCTGAGGTGAAAGCCCAGTGGTTCTAACTTTAAAGCATAGAGGCTGATTGTTGTACACATGGTTCAGGTAATTGGAAATGATTGCAGAACAGCTCACCAAAGGTGGTGAACAAAGACATCACACTTTTTACTCACCTTTTAAATCACAGTATGGGTTTCTTTAGAGAGCAGATATTCTAATAGATTTTATGTACTAATAGATTTTAAACTTAATGTGTGTATGGCCACAGAGCTACAGAATCCTGGTGTCTTTGTGAAGACAAGTGATCATGGTCATGGCTGGAAATGGAGAGAAGACCAGATATTCAAAAATGACTCCTGAAAGTTTTAGCAAACAGTACATTAAGACTGAATAAGTGGCTCTTTTAAAATTATAAATTAATCTTATCAAGAGCCAGTAAGAATGCCACAAGCAATTTAATATTTGGATCACCAGCACTTTGCTGTGCACAACATGTATTGATGAGCTGCCATTTTTGTCTCTTGTGAAAATTAAATGGAAAATGTGTGTGGCCAAAAATACTAAATGGTTCAGTTATAGTAAATGTGAGCTTAGTGCTAATTAACATTCTGAGTCTTGCTTCTCATCTAATTTCAGATAACTAGACTGCATAATAAAAGAAAAACACAAAGGTTTTCACAGAAAGAGTGTATCTGAACACATTTTTTTTTCCTTTGGACAATAAAAGAACATTTTCTTCAAACAGAGTGCTAGATAAAAAAACAAATTCATCTTCTGTTTTGGAAGAATACTCTCACTTCTATTGTGTTTCTATTTTACCTGGTCTAAATTTATACATCTATAACCATTATAATTTACTCTTATATTATTTTCTATTTGTAATATTAGGACCATTATTTCCTATAATTAAATATTTTCAAATTACCTTTATAAACACACACATACCATTTAATGTATTCGTTCTAGCCATGTACCTGACAGGAGGTAGATTTCCCTAATTCTATCCAACCCTCAGTAGATCACATGGAAACTAATTGCCCCCTAATTATCATTAGCTCCTAATTGCCTCCTAATATTACCATTTTTTTGCAATTGTCACAGCCCCTAAGTGAATAATGTTTGCATAGCAAATTCTCAGCGAACAGTTTCCAAATTAAAGCAAATTATGAATTTAGTGTGTTTTAAGCTCTATCCCTCATAAAAGTCTTTTATCAAAGACAGATTTTTAGAAAGCTTTGAAATTTTACTCCCTTTATGTAATTATTTCTGATTCCTTATTTATTTTGAGGGGAAAATTATTTCTTTTTATCAGTTCTTGAAAATTTTTACTGAAATATAAACGCAGACTCTATCAAGAGGATTACAGAAAATTGCATACAAGATGTTTGCCAAAGAGTTTCACCTATCCGGTGAGAAATTAATAAAATAATTAACCCAAATGTAAAGTGAATTTTTCTAATTGACTTAAATAAGAGTGCACAGAAGTAGAGGGTTGTATTGATGGAAAATCCGTTTAACAGTAAACTTCTTCCTGGTGAACCTGTGGCTAACAGAGAAACAATTTTAAGTCCATCATCGGGTTTTGTATTCCATTACTACTTAGGTCTATTCAGTATAATGTATTTCAATTCATGTAATATACATTAACATCAGATACAGATGAACAAATAAATTTATTTAGAATCAAAGCTTTGTCCATAGGTAAATCAATGACCAAGTAAGATACCAGTACAGAGATAGCAATTAAGGTTCATTTTGAAGGAAATTATGAGAATATGGGTCAGAGTTACCTGCATTGTTCTTCATGGAGAGTTTTCCTACAGGGAATCCTATGGGAGCAAGAGGACCAAGGGGGGCCTAGCCTGATGCAATGCTGCTGAACTCTTTAGATAAAATCAGTATTCTATTTACTATTATGTTGGTTTTTAAGTATAGAGAGAGTTTTTCTCCACTTACAACACAGAAGCACTGACAGTCAGAGTTTTTTGTTGAAATAGGCATTTTCTAAATTTTTTTTTGGATTCACAAACTTATTTCATATGTATATATACTAAAGTTTCCCCCCATGCTTTCTTTTTTTCCCCAAACTTATTTCTTATATGCAATACAATCTCATAATGTTTTCTAAAGAATTACAAAGAAATTTACTCGTATTTGTATGCTATATATTTAAGACACATCTGCTAAGTATTTTTAAGTATAAGGAAGATAATTATAATATATGTGTCTTCCTTTCCAGCTCTGTGGGTCAAGATTGTTATTGTTTTTACCCTATAGGTTTGCTTTGCTCTTGTAGGGTTCTAAGACCTCTCCTTTGTGGCAAAGGACAATGTTAACAGATCCTAATATCAACAATATACCACCTATAACAATTTGTTGTTATTAAGACATCTACAGTTTAGTCTAAATGTATAGAAATGTTGGATTCAATTATTGTCTAAAATATAATCAGTAGTTTTGTAAAAATGTTTACAGATTCAGACGGTGGACAATGAACAGCAAGTGTGGTGTAGAATGATTTGGAGGGGATAGGATTGAGAATATAGAGTTAATATATCTGAGGGAGTGTGACAGAGAAACCTAATGAAGAGAGTTAGTATCAAGGGAATAGACAGGAAGTATTCTGTACTCCATCTTGGATAACCTTTCTCACCCTATTTTATGGGGGCAGCCCTCAGAGTGGTTCTCCATCTGGCAAGGTACCAGGTACGTTGGAAGACAGAAGAGTACATATAACAAACATACATGTATTTAGAAAAATACAAGATGTTAAAATAGTAAAATTTGGAGGGGGAAAGAAAAATGAAAGAAGAAAAAGGAAAAGAAAAGGGAAAAGGGCAAATATAATACCTCTATATTAAATTATCCAGATGACTCAGTCCTCCAAATCCTATTTAATGCAAAGTTCTGTTTTCACATATATTGAGAATGTGAGGGATGGAGGATAAGGGGGTAGAAGAGATAGAAGAAAAACATACTCAAAAGAAAAACCAGGGTTATTGCTAGTTTTAGAGATCCATATCTTCTGTTTCTCTTCTTATCCAATAGGTGACATTGTCTCTTTTAAGCTGGTGTCTCTGCCATCAGAATGGTGTAGGTAACCAGGGTGGGAAGTCTGGTCTTGATGTAGAGCATTTGGAAGCGGGGAGTGCCATTTGCAAGTCCCTACAAGGAGAGTGCACCTCATGGGTCTCTTTTTGGGATCACTTGTCTGAGTTGTGTGCCCGGTATAGTCTCCCTCTCTTGCCTAGACATTTCCCAGTTCCTGGTCTCTTGGTTAGGCTACAAACTTTAGTCCCCTCCCCTCTCACTTCACAGTTCCAACCTACCGGACTTCTTACACACAGACTCACACCAGTTGGGCGGCACCCTCGTTGCACTGCACACCTGCCTAACTGGGAGCTGTTTTTGTGTTGAGTGGTCACTGTTCTGAGTTATCACCACTGGTTTGGGGGTGTTGGATACTTGGTACCTGGCCAGATGGAGCACCACTCTGTGGGCTGCCCTTATGAAATATGGTGAGAAAAGTTATCCAAGATGGAGTTGGTCTTCTTCCAGTTCCGGGGTGTCTGGAAAGCTGTGGGGAGCTGGATGATGGCATTATGCTGTGGCTAGGTAGTAGCCAAGTGACCTGCATGAGAGTAGAACAGTCTGGAGTTCTGCAGAGGTGCTGATTGGTGATTCTGCTAAGGTGCTTGAGAGCCGTGTGTGGGCTAGAACTTCGGGCTTTGGCTTTGGGGACCCAGAGGTCTGGAGTGCTGCTTGACGCTGAGGCTCTACGCCCTGTTCGGGGGTCACGGGTGCTGGTGATTTCTGTGGAAATCAGCTATATAGGGGTTCTCTTACACACTCTGAGATGCAGTATTCCAACTAGGTGAAATATGGGTCATCGAGTGACACAGGATGCTGACTCCCTCTGGTCTGCCCTCTTGAAATCCCTGGTCTGTCCTTTAAGGGAGATAATTTATTATTCTTTATTTAATCTCTTTAATTCATTCTCTTTATTTTTTATTGATCTGTTCAGATGTTCAATTCTTTTCTTTATTCAGTCTTGTTTGTAACGCTATGTATTCCTAAGAACTTATTCATTTCTTCCAGGTTATACAATTCATTGTCATATACTTATTATAAGTTTTGTCTCCTGTGACCTGTTGTATTTCTCTAATGTCACTTGTAATATCCTCTCTTTTATTTATGATTTTACATATTAGCATTTTCTCTTGTTTTTTAGTTCAGATAAAGTTTACCATTGTTTATTATTATTTCCTTCCTTCTAAAGCCAGACTACTTTAGTTCTTTTTCTATTTTCTTAAGAGATAAGTTATATCTTTCACCTTCATATATTTGAACATTTGTATTTATCCCCAGAATCTGAAAATTTTCTATTTCTTTAAATAACCTTTTTAACTTCCTTCATTAAACTTCTATAACTTCTATAACTTGAATACTTGCTCTTTTGATGCTGTCTTGTCTTCTCAATCTTTTTTGTTGCTAATACTTTATATTGCATTTTAATTTCACTCATTATACTTCTCATCTCTGTTAAATTCTTATTTGGAATGTTCATTTTTTCCTGATTTTATTGGCTTTTTTCTCTTAAGTTTTCTTGAAATTTGCTGAATTTTCTTAATGCATTTATATGAACTATTTTTCAGACAGTTTTGTATATCTCCAATTTTTTAGGGTCAGTTACTAGGATATTGCATTATTTTGGTGGTATTATGTCTCCTTGTTTTTGTTTGTATTTTTTTTCTCTATTTTTACATCTGCCCATTTGAAGAAATAAGGTCTTATTTCAGTTTTTGAAGAATGATTCTGTCTTGGAAGGTCTTCTCTGATCAGCCCATTCAGAAGTTCTGGGCAAGCTATGTAGCATGGTCAACATTTAGCCAATGTCAGATTCCTATGGTATGCTGGCCTGGTGTCTTGAGTTGGTGGCACTGGGCCAGAAACCTGTACCACTAAAATGAAAACCTTTGGCTGAATCTGTGGAGGGTGAGATGAATCTGTATCTTCAGGACTGACTTGCAAATTTGGTTCATGGGGATTGACCTGGTGTTAGTGTAGTCTTTGGGCCTGAGATTGAAGGGGTATTACATGGGAATGGACCTGGAGCCTAAGTCTATAGGCATAGGCATAGGGTTAAGATCCACAGGAACCAGCCTGAAATCTGGGTATGCAGAGGTTACCAGCAGAACCTGGGTAACCCAAGTCTAAGGAGGTATAACTCATTCTAGGGTTTACCAGGGTGAACCTAGGTCCCTGGTGACTGACCTAGATCCTGGGGTCAACCTGCTAGCCTGATACATAGAGCTATGGGATCCTCTCCTGGAGTCTAGGACTGTGGAGATTAGCTGGTCTGTGGGTCCATTGGTGCTCATCTGCAGGCTGGATATATGGGGTACACGGATACTGGCCTGCATGTCAATGAAGACTAGCCGTAGTCTTGCCAGGACTTTGATTCCATGGACATGTTTTTGAAGTGTATATTTATAGGGGCCAGTCAAGGGATAACATCTATTGGTAAAGGACTAGATTCTGGATCTCCTTGAGAAGACATGTGCATGGGTCTGCTGGAAGTTGAGACTAAAGGGCTAGCATAGAGAATAGGTCAAGGGGGCTATTCTGGCACAGTGCAGGCTTAGAGTTTGAGTACATGGGTGATGTCATTTTATTTGAAGTCAGGGTCACTAATGTGGACCCAAGAGGAGATTTAGTAGCAGTTATATACACCTAGCTGACTCTGGGATAGTCTGTAATATAAACCTGGGCTGCAGTGGCTGGCCTGAGGCTTGGTAATCCTGAAGTCTGGAAACATGGGAGGCAGCCCAGAGTATGGATCAGTAGAGCTCTCTTGACCTTGGGACAAATCTGTAGCCAAATTCAGTGGGGTTGACCTGGCACAGGGTCACTCTGGCATTTAGGCCAACTGGTAATCTGGTGATAAAAGCATCCATCCAACACTGAAGTATCTCATACACCAAGTATGCTAGGCAGACATGGAGCCTATGGCCATGGGATCCAACCTGATACCAAGTCAAGTCTGAAGGCTCATTCTCCAAAAGCAGCCTGAAGTTCAGGGCTATGCAAGTCTTCTGAACTTGGATTTTACTAGGAATGACTGGTATTGGTCTCTGAATTCAAACCTGGATCTCATTTCCTTCTCCTTCCACCACCTGGAGGGGTATGTGTTTTGTATTTTTGTTATTATTATTGCTATTATTGTTTATGATGATGATTATTATTTTGGTACTGGAAAATGAACCCACAGACATTTTAACAATGAGCTACAACCTCAGCTTTATTGTTTATTCATTTTATTTTGAGGCAGGGTCTTGCTAAGATGTTCAGGCTGGCCTCAAACTTGTGATTCTCCTGTCTAAGTCTTTAAAGTCACCGGAAATACAGATGCACTCCACTGTGCCCATCCCTGAAGTGTATTTCTTTTAGTGCTTGTTCTGATTGTAGTTTGAGAGTTATAATGACATGATGCAAAATAAATCAGTCCTTCCTATATCCTTCAAAGCCTCTTTCCTTACATACATGCATCACTTAACAACAGAAATACATTCTAATAAATGCATTGTTATATGATTGTGTTGCTATATATACATTATAGTTTGTACTTACATAAACCTAGCTAGCATAGATCAATCACTTGACGTGGTCTTTGGATATAATCAAGAGACATGATAAACATGAAATGTATGAAGTTGTTACAGATATAACATGGCATACTACTTTATGATAAACTTGTTTTTATAGGCACAAGGAGTATATTCTAATGATAAAAAAAGTATGATATAGTAACTACATATAGTAGTAGCACAGTCATTTATTTTTAGTATTAAGCATTATGTACCTATACCACCTGTACTACCATTTATATGATGGGCAGCACAGTAGGTTTGTTTGCACCAGCATCACACAAACATGTGAGAAACACATTTCATTATTATATTTTCAAGGCTCTTGCTAAGCAACAGGAATTTTTTCAGCTCCATTATTATCTTACGGGAATACTGTTGTATATGTGGCCTGTCATTGACCAAAAAATTGTGGTTATGCAACACATAATAATATTTCTTTGCTATACCCAGGTGTTTTCATCCCTCACCTGGTCTCCTTACCTTTTGTAAAGATATTTTTGTACAGAGATAGTTGTTCCAATGTATGTTTCTATGCATATAAAAAGTAAGAAATCCTATTCCACTGTATTGTTGAATTTACAGAGAATGTCAGATATGTACCACTTTATTTCTATTTTAGAAATAGGATGCTAAAACTCGAGAGAGGTTGAGTGGCTTAGGCCAAATCATAAACACTGAAATTGAATTCCATGAAATTGAAATCCATACTCTGTTTCCATTTGGGAAACACCAAAATAAACTGGGTCAGAGTACAGAGCATATGTAGACTACTGAATATGTAGAAAGATAGTATAGAGTGTTTAGTGTATAGAACATAGATTCAGACTTAATACTATTAAAAACACCTCAGGTTATCTGCAAATAAGAGGTGCTAAAGAAAAATTGCTTTGTCTTCATGTATTCTGTTGATAGTTTAGTTGCATAGTATCTTAGCATATATTACTACTCTTTAGGGCATTAATGATATAGATGGCATTGTCCTATGTACAATTTAGCATGGATAGTTGACAGAGAGGCTATATTGTACAGCTGACAAGAGCACTTCCCCTAAAGTCAAAGGCCAGGTTGGGAAGCCTCACAAACTGCCTACCTTGCACATGATCCTTGATTTATTTTTGTGCTTAGTTTCATTCTCACTAGGTAGTTGTGAGAATTGGATGAATTAATACATGTGAAGTCCATCATTGATGAAGAGCATGTTGTAAGTGGCTTAATAAATGTTAGCCATTAATGATAGTATAGATTTTGTTTTCATGCATCTTGGCTTAATGCAAAATGAACAGATTTTTAAAGAGATTAAGTTCAAATTCAATACTCCTTATTCCTGAGGAGTGGCAGACACCTCAATGCCCTAGGCCAGGCCTTGGGATCCTAACATCTAAGTGCATCAACCAATATCTAAGAAGAAATTGTGTTTAGTAGGTAGTAATAAACTTATTTTGCTAATATAGGTAATAGGTTATTTTTTTTACCTTAAGTGAATAATTTTATCCACTAGGAATAAAAAATATCATTCTCTCTAGAATAATGCTAGCACAGTATATATGTTGATGTTATGAAAGTTCTTTTTCATGTACTTTAAATGATGCAATTCACATACACATACACACTCTCACAAAAATGAAATATGGCCTAATGATTTAAGATTTAAACACTCTAAAATGAAATGTGGATCTTCTTCCTGGAAGATTCCCCAAGAAATATATCTTCATATTAAACATTCTTCAAAATTGCTAATGGTAAGTTTGGTCTCCTGAATCAGAGCATCAGTACCTGCTATTTTATTTACCTAAGCTGCTCCTCCAAGTTTTTTCCACCCTTACCATCAAGCACTCTTTTCCCATGAAGTCTTGATTGGCTCTCCATTTCTTTGTTAGTGTCCCTACCTCTGATTTTTTTGGATTATATCTGCCATAGTCCTGCACCACATAACAATGACTAGGCAAATTATGTTCCTAACCACACTGTAGACTCTAAAATGAAAGAAAATTGCTTTCATTTTGGTATTTTAGAAGTCTGAAATGGTCTCTTGCAGAAACTCAGTAGATGTTTGATTAAGTAAAGATCCAGTTACTTTACATAAGTAGGGTGATATGGATCCTTGATATTTTTTTCTCGTACTTTATATTCCTAATTATTTCTTTTTCAGATTTCCTAAATTATTTGAACAGGTAAACCCTATTGCTTTATATACATATTTACCCTGAAAGATTTTACCGGCTGTTACCTTGAAAATACAAAATCTTTGTAATGAAGTTAAAATTTTCACATTTTTAAAAACCTTTATCTAAGAATGTTATAAATATAAAACGTTAATATTGTTTCCATCTGAGGTTGGAAATATTTTCTCTGTGCTACTATCTGCAGATGGTAAATAAATCATAGTTATAAGAAAAATAATGCCTTTGGATTTAAGAAAACTTTTAGTCATCCTTCACAACTCATTGCAGATATAATTTTATATCTCCTTTCTTGTCTGTTCCCTCCATAGGGATCCTTCTAATCTCTGGTCTGTTGCTAAATCTTATATATAGTGAGGCATGTGCCATTCTATAATATTGTAATTTTTGATGTCCATCTTCATATGTAGGCTGCTTTCTAGTAAAATTTAGATCCTAAACATTTTAACTAGATAAATTTTCTGGGTTGAGACACCACCAGTCCCCACAGGCTAAACTGAAGCCACATCTTTGCCCAACCTGCTTTCTGACATGAAAATCTGAAAAGAAGGGAAACCTTCCTCCTATCATCATCTCCTAAATTTATGCCATCTTAAAGAAGACAGAAGGCTGAAAGAGGAAATTGTAGTTGGACACAATACCTTTATTTTATTTATTTATTTTTCCTTTAATTGATTTATGTATATTTAAAATTTCTTTAATCAAATCCTGATATATTGATAGGTTTAATTTTTGCATGAAACTCCTTGTGAAAAAGATAAAAGAAATAGCTTAAAATTTTTAAGTTATTATTTCATTTCAAGAGATCAAAAATCTTTAAAAAGTATTATCCTTTCCTAAAATCACTAGTACAAACATCATTTTAATTGAGTTTTCAACTACCAAAAATTATTATAAAAAATTAGAGCTTCTTTCTCTGTAATAACGCTATCTGAGGGAAATCCTATATTTATTTTAAAAAAGCATGAGCATTTTAAACAACCATTATTTTGATTATTTCTCACTGTTTATTTATTAAGACATATTAGTTATGAACATGACAGAACACTGACCATAATGAAAAATAAATATCTTATAATTAAGATAAATCATAACCAATTCTGTTGGAAACCAGTATGCCAGTCTTTTATTTAATGTTACCCATTCTTGTAAATAAATAATTATGGGTAAGGTGAAATTAAAAGTTAATATTTTCTGGAGATTTACTGATGATTGATATGTTTGAATAAAAACATAATGACTGCATGGAATATTAACAATATGCAGAAGTGCATCTCTTCAAATTAATGTTTCCTCTGTTCCCAGCCTTCATTCCTGCTCAGCTCCACAAAAGGCAATAATTTAATCAGTGTGAGAGATTAAGCTGCACAAGCCTGTTCCTGCATTGTTCAGTAGGACAGATGTCTTCAATTACTATGACAGTGTACACTGTGTGTGAGTCAGAGGTGAAGTGTGTGAGATTTTTAGTTGAATTTCATTTGGATCAAATCATTTACAAAGAGCAAGCTAAGGATGAATTGCTAATGGAGAATCTGAAAGAAGTATTACTAGTAGTTACTCTAGGATGGCATGACTCAGCAGAGAACTTCTCAGTGATTTGGACTGATGACACCCAATCTGATTTGGAGTGTTTGATCTCTTCTGTGTAAAAAGTATAAGGATATTGAGAGATTGTGCTATAACCCATTTTGATTCATGTTGCCTATCCATGAAATATATTTCTTCAAGTGATAAGGACATGCATTCTTTTTTAAAATTATTTTTTAGTTGTAGTTGGAAACAATAACTTTATTTTATTTATTTATTTTTTCTATGGTGCTGAGGATTGAACCCAGGGTTCTACACATGTGAGGTGAATGCTCTTCCACTGAACCACAATCCCAGCCCATGTGTTCATTTTAATAGTAAAGAAATACTGATTCTAAACTCTTCTTCTCTACTTTGACATATTCTTGGAATTTAATATTTTTTTCATGATTATACTTGAAATATCCAGTTACATATCTCTCAAACATTACCTCTCAGGCCGAATTTTTGCTTGCAAATTTCCCCAAATACATGAGTTACCCAATATTTCTACAGATTTTCTCTATTCAAAGAGGGATGCTGGAGTCACATAATTGAAGGGTTTATCAATTTTAAATTGGAGCTCACAGCTTAATTGTAGTACCACAGTGAGATTCCTGTGTCTACTCCAGCTCACAGGCTAACCTGAAGTCACACCTTTGCCTAACCTGCTTTGTGACATGAAAAGCTGAAAAAAAAGGGAAGCCTTCCTCCTAGCATCATCTCTTATATTTACCTCCTCTTAAAGAAGAGAAAGAAGGCTGAAAGAGGAAAGAGATCTACATTAATTAAGGGTCCTTGATTTGGAAATGTGCATTCAGAGAAAGTAGACTCCTCCTCCATACCTCTACATACCTTATCTCCATAAATGACCATAACTTCTGCCCACATCAACAAGTGTTCTCATCTTTAAAACAAACTGTTACTTCTTTGAACATAGAAAATCATGGAAGCCTTGTACCTACCCTGAAACTTTCATTCTTCCACCCAGATAATGGTTTTCAGATGAGTCACATCACTTTTAAAGACTCCCAGTGGCCTTCAAACATTTCAGGCTTCCAAACTTCTGACCTCAAAAATTGTCACATTTTTTTTCTCTTACCTTTTCTCTCCTCTCCCTGGATTCCAGCCAATTAGTCCCCTTTTAATTTCTCAAACACATCAACATACTCTGTGTAAGGCCTGCTCTGCTTAGGCTGATTTTTCACCAGGTCTGCAGCTGGTTTCTGTTTATTATATATGTTTCATCTTAACTATAGTTCCCTCGATATTTCGTGACCTCATCATTTCCCATCCAGACATACTTCATCATAATACATATTCCTCCCTGGTACTTTCTAGCTCATTTGTTTTTATTCATTGTTTTCCTTGATTTATTAAAGACTTATTTTATCTCTTTCCACTTCAAAATATTCTTTGTTTACTTATCTTCTTGAAGGCATCTCAGCCCAGAACAGCATATATGACATAATGAAAGTTCAGTAACAGGTGCTGAATGAGTTAATAAATGCACATTCAGAAGATGAGCTGAATGGTTATTTCTATTTACAGGATAAAAACCCTTCCAGATGATGTTAGCTATGTGCCAGAGATGTGTAGGTGAAAGGGTACAGTTGTTGTGATTGACTTATGCTTAATGATTTCTCCTGTCAGGCCCCCAAGATATTGACAGTGTGTGTGTGTGTGTGTGTGTGTGTGTGTGTGTGTGTGTGTGTAGGGGGTGTTACTGTGGGTTTTATGTGTGGCCACAAGTGCAGGTTCCAAATATAACCTACTTAAAGAGAAATGGTATCTTCATTTTTCACGATTCCTTGTAGGTGAAGGCTGATTATTACTTATTTCTTCACAAAGGACTTAACAAATAGTGGCTTCAATTCAATTCACCCCACTTCAATTCATGGGAATAAAATACATCCTCAAAGAAGCCCTTTTCATCCATAACAACTTTATTATTCCATTATTCATATCAATTTATTTTCAATCTGCTTGCTTGTTCATAAGGGTTCATAGCTAAAAATCTTACTTACATACAGCCAAAGAGATATATTAGGACAATCCAATCCATCTAGATTTTTATTTCTGGAAAGGGATACATATTTTTGAATAAATAATTACATAGGAAAGACAAGTCTATTACATTTTCATTGATTCATCACACGTTATGTGCATTTTTCTCTAATGCACACCAGATATCATTTTTAAGTGCTACCACAACTTCATCCCTTAAAAATCAGCTTATTTGCCATTAAGATGTTTGCATCAGACACCATTTCTGCACAATAGCTTTTCAAAATATAAGCCTCATACAAAGATGACATTAAACATTCTAAATGTGGCCTGGTAATTTACATATTGAAAAAAAAACACACACATCTTCATCTGTCCTAACAAATAAAAGTTAAAATGATCACTGAATAGAAACGATAAACAGAGAGACAGAGAGAGTAATTTACACCTTCACCTCCAGGATTAATAATAAATTGGATATAATTGAAAAATTTCTACATAATTCATTACTTTGGATGAAGATAGATTCAAAGATTTTTCAATAAGAAAGGAAAAATGCACAGAGAATTGTATTTGTAGGTTCAAATACAGATGCAAAATTATGCCAAGATTTCATAATATATTTCTATTGATAAACACTATAGTTAAATGAATAAAAAAATGATGAATTATATTATTTATGTAACCATAATTCTATGATTCTCCTTTATTAGGATCATTTGAATGAATAGTATCATATTTTATGCACAATATTCAAATAATAATTTCATGAATAAAAATATTTGGGGAAAACTTCTTTAAATAATATTTTAAACAGAAACATATTTTTTGCCTTTAACAGACTAGAATATAGTTTGTCAAGCATGTAATTTTTGGAGGGAAAATCTGTATTGTAATTTAGAAGGTACTATTACATGACAGAAGCATTTATTTAAAATTAAGAAAGTTTAGGATTTAGTATTAAAAAGTATCATATAATTGCAGGAATTACAATGAAAAAAGTAGTGTAATTGATAGATCTCAATGTGCTCATATAGATTAAGTAAATTCTTAAATATTTATGAAAAATTTTTGATTAATTTTAAAGTAATATTTCTTATAAATGACCACTGACATAATGACAGTAAATTTAGCAGCAAATTCCCAGTCTGAAGTTTTGTTTTTTGTGCTTTCAGTTATATTCAATCAAATTGACAATTTCAAAAATAAAAAAAAAATGTTAAGTTTAAAATGGAAGGTTTTTCTGAGTAACAAGAAGAAATATCACACTATCCCACTTCATCCCACCTGGGACAAAAATCATCCCTTAGTCCAGCATACTATTCAGTGTATTCTACTTTGCCATTAGTCATTTCATAGCTGTCTTGATTATCAGATTGACTGTAACATTGCAGCAATATTTATGTTCAAGTAACATATATTTTACTTAATAATAGCCCCAAAGTACAAGAGTAGTAATACTGGAATTGAGACATTTCAAAGAGAAACTGTACAGTTTTTCCTTTAAAAGGAAAGATGAAAGATTTTAATTTAATAAGGAAAGAAATAAATCATATGCTGACATTGTTAAGAACTGTCATAAGAACAAATCTCTATAAAATTGCAAAGAAGGATATGTGAATATTTCCAGTTTTATTCTCATACTTCAAAATGAAAAGACATAAAATACTTAGTTAAAATGGAAAAGGAAAAATGAAAGAGGCATTAAATCTGTGTATTAATGAATAGAAAAAATTAGTAAATATAGGATTTGACATTATCTGTGCTTTCATGCATGCACTGAGATTTGTAATATATCTCCCCCAAAGATAAGTGGTGCTACTGTAAATAAATGCAGTTGGCTTCTTAATGAAAAAATGCATAAAATGAAATAATGTCTTAAAATAGTTTCTATTGAGATATCTATGGATACTAGATATATTTGAATCCAAAATTTATTAAAATTAAATGCTAATGCTAATTATTTTTTTAATCATTAAGAGATTAAAATATCAAAGCATAAATTATGAATAATTAAATTAAATTAATTATTTGTATTTAAAGAACTTTGTTTTTTTCTTTCTACAGGTTTTTAAAATTTATATATTACAGCAGAATAAATTACAATTCTTATTATACATATAGAGCACAATTTTTCATATCTCTGGTTGTACACAAAGTATATTCACACTACCTCATGTCTTTATACATGTACTTTGAATAATAATGCTGCCTTATCTAGAGTTGGTCTATTCCTCCCATGCTCCCTCTTCCTATCCCATTATGATCCAGCCTCTTTTAATCAGAAAAAAAAATGGACATTTGGTTTTTGGGGATTGGCTAACATCACTTAGTATTATCTTCTCTAATTCCATCCATTTACCTGCCAATGCCATAATTTTATTCTCTTTTATTAATAAGTAATCATCCATTTGTGAATATGCCACATTTTTAATCCCTTCATCTATTGAAGGGCATCTAGGTTTGCAGAACAGACTTTTAAAAAATTCTTCCTTAGTTGTAGATAGATACAATATCTTTTTTTTTCTTTTTATGTATTGCTCAGGATCAAACCCAATGTCTAATACATGCGAGGCAAGTGCTCTACAACTGAGCCACAATCCCAATCCCTACAGAACAGATGTTTAGATTTATTTTTCTTCATATAGACATGAAATTCAAGGATAATTGTTTTCTTAGCATTTTAACAACAGGATAGCATTATTTCTATCCCTAGGTGGTAACTATTCATTTCTGATACCAGATCATCTCTTCTTTTTACATCAAAGTTAGAATAAAAAATATGCTAATAGGTATTTTACCAAAATTATAAAGCAAAAGGTCTTTTATGCTATATTATTACCTGTTCTTATACTTAGGCTTGAGTGAAGGAAACAACAGAAAACTAAAAAAAATGAAAAAAAAAAAGAAAAAATTTCTTGGTTTTGAACATGTCTATATAATTATCACTACAGAGGAAATTTTAAGATTCATTGTTACAATTATTTTAAGAATTAAAATAGACAAAGTTTCATACATGTTGAAAAAAGCAGCTTATTCAAATTTTCTATTTGATTAATATGCAGAGATATCATAAGTAGTTATGTAGAGAATCCTTGGTATGTCTGAGTAATACATTTATAAGATCCTTAGAAGGATCTTCTAACCCAGAACCTTCTTGTTGACAGCTGGTAAAATTATTAGCTGAGGATTTTTCATCATCCTCTGTATATTGTTTTATAGCACAGTCCATGAGACTTTGAGCTGTATCTCTCAAGTTCTTTTTTTTATCACAGGAAGGTTGAACTAAATCTATCTCTGAATCTTCTTACTAAAATAAACTTGTAAAACTATGGTTGATATAAATGCAGGTGTATTAATCAAGTCCCAGTTCAGGAGGGACAATTGCATAAGTTGAATAAGGATATGTGAAATACAGGAAATAATGCTATATAACTTTGGTATTGAATGCGTGCACCCAGGCATGTTTGTGCATGTATGGTGTGAGTGTTGGCAACAAATTCAATATGAGAACAGTTTTTGGCTTAAGAAGAAATTCAATTGTCAATGAAATAAAATTATTCATTTTATATTTTAAACTTCTTTTATTTAACAGCTTAGTTATTGTTTATCAGTTTTTTATTTTGCATTTGAAGATATTGGGCCAATAAAATAAATTTTCATAAACTTTAAATTGCTTTTGCTTAACTGTGGTTACACATGTCATGGTTTTCTTGAAATTTCCAAGGACACTTTTGTAATAAATAAAAGAGAAACCAAGTAGTGAAATTATCATAATGATTGATAAAATATGACAGAAATGCAATTGAGTCATTTGTTAAAGAGATAAAAGTCTCTACAGATTTGTGAGAGATTTCCAGAGCAAATGAGAGAAGGCTACAAAAATTCAGGAAGTGGTGCCACGTGGTATGGGGGCCACAAGTAGGTGAAGAGATATGTAGATACAGATAATAAGGTAATGTCCAAAATTAATATCTATTTGATAAAAAGAGTTAGGATGAGGAGATTTTATGATTTTTTTTCTAAATATTTTTATAGAAAATCTGGAAAACACAGAAAAAAGACAACATTTTTAATATGTTAGAATTGACTTATGATTTGAAGAAAGAAATTTGTTTCTTGGTAGAAATACTAAACATGTTAAAAGAAAAATATGAACTCTAATGAAAACATATTTGAATTAATTTTTAAAATTCCATTTATAGCATTATATCTGACATATTTCTCTTACATATATTGGGTTGACTTTATATTCTCCACAGTAATAAATAGTGGTGTTCATTCCAAACAGCAATGATACTTCAATTAGTATTTCACAGAGACATACCTGATGCTTTTTTGTTATTTTAATATTAGGATACATGTAAACTAAGGGTACTTTTTAATTTAAGCTTGTTTTTTTCCAGACTTTTTTATTTAATTTGTTTTTTTCAATACACTAGGCAAATTAATTTTTATTTTATAGATGAGGATATTGAGAAACAGAGATGTGCCCTGCAGTCACACAGTCAGCAGTGACAGAGACAGGATCTGCAGCTGGCTCCTTACTGATACATCATACTTTAACATTATTTCCTGTTTCATCTCACACCATGTTGTGATTTGTATGAAACTACAATCAGAAATTTTCAGAACTGAATAACTAAATTTAAGTACTTAAAAGATTGCAAGATAGAATTAATTAAAATCCAAAATTCTTTCAAAAGTTAAAGACTGTATTCTGTACAGTCTTTTTCTGTACAGAATTCTATACAGAATACTCTACCTAGTCACAAAACTGCACATACTTTCTGGAAAAGAATTCTAAAATTATCTAAATATAATTTTATATTCAAGACTGGAAATACACACATTAAAAATATTTTCATATCATGGTTAAATATCAAATGCAGCTTTCACATTTTGTGTTTCTTTATTGTCATTTTGAAGATATGTTTTTGCCCTTGGAGAAGCTAATTGCTTGTTTGTGGAGGGAAAAAAATGTTTTTATTCAGTCCTTGAATATTTGGTACTACTGTTGTTGCAATAACTAATTGTACCAAAGAGCTAACTTAGCACCCTATATTTCCATCTTCAGTTATTTTCAAGAATTATTATTCATTTTCTGAAAAATAATTAATACATTATTTCTTCAAATGCAAAGTACAGTATTTTTATGCCTTAATATTTTAGTATGCAAAAGTCAATATTTTGTCTAGCTTTCTTTGCAGTATAGAAATGTCCAAAGAGGTACATTTAAAATTTCCTAATAGTATAATTCTCAATATTAACCATCTTGTGAAATGTAGATTGAAATTTTAGGATAATAGCCTATTTATGAAAATATCAATTTAGAAAAAAATTATTGTCTCGGATTTTCTTTTAAAGAGTCTAATTTTTTGACAAATATCACCATAGATGAATCACCAGCAGTGTACATTCCAATAAGAGTTTGAAGATTTTTCTGTATATTTTTAGTGTATGTTGATTAACTCTGGACATTTTGAGGAACTTTTTTACAAAACAGAAATTGGTTAATGGGTTACTGAAAATTTTATTAATAAATTGATATATTATGATAGTTTTCCTAGGGCTTTTCTACCACACATTATAGGAGAAGGGTCAGACCATGAGCAATTATCTTGCACCTAAAACATTTTTTCTAATTAGGTTTTAACCTAACAATTTCTAATAAAAGTATAAAATTTAGAAACATTGAGTGTTATAGAACTCAGCCTAAATGTAAAATTGGCAAATGTATAAAATTAATCATCGAAATAATATTCCAAGATTCCATATATTCAGAAGGAAATTATAATCTAAGGCCTTATATTTCATTCACTGAAAATGATTTTAGATTCAATTACTATTTAGGGTTTGAGTGTGATGACCAAAAATGGCAAAGGAATTTACCACACCATTGTCAGTGGTGACCATCCTGTAAATATCACTCAGATGGCTTTCCAATTTTTAATGGTGATTTTAGAAATATTTTATAGTGTATGTAAACATTTTCACATATTTAGCATAAGAACATCAATGTTACCTATTTTGTATTATTGTAATATTAATACTGTTTATTTTTTATAATTTATAATGTTAAATGAACTATCCATATTAAAATAATTGAAAAATTGCTTGAATTAGAAAATGAAGTTTACTAAGTCATTTTAACTGGATGTTAATTAACCTTTTAATGGGGCAGATTTTAATATAGAAATCTCTGAACTTCATACCATCTAGGGGATGGCTTTTATGTTTCTGAAATACTCTTTATTACAGCCATAGACTGTATTATAGTTCTATGCCACCGTAAAAAAAAAAAAAAAAATTTGGCGAGAGAGTCAAATAAAAAAAATCCAGCTAAAAACCACTTAAAATTTATAATTGTGGTCACAGGGTTTTATTAAACACCACCTGTCAGATACCTGGCTTTTAGGCAGTGGGCTCTTGAGGAATATAATTTCGCAGGCCAAGATTTCTCCTGAATTCCAGCCTCATGAAATATCCCCTTTTCCCCCACATCACGGTCCTCTCTCCAAAGCCATCCCATAACCACAACCACAACCTAGCCCTGTCCCGCTTTTGATTGTTTCCATCCTGTGCAACAGGTGAAATCACCAGACCCTGATCCAGAAGTGCTGGCATCCCCAACCCTACCCCTTCCCTAGCTGTGTGGTTGGGGTAGGTGTTTAATTTTTCTAAGCCCCATTCGTCGAACACTTACTGTCTGCTGGTCCCTGATTAAACATTTTACATGTATTGTCTCATTTAATCCTCAAAGTAGCCCTGTGAGCTCGGTACCATCGTTAACCCTGAATTTGGCTAATAGGAAAACCAAGACCAGAAGGACGAGGCCCCTCATTATAACCATTGACCACTGTGCCTGCCTTAGTGGCTAAAGTATCCAGCTAAAACCACTCTGTCCTCCACTCAGAGACGTGACCCATCTTCTTCTCCCTTTCACTCCAAGGGAAGAGTTCAAAACCAGTTGTTGAAGCAGTGTCTCCCCACAGCCTCGTGAAGATGCCCCCTCCTTTCTTTTTCGATCTCTTCTCCGGCCTCTGACTACAGCTCTTTCCCCAAGCAACTGTGGTCTCCTCGAGCTGCCAGAATAAGGTAAAAATATAATAGGAGCAGATTCATGACAACTTGGGAGAATTTACTATCTTTGTGAAATCAGGACATTCCACAGAAAGAGCCATGCAAAGCCTCAAGAGCAGGCCAGAGCAATGACTTTGGGCCCATGTTCAGGTCAGCTACAGAGACCTGTTCCCAGGACACAACATAAGGGGAGTCTTTGGGTGTCCATCTTTATCAGGATTGAAATTCAAATCTGAGATTTAGCTGGAATTCACTAGCGTGGTTGTGAAAATTATAAAATATATACTGGGCACAGTGGTGCACACCTGTAATCCCAGCTACTCAGGAGGCTGAGGGAGGAGGCTTGCAAGGCCAGTCTGGATAACATAGCAAGACCCTGCCTCAAAATAAAATAGAAATGACTGGGGATGTATCTCAGGGTAGAATCCATCTGCAAAGTGCTGGATTCAATGCCATGTACCACCAAAAATTTTAAAAATTAAAACAATTATATGTACACACACACACACACACACACACACACACATAGATATACGTATGTGAAATGTGTCTATAAAAGAAGATCCAGTGCCCCAAGGCCCTCGAATGCTTCCCTAAGGCATTTCTGCCCTGGGAGGCCCTTCAGGGGCACCACTGGTGGGTGTCACTGCAGTGCTGCCAACTGGTTCCTTCTAATTCAAAGGGGTTCCCCCCTTCCCTGTGTGTCCCCCTAGTCCCAGATAGAGTGTACCTGGAACAGGGAAGGAAGAGGTCTTCCTGGAGGTAGCGCAGAAACATCAGTATTAAATGTTAGGGTCCCTGGCCCCCTGCACCGGTGTCCCTCAGGGGGCTGCTTTGGGGACCTGCAGTCTCCATGGTGCTATTTGCTTTTGTTATGGTTGGGGATGTGATTCTGCGCAGCTCAGAGAGTCAGGGACTAGAGTTGTACTCACCTAACATCGACTTTCCAGAAAGGATGGAAACCCCACAGGATGAGAGCCCCAGGAAAAGGAACACCACCAAGGGATATGCAGGTAACTAGGCATTCAAATAACTCTGCCTTAAGGTAACTGTCAAGTACCTAGGAGTGAATGTGAGGGGGTTGGATAAGAGGGAGGATCAAAAGCTCCCTTACTTACTTTAGGTTTCCCTTATTCCCTTAAATGTCAGCCTCAAACTCACCACTAATTAACCCACCACAGACTGCCAATGGGATCCACGACAACTGTAAGACAGAGATGTGAAGCCATAATTGACTTCCCTCAGTGCATCCCCCATAGCCATTGGGACACCTTTAAGTCCTAAGCGTGCAGTGGGAGACCCCACGGTGAGATCCAGCTTCCTCCACAGTTTCAGTTCCTGCTCCTCTGCCCCTTCCTATGCCACACAGTCACTTGGGCCTCCTATAGTGCCACAGTTCTCACCTCCGTGTTCTACTGTCCTTCCTCCAGCCAAGAGTCCTGCTCCTTCCTCTCTGCCTCCCTATTCTGGGAGGATTTCCCTAGGGGCCCCCTCCATTTACACAGCCCTCTGGGTACCCACAGTAACCAGGCTCCTGAGTCACTGCCTTCCCCTTTAACTACATGTGCTATCTGAAAGTTCCATGGGCTCTTTCTGCACAGTGGAGGGCAACACTCATATTGTGTGCATGATGACATCAACCTTGCTCCTGTCCCTGTCTGATCAGCACTTACTGATTCCTCATCTAGAGACAGTATATTGGACAGAGGCCTGGCACTAGCTATCTGAAGGCCAAATCTGCAGCATGACCTGTTTGTTTAATGGGCACATTTATTTCTCGTGGTGTTCATTTTTTTTTTTTTAAAGAATTTCCAACAGTTAACAATCCGGGTATTTCCCCTAAATGCCTATATTCCTGGTCCCTAAGTAAATGCACACTGCTTTACCACAAGCAGAATCGGGGTAAAATGTCAGTACCCATTGGTTGGAGCATGTACACAGTCCTAGCACTCCTTCTTCTCCCCCAATTGAGGCAAGTCTCCACTGCCATTGACCATTAGATTTCCACAATTGCTTTCTTAAGACAAAGAACAAAAATGAAATCTGCTTGAGCTTGTGTACCACCCAAAGTAGGTAAACAAGAGAGGAGGAGAGGGTCTCCATTTCAGGAAACCTGGGAAAAGGAGTATGTGAGTCCAGATCTGAAAACCAGTCCTAGATGTCCAGCTGGGTTGAAAGCTTTTTTCTTAGAGTAGCCATGATAAAAACAGACCCAGTTTGCCTCATCACTTCAGTTGCCTGCTGAGGAGGCACTGAGGGCACTGAGCTGTGACCACTAGTGGCTGTATTGGAGGTCACCATTTCTGGTCAGGCCTAAGGAAGGGATTTGGGTAATAGCAACCAACAGAGTCAAGCCTCCCATTTCCGAAATATACAAGACACTTGTTTCTGGAGAGAGCCAAGCAAGACCTGGGTGCCTCTGCAACAATTGCTGACTTGGAGAAAGAGGGACCAGAGCAACTGTGTGGCTCCAGAGGAGACAGTGAGGCTTCCTAAGGTCTTGTGTTCGGCACTAGGCCTTCAGCAATGTGGGCACATCTGTCCCTTACCCAGGAAGTCCTATGCACATCAACAAACCATGATGTATTTGTTGACTTACTGGACTTCCATCCATCGCTAGGGGGTGAAGGCTCCTGGGTACCACAGTTATTGAGAGCCCGTCCTGTTAGGAGCCATTTAGGTACTGAGGATACACCTCAGGGAAAAATGAGTTCAGACTACTATGGATCTGATCCATGAGCAGGAAAGGCACAAAATCAACAAGAATACAGTCAGGTTTCCTAGAGAATCAGCAAAGAAATGATAGACAGAGCACCCCAGGGGAGCAAAGGTGGGGAGTGGAGTGAAGGGCCTTCTGAAAAAGTAATATTAACAAGGGATGCCTAGGAATTCAGAGCTCAGAGAGACAAACCACAAATGCAAAGGTCCTAAAGGGAACAGAGTTGGTAAATTCAAGATGTACCAAACTTTTCCCCTCTTTACTACTCCCCTTCCAGCCCTCCCACCCTTGCACCCTCCTTAGCAGCTTCTCTTCCAGACGCCCTAAACCCTTCAACTCTCCAATCACTCTTTCATTCCCAGCTCCCCTCCAACATTCCACCATAACTTCATACTTCCCATCCTATCTCCACTCCACCATTCTTCCTCCATTGACCCTTCTTTCCCTCCCCCATCCAACCATTCCACCCTACCTTGACCCTTGCCTTCCCTCCTCCCCTCCACCATTCCACCCTCCCCTCACCCTTCCCAAGGGGCAACCCCACCATCCATCCAGCCTCCCACAACATTCCCTTCCCTCCACCCCTCCTCCCTCCCCGCACCCTTCCCACTCCTCCTGAATCCACCCTTCTACCCTCACATAACCCTTCCCAGGGAATTCCCTCCATCCTGTCAACATTCCTCCCCCTTCCCTTCCCTGCTTCCCTCCAACCTTCTAACCTCCCAGCACCCTTCCCTAGGGGCATCCCCTCCACCCTTCCACTCTCCCTAAACCTTCCCTTCCCTCCTCCCATCCACACTTCCACCCTCCCCTCACCCTTCCCTTCCTTCCTCCCCTCCACCCTTCCTCCCGCCCTCACACTTCCCTTCCCTCCTCCCCTCCACCCATCCTCCCTCCCTCACCCTTCCCTTCCCTCCTCCCCTCCACCCTTCCTCCCTCCCGCACCCTTCCCTTCCTTCCTCCCCTCCACACTTTCACCCTCCATCACGCTTCCATTTCCTCCTCCCCTTCACCCTTCCTCCCTCCCTCACCCTTCCCTTCCCTCCTCCCCTCCACCCTTACACCCTCCCTCTCCCTTCCCTTCCTTCCTCGCCTCCATCCTTCCTCCCTCCCTCACCCTTCCCATAACTCCTCGCCTCCTCACTTCCTCCCTCCCTCACACCCTTCCTCCCTCCCACACCCTTCCCTTCCCTACTCCCCTCCACCCTTCCTCCCTCCCTCACCCTTCCCTTCCCTCCCCCCTCCACCCTTCCACTCTCCCTCACTTTTCCCAACATACATGCCCTCCACCCTTCCACCCTCCCTCACCCATCCCATCACTCCTCGCCTCCACCCTTCCACCCTCCCTTACTCTTCCCGTCCCTCCTACCCTCCACCCTTCGACCCTCCCTCACCCTTCCCCTCCCTCCTCCCCTCCACCCATACACCCTCGCTCACCCTTCACATTCCTTCTCCCCTCCACCTTTCCACCCTCCCTCACCCTACCCATCATGCATGCCCTCCACCCTTCCACCCTCCCTCACACTTTCCTTCCCTCCTCCCATCAACCCTTCCACCCTCCCTCACCCTTCCCATCATGCATGCCCTGGACCCTTCCACCCTCCCTCAACCTTCCCTTTCCTCCTCCCCTCCACCCTTCCACCCTCCCTCACCCTTCCCTTTCCTCCTCCCCTCCACCCTTCCACCCTCCCTCACCCTTCCCATCATGCATGCCCTCCACCCTTCGTCCCTCCCTCACCCTTCCCTTCCCTCCTCCCCTCCACCCATCCACCCTGCCTCACCCTTCCCTTTCTTCCTCCCCTCCAACCTTCCACCCTCCCTCACCCTTCCCAACATGCATACCCTCTACCCTTCCACCCTCCCTCACCCTTCCCTCCTCCCGTCCACCCTTCCACTCTCCCTCACCCTTCCCTTTCCTCCTCCCCTCACCCTTCCACCCTCCCTCACCCTTCCCATCATGCATGTCCTGGACCCTTCCTCCCTCCCTCAACCTTCCATTTCCTCCTCCCCTCCACCCTTCCACCCTCCCTCACCCTTCCCAACATGCATGCCCTCCACCCTTCCACCCTCCCTCACCCTTCCCAACATGCATGCCCTCCACACTTCCATCCTCCCTAACCCTTCCCTTCCCTCCTCCCCTCCACCCTTCCACCCTCCCTCACCCTTCCCTTTCCTCCTTCCCTCCACCATTCAACCCTCCCTCACCCTTCCCATCATGCATGCCCTCCACCCTTCCTCCCTCCGTCACCCTTCCCTTCCCTCCTCCCCTCCACCCTTTCACCCTCCACCCTCCCTCACCCTTCCCTTTCCTCCTCCCCTCCACCCCTCCACCCTTCCTCACCCTTCCCAACATGCATGCCCTCCACCCTTCCACCCTCCCTTACCCTTCCCTTCCCTCCTCCCCTCCACCCTTCCACCCTCCCTCACCCTTCCCCTCCCTCCTCCCCTCCACCCATCCACCATCCCTCACCCGTCACATTCCTCCTCCCCTCCACCCTTCCACCCTCCCTCACCCTTCCCATCAGGCATGCCCTGGACCCTTCCACCCTCCCTCACCCTTTCCTTCCCTCCTCCCGTCAACACTTCCACCCTCCCTCACCCTTCCCATCATGCATGCCCTGGACCCTTCTTCCCTCCCTCAACCTTCCCTTTCCTCCTCCCCTCCACCCTTCTACCCTCCCTCACCCTTCCCTTTCCTCCTCCCCTCCACCCTTCCACCCTCCCTCACCCTTGCCAACATGCATGCCCTCCACCCTTCCACCTTCCCACACCCTTCCCTTCCCTCCTCCCCTCCACCCTTTCTCCCTCCCTCACCCTTCTCATCATGCATGCCCTCCACCCTTCCACCCTCCCTCACCCTTCCCTTCCCTCCTCCCATCCACCCTTCCACCCTCCCTCACCCTTCCCGTCATGGATGCCCTGGACCCTGCCTCCCTCCCACAACCTTCCCTTTCCTCCTCCCCTCCACCCTTCCACCCTCCCTCACCTTTCCCAACATGCATGCCCTCCACCCTTCCACCCTCCCTCACCCTTCCCTTCCCTCCTCCCGTCCACGCTTCCACCCTCCCTGACCCTTCCCTTTCCTCCTCCCCTCCACCCTTCCTCCCTCCCTCACCCTTCTCATCATGCATGCCCTCCACCCTTCGTCCCTCCCTCACCTTTCCCTTCCCTCCTCCCCTGCAACCTAGGACCCTCCCTCACCCTTCCCTTCCCTCCTCCCCTCCACCCTTCCTCCCTCCCTCACCCTTCTCATCATGCATGCCCTCCACCCTTCCACCCTCCCTCACCCTTCCCTTCCCTCCTCCCGTCGACCCTTCCACCCACCCTAACCCTTCCCATCATGCATGCCCTGGACCCTTCCTCCCTCACTCAACCTTCCGTTTCCTCCACCCCTCTTCCCTCACCCTTCCCAACATGCATACCCTCCACCCTTCCACCCTCCCTCACCCTTCCCAACATGCATGCCCTCCACCCATCCACCCTCCCTCACCCTTCCCTTCCCTCCTCCCGTCCATCCTTCCACCCTCCCTCACCCTTCCCTTTCCTCCTTCCCTCCACCCTTCCACCCTCCCTCACCCTTCCCATCATGCATGCCCTCCACCCTTCCTCCCTCTGTCACCCTTCCCTTCCCTCCTCCCCTCCACCCTTCGACCCTCCCTCACCCTTCCCCTCCCTCCTCCCCTCCACCCATCCACCCTCCCTCACCCTTCACATTCCTCCTCCCCTCCACCCTTCCACCCTCCCTCACCCTTCCCATCATGCATGCCCTGGACCCTTCCACCCTCCCTCACCCTTTCCTTCCCTCCTCCCCTCCACCCTTCCCCCCTCCCTCACCATTGCCAACATGCATGCCCTCCACCCTTCCACCCTCCCTCACCCTTCCCTTCCCTCCTCCCGTCCATCCTTCCACCCTCCCTCACCCTTCCCTTTCCTCCTTCCCTCCACCCTTCCACCCTCCCTCACCCTTCCCATCATGCATGCCCTCCACCATTCCTCCCTCCGTCCCCCTTCCCTTCCCTCCTCCCCTCCACCCTTTCACCCCCCACCGTCCCTCAGCCTTCCCTTTCCTCCTCCCCTCCACCCTTCCACCCTTACTCACCCTTCCCAACATGCATGCCCTCCACCCTTCCACCCTCCCTTACCCTTCCCTTCCCTCCTCCCCTCCACCCTTCCACCCTCCCTCACCCTTCCCCTCCCTCCTCCCCTCCACCCATCCACCCTCCCTCACCCTTCACATTCCTCCTCCCCTCCACCCTTCCACCCTCCCTCACCCTTCCCTTCCCTCCTCCCCTCCACCCTTCCACCCTCCCTCACCCTTCCCCTCCCTCCTCCCCTCTACCCATCCACCCTCCCTCACCCTTCACATTCCTCCTCCCCTCTACCCTTCCACCCTCCCTCACCCTTCCCATCATGCATGCCCTGGACCCTTCCACCCTCCCTCACCCTTTCCTTCCCTCCTCCCCTCCACCCTTCCACCCTCCCTCACCCTTGCCAACATGCATGCCCTCCACCCTTCCACCCTCCCTACCCTTCCCTTAGCTCCTCCTGTCCATCCTTCCACCCTCCCTCACCCTTCCCTTTCCTCCTTCCCTCCACCCTTCCACCCTCCCTCACCCTTCCCATCATGCAAGCCCTCCACCCTTCCTCCCTCCGTGATCCTTCCCTTCCCACCTCCCCTCCACCCTTTCACCCTTCCTCACCCTTCCCTTCCCTCCTTCCCTCCACCCTTCCACCCTCCCTCACCCTTCCCATCATGCATGCCCTCCACCCTTCCTCCCTCCGTCACCCTTCCCTTCCCTCCTCCCCTCCAACCATCCACCCTCCCTCACCCTTCACATTCCTCCTCCCCTCCACCCTTCCACCCTCCCTCACCCTTCCCATCATGCATGCCCTGGACCCTTCCACGACTCCCTCACCCTTTCCTTCCCTCCTCCCCTCCACCCTTCCCCCCTCCCTCACCATTGCCAACATGCATGCCCTCCACCCTTCCACCCTCCCTCACCCTTCCCTTCCCTCCTCCCGTCCATCCTTCCACCCTCCCTCACCCTTCCCTTTCCTCCTTCCCTCCACCCTTCCACCCTCCTTCACCCTTCCCATCATGCATGCCCTCCACCCTTCCTCCCTCCGTCACCCTTCCCTTCCCTCCTCCCCTCCACCCTTTCACCCCCCAATGTCCCTCAGCCTTCCCTTTCCTCCTCCCCTCCACCCTTCCACCCTTACTCACCCTTCCCAACATGCATGCCCTCCACCCTTCCACCCTCCCTTACCCTTCCCTTTTCTCCTCCCCTCCACCCTTCCACCCTCCTTCACCCTTCCCCTCCCTCCTCCCCTCCACCCATCCACCCTCCCTCACCCTTCACATTCCTCCTCCCCTCCACCCTTCCACCCTCCCTCACCCTTCCCTTCCCTCCTCCCCTCCACCCTTCCACCCTCCCTCACCCTTCCCCTCCCTCCTTCCCTCTACCCATCCACCCTCCCTCACCCTTCACATTCCTCCTCCCCTCCACCCTTCCACCCTCCCTCACCCTTCCCATCATGCATGCCCTGGACCCTTCCACCCTCCCTCACCCTTTCCTTCCCTCCTCCCCTCCACCCTTCCACCCTCCCTCACCCTTGCCAACATGCATGCCCTCCACCCTTCCACCCTCCCTCACCCTTCCCTTCGCTCCTCCTGTCCATCCTTCGACCCTCCCTCACCCTTCCCTTTCCTCCTTCCCTCCACCCTTCCACCCTCCCTCACCCTTCCCATCATGCAAGCCCTCCACCCTTCCTCCCTCCGTGACCCTTCCCTTCCCACCTCCCCTCCACCCTTTCACCCTTCCTCACCCTTCCCTTCCCTCCTTCCCTCCACCCTTCCACCCTCCCTCACCCTTCCCATCATGCATGCCCTCCACCCTTTCTCCCTCCGTCACCCTTCCCTTCCCTCCTCCCCTCCACCCATCCACCCTCCCTCACCCTTCACATTCCTCCTCCCCTCCACCCTTCCACCCTCCCTCACCCTTCCCTTTCCTCCTCCCCTCCACCATTCCACACTCCTTCACCCTTGCCAACATGCATGCCCTCCACCCTTCCACCCTCCCTCACCCTTCCCTTCCCTCCTCCCCTCCACCCTTCCACCCTCCCTCACCCTTCCCCTCCCCCCTCCCCTCTACCCATCCACCCTCCCTCACCCTTCACATTCCTCCTCCCCTCCACCCTTCCACCCTCCCTTACCCTTCCCTTCCCTCCTCCCCTCCACCCTTCCACCCTCCCTCACCCTTCCCTCCCTCCTCCCCTCCACCCATCCACCCTCCCTCACCCTTCACATTCCTCCTCCCCTCCACCCTTCCACCCTCCCTCACCCTTCCCTTCCCTCCTCCCCTCCACCCTTCCACCCTCCCTCACCCTTCCCCTCCCTCCTTTCCTCTACCCATCCACCCTCCCTCACCCTTCACATTCCTCCTCCCCTCCACCCTTCCACCCTCCCTCACCCTTCCCATCATGCATGCCCTGGACCCTTCCACCCTCCCTCACCCTTTCCTTCCCTCCTCCCCTCCACCCTTCCACCCTCCCTCACCCTTGCCAACATGCATGCCCTCCACCCTTCCACCCTCCCTCACCCTTCCCTTCACTCCTCCCGTCCATCCTTCCACCCTCCCTCACCCTTCCCTTTCCTCCTTCCCTCCACCCTTCCACCCTCCGTCACCCTTCCCATCATGCAAGCCCTCCACCCTTCCTCCCTCTGTCACCCTTCCCCTCCCTCCTCCTGTCCACCCTTCAACCCTCCCTCACCCTTCCCTTTCCTCCTTCCCTCCACCCTTCCACCCTCCCTCACCCTTCCCATCATGCATGCCCTCCACCCTTCCTCCCTCCGTCACCCTTCCCTTCCCTCCTCCCCTCCACCCTTTCACCCTTCCTCACCCTTCCCTTCCCTCCTTCCCTCCACCCTTCCACCCTCCCTCACCCTTCCCATCATGCATGCCCTCCACCCTTCCTCCCTCTGTCACCATTCCCTTCCCTCCTCCCCTCCACCCTTTCACCCTCCACCCTCCCTCACCCTTCCGTTTCCTCCTCCCCTCCACCCTTCCACCCTCCCTTACCCTTCCCTTCCCTCCTCCCCTCCACCCTTCGACCCTCCCTCACCCTTCCCCTCCCTCCTCCCCTCCACCCATCCACCCTCCCTCACCCTTCACATTCCTCCTCCCCTCCACCCTTCCTCCCTCCCTCACCCTTCCCATCATGCATGCCCTGGACCCTTCCCCCCTCCCTCACCCTTTCCTTCCCTCCTCCCCTCCACCCTTCCTCCCTCCATCACCCTTCCCTTCCCTCCTCCCCTCCACCCTTTCACCCTTCCTCACCCTTCCCCACCCTCCTCCCGTCCACCCTTCAACCCTCCCTCACCCTTCCCTTTCCTCCTTCCCTCCACCCTTCCACCCTTCCTCACCCTTCCCAACATGCATGCCCTCCACCCTTCCACCCTCCCTCACCCTTCCCTTCCCTCCTCCCGTCCATCCTTCCACCCTCCCTCACCCTTCCCTTCCCTCCTTCCCTCCACCCTTCCACCCTCCCTCACCCTTCCCATCATGCATGCCCTCCACCCTTACTCCCTCCGTCACCCTTTCCCTCCCTCCTCCCCTCCACCCTTTCACCCTCCCTCACCCTTCCTTTTCCTCCTTCCCTCCACCCTTCCACCCTCCCTCACCCTTCCCATCATGCATGCCCTCCACCCTTCCTCCCTCTGTCACCCTTCCCTTCCCTCCTCCCCTCCACCCTTTCACCCTCCACCCTCCCTCACCCTTCCCTTTCCTCCTCCCCTCCACCCTTCCACCCTTCCTCACCCTTCCCAACATGCATGCCCTCCACCTTTCCACCCTCCCTTACCCTTCCCTTCCCTCCTCCCTTCCACCCTTCGACCCTCCCTCACCCTTCCCCTCCCTCCTCCCCTCCACCTATCCACCCTCCCTCACCCTTCACATTCCTCCTCCCCTCCACCCTTCCACCCTCCCTCACCCTTCCCATCATGCATGCCCTGGACCCTTCCACCCTCCCTCACCCTTTCCTTCCCTCCTCCCTTCAACCCTTCCACCCTCCCTCACCCTTCCCATCATGCATGCCCTGGACCCTTCCTCCCTCCCTCACCCTTCCCTTTCCTCCTCCCCTCCACCCTTACACCCTCCCTCACCCTTCCCTTTCCTCCTCCCCTCCACCTTTCCACCCTACCTCACCCTTCCCAACATGCATGCCCTCCACCCTTCCACCCTCCCTCACCCTTCCCTTCCCTCCTCCCGCCCATCCTTCCACCCTCCCTCACCCTTCCCTTTCCTCCTTCCCTCCACCCTTCCACCCTCCCTCACCCTTCCCATCATGCATGCCCTCCACCCTTCCTCCCTCCATCACCCTTCCCTTCCCTCCTCCCATCCAACCTTCCCCCCCCCTCACCCTTCCCTTTCCTCCTCCCGTCCACCCTTCCACCCTTCCTCACCCTTCCCAACATGGATGCCCTCCACCCTTCCACCCTCCCCTACCCTTCCCTTCCCTCCTTTCCTCCACCCTTCGACCCTCCCTCACCCTTTTCCTCCCTCCTCCCCTCAACCCATCCACCCTCCCTCACCCTTCACATTCCTCCTCCCCTCCACCCTTCCACCCTCCCTCACCCTTCCCTTTCCTCCTCCCCTCCACCCTTCCACCCTCCCTCACCCTTCCCATCATGCATGCCTTCCACCCTACGTCCCTCCCTCACCCTTCCCTTCCCTCCTCTTATCCACCCTTCCACCCTCCCTCACCCTTCCCATCATGCATGCCCTGGACCCTTCCTCCCTCCCTCAGCCTTCCATTTCTTCCTCCCCTCCATCCTTCCACCCTCCCTCACCCTTCCCAACATGCATGCCCTCCACCTTTCTACCCTCCCTCACCCTTCCCAACATGCATGCCCTCCACACTTCCACCCTCCCTAACCCTTCCCTTCCCTCCTCCCGTCTATCCTTCCACCCTCCCTCACCCTTCCCTTTCCTCCTTCCCTCCACCATTCCACCCTCCCTCATCCTTCCCATCATGCATGCCCTCCACCCTTCCTCCCTCCATCACCCTTCCCTTCCCTCCTCCCCTCCACCCTTTCACCCTCCACCCTCCCTCACCCTTCCTTTTCCTCCTCCCCTCCACCCTTCCACCCTCCCTCACCCTTCCCAACATGCATGCCCTCCACCCTTCCACCCTCCCTTACCCTTCCCTTCCCTTCTCCCCTACATCCTTTGACCCTCCCTCACCCTTCCCCTCCCTTCTCCCCTCCACCCATCCACCCTCCCTCACCCTTCACATTCCTCCTCCCCTCCACCCTTCCAACCTCCCTCACCCTTCCCTTTCCTCCTCCCCTCCACCCTTCCACCCTCTATCACCCTTCCCATCATGCATGCCCTGGACCCCTCCTCCCTTCCTCAACCTTCTTAACATGCATGCCCTCCACCCTTCCACCCTCCCTAACCCTTCCCTTTTTTCCTCCCTTCCACCCTTCCACCCTCCTTCACCCTTCCCTTTCCTCCTCCCATCCAACCTTCCACCCTCCCTCACCCTTCCCTTTTCTCCTCCCATCCACCCTTCCACCCTCCCTCACCCTTCCCATCATGCATGCCCTCCACTGTTCCACCCTCCCTCACCCTTTTCTTCCCTCCTCCCCTCCACCATTTTATCCTTCCTCCCTCTCTCACCCTTCCCTTTTCTCCTCCCCTCCACTCTTCCTCCCTCCCTCACCGTTCACATTCCCTCTCCCCTCCACCCTTCTACCCTTTCTCACCCTTCACATCCCCCCTCCTCTCCACCCTTCCACCCTCACCTCATCTTCCCATCTTTCTTCCCCTCCCCCCTTCCACTCTCCCCTTACGTTTCTCATCGCGCATCCCCTTCATATTTCTACCTGCTCTTCCTCCTTCTTTTAACACCTTCCTTTATTCTTCCTCTTTTCTCTTTTTTATTCTGTTCTCTGTTCCTTTTTCTGTTTTTTTTCATGTTTTCTTCATGTCTTTCCTTTTCTCTCTGTCTCTCTTTCTCCTGTTTTTTCCTTCCTCTCTGGTCCTTCCTCTTAATTCTCTACTTTCCTTTATCCTCCATTCTTTCCTTTCTTCCCTCTACCTATTCCTCCTCTCTTTTTCTTCCCTGTCTCCTTCTTTTTTCCCTTTCCTTCTGTATTCCTTCCCCATTTTCCTTTTTTTTCAGTACTTCTCTACTTCCTTCTTTCTATCCTACCTTCCTTTCTCCTGTTTCCTTTCTTTCATTCCCTTTTTTTCCCATTTTCTCTGTTTTGTCTGTCCCTTTTTATTTTCTCTCCTCTCCTCCCCTTACCTGAATCACATATGCTCATTACTTGGTACTTCCTCTTGTGTCCTGCAGCTTTCCCTCATATGTGCTCCGAGTGCTCTCCTTATAGTTCATTTATGCTCTCTTTGGAATCTGGCTCATGTTAACTCTGTAGTATGGAACTGCCACAGTGGACTGTGCTTTTATCCTCATTTCATGATCCAAGCAGGAACATGGAAGTATTCAACTCAAAGTAGACGATATTATTATTGCTAACAAGTCTTGGATTAGAGGAGGTGGATTGTATGCACAGAGTGCGCTAAAGGTGGGGAAAGGAGAAGACATTGATGCAGAGACAGATTGGTCAGTCAATGTGAGATCAGACAAAGGTGTTCTTTTTCTCTTTGTTTCAGCACTCCATAAAAGGAGTGTGAGGTGGGTGAGAGATGGATTCCAGGTTCATATGGAAATTACTTCAAGTCCAAGCTTTTTGAGTTTGTTGTCAGAAAGTGACATTTCTTGTTCTCAGTTTTTACTTCTTGAAGATGAAACAATCTTGTGGCACCTACTCCAGAGTTCAGATCAATTTAGAAATATATATAGAACACTAGTGTTTTTCACATGATATGCAGCAAATTATTATGTTTTCAGTAAAATACAAAGGTCATCAGCTGAGACTAGGAAGAGTGAAAGAGAAATGAAGGTCATCTTGAAGACATGGAAGCCATCTGCTTATTGGTCATAAGATTCACATGAAAGACTCAAGATGATCAAATGGTTTTCTTGTGCCACATTTAATCACTTCAGTGCAGACATGGATTAGACCAGGGAGTCTCCACTCTGGCTGTACATTGGAATCTCAGTCTCAGTGTCCCCCACACCCCAATTCTGATTGCAGTCATCTGGGAAGAGGGTCTAGGAGACTTTAGAAGATACCCAGTTGTGTTAGTCATGTTCCTGTCACCGTAACCAATACCTGGGAAGACCCATTTATAATTACAGTTTCAGAGGTCTCAATCCATGATGGAGTGGCCCCATTGTCTTTGGACCTGTCCTGAGGATGCATATCATGGCCAGCTGAGCATGCTCGAGAGTAACTGCTCCTGTCAGGGCTGCAAGTCAGTGAGAGAGAAGAGGAAGGGGCTGGGCTCCCACTCCCCCCTTCAAGGGCACACCCCAGTGAGCAGAAGACCTCCTAGCAGACCTGCCTCTTTTCACTGCCTCCCAATTGTGCCAAGCTGGGGATCCAGCCTGTAACCATGGGCCTCTGGGGGACAGTTAAACTCAAACTAGAGCATGGGAAGAGCTGAGTTTAAGTTAGGATTGGGGTCTTCCTAGGGAAATTCAGAAGAGTATTCAGGCATGAAGGGAAGGGCTAATTATGGAGAGTAGAATCTAAGATAAGGAAAAACTTGAGGGCTTTTGTGATAGACAATGAAAAAGTGGTAAGTCAAGGGCCAGAAGCTTCCAGAACAGAAGTGGGAGGCCTCTGTGAGAGCCCACTTCCACTGAACAAATAGCAACACAAACAATTAAGTCAGTTAGCGCCACAGGGGGATTATCTTTGCTCCAAGGACTCTTTTTTTTTTCATGTCCAGGTAGAGGTTAGTATCTGAATCCTATTGACTTAAATTGGTTTTGTTCTAAAAGGATCACAGTGCTGACAGTTCAGATAAAGAGAACAGGATCTACTTGAACCAATTTACGTAGGAAAGCAAGCATATGGAGTTTTAAGTGGGTTGCAAAATTGATGAGAGGGCAGAAGTGAGGCTGGATTTCCAGGAATGGATACTTGGTGGGGCTCCACTATGGAACTAGGCTTAGCAATTTTCACGCCCACCCTTGTCCTTGCCCTGCTCCTGTGTTCAGTCGGCATTCAAAGAGCAAAGAGAACCATGAAATAAGAGAAGGCCACATAGATATTCAGCAGTGCCACCTGAAGTCACCACTCACGGTGCTGCTTAGGTGAGGTAGAAATGTGCTAAAAGGTGAGGTGGAAAAGTGTTTTACTATACAAGATGTCCACAAAGTCCTTGAAGGTAGGATAAGCACATTGTTCAAGAGTTGTTGCCTGCTTTGTAAAATAACACACTCAATATGATATTCTTTATCATTCTGATACATTTTGGGGTGGAGTACTCTAAATTTAATGGTTTAATTGTTAATCTTAAAAAATATACAGTCATACTTTTTCCCTGTTTTTATGATTTTTTTTCCAGATTGCCAATTAGACTCATTAATTTAAGAGTATCTTGCTGAACCCTTGTGGGACATATTATTTGCAAGTATAAATACTATACTATTTAAACATAAGTTGATTCTGTATTTCTCAACATTGTAACCATTTTGTAGTCAAAACAGGTATGCCAACTTTCCTTTCCTTATAAAGTTATTTTTCAGAGAAAGACAAAGAATGAGTTTAAGAACAGATCTAGAGGAAATGCGAAGAACAGATGATTCATGGTAAAGCATTATTCTAACCAGATAGGAAAAAAGCAGGGTTTCAAAGAGCCACCTGTTCAGTTAAGTGGAATCGCCTGTTTAGGTTTTAAATTTCACTATCCTTATTTTCTTTGAAATTGTTTTCGGGTGTGCGCGCCTCTTTTATATTTTCTTTACTGCCTTTTCTTTGTTCTCTTTTTTCTTTGTATCCCTCAAGGCTCACAGGAAGTATCAACATTACTAAAAGCAACAGTCCATGTGGGGCCAGAGAGTCTAGATTTCAGCCTAGGCTCTCAAGTAAACTGACTGGGCCTTACATTTGCCTTTGTAACACCCATATAACTGTGTTAAGTGGAGAGAGGATCAAGGGTCTTCTCCATGCACTACCCAAATTTCCCCAGCACAATTTTTCAAAAAGACTATCATTTCCCTCTGGCATTATGTGGTCTATTATGAAATAGGAGAGCATGTGCATGCTTCACTCTGTTTACAGGTTCTCTATTCTTTCTTTGGTTTATTTCTCTGTATGCATATATAGATATGTATATATGTATGTATATATATACTGGGCATATATATTATTATGCATATATTATGTATATGTGTATATATACACACATATATAATTTGGTCTTTTTAGATATAAATGACAGTAGAGTGTATTTTGGCATATTATACATACATGGAGTAAAACTTATTCTAATTAGGATTCCTGTGGTTGTACATGATATGGAGTTGCACTGATCATGCATTCATACACAAACATAGGAAACTTCTGTCTGATTCATTCTACTGTCTTTCTATTCCCACTACCTTCCTTTCCCTTTGTCTAATCCAATGAATTTCTATTCTTCCCTCCCCCTCTCTTATTATGTGTTACCATCCACATATCAGAGAGAATATCTGGCCTTTGGGTTTTGGGGATTGGCTTATTGCACTTAGCATGACAGTCTCCAGTTCCATTCTTTTACCGGCAAATAATGCCATAATTACATTCTTCTTTATGACTGAGTCTCTGTTTGCTCTTAAACCATGCTGAATCAATTACTATTTACACTAAGGTTCTTTTTGTTACTGTTCTAATGTTATACATGACAGTAAAATGCATTTTGACACATCATACATAAATGGAGTACAACTTCTCATTCTTCCGGTTGTACACAATGTAGAATCTCACTGGTCATGTAATCATATATGGACATATATGTCCAATTCATTCTACTGTCCTTCCTGTTCTCATATTCCCTTCTTTCCCATCACTCCCTTCTCTCTAACCCTAAGTACCTCAACTCATCCCTAGACCCTACCCTCTTATTGTGAATTAGCACCCACATATCAGAGAAAACATTTGGCCTTTGGTTTTCTGGGATTGGCTTATTTCACCTAGCATGATATTCTCCAGCTCCATCCATTTACCACAAATGTCATAATTTCATTCTTCTTTAAGACACAGTAATATTCCATTAGTGTGTATATACCATATTTTCTTTACCCATTCATCTGTTGAAGGGCATCTAGGTTGGTTCCATAGTCTGGCAATTTTGAACTGAGCTGCTATACACATTGATATGGCTGCATCTCTGTAGTATGCTGATTTTAAGTCCTTTGGGTATAAACCAAAGAATGGGATAGCTGGGTCAAAGTTGGTTCCATTCCAAATTATCTGAGGAATCTCCAAACTGCTTTCCATAGTGGTTGTACCGATTTGCAGTCCCACCAGCAATGTAATAGTGTGCCTTTTCCCCTACATCCTTGCCAACATTTATTTTTTGCTTTATCTTTGATAATCGCTATTCTGACTAAAGTGAGATGAAATCTTAGGATACTTCTGATTTGTATTTCTCTAATTGCTAGAGGTGTTCAACATTTTTTCATGTATTTGTTGATCAATTGTATTTCTTCTGTGAATTATCTTTTCAGTTGCTTAACCCATATATTAATTGGGTTATTTTTTTTTTCAGTGTTAAGTTTTTTGAGTTCTTCATATATCCTGGAGATTGATGCTCTATCTGAGGTGCATGTGGTAAAGATTTTCTCCCAATCTGTAGGCTTTCTCTCCACATTATTTATTGTTTCCTTTGCTGAGAAGCTTTTTAGTTTGGATCCATCTCATTTATTGATTCTTGATTTTACTTCTTGCATTTTAGAAGTCTTATTAAGGAAGTCAGTTCCTAAGCCAAAATGGTGAGGGTCTCCTTTTTCTTCTTTTAGACACAGGGTCTCTGTTCTAGTGCTTAAATCTTTGATCCACTTTGGGTTTTGTGCAGGGTGAGAGATAAGGATTTAATTTCATTTTGCTACATATGGATTTCCAGTTTTTCCAGCACCATTTGGTGAAGAGGCTGTCTTTTTTCCAATGAATGTTTTGGTGCCTTTGTCTAACATGAGATAACTGTATTTATGTGGGGTTTTTTCTATGTCTTCTGTACCATTGGTCTACATGTCTGTTTTGGTGTCAATACCATGCTGTTTTTTGTTACTATGGCTCTGTAGTACACTTCAAGTTCTGATGTTGTGATATCTCTTGCTTTACTTGCTAAGGATTGCTTTGGCTATTCTGGGTCTCATTTCTCCAAATGAATTTTATGATTGCTTTTTCTAGAATGTCATTGGGAATTGCATTAAATCTGTATGACAAAATAGTATGGCTATTTTGACAATATTAATGCTGCCTATCCAAGAGCATGGCAGATCTTTCCATCTTCTAAGGTCTTCTTCAATTTCTTTCTTTATACACTAATGTTCTTTGTATGTTTGTATAAGCCCTCTTCCTTTATTCTTCAAGATTTTCTTGCCTATTCTTGGCTTGTTGAATTTCCATATAAATTTTAGAATCAACTTGTTGTGTTCTAGTGTGAGGGGGGATTTACTGGGAATTTATTGGAATTGTATTGAATCTTTAGAACAATTTGGAGATAAGTGATATTTTTAGTTTAATATATACCACCAAGTAGATCTTCTTTACCCTGGGATGTTTGAAGTTCTTAATAGAGAAGTCTTATACTTTTTTCTGTTGGCTTTATCTCTAGGTGTATGGTATATTTACAATTATATGATCAAACATTTTTCTTCTTGGTTATTTGCGGCAAACCCAAGGCAAACATCTTACTGAACACAGAAAAACTGAAAGCATTTCCCTCTAAAATGAGGAGCCAGACAACAATGCCCACTCTCATCACCCTATTCAACATAGTCCTTGAAACACAGACAGAACAATTAGGCAAGAGAAGGAAAATAAAGGGATACATATAGTAAAAGAAGAGGCCAAATTATCAGTTTGCTGATAACATGATCTTATATGTAGAAGACCCAAAAAACTCCATCAGAAGACTTCTAGAGTTAAAAAAGATACAGTAAAGTAGCAAGATACAAGATTAACTTTCCCATATACTCCATTAGTGATAATGAATCTGCTGAAAAAGAAATTAGGGAAATTATCCCATTCACAATAAGCTCAAAAATACAATAAATTGCTTGTGAATTAATCTCATGAAGGAGGTGAAGGACCTCTACAATGAAAACTATAGAATACTGAAGGCATTGAAGAAGACCATAGAAGATAGAAAGACCACCTGTATTATTGGATAAGCAGAATTAATATTGTCAAAATTGCTACACTACCAAAAGTGCTATACAGATTCAATGCAATTCCTGTTAAAATCCCAATGACTTTCTTCATGGAAATAGAAAAAAAACAGTCCTAAAATTCATTTGGAAAAATAAGAGACCTAGAATAACCAAAGCAATCCTGAAAAAAGAAGAGCAATGCTGGAGGCATCTTAATAGCAGATCTCAAATTATATTACAGAGTTATAGGAAAAAAACAGCATGGCATTGACACTAAAATAGACCCAAAGACCAATGGACTAGAAGACACAGACACAAACCCACATACAAATGGTCATTTTTTATTTTTCATTTTTGTATCAGGGATTGAACCCAAGGATCTTTAACTACTAAGCAAATTCACAGCCTTTTTATTTTTTATTTTGAGACAGGGTCTTGCTAGGTTGTTTACAGCTTCACTAAATTGCTGAGACTGGCTTTGAACTTGTGATCCTCCTGCCTCAACCTCCCAAGATGCTGGGATTATAGGCAAGCACCACCATGCCTGGTTATACAGTTATCTCATACTACATAAAGGTGCCAAAAACATATTGGTTAAAAGACAGCCTTTAAAAACCAATGGTGCTGGTATAACTGGATATTCCATGTGCAGAGAAATGAAAATTGACCCCTATTTCTCACACCACACAAAAGACAAATCAAGCTGATCACAAACTTAGGAATTAGTCCAGAATATGTGCAATTGCTAGGAAAAAAATGTAGGCCCAACACTCCAACATATTGGCACAGGTATTGATTTCCTTAACAAGACTCCTAAAGTGTAATAAATAAAATCACAAATTAAAAAGTGGGATGGCATCAAATTAACAAGCTTCTCCACAGCAAAGGAAACAGTGAAGAATGTGAAGAGAGAGTCTACAAAATAAGAGAAGATCTTTCCAGCCATTCCCTGGACAGAGGATTAATATCCAGTAAGAAAAAAGAAATTTAAAATCTTGACACACATACATATACACACACGAAAAAAAATAGCCCAATCAATAAATTGGCAAAAGAACTAAAAAAACAGACTCTTCTCAAAAGAAGAAATATAAAAATACAAATGGCCCACAAATATATGAAAAATGTTTAACATCTCTATCAATCAGAGAAATGCAAATTAAAACTACATTGAAATTTCATCTCACTCCAGTCAGAATTGCAATTATAAAAAATACAAATAAGAACTGTTGGTGAGGATGTAGGAGGAAAGGTATACGCCAATATTGTTGGTGAGACTACAAATTAGTACAACCACTCTGGAAAGCAGTATGGAGATCCCTCAAAATACTAGGAATGGAACCAATATATAACCCAGCTATCTCACTCCTCAGTATATCCAAAAGATCTAAAATCTGCATACTATAGAGATGCAGCCACATCTGTGTTTATAGCAGCACAATTCACAGTAGCCAAGCTATGGAACCAACCTAGATGCCCATCAACAGATGAATGGATAAAGAAAATGTGGTTTATATACATATGAGAGTATTACTCAGCCATAAAGAAGAATGAAATTGTGGCCTTTGCCAATAAATAGATGGAACTTGAGACTAATGTACTAAGTGAAATAAGCCAGACCCAGAAAGTCAAAGGCTGAATATTTTCTCTGATATGCAAAAGCTAGTCAAAAATAAGGGAAAAAATAGAAAAGAAAAGGGGAAGGATTTCATCAAAATAGGATAAAGATCAGGAAGGGGATTGAGGAAGAAGCAGGAGGGATGGGATAAGTGAAGAACAGTGGAATGAACAACTTTCCTAGGTACATATATGAATATACCTCAGTGACTCTCACCATTACAAATATTCATAAGGCACTAATTGAAAAGAAAAAATACAAGTAAACAGCAGAAAGATCAGTAGAGAAGAGGGAAGGGAATGGGAGAAGGGAGGATGGAAGGGAAAAGGGGAAATACTAGGGACTGACTTCAAGCAAATTATATTTCAGACTTTTATAGTTACATCAAAATGGATCCTAATGTAATGCATAACTAAAAAGAATTAATAAAACTGAATAAAAATTTCTCCATGTGTTTAGAACTGCTATAGCTGATTTTTAAAAATTCAACCTGCATTTGATAGGCAACTTTAATAAATTTCATCATTAATTTTAATAGATTATCTACAAAGTATTTTAGACTTTCTACAAAGCATATGCAAATAGTAACACTGAAAAGCTTCTAATTTTAACACAGTTTCAGACTTACAGGAAAGTTACAAGAACAATGGAGCCTGTAGATTCTTTAAGTACCTTTCCCAAATGTTAACATTTCAATATAGTTGCTTTCATGTCTCTTTCAATATATAAAACTACTTTCTTTTTCCTGGACCACTTGTGAATAAAGTGCAGACATGAGAATAAGTAATATTCACTCCTAAATATTTCATTGTACATTTCTTAAAAACAAGGCAGTATAAGAATCAAAATCAGGGAATGAACATTCCCACAATACTATCAGCTAATCAAAGTACAAATTTGCCAGTTGTTCCACTATTCCTATCACAAACTGCATTTATCAGATATAGGTCTCTAATCAGAATCAGGTTTCCTACCTTTACTTATCACTCATGCTCTGAATTTTGAAATATACAAGCCAGGAAAGATGCCACTCAGTAAATATTTTGAGGCTAAGTAAATATCCTAAAACTTATTAAACTTTTATCCCACTAATTATAGCATTTATTGGTGATTCTTGTCTAAATGACCTAGTATATGTACCAGAGATATTTGAAATCTATTCTCTCTTCTGAGCTCATGCAATGCAATTCTACTGTGAGCAAAAGGTTTTCTTCATTTATTCATTAGTATTTTAATTTTTTTAAAAATTACATGGGCTTGTGGTTTCTTATTTTACTCAATGTTATGACCTATTACTATTGTCAACTTACATGCTCAAAATGTCCTCAGATTTGGCCAATGGGAGCCACTTCAAGGTGATAAGTTCATTTCGATGTGCCCCACCATTCTCTGAGCACTTTCTTACTTTTTGGCATAAGATGCTCAAGGCTCATCTCATTCATTCCCAGCCATACTCCTGGAGTCCACTAATTTTCAAAAAATTCTGGTTCCTTTTTGGTGGAGAATGATATTAAGAAATCAAGATCTGGGTGCCAAGGGTACTCACCAGTACTCAGGTGATACTGCTGCCAGGACCTCTCAGTAGACATATCCAGGAGTTCATAAAACTCAATTCCAATTCAGCACCACAGAGTTTGTTTTAGCCTTCCTCCTTTGCACATTCTGACCCCGTTATCCATAACACGTGTAGTTATTTTTCAGTTTTTCAATCCTATTGCAAAAGTTATTCCAGGCACCTTCTGTTGGGATGATTACATTCTAGGAAATCCCTCAAGGAGGGTTTATGGCTACAAAATTCCCTGAGTTGTAACATATTTAAAATGATTTTCTTATAGCCTTTATAACTAAAGGATAACCATTTTTATTTTTTACAGTGCTGGAGATCAAACCCAGGGCCTTTCACATACTGGGTGAGTGTTCTACCACTTTTCTTTTCCTTTCACTTTTTTTAAAAAATGTATTTTTTAGATGTTGATGGACCTTTATTTTATTCATTTATTTACATGTAGCACTGAGAATTGAATCCAGTGCCTCACACATGCTAGCCAAGTGCTCTACCACTGAGCCACAACTCCAGCCCCTTTTCCTTTTAAAGGAAGAAAATACCAAGGCTTTATATAAATCCTTGGTTATATATATATATATATATATATATATATATATATATATATATATATATATAATCTTCTTATTTTATTCTCTTTTATTGCTGAGTAATATTCTATTGTGCATATATGCCACATCATCTAGGTTGGTTCCACAGTTTAAGCATGTGTGTGTGTGTGTATCAGGAATAAAATAAGAAGATAGTACTAAGTGAAGTTAGCCAATCCCCCCCAAAAAAACAAATGCTGAATGCTTTCTCTGATACAAGGAGGCTGACTCATAGTGGGGTAAGGAAAGGGAGCATGAGAGGAATAGACAAACTCAAGATAGGGCAGAGGGGTGGGAGGGGAAGGGAGGGGGCATGGGGTTAGAAATGATGGTGGAGTGTGATGATCATTATTAACCAAAGTACATGTATGAAGACACAAATTGGCGTGAATCTACTTTGTATACAGCCGATATATGAAAGATTGTGCTCTATATGTGGTAGTAAGAATTGTAATGCATTCACTGTCATATATAAATAAAAAAATAATTTTAAAAATAGCTCTACTTGTTGGATAAGTGGAAACATTGTACACAGTTCTCATGAGTAAATAAGATTTATCTACTTTTGAGGGGTATTTCTAATCTAAAAGAAAGCCCCTCTTGTTTTATTGGGTGGAAACTGTTTCTTTTTTTTTAAACTAGTTTGCTTTTTTTGTAGCAATTTTGAATTTATAGAAAATTGAGCCGAAAATAGAGTTCCCCTGTACATGTTCTTGCCCACAAGCAGTTTTCCATATAAAATGGTGCCCTCCACCAACTTCATTGATATATCTAATTAATTAATGATTGCTTACAGTATTCTCTTATGACCTTTATATGTCTATAAAATGGTTAGTATTATTATTTTTGTATTGTCTCTCTGATTTTTTCTTTCCTCCTTCTGGCTTTGAGTTCAATCTTCTTTTTTCTAATTCCTTAAAGTTGAGTTATTGGCCTGAGATCCTTTTTAATTTATAGCCATAAATTTCCTGCTGAGTCCTTCTGACTTTGCTACACCTCCTCCTAAGTTCTATTACATTTTCACTTTCATTCATCTTAAGTATTTAACATTCATCTTTAAAAGTATTTTCTTTGTAATTCGCGTGTGCTGTGTAATTGCTACATGGAGCATGTTAGAGCATGTTAGAATTAATGAATCCATACTGATACATTATCATGGAGTCCACAGTTGACCTTAGGGACTCAGCTTCATGTTGTGCAGTTCCATGAGTTTTAACAAATGACAGACATGAGTCCACCCACACAGTATCATACAGAGTAGTTCCACTGTCTTAATCCCTGTGCTCCACCTCACCATCCCACTTCCTACCCTCTCCCCTCACTCCTGGCAACCCCTGATTTCTGTCTTTGTAGTTTTGCCTTCTCCACATGTCTTGCATTTGGAATCACAGTCTGTAGCAGTTTCAGACTGGCTTCCTTCCCTTAGGAAACCTTAGGTCAAAGGTTCCTCCATGTCTTTTTGTAGCTTGATAACATTTCTTTTTACCACTGAATAAGACTGGATGGTATGGGCATATCCATTTGTTTATCCATTCACCTTCTGAAGGACATCTTTGTTGCTTCCAAGTTTGGACGATTATAAATTTACTGTGAACACTTCTGAGTAGATGCACTGAATGTAGGTGTATGTGTACTATAAACATTTTTGTGAACATTTGTTGTTGTTGTTTTAATTCAGTTGGGTAAATGCCAAGAAAGGAGAGCAATTGCTGGATTGTGTAGTAATGCTGTATTTACTTTTGTAAGAAAACTGCCTTCCAACGTAGCTTGTCACTGTGTACTTCTGTCAGCAATGGATAAGAGTTCCTGTTGCTCCCAATTGTCACCAGCATTTGCTGTTTTCAGTGTATTGGGTTTTAACCATTCTAATAGAAATTTAATGGGATCTCATTGTTGTTTTAATTTGCAATTCTCTAATGATAGAAATGTTGAGCATCTTCTCATATGTTTATTTATTATTTATCATCTGTAGTTTTGTGTCTATTTAGATCTTTTACCCATTTTTAATTAAAATTTTTGTTTCTTTCATGGCTTTTGCCTTTGGTGTTGTATCTAAAGGGCCATTACAAAACCCAAAGTATCCTATAAACTTGGTATAATTGCTTATTAGATTCAGCAGATTTTGTTTGGGGGTACTGGGAGTTGAACCCATCGGCATTCTACCACTGAACTATATCCTCAGCCTTTTATTTATTTATTTATTTATTTATTTATTTTATACTTTGAGACAGGTTCTCAATAAATTGGTAAGGATGGGCTTGAACCTCCTGCCTCAGCCTCCTGGTTCACTGGGATTACAGGTGTGTCCATGGTGCCCTGTCAGCATATATTTTTCTGTTGATTATTTGTGATTTTCTACCCAATGATGTCACCTATAAAACGTTTTACTTCTTCCTTTCAAAGCTGTATATTTTAATTTTCTTTTTCTTGCCTTTTTGCATTAGTTATATATAAAGCAAAAACTATTCTAAGCCAGGTATGGTGGTGCACACTTGTAATCCCAGTGACTTAGTAGTCTGAAACCAGAGGATTGCAAACTCAAGGCTAGCTTTAGTAACTTAGTGAGACCCTGTCTCAAAATAAAAAATAAAAAAGGCTGTAGTTCAGTGGTTCAGCACCCCTCGTAACTACCAATAACAAACATTAAAAAAAATAATAATAATTTTAAGGTTGGTGTTGTTTTTTAAATGATTAGAAGAATGCATTCAAGTTTTGGACCTAGAGTTTTCTTTATGGAAAAGCATTTAGTTAAAATGTCAATTTAATATTAGGTAATTCAAATTTTATTTCTTAATTTTTTTTTAAATAAGTGTTTTTCAAGAAATTTAATCAGTTTATCTTGATTGTCAGATTTGTTGGTGTAACCTGATCATCCACCTGTTATCTTTTAAAAATCAGTAAATTCTGTAATGTATTTTCTTTATTCCTGATATTAATTTGTATTTTCTTTTTGACTTCATAAATCTGGTTTGGAGTTTATCAGTTTTATAATCTTTTTAGATAATCAATTTTTGGCTTTGTGGATTCTCTACTACATACTTATGCACTATTTCATTGATTTCTTCTTATTAATGTACTTTCTTTCTCAAAAAAAAATTTAAAGGTTTAATTGCTAGATTTTCTTTTACTTTCCTCAAAGTTTAAACTGTTAATTTGAGGCATTTCTTTTTGCACATTATACATTCTGAAAGCTGCTTTCTACAAGATTTTAGGAATTTTTCTGTGACATAGCATAAAAGTCATCATTTTAACTGTTTTAAGGTGTCCAGTTCAGTGGAATTAAGTACATTCAATGTTGCGAAACCATCACCACCATCTAGTTAAAACATTTTCTTCATTTCAAATTGAAATTGTGTCCATCAAGCAGTTTTTCCCTTTTCCCTTCTCCTCTCTGTCTCTGCCAACCAGGAAGCTCTTCTCTCTATGGATGAGCCTATCTAGATATGTCACACAAATGGAATTATAAAACAAATGTCTTTTGTGCCAGTTCTCAAGGTTCATCTACATTGCAGCATGTATCTGTCTTGTTTCCTGCAATTCTACAGTGAGTTTTGAAATGGAAATTTGTGAAAGACCTCCAACTTTCTTCTTTTTAAAGTTGAATTTAGCTATTGGGATGCCTTTCAATTCCACTTAAATTTTAGAATTAGCTTTTCTGCAAAAAAAATGGCCATTGGGATTTTGATAGGAATTGCATTGATTCTGCAGATCACTTGGGTCATCTTATGGACCAAATGTGCCCTCTCCCCAGTCCTATGTTGAAATGCTAACCCCTACTGCCATGGTACAGGGCGGGGGGTGCTTCAAGAGGTAATCAGGTCATGAGGGTAGAGTCCTCATGAATGGGACTAGTGACCTTATAAAAAGACATGCACTTACTTTCTCTGTTCTTCACCGTATGAGAATATACAATGATTGCTCTGCACACCAGAAAGTGGGCCCTCATGACATTGCATCTATTAGTATCTTTGTCTTGAACTTCCAAGCATTCAGAAGTGTGAAAAATGTTGCTTGAATTACCTAGGATTCAGTAGCCCAAACTGACTAAGACAGTGAGTACTGCCATCTTAACAATATTGAGCTTTTCAATTCCTGAACATGGGGTAGCTTTCTATTTATATTACATTGATTTTTCACTTTAATCCAATCTGAATTCCTGGAACAAATTCTACTTGGTCATTGTGTTAGTCAGATTTTCATTGCTCTGACAAAATAGAACTTGGGGGAAGAGAGTCACTTTGGCTCAGTTTCAGATGTTTTAGTCCATGGTCAGCTTGCTACATTGTTCTGGGCCTGTGGTGAGGTAGAGTTTCATGGCAGAAAGGTATGACACAGCAAAGCTGCTCACCTCATGGCAGCTGGGAAACACAGAGGGAGGAAGAGGCCCTGGACAAGATACAGCCCTCAAGGGCACACTGCCAAGGACCCACTCCCTCCAACTAGGTCCCACCACTGTCCAATAACCCATTCAGCTATGGATTTATGGATTAACCCATATAGAAGGTCAGAATTCTCCCGATCCAATTACTTCCCCAAAGACCCACATCTGCACTGGGGACAGTCTTCAACCCATGAGCCTTTGGGGGGCAATTCAGATGCAAGCCCTGACAGCCATGGTATCTACCTTACAGAGTTCTGCAGCCAGTCATCATTGATATTGGTAGTTTTCTTCTAAAGTTTTTCTTTGGTTTTGGTATAAGGCTAATACTCTCCTAAAAGAATGAGTCAGGAAATGATCTTCTACTTTTTTGGCAAGGTTTGGAAAACATTTGATAGAGTTTGCTGGTGAAGCCAGTAGGTCCCAGAATTTTATTCTGAAAGTTTTTTAAAAAAATATTATTTATTTTTAAAATTATTATTTAAACTATTGACTGTTACAATCTCTTTTTTGTTATGCCACATTATAATTTTGTTTCTTCTTAGATTTTGGTAGTTTTTTTTTTCTAGGAATTTGACAACTTCATTGGTATATCTAATTAATAACTGTTTACAGTATTCTTTTATGATTTTTATGTCTATAAAATGGTTAGTATTGCCCCAATTTCATTTCTAATTTCATCAATTAGAGTCTTTTCTTCTTTTCCCTTGGTTTGTCTAATTGAGTCTGCCAATTTTATTGATTTTTTTTCAAAGAATGAACGTTTTGTTTCCATACATACATCTTATTATTTTTGTATTGTCTCTCTGATTTTTTCTTTCCTCCTAGCTTTGGATTCAATCTTCTTTTTTCTAATTCCTTAAAGTTGAGTTATTGGCCTGAGATCCTTTTTAAACACAGGAATTTACAGGCATAAATTTCCTGCTGAGTCCTTCTGACTTTGCTACATCTCCTTCTAAGTTCTATTACATTTTCACTTTCATTCATCTTAAGTATTTAAAATTCATCTTTAAAAGTATTTTCTTTGTGATTCTTTGACCCCACTGGTGGTTTAAGCATGTGCTGTGTAATTGCTAGTGATCATCAGAGATCTCCTTCAATGCCGACACTCAGGCTGATTTTTTCCTTGACTGTTCCCTCACTGCTATACATTCTTGATCAATCTCCAGAGTTCCTACAGTCACATTATGCTTTCTACAATTCCTTAGTTAATTGGCTAATTTTGTAGAGGAACGGGTGGTCCATTGAAGCTCCCTGTACACCATTTTTCTCTGACATCTCTCAGTATTCTATTTTTAATCTAAGAAAGGAGGTGAAAAGTCTATCTACCTATTTTGTCTACATAAAAGTTAGGGGAGAAAAAGTAAGTCATACACAAGGATAAAAGCAACCTTTCTTATAAATATATTTTATTTTGTAGATTATGGATCTACATATTATAAATAATTATAAAAAAAATAAAATATTAAACAAGCAATACACAGGAGCTGTGGTTATAGTTCAGTGGTAGAATGCTTGCCTAGCATGTGAGGAGGTGCTGGGTTTGATCCTCAGCACCACATAAACAAATAAAATAAATGTAATGCGTCTACTTACAACTATTAAAAAAAAAAAAAAAAGCAATACCCAAAGCAACTGTTCCCAGAGACAAAGTTGCCCAAGTCTAACTTTATGCTGAGAAGTTGAGATTTGGGTTCAGATATCCTAGAATGCTACAATCTTATTATTATGCTAAGAGAAGCAGAACATAAAATATCTAGCAAATCAAACATTATTCCCTCCTATTAACACCTTTCTCAAGGAGGCAAAATAGTTTTGCCATCTGTACTCCAGGTTCTGTCTAATAGTGAATAAACCAAGGCTACTTTTTGGAGTAATGATGAGGGAGAAATGTGCCTGTTAGAACAAGGCTATATGTTAGTTCACATTTTCCTTTCAAAATTAAGTTTCAATAAAAAAACTTACTTTTGCAAATCATACACACTATGGGTGCTCTACCACTGAGGTACATCCCAAGCTCCTTTAATTTTTGAGACGGTGTCTTATAATCCTGCTGTCTTAGCTTCCTGAGCAGCTGGGATTATAAGTGTGCGCCATTTTGCCCAGCTCCCTGCATGTACTTGAGTAAAAGTGTCCACTAGAACTGAATCCCTCAACTCCTACATTCTATTACCACCACCATTTATCCACTAATATCTGAGTCCCACATCTCATTTTCAACACTTATTGACCATTCTGCTCCTTTTAAACTGTATCTCGAATCCAACTCTCATTTTATATTACTGACCTACTGCCTCAGTCTCATTGTGTATTTAACTGTACTATCCAATGACAAACCTTGCCATTTCTGGCCTCCATTCTTAGCTTTTTCTAAATCCATTTTCCATTATGACTTCACAAAGCTTTTACTAAAATAAATTGAGTGAGGACACTATTTTGCTTATATCCATTATTTGTTTCCCATCATCTACAGCAGTGATTTTTCAATGTATTCCTAGAAGACTCAAGATCAACAGAATTGCCTCAGTTTCTAGGGATTAAGGCAGAGCCTCAATGTATGAGATTACCTTGTTGACCCAGTTCTTCAACCTTCAATTGGCTGCTTAATTTCTTTAAATATTTGTGCAAGTCTCTTTGTAAAAAACATTTCCCAAACTCTTTGTGTGTTGCTCCTAGATTTCTATTCAGACTTAATTTACTAAATGAAACATTTCTAATTCAGCACATTGGATTCAGAAATGCTTGTGAATATGAATGAATGTGAAAATATGTAGGTATGTGTACATGGAAGAACCTTAATTCACCCACCTATAGAAAATATACATGAAATTGCTATGAACCAATCTATATTCATTTAGAAAGTTTAGCATTAAATCTTTTTTAATATATAGGTATATATTCACAAAATATAAAGTTATATATAAAAATACATATATTTATATGTAAGATCATAGGTATCAAGGAATTGAGAATAGGTATCAAGGAATTGAGAATCCCTGAAGTTTCTTTTTTTGACCACACCTTTATTCTTTTTTGATAATATCCTGTTATCCACACAGAATAAGAAAACACAAAGAGGAGAAATTGTTGCAATTTTATTTCATATTTTAAAATTATTTGTCTCATATACTTCAGTCATAAAGTGAACATAAATAAAGATACATATAGGTGCTTTAAACACTGACAAAATCTATAACAATATATATTTTCAAATCAAATTTCCTATTTTTACAATACAACGAAAAACTAAGTTCATAAAAAGATTACATACGAAAATATAATAGTATATTAGTTCATTCTCTGAATATATGGCTCTGAAGGTAGGTTAAAATATTCACTTCACTTGAAAAAAATCCAGACACTACACTGCATGTAGATTTAAATTAAGTATAGTCTTCCTTCCGTTAACAGTTTATTCAGTGTGAATCACAGAAGATCCATGAAGGGTCATCACTTAAGAAACTCTCCTTAGGATCACAATCAAAATTGAAAGCCTGGTTGAGAAGCATGGAAATGCAGGCTCTTGATACAATGAGGAGACGTGAGTATTTGGAACTCTGGTACCACTCTGGCTCTTAACTAAACTCCTCAGTAACCTCAGGGCAAGTAGTACCTCCCTCTGATCAGAGAGAAGTCCTTACTGCTGAGGACACTGGGTCTCCGGAGTGGATTTGGAGGACACGTATACAATAGGGTGTGATTTCTTACAAGGTTCTTTTTCCAATTTGCTTGCAGGTTCTTTCCTTTCATTAACGTCTGTTTGAAGCATTGACTCAGCGGCTAACCTACAGGCATTAAAGCATCCACTCTGAATTCAAATGTAGTTAAGGAAAAAAATAGAGAAACAAACCCATAATATATTGAGCCTCTAAGGAGGAATGGTGCTATTTTTTTTTAATAAGAAAAAAATTAGTCGACTCCAGTACCATTAAAATACTAAATGACTCTTGAAAGGAATTATTCTTATCAATAGATTTGATTTTTAAATGTCTAGTAAATATGTTAAGGTTGATAAAAAAGGCCTGTTAAGGCCTAGATTAAAGAATTAAATCTGATGAGATATCTATCATGATAAGTACAAATAACACAAAAATTGAAATGCTGGAGCAGTATTTTAAAGATAACATGACACACAAAAGGCCCATGCACAAGATGAAAACACCATGGGATCCTGGCTGCACAGATGTCTGTCTCAGACAATGAAAACACACTCAAACTGAGTTTCAACTAGGAGAATAGTTAAAGAAAAATATAAACAGTGGGGAGATAATAAAATAGGCCTGCGAACACTTTAAAGAAGCGCATCAATTAAATTTATAAAGCATGCAACAGTGAAGTTTCAAATAAAAGCCACTTGTTATAAACTCATCTTCAGATTGTGTATCTAAGTTAAGCATGCAAGACACAAGGTTGGAAATGTCTGCAGTGAGCAGATGGACTCACACACACGCAAAAAAAATAAAATAAAATAAAGTGTTTTGTGGTATTTTATTTGTTTTTGTTTAACTAGCAAGGCAAATAGTTTCCAATATGCAATTTGAGTCAAACAATTTAATTAGATTCATTGAAGCAATATTTTTTTCAAGCACAAAAGGGCAGAAGAAATGAAGGCAACATAGCTGGCAAGATATGCACTGATCGGTTCTGGAAATCCACCTCTGGAAGACCATACAGGCCACACCCACACCCACACCGTGAGCCATGCAAACCCGCACTGGCCATATGCACACTCCCACAGTGAGCAACACACACACATGCGCGGCCTGTAGAACTTGCCTCAGAACAGTTAGCACTATGGGTACTGTCAGGTAGCATCCATTTGTCATTTCCTCAAGAATATCAAGCTCTTATTTTATGTGACTTACAACATTATACAAAAACTCAAGGAAGGAAATAATTAATTAGTTTTCCTTACAATAACAACAGCAGCTTGAGTTTTATCATTGTTGAGTACATTTAGTAGCACTGAATATTTAAAGAAAAATCAGATAAAACATACAAGGAAGTTCTTTTACATACGATGGACTGTTTTACTTTTTCGATCAAATGCACACAGAAAATGCCTGACTCTGTTCCCTTCTTTCTAAGAACAAAGTAGCCCTAGTAGCACCTTAAAAACCTCACTTCATTGGAGACAACCCAAGCTGGCTACTTTCACAGAAACAAGTTTGAATTTTACATGTCTAAAAGTATTTATTTTTAATATACCTGCCACTGCATTACACAACCTTCATCTTGATTTCCCCTCCATTTCCCTCACTCACTTCTTTTTATCCTACCCAGATCCTGCTGTGCATGCCCAGAATTCCAGCTGCAGCCAGTTACATCCTCTTCCCTCTGTTCACTTGCTCTTACCTTCTCACTTCTATTCCTTTTAAAGGACAAGGCCCTTCAACTGGTCCTTCAGATACACATATCTGACACTTTCTCTTTTAAGTCACAAATTCAATTATGCAGAAATTGAAGGCTTTGATGTTTTAGAAAAAATGGAAACAAATTACCTTGGATATTTAAAAATGTCAAAATAATTAAAAGTAATGTCTGAAGGACTGGTATAAACATCATCAAAAGCCATAGAAAACTTCACCTACATTTTCTTAACTAAGCTGTCTTCAGACTACTGGAAAACCTTTGAGAAGGTAAGTTGATTGTTCCTTCATGGCTACTCCTTTACCAGGAGAAAAGTAATAGCACATTTATTCAAACCAACAAGAGAGATGTGTGGCTTTCTAATGACTCCCTTCTTCAGGAGTCCTTTCCCCTTGCAATCATTTTTGTCTTTCTCAAAGTTTTAGAGAAGTTGAAGGCAGGCAGATGAAACTGGGGGATTAGACTGCATGCAATATTGAGAAGACAGATAAAGAGACAAAGAGCATAGCTCATGCAGCGAGAAGGGAGAGAAAGGGAGGGCTGCTGGCTGACTTGAAAAGAGGACACTGACCTGAGAGAGCCGGGCGTGTTCTCACTTCTTTCACTTAAGGCTTGAGCAAGCTTCACACATTTCTTCTCCTTCTTTGGCTGCTGCACATCCACGGGCAGATTTTTGTGAGGAGAGAGAGGGGCAGTGGGAGTGTTTGCAAATACTGACTTTTCTAACTGCAAGTCACCTTCCGAAGGGTTAGGACAGGACTGTGTCTCCTTGTGAGGTGGGAATCTAGAAGTTCCTACCCTGGCAGCACCGCTGGCACATTCATCTTCAGCAGGGGTCACATCCAGAGGTAGCACCTCCCGCCTCTTTTTGAGTATAGGAACTTCGATTTTCTCTGAGAATGAAAACCATTAGAAAAATCCAGTCAATAAACAAAAGACAGACCAAGGGAGAGCGGTTATACATAAAGTCTTTTCCTTTTTTCTATTCTTTCAAAATCCACTCATCACCTCACTGAAATCTATTTCTTTTTCTTTCTTTTTCATAGACTGCATTAATAAAAGCTTTTATAGATTATTTTGAGCATAAATTTTTCCTTGGGAACTCAATACAGGAATTCTAGGAATGAATAAAATGTTCTCTTGTGGTATTTTGATAAAAAATTCTAAGGGGAGATGGTTCCTAAGGGTGACCTTGGTGCCATGGAGATAAAGATGCAGTGGCAAACAGTCAGGGAGTTTAGGATCAAGTCTGGCACTTAGCAGCTGGATGACCTTAGGAAAGTATTTAATCATCCTACATTTTAAGGTTTCTAAATCTGCAAAATGCGGATTAAAAATACTTACTTTGCTTTGTCTGTTACAAGGATTAAATGAAAAGAACAGGTCAAACTCTAAATATTGGATATCCCTTGCTGCTCCTCTGAAACCCAGATCATCTGGATTTACTAACCATCCTCCTGTCCCTTTGCTGTGTTCAGTTCAGCACACTACCCCTGAAATTCCTAATGGGTAATTTTTACTCACAAGAGCTTACTAGGATCAGGGAAGAGAAAAAGGACTAAAGAAAGAGAAGTCTTTTAAAACAATATAAAAAACTTCTCATTGTTTACATTTTCTCCACTATTGACCACAATAAACAGAGTTCAGCCTGTCAACAGAGTGGGGGCAGAAACCCGTTGAGAATCCTTAACCTAAAACATGTTGACAATACCTTTTGGGGAGGGGAGGGAGTTAGGACCATCACATTCATGGACTTCTTTACATTTGCCCTTTTATTTTAAAATTTATACATAGTAAAGTTCATTTTTTGTACAAGAGGCAGAGGGTGTATTGGACTATTTTTTCTCGGTGATGTGACTTGCTCTAATAACTGTCCAAACATTTTTCCTTAAAGGCTAGAACTGTAAGAGAAGAGGTCGGTAGAAATCTCCAGTGATAAATCCCCTACAGAACGACCAAGCTAAATAACTATATGCCACAAAAATACATTCACAAGAACTAAGAAAACTAGAAAAGGTAAGTTAGACTGTGAAGCCCACAAGGGGAAAGGTTCCCTGTTACTGCAACACTTTGTCCCCAAGCTTTCATGGTACCACCTGGAGAAAGCCCCCAGAACTCAGTGTATACACTGAAAAAAGTAAGCAAGAAAAATAGATATTTGACTTCCTCACCACCAGAGTCCCTCTGTGGGAGTCTCACTGCATGGGCTCACAGCAAGCACTGAGAATACTCCATGGGATGCTCCTGAGACCAGCTAGAAGGAAGGAGAAATAGGGCTCGAACTAGCACACAGAACTTGGCACTGGCCCTCCATCCCTGCCAGAGGAGACATGCTAGCAGACAGAATGTTTAGAAATGTTTACTGCTGGAGGTGGGGTTCATAGATCCTCTGGACTCAAGAGCCTGAGTGGCTCTCCCACATGCCTTGAGTGTACTCCATGAATCTCCCATGGGTCCATCCAGGTTGGAAACTGCACCAGCAGCAGAATTGTCAAAAAACCTGCATCTAACCTGAGCTCAGGGTGCCCTCTAATGCTGAAATGGAATACCATAGGCAGTCTGCTAAAAATGTCTAAACAAGCCTACTGGAGTAGAATAGTCACAAACAAGTCCAGACTGGGGAAAAAAAAAAAAAGGGAAGAGATACCTAATTCATCAATGCAGAGACAAAGATATATGTTACAAGGACTAAGAAGAGCCAAGGAAAGATGTCCTTATCAAATGGACAAAACATATTGCCAAAGATAAACCCAAAAGACATTCATATGCATGATTTGGCAGACAAAGAATTTAAAATATCTGATTTAAAAAAAACTCAAGAAACTTCAAGAAAACAGAGGACCAATTAAGAAAAATTTATAAGGAGACATTTAACAGATTGAAATAATTTTTAAAAATCAAATTCTGGAGCTGATAAATAAATGAAATAAAAAAGCCACTGGTGGGCATTAATAGCAGAACTGATCAAGAAGAGGAAAGAATTGGTGAGCTTGATAACAGGCTATTTGAAAACAGAGGAGAAAAAAGAATGAGAAGGAATGAAGAAAATTCATGAGATCTCTGGGACACCATTAAAACAGCAAATCTATGTCATTGGTGTCCAAGAGGATCTAGAGAATGACAAAAGGCTAGAATTAAGTTTATCCAAAAATATAACAGAAAACTTTCCAAATCTAAGATACAAACACCCAATTACAGGATAATCAAAGGTTGCCAATCAGATTCAACCCAAATAACTCTCAAAGGTCAAAGACAAAGAGGACTATGAAAGCAGCAAGAGGAAAGAAAGAAGAAAGTGACACAGAAGGGAATTCTAATATGACTGGTGGACTTCTCAGCAAAAACCCAAAGGACATAAGGGAATAAGATGATATCCAAACTGCTGAAGGAAAAACATCTGCCAACCAAGAATAATGTACCCACCAAAGCTTCTTCAGAAGTAAAGGGAAGACAGACCTTCCCAGACAAAACCTGAATGCACTCATGGCAACAGACTATCTTACAAGAAAGGCTGAAGGGAGTTCTTCAAATGCAAAGAGAAAAAAAAAAAAAAAAAGATGAGAATGTCTAATATGAAAACATCTGAAGGTATAAAAACCCACAGGTAAAAGTGAGCATTCAGATACATCCAAAATAACACGGGAACTAGGGGATGTAAACCATTTATATCCTTAGTAAGAAGCCTAAAGGACAAAACTAATACAAATACAGTAATCTGCTAAGGGATATGTAATATAAAAAAATGTAAATTTTAACATCAAAAACTCAAAATATGGGAGAGAAATGGAGTTGAAGAGTAGAAGGCTTTTTTTCTTTTTTGCTTTTGAAATTAAAAGCTCAAAATAACCTGTTGTAATTATAAGATGTTCTGTGAAAGCCTCATGGTAATCACAGAGCAAAAACCTTAAATAGATACACTGAAAATAAAAACCATGGGATCAAAACATGCTGATAGGAAAAAAAAAATCACTTAACAAAAGGAAGACAGGAAGATAAGAACAAAGATGTACAAAACAACCAGAAAACAAGTAATTACATGACAGTACCCAAATCTGACTCTGCTGCCTACAAGACACTCACTTGTAAGGAATAGATAGAGAGTGAACAAATGGAAAAAGATATTCCATTCAAATGGAAACCAAAAGAGAGTAGGAGTGGTTATACTTAAATAAAATATGCTTCAAGTCAAAATCTAAGGAGACAAGGCCATTACAGAACCAAAAAAAAAAAAAAAAGAGTATACAACAATTGTAAATATGTCTAAATACATAAAGCAAGCATTATTAAATGTAGATCGATAGGCAGCAATTTTTTTGTGATGATAAGGTACTTTAACAGCCCACTTCTAGCAATGGAAGAGCATCTAGCCAGAAAACCAGCAGAGAAACATCAGATTTAAACTGTACTCTAGACCAAATGGAGCTAACAGAAGTTATAGACCTTTCCATGCACCAGCTGCAGCACATTCCTCTCAACTGCACATGAAATGTTCTCAAGGGTATCATGTCAGGCCACAAAAGAGAACATCAGAAACTGTACAAAGATGTAAAAATTAAACATACTTAGAAGCAACCAATAAGTCAATGAGGAAATTAAAAGATAAATTTAAATATTTCTTTTCACAAGTAAAAATGAAAATATACCAAATATGCCAAAACTTTATGCTTTCAGCAAAAGCAATTCTAAGAAGGAAGTTTATAGCAATAAACTCCTACTTCAAAAAAAGAAGGAACAGAACAGCTTAGTGGTGGAGTGCTTGCCTAGCACGTAAGATGCACTGGGTTCAATCCTCAGCCCTGCATATAAAAATAAAGGTTCAAAAACAATTTAAAATTTTTTTAAAAAAAGAAGGAAGATCTCAATGTCTCATCTCAATAAACTAAAAAAAAAAATAAGAAAAAAAAATAAGACCAAAATTAGTAGAAGGAAGAAATGGTAAGGATCAGAGCACAAATAACCAAAATAGAGGAAAAAAGAAAATAAAAGATAAATGAATAATTGGTTTTTGAAAAGATAAACAAAATGAATAAATCTTTAGCCAGACAAAAAAAAAAACACTCAAATAAATTTTAAAAAATCAGAGGTGAAAAAGGAAACATAAACTGACCTCACAGAAACAAAGAATTTTAAGAACTAGTAAATACAAACAAATTGGAAAACCTGAAAAAAAAAAAATTTCTGGAGAGCAGAAGGCAACAGCATATCAAAATAATTAAATACCACGATCAAATGGAATTCACCCTAGGATCAAAGAATGGCTTAAAACACAAATCAACAAGCTGATATATCACATTTCAGACAAAAGGGCAAACACCATAGGACCATTTCAATAGAAAAAAATTGATAAAACTTAACATCCTTTTTTGATAAAAACTCTAAATAAATTAGGCATAGAAGGAACACATCTCAGTATATTAAAGGCCATAGATGATAAACCCACAGACATCATACTCAACAGGGTCAAAATCAAAGTGTTTCCTTTAGGATCTGGAACAAGACAAGGATGCCACCAGCATTCACTGTTATGACTCAACACAGAACTTGAAGTCCTAGCCAGAAAAATTAGATAAAAGGAAGAAATAATAGGCAGCCGAATTGTAAAGGAAACCGTCCCTGTTTTCAGATAATACAATCTTTTACAGAAAATTCTGAATACTCTACTTAAAAACTATTAGAACTAATAAATACAGTAAGGATATAAGATACTAAAGCCAATATATAAAAGTCAGTAGTGTTTCCATTCAAAAATAGCAAATTATCTGAAAAAGAAATAAGGAAAGTAATCCCATTTATAAAAGCTATGGTTTAAAAAAAAAAGTGAAATAAAATACCTAGGAAAAAATTTAATCAAGGAGATGAATGAGCTCTACAGTGAAAACCATAAAACACTGGTGAAAATTGAAAAGACAGAAAAACATGGCAAGATATCTCATATTCATGAACTAGAAGAATTAATATTGTTAAAATATTCATTCTACCCAAAGCAATCTACAAATTCAATGCAATCCTCAACAAAATTCCATAATTTTCTTTACAGAAAAAGAAAAAAATAATCCTAACCTGTCTTAAACAATAAAATTTCAAATAGTCAAAGAGCAGAAAGAACAAAACTGGAACAATCCTAGTACCTGACTTCAAAATATACTACAGTGCTAAACTGACCAAAATAGCATGGTACGGGCACAAAAACAGTGAAGAGAGCAATGGAGCTCAGAACACATACTGGGGAAAGGACAGTCCTTTAATAAATGGTGCTGAGAAAACTGGATCTCCACATGTAGAACCATGAATATTCATTATTTCTTCATTGAGAACATTCTCAACTTCTACAAAATCAACCTTTTTTAAATTTCACAGATGAATAGGATCGTGTAGTGTTTGTCTTTTTGTGCCAGACTTCTCTCTTATCATATACAAAAATCAACTAAAAACTATAAAATTACTTGAAGAAAACATAGGGAAATGCTACATGACCTCGGTCTGGGCAAATGTTTTTTAGACAATCCCTCAAAAGCAGGAGAAACAAAAGCAAAAATAAGCAAACCGGATAATATCAAACTAAAAAATTTCTATAGCAAGGAAAACAATCAACAAAGTGAAGAAAAACTACAGAATAGAAGAAACTGCTTGCAAATTATACAGCTGACAAAGCATTACTATGTAGTATCTATAAGGAACTAAAAGAACTCAATAGCAAAAACCCTTCATGTAATCTGATTTTAAATATGGGCAAAAGACCTGAACAGACATTTTTCTAAAGAATACAGAGGTTTACGAAAAAATTCTCAACACCACTAAATCACTAAACATCAGGAAAAATGCAAATTAAAACCACAATGAGAAACTATTTCACCCAAGTTAGAATAACTATTATCCAAAAGAAAAAAAAGAAATTCTGGTGAGGATATGGAGAAAGGAGAACTCTCATATATTGTGAGTGGGTCTATAAATTAGTAGTCATTATGGAAAATAGTATGGAAGTTTCTCAAAAATTAAAAATAGAATTAACATGTGACCCAGCAATCCCAATACTAGGTGTTTGTGTGTGTGTGTGTTTTTCCAGATATCTGAACTCCCATAAATGGAGAAAGAAAATGTGATATGTATAAGTAATGGAATACTATGCATTCATAAAAAAGGTATGAAATCCTGTCATTTGTGACAACTTGAATGACCTAAGGATCTTGTGTTAAATGAAATAAGTCAGGCACAAAAAGGGAAACACTACACGTTCCTATTCATCTGTGGAATCCAAACCAGGTTGATTTTGTAGAAGTTGAGTGTTCTCAATGAAGAATGAATATTTAAGGTGATCACATGCTAATTACCTTCATTTAATCATTACACAATGTATATATAAATAGAAACATAATAAATGTCCAATTATTATATGTCAATAAAAAATATAGAATTCCCAATATTTAGTTGGAACATGGCCCCTGAGAATCAAGATTGAATTTTCTCAATCTTGCCTTGCTGTGACAGCAAGGCCACATAAATCAACTCTGCTCAATGGGATACTGGCAGACAAACACAAAAGGAGTCTGAATCCTGCAATGCCTCCTAGACTTTCATCGGCGGAAGAATAATCACAAGCACTTAAACCTAAACTGTGTTTAGATCTTCTATAAATAATCTGAATTAGCATAACTTCCAACATTAGCTGCTTATTTAATTTTTCGGTATGACAATATGCTACGATTTTAAGTGGATAAGCCTCAAGTGTCAGTGTGATGAAGCCTAGACATCCAAAAAAGCCACATATCACATTCATGCATACCTAGTTCCCTTTGAATTTTTCAGCTGTAAATTTCCCTTATTAACTACAGATTGATAACCACAAAATTGGTTTGTAATGAGATTTGCTAAAAGCTATAGTTTGAAAAAATGTTGATACACTTTCTCAGTGCTACTTAGGACTTAAAAGACAAAAACATAGGAAACTTGCATACCTTCAGGTTCATACTTCAGCTTTAATTCATCTAGCTTAGCTCTCAGTTTCATATTTTCACTTTCTGCAAGCTGAAGGCATCTTTCATTTGCAAAAAGTTTTCGCTCGATATCCAGGGCCCGCTGGCTCTCAAACAATGCTTTCCTCCGCTGTATGGACAATTCACTTTTGCTGCTTTCATTTTCTTTGCTACAGTAACAGAAAAGAAGAACCAAGGAATGTTAATATATAATTTTGTGAATAACTTAGTGGGATGAATCTTTAATTTTATATTTGAACACTTGGTTAAAAATATATTTCTTTGGGATTTCTAGTAACAAAGAAACAACAAATAATTAAAGTTTAACAATAGCATCCCCCGCTGCCAAAATTCATGCATTATTCCAAGGTGATTCATGCATAAATTCCCTTTAAGTTATGAGATACTTATTCTTGAGAAATTTGGATTATAAAAATATTTTCTACATGAAAGTCCTTTTCACTTACCAATCTAAAAAGCTAAACACAAATTATTTACTGAAAGTATTCTTCAGTAATTAGTAATTATTAAATCTTGCATAAAACTCATGTATTACACAAAGACATGTTATTGACTTTCTTTTCTGTGGAAATTTCTTTTGGCAATTTGAACTTAAAAATTTGTTATTATTTGAATACCATCTATTAAAATAAATAAAAAGTCTTTATCTTCCATCTGCCAACCCAGTCACCTACTTTAAGTTCTCAAGCTTTAGCTGAAGTAAATCTGTATAATAGGTGTTATCTTCCAGAGCACCAGAGTTGCCTGAAGGTTTTAAATCCATACTTTCATATAAATTCTAAAGAAAGCAAAAATTCTTATTACTTACATAACAAATTAGGTTACTGTATGCTTATTAACAGTGGCAGCAGCCACATGTTAATCTCTCATCCTTTGACAAATACTCTTCAAAGATCCACCCACTTACCTGAGTGCAGTAGGCACAAGAACCACCAGTCCTTCCTCAGGTAAGAAAAGTGGCTCAAGGTACTACCAGCAAGTAAATCAAGAGCTAGATTCTGAATCCAGATCTAACTCGCACTCATATCTCTGAGTCCCAACTATACCTGTCTTAGGATTTCACTCTCCTGGCTTTTAGAATGAGAGAAGCAAATGCTTTTGGGGTTGAATTCTGGTATGATAAAGCTATACAATGGAAAAATACGAAAAAAGAGAGGAGATTCTTGAGGTTATTTTTGGTATCCACGCTTTAAATATTCTGATTCACTCTTTGAATATTTTCTTTACTGGAAAAAAAAAAGCAGATGTTTAAAAACTTGCAAAGAATTTCAGAGATTGCACTTTTTAAAATCCTCCTAATTTATGGTCACAATTTTCAAAGTATAGCACAAAGCCCCAGGGATAGACTACATATACCTGCCAAGTGACACACTGCAAATTTAGCTAAATTTATAATACTTTTAATAGTTTTTAGAAGAAACAGAGATAAAGTCATATAAACAAATTTTTCTTCAAAAATGTCAAAATAAAGAAAGAGAAACTGTTCCAGATTAAGGAAGACTGAAGAGACTTCATGGTAAAACATGCAACCTTGGATTAGGCCCCAGAATTGAAAACACTAGATTTTTTTTTTTTTCTTTTAAAATTTGCTTAGGGTGTGTTTTCATCAGCTTTTTTTTTTTTTTTTTTTTTTTTGTCTCAGTGACCAAAAGATCTAACAAGAACAATGTAAGGAGAAGTTTACTTGGGGTTCATGGTTTCAGGTCTCAATCAACAGATGGCCAACTCTATTGCTCTGGGCCCAAGGTGAGGTAGAATATCATAGTGAAAGGGTGTGGGGGAGGAAAGTAGCTTAGAAAATGGTAATCAGGAAGCAGAGAGAGAGAGCTCTCTGCTCACCAGGGACAAAATTCCAGTCACTCCTCCAGTAACTTAACTCCTCTAGTCACACTCTACCTGCCTAAAGTTACTACTCAGTTAATCCATTTAAGTGGATCAATCCACAGATCAGGTTAAAGCTCTCATAATCCAAACATTTCTCCTCTAAAAATTCTTGCACTAACACAATAGCTTTTGAAGGACATCTCATATCTAAACCATAACAGGGTATCAATGATAACTGGCAAAATGTAAAAAGTAGCTTGGTTAATAGCATGGTTCAATGCATATCAATGTTAATTTGTAATTTTGACCATTTGCTTATATCTCCAATAACATCATGGTGCTTAGGGGTAAAAGGACATCTAGTTTGGAACTCAGTCTCAAAGTTTAAGAAAAAACATATAAAAACAGAAAAAGTTATAAATCAAGCGTACAAATAAGAAATAGGGAGCTCTGAGTCAAAGGCATGTAGGAGTACTTTTACTTTCCTGGAAGGTTGCACTAATTGCAAAATAAAATAAATTTATTAGAATTTATTAAAGACATCCATAAATTCCAGTGGATATACAATGTTGAATTGACAAAGCTCTAAAATTAACGGAACAGATAGCACTAAAAAATAATTACTGATGACATTCAGGCAAGAAATCTCACTGACATAACACTGAGCAGAAGACAGAAACAAGGGTATATATATTACATTATTCAATTTATATGAAGTTCAACAGAATGTTCACATAATGTTGACACAAAGTTACGAGGTGGGAGCACTTCATTTCAATGGGGCTTTTCTGGAGTGCTAGGAATATTTTATGTAATCTGATAGTAATTGTAAGAATATACATATATAGATATAAATGTGTGTGTGTGTGTGTATATAAACATATATATGTTAAAACTCACTGAGTTGTACACTAAAGATATAGGTACTTACAAACAATAACCAGATAATAACAACAAAAATAGAATAGATTGGTTTGTCTTTGCTTTAGTAAAAGAAGCATGGTCAATAATACTGAAAAGCAGAGACAAGAAAAAAATAATTTAAAGATTGGGTCAATATGTACTGAAACTGAAAGTCAATTATACGATGAGAAACCTATTTAAACTGAAAATTTAAGATATTCAAATAAAAATCCAGCCACATCTTTTCAAGATATTATACATACCTTAAATTTCTCCAGATTTCTAATTTCACCTAAAAGATGTTTTATTTCACCGTTCTTCTGCTCTAACATGGAAAACAACCGTTCCTGCTGCTCAAATTCAGTTTGAGATCCTTTCATCTGTAGCAATGTAGCAATCTGTAACTAGAATCCTCCCACCACAACAAAATTGAGATATTCTGATAAGCATACTTCTGGAACAATTTGTATTTTGTACTAATACTATTTAGAACTTGTTTTGAAAACTAATTAGTTATTTCTAGTCTAATAATTGGAAAATATACATCAATTAGTTTTGTTGTAGACATAACTTTGGAGTACTTCTACTTTTTAATGATATCTGAAGTCTTTAATATAGTTTTACCTAGTTTGTGATACAAAATTGAACAGCATGACTGTGGTCCAGAGGGTGTCATTTAACTGGTAAGTAAGCCTGGATAAATGTGGCCTGCTATTCACCACCTATACTAACTCCTGTTAAAGCGATTTCTCAAACTTCTCCATTAGCTTTACTTAAGTAGGGGAAATTGTTAAGCAGCTCAGTCACAAACATGATATTCACAATGATAAGAATGGGAAGTACCATATGAGTATTTTTCTACACTTTAACTCCAAGACAGTTCTGAGAGGCAAGTTCTATCACCTCTACTTTGTAAATGAGGTATGCCTTTTAGATGCTCTCAGAATATATGTCCCAGGTAACACAACTAGCAAATGACAACTATGCTTCAATCCAGTCCATCTAATTCCAAGTTCAATCAGTGACCTTTCCCATTTCTCTGGTAAAACTGACATCTTGAAAAAAAAAAAAATCTAAACTTTCTTCCAAACACCACCTTAGGAACATCAGGCAGAACAGACCATACATTGGAATTCTAAGGACTGCTATAATCTTGGAATCTTTCTAATTGCCATAAGGTTTTCTGTTACTTCTTATTTGTGTGCAGTAACAACCAACAAAACCCTTAAAATTAAAGGGGTTAATTACATGCTTTGAGGAGCTGCAAGAAAAGAGAACCCTAAATAGTTCAAATTTCCATCTAAAATAAGCCTTCATGAGAAGTGAGAAATGGCAAAAGCTAGTCTCATTTGATGCGGTAACCCAGAAAGACTCAGAATAAGTGAGAAACAAACACTTTTAAATTCCTTTTCCCTATTCTATAAAGATTTAAACCTCCCTGGCAAGGTTAGTGAATGATCATTAAAATAAACAATTAGTAGTTGTTAAACACATTAATGTTTTTCCAAGATTAACTTTTTGAAAACATAAAAGTATCTTATGATCTACCTGGAATTTCTAATTTTTTAAAAAATCATTCAGTTCTAGAAAAAAATATAAAAGTATACCCCTTGAAGGAAAAGATGGATTTTGTGATATATTTATCTATATAATGCTAATATGAAGTAGTTTTAACAAACATTTAAGAGCGGTAATTCCACACCTTCATTCTTTGCATCTGTTCTCTATTAAATGCATTTTGCTTCTTTAGTGACTGATACTTGACTTTCATACCGATAAGCTGGCGTTCCATTGCCGCCCTTCGATCTTCTACCTGGAAAACATTGATATGTTTAATTGTTCTTGTACTAAATGAAATAATAGTTTACCCAATTCAATTATTAGAATACTTGTAAGTACCTCTGCAAACAAAGAGTTGCCCTTACTATTGGGATCCAAGGCTTGCTGGAGGGCCTGGCCCAATTGCACCTGCAGATCTTGATTTGCTACACGAGCTTTCTAAATTCAAAAGAAAATAATTTAGCTAGCAGAGATTAAATTAGCATGAAAACAATTTAAAAACTGGAAACAATACTACTGTAATCATAATACCTCTAAGGCATTATAGTATGAAACTGCTTCTTTCTCCCGCTCTTCTTTTTCTTCTTTAAGTCGGTCTACCTGGCGCATTAAGTTAGTACTAAGACGTTCTAGTTGTTCCTGTCTGTACTGTAGTTCATTCACTTCTTCCTTGAGAGCATTCTATTCAACAGAAATTGAAAGACAAAATTCTCTTGAAAATGCTTTCATTTAGCAGTTGCTCAGCTAACTTATCTGTAGTGGTTCACATTCAAATTAAAACTACAAAAACCTGTCAAAGTTGTCAGATACCTATTAAAATTTTAAAAATTACTTAACTTTTCAGGGAACCAAACAAAAGGCTCTAGAGACTGCTCTTTCTGACTGTGAATTCAGGGCTTTAATTTTTAATGACTCATAGTCTGAAATGAAAAATCTATGTTCACACAAATTTCAACTTCCACTGTACTAACATTTTATATTATGACACAAACTAGGATCAGAAAATGTCTATGTCCTTTCAGAGCTTTCATTAATCTAAAGGTACTGTCTGCCTTATTTAATCAGGTCACCTAATACTATTTTTTTAAATAAAGTAATTCACCTAAACTACATAAAACATTTTTTGGATAGTTAGATAAAAGTAGGTCAAAAAAACATTTCTTCCTCCACACTAGCTCATTAGAATTATTATAAAAACACATAAAATGTATGCAAAAGAAAAATTTAAAAATCTAAGAAAACACATGCCATAAAAATTACCTTCACACTTTCCATTTCAGTCAGCTCGACCTGAAGAGCCAGCATCTCTGAAGACATGCTTTCGTGGACTCGCTCAGACATCATCCGTATTTCCTCTGATTTATGAGACAGGAGTTCCTTCTGGTGGTCTACTTTGTGCTTTAGCTGCTTTTCACTAAGCCTAGCTTCATCTAACTCTCCTTTCAGTTTTTCTATCTAAAGTAAAAAAAAAAAAAATAAAAAATCACAATTTTATAAATCAAAAGGTATTTTCTTTCTGTAAAATATCACCGAATGATCTAAACTTATACAAGAAACTAGTAGAGCTTCCAAGGACACTCCAATAGTGACCCACCTTGTTTTATAAACAGTCCATTCTAGCCATCCAAGTGGTTTGGATGCATTAAAGCTACCAGAAGCACGGTGTAGCTGTGTAAACGATGCTGTGACCAGCCATGCAGAAGCAGACGCCTGATTGGAAGGCTACCACAACAGTCTAGGGGAGAGGGGATGGTGGGGACTAGAGCCACAGTAGCCTACATCAAGGTTCTGTTGGCCAAATCCCCACAATAGGCCGATAAATTCAACATGAGAAGAGAAAGGTACTGGGGGAAAAAAAAAAAAGCCAAACTTTTGGCAAAAGTGATTTAAGAACATCAGTAAGACTGAAAATTTTGTATTGATATACTCTTTGCTCTACCACCTAAGCCATCTCTACAGTTGGTCCTTACTTCAGGCCCTGAAAAAATATCCCCTATATTGCTACATTTGTTTATGTAATGAAAGCTACATGAAAAAAAAAAAAAAAACCCCACCAGGAGAAATGAAAATGCATCATTACCAGTCGTTACTGTCTAAAACCAGATTAGTTCCAGACAAGCTAGACTATTTGTCAGTAATGTGCAGGATGACTATGTATTTCACAAAAGCATTATTTGTTTGTTTTACTGTCTATTAGGAAAAAATAAACCAACTCAAATATGTGATTTCATTACTAAAAATAGAAAAACACTTAGAGCTAAATCAATAAAGAATTAAGGCAGCAGTATAGCTTGTACACAGACATGGAAAAAAATCTTAGAAGATGTTACATTAAAAAAAATCTAAAAATTGAAAGAGACTTCTGAGAAGACAATAAAAAGTCAAGCGAGTTTTGAAAGAAAGGGTTTGTAAAAGTCTGGATTCCACAAGAAGAGGAGCCATGGTGAAGTTCTGGATTCTTAAGTAGCAATCTGAAGGCTGGATGGGTGGGGGTGCTAGAAAGGAATGGGCATTCATGAACAGCTGTTGTCTATTTCGTGTTTATGTATGAAGTGGAGCTAGTATGTAATGTGTCATCAGATTATGTAGATACTCAGTGACACAGAATTTGGTGTGAGGAAAACTTGCTTCAATTCACAACTGACAATTTCTAGCTCTCACCTTGTCCAATTTGCTTGATCTACCTAAACATTGGTTTTCTCATCAGTAATATGGAATTAACAATAGGATTTCCCTTAAAAATATATTTTGAGAACTGGATCATGTTTTTCCTCAAAAAATAAATTATAAGGTATCAATACTAATATATAGTAATTTATAAGGAACTACTGATTTGTTCTGCAGAATTACAAAGCACACCACTAGCTGCAGTAAAGGCTAAGGGACGACTCTTTCTGAAAGGAGACTGCTTGACTATGACCAAGGATGCCTCAGTAGTTACTAAATAAATGGATCATAAAAAAATTGCTGTTATCAAAATTGGAAAATTATATGTAATTATAAGGCTATATTGATACAATTCTCACTTTTATAAGTCATTTTATAAGTTTTTGTTTCTCAGTGTTTCTACTCTCAACATTAAAATGACAGAAAACTGATCTATGCTATTTTCACAGTGATACTTGAGAAAAATCTTTATCACCTTACATTAACAGATGGTTGCATCAACATGGGGTATTTTTGCTCTGAAAACATAGATATATTCAAACCTTGTTTTTTAGTTCATTCACTTCCTGTCCATGGCTTCTGCTTAGCTGCTCTTCTAATTGTTCTAGCTGCATTTTTTGTTGTTGCTTAATAGCTTCACATTCACAGCTCAAACTTTCTAACATGCGACTCTTGAGCTCAACTTCTCTCTGAAGAGTATATTTTTCTTGTTCATAATTCTGAAAATAGATTCAATTACAATTCAATTACATAAAAAATCACTTAAAACTATTACATATAATCAGTTCTAACCTTCAACTGGCTTATTTCTGTTTCATACACTTGCTGCTTTCTGAGGTACAACCACATGTTAAATCTGGAATAACTTTGTAGCTCATCAGTTTTAGTGAATCCCTAAGGTATATTCTGAAAGTACAGTAATGTCAAAAACACTCAGGCTGAAGTTAGTACAGGCATCAACTCTAGAAAAGATGCAAGGTAACCACTTTCCAATCTGGGGCTCTGATGCCCTAGTAACCCGCAATGCAAAACGTAACTGGGGAGGCATTCTCTGGATTCCAAAATCTGAATAAAACTTTGTATGATGAGTACCATCAGGCTACGTTAAAATGTCCCTGATTTTGGCTACATTATCAACTGTCACAGCAGCATGTCTTATCTCATGCTGACCCAAAACTAGGCATTTGTTTGACGATTAGGAAAATAAGCTACTTATTATTTCGTACAGTTTGATAGCACAACCTTCAAATCTGGAGTCCATCTGAGAGAGAACACGAAAAAGTAAAGGGACTTTTGGTAACAAAAGACCAGAAACAAGGTCTTAGGCATTCAACCTTCCATCTATTCCACACATACTTACTAAGAACCCAGCAAATATGCCAGGTAACAGAGAAACTCAGATAAATATAAAAAATGATGCCTGACTTCAAGGAGGATCAATGTCTAAAGGAACAATAAACACACAATTCATCAATTACATTAAGTCACAGTAACTGGTAAGTGCTAGCTCAGAATACACTTCCTGAAAAAAGTAATGTCTATATTGGTTTTTAAAGTATTAGGACACATGCTTACATACTACGTTCTGATGCAGAGAACATCATAAAGTGAATAACTGTTTAACTAGTCAGATCATTCAGGTGTCTGAGCTCCACACACGATCAGATATCATTTGCATTTTATATGCAGGGGATGTTCCAAGATCCTGGGTGGATAGCTGAAACCACAAGTTGAACCAAACTCCATATATACATATGTACACACATATCTTGATGAGTTTTAATTTTAAATTAGGCAAGTTAGAGATTGGTAACATAACTAATAACAATTATAATAATATGCTGTAATAAAAGTATGTGAATATGATCTCTCTCAAAATATCTCATTGTACTATGCCTAGGTGAGGAGAGGAAGTGAGGTGGAGCAGGTGGGATAAAGTAGGATGGCACCAGATTTCCTCACACTATTCAGAATGGCATGCAATTTAAAATTTATTATTTACTTATGGCACTTTCTATGTAATATTTTTAGACTACAATTTTCCAGAGGTAATTCACACTAAGAAAAGTGAAACTAGAAATAAGGAGGGGGCCTACTGTATGGTAAAGTTCATGATAGAGATATGGTAATTGCTTCACTACCCCATAGAAGGCATTGACAGAGAAGTATTAGTTCAAACTCCTTCATGAAGCTTTAAAGTATAAGATAAAATGAAACTAGAAAAAAGACCTAAAACAAGTAACATTATTTCTCCAAAAGCATTTCCACTTTTGATAAGTTATTTCTCCAAATAATTATATATAACATGGTTTTATTTTCTACTATTAGATTTTTAATTCTTTGCTTTGCTTTATAATTAGGTATTGAGCTCGTGGTCAAGAACAGTACCATATGGAAAAACAAGAGCTGTCATTAGTAACTTTTACCTGCTATATTCATAATTTTCAATTTTAGTTTATACCACTGAGGATTTACTAAATTAAACTGATTTATTCATTTTTTCAATAAATATTTGTGTGCAAAGCACTAGAGAATATAGCAGTGAACAAGACAAAATTCTTAAGGACCTTGCAATCCTGGAGATAATTAGTACTGCAAAGAATTAAGAGTGAGTGATGCTACCAGGTGCAGTGGTGCACACCTGTAATCCTGGTGGCTCAGGAGGAAGGCAGGAGGATCACAAGTTCAAAGCCAGCCTCAGCAAAGGCAAGGTGCCAAGCAACTCAGTGAGACCCTGTCTCTAAATAAAATACAAAACAGGGTTAGGGATGTGGCTTAAGTGCCCCTGAGTGCAATCCCTGGTAATTATACACCCTGAACTCCCCCCACAAAAGAGTGAGTGATGCCGACTTTAGTTAGGGCTGGACTCTATGACATTTAACTGAAATCTGAAGATTGAGGATTCAATCTATGAAGAGTAGGTGAGGAACAACTAAGCAGGAGGAAAGAGCTCATATAAACCCATAAGGCAAGACTAGGATAGCCTGAACAAGGAAAAGCAGTTTCCTACGTTTGCAAAAGTCCAGCAGAAGTCAAATCACATAGGGATGTATAAACCCTCAGACTGTCTTTTGTAAATATAATTGAAAGCCTTATGCAGATTGAGAAAGGAAATGACATGATCTCTTGTGCTTTTCCATGAGAAAGAATGATTCTACATTGAGAAAGAATGATCTGAATGGCAATGATGGAGCAGGCAATCTGGTTAGAAGGCTGGGAGAAAGAAGACAGTGGCCTAGATAGATGTTTTATAAATCATGTCCCTAAGAATTTGTGGACTAAATGTGAGACTTCTAGATCTTTGGGTCAAGCAACTGAATGTCATTCAATTTACTAAATAAATAAACTAAAGACAGAGAATGTTTGATTAGTAGACAGGGAATTAAATATTCTGTTTGTTTATATCAAGTTTGAGATACTCTTAAGTGGGCAATTGAATACATTAATTAAGAGTTCAAGGGAGGACTATTGCTCCTCCCTTGAACTCTTTATTAATTGTTAATTAAACAGTTTAGGTCGCTAAACTACTATGGGGGCATTTAAATGATATTCAAAGCTCCAAAATAAGTGAGGTCACCTATGAAGAGTGTGGACAAACAAAACTTAATGATAAATATGGTAGGTAAATTGTGGTAGAAAGAGTAAACATAATTGAAACTCAGAAGACACTGCTTTGGAAAGAATATCAGGAATTCATTAACTTATTCACCTTTAATGAAAATGGCATGGATAGGAAATTAGATCTTCAGAAAATAAAATAATTACTGCTAGACAAAATAAACCTTCAATAGCTAAGCACACCCTCACAAATAGAGGAAACCACAGTCTTACCTCAGTCATGGTCATTATTTCATTACGACATTTATCTAATTGATTTTGCAATTCACTTTGGCTCTCCAATAGTTGTAAACCATACTGTGCAGCTTTTAGTCGCTCTTTTTCAACCTCTTTGAGCTTGCTTCGAAGATCTGCAATATCTGCCTCCATGTTCTTTTCCTGTTTTTAGACTATTATAAATAGAAGAAATACAATTTTTTGAGCTTAAACAAAAAAGCCCCTTACAATAAAACCAATAATAAAGGAACCATGTATCCCCAGTGCTACTATCATATAAAAACATAATATTGAGATTTTATTCCTGACTTGTAAGGAGTCAAATTTGCATTCTTGTTCTAAGAGCAAAAATTGTTCTGATAATTTTTTTACTTGAGTTGAGACCAAACCAAAAAGAACAGAAAAAAAAAAAAATACACTCAATTGTGCTCCTAAGAAACTCAACATTAGGAAACTATTCAATTGTTCAATTGTTATATGTTAAATGTCCATAATTACTAAGGTAGAATTAGTCTCATAATCGTGTTACTGTCAAAATAATCAAAGTAAAAAGAGAGCAATGACAGAAACCAAGAAACTTTATGGTATGCATGCATGACTGCTACTTAAGAGTATAAAAAGACAGTTTTAAATCAGACTCACAAGATAAAGTAAAGAATATCCTGTCTTATTTTTTATAGTAGTACTACTTTGCTGAATGTATTTGTTTCATTGGAAACAGATTCACAGTATTTTTCTAATTACTCTTAACAGAGTATGTAAAATAGAAACTATGTTCAGAGCAATTTCCAGGCTAAGCCTTACAAGTTTATACATAGGATAACTGTACTTTAACTTAACCTCATTTATTGTCCCTTCCTCTTTGGCCCTAGTCCCTTTAAGCCAAACTGAAACTGGACTTTGCTTTCATAAAGCATCAGATGATTCCCTATGTCTTAATTTTATAGAATCATGCATTTAACAAACATTTACTGAATGCCCCATTAGCTAGGCTTCATTCTGGGCACTTCAGATCATTATGGCGTAAAACTGGCAAAGTTACTCATTCATTAAACTTACATTCCAAGAGGGGAAAATAATAAGTAACAGCATAATTAAATACATTAGAAAATAGAATTGGAAGAAAAAAAAAGCTCAAAAGAGATAGGTGGTGTAAATAGGAGGCAAAAGATGGGAAATAGGTATGCATCATTGTGTGGAAGAAATGTTCCAGGCAGATGGGAAACCCTAATATGGAAAAAGAGTCCAAGATATGAGCTAGAATTTAGGTCACAGATAATAAAGGAGCCGGCAGATCAGTCCATTATAAAGAGTTTGGCTTCTAGCGTGTGTAAAATGGGAAGTCACTTCAAAGTCTGAAGTAGACAATTTGGTAAAATTTAAGAGAATCATTTCACTGCTGTGTTGAATAGTTAGAATAAAACAAAATTGGAAGCAGAGAGACCATCTGAGATAATGCCTCATGCTAGGTGGTGGCATAGTAGGTGAGAAATGCCCAGATTCTACCTATATTTTAAAGGTAAAGCCAACATGATTTTCTTATATATGGAATATAGCAAAATAAAAAATGCCTTTAAAAAGTAAAAATACCTTCAAGGCTCTGCCCTGAGCAACTAGCAGAATGGAGTTGCCCTCATTTGAGATATTGATGTAAAGTTTTTGGGGGGCAAGGGGGACCAGGATTTCAAGTTTTGCATGAAAGATGTCAAGCAGGCAGCTGAATGAATATATATGTAGGAGAGGGGTATAGGCTAGAGATATAAATTTGGAAGTTATCAGCACAAGTCCTTCAGATTGAGTATCAACAGAGGATGAACATAACAAAGAGAAGAGGACGAAGGACTGAACCCTACTAGAAGGTGAGGAAAAAGATGTAAAGTATATTCAGGAGTTAACAGTGAGGTAAGGAGGAAATCAAGAGCATGTGCTGTCTTAGAAGCCAATAAACAAAGTGTAGTAAGGAGGTAGGAGAGCTCATACCAAACGCTGCTGCTAAGTCAAATTGGCCACTGGATTTTGAATTTATGGAGGTCACTGGTGACCCCAAGAGAATTTTGGTGGGAAGATGGGGTAAAAGCCCACTTGAAATGAGTATGATAGAGAATGGTAGATGAAAAAGTGACAGAAAATACAGTTTTGCTTCAAAAAGCAAATAGGATAGTAGCTGGAATGGAAGTAGAGACAAATTTACTTACTATTTTAAAGATACAAAACAATATGTGAGTATACCCTAGGATAAATTCATGACAGAAGATGACATAGGAGATACTGGAGAACTGCCAGAGTGATGTCCTTGACTAGAGGATGAGGTCTAATGTACTGAGAATGTAGCATGGATATCTTCTCTAAAATGAAAACAAAGCATACAATATAGATACTGATTAACTAGGGAGATATAGTAGGGAGTATATTGAAGTAAACCTAGTTGGTTTTTTGTTCATTTATGTTTTGGTAGCAGGGTATTGGGGATTGAACCCAGGGCCTGCCTGGCCCATGCTAGGCAAGTGCTATACCACTGAGCTACATCCCCAACCCTAGTGTGACCTTTTAAATGCCTCACTTATCACTGAATTAGAAAACAAAGTTCTTAACTGAGAATCAGTAGGTAGGAGATATAGGGTTTTATAATAGGGTAAAATAGATACCATAAACTAACCAGTGCAGACTACTTTAAAATGCAAGACCTTTTCAAAACCTATATACAGTGAAGCTAGCCAGCTAACTGTTGCTTTATTAACAATAACTTATATTTGTTGGGGATTTACCACCTGCTAAAAGAAGTGCTTCAAATACATCATCTCATTTAATGCTCTTCATGAGCCCATGTTAAGCCATTATTATTATCTCCATCTATCAAAATAAAAATGAGGTTAACCTCAAGGCCTCCCATTAAGGAATACACAAGGAAGCCAAAACATTAGTTCTCGTTCATTCAAAAAATTTGCTGGAATTTTATTACATGTCAGACAATGCGCTTAGTGTTGAGGATAAAATAATGATCCAAACACTAGAAAATATTTTGTCTCCTTGAATTTTATAGTACATTAGTAGAAAGGCATCAAATCAAATAACTAAACTATAATGTTACAAGTGTGATAAGTGCAAAAGGGAGAGCTGTAACTAAGGTGGTATCTAAGCCTATAACAAGAGGGAACAGTTCCCTGATTACGTGACTTTTCAGCTGAGCTCTAATGAGTGAAAAAAGAATTAATCTATCAACCTGCAAAGAGTTAACCTATCCTTTAGCCATGGACGAACTAAAACTAATATGTGCCATAAATTTTGCTTGGTACTCTATGTACATTTTCTTAGCAATGTTCTCAAAGATCTCATAGGGTAGAAGAACTTACATTTTAAACATGCAATCTTAATGTGGCACAGAAAGGTTAAGTAACTTGCTCAGGGTTATCAGTCACTCAGGAGCTAAATGAGATGGGAACCAGAGTCCATTTCCAAAGCCTGGTGCTCACATTTCTGTCTGGCCTCTCAAAACAGCATACAAGCCATGCGCAGTGGCTCACGCCTGTAATCCCAGTGACTTGGGAGGCTGAGTCAGGAGGATCCCAAGTTCAAAGCCAGCCTTAGCAACTGGGAGTCCCTAAGCAATTCAGTGAGATCCTATCTCTAAATAAAATACAAAACAGGACTGAGGATGTGGCTCAGTGGTTGAGGGCCCCAGAGTTCTATCTCCGGTACACCGCTCCACCCGCCCGTCCCCCCCCCCAAAAAAAACAGCATACAAAAAACATTGGAACACAGGAAGCTCTAGAAGTCAAAGCTGCCTGGGCCCTTCCACCTCCATCCCTTACTGGTGGCACGAATTCGGACAAGTAACTTAACGCCTTGTTTCATCATCTTCAATACAAGGAGGGTAATGACCATCTTACAGGGTTATTGAGAACATTAAACATGATAATGGATGGAATACAAATAGGGCAGGGAGACACGCATGATTTGAAAGTTTCGAGCAACGTTTTAAAAAAGTAAACAAAGGACAAAATTCATCTTGACGTTTTACCTGACCCAATGCATCCAAAATATCATTTGAACTCGTAATCATAATAATTGCCAGAGATACAGCTCTTGTGGGATACTACCTTTAAAATCCAGTGTATAATTTACATTTAATTCGGGTTGCCACAGTGGCTAGGGGGCCATCGTACTGGACAACGCACCTCCAGGGGCCATCAGTCTGAGGCTCCCAGCAGCCGCCTGGCCTTCCATATTTATCCAGAGTTCCCCAGAGAAGCGAGAACGTCCAACCGAAGACTGGGGCCCGACTGGAAGCCAGCTTATAAGAATTTAGGGTTCCGGGATCGAAGGCGTTCCGGCCAAAGCCTCCGCCAAGACCCAGGCCCCAGGCTTCCTCATGCCCTGCTCCCCGCCGCCTACCGCTCCTCTCCACTCTCATCAGTCTTTACCTCTGTCGTCCTCACTCCTTCCCCCAGCTGCTGGCAAGAGCTGAGAGGTCTGGGCGTCCAGATCCGTGATGCTAACCTCAGCCTGCCAGAGAGTTGCCCTCCCATTCATTTACCTAGTAGTCCAGTAAGCGCCAGGGCTTTTTGAACACAGTTCCCGCGAGAACTCTCACTTCTCACGAAACGTTCCTCTAACAGCGCGAGAAAAGCCAAAGCCGAGGAGCGTTCGGCAGAAGCGCCCCGCCCCCTTCCCTCCGCCCCCCCCCCCCCCGCAACGACTGCGCAGGTGCGAGTGGCGAGCTCTGGGCTGGCGCAGGCGCGGACCTGGCCTCTTGGCGTGTCAGTTTTACTTCAGGTGGTTTTCCAGGCTTTAGTCTAGGTGTCTGCTTAAAATTGCTATGTTTGTGGGGCTTGTGGTTTTAGACAGGGCCTTCTGGAGAGACAGTGTCGGTTGGCGGGGATGGGTGGGACTGACCTTGGGGGCCGTTGTCAGCGTTGTCCACCCACCAACGGACTGCGCGCGTGCCCTCGGAGGACCTTCCCGCAGAATCTCTTGTGGTTCTAGGACCCGGAGTCTGGGTGGCGACGTGGGTCCACGGTTACCATGTGGCTTTGTGCCCCACCTTGTAGCGCCTTGGCGCCAAGTTGCACACGATACCTGTCACCTTCAGAGGAAAGCCAAGCCCCAGGAAGAAAAAAATGGCTGTCTTAAGTGACAGAATCTCAGTATGAACTAATGCAGTCCGATTCCAGGCTCTTGAGAGCATGCGTGTTTAAATAATCTTATTTTGTTAACCTAGTGTCTATACGTTATTTTAAAATTTAAGCATTCATTCTTTCGTATAGTTAGCGAACACTGCTGAGTCCTAGTAACCGTCATGGAGTCATCTTTTCTTGCCTATTTTAGGACTTGGTTTTTGGCTCCCCTCCCTTCCATCATCAGCTTTTTTTTCATTTCTGTTGGACGGTCCCTCTCCACAGGAAAAAAAATGTTGTAATAACTGCCTTTGCAAAGTGATCATAGTAATAGTAATAATAATAATAGGTAAAATTTTGTAATAACTGCCATTGCAAAACAACAACAACAATTTCCCTGACTCCAATCAGGTACAACCCTATTTGTTTGCTTCTCTTTGTAACAAAACACCTGAAAAAAAAAATGTTTACAGTTACTAACTTCATTTTCTTACATTTTATCCCTGCCTGCTCCAACTTCAGCTGGGTTCAATTCCAGCCAATATATTCCACCTCAAGATCACCAGTGATTTTTTTTTTTTTTTTTGTACTGGGAATTGGACTGCTTGCTTTGTATGTGCTAAGCATGTGCTCTACCACTGAGCTACACCTCAAATCCACCAGTGATTTGTATCTTGCAACATCAAATAGTCAATAATTAGTTCTTCCTTCTGCTGAAATTTCTCAAGAGTTGATTGCTTTCATTGAATTTTTGTTTTATGTTTTGGGGTGCCGCACTCTCCTTGATTTTTCCTCTTTTCACTTTCTTTGGATACTTTTATTCTGACTGAGTAGACCAGATTACAAAAGACTAATATCAGTTTTAAGATAAGCAACAAAGATAACAGATGCATCTGGGGCCTGAATGATCCAAATGCTCATTCATTTTTAATCAACCCTGTGTTCTTTGATAAATGAAATAAATACCATTTCCCCTGTCATTTAACAAAGATTCCTCAACTCAGAAGTCAGGAAGACACTATTCTAGCCTGGACCAGTAATGAAATGAAATAACTAATCCAAAGGTCTTTCTTAACTTTTTTTTTTTTACCTTCTCCTTTTACAGGAGAAAGTAAACTCAGTATCATTTAAGTAAAGGATTGAGTGGCCACCATGAGGTAGACATAGCGGAAGGAATTCAGAGATATGATAACTACTTTCTGGGAGATGCTTACAACATAGTGGAGTATTGAGAAATATAAAAGTAACTATAGGGCTGTATATGAACACCACTTGCGTGGTATAAGCCTTACAGTAAATATTATATGGACAGATACGTTTTGTTTAGTCATTTAAAACTTTGCAGTGTAGGTGACATTTTAAGAAAAGTCTTGAGGGATGGCAAAGCTAAGGAGGAATGAATTCAGGAAGAGGGAACAGCATTATCATAGAAGCTACTCATATAAAAATTGTTAGATAAAATTTGTAGGAGGACATAAATTTGGAGTAGACTCCTGTACAGGGTTCAGTAAACCAAACCAATATGAAAGCACTCTTGCTAAATGTTTAATGAATAGCTGACCTTCAGTCAATTTCTACGATTGAGCTTCAGTCTATCCTAAGTAGCTACCTGATTCAAATCTGTCAAGGTGCTGAGCTGTAACCCATTAAGCTATCAATATGCCTTATTTTGGTTTACTATCTGTAAATAACTATCTGATCATGTTGCTGGAAGGAGGTCTTTGAACTTGTGGTCGTGAAGGCTGCCCAATTTTAGAGTTGTTAAAGTCAGTTATGATTTTTAAATTAGTTGCAATTTGTCTAGGAATGGTCTAATGAGAGTGCTACCAGTACCACCACTAGACACTAGATGTCACAAGTGAAATGAATTCTAAAGAGTCTCTGCTTCTGTTAACATACTTCAGATTTATAGTTCAAGATACAGATTCCTATACCCCGATAAGGTCCAGATACCATTCCTTAAATGCCAGAGGCCAGACAAATAAAAACATAACCTTTTATCTGTAATTTTCAGTTTATATAATGAGAGGCCGTTTCCTCCACAGTAGTTATTATCCAGCATAGAAGGTGACTCTAGATACTGGGAAACAGCAACAAAAAAATCCGGCCTACTTCCCATCATAACTCCTAATATTATAGCTGTTCAAAATGTAGATAGACAGATGTAGCTCGCTTATTATCTTTCCTTCATTGTGACTGCTTTAGACCATTTAGTTAGCAGAAGTGGTGTAGAAGGAGGTGCTGTATTGCATTGACAAGCTGTGTTTATTTTGACACAAACTTATTTAATAGTTGCTTTAGGTACTACAGCTTCCTTCTCCCTGTGACCTTTCCTATGTGTGTACACAGATAGAGACAGAGAGACATATCTGGTGTCTCTTCCTCTTACAGGACATTAGTTGTATTTTAGGGTCCCACGCTTATGACCTTATTTAACCTTAAAGACCCTATCTCAACTCTCATTGGAAATGAGGGCTTTGGCATATGAATTTGGGGGTACAAATCAGTCCATAACACAGGGTATTAATAAAAAATCCACTTTTCTGCAGTCCCAGTGACAAATCTTATTGGCTTGGATTCATTCACATACCCATCTTTTAAACAATCACGGAATCAAGGTGATGGGTATCCCAGAGCTGAATGGTAGAATAAATTGTAAGGAACCAGCATGGCTGAAAATGAAAGGCAAGATGAATCACTCAAAGAACAAATGCAGTGCTTTTGGCAGGAGTGAGAGAAATTGATGCTGAGAAGTTAACCAACAAATGCTGACCATATTGGGATAGCACACACTTGCTTTGAGTGAGGACTTCATCTATGAAGAGCAAAATAGAGCTCGTTAAAGAGCTGAAGATGGTCCTACACACTGTAGCTCCCAAAGAGACTGGGTTTTATTACCGTTGTTACTATTAAACAGTCAAATTTGCCTGCCTGGAACAATTATTCATTTTGATATCTAATTATCACAGTGGGAATTGTGACAATTCAATTTCCTGGTCTCCTACTTGTTGCCACTAGGTGACAGTCTTTGCAAATATTTTTTTTGAACAAAACATTCCTGGCACAGAAATTAAATTCTGTTGGAAGAGGTGGTTTCAGTTAGATTAGCCAAATGCACATATTTTTTTAAATCCTGAGGCTTGAAGTTCTTTTTTTTTTAAGAGAGAGTGAGAGAGACAGAGAGAGAGAGAATTTTTTAATATTTATTTTTTAGTTTTTGGCAGACACAACATCTTTGTATGTGGTGCTGAGCATCAAATCCGGGCCGCACACATGCCAGGTGAGTGCGCTATATGAGCCATATCCCCAGCCCTTGAAGTTCTTCAAAATCATAGTTACCCCTCATCTGGAATACTCTTTCTCTACTTAATTCACTTTTCTCATTCTTTCCTCTGAAGAGATCTATGACTAATGTTTAAGTCATATGCATATAACACACATTCAAGAGTCAGGTTCTGTGTTCCTACTGCAGGCTCTGTTACTTCCTAGCCGTGGTTTTCTTTAACCAACTAGTTGGCCTTTCAGAGCCTCCATTTCCCTATGTACAAAAATAGGATAATCAGTGTACCTGATTTAGTATGTGTGAAGCTTAAATGAGCTAACACTAGCATAGTGTCAGCAAATATTAGTTGTTATTTTTGAGAGCATTGTCTTGACTCATATGTTTTTTTCTGTTGGGACCCTTTTTCTGAATTCCTAGCCTAGGGCTTGTCTTCTACATAGAATTCATAGCACTCTGTGCTTATCTTTCAAAACACTTATGATAATTTGAGTAGTTTATGTCTGCCTCCTCCACTAAACTGGAAGCTCTTGGAGGATGGTCACCTCACTACAGTTTCTCCCAGCAAGTGCCACATTGTCCAGGACATCCCAGTGATTGAGTCTGATGAGTGAATAAAAAATACATATTCAAAGCACTAATATTAAATGCAATTTATTGATATAAATAATGAATCTGTAAACCTTTGTATCTCCTTGAGAGATTAAAGTACTTGTAAAAGAATTATGATTATTTATCCTTAGTGGAAAATGCTGAACATTTGTTAAAAATCAGTTTTCATGAAAAAAATCTCCCTGGGAGTATATACTAAATAAGTGTTCGGATTATTTGATATCCTCTGCAATTTCAATTGCTTTATCTATCTATGACATTATAGGTGTTCTTCATTTGAACCAATGTTTCCTCACTGAGAATTCACCCCTTAAAGTTATGATTCCAATTCAAACATTTTGTTCTTTTTTTTTTCCAGTGCTAGGGAACAAGCTTGGGCTTTGCAGATGCTAGTCAAGTGCTAGATCCCTATCAAGCATTTAAAATGAAATAGTGAATTTAGAATGCAAAATAGCTGTTTTGGAGATGACTACAAAGCAAAGAAACCTTGGCAGAAGTAAGTGTTCATTGTGTCTAATACAGAGCTTTATATATTAAGTTCTCTTAAAAGGAGAACTATGCTTGATGAATTTAAAGTTTTACAACTTGTACTTTTCTAATATTTCCTCAGTCCTGGGCAGGTTTATTTATATCCTGGTAAAAACAATGTAGTACATGACCTATTCATTTTCACACATAGAAAATATTTGAGTGTATGATTTCACTAATCCTTAAAATTCCTTAGCTATGAAATGAGCAACTAAAAAGGCCCAAAAGCACAGTCGTGAGAAATGCTAGAGAAATGTTAGTTGTTTTCTAAAATATAATTTAATGTTTCCAAAGTATTCTCAAAATATGAGAAAAGGAGAAAGTGCTTTGTGGGCTTGAGATAGCCCATACAGTCAAATCTTTGTTTTGTTTCTTTCTTTTTTTTTTTTTTTCTTGTGGTGCTGGGGATTGACCCAGCACCTTGTGCATGCAAGGCAAGCACTTTATACCAACTGAGCTATATCCCCAGCACCTCAAATCTTTGTTTCTTCCTACCAGGGTGATGAGACTTCAGGCAGTTCTAAAATAGCTGTTTCCTTTCTTTGTACTAATGGTTGTACTTAACGGTCCACCACCTGGCAGACTGCCAGAACTGTGGCTTTATCACAAAAGCATCCCATCAACTTGCCCATAACATGCTACATGATGCTGGCAGCACTTGGCCACTTTGATAAATTGGTCAGTCTGGTGAAATACTTTTCTGAAATGAAGTCCTGGAACTCATCAGGTATCTTCTCTTACAGTCATATCTTCCTCTGGCTTTCAGATTACCCAAACAGCTGGGCCAAAGCCCACATCCTCCCACAAAGCATGCTTCCTTGGAAATTCAGATCTTTGCAGTTTTGGCACTAAAGTAATGCTCTTTCATTTTGTGTTAGATCAGGGCTGAATAATCTCTTGGGGTTGAGTAACTTTTTAAATGTTTGAGGACAAACAGTTCCAGGGGTCAGTGTGCGTTTAGCAAAGGTCAGAGTTCCTTATAACTACATTTAAGCCTGGATTATGTTTTGTTTTCTTGTGTGTTAGTCTGGAGGTTGGTGTCACTATCTTCCCCTCAGGGGAAGTAATCTATACAGAAATGAAGTATGGCTTCTGAATTGAATTGGTGTAATCACCAGCATTTTTATTATCTAGTCATTGATTGCTTAATAACAGGGTCACATTCTGAGAATTACATCTTTACATGATTTTTGTGGTTGTGTGCATACCATAGAGTAAACTTGCATAAACTAGATGATATAGGTCAATCACTTGATGTGGACTCTTAATTTATTCAAGAGTTGTGGTAAAAATGAGATGGATGAGGCTGTTGTTGGTGAAACAGCATGCTGTTATAGTAACTTTTTATAGATAGGAGTACACTCTAAAATAAGGAGAGAAAGCATGGTATTATGAATACATAAACCAGTCAGATGGTCGTTTATTAGCAAATATTATTTACTTTGTTTAATGGTTCTCAGCTTCACTGCTTATTGGTATCATGTGGCATCAGGCAGAATGTAAGTATCAGAAATATTTAGGTGTTCCCTGAGTGACTTTAATATTCAGCTATGGTGGAGAATCACTGGACCAGCTGATCATATAAAGAGGTAGGATCAAGTGAGTCCCTTAGCCTTTTTTTTCCTGGCTGTTAAGAGCTTTATGCATTGTTAAAATTCCTATTCAATAGCTTTGTGGAATGAATTTTCTTCTTCAGTTCATTAGGCCTTAAAGTTCAAACATTTTCACAAATCTCTGTGCAATAGTAGTGTTGCCTGATAAAATACATGATATCCAGTTAAATTTGATTTCAGATAAATGAAACTTTTTTAAAAGTATGCCCAGCCAATGTTTGCAATGGATAATAAAAAATTATTTACTGTTTATCGGAAATTCAAATTGAACTGGAACCTTGTATTGTTTTTAATATCTAATTTTTATTTTTTTAGTTGTTGATGGACCTTTGTTTTATTTATTTATATGCTGTGCTGAGAATCAAAACCAGTGCCTTATGCATGCTTGGAAACACTCATTGGTAGGAGAACATGGCTTATCCTTGGGAAAGACAGCAGTCAAATTTGGATTGGAGAGAGCACCATCCCATTAGTCCTCAGAATCTGGGATTTTTACTTTAGCTCTGACCCATTCTAGCTGCATCAGTGGAAGATAAACATGCAGGGATTGGAGGTGTATGTCAGAGTATGTGTTTAGTATGCATGAAGCATTGGGTTCAATTCCCAGTAACTCCCAGCCACCCCTCCCAAAAAAAAGGCATCAGCATATTAAGAATTGAAGACTGCTTAAAATCCCCCAGTGAGCCAAGAAAATTTTCCTTTTGCTAGGGGTGTTGTGAAAAGTGCAGAAGAGGAGGGGTATGGCTATGAAGGAGATAGGATACAGAAGAGGTGAATACCTGAATCTGGAGTCTAGGATTTGCTTTCAGGAATCTTAGCTGCAGTAGTGCTGGGATTTCTTTCTTTCTTTCTTTCTTTCTTTCTTTCTTTCTTTCTTTCTTTCTTTCTTTCTTTCTTTCTTTTTTTTTGTCATTTTGAGTCTTTTCTATGGTTTAAGACTTGTTTTTCCTTATTCTTTTTTCACATTATAATTCCTTAATCTACCTGAATATCAGATACCTTCTGCCCTGGCTGGAGTTAAGATTATTCCCAGCTGGAACTGTTCTCCTAGCCTAGTGAGTCCTAACTAATGGAAACTTTCAAAGTCCCTGACAGTCCTGGAAGAACCTTAATCTCAGGAGGCTTCTTAAGCAGTCTGGATACCTTTTGGCCTGAAACTCAAAGGACTGTTCACCTCTAGCTCATTTCTGATATTTCCTTCCTCCCCTCCATCCCAAGAAGGACTAAAAGTCATGGTTGGTGTATTTCTTGGGCAACAGCAGTATCCACAAAGGGAAAAGGAGTGAGATTTCACAACAATTTCCAGAAAGCAGAAGTTGTAGTTATTTTACCAAATTGGTGCTTGACATTTTGATGAACAACTCTTGAGCATCCCCTTATAATTTCCTCCAAGTAGAAGATGGGCAAACGGGTGAAGTGTCAAATCCCTCAGTGCTAGTCCAAGTTAACTAATGGAAGGAGGTGAAACAGGTGAAGCACATTAACTTTTAACCTGATAACAGTGATTTTTTTCAGTAAGCATTGGATGTTTAAAAGAGAAATGTCTACTGGCAGCAAGAAGACAAAACAAAGGGGCCATGGGAAGGGCTGAAGCTGGCCGGAATCACGCAACACACTTGCAGATCAGCTGGGCACACTTTGCACAGATGTTTTTATAGGAACAAGAGGAGGGGCAGGTATTGTAACACTTACATATTAGCAAAGTGGTGGAATGATTGTTTCTTCACCATGCTCCTCCTTTCTCATGTGGCTGGAAAAAAAGAGGCTTTGGGTTAATTGTCACACCTGATTCAAGATAATCATATATATTGAGAATAGACCCCCATCGATTCTCAGCCTTTTGGCTAAGATCAAGTGGAGAATAGATCTTTAAGTCCACATAAAATGGGTTAATTTATCTTTTAAGATGCCAACACTGAAAATCAAAAAGCTGCATCTCTATTTACTTATGAATAAAACAATCATTATCAGCTATTTTATTCCTAGATGAACAAACTCAAAACAATTTGGAGAAAATGCTCCTAGAAATCTATCTCCTTCTGCCTAAATGTTGACATTGTTTTAGCACATTCCAGGATTAATCCTTGTTTTTCCCAATTGTCTTGGTCTTCCAGTTCTTCTGGAATTTTTTAGTACTATCTCTGGGCAATACTTGTTACAGAAAGTGGAGCAAGTTGGGTTTCCATGTAAATTTGTGTACAAATTAGTAGCCCAACATTGCCACATACAATGTAGGAAAAATCTTTGAGCCAAAATTAGAAATGGAATATGTATGGAATATGCACACACGCGTGTGCACACACACACATTTGGATTGTCAGCTTGTTTTGGAAAATCAAAATGTTTCTTTATCCTGTACCCACATTCCTCATCTAAGTAATTCATTCTGATCTTTGGTCTGGCTGTACTTTTTCCAGTTCACCACTGCCTCTTTTTATTTTATTATTATTCAGTAAGGTGAGTCAGATATAAGGAGACAATTATATTACTTTCATGCATTGTTCCTGTATACATTTGAATTTGCCAGAAAGATTTGACTATGGTATGGCTCCATTGTCCTCCAACCTGATTCTGTGATTTTCTTTTATTCAAATGGAATTCTCAATCCTGCTATAGATAATCTGATATTTGCTTGGGGGAAAGAACTCAGCTATATTGTAGCTATAAAGTTCTGTAATTTCTGTCATATTTCAATTAGTTTGTTTAAGGCATGAATGAATTTGTGACCAACAGAATAACTCTTAAGTTGATTTTCTTACTTGGCTGTATTTTCATTGATGAAGAATTAATTTTGATCATTTGGATAAGCTCATCTATAAATGGAAAATGGAATTAGCAATTTGAATGTGGCTGCAAGTGTAGGCAAAATATAGAGAAGTAGTTCTCAACTTTTGGATCTTCTCTACTTAGTATCAGACAACTTTAGCACTAGAAGGGACTTCATGGACAATAGCTGGCCCCATAATTTACAAATAAAACTGAACTTATCATAAGTAAAGTAATTTGTTCTTGATCACACTATGGGTTGGTGTCAAAGCTGGCACACAAACTCATCTCTTTTGAATTTAACCAAGGCTGATATTATTTCCTTTACCCTTAGTGGCCTTCAATTATATAATAGATACAATTTTAGGCTTATTTATCAGTTTCCATTGTTGTTTACTATTTATTTCAGGAAGCATTATTTATAACAAAATTATAACATTGTCAATTATTTTATAAGTTTCTGAATTATTTGTGATAAAATTATAAATAATTTTGTAGGCTCTTTTCTTAAAAACATGAAGATGACCTCAATAATGAAAAATTTGTAATTCATATTTTAAGAAAAAGGACTTCCAAACAAAAAAGCTATCAGTAGTTAGTTATCTTTTCATGACTTTAGATGGCTTCTCCCACTCTTCTCTTTTATTATCTTGTGTACATGTTTTAATATTACTTTTATAATTGTTAAAATTTTTAAGAAGCTATATGCAAGAAACAAAAGCAAATCCAATCTGATAAAGACATGAAGCATTTATGTGATATTAAAATCTTTTCACACTTCATTCATTCCTGTGAGTGAGATGTGAAGACTACTTCCTGTGACCCAAATATGCAAACACACAGAGAAAAGATTTGACACTTTCCCACAGTAAAAGAAGAATATCTGGTGGCCGTGACTGCCAGGGGCATGTGCTGAGAGCTGTGACCAAGAGTGCATCCCAGGCTGAGTGGCACTGTCTTTAAGGTTAAACTCCCCCAAATCTCTCAAGGATGACCTCCTCACAGTATCTGGCTAATCAACTTTCCCTATATTCTGGTATGGATTTTTATTTTCTCTGAAATTCTGAAAGCTAAAGAGAATTTAAAATTTAGAGTACTTTTGTCTGGTTCTAGGGAACAAAAAGGCATAAAAGTTAGTACCCACGCCCAACCTGTGTCCAGAAGGCAACAGCTGCATGGTTGCCAGGGGAAGAGTTTACTTGGAGGGCGAGAGAAAACACTTCTTAATAAATAAAGTGTTTTTATGACTTCTGTTTCTGGGAAACCTGATAGGTACAATGCACCTACACATATTTGAGGTCAAGTTCCAACTGTATTTTTATTAAATATTTGACTGTTTTATGTGTTTTTAGACTGAATTTGAGACCTGGGTGATTAAGGAGTATGTCTGTAAAGAGTTTGCCTCTCTGTCTTGTCTCTCTTCTGTCTTATCTCTCTTCTGTCTTCTTTCTCTCTCTCTCTCTCTCTCTCTCTCTCTCTCTCTCTCTCTCTCTCTCTCTCTCTCTCCTTCCTTCCCTCCACACATACAAACATACACACACAAATACATATGCATATACACTCACATCTACATAGCCCATATACTTTACATATGTCTGTACTAAATTTTGTAATTAGTTGACACCACTTTCTCATGCTCCCTAATTTTATTTCTTAAGAAGGTAAAGCATTAAAAACCACTGATAGCTTGAAGTCAATCAGTGAATCAATATCTTCAGTTCTCTGATATCTTCCCTGAAAAGCTGGGCTGCTTGAGAGAATGCTCTTGATAAGCAAATCCTATATTTTGCTTCTGTGAGGAAGGCACCGTTTTACTTATTTCTTCTCAATAATGGAAGAAACACAAGTCCAGATATTCTGTTACCCTGGAGAAATATACTAAATTTCAATAAAATATCATGGCATTTTTTTGAGTATGTGTGTGTGGGGGGGTCGGTATCAGCAGTTAATTCTTAGAAGGAGTGCTTCATTGGTAAACTTTTGGCATGTTTCTAGATTTCAGGACCCCATCCATATCTCTCTCTCTCTCTCTCTCTCTCTCTCTCTCTCTCTCTCTCTCTCTCACACACACACACACACACACACACACACACACACACACACACACACATACCCCCCTAGCCCTAATCTACATTTACACACCAGTACTGCAGTTAGGTTAGAACACTTCTGCTGATTGGAAGAAGCCCTTCAGGCAGAGCCTAGTGACAGTTCACATGACACAAGAGTGAATCCCTCCCTCTGACTTTTTGGCTTTCTCAGGGTTGAGAATAATGAGCAGTGCCTTCAGCCTGGGGTGACTGATGCTCTAACTCCTAGGAGGGTACTCAGAAGTGGCACCTCCACTTAGAAGGAAGAAAATGGACAAATTCTCAGGCTGCTCCATTCAGTTGTTTTTAGGTTGCCCTAGAAAGAAGCTTCATTCATGGTTATTCTTGCTTCTCACTTTACAATGATGCCTCTGAAACCTTACAATTCTCACCCTAAAATAAATACAATTATACATTGATAGTTATAAGTATTAGAAAGGAAAATTTCAAAAAGGAATTTTACCATAAGATTTGGAAAGTCTTTAAAATATATTTCAAATGATTTTGGTTTAGAACACTATGTGCATTGGAAAATGAGTGAACCTTTTATCAGACCTCACAGTATGGAAAGTACTAATAGACACATTACATTATTTATAGGAAGAAAACAAGGGCATTATGTGGAACAATTAAATTTCTGATTGAGTGTGGGGGATTGGGATATTTAGGAGAATACTACTGACAAGTAAATCCATCCAGTCTTGCAATGAACAGATTTGGGAGAGGAAACATAGAGAGGTCTTGGACTGAAGGATATGATGGAGGAAGCACCTAGCTTTAGAGGTCCCAAGCTGGCACTGTAGAATGGGAATCATACAAAGCTTGATTTTAATCTCAGCTTAACTTCTTTACAGAATAAGGACTTTGGAGCCACATTTCTTGGATCAAAATCATACTTCCACTGCTTATTATGTGAACTTAGAAAGGTTTTCTTATCTAAGAAATGGATATAATAATACCATCTGTGGCTGTTGTGAGGATTATATAGGATGTGATATTCAATGTGTTTGGAAAGGTGCTGGTGCTTCATTCATTATTAGCTACTCTTATTATATGAGTGACCTTAGCAAAGACTAGTCACTCGGCTGCCCCTATCTCAATATCCCCATATGTAAAAGGAGAGGAGAAAAATATTGTAAGGATTAATTGAGAGGGTGTGTTTTAATAGCTTATTTTATCCTTTTTATTTAAAAAATCATAAACACACATGAAAGTAAAGAGACTAATGTGAATAATCCCAATGTGTTCACGGTCAGACTTCAACAATAATTTTTTGAGATTTTTGTTTTAACAATTTTCCCACTAAATTTTTTTCGGGGATGTTTGCAATCACATCACAGATGATATACCATTTTTCAGTATGCAAGTGTGCTATTGTTTGAAAGATGTTCACAATGATGCTTCTGTGTGGAGCCTCTTGGCAATCTTATTTTCGCTTCTTTCATCAGGGGATGAAGTTTGTTTTTGAACCCCCTTCAACCTAGGCTGGCCTTCTAGCCTGTTATATCTAAAGATGTGACAAAAGTGATGTTGGGAGATTCTAAACTCAGGTTTTGTGATTTCTAGGCCGAAGAATCATTGAGCGGAACCCAGCCCTTAGTGCTGACTTTACAGAATTGTAAGTAAACACCTCTACAATGTTTGGAGTGACTTATTATCAATTGATAGAGAACTAGCACAGTGATGTGTTTTATTAAAGTGCCTAAAGCAAGTCTTTAATAATGAACATGAAGCTTTTACCACCCTGTGCAAAGGACTTAACTCATAAGACATGAGGCATTTTACAACTCTCAGGGAGGATGTCAGTGTTGTAGGGTCCATGTGGAAAAAGCCTTTCGTGACAGTCATCCTAACTAGAAGCCTTCTGAGGTGGAATTATGTATTCCATTTTAAGGTCTATAGGATGCTGCTTCTTGGTCCTGAGCTTTATTGGGTTATAGTTTACTTTAGTGAAATATATGGAACATCTTAGAAAAAATGCACAGTGCTCTTTGCTCCCCTGCCCTCTGCAAACACATACATAGAAGGTATGCTTACTTCAGGGGGTCGTGGACCAGTAAATGCATGGATACCAGTTAAGAATCTCTAATCTGAATTCTCAGGGCTACACAGACAACTCTAACTGCCAAGGAATATGTTTATGACTGTTTCCAGCTACTTCTGACAGAGGCGGATCTGTTGGTATGGGTTTCTGGCTGAATTTCAGGTTTAGAGTCTTAAAACTTCTTGCCCAGTGATTTGTTTCAAGGTCTTTCAAACCTTTCAATTTATCCCTATAGATCACACCCCTAGACCTCTATTTACTCCAAGCATGAGTGAGAATGCTCAGTAAGCTCATCTTGCCAGCAGAGCCTCAGCAACTGCTGGTGCTACCCATTGTGCTGGATGCTTCCAAGTGCCATGCCTGTACATTCCGGCAAACATTTATTAGGCTTGGGTGGACTATCATTGTTGTCTTGGTTCATATTTTGCCACTGCTTTACTATTGTCTATCCTGTCTACCACACTTAATTTGCTAATGATCTTGTTATGGAGGTGGCTGGCCCTTTCGCCTTTGAATCCATCTTTTTCTAATACTCCATAGGGCCAGTAGTCTGCAGGACTACCTCACCAGTAGGTGAGGACAGAAGGAAGCAAGCACATGTTGTGATAGAGAACAGCCCCTAACTCAAGTGAATTGAGAAATTGGAATGTCACTAAGTTTGATATTAGAGTAACTTTATTGTCTACAGAATAGACCAATGAAAGTTTGATTCTTGATCAATATATAAAGAATATAAAGAAGAACCTACCGCACATCTTCTTCCTTTTTCTTTGCTTTATTCTTTGTAATATCACTTATCACTGTGGGTAATAATATACATTTACTTGTCTGTTGTTTGACTTTCTTCATTATAAAGTAAGCTCTATTAGAACATGGACTTTTTTTTTAGTTCAGTGTTTAATTTCCTGAATAGTTACTGGCACATAGGTACTTAGTAATGATTTTCATTATTTTTTAAGAAATAGATGTTATTAAACTGGCATATTCCTAAATTTTTCCAACATTGGTATTTGTAAGAATCTCCTGGGAAGGGTCTTTAAAATATGTAGCTGTCTGGCCTATATCTTTGGAGACTCTCATTCTTAGTGTGAAAGTTAAGCTCCAAAATTGGGTATATATATAATTCAACTCCAAGTGATGTTAAGGTAAATGGAAGCTTTTTGAAAAAGGTACTCTATGTGACTTATATTCCCTCCAAATAAGGACTCCAAGAATACTTAGCAAACAAGTTGAGGCTCATTTTAGCAGTTTGGGACAGATCAAAATAATGGTAAATCAAATCAAAACATATTCAAAATAAAATAAATAAAGCAGATAATTCAATACCTCATTCTCATTAAAAACAGTTTTCTTCCTGCCCCTGCTATCTTTCCACTTTTTCCATTTTTATAGGTTTTACTAAAGAGATGTGTCTCACAAATGTAGAAAATTTGCCTTTACTATACATTTCTTTCAAACTGAGAAGAATTTGGTAACAGTCACTGAGAATGCAAAAGAAAATGCTTGGAAATGGGCAAACTCACTTGTCATTGGAATTTTTTCTTTAAACATCATATCGGACAATTAACACCTATAACAAAAAATCAGTTAATTTCTGGGGAAAATAATCAAAATAATCATTAAAATATGAATTTTATTGGTTCTTTTTAGTTATACATGACAGCAGAATCCATTTTGATATAATTATACAAGCATGGAATATATCTTATTCTAGTTAAGATCCTATTTTATGGATATATATGATGGTGGGATTCACTGTGTTGTTTTCATATATGTACATGGGAAAATTATGTCATATTCATTCCACTGTCTTTCCTTTTCCTATCTTGCTCCCTTTCCTCCAGTCTCCTTTGTCTAATCTACTGGACTTCTCTTCTCCCTCTCACACTACTCCTTATTGTGGGTTAGCTTCTACATATCAGAGAAAACATTTGCCCTTTGATTTTTTTGTGGATTGGCTTATTTCACTTAGCATGATAGTCTCCAGATTCATCCATTTACTAGCAAATATCATGAAGTCTTTCTGTTTATGGCTAAGTAATACGTCATTGTGTACACATACCACATTTTATTTATCTATTCATCTGTTGAAGGGCACCTCGGTTGGTTCCATAGTTTAGCTATTGTAAATTGAGCTTCTATAAACATTGATATGGTTGCATTATTATAGTGTGCTGATTTAAAGTACTCTGGATATATACTGAAGAGTGAGATAACTCAGTCGAATGTGGTTCCATTCCAAGTTTTCTGAGGAATCTCCGTACTGCTTTCCAGAGTGGTTGCACCAATTTGTAGTCCCACCAGGAAAGTATCCCCACATCCCAATCAATACTTATTTTTTGCTTATATTCTTGATAATTGTCATTCTGACTGAAGTGAGATGGAATCTCAGTGTAGTTTTGCATTTCAAAAAATATATAAATGGTTAAAATATTTAAATTTTTAATTATTTTTACTAATCAAAGAAATACAAATTTAAAGATGGAATTTTTTTCCTCTAAGTTTGGAAAATTAATATTTTGTGTTAGAAAAGGTGTGAGAAAACAGGTGTTCTTGTACACAAAAACCAGCACCCCCTACATGGCCTGGAACAAGTTTTCTGATGAGAAACTCAGAAATAAGTCTCAGAATTTAAAATGTGGATGTTTTTTGGTCCAGCAACTACGTTTGAGGGACTGTATCCTTAGGAAATTATTAGACAACTGTATACCTTCAAGTATATTAATGGATGGACTATTTACAAAAGTCAAATATTTTAAAAAATTTTAATATTTATCAATTCAGTATTAATAAAACTGCTTGACATATATCCATATAATGAAAATAGCTGACATTAATTGAACACTGTTATTTGGCTGTCACTTTACTAAGTGTCTTATAAGGATTAACTCACTTAACTTTTGCAACAGTCCTCTGATAGATGGTATTATCTCATTTGAAAGATGAAGAAATTGAGCCCTAACCAGGTTGAGTGACTTGCTTGAGATATCAGCAGGTAAGAGTTGTATTGAGATTGACATCTGACAGCCTGGCTTGAATCTTTGCTTTTACCACCAACACATCATAATAATCTAACACAGCAATTGTGCAGACAGGGTAAGGGTAAATTCAATAGAGGAAAGCAGATTTCAGAAGGACCTATCATAATGGAGCAGAGGAAGAAGGAAAATGTATAGAATGCTTGGAAAGAAAGGGGGTCACTTTTGCTTTCTTTATGATTCTTTACAATTAAAAGTCTTATTGGGTATAAACCAAGGAGTGGGATAGCTGGGTCAAATGGTGGTTCCATTCCCGATCTTATAGTAGTTTTGATTTTTATTTCTCTAATTGCTAGAGACATTGAATACTTTTCATATATTTGCTGATCAATTATATTTCTTCTTCTGTGAAGTGTCTGTTCAGTTCCTTAGCCCATTTATTGATTGGATTATTTGGGATTTTTTTTTTGGTGTTAAGTTTGGTCTTAAAATCAGCATACTGTGATGCAGCCACATCAATGTTTATAGCAGCTCAATTCACAATAGCTGGACTATGGAACCAACCTAGGTATTCCTCAATAGATGAATGGATAAAGAAAATGTGGTATATATACTCAATGAAATATTTTTCAGCTTTAAAGAAGAGTAAAATTATGGTATTTGTCAGTAAATGGTTGGAGTTGGAGAATATCATGCTAAATGAAATAAGCCAATCCCACAAACCCAAAAGCTGAATGTTTTCTCTAATATGTAGATACTAATTCACAATAAGTCAGGGGGCACTAGGGAAGAATAACATTACCTTAGGTTAGATAGAGGAAGTGATAGAAGGGAAGGGGAAGGGATGTGGGGATAAAAAAGACAGTAGAATGAAACAGACATTATTACTGTATGTATATATGTGACTACATGACCAATATGATTCTGTCAAATGTATACTCAGGAAAATGAGAAATTATATCCCATCTATGTATGATATATCAAGGTGCATAAATGCATTCTACTGTTATGTATAACTAATTATAGCAAATAGGAAAATTTTTAAAAAGATTCTTATTCAACCTGTATTTCCAAAAATTAGAAAAGAAAAACCTTTTTCAAAAACAGTTCAACCATTAGACTTCGTTTGTTTTGACAACATTGAGGACTTCCCATTTGACTCCCATGGTTTTAGTTTTCTCAACTCATGTTTCCTATAGCCAATGTCTTCACAAATTTAAATTCTTCCATCATTTAGTATTGGTTCCATGCCTATATTTTGGTGTAATATCCTGGGAGTTATAATTAAGGAGACAGAAATAAACAGAGAAGGAGTTATAATTAAGGAGACAGAAATGAAATAATTGTAGTAGACAAAATGAAGAGAGAGGGATCTCCACTCTTCAAGGTGAAGATACAAGATACCCAGCTCTGCAGCCACCCTTGGGTTTATAGTTGCCTGGGTGACACATAAAACCAGAGGTTCTGGCTGCTGCAGGGGCTTCTATAAAGCACTTTGTTTGCTATATAGAACCATAGATTGGCATTGTTCCCTTCTCCCCCAGTCTTCCAGTTATTCAGTACATTTATGAGGATGTGATTTTTACAATTATTGGAGCCAGTTTGTGAACTGGAGGCTATAAGACGGGGAAAGACCACGAGATAGTCTGGCCTGAACATTGTGGTATTGCTCAACCAAAACCTGTTGAAGTCTACCTCCACAGACTTTTTATTATGTGGGAAAACCCAACATATTTGTTTAGGCTACTATTAACTTTTTCATTGATTACCACCAAGCATATTCTCAATGGATACAGTACTCAAAATCTTCAGATATTATTTCTTTAAAATTAGAACTTAGAATTTGTCTGGTTTAATATCTTCTTTTTACATATAAAAATTGATTTTAGGTAGAGTAATTGATTGGTATAAGGTTATATGCCTAGTTTTTTTTCTCTTATAACTTTGCTTGGGGACACCTTCAGAAGGCCCTCTCTGTTGACTACAAGTCATAAGCAATATGACTTATGGTATATGAAGTCCAAAATGATAGATGAACAGCATCCTACAGCATCTCAATAGATAAACTGCCTGGAAAGAAATATGTCTGCTCCTTACCCTGTGCATGGGAACTGCTGGCTGATGAATTCACAGAAGATATGAATGTAAGAATGCTTGCCTGCATGTGTTGGTAACTGCTCTTCATCATAAGCACTTACAGATTCATTTTGTTGGATGATTATGGTCAGTGATAGAAGTAGAGATGTGTGTGTCTAGGGCAGCTGGTGGAGCAATGAATTCATTATTTTTGTCTACAAGAGCAGTTCTGTTCCCACTGAAATATCTTTTGTGGATTTTTATATCAATTATAGCTAATGGGTCTAGGATTGCCACTTACATTTCTAAAATGAATTCCAGTGATATGACAGCACTTGAGGGTGAAGCTTAACAAGGAAGTAGAAAGAAGCTGAGCATATTGAGAGTGAAGATTTTAAAAGGAAGTAGACTAAGTGTGTACTGTACAACCACATCCATAAGGTGTATATTCAATAACTTTATTTAAATGTGTGTTAAGAAGATCTTTTTTTCACGACCAAGTCATAAGATGACCCCCCAAAAATAAGAGCATGATGCTGTAACCTAAATCCCTATATTTCAAGTCTCAGCTGAGAAGTGACCTCCTTTGGAATGTCCACTGGCCCCTTGGTCTGGTGTAGTACCAGCCAGTCTATGACCAATTGCTCCATGTTTGTTCCTTCTTGGCTCATATCACCGTCTGACTGTTATTTTATTAATGTCATTCCCTGTTCATTGCTTCTATCCCCTGACTAGCATGTCACTGTGGCATCCTCAATGAAGATGGCAGGCCAGGCCACAGAGAAGGAGTTCAAGAAATATTTGTTGAATGTACGAAAAGTGGCTAAAATACTCTAACAACTCAACCATTTAGTCAAATCAGTAAGTTATCTCTTAAAGGTGATAAGAAATAAGAAGATGGGTTCTCTCTAATAATGGTATTTATTAGTTCGTCAGCCAAGCACTTTGCATCTCAGTCCACAGAGTTACAACATACATGCATGGCGAAGATGCTAGGTGACAAGAACTGCATGTGCCTTGGTCACAATAAAATTCATGTTTATATATGCATATCTAGGTCAGGTGTACCTAACTTGCTTTTGCCTGAGTGATCAATGGTCTGGGTTACTGTGGTAAAGATACAATTTTAACTGTGTTATAATGATAATATTTTTACATTTCATGGAAAAATATATTATACAGATATTTTCACAGCTTTTGGTTGAGCCTGTCATCTATGCATATATATACTTTGGGCTGTGACACCACTGTAAAGGGCATCAGAAATCAGGGAAGTGTTAGCTTAGCTTAGGAAACCCACAGGGAGAGGAATTGAAAGGAAATTTAGGCAACCGTTAATAATAAGAGCAAGAGCTTGACTTTGTGCCCAAAAGAGAAGAGTCCCTAGAGAGCCCCAGAGCACCCCACCCCACCCTCAGTCATTTGGGATGTGGTGTAGCAAAATCATTATTCAGCTTGGAAGAACAGCTAAGCTAACCTGCTAGCAAACTAAATTTTCAGAGTCAAATAAAACGTTAATTACAGATGTCAAGATTAGAGTTTGCTTTTCCCGCAAATTCCATGGGGTCTCTAAGCAACTTGATCTTTGAATCCCTGAGATACTAAACATCTATAGAGAAGAGATGGAAGAGATCGTTATCTTAATGTTGCAAGAATCCTCACCTTGAGTGCTGCCAAGTAAAAATCTAGCTTAACAACACAAACCACAAGGAATATTTATTGTTTTTTTTTGAAGGCTGACATTTAAAACACAAGTTGATGATTGTAACTGTAAAATCTTCTAAAATTCTACAACTATATATATAAGGCGCCTTGTCTGACTTAAAGAAACAACTATGTAATCATCAAAATTAGATTTTAATGTTATGAAACCTTTCCATGCTCTACTGTACTGATTGCTTTAAGAGTGTTTGTGATTTTAGCAGAGAAGCACTTCCCAAGAGGAATTTTATGGCTGTAAGACAAAATGCTGAGTCTTCATGTTCGGTATTCATATACATGAATTCATCTCCTCCCTTCTTGTCTTAGTCTACTAATCCTGATCACAGGGAATCCTTGGGACAAAATACAGATTAAATGACCAATGCCCAAGGCAGAATAAATTGCTAACATTCAAGCTATATTTGCTTGTTAGCACATATTGTTGTGGCTACAGAAACACAGGTATACAAGAAATGTAAAACTTCACATTTTTCTTAAGTACTAAACCTCACATCAATATTCAACCCTCATTCTCTTGAGTAGAACTAAACATAAAGTTAGTCCCTTGTGGATAAACTCAGTCTTTCCTGATTTAAATTCAGCAGGCTGAGCATCCCTTCTCTCCATTCTTCCTGAGTGGCAGGTAGCATCATGGCATTAGGGAGGTGAGTTAGCTGCCAAAAACTCATACATCTCTCTGCAGCCAAGGAAATGATGCACAGCTCATTGCCCTGCCGTGCCTTGGGTGATGTGGCTGGCCAGTTTGGATTCTCTTGGCCCCACAAATCCATGCAGCCCTTCTCATCTATCCCTTCATGCAATGCTACTTGCCTCCCCAGATCTAGCTGGGCAGTGTGTGTGTGGGGGGGGGGGGGAATTCCCTTCTCCTATCTCATCATCACTCTCCTTTCACAGTTAACACTAGCCTCCTTTCTGACTCCCTGACCAGATTATCACTGTTGTCTTTTTTTTCTGATTCTATTTTTGCCTATCTACAAAAGTGTCCAACTTTGAAAAGCTCAATTTTCAGAAAAGTTGTAATAATAATAATAAATATATGTAATCCTTTATCTAGATATAGTAATGGCTAACTTGCAGCCTCATTTGCTTAATCTCTCTCTCTCTCTCTCTCTCTCTCTCTCTCTCTCTCTCTCTCTCTCTCCACACACTCACACAATTTCTACCCACAAGAACAAGGCATTCTTCTGCTTTCTCAAATTTGGAAATTTAATATTAATACAATGTCATTACTAATAGCTATGGTTTAAATATTGTTTGCCCCCACCAAAACTCATGTTGGAAGCCTGGTACACAGTGTAACAGTGTTAAAAGGTGATGGGGACTTTAGGAAGTGTTTTGGGGCAAGGGGACACCATTCTTGGAGGGATTGATGCCTGTTTCGTGGAACTGAATAGTTACCATTAGCATGGATTGTTAAAGTGAGTCCACCTCATGTTGGTCTTATTTTTTATGCCTGCTTCCCTTCTGCTTCTTCAACATGTTATAATGCAGGCAGAGGCCCTCACCAGAGACTTGTATCAGGCGACTTCCAGACACTAGAATTGTGAGTCAAATAAACCATTTTTTTTTGGTATGGGGAATTGAACTCAGAGGTGCTTAACCACTGAGCCACATCTCCAGGTGTTTTTATTTTTTATTTTGATACAGGATCTTTCTAAGTTGCTAAGAGCATCTCAAAGTTGCTAAGGCTAGTTTTCAACTTGTGATCCTCCTGCCAGAGCCTTCCAAGTCACTGGGATTACAGGCATATGTCACCACTCCCAGTCCCTTTTTCTTTTTGATATGGGCTCTTACTATTTTTGCCACTCTGGCCTCAAACTCTTGAGTTCAAGTAATCCTCCTGTCTCAGTCTCTGGAGTAACTGGAGCTACAAGGATGCCCCTCCACATCTGGCCACCTCTTCTCTCATTACCCAGCATCAGGTATTTTGTTATAGCAACACAATGAAAAAAGACACCAATATACATGCATATTAAAGATTTTTCAGTTTTTCCAGCAGTCTCCTTTTCAATTTTTTCCTAATCTAAGATTTAACCTGGAATCATTCATTGTGTTTAGTTATCTTGGACCTTTATTGAGAATTGAGTAAAGGGAGCTTTAATTGAGAATATTAGCTCAGAAAATTATCAGAGTACAGAGAGGGAGAGGAAGTGAAACTGGAGAAGGCAATACTCATTTTATTCCTTAGCCCTTAGATTTTAAAGCTTGCAATTTATTCTTTTGTCACTGTTTGCATTTTTTTGAGCATAGATGCCTATCTTGTGAGCAGTGACTTCCAGCAAAGGATGATTAGAAGCCTCCTCTTTGAACATACCAGTTAATATTACACTTTCAATTATTATCCTGCATATCTCAATGTTGTTACATAAAAATGGATTTGCATCTTCTACTTAAGTGGATGTTTCTCCTTGGGGAGCTTTTGAGAGTTCCCTAGTGTCGCATTGTTCTGTCTTACAGAAGCCATTCCCTGGGAGGACAATGTTCCCTCCTTTCACTTGTTCACACTCTTTTCTGATTCTTTTCCTGTGGGGTATTATTGCAACTGAGGCTAGAGAGCAAACACTTTAGATTGACTTTTGGAAGAAATTCTTGAACAGTTATATGAAGCAGGTATGAAATCAGTGACATTGCAGATGAAAATTTGTAGGGCCCTGGTGAAGAACGAAATACTTTTCCACAGACCTCACATAGCTGAAAGGATCATTAGCAGCCTCAAGTTGTGTGTAGCAGGTTAGGAGTGTCTTAGCTTTATGATTGTCTCTGAAATAGATTTTTGGAGGATGAACTCAATTTAATTAGAGCCCATAATGTCTGAACTTTAAATAAGTTGCAGATTTTCAGCATGACAACTTCATTACTTCTGATAGGCTTGCATTATATAAAGTCAACAACTTTATGACAGTTAAATAAGGGTTCTTTGTGCTGTTCTAGACAATATTTTATTTGACATCAGGGAGATGTATAAATATTTCACTGGTAGAAACACTGAAGAGTAATTTATCTTGTTCCAATAATACCATAAACAATTGAGCTCAGATTCTGGGATTTACTCAACTAACTCTTGGAGTATATGTTGCTGCTGAGATGTACAAAAAAAAAAGAAAGAAAAAGAAAAAAGAAAGAAAGAAAGAAAAGAAAAAACTTCTTTCTTTGAAAGATAAGTTATAAACTGGAAAAAATATTCTCTATGCATCTATATGGCAAAGGACTTGTATCAAGAATATACAAAGAATTCTTATGGTTCAATAATAAGAAAATGAAAATAACACAATTCAAATGAGCATAGATACAGACAACTTTGGTTAATAAGCCCACAAAACATAGCTCAGGATCACTAACTGTAGGGAGATACTATAGACTAACTAGGATAGCTCAAGTTAAAAAAGCTCAAATTGAAAAAGAAATTTTAGTGACTCTGTTGTCCAACAATATTTGAATGGATAAACAAATTTTAGTATGTCCACACAAGGGTAGCCTACTAAGTAGTAGTATAAAGAATCAAGGAATAGCATGAATAAATCCCAAAACAAATACACTGAGAAAAAAAGCAAGCAAAAAATGAGCTCACATTATATGATTTCTTTCATCTAAAACTCCAGAAAATCAGTAATGTACATAATTGAAAGCAGTGGGGGTGAAGAGAAGGGGAGGGAGGGGTTACATAGGGACAAGAAAAAAAACTGCTGTGTATGATGAGTATATATTCTATATCTTGATTATGGTATTGTTTTCCCAGATGCATAGATATATGGGAGAAAATATACATAAATATTTGAGAGAAATTTGCAATATATTACAGATAAAGGATTAGTTATCAGAATATTACAAATATTGAAAGGCCATAAAAATCAATAATGAAAAGTGGAAGAAAATTGGCAAATATCTCTAAAGGGATGTGTATGTGATTATAATAGCACAGAAGTAACATCCTTGACTTTCTTAAGAATTCACAAAAGCAAACATTTGTGTTAGATTCAAATTCAAGGTGAATATTAGGGCTGGGGATGTGGCTCCGTGATAGAGCTCTTTCCCACTATGTGTGAGTAAGAATATATAACTAATAAGGGAAATGTAATAGTAAAAATCCATAACATAGAAAAAAGGTATAAAAGAGAAAAAGACTTGAGAGCAGGGGAGGGATTCTAAGTTTGGAATATGGAGACCCATAATTAATTATCATTATTGTTTTATGAAGTTAAGAAATATAGATGTATCCATAGACATTTTCGCTGAATTCCCATTGTTACGTATTACTTCTGTATCTCTGCTTCATTCTGCAATTAGCTTCCTTCCACTTGAGTAACTTATTTATACCTTTACTGTGAGCCTGCTTCTAACAAATGTTTTTAACATTTTATCTTTAGGGCTGGGGATGTGGCTCAAGTGGTAGAGCTCTCGCCTGGCATGTGTGCGGCCCCGGTTCAATCCTCAGCACCACATACGAACAAAGATGTTGTCTCTGCCAAAAACTAAAAAATAAGGATTAAAATTCTCTCTCTCTCTCTCTCTCTCTCTCTCTCTCTCTCTCTCTCTCTCTCTCTCTCTCTCTCTCCCTCCCTCCCTCCCTCCTCTCTCTTTAAAAAAATAAAAGTATCTTTATTTTTGACTACTTCTAAAATTTTTGTTGGGCATTAAATTATAAATCAATAATTTTCATTTCCTATTTTCCAGATACAGTTCCACTGTCTTCTAAATTCCACTACTTGTGTTGAGAAGTGGATATTGTTTAGGGGTTCTTGGATAGTGTTGAGAAGAGGTTATTGTTTTGGGCTTCTTTGTTAGTCATGTTTATTTCTTCTTTGCCTACTTTTCTTTTTATTTTGTTTTTTAATTGATTTTATTTTTTTTAAATACATGACAGCAGAATGCATTACAATTCTTATTGCACATATAGAGTACAATTTTTCATATCTTTGTATATAAAGTATGTTCAGTCCAATTCATGACTTTATACATGTACTTTGGGTTTTTTTTTGCATTACAATTCTTATTACACATCTATACCACAATTGTTCATATCTCTATTTGTATATAAAATAGGTTGACACCCAATTCGTGTCTTCATACATGTACTTTATACATGATGTCTATCACATTCCACCATTCTTGCTAATCTCCTGCCCCCTTCTTTTCCCTCTCACCCCTCTTCCCTATCTAGAATTCATCTATTCCTCCCATGCTCCCGCTCCCTACCCCACTATGAGTCAGCCTCCTTATATCAGAGAAAACATTCAGCATTTGTTTTTTTGAAATTGGCTAGCTTCACTTATCATTATCTTCTCCAATGCCATCCATTTACCTGAAAATGCCATGATTTTATTCTCTTTTATTGCTGTGTAAAAATTCCAAAGTGTATATATGCCACATTTTTTAATCCATTCATCCACTGAAGGGCATCTAGGTTGGCTCCACAGTTTAGCTATTGTGAATTGTGCTTCTATAAACATTGATGTGGCTATGTCCCTGTAATGTGCTGTTTTTAAGTCCTTTGGATATAGACTGAGGAGTGGAATAGCTGGTTCAAAAGGTGGTTCCATTCCCAGATTTCCAAGGAATCTCCATACTGCTTTCCATATTGGCTGCACCAATTTGCAGTCCCACCAGCAATGTATGAGTGTGCCTTTTCCCCCATATCCTCACCAACACTCACTGTTGTTTGTCTTCATAATAGCTGCCATTCTGACTGGAGTGAGATGCTATCTTAGTGTGATTTTTATTTGCATTTCTCTAATTGCTAGAGATGATGAGCATTTCTTAATATATTTGTTGATTGATTGTATATCCCCTTCTGAGAAGTGTCTGTTCAGGTCCTTGACACATTTATTGATTGGGTTATTTGTTTTTGTGGGTGCTTGGGTTTTTGAGTTCTATATATGCCCTAGAGATTAGTGTTATATCTGATGAGTGAGGGGTAAAAATTTGCTCCCAGGATGTAGGTTCTCTGTTCACAAAGATTGTTTCTTTTGCTGAGAAGAAACTTTCTAGTTTGATTCCATCATATTTATTGATTCTTGGTTTTAATTCTTGTGCTATAGGTGGCCAGAAAAATTAGACAGATGAAAGAAATTAAAGGGATATTTATAGGAAAAGAAAAACTTAAATTAGCACTATTTGCTGACAATATGATTCTATACCTAAAAGACCCAAAATCTTCATCAGAAAACTTCTAGAACTAGTAAATAAATTCAGCAAAGTAGCAGGATATAAAATCAACACCCATAAATCAAAGAAATTTCTGTATATCACTGACAAATCCTCTGAGAAGGAAATGAGGAAAACTACCCCATTCACAATAACCTCAAAAAAAAAAAAAGATACTTGGGAATCAACTTAACAAAAGAGGCGAAAGATCTTTATAATGAAAACTACAGAACCCTAAAGAGGGAAATCCAAGAAGACTTTAGAAGATGGAAAGATCTACTTTGCTCTTGGATAAGTGGAATTAATATTATCAAAATGACCATACTACCAAAAGCACTATACAGATTCTTTTTATTTTGAAACAAAAAGCTATGAAAATTTTGAAAATATAATACAATAAAACCTGTGTCTACTTTAAGATATACACCATTTATTAACACTGTTCACAAATGTGTTGTGGGTCTTTTGGAACAAAAGACAGATGACATTGTTGTAAAAGTTTAGTTTTGGTTGGGTTTCCTGGGATCTCATTTTGAGGACTCTTGGAATGAGTCTCTTAAACTGGATGTTTATTAATGGGTTCCTTTAGGATCCACACCTGTGAAAAAGGGAAAAGGGGAGCAGGAAGAGGACTGGAGCAAACACTTTTTAGACTAGGGATTTTGTCTTAAATGTGAGGAAAGAGTCCTTGTTTCCAAGTGTCCTTTGCCTTAGAGTTACAGGGTTGCTTGGGGAAGCTTAGGGAAGCAAAAGTCATCATAGAACTAAAATATTCAGCAATGAGCTGACCATTCAAAATCCCTCCTCAGAACCCATTCCTCTTACTGTGGAAACTGTCCTAATCTAACCTGTTAATAACTCTGCTATTTTACTTTTAAATTTAGAGAGTCTCTAAATATTCAAACAATATAAATACTTGAGAAATTTTAAGTGTATTGGTTTTCTCTTACTGTAAGACTTTACCAAACTTAGAAGCTTAAAACATCACATATAAACCATCTCAGTTTCTGTGGGGCAGGAGTCTTGGTATGGGATAGCTGGATCTTTTGCTCAGAGTCTCTTGAATGTGAAATTACAGCGTTAAGAAGGACTGTGATCTCCTCTGAGATAGGGGTCTTCTTTCATACTCACTATTTGTTGGTAGGATTTAGTTCCTATAGCTATAAGACATAAGTTTCCATTTTCTTGCTGTTAGTTAGGACAGCTCTTAGCTCCTAGAGGGTGCTCTGAGGCTTTGTCGTGTCCCCTTCCATAGGTACTTGACTGCTTACTTCTACCAGGCCAACCTGAGGTTCTCTTTCCAGTCTTGTATAATAATACATAATTAATTATAGAAGTCACTCTCTCATCATAATCAGTCTCCTCCTTCACTCCAGGAGAGGGGATTATATAATTATATATACCAGGGGGCAGGAATCTTGGGGGATGCCTTACTGCAACAAGATTTAATGTCATTAATGAAAGCCATATTTGGAGAACTGCTTGGTTCCTACTCACATGCACTGTGAGTCCAGTTATCAAATGAAAACAAAACAAACCAGAGAAAAACAGTAGCACTTCAAAAAGGAAAGATTTGACCATCAAATAATTAAGAGATGGCCTTGGGGAATATATTTGTTAAATGCATTATTTTTATTTAAAAAAAGTGCTTAGAAACTCAGTCATGAAACAAAGGGTATTATTGTATTAGCTCCCATAAAGTTTATTACAGAATTTTATTCCAGTACAATCAAAAGTTGATTCAACATTTGTCCTAGTAATAAGAAGTTAATTACAACAAATTTGTAAGTTATTAAAAGGTGAGTAATTTTATTTAAAAAATTTTTGTTTTATACAGTAAAACCTCAATTACTTCCTTGCCCCATTTACTAAATTTTGATCTCCCTTTTAAGTTGATTCATGTGTTTTTTAATCTGTGATCAATTCCATTGGGGAATGAAAGCCTAATTTGAAAAGTGCATGGAGTTTGGGGAGATGATTCAGTTTGGTGTATCATATTCATAAACTTTTACCCTCTAGTGGTTACCTAGATGCCACCCAGTTATATATCTATAGGTATGAACTCAGCTAGATTGGTTGAACATAAAACTATTTGTTGAGCCACAGTCTTACATTTTCCCAAGGATGATATTCAAAATTATTTATAAACAGCAAAGAATAGATACTGACCAGCCAGAATAGGTGAGTTCCATAAGCAAATGATAGGGCCATTCTGGGGCATTTCAGATACAGAGCATATGGTTTAGGTCATTTTATCTTACTCTAAGCCAGTCTCTATTGCACATTTCTAACCTGTGAAGCTAATTTTACAAATGATTATGCTGAAATCACTCTGGTCAAAGAAAGAGAGTAAATTCCCTGTTGAACCATTTGAGAGTCCAAAGGTCAACACTCAGGCATTTAAAAAGACTCTCTCCATACACTCCAAACAATCTCCTTTCCTTTCTCAGGATGACATTCCCAAAGGAAAACAGAAAAGCTAGGAAGAGGGTAGGACTTTCATTCAGTTTGCATTTTAGTAGATTGTATATGAGATATGTTAGACTTAAACTCAGTGGTTATTTTTGTGTGTGTGAAGAGAGAAAGAAATCTACCATTATACATTTCAGATACTGGTTTTGTACCAGACTTCTCTAAGAAGCTGATCCTTTGACTTTAGGCATATTTTCAATGTAATTTTAGACTAGTGTGAGGTCTAAAAGTCCTGAAAGTCATTTCCCTAAATGTGAGTGCCTCTCTAAGTTTTCTGTCCTAGGCACCTCATTTGACTCATCCATATCTTGTCCTTGTGTTAGACCTTGACCATACACTGAAAACCTCTGCTTCTTTTTTCCCTGAAAACTAGATTATTGAAACAATGCAAGCACTCACTTGTTCAAACATTTTTGTTTCCACTGTTCCTTTTTATTCTTTACTTATTTGTGTCATTTTATGGTATTTTCAAAAGTATATATATTTTAAAGTACATAAGCAATAGTTAAATATGTGTTTATAAAATGGCTCCCCAGATATACAACTATAGAGAGGAAGAAAGGAAGGTCTTCCTGATCTTCCGACCTCCACTCCCACTCTTTTTCTAGGGAGGGGTGTCTATTGTTGGCCAGTCCTAACACACTCTCGTCTATGCATTTAGTACTTGCAGATGCACATTTAAAAAAATTAAGATCATCCTTAACATATTGTTCCATCATCTTTTTGTCTCACAATATGTTTTAGAGAGTTTTCAATGGAAGGAACCATAGCTGTTCAAAATAGTAACTGTGCTAATATGAGTTATGTACATGTTATAGGTCAAACAATGTTCTGGCTCTTTAAGAATGGTGCCTTACTTTATTTTATTATCCATACAAAAAAAGAAAATTTTTATCATCTTCTTTTTAGCTTTGGGGGAAACCAAGTCAATGAAAAGTTAAGACATTGGACAATATAACATAGCTGGTAAGCAGTGGGTCTGAGCTCTGAATCCAAGCAGCCTAGTTCTGTAGGCTCTGTCCTAGCCATTGCCCTTTACTTCTAGTATAGCGACATCACACTTTATTTAATATGTTCTTACTGCTGGGTATTTAGGTTACTAAAATTTTGATTATTATAAGTGATATTACATTGCAAATCCTTGTCTATATGTCTTTTTTGTTTATGTACAAATATTTATGTGAGATAGTGCCCTGAAATTGTGCTCTCTGGGTCTGAAGGTGTGTACTTATCTAAGTATATTGATTTAGTATGAGGAGGCCTGACCATTTCCATATTTAGAGCACAGTATGACAGTTTCATCTGCAGGACTTGAGGAATGTCTGAGCCCTCAAGCCCTGTACTTTATACCATGATCTCATCCTCCATGTCACCCTCCCACTTTCCTCTCCTGATCTGTCTCCAGAGAGGAGCTGGCTAACCCACAGACTTCTCTGTGAGTTTCTGTTTATTTCATTTGCATTCAACATGTCTTATAATGATACAATTAGCATATAAAGGAGGTTCCATTGCCCAGGAGACTGTGAGTGGGACAGGGTTCCATTTTGCTGGGATGTCCTAGAGTCTCTTTTGTTGGTTGGATTTGAACAGAGCTCTTGATTAGTCTTATTCTTGCAGTCACAAGAATGTAAACTCATCTCCTCTGTCTTATTTGTTTATTCAAAGGTCTCATCAGCCTATATCCTTTTTTCTTAAAGATTTTCATTTAACTCATTTTACTTTTACTAGTTTTAATACATTTATTTCACTATAATGTAGTCACTTTTTAAACAATATTGAGCGCTCAATATAAATGCCATTCGTTCAAGGTCATATGTCTATCTTACCTCTCTCCTTTATGGAAGCCTTAACTGGATAAAATGAGCTGAAATTTCTGAGTAGTCAAATAATTGTGGCTTGATTTACTAGAAATACAAGCAGGGATTCATTTCTGGGTGCCCAGGTAGGGATTGAACTGGGAATACGTTACAGAGAGTATAAAATAATACTTAATAAAAATCCTTCTCTCTCAAGAGTTATAAGAAAAGTCCTCATTTGGATATGCAAATGAGAACATTGTTATAAGGGCTTGATCCTGTGATAATTTTCAGAAAACATAGAAGTTGAGCTTATAGGCTGAATTTGCTGGTAGAATTATATTCTGCTTTCCTGGCAAATATTCTTTCTGCTTGTGCCTCAATAAAATGTGTGTCCCATTGGGTCTTTAATAAATACTTTATATTGCATTTTGTTCTTTTTTCCTTAGGTAAACTGATGGTAGAAATTCCAAATCGGGTGTTTAAGAAAAATTCAGTTACAAGCCTCCTTTCATTTTTACATATACCATACCACTTCCTCAGCCAAGTATATTTTTCTCCACTTTAACTCTCCATTGCCTGTTTAAGTCAAGACCTTTCTCACCCTCTACAAAGACAGAAATTAATTCAAAAGTCTTATCACTGCTTGAAGTCAATTCTTGAAAGATAACTTTGACCGCTTTGCAGATTCTTTTCTGTCCCTTGAAATTCTTCCCACCTTGTGTGAGACAATGGGATCATAAGGTCAGTTCTTTCCCTTGAAGGGAGGTCTGTCCACAAGCTGTACCACGAAGTGAGCTGGAATCAGGTGTGAGCTGTCAGTGGAGATGGAGCTAATGGAACTGAGTGGTGTCCTGAAAGTACTATCTTCTGTTATCACCAAATCTGCCATCATGCAGCCATTTCATGTTCTGGAGTATTCCCCAGATTCAACCCATTTGTAGTGGTCTCTGCTTGGTAGGAGAATGCCCTGGTGGATCAAGAAAAAACAGAGGCAGGCTGCTGATGGACAAGAAGCAAGAGAAGCAAGTTCTTGCATTTAGACTTGAGATACAGTCTGTTTCTTTTTAAAATATTATGTCTTAGCAGAAGCATTTTTGGAAAAAATATCATTAGACAAAATAGTAATAAAGAAGTTTCTATTTGAGTTAAGATATTTACCTTAGGTTCTGTTGGCCAACCAGCCGTTGCTAGGTCAGATTAATGGATAAAAGTGAAAGTTGTATATCATCTAGTTTCTATTTAAGTGTTAGACATAACCCTTTTCATTGATAATTAAAACATCATTTTAAGGGTCTGAACTTTTAAATTATTTCCTCTGATTGCTGAGAGCTTCATTTTCCACAGAAACATGCAAATGTCTTGGCAGAGGGTAAGATCATCACCAACCTCGTCTTCTCTGTCATTATGAGGGCATACTCTCACTAAAGAAAAGAACTTTTTGATGTTGTAAGCATCTGTGAATTTTCATTGCTCTCTATTGCAGTTTCCATATGTTCTAAGAAATGCATGGAAATTTCCACAGGAGAGGCTAACTATGCCCATTGCTTTGATATAATAAGCAAACAAACTTTGTGGAAACTATTTTGTTATAGACTCTATAGTCAGAAAAAGATCAGATTCCACTGCCCTGTGGGATTTGGTTAGAAGAGAGCCACAACAAACCTCATACCATATATTGACAGCATGAACCACCATTCAGGATACTCTTTGTATCCTGCTCTCAAATTAAGATAAATCAAAGAAGTGTCAGAATATTTCTTTTTAAAAACATTTTAATTGGTGCATTATAATTACACATAGTAGTGGGATTCATTATGCCATATTCAGTGTCTGAATATTTATAACTACAACTACCATGAGTTTTCCTTTGAAATCACTGCTGCTGCATATTTACAAATAAATACATTTTAGCTGAGTTGCCTCTGGAAAATATTAAATGGGAGGAGCTAGTCTGGGATGAATTCCTTTGTGCAGAAGAACATATTCAAGTCACTGGATTCTGAACTGGTAGTTTTATTCAAGCTAAGGTCTATCTAAATAGAGATAAAAAGATTTCTTTATTCAAGTATGAAATGTCATGGAATTACTGGTTTGGCTGTTCTACAGAAGGAAGCAGAGGGAACTTAAAACACACATAGAGTTGGTTTGTTTATTTATTTTTGATATTGTCTTCATACTGGAATGAGATGAACTTCCCAAGCCACATATAAAAATCACCTTTAGCTTCCTGCTGCATGTCATCAAATGTAGTACCATCATGAATTTGACAGTGTAGTTGCTGTCCTGACCTTATATATGACCTTATAACCTTATACCTTATCCTGACCCTAGGCCTCTTGTCCTAGCTGCTTTCTAGGAATCCTTTTTGAGTATCCCAATGCCCTGGACTATGAGAGCCCTCCCAACTCTTATATTGTCTCTGAATGGAACCCTCTGTATTTACTGCCCCCACACTGGACATCTTTAGATATTAGTTCAAATTGGATCCAGGCTAAATTTTCTATATTGTCTTGGGCCCTGGATATTGAACTTCTGGTCTTGGGTCCAGATGTAGATCTGGTTAATTTTCCATTCCTGTTCCTACTTGTCCCATTTCCTTGGCAGGCATGTGTTCAAGAAAGGAAAAAGGAAAAATGAACTTGAATATAAGATCTCAAACAATGAGGGAGGAAAATCTACTTCTATAATCTCTAAAAGTAAATCTAATAGTTTTAAAATTCATCTCTGTTTAGGGTTTTATATATTATGCATATTTCTACTTATGTTGATAATTGAGAACTGATTCGTTTTCTAGATGTATTACAAAAATGATTAAGTTATAAGCCACTGGATGTCACTCTTAAGCTGTGCAACTGTAGCTAGTTGCAGTAGAGGTTTTCCATAGTGTGTTCAAAGTAGAGAAGGAGATTCAGCCAGGGATGGAAGCCATTTGAACTGTTTGGATAGGTACAGTTGCAGTGTCAGTGAACTACAGCAGAATTTGCTCTTAGGTTCCTATTTATTTTCTTTATACTCATTTTACAATGGTGGTTAAACAATACTAATAATCAGAGAAAATTCACCCAGCACCAAAAAGCCAAGGAGAAATCATTTATCCATTCAGTATCTCCATTAGTCACATGCCAAAAGCAGAGTATTGGCTAATGAACTATAAGGTTACAAAAAAAAGTGAGTTTGCATCATTCATATGTTTAAGTTACTAGAATCCAACCATGGTAAAAGAAAAATAATATAATTAGAACAGTGCTATGGTTTGAATGTCCCCTCCAAAACTCATGTGAAAATTGAATTGCAACAATATTAAAAGGTAAGGTTTTTAAGAGGTGATTAATCTGAGGGGTCCACCCTCATGATGATTATTGTATTATTGTGCTAGTGGCTTTGTTACAGAAACTCTCTCTCTCACTCTCTCACTCTCTCACCATGTGACACTCTTAACAATGTCATGACCCAACATGGAGATTTTTGCCAGTTAATGGTGCCATGCTTTAGTACTTTCCAGCCTCTAGAATTGTGTGATAGGTTTCTTTTCTTTATAAATTACCCAGTTGGTAGCATTTTGTTATAGCAGCAGACAAGGAACTAAAGGAAGGAAACGTAGCCTGTCATTCACTCAGAAATTGTGGCTGAGAGTAATTTTACCTCCTGTCTCTCAGTCACAAGCTGAGGCTTTAATATTCTGCTTTGTCACACCAGAAGTGGAAGTCTGCAAATTGCATTCCCCAGACATTTTTGCTGTCTGGCTTCTGGTTCTTTTGACTTGAGGGAAATTGAAAGGTTATTGAAAAACAGAAAAGACTCCTTCTGTTTCTAGTTCTATTCAGTTCTCTTTAGCAGTAGTATGCAAGCAGGACTCCAGCTTATTTCAATATTTATATGTCAGTTCTGTAGCTCCAAACTTCCTCTTAGATTCGCCACCAGAGCCCAGGTAGTAATAATGTGATGTCTTCCTTGGAGGCTCTGAGCAAACTGTGCAGAGGTTACTTGGTGAGCTGAGTATCTGCTCTCTGATGACCCTTCTCCCAGGTTCTAAATTCTGATGACACTAGGTCTTCTCTTTTATTTCCCAGACTTATCAGTGGTAGCTGCTTGCCAAGCAGAGTTCTCTGAGCAGTCCCTTTTGCTTTCAGCCTTTTAGTCATAATGTAACCAATACCCTGCATTAAATCACCTCTGTTGGAAACAGCTAGCATTGATTCTGTTTTCCTTAAGGGATCCTAAGTGCAGTAAGCATGAGATGAGAGATGTGAATGCTTTCTTTCCTCATTCTGTGTCTGGTTTTGTGTGATTTTCATGGTTGAAATATCTTGAAAATTGGATGAGATTCTAATGTTTACATTTCTATTTTTCAAACAATATAGACCTAATCACAAGCCAACTAATGATCAACCAAAATATTAGCATATAAAGCTTCATATAAATAAAGGATCCAGTGATACACTGGCCTGTTCTAACACTGAAGAAAACCTGGTCATGTCAGACTTAATGAATGGTGGTCTCCTCATTCCCCCATTCTGAAAGAGTTCCAAGGATGATTTGGCCATAGCAGAGTTTTGCCTTACATGTCAACCACAGAAGCTGAACTTCTCATAACATATGTCTCCATGGTATAATCTTGTAAAGCTGAGTAAGCCAGTAATTCTTGCATTCAGAAGCTTTCAATCTAATAGAAGAAATAAGGCATACACAAACAGTGAGACAATGTGTGGCAATGTTTGATTGGAGCAACACACCCAAGGACAAAGCCATTTGTCACCTGTTAGCAGTTAGACTTATGAAATGAATTGAAAGAGTAGAAAGACAATAGGGAACATTATACACAGGTTCTTCTAGAGATTTAATTCATTTGCTTGCTTAGAGAAGGCAATGATTACTATTACTATAGGCTGAATATCTACTACCTAAAAGATATGGGACATGTTTTACATGTCAGATATTTTCAGATTTGGGGATATTTGCATGGAATTTACTGGTTGAGCATAATTTATCTAAAATATGAAATGCTCCAAAATTTTTTGAGTGTCTCATTTGTACCCCAAAGTTTCAGATTTTAGAACATTTTATATTCTAGGCTTTTGAATTAGAAATTCTCAGTCTGTGGTTCTATCTTAGAGATCTGTTTGAAGAAGATGCTTTCCTAGTGAATTTTGTTTAGTACGTAACCTTATATTCTGATATGCCAATGCTATTTAATTTCCTTTTTCTCAGTGACCATGGAGAACACCTGACTACTTCTTCAAGGTTTCTGAACAATATACATTCAGAATTTGCTTAATAGACCAGAGTTAATTCTTCATTGCATATAATGAATTTCTTTCTCATGGCTTATGGTCTGCCTTTTTCCTCACTAGAAAACATGCAATGGATAGTATTCCCTGGATATTATAGATTGGATAGAATTCAATTTCTATCAGCCCTGGTCTTTCATGTCTCACTTTTGGAGCTGATGAAACAGTCATTGTCCTTTCACAGAAGCCCAGGATTAGAACGGAAAGAAAGGGAAATTTCCAGCTATGATACTGGGACCATGAGTCCATGGGAGCTTTTAAACCTCAGTATGTTTCATCCCCTTACCAGGTCATTTGTCTTTGAAAGTGGTGACAATGTCAGGGTGAGAGATGACATAATGATGAGGGACATCTTCACAAGTTAACATTTGATGGAGTGGTTTTTGAAGAATAGGAGAAAATGTGTGAGGTGGATTAGCAGTTAACTCTTTGCTTGTAACTATTAAATCTTGTGGTATTCAGAACTTTAAAAATATATTTGCTTTAAATCCTTCAGGGATTGACTTAAAAGGAGAACCTCGAGGGAAGGAGGGTGATTTAAAGCTGCAGAGGGAAGATCTTTTGCCTTTTTTCTTCATGATTTGAGCTACCTTGAACAGTGTTTGTTCTGCCAAATAACTTAGCTTGAGGAATTCACCACCCCTACTGGTTTTGGATAGTGATGGGGGGTATAGAACAAATTGTTCCCGTAAGTGCCCCTCCTATTACTTTAACTATATCAAAGCTTGTTCCACACATAATTCTGTGCATTTATTCCAGATGAATGTGGCAACTTGATAGGTACTAATACAATGGGAGTAATAAACTTATTTAAAATGGGTTTTACTTTGCCCTAAAACAAAATATATGTGTGACTATAGCTTGCTGGACAGAACATAAAGCATTTTACAAATTAAGGATCTAATGAGACACTGATACGTTTTGAATATTGGTACATGAGATTGCTAGAAGAACTTGGCTGCCTTAAAACATTACATTATAGACAAACTTTAGCGTGGAGTAATACAATTCATATACACCTTAATGGGAACCTCCTGGCTCTGACTCACAGCAAGAAATGAAGCCAAAGACTTTAGTCTGTAGTACTTGCTGAGTTCCTAGATTTAAATCTGGAGTCATATTTACTCTGTGTTTATTTTCTGAAATCAATTATATAATGGTGGCTAGGATTCTGGGTATAGTTGGGGGAAGCTTCACTTTTTAAGAGAGAGCCATTTTAGAAATGTTCAGAAGCTAAGCCAAAAGAGAATTTCTTCTCAAACAGAAAAGAGACCACAGAGAGAAAGCTTTTATTTAGAAGTCATCCTACTAGGATATGTGAAAGCAAATGCTATGTTCCAAAAACAAAACAAAAAAAAGAGGAAAAATAGTTAATGAAGTTAAATCTCAGTTTGTAAGACCTCTAGATTATAGGAAGATCTAAAAATTCCAAACTTGCAGTCAATTAAAATGTGAAACTAGCTATTGTTATTTGGGCCAAGAAACTGGTTGATGAACTAGTCATTTTGCTATCTTAAAATATGAACCTGGGAAAATATTTAATGTTAATCATATCTGTGTAATGTGATTAAATTGCTTTGGGACCATGAAATTAATAAGTTTCATTATCGCCACAACCAATTATATTAAAGGTAATTGTGGCCCACAGTGATGCAGCAAAATTATATTTGTGAGATGAGCCTCCCTGGCCAGTACAACTACAGTTGTTTTAGTTGTAAAACACATTCTCAGTTGTGTCTCAGCTATGACCTAAGTAATACAGGTGGTTGGGGCAATTCTCCAAGTAGTCTAATTCAGAGAAAACATTGGCTTTACTGTAAATTACCTGGGTCATTTGACATGTGTTTTGCTTGAACTAGTTCAATAATTTTTTCAATTCTCTATTTTGCTTTTGCCAGAGAGATACAAACCTGTACAATATTTGAACCCCAAACATGAACTACAAATGGAGGATTTTCTTTTTTCTTTTTTGCTATAAGTTTTTTCCTTAGCTGGCAGGTACATTCTCACTTAAAAGCAGAAAAAATATTGTTCTCATGATCTCAGTCCATATGGCATTGGAAGTGTAGTGGTATAAAACCACAGAACTCTGTAGTACTGCTAAGTCAGGAGTCAGAATGCCACCACACATTAGCTTTGCAATCAGATGGATACACAGGCTCTTCCACACCAATTGTTTTCAAATTTTTTGCTAATGATTCTATCCAATAATGAGAATTCCACTAACTTGGAAAAAGGTCAATTTTCTAAAGGAGGATATTTATATGATTATAGTATAAATGTCAAATTTAAATGCCAGGAAGAGATGATTAAATCAAGTGCCTGGGTGTAAGATGTATGATAATATAGAGTGGTAAAGACTATGGCAAATTGGAGCATTTATGCCCTATATAAAAGCATCATTTATTATGCATCTTTGGCAAATATGTGTGCAAATATCCTGGTGTTGCGAGACCTTCCATTTTTCAACAAAAGTCAGAAATTGATCTACATAAACAATTTCTCAATCTTTAAATGTAGGCATGTTGGTAAGCTTTTGGAGTTTGAGAAAACCAATTAATAATACCCTTTCTCTTCTCTTCTTGTATTCATTATCAATTGAGAAGTGACATAGGAATTAGATAGATGGAGATCAAGATGTCATCATTATTACTGATAAAGCTGATTGGAGAACAAGGCTGGAATCTACAGCCAAATGTATTTTCTAATTACCACTCTCAGAAGAAATCACAGGTTTGCAGAGCTGTCTTCCAAGGGGAGAAAAGGTGAAAAGGAGAGAGATCAAGGTGTTCTCAGGTTTTTAATAGAATAACATTACTCAGTTATAAAATGAGGACCCATGAATGCCAGAGCCAACCTCTTACCCATCAAGAAAAGAAAGCAGAGAGAAGGGAGACTCTGCCCACTGCTACCTTACTCATGAAAATGTAAGGCAGAAGGCCAAGGGAACAAAATTTCCACACTAATAGTAAATGCTGTTCAGGCCAAGCACATCTAGACCCAGCCCAAAGATACTCCATTTATAACCTCTGGTTTTTAGATACTTTTTAAATTTGTCAGTTAGTTGCAATTTTTTTAGTCCTAAAATTTTTAGGACTTAAAACATGTCAGTATAACAGTGTTATAGGCATAAATGGTAAAATTGTAAATTTCTTTACTTTTATGGAACTTGAGCATTTCACTTAGAATACTTTTTGATGGTTTTGTTCAATAGTTGAAAGCGTGCATCTCTCCATAGGATAGCCTTTTCTGACAATGTATGTTGGAAAATAGATTTCAGTAGATACTCAACCCCATATGCTTTATTTACCTGGCCCCAAGTGCACCAGTCCCACCCCCAGTTCTGACTTTACATTGCTCTCCCACCTGGGTTTAGTTTCACATCTGTTAAGACTGCTACCTTCCCATTTTCCTTGTCTCACCCTTCTATTTTAACATCTGTAGTTGCTTACCTGGTGATGATTTTGATTCCTCCATGATCCTGGCTCCTTTTCTTCTGCCCCTGTCCAGCCATCCTCCATTATATGCTGAGTAAGCACTCAACTAAGTTCAACAGCCCAGACCTCTTCCATCCCTGAACATGCTTGCTGTGATTCGACACCCATCATTCAGCTTGCTCTAGTCCTTCAAGCAGGAAATGGCATTCATCGTTTTTCAATTCTTGGTGGTTCTGGAAATGCTTATTATTAAATAGTTTGCAATGAGGGGAACTTTGGATGCAGCAGTGATATTTGTCATAGCAAAGTAGTTTCTGCTCTCAAGGCTAGATATTATAAATCAGTTTCTTATTTAGCAGAGAGAGCAAACAAAATCATTTTTGATGGAAGAATTGTAAGATCCCCCTCTCTCATATGACTGAATCTCAGAAGACTTTTAAAGCCTAGCTTCCATTTTAAAATAACTCTTCTTCTAGAATCATACTCAAGTAAAAACACCTTTTAAATTTCATTTTAGTGGTCTGGAACATTTGTCACATGTCCCTGGTGGGTTCATGTATCCTATTCTCTTCTTATAAGGATAGCAGTCAGAGTGGATTAGGGCTCAATGTAATGGCTTTATTTTAACCTAATTGCCTCTTTAAAAAAGGTTCTATATCCAAATGCATCCCTCATTTGCTGTTCTTAGATTTGTTTATAATTATTCAAAAACTATTTTTAGGCAAATGACACCCATATATCAAAATGATGACTTTTTTCTTGCATATTATTCCTGGAATTTCCTGATCTAGGACTTTCTCTCATCAACATTCAAAGGAGCACTAGAGTTTCAGGGTGCTTTAGAGGAGGCACTAAAGAGGACACTAGAATTTTTCTGTTCAAAGATGACCCTATTGGACAGATTTACTGTCCATGTATGTGGGCACAGGAAAAACAACCCAGACTTCCTCAGCCTGTTCAGCTAGGGGCCTTGAACTGCTGCCCCCATTGGCACAGCCTATGGGGAAGTGAATCTCCCTCCAGGCAGGCAGAGATTAGAAGGCTAGGCCCCCATGGCCAGTGCCATGCAGAATGAATCAGGAAGTTGAGGGATGACCCCTAGGCTTGCACCATGCATCCAAACTCACCAAATAGCTTCCATTTGTTGACTACCTGCCATGATTTTTGAACTGCTAAAGGTGAGGTAGGGAGCCTCACAACAAGGAATCTCAGGCTCAGAAACATGAAACACATATCCAAAGTCACATAGTTACTCAGCAGCAGAGCTAGGGTTTTGTTCTAGGTATATGCACCAATTGTATGTCAAACACTGTCTCTGGCCTGTTCCAAAAATTTTGCTTGTACCTAGGCATTCAGGTTAATATTTCTAATATTCTAATTCCCCATTTGTCTGGGAACCATGGTAACTTGCCTGGATTTTATTCCTTTATTTGCTTTTTCTTTCTTTCTTTCTTTCTTTTTTTTTTTTTTTTCCGGTAGTTCAGTGATATCTGGCATTGAACCCAGGGCCACATTTGTGCTAGGCAAGTGCTTTACCACTGAGGTAAATCCTCAGTTTCTGCCTAGATTCAATGAACTCTACCCAGGTGGATTCAGAGCTGACATCTCTCTGTTATAGACTGTTTCTTTTACCTTGAATCCTTAGTTTGGGACAGTCTTCATTTGCTAGGGTTGTCACAGTAAAATACCATAAACTGGGTACTTAAATGACAGAAATTTATTCTCTTGTAGTTCTGAAGGGTGAAGGCTAAGATTTAGGTTAGCAGGTTTGATTTCTTCTTAGATCGCCCTCCTTGGTTTGCAGTTGGTCAGTTTCCCACTGTGCCCTCATATGACTTTTTATTTTGGCACATGTCTCTGGTAGGTTCATGTATCCTATTCTCTTCTTATAAGGAAAGCAGTCAGAGTGGATTAGGGCCCACCCGATAGAAATTGTGATCACAGTACATGTATGAAGACACGAATTGGTGTGAATATACTATGTATAAAATCAGAGATATGAAAAATTGTGCTTTATATACGTAATTAGAATTGTAATGTATTCTGCTGTTATATATAAATTTTTAAAATTTACATAAAAAAGAGAGGTTCTATATCCAAATGCATTTATATTCTCAGATACTGGGTGTTAGAACTTCAATATGTAAATATTGGGGGGACACAATTCAACCCATAACAAGGCCTGAAGACATGTTACCAATGAATTGATTATTCAGGTCTCCAGTAATATTCTGACTACATTTAACTATCAGCTCTGGCCCTGCTAGAAAGTACTTCTATCCTAAACTACTCTGTAAAAGGGGACCTTTGAAGATACTTCTAGCTAGAAATTTGGGCTGTGAATATAGAGTGATTGCCTAGCATGCACAAGGCCCTGGGTTTGGTTCCTCAGTACCACAAAGAAGAAGAAGAAAAAAAAGAAATTTGAGCATGACTGTTTATGCCCTATATCCTAACACCTACCTTACCATGATCTGTGTCCCCCACCGTTAACATGTTGGAACCTAATGCTCAATGAAATGGTTTGAGAGGTGAGGCCTTTGGGATGTGATTAATTCTTAAAGGATCCAACTTTATAAAGGGCTAGAGTCAACTCCCTTGCTCCTTCCACCGCATAATCACATGGAGAAAGTGCCATCCATGGAGGAATGGGCATTTCTAGAAACTGAGTCTGTGGTATCTTGATCTTTGCTTCCCAGCCTCCAGAACTGTGAACAATAACTTTGTATTGTTTATTTCTTGTCTAATCTAAGGTATTTTGTTATAGCACCATGAACAAAGATGTACTCCTCCCTCACTGACTTCCCAAAAAGATAGATCTCAGAACACTTGCCTTTGTACCCATGACTGAACAGACCAATGCTCAAGGCCACTCTAATGTTCTCTTAATGTGGGAATTGTTCCATGCACTCTGCCTATTTTGCAGATTAAATTGTATGTCTTTGTTTCAGACTCTTTGCTTTTACCTGAAAGCTACATTTTTATTTTATAGCATCAAAGTGATCTTTCAGGCAGACACCTTTATAGATGATGAGTGTTGAACAAAAGAATCTTTTTGTCCAAGCAGTAGAACATTGCAGTTAGTTACATACCTTAGGGGATCAGATTGCCTAGCTTGGTATTCAAGTGCTGTCTTGTGCCTGAGTGAACTTGAGTAGTTTTCTTAATCTCTTTATGTCATGATTGCCTCATCTATAAAAGAAAAAGTTAAGGGGCTTTGATTGTGGCTCAGCGGTAGAGCGATAGCCTAGCACAGGCTGGACCTGAGTTCGATTCTCAGCACCACATAAAAATAAATAAATAAAGCCATTGTGTTGTGCCATCTACAAAAAAGATATTCATTCTCTCTCTCTCTCTCTCTCTCTCTCTCTCTCTCTCTCAAAAAAAAAAAAGTTAATACCACCTACCCAGTGGATTTGTTAGATTGAGTTAAAACAAATAAGGGAGCTAAACAATGTATGGTCCAGAGTTAGAATTCAATAAAATTTAGCTCTAATTTTTATTAGACTGGAGTTTATAGAATTGTCTTTATATTTTATTCTTTACTACTAGTTTATCCTGGGAAATTTTAATGAAATGTACATTTATGTCATGTTTTTGTCTACAAAAGAAAAAAATTCAATCCAAACTGGCTTAAATATGGAAAGGAATTTATTGGCTCTTGTAAATCAAGAACCCCAGGGATATAACAGCTGTAGATACGACTTCATACAGTGCCCAAATGATGTCCCCAGAACTCTGTTTTTCTCTATTTCTCAGATCTCTGACCTTGATGTTGTCTCCATTCTTGGTTGTTCCCTTCTCATAGTTAAAAGACAGCTATCATCAACTCTTGAACTGACTGGTTCTAAGCTGAAATCCAATGATAATGATTGAGGATCTTTATCCTAGCATTTCCAGAAGGAAAAAAAGTTCTAAAATCCACTGTGATTGGACTAGGTTAGTCCCTTACTCATCTTTGATTTAATTACTGATGCCATTGGGAATCAGGACTTTGGCCAGGTCTGGGTCCACCACCCCACATCTGAGTTAGGGGTAAAGTACATGGGTTGAAAGTGGAAAAAATACTGTATTAACTGTTAGAACAGAGTTCAAAGAATTCCAGACAGTAAAGTCATAAATGTTTGCAGCATGAATGACTTTTAGATAAATTTCAGGAGTTTTGGAGTGTAAAGTCTCTGCACACGTTACCATTGGGTACTATTGTATTTCCAAACCCAATAAGTTGGTTATGAATTATGCCTAGCCTTTTATAAATAAAACATTAATGTAATTGAGATAGTGAGTCTCCTAAATAAGCCAAAGAGACATTAACATATGAAATGCTGGGGTGTGAAAGAGGGTTCCATTAGTTTCTAGTAATGGAAGAACATTTATTGGCTCTTCCCTTCTTCATTCCAATACCTGCAGGGAGGAGGACTGTGGATAGGGGTAGGCCTCTTTGGATGGAGTCACTGCACAGGATTATAATGTATCTTCTCCTTCCAGATGATCCACTGGCCTGGTCTTGTGGTACTGGGAAAAGATCCGGCTATGTCTCCTTGAATGTTTCTTTTCCATTAGATCCTAAGAATGCCTAGATCAGTTTTAGATATCTGCTGAGACAAGCAGTCAAACGAATTGGGCTTTGTAGAGTAGTCTTTCCTTTTGCTTCTAAGCCATTCAAATCTGCCTCATTGGCTAAAGGAGCCCTCTATGGATTCTGGCCCAGCTTGCTTGAATTTCACCTTGGCATTTGAGGTCAAAGTTCCTGTACTTTGCCTCCTTTGTCTAATATCTTCCTTGGAGACTTGATAAAAGAAGCAGTTGTGTGCCCAAGGCAAGAATTCTTATAGTGCCAAGGCCCTGGCTAAAATTCCATCATAGCATCTTCATACCAGCACATAATGGTACCTAGCTATATATTCCCAACACAGCTTTTGAGAACATTTAGCTGTCTTTACATACCAGACATACATTGTCTTTACATACCAGAATTAAAGGTCCAAAGAACAAGCAAAGAGGAAATCAAAGTTACATTACATTGTTCATGTACTCAAAGATTAGAGATCAGTGCTCTGAACTGGACTGTCAAAACCTCCTGTTAAGAACAAAAGATTCTGGCTCAGAGAATCAAACTTGAAAAACAAAAAGAAAGAAAACATTTTAATGAACCAACTGTTTACTAATGATTTCCATGGGAGGAATCTGGCTCTAGCTCAAAACATCTCTGAACATAAACTGATCTAAAGGAATTTTTTTCTTAACCCAAAGCCTGAAAACCAATTTTTGTGAAATATTCCACTGTATATAGTTTAAGTGTCATGCATTCCCCTCATTAGGAGATAGAGTGGAAAATATAAAATTTTGTTAAATGAAGCAAAAGAAAAAAATTAGTCTTTCATTTGTAGAAGAGAAAATAACACCCCAGGGACTCAAATACTCTGTATTACTAAGCATTCTCTAATTGAGCCCTCCTTCAAAAATTCAACTTCACAAACCATGTCTTAAAAATTCCCTTTAATTTAAATACTCAACAGTTTAGTATCTGAGGATGTCTCTTCCTGAGAAGGAAGGACTAAGGATAAAAGGGAAGCCTGTGATATATAAAGATATGATCTTCTCTTATGAGCTTCATGATTTAGGAAAGACTGATATGCTAATTTTTTTCATACTTTAATGACCTTTTCCTATTGCATCCCCACTAATTCCCATAATAACACTTTGTTTATACAGACAATTTTCTCTCCAGCAGGAAATCTCACATACTTTAATAACCTTTTATTATCAACTCAGTATGCTTTAAGGTCTGATGGGGTCTAGAGTTAGGAGGAGTTACCAAGTTGGGACTCTGATTGCTCCACTGCCCACTGCTGGGGCTCTAAGTGAGCTGATGTTGGCATTGAGACTTGGGGACATGGTTTGAGAGGGCAAGATGGTCACCTCTCAGTGACCCAGAGTTGAATGTAAAATAGAGAAGTAGAGTATCTGAGAAGGTCCTCTGTGAAGAGCCAAATTTGAATTTGCATTGAGATTGGGGAAAAATTTGGAAAAGAGATTCTTGCATGGGATCTGTTCTCTCTTAGGAATGCATAGTTTTTATTTACCCAAACCTCCATTTAGAAATTTTAAATATCTCTATTGGAAGATTCAGGTAAAATAGATGGTATTCTTTTGGTAGTACAAGATAGAAACTCAACTCAAATTGGCAAAGATGCAAAAGAAAAATTATTGGATAATGTTAGTGGTACACCTAAGGAGGGGCTTCAGGTATCATCTGATTAAGGAGAGCAAATGCTATTAAGAAGCTCTTTTTTTCTCTAATTTCTTGCCTTTAGTTCACAAAAGATAGTCTTCAGCTAGACTTTTACACATGGTAAGAAAGACAGCATCTGGCAACCTCCCATTTTCACCTTAATAACAGGATTCAAAGGAAAGGAGGGCCTTTCTTGTTCCTGGTATATTTTACCAAACTTCAAGGAGTTCTGTGACTCTCTGATTGATAATCTCAACATAGCCATGTAGACTACTGGATTACCCAAAAGTATCAGAGGAAGGAAAAGACAAAAATTTGCTGGACTAACCCATCTCTGTTGCCTCTATATTAATCTTTTCTCTAACCTGCCTTGCCCAACCCCAGCACTCATAGTTGTGCTGTAATCCTGGCTAAAATATTCCGAAAGACAGCCTTATGTGATAAAAATCAATAAGTATGACACAACCAACACATTACAGTTGTACAGAGTCTTATTGTAACACCACAGACAATTGCCTGATGCCACTGATCTTAGCAATTTCACAAACACTATTTTATCTAACAAAATAGGTGACTGTTTTAGGTATTTTACAAATATTAACTAATTGTAATCATTTATACTTTATACATTAGAAAACTGGGGCTCACAGGGGTTAAGGTGTTTGTATACTGGTAGTGGAAGTCAGAGCCAGGATTTAAATCCAGAGTCTGAAAGAGTTTCTTTGGAAGGGAAGGGAAGTATATTCAATACACTATCTCCTGCTCATTGACTCTATGCTATTAAAGTTACTTCATTAGTTTCCTACATGTCCCTTGCTTGACTTCACCTTAGAGTTACTAGCACTTGCCCTGTGTTCTCCAGGGCTTCATGACCCATCTGTTCACCTAATACACATAGCAGGGTTGGCATTGCTCTTGAACCAGCCAGACCTTAGCTGTGTTATTCAAAGAATCTGATGCATCATGGACTATCAGTATGGGTTCATTTCTTCTAGCTATACCCTTATTTTTCCCAACAAACACCTACTTGGCTACTTTTTATTCTTTGGCTTTAGTCTTAGAAAATGAATAGATTATTTGAAAGAACCAACATCCTGAGCTTTGAACAGAGCAGCTTTGTATTCTTATAGAAACAGAAATGCCTTTCACCTGTGAATCTGCTATATTGCTAGCCACTTACTTAAAGAGATACCCCAGAGAGTAAACTTACTCTCTAGCTTTGGTGTCCCCCAGCCTCCAACCTGCTACTGAAGACCAAATCCTTTGTACTGGGTTGAAAAGAACCCCCACCATTCATGTCCACCCAGAATCTCAGAATTTAACTTTGTTTTGAAGTAGTATCTTACATATAAACTCATTAGTTAAAGTGAGGTGATCACTGGTGTCCTTATGAGGAGGACATGGGAGAATGCCACATTAAGACAAAGGCAGGGGTTGGACCAATGCAGCTACAGGCCATAGAATGCTGCAGATCTCCTGCAACCATCAGAAGCTAGAAAAGGCAAGAGCATTTGTTCCCTGGAATCTTCCAAGGGCACACAGCCCTGGCAATATCTCCATATTACAATTCTAGGCTCCAGAGCTGTGAGAGAATACATTCCTGTTGTTTTAAAGTATTCTGTTTGTGGTAATTTGCTACAACAGCCCCAGGAAGCTAAAACACCCATTGTGCTAGTAGTGTCTCAAAGCTTAAGTACTCCTTCTACATTCTGCTCTGTAGCTGGGATTCGGGGACCACATTTCTGCTGTGTAGCAGTTCCCTCTGAGGCTTTGCCAACACAGGTGCAAGAAGCAAGCTGCAGTGGAGGGTAGAGTAATGGGTCATGCTTCTCCCTGTTTGCCCTCTTCCTATCTAGATCAGCACCCAGCTATCAGCAGCTAGTTCGAACAGCAGCATTTGGTGACATTTGTCATCATGGCAGGGGGATGACTGCAATAGCTTCAGATGTCACATGGGGTACAAGGACGTGTAATGAAGAAAAGTGAGATGCTTCCTCCTGCATGTCTTTTTCTAGGAAATACAATCTTTAAAGAAGCCCCCAAGAGGTCCCACCCAGGTCTTACTGGCAAGAATTGGGGTTTTCACCCAGATTCCAGGTGGAAGAGGTGTTGAGAATGAGTAACTGGCATTTGTAATCTCATATATGAAGGATAGTTGCTACCAGCTTCTTTCCTAACAAGCCCTCTCCAACTTGAGCCTCAGTTTCTTCATTCATTGAGTAATGGTGATAATAAGCATTCACGTAGGGTGTTTGCAAGAACTAAATGAATAGGTGAGTAAAAGTTCTCTAACATAATGGGTGGCGCTTAGTGCACATTGAATAAAAGTAGACCTGCCCTCCTGTTTGTTCTCAGCAGTGCCTGCTCTGCATGATCCTGCTTGTCAAGAGCTCCTTCCTGATAACACTTCCAGAAACTTCTACAGGTCCTGGCCATGCATCAAGTTCCACAGAGCAGACTAAAAGTTTGCCCATAGTAACTGCCCTTCTATATGATCAGGAAGCTGCTTAGGTTGACTGGGTTGTATCTGGAAAGTGAAGGCTTAAAACTCTTATTCTAGCTCAACTAATGTGGCACCCTATCTTTTTATGGATATTGTCAACTTTGGTATACCCTTTAATCACAAAACCTGCGAGGAAGCTATTATTTACACTCTTCCAAATGTGGAAATTGAAGCACTGAGAAGAAAATGGTTGGAATCTGTCTCCAACTGTTTACTATACTGAATTTTTTAAAGTCCAGAGCTATAGGGACTGTTCCTCCTTTTAGAATGAATCTGTGCATCCACAGAGATTTTGCCAGGAGTAATGTAAACACCTGTTCTGTGGCAGCAGGGTGCCCTGCTCAAGGCTGAGCTGCTGTATTTTTCCAAAGGATTCCTGGGAGAAATATTTCTTCACACAGCTACCAATGCATTCATCTCCAGCCTGACAACATCATTACTTCTCTTTGCATGTTAACTTTGACGTCCAGCTTCTCAAACTTGTTCAACCACACAAAGTACTCTCTTTGGATCCCTTCCACTTCTGCTTAATGCACAGACATATTGGCAGCATCAAGGAGAACACAAGGCCCATTAGATCTGGGCCAATGCAGAGATGTAAAGATGTCTGATGTGCTGTCCCAGGGCAGCCTTTGGGACAGAAGCCCTATAGCATGTTCCCAGGGATATTTGGGCATTTTTATGCTACAGCCTCCCAGGTGTTGGAAGACTTTCTCCTCTGAAGAATGAAGGATGCTCAGCCTTCTTCTTTCCTGTATTTTGGTGTTTGTGTGAGATACACACACACACACACACACACACACACACACACACGCATACATCATACATACATACATATATATATAGATAGATACATACCTATATATGTATGTATTGTATGTGTATATGTATATGTATTTGTACATGTATATGTATTCTGGCATGAACTGTTCTGTGCACAAATTTCTTTATCATGTATCAAGATGCAAAGAAATTTTCATAGCTTAAGTGAAAAGCAAACTAAAATAATTTGTCTTGATTTCAAAGCATCCTTCTAAATTTTCTAGGAATTCCTTAGGTACCAGGTTCTCCCTACCCCAACCCTGCCTTTCTCATGATACTGTTGCCTTGCTTTTGAAGAAACATTTTCCCTTTGAAACAACAGAGACACTGTTGCAATGCAGAGGTTCTAAAATCCTAGTGAAGCTATTACATTCTACAACTTCACTTCTTGAAGAACAGTTCAAATTTGGTTTTTTTTTTTGTGTGTGTGTGTGTGTATGTGTGTGTGTATACCTATGAGCCAGTTGACATTGTGGTCGTTCATGTGTGTGTGGTGCTTGGGAGGTTACCTTCTTCTCTAGGACAATGATATTCCCTTGAATACTCCACAAAAAGAAGCCAAAGTCCTTAGGGTGGCTGGCAGTGCCCTCTTGCTATTTTTATGAACTTGCTACCCCTATACTCTGTGGTTAATACTTAAAAGACTGCTGCTAAGTCTTTGGCTGTACTTGGAAGGGAGCCAAGAGGTAAAAGGGCCCCAAGTTTGTGCAAACCTCCTCTTTGGGTCTGCAGGAAACTTCTTGTCAGCTCTGTGGAATTTGGCAATTCATTAACACTTACAGAAGCTTCCAGAAATGCTACCTTAGTAGGATATAAAATTTATACCCATAAATCAATTACATTTCCATATATCTGTGATGAATCTACTGAAAGAGAAATTAGGAAAACTATCCCACTCACAGTAGCCTCAAAAATTATCTGGAAATCATTTTAACAAATGAGGTGAAAGACCTGTAAATGAAGACCACAGAACACTAAAGAAAGTAATTGAAAATGACTTGAGAAGATGGCAAGATCTCCCATGCTCTTGGATAGGCAAAATTAACATTGTCAAATGACCATACTACCAAAAGCACTATACAGATTTAATGTAATTCCTGTTAGAATCCCAATAATATTCTTCATAGAAATAGAAAAAGCAGTCATAAAAATTCATTTGGAAAAATAATAAACCCTGAATAGCCAAAGCAATCCTTAGCAAGAAAAGTGAAGCAGGAGGCACCACAATCCCAGACCTTAAATTATAGTAACAAAAGTGGCATGGTATTGGCACCACAACAGACATGTAGGCCAGTGGCACAGAATAGAAGACAGAGACAAATCCACCCAAATCTACTCTAACTCTTGATGTGTTCATACATTATTTATCTCTGTGTTGCATTTTGACCACAGAGTAGTCTCTCCAAGGAGGCAGTAGATTTTAGATTCTGGATTAATATGACTCATTTGCAAACAGTCTGAAAAGAATTGTTCATTTTACAAAAAAATGATTTGGGAAAGAAAAAGACTAAATTTCAAACTTCTCTCAGTCCTTCTTCCACGGAAGAGACCCTTCAATGTTGAATACCAAGTCTTAATTTTTTTATTTCAAAATAGGTTACAAATGCCAAAAATTCATCTGAGACTTAACAAACATGGTTTTCTGCACTAAAGGCAAACCTTGGTGCTCAGTGGCTGGTAAGACAGGGAGAGAGAGGTGATCATGGATCTGAAATCTATGAGGTATCATCCTCCTCCATCTGCCTTTGCTGTCCCTTCCCACCTACTACATGTGCTGATGAATGAATTCAGAGACCATTCTACTGAATTGTGATGACATCAAGAAGGTTGATTTCCCAAGAGTTAGAAATTTTCATTTAAAAAATATTTAGCCTAAAGACACAATGCAATGATAAATGTCATGTTCTAGTCTAGCACTAGTCCCTATTTCTTTACTGTTAATAAAATAAATAAAACCATCTTTTCACAAGTCTTACTAAAGCAAGTAATATGTTATTTAGTTCAGGAACAGTTTATTCAGAGATGGAGCATAAGAATTGTCCCCAGGATTCTAAATACCTTATCCCAGTATTGGTTGACACAAGCAAGGCCATAGCAGAGGTTCTCACAAATGTCTTCAAGTGCACATATGCAACAGTAGGCCTGGAAGGGGGCTTAGGAGAATAAGGCAGGCAGCTTTCTGACACTATAAGGAACACTTGAGGTCATCAACTCAAGAGGAGCAAAGATTTTTTTTCAGCTCATGGATTTGGAGATCTAAGTCCTTGATCAGCGGGCCTCTTTGCTTTGGGGGCTGTGGTGAAGCAGTGTGTTATATTGTGGGGAGTATATAGTAAAGCAAAGCTACTCAATTCATGACCAGGACAGAAAAAGCGAAAGGAAAGGGCTAGGCCCCAGTATCTGCTTGAAGGGCACATCCCCAATGACTAAAAGACCTCTATTAGGCACCACCTCACAGAGGTTCCACTACCACCCAATAACACCGTGCTGTGGACCAAGCCTTTAATACATGTACTTTCTGGGGAATTAAGACCCAATCTATCAGAAATGAAATGCTGGGAGGTAGTAAATATATTTATTATAATGTGTGTATACTAATTTATATTATGGTCAGAAGTTCAGGTTACTCTAAATTCTCACTGATGCTTGGTAGCATCAGGCCTATTAATCTTTACCAAATATCCATCTACATGTAGAATCAATCATAATGAAAAAAGTCACAGAAAGATGACATAGGGCCATCATTTTTATAAAGTTTGTAAAAGAGAAAAATGAAATAATATATTGTTTAGAAATACATTCATAAAACATTTTTTAAAAGGACATGATAAGTCTAAAACTCAACAATGGTTACTTTGGAAAGTAGGGAGATTGGATTGGACAGGAGTATAGCAGTGTTGGTAGCATTCTAGCTTTACTATTGTGATGGATAATTACAACTTGATTGGGCTGAGGGATGCCCAGGTAGCTGGTGAAATTTTATTTCTAGATATGTCTATGAAGGTGTTTTGGAAGAGATTAGCATCTGCGTACAGACAAACCATACAAATAAAGGTAGATTTTATTGAGAACTTGACCAGAACAAAAGACTCAGCAAGGCAATTGGCTGGGATATCCATCTTCTTCTCTCTTAAGACATTGGTGCTCCTGATTCTTGGGCTTTTGGACTTCAACTGGGATTTACAGATTTGTGCCCCTCCCTACTTGTCAGGTTTTTGTACTCAGATTGAACAACGTATAAGCTTTCCTAGTTTTGCAGTTTACCAACTATATGTGTGTGTGTATGTGTGTGTGTGTGTGTGTGTGTGTGTGTGTGTGTGTGTGTCCTATTAGTTCTGTTTTTCTGGAGGACCCTGGTTAATGCAACTATTATGGTCCATATGTTACATATATTCTTTTATGGCACTATTTCATAATATTTTAAAAATACTGACATAGAAGCAAACTATAGACCAGTGGGACAGAATAGAAGACACAGAGAAAAACCCACATAGCTACAGCCATCTGATCCTTGACAAAGGTGCCAAAAACATACATTGGAGAAATGACAGTATCTTTAACAAGAAATGCTAGGAAAACTAAATATCCATGTGTAGAAGAATGAAACTAGATCCTTATCTCACTCCTTGTAGTAAAGTAAACTCAAAATGGATCAAATACCTGATTATAACACCAGAAACATTACAACTGTTAGAAGAAAAATTAGGGAAAATACTTCAATATATAGGCACAGGCAAAGAGTTCCTGAATAAGACCCTTTAGCTCAGGAAATAAAAAAAAAGCATCAATAATGGAATAAAGTCAAACTTAAAAGCTACTATACAGCAAAGGAAGCAATTCACAAAGTGAAGAGAGAATCACAGAATGGAAGAAAGTCTTTGCCAGTTACTTTCTAAGAGGACTAATATCTAGGAAAAAATTATACACACACACACACACACACACACACACACACACACACATACATACATACACACACAGAGAGAGAGAGGAGGGGGGCTCAAAAACCTCTACATTAAAAAAATCAATAAATAGAAAAGTGAATCAAATAGACATTACTTAAAAGAAGAAATATGGATGACCAACAAAGAAAATGCTCAACATCTTTACACATCAGGGAAAAGCAAAACTACACTGAGATTCCATCTCACCACAGTTACAATGGCAATCATTAAGAATACAAATAACATTAAACGCTGGTAAGGGTGTGGGGAAGAGGAAACTTTCATATGCTGTTTGTGGCATACAAATTAGTACAGCCCCTATGGAAATCAGTATGGATGTCCCTTAAAAAGCTAAAAATAGATCCATCATATGATATAGCCATACCACTCCTTAGTACTTATCCAAACAAACTAAAATCAGCATAATTTAGAGACACATATGCACCTATGTTTATCGCAATGCAATTCATAATAGCCAAGTTATGGAATCAGCCTAGATATCTACCAACAGAGGAATGGATAAACACAATGGAGTTTTATTCAGACATGAGGAAAACTGAAATTATATCATTTGCAAGAAAATGGATAGAACTAGAGAACATAATTTTGAGTGAAATAAGTCACACTCAGAAAAGAACTGTATATTTTATGTGTGGAAGCTAGAAGGAAAAAAAAAAAAAACAGGGGAAAGAGGACTCCATGAAATTAACAGGGAGATTAGCAGAGTGGAGAAAAGTGATAAGGGGCAGAGAGGAGGGGATGGAAGGGGAAGTATTAGAGAGTGAACCTAATCAAATTATGCTTATTTTGTGTATGTTTGAATATTGCCACAACGAATCTCATCATTATGTATAATTAATATGTACCAAAAATTAATAAAAAATAAAAATGAAAAAGACATTTCTCCAATTGGAGTTGTAATCTTGGAAATGACCTAGAAGTTTTACTTAATTAACTTTTAATGCAACTGATAAAAGTCACAGAGGCAGGGCTGGGGATGTGGCTCAAGTGGTAGCGTGCTCACCTGGCATGCACAGGTCGCTGGGTTTGATCCTCAGTACTACATAAAAATAAAATAAAGATGTTGTGTCCACCAAAAACTAGAAAATAAATGTTTAAAAAAATTTTCTCTCTCTCTCTCTCTCTCTCTCTCTCTCTCTCTCTCTCTCTCTCTCTCTCTCTCTCTCTCAAAAAAAAAAAAAAAGTCATAGAGGCAGAGAATAAAGGATCAAAGACATGGCACTGAAAGAATGTGTGAGGAGCTCAAATTGGCCAGAAATAAAACCATTGCCAGTTCTGAATTTGAGTATTGACTCCATCAGTTATTAAGAATATGATTTGCGGAAAGTAACTTTACCTCTTTGGAGATTGCTTTGAAGGTTCAATGAGGAGATGCAAGTAAAGTTCTGACTCTAGAACTGCACCTTTTAATATTTGTTGTTTGTTTTACAAGAAGAGTTCAGATACACTGGAACTTGTCCTTATACATGTATTGGACTCTAGTCTTAGAACAAGGATAGTGGATATCAATCTAAATAGGCCAGAATGACGCCACCACTCTCACACTTCGGTAATGATTTGCAACAGAAGCAATGTGAGCAACATAAACAGGAAACTCACCAACTTCTTTTTTCCCCCACACTGGATTTTGATCTGAGCAGTAACCAGTGAAGATGGTGCAAGTGCATGTGACCCTGTTTGAATGCTTTCTTAGTTCCTTTTCTGTTGCAATAACAAAATATCCACAACCGGGTCATTCAGAAATAAGAGTACTTTACCTAGCTCACAGTTGTAGGATCTGGGAAATCCAAGATGGTGCTGGCATCTGGTGAGGGCCTTCCTGTTGCATTGTAATGTGGCAAGACAGAGAAAATATGCTAGATTGGGTCTCTCTTCCTCTTTTAACAAAGTATCTGATGCTATTACAATGGCTCCACCCTTATGACCTTATCTAATCCCTAAAATAACAAGTACCCTATCAACATTTGTAATACGTGCTTTAATTTTTTAAAAAATGGAACAAAATACTATAAATAGATGATGCTGAGTTCCCTTTGCTTTCCTGTTCCATTCCACCTTTCACCTGCCCTTTCTAGCCCATGAGGCAACTGATACCTTAGCCCAGAACCCATCCTTATGTTCATGTTTTGATAATTTTACCTTACATTGATATGTCCATACAATATATAGGTTTGCATCCTTCACTTTTAAATAAACATCAAATTTATATCTGTATAATTTTTTTTGGAACTTCCTTTCTCACACATTCTGTTTTTGAGATCTATCCACGTAGATTTATATACAGCTACATTATACATTATCATTATGGCGTAACATGAATTCTATAATTCAAATATTCCATAATTCAAATATAAAATATTTTATTTATCTACCCTTCTATGAGTGGATAGTTGGAAATATTTAAAAAATATAATCACAATTATAAGCAAAGCTGTAGTGAACATCCTCTTTAAAGACCTGCGTGCGTATTTTATAGAAATGCCTGGACTACTTTATATCAACATCAATGAAAGCAATCAGCTACTTCTATAATCACACTGTGCTGTGCTGGTGCCAGCTCATTTTTATTTGTTAGATATAACTATTATAATTTCCAGAACTATGTGATTCTGGTATTAAACACAACCACTATGAAAAATAAAATTCTAGAAATTTATGATGAATAAATTATATTGTTAAAGGTAATACATACTCAGAACTCATCATTTCCTGATTGTTTCGTCACATTTTATTATTATCTGCACTCTTGAGATTATGTATGGCTACTGTGTCTGTGAAGTGAAAATTCTATTGAATAGTATTGGCTGTGCATTTCTTCCCAGATCTGCATTATATTTTTAGCCACAGAGGAAGTATTTGCCCAAGAAAATAAGCAAGGCTTTAAAATCAAGACTTGATCTATTGTTTTGTTGATTGAAAAGACCTAGGGTCAACAAACCTACAGTAAATATTTTAGGTTTTACCTGGCATAGTATTTGTTTCCTCCACCCCCTATTTTATAGTCCTTTCTGAATGAGGAAGAAAAAGCCAATCAGCTAATGTACCTTACAAAAATAGAGGTCTGAAGGCTATAGTTGCTAACTCCTGTATGGGCATTAAAAAGTAGTTTAAGAATTGGTTGTGTATATATTCTTTTCAAAATTATTCTTTTTAGTTATGTACAAAACCAGGATACACCCTGACATAATCACAAAAGCATGGAACATAACCCTCTCCAATTCAGTCTCCAGCACTCCCACCCTCCCTGTCCCACACAGCTCCCCTCCCTTTACTCCACTGATCCCTCTTTAGTCCATTTACATACTCAGAACTCATCACTTCCTGATTGTTTCCTCACATTGTACTATTACCTGCACTCTTGAGATTATGTATGGCCACTGTGTCTGTGAAGTGAAAATACCATTGAATAGTATTGAATAGTATTGTTGTTCTAAATTAGTGTTCTCTGTATATATTCTTTATTTTGTGAATAGCAAGAAAACAGGGCATGTTTTCTTCTAAGATTTGAAAACTATTGCCCGATTCAGCAAAGAAGTTTCATCCTTCACAAGCAAATGACGTCTTGATGTATGTTTTCATTATTTATTTTTATGAAAATATCAGGAATACTCCACCTGGAAATCTTGTTAAACATTCATCAATACCACTGGATCAGACCCATTAAATTTATGTGAAAAGAAACATTTGTTCATCTGATTGAGATGCCTTACTACACCTAAATTCTACCCTTTCTCTATTTTTCACACATACCCCACTCACATAGATGCCCACCTTCTTTGGTTTTATGTATGGTCTTCTATTTTCAATTATTATCATCCCCATTTTACCTTCTGACTGCCCGCCAGTTAGAAAATTACTAGAAATCAGGGTTGACATTGCAGTTATTCTTCCTGTGCCTCAATGTTCTTTTTTGAAAATAGGCCTACTACTCAAAACTACCTTGTAGGGCTGTTAGAAGGGCTAAACAGGCTACTCATGTGCAATGCTCAGCTTGGCAGCTGGCAAGTGCTGTCATGATAACCGTCATGGCCATGGATAATTTGAGTTCTGTTAGTATTATCCTCATCATCTCCTTATGGTGGTGGCTTTCATCCCAGGATAGCTCTTGTCAGAGTGGGCACACTTAGAAAAAATGTCTTCTTAACATGTGGAGTGTGCTTATTTTCAAACTATTTAATCTGCTTCTAATGTCTCTAGAATGAAATGCCAAATGACAAGGTGGTACCAAGATGAGTATGATGTAAACACAGTCCCCTGCAGAGAGCTGAGGGGGCTGCCACACCTACCCAGCAGGAGAAAGCACTGTGAAAGACCTGTTTTCTGTAAGGATAGGGAAAGCTGAGGGGTGACATGGTGCACTCTGCCTCTCTATTTTTGCAAATCATTTTCTACTTCCTATGAAACTTCCCCAATCTCTCTCACTTATGAATTAAGAAAAAGTCTTTCTCATCTGTAATGATAAAAACAAACTTGGCCACATGAACAGCTCTGTATATCCTTGGAGATACTGGCAGCTTCCATACTGAAAAGATTTTCCAAATTCCTAAGAACCATAGACAGTATTCCTGTATCACATATAGTACTGCAGCAAGCCACTCGGGGAATATTCCACATTCTTGCTAATGTTCTCAGTATCTGTCAGGATGTCTGCCTCGAGGGCCTGATGTCCATCTTCAGGTACTCATCCATAAAGCAGTTCTCATGAGGCAGACTCCCACTGGAATGACCTCACCAGCTCCATGGGCCTTTGCTTTCTGCATCTCCCTTATATTTCTGATCTATGAGGTGTTAGAGGACTTTCATTGTAATCTCAGGAAGAGTGAAAGCATGATGCCAAAACAGTGGCCTTAGGATTATTTGTCGACCTGCCAAAAGGACCTCCATAGTCTACCAGTGGCATTGTTAGGCTGCAGGGCAGAAGTGTTATCAGACAGTATCTTTCTTTTTCTTTAGCTGTCATGTTTCTGATGGGGGGTAATAAATGACTGAATTATAATTGGCAAAACTATTGAAAGAATGTGACCTGACTGGAACCCACTGAGTGTACTATTACCAACCCCCAAATCTAGAGTGTGGGAGGAACATGGAGGAAATATATCTACCCAGAAGATAATTGGTGGTTGCTAGGAGTGTTGCTATGGCTCCTCACCTAGACTGACTGAGTCAGGGACGCCTGGTGCCTCAGATCTCTCCTGTTATTTACAGGGGTAGGTATGTGCTTAGGAGTGCTCAGTGGGTTTTTCCAAGGACAAGGGTCAAGCCCCCTTCCTTGGACAGGCTTTGCTCTAAGGTAGAGGCTGGTTTCTCAAAATGGAATCACATTAGTTTCTCAGTGTGATCATGATTGAAACATGATTAAAAGCTGGAAAATACTGACTTAGAGTTGGGTATGGACTGAATTGTGTTTCTCCTTCTGTGCCACAATAAGTTTATTTGTGGAATTCCTAACCCTCAGTATCTCCAAATATGACCTTATTTTGAGGTAGGGTCTTCACTGAGGTAATCAAGTTAAAATGAGGTCTTTAGGGTGGTATCTAATCCAATATAACTAGCATCCTTATAAATAGAGAAAGACATGCATAGAGAGAGTACAATGCAGACATGGAGGGAGAAGATAGCCATTCACAAGCCAAGGAGAGAGGCCTGGAACAGAACTTCCTCTTATAGCCTTCAGGAAGAATCTATGCTGCTAACAATTTGATTTATAAATCAATCTGAAGAATTGTGAGATAATCCATTTCTATTGTTTAAGCTACCAATTTTATGGTACTTTGGTATGATAATCCCAGTGAGGTAATACAGAATTTACTTTATATGCTTGTAAGTGGTTGGAAAAGAGCAAAATATTCCTCAATAGCCAAACCAGATAGTGGAAGTATTAATGGCCTGTAACCTTAAAACCTAGGCTCAAGTTCTTATTCTGTCATAGATTATGGGTCCTTGACCAAGATCTCTCACTGGTGAACCCTTCCTAGGGAGATGTCAGATGGTCACCATTCAGTTCTCTCTCTTCTCTTACTTTAAGACTCTGTGTTTAGAAAGTAATAGATATCTACAGATTCCACAATGTCAGTCATTTCCACAGCTGGTGGGAGGGAGAATCAGAGCAGGACTCATGGGAGATTGAAGAAATTTGACTAGCTGTCTAGACAGACATCTTCAGTGTTTAAACTTGACTGCACATCTGTTAATCATCCAAGATGCTCCTAATGCTACGCCAGCCTACAGATGGTCACCTGGGGACTGGCCACCAAAGATGTTGTGTGATGGTGGCAATTCAGAGGCTACAAGATGGCTAATAACAAAGTCTGTCTACCAAGAACTTGATCCTAGAGGAAAACTAGGAGCTTGGTTAAGCAACTCACTCAACTCTACTATGAATGGAACTCAATTTTCCTTCTAGTTGGCAAGATTCCAGGACCCCAAACCCCTCATTGCTAACTGTTTAGTCTGGATATAAGAAAGAGGTAAATTTTATTTTCGAAAAGTAAGTCATTTAAATAAGAAAAATCATCTCTTCCTTTAGTCCTTACTCTTAACAGTCTCCTTCCTCCCCAGCCACTCCCAACTTATTATGACATGGAAAATGATCTCCTAGAACCTGGTGATTTTCTTTCTCTTGAATTTTGGTGAAAATAAGAAAGGTATTTGCAAATCAAAGGAAATCAAATTAATCAAATCACATCAATCAAATTAGGGCAAGTGTGTAGCACACTGCCTTGCTCGTCCTGTCTAGGGAGCAAGAATCCAAGACTCTAGCTTGGCTGGCTGAGATTAATTCCCATCTACCCATACAGTGATGGTTCCTGAAGCAGCATGGAAAAACATTCTCTTTAGATAGGAAAGAAGTAAGCTTATCCCAGCAATGTATTTATCTGACTTCAAACAGGGGGTAAGGTGGTTTGGTTAGGTTAAAGAGAGTACATATGTTTTCTTCAAGTCCCTTCCTCTATACCACAAAGCCAATAACAGCAGTTACCATTACCTATATCTGTCATGGGGTTCCACTGATTAGCAAATGCAGCAATGGTCCCTGCCCTCTCACAACTGGTGATCTGAGTATAGCAGACAAATATTTGTAGGGAGGTGCTCTTACTTTGTATGGATTATCTTGTTAAATGCTCCCAACCACCCTTTTGAGGGGCTGTCATGATCCTTGTCTTGCAGTTAGAAAAATTGAGGGTGGTAATTATTTGATTTTACCTATGTTCATGTATCTGGAGGTGGTGATGGTGGCATTTGATTTCAGGGGTGCATAGCCCGCCTATCCATCCTGCCCCCACGTCCCATGCAGCCCTACTGAAAGAGTTATATACCTTACCTGTGTACTGTTTCCATGTGTGACAGTGCCTAGGAAACTGGGGTATACCCTTAGATGGGCTCTAGCTTACTCATCCACACTTCCATTACCTCTTGGATCCTAGCTTAGAGCTCTTATTTTAACTTTTCTCTGTCTCCTGGAAAGCTCAATGAGGAAATTTAGTTTCAGTTCTGCTATCCACTTTCTGCCTTCTCTCCATCAATGCCTTCATTCTCAAGGAATAATTTGGTGTAGAGGTTATATTTGGTCATGGACTATAGTTCCTCTACACTTTGGCTCTATATTTGATATTTGGTCATAATTGTGTGCCAATTAGCCATTTTTCTATTCTGAGCTCTTAATTAGTGGTAAATAGAGCTTGGCGCATATCATATTCCAGAATCAGCTTTATTAACCCCCAAATGTGGGGCTGCTGATCTTCTGTGCTAGAGAATACAGATTGACCTTATAGTCTAAAGGAGCTTCTTACTACTTCCTCTTTGCCATGTGACAAGTTTAAACTCTTGGTGCCCTCTTTGGGGCCTTCATGTCTACTATTAACCATCCAGTTTTCTGGAAGTCTGCTGCCTGCATCACCCAGTAATTGGTGGGGCAGAAAGCAGAGGAGGAGGCCAAACCTCCAGATCCCGCTGTGGTGGCAGATCTACTACTCTCTGGCACACTTCTTGCCTCATGAGGGAGCAGAGTGCAGCCTGGGAACTTTGCTGAGTGGAGGGGATGAGGTGGCATAGGCAGAGGATATTTTCCACCTTTGTGTCAGAGTATCTTTATTCATTGGATCTAGGACAAAGCCTTTCTGATAATATCTAGTAGGGAGGGATAATGTTAGTGGCAGGGAGGAGGGTAGAGATTTTGGTGAAAGTCCTCTTTCTTCTACATGAGTGAAGGTGAGAGGAATGAGCATCTCCATCAACACTCAAACATCTAACACAGATTTTTTTCAAGTACCCAGACTGGAACTCTCCTTTCTGGATAGGAAAAGAAAATGGAGAAACACTTGACATAGGAGACTCAAACGCTCATCTCAGAGTTGAGAAAACAGAACTATAAGGTCATACATCTGTATAAGAACTGTGCCCAGGGACCTAGAAGCCCTGACTCCCAGCACAGCATTCCTTCTCTCTGCACTGATTTGGGACGGAATGAAGAATACTGTCCCTGTGGACATCTATACACCTCCACGTGGTCTCAGGGTTTCAGCTTGCTTTCTGTTGCATCTTATAACAGCTGAGAAGTCTTTGTTCAAAAGCTTTGATCAAGTGGCCTGAGGCAGTACATGGCTTATCCCATTCTCAATTCATTGGGCTGTCTGTTGATTGTCACCCTTTTTCCCCAGTCCTCTGTTCTACACCAGGAACCCTTAGGGCACAGCTGGAAAAGCAAAGAGCCTTCCTTCTAGGTACTCTGTCACTCTGGACCAGAAGGGAATAGGGAAAGAGGTCTCATTACCCTTCTTACTTACTCTTCCCTCTTTAGGAAGTTTTAATTCAAGTTTCTATTTATTGTACAAATACTATTATGAGAACTTCAAAGAAAAGTTGTTTATTTATTATCCCTCTAGGTGAAGCTTAGGAATCAAGAGGCTGGGATACTGATTCTGTCTTGGCTATTTGACTTATGACATTGAGCAGTTTTCAGTAACCACCCTCATCTATGGGTGGGGAGTATATTCTAAGACCCCAGAGCATGCCTGAAGCCACAGCTAATACTCACAATTATATATGCTATGCTTTTTCCTATATGTTTACATTTATAATAAAGTTTGATTTTAATCTACACCCTATAAGAGATCAACCACAATGACTAATAATAAAACAACAATTGTATTAATAGAGATTATTTTAAAGCCATGAATTTTTTTATTTCTCAGATTTTCAGTTGGCTGCGGGTAAATGAAACCATGGAATGTTAAATGTTAAGGGGGGACTACTGTACTTGTCTCTGGAATCGTTTGGTCATCTATAAGTATAGAAGGGGGAGAGAGCCAACATGGCTGCCAGCGAAGGGGCAGTACATACAATGCCTCCGTGGTAAGGGGATCAGAGAGACTCATTAATACACCCACATGCGTCCTGCTGAGAAACTTCAAGCAAAATTCCACTGAAAGGAGACCTTCCGGGAACTAGTAAGTTTAATTGGAGGTGTCAGCTTGTCACAGAATACTGAATCTCGGCAACCCAGAGCAGGGGCACAGTCCCGCCGGGGCCGCCAAATGGCCGCTGCCTACACATTGCAGTGAACATAGGAGCAGACACTGACCGCCTGGACCCCGCGGGCGGGCTCTGTGAACCGCAGCCGGCCGCAGGCCACATGCTGCAGCGAGTTTAGGAGCGGGCGCTGCCTGCCTGGGCCCACACCCCCCGGCTCCGTGATCTGCCACCAGCCACTGCCCACACTTTGCAGCGAGCTAAGGAGCAGACGCTGCCTGCCTGGGCCCCCGCAGCCTGGCTCTGTGAACCACCGCTGGCTACCGCCCACACGTTGCAGCGAACTTGGGAGTGGTTGCTGCCTGCCTGGCCCCCCCCGCCCCCCCCCCCCGCTCCCTGCCCCCCGCTGGCTCTGTGATCCACAGCCGGCCTCTGCTCACACGGTGCAGTGAACTTGGGAGTGAACTTGGGAGCGGTTGCTGCCTGACTGGGCCCCCGCCAGCTGGCTCTGTGAACCGCAGCCGGCCGCCGCCCACACGTTGCAGCAAGTTTAGGAGCGGGTGCTGCCTGCCTGGGCCCACATCGCCCAGCTCCGTGATCCGCCACCGGCCACTGCCCACACTTTGCAGCGAGCTAAGGAGCGGGCGCTTCCTGCCTGGGCCCCCGCAGCCCGGCTCTGTGAACCGCCCCTGGCTACCGCCCATACGTAGCAGCAAACTTGGGAGCGGTTGCTACCTGCCTGGGCCCCCCCCACCCCCCCCCCGCTGGCTCTGTAAACCGCAGCCAGCCGCCGCTCACATGGTGCAGTGAACTTGGGAGCCGGCGCTGCCTGTTTGGGCCCCCGCAGCCCAGCTCTGTGAACCGCCACTGGCTACCGCCAAGCGGCTGCTGCCTACACCCTTGCAGTGAGTGGGGGAGCAGGTGCTGCCTGCCCGACCCCGCCGGCCCGACTCTGTGAACCTCCTCTGGCGGTTTGGAGCTGCAGACGACCACCCTCCACCTGCCAACCCGGTGCTGCAAACGACCCCTGACCAGCTCTGCAAAAGGCCCCGCCCACACAGCGAACAGCAGGAATGGAGACCCGCCCAATCCTGGAGGAAGAACCGCTGCACAGTGATTGACTCCCGTCTACTGAGAGGAGAAACTTGGCCCGGTGGGCATAGCTCCATCTACTGGAAGAGCAGTTAATCAAATTCTAGGACTGCATTTATAAATTTTTTTTTCTGTCTTTTTAAATGTTTTTTTAATCCATCTTATTTTATTTTATTCTATTTTTTAATTTCATTTTCCATTTCTACTATTATTATTTATCTTTAAATTCCTTTTAATCTTCTTTTTTTTCTATCCTTCTTTTCTCCTGTCTTTACATTTCTTTTCAATTTTCTTATTCCCCCTTCCTTGAATTCTACCTGCTTACTCTCATTCTCTTTAGTGACTTCTTCCCATCCCTTCTAATACCTTTCCTCCCAAGCATCAAATATATTTATATGAGTAAACAGTAACTCAGCAGTCAAACAGAACAAGAAACAATATGAACAGCATGAAAAAGCAAGGAAGAAAAGGAGTGCAAACAATGCAGGGCAGCCTAAATATTCAGGAGGATATAGAGTCACCAGAAAAATGGTCATATAAAGAACTCATGGAACACCTGAGACAGATGGAATGGAACCTTAAAGAGGATACAAGACAGCAAATTCAAGCAGCGAAAGAACACATTAAGAATGTATTACACAAACAGATAAAAGAAGAAGTTAAGCACCTTTATCAGGAGATAGAGATTATAAAAAAGAATCAAACCATAATCTTAAAAATGAAGGAAACTATAAACCAAATTAAAAACTCAAATGAGAGTATCATTAATAGAGTGGAGCAAGTAGAAGCCAGAACGTCAGATAATGAAGACAAAATATATCAGCTGGAAAAGAGTCTAGCCAACTCAGATAGGCTGGTTAAAAATCATGAGAGAAACATACAAGAGATATTTGATAATATAAAAAAAAACAAATTTAAGAGTCATTGGGATAGAGGAAGGGATAGAGATTCAAACAAGGGGAATGAGTAATCTACTAGATGAAATAATTACAGAAAACTTTCCAGAAATAAAAAAGGAAACAGATATACAAATTGTAGATGCATACTGGACACCGAACATACAAAATCACAGTAGACCAACTCCAAGACACATTGTTATGAAGATATCCAATATACAGAACAAAGAGAAAATATTAAAAGCTACAAGAGAAAAGAGAAAGATTACATTCAGGGGTAAACCAATAAGGTTAACAATGGACTTTTCAACTCAGATGCTGAAAGTGAGAAGATCCTGGAACAATGTATTTCAAACACTGAAAGACAATGGATGCCAACCAAGAATTCTGTACCCAGCAAAATTAAGCTTCAGATACGAAAACGAAATAAAAATCTTTCACAATAAACAAAAACTAAAAGAATTTGCAGCCAGAAAACCAGCGTTGCAAAGCATCTTGAGCAAAACACTTCACGAGGAAGAAATGGAAAACAATAACCAAAGCCAACAGTGGGAAGTACCTCAGTAAAGACAGACGGAGGGGGGAAAACTAATCATGGTGAAACAAACGCAATTAAAAAAAAAACGAGATAAATAATCAAACATGGCTGGAAGTACAAACCATATATCAATAGTAACTCTAAACATTAATGGTTTAAACACTCCACTAAAGCGACATAGGCTGGTAACATAGATCAAAAAAACAAATTCAACAATATGCTGCCTCCAGGAGACTCACCTGACTGGAAAAGACATACACAGGCTGAAGGTGAAAGGTTGGGAAAAAATATACCACACACATGGTCCTCACAAGCAAGCAGGGGTGGCCATCCTCATATCAAATAAAATCGACTTCAAGACTAAGTTAATCCAAAGGGATAAGGAAGGACATTATATACTGTTAAAAGGAACCATTAAACAACAAGACATAACAATTATCAATATTTATGAACCAAATAATGGTGCTTCGAAGTTTATAAAACAAATTTTCCTCAAGTTCAAGAATCAAATAGACCACAACACAATAATTATGGGTGACTTCAACACACCTCTCTCACAATTGCACAGATCCTCCAAGCAAAAGTTGAATAAAGAAACTATAGACCTCAATACTACAATCAATAACCTAGACTTAACTGACATATATAGAATATACCAACCATCATCGAATGGATATACTTTTTTCTCAGCAGCACATGGATCCTTCTCAAAAATAGACCATATATTATGCCATAGGGCAACCCTCAATAAATATAAAGGGGTGAAGATTATACCATGCATTTTATCTGATCATAATGGATTGAAACTGGAAATTAATGATAAAAGAAGGAAGGGAAAATCCAATATCACATGGAAAATGAACAATATGTTACTGAATGATCAAAGGGTTACAGAAGACATAAAGGAGAAAATCAAAAAATTCTTAGAGATAAATGAAAATGCAGACACAACCTATCAGAATCTATGGGATACAATGAAAGCAGTTTTAAGAGGGAAATTCATCGCCTGGAGGTCATTCCTCAAAAAAAGGAAAAAACAACAAATAAATGAGCTCACACTTCATCTCAAAGCCCTAGAAAAGGAAGAGCAAAACAATAGCAAATGCAGCAGAAAGCAAGAAATAATTAAAATCAGAGTGGAAATCAATGAAATTGAAACAAAAGAAAGTATTGAAAAAATTAACAAAACTAAAAGTTGGTTCTTTGAAAAAATAAACAAGATTGACAAACCTTTAACCATGCTAATGAAGAGAAGAAGAGAGAGAACTCAAATTACTAACATAAGGGATGAAAAAGGCAATATCACAACAGACGCCACAGAAATACAGAAGACAATTAGAAACTATTTTGAAAACCTATATTCCAATAAAATAGAAGATAGTGAAGACATCGATAAATTTCTTAAGACATATGATTTGCCCAGACTGAGTCAGGAGGACACAAACGATTTGAACAGACCAATATCAATGGATGAAATTGAAGAGGTAATCAAAAGACTACCAACCAAGAAAAGCCCAGGACCGGATGGGTATACAGCAGAGTTTTACAAAATCTTTAAAGAAGAATTAATACCAATACTTTTCAAGTTATTCCAGGAAATAGAAAAAGAGGGAGTCCTTCCAAATTCATTCTATGAGGCCAACATCACATTGATTCCAAAACCAGACAAAGACACATCAAAGAAAGAAAACTACAGACCAATATCTCTGATGAACCTAGATGCAAAAATCCTCAATAAAATTCTGGCGAATCAGATACAAAGACACATCAAAAAAATTGTGCACCATGATCAAGTAGGATTCATCCCTGGGATGCAGGGATGGTTCAATATACGGAAATCAATAAATGTTATTCACCACATCAATAGACTTAAAGATAAGAACCATATGATCATCTCGATAGACGGAGAAAAAGCATTCAACAAAGTACAGCATCCCTTTATGTTCAAAACACTAGAAAAACTAAGGATAACAGGAACTTACCTTGATATTGTAAAAGCTATTTACGCTAAGCCCCAGGCTAGCATCATTCTGAACGGAGAAAAATTGAAGGCATTCCCCTTAAAATCAGGAACAAGACAGGGATGCCCTCTATCACCACTTCTATTCAACATAGTTCTCGAAACACTGGCCAGAGCAATTAGACAAACGAAAGAAATTAAAGGCATAAAAATTGGAAAGGAAGAACTTAAATTATCACTATTTGAAGATGACATGATTCTATACCTAGAAGACCCAAAAGGGTCTACAAAAAACTACTAGAACTAATAAATAAATTCAGCAAAGTGGCAGGATATAAAATCAACACGCACAAATCAAAGGCATTTCTGTATATTTGCAACAAAACCTCTGAAATGGAAATAAGGAAAACCACTCCATTCACAATATCATCAAAAAAAATAAAATACTTGGGAATCAACCTAACAAAAGAGGTGAAAGATTTATACAATGAAAACTACAGAACCCTAAAAAGAGAAGTAGAAGAAGATCTTAGAAGATGGAAAGATATACCCTGTTCATGGATAGGCAGAACTAACATCATCAAAATGGCGATATTACCAAAAGTCCTCTATAGGTTTAATGCAATGCCAATCAAAATTCCAATGGGATTGCTTGTAGAAATAGATAAAGCAATCATGAAATTCATATGGAAAAATAAAAGACCCAGAATAGCAAAAGCAATTTTAAGCAGGAAGTGTGAATCAGGTGGTATAGCAATACCAGATTTCAAACTATACTACAGAGCAATAGTAACAAAAACAGCATGGTACTGGTACCAAAACAGGCGGGTGGACCAATGGTACAGAATAGAGGATACAGAGACTAATCCACAAAGTTACAACTATCTTATATTCAATAAAGGGGCTAAAAGCATGCAATGGAGGAAGGATAGCATTTTCAACAAATGGTGTTGGGAAAACTGGAAATCCATATGCATCAAAATGAAACTGAATCCCCTCCTCTCACCATGCACAAAAATTAGCTCAAAATGGATCAAAGACCTTGATATCAAATCAGAGACTCTGCGTATGATAGAAGAAAAAGTTGGCTACGATCTACATATTGTGGGATCAGGCTCCAAATTCCTTAACAGGACACCCATAGCACAAGAGTTAATAGCAAGAATCAACAAATGGGACTTACTTAAACTAAAAAGTTTTTTTCACAGCAAGAGAAACAATAAGAGAAGTAAATCGGGAGCCGACATCATGGGAACAAATTTTTACCCCTCACACTTCAGATAGAGCCTTAATATCCAGAGTTTACAAAGAACTCAAAAAATTAGACAATAAGACAACAAATAACCCAATCAACAAATGGGCCAAGGACTTGAACAGACACTTCTCAGAGGAGGACATACAATCAATCAACAAATACATGAAAAAATGCTCACCATCTCTAGCAGTCAGAGAAATGCAAATCAAAACTACCCAAAGATACCATCTCACTCCAGTAAGATTGGCAGCCATTATGAAGTCAAACAATAACACGTGCTGGAGAGGATGTGGGGAAAAGGGTACTCTTATACATTGCTAGTGGGACTGAAAATTGGTTAGGCCAATTTGGAAAGCAGTATGGAGATTCCTGGGAAATCTACGAATGGAACCACCATTTGACCCAGTTATTGCCCTTCTTGGTCTATTCCCTGAAGACCTTAAAAGAGCGTACTACAGGGATACTTCCACATCGATGTTCACAGCAGCACAATTCACAATAGCTAGACTGTGGAACCAACCCAGATGCCCTTCAATGGATGAATGGATTAAAAAAATGTGGCATTTATACACTATGGAGTATTACGCAGCACTAAAAAATGACAAAATCATAGAATTTGCAGGGAAATGGATGGCATTAGAGCAGATTATGCTTAGTGAAGCTAGCCAATCCCTAAAAAACAAATACCAAATGTCTTCTTTGATATAATGAGAGCAACTAAGAATAGAGTAGGGAGGAAGAGCAGGAAGAAAAGATTGACATTAAACAGAGGCACGAGATGAGAGGGAAAGAGAGAGAAAAGGGGAATTGCATGGAAATTGAAAGAGACCCTCATTGTTATAAAAAACTACATAAAAGAGGTTGTGAGGGAAATTGGAAGAAAAAAATAAGGAGAGAATTGAATTACAGTAGATAGGATAGAAAGAGAAGATGGGGGGAGGGGGATAGTAGAGGATAGGAAAGGTATCAGAATACATCAGTCACTAGTATGGCATTATGTAAAAATGTGAATGTGTAACCTATGTGATTCTGCAATCTGTATTTGGGGTAAAAATGGGAGTTCATAACTCACTTGAAACTATTGTTCGAAGTATGATATGTCAAGAGCTTTGTAAGTAAGGTTTTGAACAACCAATAAAAAAATAAAAAATAAAAAATAAAAATAAAAAAAGAACTTTGTGTAACTTTAAAAAACATTTATAATATAGAATATAAAATGCTTTATAATCTTTTATATGTTTATATTTAGTATGAGTGGATTCTGATTCAATAACTACATCTCTGGTTATTTCAGATCCTCAGTAATTTGTGCCTCCACCAAATAGAAAAGCATCTGAATATTTTCATTCACCTCTGCTACATGTTTTCCCATTGGGAACAAGGCATTTGCCATGTTACTTAAAATTGTATAGTTAGAAAAATCCCAGTCCTAAAATAATTCTAAATACTGAACAATAAATTTCAGATTTTCATTGGAGTTTCACAAAATATGACCCAGCTACCTGGCCTTCTTGATGTGGCTGGGGTTGTTTTTCTGATGCATAAATGAATTACTGTGATGCCCTCTACTCCAGCACATCCTTGAGTCACTCCTGGATGGTTTGATTAACACACATTGAAACAATTTATTTTGGGCACTGAACTAAATGAGATACATTAAGCTCACATCCTGCATTCTGAACTGTTTTCTGTTTACTTTGAATTGTAATTCAAGGCATTGAGGTCAGTCTCTAAACTGATGGACATTTTAGTCCCTGGTTTTCTGTTAATTTTTTAGTCTCAGGTTGGGGATATGGCTCAAGCAATAGCGCACTCGCCTGGCATGCATGGGGCACTGGGTTCAATCCTCAGCACAACATAAAAATAAAATAAATATGTTGTGTCCACCAAATTAAAACACTCTCTCTCTCTCTCTCTCTCTCTCTCTCTCTCTCTCTCTCTCTCTCTCTCTCAAAAAGGAAATTTAGTCCCCTTTTTTCTGTCATGGTGGAAATTTCCCTGAGATAAGGTGACTCCATGTGTGTGATTTGGGTGTTAGAAAAACAGCAGTGTGCATCCTTCTTCCTTTCTCAGAGAAACCATGAAAATAAGCAGGACTTGAGAGAAAGCCACTGCTGTCGCCAGCTCCAGTGAAACTCTCACTCCCAAGGTAAAGCATAGGCAAAGGGACTATATATAATTTTCTTTCAGTTTTAATATGTTTGCTTGTCTAATGAGTTAACAGGTAAAAACAAGCACTCAAATATATTCATTACATACTCCAAATACCTTAAGAGTGTTAATATCCTTCTTTCATAGCTAATCATTTAGTATTTACTTGTCTTCAAATAAACAGACCTTTGGACTACAGAAAGCAGTGAGTACTGAGTTTAGTAAAGAATGCTGCTACTTTGCAAAAGAAGAGGGATTAATACTGTTCGAGCTGGAATATGTATGTGATATACACAGAAAAATTCACAAATGGATCATGAGGAAGGCACAGGTGACAAAGAATATGAAAATTTCTTTAATTAAATATCATACTAATGAAAACAACCCAAAATGCAGAATCCTGAATTACTCAAAACAGAAAGCTAAAAATATATCTTCCTAAATAAAAGTAATTTAATTTTAGTTCAATTCAAAATTACTCTGGGCAGCATTAGATAAATAATAAATCAACATTATAATATTATATTATTAAAAAGACATTTATTAGAAAAAAACCAAACCAAATGTACAATTTTGCTATGGTAAGTGGTGTGAAGAGGTAGTTTCTCATCTTCTGAGAGTACAAAACCCAATGGGAGAGCTGGCTTAATCAGGAAAATAAAAGGAGAGGGATGCTGGAGAGGGTATTAGGGAAAAATTGGAAAAAAATAGTTAATTGGTAAAGAAAGAAGGTAAGATCGCTCTAGAAAGTAGGAGTAGTGTGTGCAAGGGTCCTGAGTCAAAGTAGATTGTAGGGGAATGATCATGGCATGAGAAGAAAGAATGAAGAGACTAGATCATAAATGGTCTTGTAAGTTTTAGATGGTAGAAATGTGAGCTACATGTATAATTGGAACTTAGACCATAAAAAATTCAGTTGGTCTTTATTATTCTTAATTATGTATTTGTAATTCAGATAGTGTGTCTTGAATTTCTTGGGTATCCAGACATCAATACGTGAGGCTCTCCAGTGGTCATTATCAGCACATACAAGTGCAGAGTGGAAAAAATGGTGATGTGCATATTCTAATCTGAGGCTGATAAGGGACACTCTCTAGGGTACTTTTATTTTATACCATAGACAAGCATCATTTTCATGGTATGTTTACTGCCACTTTTTTTGCAATTTTTTGTGGTTTTTATTAATTTTGCTATTTAAAATCAGCCCCATAATCAGTGCAAAGTGCTGCATAGTGTTCCTGAGCATAAGAGGGCTATGACATGCCTTATAGAAAATATGTGTCTTACATAACTTTGTTCAGGCCTGAGGTGTAGTGTCATTGAATGTAAGTCCAATGCTAATCAATCAACAATATATATTAAATAATGTGGCTTCAAGAGATTTATACATAGAAAAGGGTTTTTTTCTCTAATTATTTGACAAAAATGTGACAAAAGGATAGGAGGCCAGAAATTTAACTCTTTGTGTCCCCTAAATGCACTGATTCAATATTTACTAATTTGATCTTCAAGGCAATTTATACAATAGAGTAAGTATTAATGAACACTAGACTATACTTTTTGAAAAATGATACTCCCAAACACTTATTCTACTTTTACATATATCCACTCATTTCCCTTCTTATTGTCATATGAGTTTCAAATTCTGATTGTATTTATGTCCCACTGTTTAGATGAGAAAATTTAGGAGTTGAGATGTGAGGGTATTCACCCAAGATCAGCAATAATAACAGTCACACAATTTCACAGTAAATAATATATCTATTTCCTTTAATGAGAATTGACTAATAAGGAGGCCAGAGCTTCACCAGTATAATTTGTCATGGTCTAGTTCTCAACACATGGTACATAGTGTTCACACTTCTTAGGAAAAGCATGTGATTAGCCTGGAAAGGTACCCCATGTTACAATGCTGTATATTTTATCCTAGAGATCTAGAAAGAGGAAGTATTTAGTCCTCTATCACTGGGGAAAGTAAAAAAAAATGGAGAAATTTTTGACTAAATCATTATCCACTGTTGAGCTAAAAGTTAATGTCACAGTTTTTTTCTTCTCACAGTAATTTTATTTTGGGTAAAAATGATACATCTTTATCCAAAATCTACCTCCCTCTTTGGAATAAGAAATTAAGTGCTTGACTAGAAGAACAGTGATTGTGTGAAAGAAAGTTCATCTGATCTGTTAAATGACTCATAAATAAATTATCATTATAGATTGCCTTAATTGTAGTTATAGACTACATTGAAATGTTTGCCTACATAATTTTTTCCACTCAATGAAATAAGAATATTCACTCTGAATTAGAAAAAAAATCAACTATTTTTAAAGTTTTTGGTAGTTGTAGATGGACAGAATGCCTTTATTTTATCTGTTTATCTTTATGTGGTGCTAAGGATTTAACTCAATGCCGCACACATGCTAGGCAAGTGTTCTGCCACTAAGTTAAAGCCACAACTTCAATTACTATTCTTTTTTAAAGATGGATACCAATTAAACAATTATTTTACAGATTGTAAAATTTATAAATATTTAGGTTTGTAAGTATAGCACATAATCTCATGATACAAATTCAGATATTTAGGAAATGTAGTATCGTATTTTCTTAGGCTGATATCTATCAAGAATTTCTATGGTGCTAAGCTCCAAAACTCACAAACTGAGTTCATTTATGCTTCACCTTTTCTCCTGAGGATCATGTGTAAATACTGGAGGTTTAAAGAGTGCCAAGTCATTACAGTTTGGGAAGGCACAATTGAATTTCAGTTTCCTTTACTCATAATGAAATCCTATGAGAAGTTCCTGATTATCTTCTGTGTTTCTGAAGTGTATGTTGTAATATTGCCTTTTTCATCCTGTATGCTAGTAATTTGAGTTCTCTCTCTTCTTCTCTCCATTAGCATGGCTAAGGCTCTGTCAATCTTATTTATTTTTTCAAAGACCCAACTTTTAGTTTTATCAATTTTTTCAATTGTTTCTTTTGTTTCGATTTCATTATTTTCAGCTCTGATTTTAATTATTTCTTGCCTTCTACTTCTTTTGCTGTTGTTTTGCTCTTCTTTTTGTAGGATTTTGAGATGAAGTATGAGATCATTTATTTGTTGGTTTTTTCTTTTTTTAAGAAATGAACTCCAAGCAATGAATTTTCCTCTTAGAACTGCTTTCAATGTGTCCCATAGATTCTGATATGTTGTGTCTGTGTTTTCATTTATCTCTAAGAATTTTTTAATTTCCTCCTTGATGTCTTCTATAACCCATTGACCATTCAGTAACCTATTGTTCATTCTCCAAGTGATGCATGATTTTTCCTTTCTTCTTTTATCGTTGATTTTCAGTTTCATTCCATTATGATCAGATATGATGCATGGTATTATCTCTACTCCTTTATATTGTCTAAGAGTTACCCTGTGACATAATATATGATCTATTTTTGAGAAGGATCCATGTGCTGCTGAGAAAAAAGTGTAACTGCTTGATGTTGGGTAGTATATTCTATATATGTCAATTAAGTCTAGGTTATTAATTGTTTATTGAGTTCTATAGTTTCCTTATTCAACTTTTGTTTGGAAGATCTGTCCAGTGGTGAGAGAGTTGTGTTGAAGTCTCCCATGATTATTGTATGGTGGTCTATTAGACTCTTGAACTTGAGATGAGTTTGTTTGATGAACATAGCTGCACCATTGTTTGGGGCATATATATTTATGATTGTTATGTCTTGTTTGTGTATGGTTCCCTTGAGCAGTATGTAGTGTCCCTCTTTATCCCTTTTGATTAACTTTGGCTTGAAATATATTTTATTTGATATGAGTATGGACACTCCTACTTGTTTCTGAAGTCCATATGAGTGATATGATTTTTCCCAACCTTTCACCTTCAGTCTATGTATGCCTTTCCTATCAAATGTGTCTCCTGTAGGCAGCATATTTTTGGGTCATGTTCTGTGATCCATCCTACTAGCCTGTGTCTCATAATTGGTGAGTTTAAGCCATTAACATTTAGGGTTATTATTGAGATATGGGTTGTTCTTCCAGCCATATTTGTTTATTTATGTTACTAAACATGGTTTGTTTTCCTCTTTGATTATTTTCCCCCCTTTACTGTCCTACCTCCCACTGTTGGTTTTCATTGTTATTTTCCATTTCCTTTTCCTGTAATGTTCTGCCAAGGATTTTTTGGAGAGATGGTTTTCTAGCTGCAAATTCTTTTAACTTTTGTTTATCATGGAAGGTTTTAATTTCATCTTTCATCCTGAAGCTTAATTTTGCTGGATACACAATTCTTGGTTGGAACCCATTTTCTTTCAGTGTTTGAAATATGTTATTCCAGGATCTTCTAGCTTTCAGAGTCTGTGTTGAGAGATCAGCTGTTATCCTTATTGGTTTACCTCTAAATGTAATCTGCTTCCTTTCTCTTGTAGCTTTTAAAATTCTCTCCTTATTCTGTATGTTGGGCATCTTTATTATAATGTGTCTAGGTGTGGATCTCTTATGATTTTGCACATTCAGAGTCCTGTAGGCTTCTAGGATTTGGGATTCTGTCTCATTCTTCAAGTCTGGGAAGTTTTCTCGTATTATTTCATTGAATAGATTGCTCATTCCTTTGGTTTGGACCTCTATACCTTCCTGTATTCCAATGACTCTTAAGTTTGGTCTCTTTATGTTATCCCATATTTCCTGGATACTCTGCTCATGGTTTCTTAACAGTCTTGCTGAGCTGTCTATGTTCTTTTCAAGTTGAAATACTTTGTCTTCATTGTCTGATGGTCTATCTTCTAAGTGTTCTACTCTGCTGGTAGTATTCTCAATTGAGTTTTTAAGTTGGTTTATTGCTTCCTGCTTTTCTAGGATTTCTATTTGTTTGTTTTTTATAACCTCTATCTCCCTGTATAGTTGATCTTTTGCTTCTTGGATTTGTTTATGTAATTCATTGTTAAAGTGATCTTTCATTGTCTGATTTTGCTGTCTAATGTCTTCCTTGAGACTCCAGATCATCTGAAGCATGTATATCCTGAATTCTTTATCTGACATTCCATCTGCTGCAGATATTACCTCTTCTAACGTTGAGTTGACCTGCTTTGCTTGTGGTCCTTTCTTTCCTTGTTTCCTCATACTGTTCGCGTTTCTTTCTGCTTGGTGAAACTGTTGTGTTATCGAATTTTCCCTCTACATATTTGTATTGCTCTTGTATAGTTCCAAAGTCTCCCAAGAAGGCACGGGTGACGGCTCTGCTCCTCCTCCAATTGGGGCAATGTGCCTACCACACCAGCAGACCACTGGGCCTGTTCTGCCGGTCAGTAGAAGGTCCACCTACCTTGCAGGCGTGGGCGGCGGCTCTGCCCCTCTGCGGGCCGCTGGGTCTGTTCTGTTGGTGGTTGCAGTTCTGCCTACTTTGCAGGCGCGGGCAGCGGCTCTGCCCCTCTGAAGGCCTCTGGGCCTGTGCTGCCGGTGGGTCGCAGGTCCACCTACCTTGCAGGCGTGGGCAGTGGCTCTGCCCCTCCATGGGTCGCTGGGCCTGTTCTGTCTGTCGGTTGCATGTCTGGCCTGTTCTGTTGGTGGTCAAAGTTCCGCTTACCTTGCAGGAGTGGGATGGAGACAGCTCTGCCCCTCCTCGGGCCGCTGGGTCTGTTCTGCTGGTTGGTCGCAGGTCCGCCTACCTTGCAGGCACGTGGGGCAGCTCTGCCCCTCAGCAGACTGCTGGGCCTATTCTGCTGGTGGGTCACAGGTCCGCCTAACTTGCAGGCGTGGCTGGCAGCTCTGCCCCTCTGTGGGCCACTGGGCCTGTTCTGTTGGTGGTCACAGTCCCGCCTACTTTGCAGGCGCGGGGGGGGGGGGGGAGGCAGCTCTGCCCCTCAGCAGGCCGCTGGGCCTGTTCTGCCGGTGGGTCACACATCCACCTACCTTGCAGGCTTGTGGGGGCGGCTCTGCCCTCCGCGGGTTGCAGGGCCTGACTTGTTCGTGGGTCGCAGGTCCACCTACCTTGCAGGCGTGGTTGGCAGTTCTGCCCCCCCGGGGGCCACTGGGCCTGTTCTGTTGGTGGTCTCAGTCCTGCCTACCTTGCAGGCGTGGGGGTAGGGGGAAGCTCTGCCCCTCAGCAGGCCGCTGGGTCTTTTCTGCCAGTGGTCACAGTTCTGCCTACCTTCAAAAATTCTTTTTATTGAAAAACATTTATAACATTTTATAAGCCCTTCTAAATGATAACCACAGTCTGACAAAAACTGTCAAAAGCAAGATAGTAAAATAAATTACTGGAATTTTCGTGGATGTAGTGTTAGACACTATTGAATAAGGCCACTTTAAAAACAAATTATCATCCTTTTTATTAACTTAATATCTGAAAGTTTCAGAAATTATGACAGTAAAGTTTTAAAAGTATAGGAATGCATCACTTAACAGAAATTTTCTTTATTTTAATGCTGAGAAACTGCAAATTGTGGGTCACTCTTTGGGGAAATAATTTTTAAAAATAGCAATTCTGGAAATAGAAAAGGATATAAAAACAAATTTCACAATCCTATGCCTTTTGGGAGTGTGAAATGTAGAAAGAGTAGCCAGTCAAATCTTGTATGATTGTTTATATAGGGTGGGGTAAGTGAACACATCAGAAAATACTAGCAGACTGTATTATACACAGGTTAAATTAAACTCAAATCACCATGGTCACAAGGGTAGATGCTAGAGATCAGGAAATGCAACTACCTTAATAGTGTGTGTATGTGTGTATGTAATGCTAAAATATTTTGTTGTGTGTTCATGTTTTGTTTATGTGTACAGTATATGCAGTCAACTCTCCACATCCTTTGGTTCTGCACTTGTGAATTCAACTAATATCAAATATTTGAAAGAAAATTCATCTGTGCTGAATTTGCACGTATTTTCTCATATTATTCCCTAAACAATGGGGGTATAACAACTATTTCTGTATTATTTATATTGTATTAAGTATTATAATTAATCTAGATTTGATTTAAAGTATAGGGGGATATGAATATTATGGTATATGTAAATACTGTACCATTTTATATATAGGATTTGAACATCTACATATTTTAATATCCTGAGATGAAGGTTTTGGAAACAGTACTGAGGGACAACTGTATATATGTACAAATACATATGCATTTGTATAAATTTGTATATATGTGCATACAAATATATATAATGTATAAAAAGATTTTATTTTTATAAATAAATAATTTACTTATAGAATCCTATTAAAAGAATTATCTTATTATTTGAACACATGTAATTTATCATTCCTAGTAAATAAATATTTAATGATATACTTTTTTATTATTAAAACATTTCAGTTAGAAATTTTATTCATGCAGCATAACTTTCTGTCTAATAATGGCACACATAATTTTTATTTAAAACATTCTGAAAGTAGAAGTAATGTGTCAAAGGGCATAAACTTGTGAAGTATGCAATTATTTCCTGATAGCAGTCACATCAAAAGAAATACTGGGATTATCATTTTATTCAATCTCTGCCAAAATAGTATATGAGTCACACTTGTTTCTATCCAGATTTTGTTCATTTTCATTAAGGCTGTGCATTATTTCATAGCATCATTGATTATTTGCAGTCACGTTCTACTTAACAACTGAGAGATCTGACACTTGGTGATATTTTCCTTGTGTAAGCATAATTCATTGAAAGTGCTTACATCAAACGGATGGCATAGATCAGTCAGAGGGCATACCAGATGATGAAGACACACCAAGAACAGGAGGTAAGAAAACTGCTGCCAGTTTAACATGGAACACTGCTTTATAGTGGACTCCTTTTTTGAGTTAGAAGGAGCATACTGTAAAATAATGAAAATCACATAGTACATACACACAATAGACCAATTTCATAGATAATAATATCATAATCAGTACTGTGTACTGTACATGTGCTATACTCTGATGTGACTGGCTGCACAATGGGTTTGTCTGAACCAGCATCACCTCAGTCATGCATTGTGCTCTGACATTGGTAGGGCTGTCATGCCAATAGATGATAGCCATTGTTCAACTCCTTTTTATAGCATAGCACTTGGAAAATCAAACTGTGTCATGAACAAGCAGTAAGGAAGCTTGAACATTCTAGAATGTACACTCCAAAGTGTGATTCTGAGTGTTTGTGTCCTGGTATCATGGATCTGATCTATAAAAGGGACAAACACCCTCCACCTGTGGGGAGAGTAGGGGAATGCAGTGCTGAGGGCAGGATTCCCAGGGTTCACAACTCTCCACTCTGCAATTTATTGCTAAGACTGGTAATTATAAGAAAATCTATAGACATTGGGAAAAGCAATGTAAAAACTGTCAACCATTCTGAAGTTAACTTCAAGGATTATATTATTAAGGTAGCAAGCAACATAATATTGTAAATAATTCTTAAATGTTGATAGAGATAACAAGTGCTGCCTTGTGAATAAACAAGAGCAATCAGAGTGTGTGGAGTGGCTACTGTAATGAAGAACTCTGTCTTGCAACTAACTTTCACATTCACTGTTTAAAGGGTCATTTGGAAAGTAATTGTTCTTCTTATGTGCTCACTAGCTCACATTTAGAAATATTTCTCTTAAAATATTTCTCTCCTACTTATGCTATTAGAATTGGTCTCTGTATGTGGAGCTATGTACATGCACATGTATATTTAAATTATGTAAATTCTTTAGTTTATAAAAAAAGAAAGAAAGAAATGCAAGCTTAACATTTGTGCAAACAATTATTTCCTTTTCTGAACACTAAGTACAGAAATTGCAAGGTGAGGTTACTTCTACCCAGAGATGAATACATGATATTTTCCCAGCAGAAGTGCTTTATTCCTTGCACTGGACGTTCTGAACCTGTGGGAGAGATGCTGTCACGCTCTCTGGGTCTTCTGCACAGAGGGGTCTCTAGTGGAGGCTATGAGGAGGTTCATGACTCAAGAAAGGGTGGTATGGGCACCAGGTGGCCTCCAGGCTGCCTTCCCTCACTCTCTCGCCAGCACCAATCTTTTTGCAGTCGTAATGAATCCTTATCTGGTTGAAGATGAAACCCTTTGGTGTGCAGACCTGTGTCACAGTGTGGACCCAAGGCTGAAGGCCCCTGTGCTGGAGTGCTCAGCTCCCCAGGATATCATACCAGGGCATGGAATGGCTTGCTAAGCCCTGGGGGAAATGAGACAGAGGATGGTGTGCCAGGGATATTCCAGCTCCTTCCCCATCCCCAGTGGAAGTGAGATGAGTGCTAGTGTTATTTAGCTCTGGGGTTCAGATTGGAGAGACACTGAGGACTCCTGAACCCTTCACTCCATGGCTTCACAGAAAGCCTTGATGCTCTGGGAACAACAAATGCAAGAAAATTTCATAGCAATTGGGATATTCCCAGTGGGATTGGGCTGACACTACTTTGGGATTCTGCCCCACTGGGGATCAGGAACCCCAACCACTGGATTGTATGCATATCCATCTCTTTCCTTACTTCCTAGTTCTTTAAAAACAAGGAACACTAGAATAAACAAAGGAAGAGCCTTCTTCTGATCCCATGTGGAAATGGACAGAATATATGGAGCCAGACTGAGGCCTGACCCAAGCCTGGACCTCCTATCCATGCCGCACCATGGCTGAGTCCCATACAGGGAATGAGGCCATGGGCCAGAACACGGACAGGTGAGGAGGAGCCTGCTTCTGCTGCCACCCCACCTTCCCAGCCTAGGATTTTCTGCCACTCCTTAATAAATACATCTCAACACTCCACGGGTAGCAGTTGGCTGGCCATGATCACACACTCCGTATCAATCCTTACTTATTTCAATCCTAATTTTACTAAAACCATTTGGGTAAATCCCATGTACTGTGAGAAATTATTAAGTTTTTTTTTAATTTGAGAAGCCCAACAAGGCTAACACAAAGATACTAAAACAGTTAGTATCCTGACAGTCATACATTAGTGTCAAGCCTGGCTCTAGGGCAGATGTTGGCCTATGGGACGTGACAGTCTTGTGAGGGCTCTGAACTATCAGGATTCATACAGTGATGAGTTCACATGCTAATGATTTTGGGGAACTTTGTGATATATGTGAATTCTCTCAATGTCCCCTGGCCACTTGGATGTTAGTGCTTTGCACCATGATGTTCTGCCTTATCAGGGACCCAGACACAATAAAGCCACATGACCACAGACAAAAAACAAAGTAAACCTTTGGTCCTTTTAACTTGTTTCTCTCAGGTGTTTTGTCATGGCAACTGAAAAATGTGAATCAACAGAATATCCCTTCATCTAAAGAACTAGAAATTTTATTTTTAAATTTTACATTGTTTTCTAGTCACAGAACCATTTTCTTTGGAAGATGTCACACTTAATAACATAAGCAACAAGCAACACAAATGTGCTATATAGACTAGTAATATGGTAGTTTGGGCTGAGAAGTGTTTTATATATATATATATCACACACACACACACACACACACACACACACACACACACACACTTATTTACTTTTTTGTATTGTTGTTATTTTTTCCATCATTTCATTGAATAAAATGTATCTTGGAATTGTGGTAAGTGCTCATCTAGGTTAATGTCCAGGGAGCAGATGGTCTGGCATGTTCAGGGAGGGTGAGCACAGCTGTTAATCTGTCTCTCCTTGTGGTCTAACCCCAGGAAACCAGGGGAAAAAAACAGATCTCAGTGCCAGGAAGGAAATGGTGTGCTGCTGCTTACTTCTAGAAAACCCCCACCAGCAGACCAGCGTAAGCCTTTGAGCATCTCTAATTGACAGAGGGCTGCTGGGACATGTAGGCTGTGCTGAGAACTATAAGGGAAGAATTTTGAAATCAAATAGAATTTGTAACTAAAGATCTGCACTTAGTGATTTAATTGCATATGCTCTGAGACCTGCTTCCTTCTCTAATGTGGGAGCAGTGTAACTGATGTACCCAGAAGCACATGGGATTAGAGGCCATGTGTGCAGCCTGTAGTGTGGAGTTAGCTTTCAGAACATGCAGGATGTCAGGGCAGGACATGCAGGCCCTCCAGAGCCTAGACTCCAGGCTCTGTAGACTGCATCCAGGCCCTTCCGGCTTGCAGTGTACCATAAATATGCTTCAGGCCGATTGTTATTTTTTAGTCAAAGGGGAAACAGAAAGCTCTCCAAGTGAACTCAGGCACATGACAGGGTGTGTGATAGCACATATGTATCTGTTGTCTTTGGGTGTGTTTCTGGGAGGAAAGCACATCAGGCATCCCCCCCCCCCCGTGGCACTTGTCAGGGTGACCATGTGAACCCCTGTGAAGCGGTGCTTGTGTGTCCTGGTGAGCACATCATGGTGCCTGACATGTGGATGGACATGGGAGTTTAGGGCCATGATGCTAGGGAGGTTTCTCCTGTGCTGTGCTGTGAACCACAGAGCAGTTCAGTGCTGGCCTAGGCACCTGTAGGGCCTGTGGTCTCCTCTCCGGGAACCTCCTAGAGCCAGACCTTCTCTACCACTGAAGCACACCTCCTCAGAAAATCCCCTCCAACATCACTGCCTTCCATAGCCCCCACATTTTCCATTATTCTCCAAAAGAATTAATTAATTCAGCACCAGAGAGCCTCTTCCCTGGGAGACCCATAGTGACATCTTCCACTCTATTTCAGAGTAATGCTGCTGGGCTGAGAGTGTGCTCCAGTTTTTCTACCATTCCCGGCCTTGACCCTTGCTTCAGCAGGAGCTGATGGTGATGGTGTTTTGCTCTCCATGTCTCTGTCCCTTCCTGATGATGGTCATGCCCCCAGCAGCACTGCACAGCATGTGATATTCTACTGGAGTTTACAGGAACATCACCACGCTCATGGATGTTGGGTGGCACTAGCTCTGAAGCCTCACACCTTCCTATGTCCCTCTCCATGCCTTGAAAGCATTTAACTTCACTGTTTCCTAACTATTGCCCCTGGCACTGGGGGCAAGGGAATATCATCCCTGAGATGGGACCCTGAAAGAGAAATCAATGTCAGAGGGAAGACCTGGAGTCAGGCAGAGCTGGCCTGCACTAGACATTGCTAACACTGCTGAGGGGAACACTGGGTCCGTGCTGCATAGATGGGTTGCAGGATGCAGGATTTCAGGCTTCAGACACAAGTATGAGTCCTTCTAGAAAGTAGCTGAGGCTCTGAATATCAGTGAGTTTCCTGAGAGAGATTATGGGAGAAAGCATCAAGGTCACACACTGCTCATGATGCCACAACTCTGGTTACTGATGGACCCTTCAGAAAGGGTGAACCATACATTGGCTTCCTGTCATGCTTTTCTCTCTGCAGGGTGATTTCTTTTGTCTAAAATATGTCCTGTGGGGTTAACCCATGAGAAAGTGAAGTTTAGCTGTGTTGAGCTGCAGCCTCCAGAACCAAGGACCTTGGAGTGGGGGTGAAGTTCTTGCTTCCTTCTGGGCAGCTATACCTGCACAGCCCCTTGGGCACTCTTGTAACACTTCCACAAGGGTCTGTGTCTTTGGGGTGCTCCGTGCTTCCCTGGACAGGACACACAGCTCAGGGCTGGACCAGCAGGATAGAGTAGCCTCCATCCCCCTTGACTCCCATCAGATTCCAGAATCAGGACTGTACAGCTCCCACCCTTCAGGCTGAAGCTCAGTCCAGGCAGCACAGGAACTGTGTGGCCATTGTGGGGATCTCTTCCCTGCTGCCATGATGGTCTAACATCCACATCTGTTCTGGTGCTCCATGGAGCTTCCCAGGGTGATGAGATAGGACCTCAGGCACACTTCACGTTGGGCTATGGGTTTCAGTGTAACTGAGGCACTCTCTGCTTTTTCTCCACACATGCATGCACAATACATACTCAAAAGACTTTATATATTTTTATGTTTTATTATAGGAAATTGGTAGATGTTAGAATTCAAAAGATAACCATAAAAAGATAACTTCTTGGGAAGCTGGTCCCAAGAAAACTTTAAGAGAGACACAATAAAAAGAATTTAGAGGGGCTGAGGTTGTGGCTCAACACTACAGCACTCACCTAGTATGTGCGAGTTGCTGGGTTCAATCCTCAGCACCACATAAAAATAGAAACAAATAAAAATATAAGTATTGTGTCCAATTACTACTAAAAAAATTTTTAAAGCATTTAGAAAAAAAATAGAAAAGATATGAATCACTTATATTCTTCATCAACACCAAATAATTTCTACATATGCCTTACGACAAGGTGGTCCTGCTTTGGATGACATGCTGCCTGTTCAGAAAATGATTAAAACCTGCCCAGCAGTTAGCTGCCCATGCCCTAGCAGCATAGCTCGCTCTGTCCCTCAGCAATCCCTCGACCCCATGGCCAGGATCCATGCTAACCATACCTGCATCCCCACAGCCAGGCTCTTGGCTATTTTTGGTGTGTGTCTGGACAATTTTGTTCATTTTCATTCCTCTTTGTAAATATGCTCCTAACCTCAGTGTTTTTCAGGGGGTTAATAGTTATAGTCCTGCATCTTTGTTCTTTGAGGCTTGCCCATGAAAGGATTGATTGAAAGGTGCATTATTCTCAGTTAACAGCTATATAGACCGAGCTGCTGCTGATCCAGGATGGTGACACCATGTTGAAACCAGATGGACTATATTGTGACAGCCCCCATGAGGGTGGAAGGCAGTGCTGGGAACCCATGCACACCATCAGCAGGCGCTGGCTCCTGGTGAGCACATCACAAGGCTTCCTAATGTGAAAAGGGAAGCCTGGTTTATTCCCCCATTCAAATCGGAAATTGTGGTTGATACTTCAGGCGCTCATTCCTTTCTACAATGCCTTAGATAAATTGGCTGCTCAGACCAAAAGGAACATTTGTTTCTCATGTGATCAATATGCTCCATGTAAACATTCTAAGTTTGGGGATGAGATCCAAGTTTTATTTTAAACTTGGTGTATTTTTTTTTCTTCTTCTTCTATTGAACAGAGTGATGCAGCATGCCAGCACTTTGTGCAATAAAACACACCACCTAATGCTCTCCAGAATTGAGCCACAGGGTCAGGTGTCTGGCGCTGTGTTGGGAGGGGCATGCACAGGGTGGGCACTGCGCAGGAATGGATGCTCTGAGGCCTTCTGTTGTGCTAAGCTTGTGCATTAGCACACTGATTCTCTTACATTGCAGATGAGAAAGCAAAGCTCAGATCAGAAAAGGAAGACAGCTGGCTGGCCTGTTCCTGGACCCTTGACCAGAGCTCAATGGCATGGGTGTCCGAGACCCTGCTGGATTAGCACCTCTATTCCCAAAGAGCAAACCTCAAGGTCATCACTGTTGCTCTTGTGTGGAGTTAGATAATTTGGACCACAAACTGCAGTTGTCACAAAAGACTCAAATTAGGCTCTTGGAAAGCCTCCAAGAGTATTAGTACCATCAGCCACAGCCGTGTCATGGAGTCAGGGAATGGCCTCTCTATGTGAGAACAGAGCAGTATCTCCCTGAGTCACATGTGAGCAGGTCACTGCTCCAATCTACATTCCAGGAAACAAGGAACTCAGGATCCAGTTCCTGAACCAGCACTGGCCACAGTCCCACAGTCTTAAATGGGCCAAGAATGCCCCAGCCTACCTCATTTCATGAATGCAGATACCACATCAGAGTCTGTAAATGTCAGGTATTTCAGGCTGTATTTTAGCAAAATATCATTATTTTTATTTAAATTGTTGGGAAGAAAATAAAAATATTTAGGTGTAAAGTTGATTTTACCTCCCTTCCCTGCTCTGTGCTTTTTCTATTGTTTACATGTTTATTTATAGGTAACACCAGAACTCCCAATTGGTGGAACAGACAGGACTCATGTTTAAAGCATATGTCAGAGCTGCACACCTAGTATGTGGACACTATTTGAAAACTGAGCACAGGTGCACAGAAAGAACACCCACAGGGTGGAGGTCCAATGCCCCAGCACCTCACAAGGGAAGGTATAGGGCTCATCCTAGTGGTCCTGTTATCTCAGGCAGTCACAACAATGGCTTAGCACAAAGAACGCCTCAAAAGAATAAGACCTGGCCTTCATAAAGGCCTGAGAATTATGCCCACATGCCTCGCTCTAGCCCAGTTAACTTGTGTTTGTTGTATAGTGGCACATAAAGGAGCAGCAGAAGCCTAAGAGGAAGCCAATAGTGTGGTAGTGGGGCCCATGGGCACTGGAGGCCACCTATCCCTCTGCTGTTCCCCTGATATCCAATAGCCTGAGCTCAGTTGCTGTTGGAGCTCAATGGCATGGGGGCCCAAGACAATTTGGTATCCACTGGCTCAAGGGCAGCTGTAGAGTAACAGTGAGGCACAGGCCTACCTGCTTACCAGGCTTCACCTGAGAAGGATTGGGAATGCAGGTAACTTGGGCTGCACAGAGCCTGTGTCCTACCATGGATGGGGTTGGCTGGTCTACAACCAAGCACATAGAAATTCACACGGTTCATGAGACGATTAGTACTGATGGATTTAGGGATACTGTGTGCTATGACTCATTCTCTGCTTGCCATCCCATTTGGAAATGTCCTATTGGGAGCAGTACAGCTAAGGAGACATGTAATTCCAGTGTAATTCAAGTCTGATCTTCTAAGTGATCAACTGGCATTTTTTGGAAGGTTGCAGGGGTGTTTTCTATGTAGAAAGGTTGCTACAGCCGCTGCTCAAGGGCCCACTGGGCATAAAGGGCGCTGGCACAGTAGAGGCAGAGTACCAGGTGTCTGTGCTACTTGTGAGATGGGTATTCCATTTTTTAAGTTATATGTCATTACCAAAAGCAAAATAAGGCAAAAATAGAAGCAAAACACAGAAAACCAAATGGCAGCCCAGAAGCCCAGGCCCACCTGGAGAATGCATGCATGCTTAGATATGGAATCCTGTGAACTCTCCAGGGATTCACCAGGATGCAGAATCCCTGGATGGCTTACCCTCCCTGGAGCCAGAATCATGGCTCTCATTAAATCAACTCTTCATTCTATGATATGTGATTTTTAATCCAAATGAAAGCCCACTGACACATTCATCTCCCAAATGTCTTCTCTCACCTCTGCCTTGGCTTACAAAAAGGTGGTCAAATTGGTTTGCCAGAAGGAAGAGAAATGGAGATTGCAGAGAATGGCAGGGAAATGCCAGGAACAATGGAGGACGAGCTGGTGTGGGTCTGAAGCCAGCAGAGGCAAGGCTCCAGAAGCAGATGCTACCAACAGGTGAAGGTTCCTGCACTCTAGAACCCAGATGAATCAGAAACAGTTCCAGAGAGGGGTGGAGCTAGGGTAGAGCCTCCAGGCCAGGCTCCTCCCTCTCAAGCAGGGGCCCATAGCCTGTATCTCTTGAAAAACCCTACTTTGCTTCTGTATGGCAGGTCCAGGCAGGCCTAGGCTCTAGAGGTAAGACCATCCTTGGAGAGGAGCTGAAGCTGAAGGCCCCAGGACCTCCTGTGGGTGGCAATATTCAGACTGTCCCACTGGAGCAACAGGAAGACAGGAGATGCTGGCTTTGTAGAATTTGGGCAGAGCTGCCCTGATATTGCTGTATGTGCTTAGGCACTGAACGGTTATGACAAAGTAGGTTTAAAGATCAAGACATTTTATGAGGGCCATTTTATTAATTTGTATCTGCCTTTAATTTCAGGGCAAAACTTGGCTAAAAACAAAGGGTTATTAATGGAGAAGGGTACCATACACCTGTCCTTTCCTCTGTCAAATAGTGACCTGGGACTTGCCTGTGCTGGGGAAGAGTTGCATTGTACTTCACAAGGTTCAGTCAGCAGCCACACTGATTTGTGAACTTTAAACACTTTTTGGATTAAAATGTCAACTCCATTGCATGATATTTGTTCATGATTTGGAAAGAGACCAAGATATATAAATTTTACTACTTGCAAAGCATAAACCATATGTTGGGGAAATATATAAAGCTATTTTATGTAGTATAGAAAGGATTAGAAATGGCATTGACTTTTGTTGTGAAGACTCAATTTGCAAGGTGTAACATAAGTAACACACAATCATTCCTGTGGAATTGGGGAAGTTCTGTTTCTTCCTCCCTCACTCACTCATCTCTCCTCCAATACTTCAAAAATATGCACCACAAAAGCTCAGAGCTGAGAAGACAGGTCCCTGCCACGATGTGGAAGATGTGCTGCTGAGATAAGGATTTCACAGGGAGAAAGCTTCTGTACATCATTCTCCTTGAGCCTCTTCATCTCTTATTTTCTGCACTCTGACTTCAGAACCAGGCCTTTATGTCTAGCCTGCTTGCTTCTTGTCCAGCTCTGCTGCTCCTGCTCATGGCTTCTATCCTAAAGTGCTGAGGCCCAAGATTCTCTCCAGTCATGCTTCAAAATGGCCCTGAAATAATCACAAAGTGACACTGAAATTACTGTAAACATTGTGAGATGGTATCATGACATTCTGTAACTGGGCCCTCCATACTCAAGGCTATCTCAAAGCACAGAAGAAAAAGGAGAAACATGTTGTGACATCCAAGAGCCCAAAATATGCATAGGGAACAGTAAACACAGCCATGCAGAAAGCCGAGGGTGTTCCCGGCTGTGCCCCATGAAATTGGCCCATATCTTTCAGATGTAACTTCTAGAAGGTGGTTAGGAGGAGCACAATCATGCAAATAAGGGCTAAAAGCCCCTGGGTGACCTTGCCCTGGCCTGGGAAGCTCCTGTATCAGCAAAAATCAAACAAAAAATGGATCGCTGACTCCTTTGGCCTTATATCATTAAACAACAGCATGTTCATAGAGAAAGATAAGCAGAGTGGTCACATGTAGGAGTGGGGCTTGAGGTGTGTGACTTGTGGAGGGCTGGAGAAAAAAAAGCATTCATGACAGCTGGCATCTCTGAAATCCTTCCATGCAGGAAAGGAACAAGGTCAGTCACAGCCCAGCGCTGCCCTTGCAGGCTGAGAAGGGAGTAGGGACAGGACCTACCTTCAGAGTGGTCGCAGAGAGCACCAATCTTTACATTCCAGTCAATATTATTCTAAGGTTTAGTCCTGGCCTTGTCATTCTCCCAAAGACAGTCACTGCATGTTGTAATGTCCAGCTCTGTGAATTTATCTGCTCTGCTTTGAAATAAAACAAACTTTCCCCATTAGCTAAACAGTAGTAGCCATTACCAAGGGGTCTAAGGGATCAGAGTCTCACCCAAGTCAAGAATCTTGCCACAATAGTCAGCACCCAGTGCCTACAGACACAATATTAGGCTACTACTTGCCAGAGGCAAGAGGTCAGGAAAGCCAAATATACAAAGAGCCTTTGGGCTAGAGTTCTCCCTTTATTCATTAGAAAGTTGTTGGGTCTCCCTTTAAGAATGCATGCATCTTAGGAAACTTAATTGAACTATCAGCAAAAAAATTTAGAACTTTTCATAAACAAAATTGCTTTCAGCTTTGCACATAAACTCCCACAAAGCTCATCTCTGGGGCTTGCTGACTGTTCCACACTCCAGATGCACCTGGCGTCACTACTCAGACCATGGCTCTGTTCTCAGGGAGTGCTGTACTGAAGGTATCATCCCATCTTGGGCAACATGAGAGTGGGCTCATCACTGTCACACAGCTTTAGAAATAAGATCTCAAAATAGCCTGAGCTCAGTAATGTGGGCTGCATAGACAGAGGTGCCTAGGAACAGGAATCCCAGGATACTTCACCACCCTCTCCTCAGCTGCATAAAAAAATAGGTACCTAGGAACACAAAGCCTAGGGTCCTGCACCACTCATCCTCAGGTGCTTCTCTTTGGGCTTCTCTGTGTTCTTTAAGCCTCCTAATCATATCCTAGGTGGTTGCTGAGATCCTCATCTCACTAAGGGGCATCTGAGTCTCATGTGATTCAATGTTTTCATCAGGTCCTACCGGAAGAGGCTTCTAGAGCAGAGATCTGGATCCAGGCAAGTTTGCATTTGCTCTCTGAAACCATCTGTGCCATGAGAACTGCACACCTGGAAAGGCAGACCTCGCTCCTGTTCTGACACCTGGCCAAAGCACAGGCACAGGATTGCACGTGCTCACACACTAGAAATCCTTCCTGGGACAGTCACCTGCCAGGCCTCCTCAGGCCCCCAATAAATGACGGGCCACTGAAGAAATGAAGCCATGGCCCTGGGTCTTGAAAGCCACGTTGGCTGGTTGCATTTTGTTATTCAATTTTCTTATAAAGGTACCAGGAGTGATTCCAAGTCTACCCTTCCCTGTTTTACACCCTTGAAAACCCCTGAGTTAAGCAAAACAATGAGAAATGTATAAGATCTTGATAAAAATCTAGAGCCACGGATTATGGGAAATGGCTTACATAGAAGAAGGAACAGAAGCACATGCACTGGGAACACAGTCCTCCCAGGTGTTTCAATGGAAGTAGAAGGAGCCCCTGGCTCAGCTTCTCAGGTGTCTTCACCCCATGCAGCTCATAGGCAACTACACACAGGAGCGATTCCAACTTCCCACAACCCAAAGCTCAGAAAGCCCCATTTTCTGTCTGAACTCAACCAATGCACTGTAGATTTTTGTTCTAAATTAGGTAATCTAGCCTGAATTCCTCACAAAGAGGAACGGATAATCTTGGGTAATAATGGAGTCACCAAACTGTGCTCACTCCTGCTCAAATTCCTTTACACTAATTATGCACCTGGGTAATGCACACATAAGAAGGGAACTCCTTTGCACTTGAACAAATTAGTAAAATTCTGGATGCTTTGCAGTGATACCTAATTCTCCTTTTAAAGAATCTTAAATATAGGACTGAAAGTTGGAACTGGGGTGGTGGCTCAGCAGTAGAGTGCTCACCTAGCATGTGCAAGGCCCTGAGTTCCATCCTCAGCACCACATAAATAAAAGTTTTGTGTCCAACTATGACTAAAAAATAAAAATAAGAATAAATTTAAAAAAATTTTAAAAAGAAAATAAAGCAACAAGCATTGTATTGTACTACAGTTTAAAGAGATGCCCTTCAGCAGCAGTTGACATTGGGGTATGACAAACTCACTGAGCTCCATCTTCCAGGGATTGTGTTATATGCCAGCCTGAGTGTACTGACCATCCTAAGGAGGACAGGCATGGCCACAGGGAGCAGGTGGCCTGCTCTGCCTCAGTCTCTCCTTTGGTATTTTGTGGTCATTACCTTCCAACTCTTCCCAGCCCCCCCACTCTCTGCAGTGTCTTCCACATGGGATCATGTCTCCCTAAACCAGAAGTAGAACTGAACCATTTACAGAAGTTCATCAGCTACAGGAGAGCAAAACTCAGCATGGTTACCACGGGGCTGGTACAGCTGGGGAGTACTCCTGGTACCCAACACTTCACAGAGAGTCCCTCAGAAGATCATCCCAGACAGGCAGGCTCTGTGATAGGTCTGGGAGAATATGTGCCTCTTCTCTGAGATCATTAATAAGAAGCCCAGTGTCTGGAGAAGCTCTATGGTGCCTAGGCTTCTATTAGCAATGCCTTTGTATAGTTTGAAGTATTCTAGGCAAAAATATCATCCTGGGCCGAGCACACTCTTGGGAGACAAGAAGACCTTTCAAGAACTTACCAAGCCACTTTCCTCACCTTTAAAATGAGTGTAAGGATTTCTAATGAATAAGAACTAGGTAAATCAGTCATTAGATCTGAGGAAGTCAAGCAAGGGCACGATGCCTATAAAGAGCAGTTCCTGTCCTCTGTAGTCTCACCCCTGCAAATCCAGGACATGGGGACATAGCAACATCATTCTCATTCTTCTATGGGCAGATATTGTCCAACTCCTGAGCCTTTGCACACATCAATCCTCCATTCAGAAGATTTAGGGAACTCCCACATTCCAGGAACCCTGTAGATGGCTCCAGTTTCCTCAGTGCTATGGGTTACAGCTGGTACTCAGAATTATACCTAATGCTGGGATCTCTCCTCATCTTAGAATGATCCAGAACTCAGCTTACTGAGAAAGGAGTTCTAAAAGAGGCAATGATCTTTGTTAAAATGGTTTTGTGATTTAAAAATCCAGTCTTCAGTTTCTACTGAACATCTACCAGAACAGCTTTTGAGATGCTGCTAGAAGCCCTCATTCCCGCTAGACTTCATTCTTAACACCCTAAGTGAGTTCCCACCATTAGAAATTACTTTCTTTCAGTTAAGGAATTGTCCCTATTAAAATGCAAAAATCTAAGTAGCCAGAACACTTGTCACTAATCAACACCTCTCCACCTGTCAGCCCTAGGTCTCTGTTGTAGCTGATCTCAGCTCTTTTTAAGCCCAGGAACACTGCCTCCTGGAGGGCAGAAACTAGACACCTCCCTAGCCTCTTTCACTCAGATAAAATAGGTGGGAGAGGTGTTTGGTCTGCAGTGTGCTGTAAATGGTTATCTAAAACATGAAAGAAAGTGATGAACACAGATGAAAGACCTAGTGTTGTCAATAGTGAAAGAAAGATCTAGAATGTGCTTCAATCATAGGTAGTATTAAGAAGGCTGATGTGAAATTCTTTATGTTTATATATCAATGCAGGCAACCTTCATCTTAGAGGGGTGTGTGGGTGCCAGGGTCTGGTGCTCCCCTGGCTTTTCGGTCAGCTGGGCCAGGGAAGACCATCCTGGAGCCAGCTGAGAAGAGAAAGAGGAACCCAGGAGAGAGTGCTGGGTGAAGCCTGAGGCCAGGGCTCTCAGGGAGAGTGGGCTGCAGGGCAAGAGTGCTTTTCCAGGACAGGGCTATTGGTGACATTAGTCAAGAACTGGCCTTCAGAGGCAGAGGTCTTAATCTCAGGACACCTTCACGCCAGGGGCATGGAAAGGAGAGGCCAAGCCACACCTACCCAGCATTGAGCTACAGGTGCTGGGGAAACACCTTCCTCCCACAACTGCCACTGGCAATGCCTTGGGAGCATGTCTCTTTATGGTCTTGGCTGCTGTCCCCTTCACCTAGCAGGGGCAAAGCACTCATATTCACTGATGCAGGTGTTGTCCAGGTCAGTGGCACTAAACCCCATTATCTCACTTCTTTACACAGTTCAAGACCTCTGAAAGGAATGTTAGCAGAAACAAATATCCCATTCTGCTTCTACCCTTCATGTTAGTATTTCCCTTAAGTTGCTACATTTTTATGTATCCATTTTTCACCTCCTGGGTCTAATCTTTAAAAAAAAAAGAGGAAGAGGGGGAGAAGGAGAGAAAGAAAAGAGATAAAAAGCTAAGTTTCAGGGGCTGGGATTGTGGCTCAGTGGTACAGAGCTTGCTTAGCACATGTAAGGCCCTGGGTTCGATCCTCAGCACCACATAAAAATAAATAAATAAAGGTACTGTATCCAATTACAACTAAAAAATAAATATTAAAAAAAAAACAAGCTTCAGTTTGTGCAGGACAGAACAGTGTGGGTGTGGAGGCAGAAGGGTTTGCCTCCAGACTGGCAGGGTGCAGGCAGAGTAGGTATTGGCCTCTGAAGGCAAGCTTTCTGGAGAGGGACCATCCTCAGTGGTGCAGCCCCACCTGTGAGCCAAGATAGGAAGTCAGGCTGAGAAGTCCAGGCCCCTTCCTGAGCTTGTGCCCCAAGGACTGCAGTGTGAGAGGCCTGCAGGGAGGCATGAACCTCCTGTTGACTTATAGAGTCTGAAGACCAAAGACAGGTCTTGTGCTGAGCCTCCAGGCCTCTGCCTGAACAGTGGTCTCCACCCAGAGCTTATGATGGAAACACAGGAGTAGTGTGAACACCAAGCAGGCTCCCCAAGGTTCCCAGCAGACTTCCAATCATGAACAAGAACCTCTCTGGCTGAATGCTGCCCTCAAGAAGTACATGTGAGCAAACTCCAGCCCCAGGCACCATCTGCTGAGATGGCAAAGTAGCTTGCACAGGCTGCCTCCTAGCAGAGCCACCAAATGCACACATGGCACAAGGCACATTCCACCACAGGGCAGACCAGGCTGTGCTGGCAGCTCGCATTTCTGCTGGCAAGTGCCTACAGAGGGGTTCTGTCTCAGCCCAAGTAAACACAAAAGTTTGGGGGATGGTTTTGTTTTTTCTTGAAATCTTTTTGTGCCTCCCACTTTCCTTACAGGACCATTTCCACTGTACTCATATGTGAAGTCTGAGACAAGAAGCCAGGTTTACTGTTGGGTCAGTACAGAAAAAGAAAATAAAACCAGTTTTCTGTTGTTTAACCAGAGGGATCCCATCATACCCATCATGGTAGTAGAGGTGCTACCCCACAGAATGGGGCATGCTGCACCTACAAAGGAGTGAGAGACATCGAAGATACCCACCGCATGGCAGTAAGAGCACTTCTTCAGGTTATGGGTTTTTTCAGAAGCAGAATCCTAACTTTTCTCAACAGCAAGGCTTCCAAAAGTGGTATCCCAGCAGGGCAGGACCTCAAGCACAGATGGACTGGTCAGATGACTGCAAAAGGTGGGCAGTGGACTCCTCTGGCCAGAAGCACCTCCATACATCAGGCTCCAAGACCTGCTCTCAATACCATGAATACAAGCTATAATGGGTTTCTGTCATCTTGGCAGTGGTGAGAACAAGCAGCACTTCATGGAGCCCACAGGAGCAGTCACAGGATGACAAGCACTATTCCAAAGTAGTGAGGATAATAACTAATTTTTGGAAAAAACTAGATGGTTATGAATCAAGTCCACAGAAAAAGTTGTTAAATTCCTGAGAAATGAGCAGTCCATCCTTTGGATAAAATAGATGGCAAAGGTGCATAAGACACATTGTGTGTATGTGTTGTCCCTGCAAGTTCCCAGAGAGCATGAGCAAAGACTGTCAGGATGTTCTCCAAACCAAGCCAAAAGTGGCTATGCCAGAATCATTAGCATTTTTATACTAAAATATGATATTAAGAAAAATCATTATAGGGTTGAGGTTGTAGCTCAGTGGCAAAGTACTTGCCTGGCATGTGTGAGGCCCTGGGTTCAATTCTCGGCACCTTATACAAATATATAAAATAAAGGTCCATCAACAACTAAAAAAAGAAAAGAAAAGCCGTCTCCCTGCTTTCTTCCTAAGGAACGTGGCCAAGTGTAGAGAGAAAGATTAATGACTCTGAGGTAGAATACTTGTGAGACTTTCCTTAATTTAAAAATTTCCCTCTTACAGATTTTGGAGTCAAGTTATAAAAAATATCAGTGTTAGGCCTCTGCAGAAGGCTGATTTAGATACTAAAATAAAATACTGTTCTAAGTATGGCAGCTTAGTGTGCATTTGCAAACACTCCCTAAAATGTCATTATGTTGTAGTAGGATTTAAAATATTGAATCATGCAGTGACCTTTCCTTAGAAGGAAGAGGTTTAACCCTGAAGCAAAATTATTGAGAGTTGCCTATATCAATTTAGAGCTCTTTGTACTCTAGCAAATGTAAAATTATTTTTCTCAGATTATGTGGTTCCCAAATTAATGACATCAGGGTAATTTAAAATTGCACATTCTGCCTCCATATTATATTGGTTAAGCCTGGATTTCTGCTTCAGTGTCTTCCTTTCCCACAGAGCCATTCAAGACACAGTACCCCCAATACAATTCTATGGCAAGGCTTTGAGCTCAGTGAAGCTAGGTACAGAGGACTCAGAACAAATGGACAAGCAAATTAATATTTAAAATACAGTAAGCTCATCTAACTTCAGGCTCCCTGTTGACTTACAAGTTGATCAGCAAGTCCCAGAAATTAGAGGCTAACTGAGCTCATGCAGAAAGGCTGTGCTTCTTTGCTTTTCTAAGCCTGTGCACAGAGCTGAGATTCAGATGTGGCTGGAGTGAAAACAAATTCAAATTTCCAAAAGGAGAAAGAGAATTAAAAACAGAGACAATAAAAGCTTCTCAAACAATGACATTGGTGGTAACAGTGACTCTCCCTTAGCAGCCTGGAGTGTTTAATATATTGAAATGGTTCATCGTCTTGCAGTGGACTTTTAATAACTCTACAGGTGAGAATCTGTGCTTTATATTTATTCATGTTGTCACTCCCCCTCAATGTATCTACACATCCTGATGTGCTTGTCTGGTAAACTTTATGGCCTGAGTGCACGCAGCCCCAAGAGCCTTGTTATTACCTTCATAAATAACCTGGTGCTCCTGCTCCCGCTAATCCCTCATGCCTTCCTGTGCCCTGCCACAGCTAGTAAGTGCTTTGCCATGATCACTGATTCATATGCATGGGCACCTGTTCCCTTCATTCAACTTGCCCTGCTAAAATAACAAGACAAAGAGACAAATGTGATTTTGACTGGATCTTGTCAAGGAATAAGGAAATCGATCTGGAAAATTCCCCTTGGGGCCAATTTATACAGACAACCAATTTTAACAACTGGGATTAATCTCTTCTTTCTTCCTCCCTTAGCCATAATACTTGGAAATAAATACAAATCATATTGAGTATTATGTTAACACATTATTGCTTTAAAATGGTCTAATATTCATGCAAATATCTACAATGAGTGAGTTGTGAGAAACTGCCAATATTATATATTTCCAAAAATTTAAAAATACACATTTATCCCCAATAATAACTTTTATAGTCTAAGTTTGATTATGCAATATTAACCTTTTATATTAGGATAATAGATATTTTAATTCTGCAATTATTTTAATGCATAGATTTCAAATGTAATTACATCATTGTTGTCATTGTGTACACCAACATATGTACAAGTTGCATGCCTGTCCCAGTACTTAGACCTGAAGGACTGAAAAACTCTGTTGTCCTAGGTACAGGCATTGAGTGAGCCCATTAGAAACCCTTCAGTCCAAATCTTAACACTGAAAGCATGGTATTTTTAAAGGAAATGCCGTAGTGTAATATATTAGCATTTCTTCATAAAATCATTACATGGAACATGCACAAAGTGGGATGTCAGAATCAAACTTAATAACTTAGTGACTGTAGCAGTTTTAGGTTGGGACTGTATTTCAAAATTCATTAAAAACCTCTAGCAATGCTACTTCAGTACCATGGTCCCATTATCCTAAATTTGGGGCTGTGTGTGCCCATGCAATACAGAGATACCTAGGTTCCACCCTGCCACTGGCATTGTGAAAGTTTGCCCACATTCCAATGTTGAAGTATTATTTGTAACTGTTGCAATATAAAATAAATTAATCAAAATGCAGGATGTATAGTCTAGATATGACAACATTCCTGGTTATAACTTTTTAAATTATGTACTAAATATTTATTATTTCTCCCAACAAATTACAGCTATCTTTGCAGAAGGCATAGAAAGTAATAATTTTCTAAACTAAGTATTTTTTCTATTAGTTTCCTTTTTTGATGGAGTTTTTAGTAGCATATGCCATTTCTGGCTTTAATGAGGATTCAGCATATTTAAAATCAAATTTTATTTTTAACTATTTTACAAAACTCTCTTTACAGATCACATAGTGTTTGAAGTTTCAAGCATATCCAAATATCTCTCATATATAATTTAGGCTGTTAGTTGTGTTTATTATACATGAACTCTGTCTCCAGACTTTGCATTAACTGTACCCCCTGCCTCAAATACTTTTTTTGGTTTCTGAAACTTTCTTATCTCCTCTCCTCAAGAAACTGGGTTAAATATCCTTTATGAGAATTACACTGCTCTGTAACTATATTTCATGCTTGCTTTCTCACTATATCTAGTCTCTTTGAGGACAAGACATTAGTATGTTCATGATTATTATCTTTGCTACTTGGCGTGAAGCTTGGCACATCATAGGTATTAAATAAGTATTTGTGGAAGAAATGGATAAAATTACCAGAAAAAAATGTTACTTAGTTTCATATTTCTTCCAAATTTAAAAGCCATTATAAATCCCATATGTAAAAATATCCACTTGTTATCTTGATGAACGCTATACTTCTTTATATAAGTGAAAAGTTTCTATTATTTGGTTATATTTTGAATTTGGGACTAGCAAAATTGGTTCTTTAGTGAGAAATCTCTAGTTTCCCTTGAAGAAAAAAATTGTAGATCATCTATTCAGACAACATGTAATTAGCATCCCATGTTACTCATTAATATAAATTTCTGAAATAGCTGGACTTACTTTTTTAAAGATTCAGAGTTTTGTGTACACTAGTTGTAGAGCTTTGAACGTGAGTAGGAAGTATGGTCCTGTGCTCCCTGCCCATGTAAGTAAACATACAATGTAAAGATTACATTAGTTAAATGTTTCTTCTGTTGTATTGCTATTTACCACCTACCAGAAACTCTGGTTATTTTGGAACCCAATAAGTATAAGTTCAATAAATTCCTGGGAGAAGCAGTACTAGAGTGCAGATCCTTAATCAGCATGTGCCCTGTGAGTGAGTGGTTAAACACATTCACGAACAATTTAATAGATGGAAGTTACTATCTACATGTCATATGCTTTCTGAAAATTAGTAAAAATGTCCTAATGGGGGTTAGTTTTCATAATGTGTCAATCTTTCAGTTAAAGTATATGTCTAAGATTAATCCATATACATTCAATAAATTTTTCAAATTTAATCTAGCAAAAGGAATTGAGAAAGATAGTGTTTGTGTGGCCTCTAAGAAGATCTTGATTCTAGAAGACATAAAGTAAAACCTCTAAAGGTCAATAATCATGAGGCTTAGTTCAGAGAATTATATTTTAGGATTTTACAGAAGTTCCTCTTCTACCAGACCCCAGCCCCAAACTGAGAGAACAACCTGTTTTGTTCTCTCCACAGTTCCTTCTTTTAATGCCTCTAGCAAAAACATTTCCTACTAACACAAAAATATTTTCCTCCTTTAGCAAGGAGCTAAACCAAGGAACCATGTCATCCACTACTGCCACTAGATTGACAGAGTGTCAGATGGTGAGTGCAGTCTTTACCTGGCACCTGAGCTCCAGGTAGCCTTTGCACACTGGTCCTCCGTGCTGCTCCAATATCCTGAGATCATGTGGTCCATCATCTCTTGGTTGTGTTCAGGTAGCCACTGTCCTTAGGTTCTCCAGTCCCTGCTCCAAGCCATACCTATTTTCATGGCCCATCTTCCCAGGAATGCTGCTACCACCTTTGCAAACCAATGAAGAACTCAGGATCCAGGATGGTACCAACTTGCCCCTAGGTGCACACTCTCAGCTCCCATAGTTCTCTGACAACAGGCACTTGTGGCCCCATGTCATATGCTGCCTCTGGGCAATGGCTGCGGCATCTGCCCAAATGGAAGCACTCAGGGCTGGGAAGAGCCACTTCCTATGCCCCCGATTTCCCTGCATGCTCTGGCCATTTCTGTTCACACCTTTACCCCACACTCTACCCTCTGCCTTTTTTTCCATTTCTCTATTCTGTGTCCTTTATTTCGTATTCCAATTTTCTTGGGCTGCCAACTCCCAAGATGCAAACATAGCTGCAGCAAGGTGCCAGGCTGAGTGACGGGGTGCAACAAGGGAAGGATAATACACACACATCACACAAGCACACAATCATAGCCTTACTCATTCCCACAAACTTATGCATCACACAAATACAGACTCACAAAAACAGTTCATGCACACAGATAAGCAAACACACAATACCTAGGTATACAGTTGGACATCTCTAAACAGATGCACATTCATTCTCATATATTCATACTCCAGGCACATGTCCTCATGCACACACAGCCATATTTGTTTACCCACACTCACAGTCCAGACATGCAAAGTCTCTCTTTAGTCTCCACAACTATAAACATTCCCAACCTCTACAGGGACCTGGAAGGTGGCTACCTATGAATCCAGAGGCAGGCTAAGCTCCAGTCTGGCCCAAGGGAGAGTGAAAAGGCAGTGAGACAACAGAAACCTGTTATCTTCCTGTCATAGAAAGCAAGGTGTGAGGAGAACCTACATGCCAAAGAAGCAGTCCACACACTCTGACCTGGAACACTCAGTAAGGGGCCTCCTGGCTCCTAGAGTTGTCCCCCAGGAGTAAGAATGTTGGGGTATGGAAGGAAGTCTTTATGGTCACAAACTAAACCTCTCCCCTTTGTTGAAGGCTGGGCTACCTTAGGCATCCACTTTCCACATCAACAACCCCCCACACTAGGCCTATCCACAGGATCTTGTCTTTCCTTTAAGATCTCCTCACTGATACCTGTACCTCCACAAAATGGGGTTTCACTCAGACACCTCAAGGTAATGTCCCCCTCTGAAGGATCCTCATGCTGCATCCGCCCCTGCACAAACTTAAAGACACCAAGGTACCCTTACCTCCAGTCCAAGACCCCCAAACTAACAGGCCACACTTCCTGCATTGCAGTTGAAGATGCCCATCCTAGGTGAGCCCACCTCTAATGTGGCAACTCCTATCGCCAAAGAGTACCTCTCCAGAAGCCGCTATCCTCAAACCCAAGGCGCCTGCACCCTCCCCGTGGGGCTCCCAGCACCTACCTCCTTTGGCTTGGGTCCCATAGATGGCGGCTTTCAACTCTGGAGGCAGCAGGTCCTGCATCCCAGCTGCAACATCATTGGCTCCTACACTCCAGCAGCTCCGGGGCTCTATCGGCAGTGTTGGTGGCTCCTGAGTTCTGGACACCATCACCTCTGTAGCGTTAGATTCTGCGCTCTCGTGGCAGTGTCACTGGCTCCAGTACTCCAAGGGCTCCCGCTCTCCCTGGGCGGCAGCAGCGTTGGCTCCTGCACTCCAGAGGCTCCCTTGAACCGCATGCTTTCATGCTCTGGTGTGGCGTCGGCGGCGGAAGCAGTGGCTCCTCCTCCCATGATTTGGGGGCGGCTTTGGCTCCTGTGCTTTAGCTAAGTCAAGGGCTCCTGCACTCCAGCCACTCTGGTGGTCCGGCAGGGCCAGGGGCTCCCAAGCTCTGGCGGCAGCATTGGCTCCCGCACTGCAGCGGTTCCTACACCTCTAGCTGGCTTCAAAGCTCTAGTTGAAGCAGCGGCTTTGTCTCCTGCACTTTAGAGGCGCCATTAGTTCTTGCGCTCCGCAGCTTCCTGGCAGAGGCGAGGCGGTGGCAGCTCCACCTCCTCCTCTCAAGTTCTGGAGGTCTCCTGGTCTGGTGGACTTGCTAATGGACAAGCGCAAGGGTTCTGCCCTCACACAGGGGGCTGGTGGCAGGAGCAATTCCTAAATTTGGACCAATAGGATCGCTACTTCTTCCAAATCCTTAGTAGCATAAATGTGAACCAAAGGGGTTGACCCAAGAGGTATATAAACGCCTAGCTGAGCGCTCTCCCTTGGAGAGTTACGTGGGCTGCTGGGAGTAGGTTGCATTGTCTGAATTCAGAAGCCGGGAACCCTGTGATAAGTGTCTGTGGTTGGCTGCAACATTGGTGGGCAGAGTCTCCCATCATCAAGCTACTTGGCCCAGAGTCCTGCCACTTACTAGGAACCCACCCACCAAGACAAGCAGAAAGCTCAACTTTCACTACTGGGAGCTCTTAGCGAAGTATGGGTGCTTATCCATATAAATCAATATAAATGAGGATATAGTTTATTTTCGTATAATTTTACACGTTGATTTTTCAAAGTAAAAAAATTGGTTTAAAAATTAGACATGTTTAACTAATTAAAACAAATTTAATTTTTTTAAAAAAAAATTAGACACAGGCAATATATGGGGACACATTTCTATAATCCCAGTTATAAGGAGGCTGAGGAAGGAGTATTGCAAGTTCAAGTTCAAGGTCAGGGAATTTTAGGTAGACCCTACTTCAAAAAAATTTTTTTAGACCTTTATTTTGTTATTTATTTTTATGTGGTACTGAGCCAGTGGCTCACATGTGCGAAGCAAGAGGTTTATCTATCTAGCTGAGTCACAACCCCAGGCTGGATGTGAAGCTCAGTGGTAGAAGGCTTGCCCAGCATGTGTGAGACCCTGGATTCAATTCCCAGCCCTGGGAAAGTGAGAGGTGTGCAGGCACATGCGCACACACGTATGCCCAGGAATAGAAATGCAAGAAATAAATGTATGGTATAATTATAGATGTGGAAGAGTTTACGGTATTATAAATTTGTAACCTTTAATAAGAGTAAAACTAGAAGAAAGTTATGGTCAGCATTAAAAATTTTATGGAATGACAAAACTTTTGAATCAATTCAGAAACATTGGCATTCTTGCCAATATAAAATGCCAGTTATGTGGCTTTCCACATAGGGTCACACTACCCTGCTTATCTTGACATTGATATATCTCATTTTCTGTGGCTCTCCACCAATAGCCCAGCAACATTGAGAGTTCTAATATGAATATAACACAAGTTCTTATATATTTCATTTGCTTTGTGTTATATGCCAGTATAGAAACCAATTTTCAGCTCTATGTACATTGCACAATATGAGTTGTGCCCTCAGAGAATAACAGAGTCCATGCAGAAACTAGTACCAATGCACCTAATGTCACCAATAGGAACCATGTTTTGTGGCTTTTCACATAGGTCCAAGCAATCCTGTAAATCCTGAAAATGTATAATTTCAGTTTCATGTGAATTCCATATAAACCACAAATATTTTCCCTTATCCTGTAGGAACACTCCATTCTCATCATATAATCACCCTGCTTCAACGACTCGATCAATGCATCCTGACTGGAATGCCTACTATATTCTTCATCCTCAATGCCACAGTTTCCGACAGCTCTTGATTGCAGGTATGTTGACTTTAATCCCTGACACCTATCCTTATTCATCCTCTCCAGAGGCCTTTATGGTTGCTTTTCCCTTTCAGTGGAATGTCCTTCCTGACCCTCTTTTCCAAAACTTCTTCTTCATCTATGAAATCTTAATTTGATTGTGATATTTCTGATAAGTTTTTTGACTCTCTTGACATTATTTATACTATTCTGTAATTGACACTGAGCATTCTTAAGAGTCTTATTATAAGTATAACTTGACCATTATTTGTGTCTTTTACAATTAATATCTGTTTCCTACATTAGAATAAAACTTCACTAAGGGACTCTTTGTCTAGGCTTTAACTGTGGGTGTCAGACATTAACATCAATTTTAATATGTGGCATCATATCCAAAGCATCTGGCAGTGTCGGCCATGTACTAATAACATTCTTTATACTCATCTGGCCAATTAAATTAATTATTATATGATTTAGGATAATAAAATATGAAGTGTGATATAGTAATTTGGGGTTATTTAAATACTATATTTATGAAGAAACTTATAACATTTAATGTCAGAATACTATATGATGTTTGAAGTACAGTCAGTCCTGAATACCTGTGTGATATGTAGGAGTAGATTCAATCAATTATGAGTTTTAAGACATCTGGAAATAAATGAAATCTTAACTATACATGTACACACATTTATTCTTGACACTAGTTCCTAAACAATATTGAAAAATATATTTTGTTGAGATATTATATGTAAAAATGACTGAAAGTATACAGGAAGATATGCAATAAATAATACAAACATATAACACTACTGTATATAATAGATTTGAAACCCAGCAGATTTTAGTGTGTGTGCGTGTTTGGGGTGGGGCTTAGAATCACTCTCCCATGAATACAGAGGGACAACTGTGCACTACAAGACAAGGAAAGGTGGCTGTTTTTCCATCATAAATACCATTGTTTGCATTAAATGAAAATAGAATAAACAGAATTGTATATCATTTACTTATTTAGGATGCTTATGCTAAAAGAGGGCTTTTTCAACCATGATCCTCAAATATTAATTAAGGTCACGATTTGACCCAGCAAAAACTTAACTGAAAAAATGTACCATAAATGTATTCATATCTATAATCTGTTCAATACCCTGATTTTCATAATTTATGTCTTTTTGTACCTCTTTACATTTTTGCTTAAAAGCTTATTTTCTAAAATTCCTATTAGTAAACTTTATTTACATTAATATCCAAAATTTCAACAAAAATGTCTTCTCTTTGTCAATTTTCTCTTTGAATCTAGTTCCAAAATTTTAGAAGTCCACTCTCCTGCCTCTCCTCCCCCTCCTACTCCTCTTCATTTTTTAGAAATTATTGTGCTGTACTCTCTTGGTGAAGATAAATACTTAGTAAAAGATGAGGCTTTAAAAATGTTTTGAACAAATAATAATAATAATAATATGTAAAAAAATAAAAATAAAATGAAAACGTGACTAAAGATTTTTTAAATCATTTCAAGAACACTGAATAGTGGTAGTAGCTCTGAATACATATTTTATGCATTTTTACATATTTTAGGCTTTCACAAATATTCATGAGTTAGGATCACAATCAGAAATCAGATATTGAAGACTAGTACTGTCTTTGAAAGGAATTTGTGCAGAAACATGAACGAAGAAGAAGCTTGTCTTTGCTGGATAACAAAAAAAGCCATACTCTAGCTTTATTCCCATCTCTTGTTATTTAATATAAAATGATTGTTTTTAAACTTCTAGGTAATATGCTTGAATGATTATATTTAGATGTAATTCTAATTAGATTGAATTCCTTATTAAAAATAAATAAAACTGCCATGATTCTAGAGATTGAGTTAAAGGAAAGCACAATTGGAAATTAATTAAATACTTTTTCGAACTTTTATCATTCAGTAAGGGCATCCAAAGGGATAGCTTTCAAACACTATTACAGCTCTGGATCCAATAGTCAACACATCCCTGTTATTGTTTCTCAAAAACCTCAATTTACTCATAATAAATTCATTAGTATAATACGGAGAAAGCTATCAGGAACTCCAGGAGGCTTCACATCACATGCTTTTGCTTCTGTGGTGAACTCAGATGGAGTCAGCACACAGAGCACTGTAACCCTGGCTGCATCTTCAAGAAAACCTGATGCCTTAGCCAGGCTGGAGGGAGAGTGTGAAGCTGCTTTGTCACCATTGAGGACAAGCACTCTAACCTCTAAGTCCTGCTTAACTACAGTGATGAATGTTTTTCTTTCTTTTACCAGGCACTCACAAGAATTACAGTTAAGTGTTAAGTAACTTTTATTATTCCAATTTTGTTTTGCTTTTTAAAAGCATCTTGAAATCCTGATAGAGTTGCCATAATTTTGATCCTATAAATTTGTGATTGTGTTGAATTATTTAACTTGAATCATAATTTCTAAATTCAAGCCTTTAATAAAAAAGAAAGATAACCGATAACACAATATTTAATCAATGATTTAGTTATCATATTGGAAATTAAAATTACACACAGTTTAAAATACTACAAAACATAAAATAAAAAATGACCAAATAACACTTTACATTACTAGGAAAATATTTCACTTTCAAGGTCAACATTTAAAGTTGCCACATATTTTTTTCCATTAAAATATTTTTAAAAATTTAATTAATAAGAAATGCATGATAGGGCTGGGGATGTGGCTCAAGCGGTAGCGCGCTCGCCTGGAATGCGTGCGGCCCGGGTTCGATCCTCAGCACCACATACCAACAAAGATGTTGTGTCCGCCGAGAACTAAAAAATAAATATTAAAAAAAAAATTCTCTCTCTCTGTGTCTCTCCTCTCTCACTCTCTCTTTGAAAAAAAAAAGAAAAGAAATGCATGATATATTTAGTGTAATATATAGTATTTCTGCTTTATATATTGTAAATACATGTAATAAAAAGAAAAATAAGTGCAAAGAAAAATTTAAGGGTTTAGAAAATCTAAATGGAAAATCAAAATATTTTTCTTTAAATGGGCATATTGAAAGATACTGGTTTGCCATTGACAAAATTAGATGTTAAAATTGACATTTATCTTTAAGGAAAAGTAAATAATGGGAATTTGATTTCTCACTGCATTTTATTAAGCAGAAAGAATTTAATCTCTATTTCTATAATTATAAGAGATTATAATTAGAAATTCATTGTATCAATTAATCTTCAAATAACCTTATATTACTATTACTGCATCAATTTACATCTGAGGAAATTGTCAAATTTGCAAAATAATTTTCAAGAGTCTCATGTTAAGATATACAAATAAAAATTGAAGCAATGTTGCAATTTTAAATTAAATTCAACTATTGATTGTCAGAAGTACATTTTACCCTAACCATTGCAAAGTGTGAGATATTTCTATAGAATTGTGACATCATTTTAATATTTCTATCATGATGCATTACACACATGAGATATCTCATCATCCATCATTATGTTCATTTAATTTGAGTTATATTTTGTTTTACCCACAAATAGCTCTCTGCTCTCTCATGCCAGGGTTAGACTGTTTGGGAGACACGGAGATGGAGTGACAGAAAAGAGCACCTGGAGCTTCCCCCAGCAAAGGTGGAAGAAAAGCTTCTTACATGAGACCTTCAGGCCCAGGCCCTGAAAGTATGGAGAAAAAGCTTCACTTAGAGGTAGCCTTAGGAGGGTTTAGGCAAGAGGGGTGGAAAATACCATCTTAGTGGAAAATAAGATAGTAGACAGGGTGTGGTCTTGAGCCAGAAAGTAGAGGGGGTGATCTAATAAGACAGGCCTGCCATGAGGAATAAAAGGGAATGGACAGGGAGAAGGTCAGACTTTGTACAATGAATCTGTCTTTGGGGATTAGTAGAGTGGGCAGGCCAAGATTGTGGGGTTGGATGTCCAATACAAAGGATATGATATCACATAGACAGAATTAAGGGGTCCTGGATGCCCAGTGGAGTGCAGCTGTGTACAGGAGTGATGTGGAGCTGCTAGCAGGAAGTAGCCCAGGGGGTTGAAGACCCTCTTCTTGGCTGTATAGGTCCCACATATGGCAGGGAGTTGGTCAGCATGTGAGGTATTGACTGAAGGGCCAGAGAGCACCCCTGGGAATGAGGTAGGCTATATGAATGAGACTAAATCAGCTCTTAACACCCCTGTATCCCAGATCAGCCCAGGTCCATGTATCAGAATGCTGAATGGGACTCACTGTGTGCCAGGCCCAACTGGGCTGACCTGGGAACTCTGGTTTCCGTCCACTCAGCAGTTCCCCAAGGCTACTTAGGAAGGTCTACCAATAGCACCTGCCTCCTGGCCCCACTACCTGTGTCTGGCTACCCTAAGGAGGGTCATCAGGGGCCATGGGAAGCCTCCATCAGAACCAGGCATCAGACTGCCATCAAACAAGGCAGGTCAGTGTCACCATCATTTCAGTCTCTATCCTCCCACACCAGGGCAAGGATATGGATTCCACCCAGAGATAGGGAAGACTATTAGACTTAGCTGGTAAGGCTGGAAGCTATGTGAAAAGGGTAGGCAAGAAGTGGCCCTGAAACAACCTCTGCAGAGATGGCCATTCTTAGAGCTGAGAACTTGCTGGGGTATGCATATGAGAGGGGAGACGCATCTCTAGAGTACAGCTAACTTCCTATGGCCAGTATAAGAGGCCAATGCAGGTTTGAATAAATAAATTATAGTGCATTTTCTGGAAGGGATTCCACACACACTAGTAAAGCGTGATGAATAAGAATAGTTTCAAATGTGCAAAATGTTTAAAATATAGTGACAAAGGAAGAAACTTCAGCACAAAACACACAGTGTAGTGGGATCCAGCCAGACCCACATACTCCAGAGATGATGTAGAGAGATGCAGAGGTGTAGGACTGTGTGCCCATCCTGCTGGCTGGGCTTCCAGTGCTGGCTCTGTGACTGCCTGTCCTTTAAAGCACTTAACCCAAGGTGAGGATCACTTTCCTTCATTTGTCTGGTTCAGAGTTGGCCTGAAGGCCAGAAATGAATAGAAAAATGAGTAGATGGTGGTGAGTAAATGCAAACATCTAGAATTTGGACACAAAGAGGATGCTAGTGACCTTGATTAGGGTGTAGGTGCAGCTAGCTACAGGGCAAGGACACTAAAAGGTGCAGAGACTGGCCCCTGAGAGAATTCTCATGGGGCTGGAGAGGAGACACAGTGCACAGTTCTTAGGACTTATACCATGGGTGGCTACAAAAGGTTGGGCAGACTTGCTTAAGGGTCAGAGGTCAGGGCCCACCGGGCTAGGTACCTAGAAGCATGAACTTCACTGACCAGGCACAACCAAATACCTAGGGCCCTCAGTAACCCTATGACAGGGTTGGAGTAGGTATCACTTGCTCATATACTCCCTCCACTACACACACACACACACACACACACACATACACACTCATATTCATTCTCTCTCTCTCTCTCTCTCTCTCTCTCTCTCTCTCTCTCTCTCTCCCCCCCTCTCTCTCAGTGCCTTCCTCCTCCTGACCCTTCTTCCAGATGCACAGACTGAGAACTCCTGAGGAGAAATTCTAGACCACAGGCCCAGGACTGCACAAGGGCTCATTCTGCCTCTCTACTATCCTGGCTTTGCCCGCTGGACCCCTCTTGGTGCTGTAGTGGCTGCCATAGGCATCCATGCCACAAAGCCAGAATTTCAAGCCAGGGCAGGAGCAAGGGGAGGGGGAGATTCTCAGGATTGGGCAGCAGAGTGAGGGTGAGTCCAGGGCCTGAACAGTTTGGGAAGGCTTGGTTCCACAAGCCATGACCCTCACAGACAGCTTATCACTTGCATCAAACAAGGGCAATAAACTGTGCCCCTCTCTTCTGGGTGGACTCCTGGAATCTCCTCATCCTCTTTGCCCAACTCATCTTCTACCCACACATATTCACCACCCCCATTCCTGATAACAAGTCTGTCCACAGAATTCAGGGCACACCAATGCCATTGGCTTCCCAAACTCTTAAATTCAGAGCCCACTTCAATTCCTTATCCAATGGTAGGTGTGGGTACAAAAGAGAAATAGGAGCAAGATAAAAAGAAAACTGCTACACAAAAGGCCTGCCAAGAACTTCAGACACTTGCCAACAATGAGCTCCTAACTCCCAGGGAACCAGTGTGTCCAAGGAAATAGATGCTCATAATTTCTAAGACATTGCTGGAGGGAAATGAGACAGAGCATCTTGTACCACAGTTAGAGGTGGAAAAATGGTTTATCAAGGCTTCAGCACTGAGGGGACTTGGGTTCTGATGTACACATAGGTGACCAATTTGTGGCCTGAGAACATAATGATTCCTTAAAGTGTGTGGCACAGAAGGTCACCTGCCATCTTCCTTTGGTGACAGGGAAGTCATTATTTATTGGGAGTATTTCATTCAATTGTGGATATTAGCAGTAAAACTAGGTCCTGTATTGAGACTTTCTCTGTGAGGCAGTGACTAGCAGGGTTAGAGATCCAGCCACTCTGTGACCATGAATGAATGGTGAGTCTATGGCCCAGCCCCACCCTACCGGCTCATGCAGTCCCTGAGCTCCAGTATCTTTAATCTACCATGGAAGTTAGCAGGGTTGGGGCTCAGGGCCTATGGTCATGCCTGTGTCACCATGGGCAGGGGCTGTGGAGGGGTCTCAATGAGTGCCCCGCCCCTGTGGGAGTTTTCTGTGACTGCTAAAATAGATCACTGCACTACAGTGGCTCAAAAAAACATGCATTTATTCTGACACAGGCCTGGAGGTCAGAAGTCCAAAATACATCCTGGGGATCTAGAACCAAGGTGTTGGGAGGCCAGGCTCCTTCTAGGGACTCAGGAAGAGACCATTGCCTGACCTTTTCCAGCTCCCAGAGGATACCACATCCCTGGACTCCTTATCCATTCCTCTAATTTCAAAGCCAGCTGTGCAGCATCTACAAATCTATTTTTCTGACTTTCTCTGCCCCTCCCCCTATCTCCTCTTCTCTTTCCCTCTCCCTCTTCTATCTTCTCTTCTTTCTCTTTCCCTACTCTCTCCCTCATCTCCTTCCATTCTCACATTCTTTCTCTTATACTGACCTCCCACATCCCTCTTTCCCCTACCTTGGACCATCCAGATAATTTGAGAAAATCCTCCATCTCAGGCCCTTAACATCATCCCCTGGGCAAAGTCTCTGTGATTACAGACATTCACAGGTTCCAGGATTCGGAAGTACTATTCTTAGGAGCCCTCATTCAGTTGAGCTCAGCTTTGATCCTAATTCCCTGGGGATTAGAGCAGATTTCACCTCAATTCTTCTCCCTTTATATTTCTGTCCATCCCCAATCTGGGTATTTCTGGGGCTAGCCCAGGCTCATCCCTGCCCACATACCTGGTCTTCCATAGTCCCTACTTTGTCTAGGATCACAGGTAAGGAACCATGATTTTAGTCATATCTCTGAGACATTTCCTTCCCATGACTCCCTGGGTCTACTTCTCTGTCACCAAACTGCCCTTGGAGGAAGATCTTATGAGGATCTTCAGTCTATGATGGAGACACCATGGCCCAGAGTCTCTGGGTGATTTGTCTGTCAGAAGTAGATCACTGGGCTGTCATCTCCCTACTCATACCAGTATCAGCACATCTCCAAGGACTCCTGGACTCCATGCCCTCCCTTCCCACCTCAAGCCCAGAATTTCTGGTCACGTCCTCTCTCCACACTTCCCATGGCTCTGATGGCCTTCAAGTGGCTTCATCCAAGGATCCTCTCACTTTCCTCCTCTGTTGATCTTGACCCTGAACACTCCATGCCACTCTCACCATCTTGAAACTCTTCACCCTTCTGGACTCCTCTCTTTGGTCCTCTATGCTGGTGCTGCCCTATCAGAACTATTGGGAACTGGCTCCTTGTGTACTCTGGGCCTGTTGCTTCTTTGCCTGCTCAATCTCTTAGCCTTGCTGGGGATTGATGGCTGCTGGAAACTGGTAATTTGGCTCTCCTTGTGGCAGCCCTGTGCCAGGATGGGCTTACCATTCTGAATTCCCACTGGAGGCAGGCACCCAGTGACAAGGGCTGTGTCTCCAGCAGCCTGTCCTCAGAGGTTCAGTTGGGTTCTGGACTGGACCTTACTGAGCCCTCAGTGTTTGCTGTTTCACTGTAAAGTTGCTCCCAGTTCTGCTGCAGGTATGATCTCACCAGCCATGACCTGTCAACATAGTGACCTTGGCTGAGGGTTGCTTTCAGGGAAACTCTGAGCTGGTATCTGACATGTTTTATATCATGTGATCCAGACCATTTGGAGGCAGATGTCATATGTCATGCAGTCAGGGAACAGACTCTGGCTACAGAGATATTTGCTCAGGACTGCAGCAGGCAGGAGAGCTGGACTTCAAACCCAGGTTTGTGGTTTCAGAGCTTCCAAGGCCCTGCCTGGACCACTATATGCACTTGAGCACCAATGCTGCTCTGAGGGGGCAGGTTAGTGTCAGGTTAGGCCTTAGCCCACAGGATGTTCAAAGACTCGCTGTCTCCAGGTCACAAGGAAAGGGAACCCATGCCTGTTCCCATTCCCTTCCACTGAGGCAGGTTGCTGTTTGTGCTTTGTGAAGCTGTTGTGGAAGCCACATCTGTTTCCCTGTGACAGCCAGGTGTGATTCCTAACTGCCCCTGCTGTGGCCTCTCTACCTTGGCACCCCACTAAGGGCCTCCTACCCTGCCAACCGGCTCTAGGTGTCTCCCCAGTCTCTTCCACTGCTGTGGCATGGTTTCTTTTCTCCTTCATTCTGGACAGTGCTGGAACACGGACCCTGCCTTGGTTTATTGTAGCTACACCTTGTGGGGCCTCCCATGCCCAGTTGTAGGTTGAGAAGGCAGATCACAGAGGCTGAAGTGAGCAGGGCATCTGGGCCTACTATCCCCTGATGTGAGGGCAGGAAGGGATGTTGAGAGCAGTTCCCTTTGGGAGTCAGGCCTCTCCCCAGAAGGAACCACTTTATTGTTTATTGCTGGGATTAGTCTTTATCTGGAGCCCAGCTCAGCTGCCCAGCATAATGACCTAGTGCATGAGGGGTCTCTCCATGGCTTCCATTCTGTGCCCCTTTCCCCCTCCAGGCTCCTGCATGTACCCTGGGCTCCACTGCCTTGGGTGTGAGTCTTTTAGGAATTGAGGAGGAGTATCAAGGCCAAGAGGCCAGGCTCAGTGCCCACTCCCTCCCCTTTTTGGGAAGGCTTGGGTGCACAGCCTGTAGTGTATGGAGGGTGTGGTAAGCTGCCAGACCCTCCCAAGACTCCCATCTTCTTGTGCTATTTCCTTTTGTTGTTGCTTTGGCCTTGTAACACTGGCTGAAGCTGTGCCAGGCCCAGGCCTCAGTGCTGCATGTTGGGAAGGGTAGGTTAAGTGGCAGGGCTCTTTATAGAGAGCACCTTCTTGGCCTTCTGAAACTGGTCTTAATGGCCTCCTGGACTTTGAGAGAGGGCCAGTGCTCCTGGTCCTGCCCTATCCACTAAAGAGGCAAAGGGGACTAGATCTCTGGAAAGCAAACAGAGTTTGGAGGGGTCTGCAGGCTTTGGGGTGTGCTGCTTTCTGGCTGTTCACCCCTTATCTTGATGGGCTTATGAGCTAAGATCTGAGCACTGGGATGGGCTTGGGTAGGTTTTCCAGCAGGTGGACTTCAACAAATGACCCGGCTGCATGAGCTCCAGGCCCATAAACTTCTCTGTAGTCCTGAAACTATCGAATGTCAACTTGCAGGAAAAAGCATACAAGGTGAGTTGCCCTCTAAGTCTCTGTAGATGGGCCTAGGGCTGTGCTGCATTGAGGTCACAGCAGGACCTCAGAGGGCATTGAGGTGGATGGGAGGGTCCTGCCATCCTATGATGTTTGGGTGTGGACCTTCCTGGTTCCCTGGGTTGGAGACCAGTGGATTCATAGTTCTAGCCCCCATGAGCCTGAGTGTGGCTGGGAGGTGTGGACACTTCCTTGTGGCCCCCACCCTGGACCTGGAGCAGATTCATCAGCCTGAGTGGGAGGACTCTGAGCATCTGGGCCCCATCCCCTGATGAGCTTGGTCCTTCCCTTCTGCCTCAGGATGGCCTAGTGGAGCAGCTGTATGACCTCATGCTGGAGTACCTGCAGGGCCAGGCCCACAGTATTGCCTTCCCTGAATTGGCACTGCCTGCTGTTTTACAGCTGTGTACCCAATGGTTGGCTCCCTCCCCAAATCCCCTGGGGGCCTGCTTTATGATGGACTTCGATTATCTTTTAATGGACTCAGTGCCCTTTGTACACAGGAACTGAAAGGAAGTGTCTTTGTCCCAGCTTCACAGGGCTAGTAGCAGAGCCTGATCCTTTATGGTCTCCACACAGGCACCGCCTTGTAGCTGGACCCCTTGGACCACAATGTGTGGTACTAGTCTTGGGGGTGTAGGAGATTATCAGTCACTCAGCAGGTTGGGACAGGTCTGGATGGCTCACCAAGGATCCTAGCATCATGTTGGTCCATTGAAAGGCTTTCTAAGCCTTCCAGGGACCAGACCAGCCGCCTGCAGAAGTCTTTACACTGGGGGGGTGGGCTGGTCCCTGACTGGTTTCCTATTTGGTCCTGGGGCTGGGGTGGGGGTTTCTCTCTGCTTCTCCCATGAGAGTATGGCTCTCTGTCTGCTGTTCCCTGTCTCAGGCCTGCACCTCTCATGGGGGAGGGTCAGTGCTGCTGCTCACAACTGAGCTACATCTGAGGCCCATCCAGACAGGTTTTGTGTGTGTGTGTGTGTGTGTGTGTGTGTGTGTGTGTGTGTGTGCATGCAAGGCTGCAGTCATATAGTTGTGCACACATGCATAGTCACTTGCTGTTCTTTGGCACTTTGCAGTGGCCTGGGTCCCAGATAGGAGTGCCTGGCAGTCAGGAAGCTTCTGCTGGATTCAAAGGTCTCAGGGATAGGGGACTAGAGTAGGGGTAAACAGGTATTTTCAATAAGTGTTCTTGGATTCATGGTTGCATGGTTTCTCAGTCTGGCTACTGGCCTTTGGCCACAGTAGAAAAGCAGCCACAGAAAGCTCATTGCATGTGAGAGAATGAGTGCAGCTGTTGCCAGAAGAGCTTTATTTACAGAGATGGGCAGGCTGGAGAGCAGCCTGATTTCATCTGTGGCCCACTGCCCACTTGTGTGCACTTGGGCTCTGGACCTCCCTGGAGTTGCCATGAGGTTTTGATGGGCCCTGGACTTCCTGTCTGCCTGCTGGGTTGATTGCCCCCCACTTCTGCAGCTCAAGTCCTTCCTCTGGGAGGGCAAGGTGGCCAACTACTGCCGGCATATGCGCCAGTTGTTGGAAAAGGTGCAGGAGAATGCAGAGCACATCTGCAGTCACCTCCAGAGGGTCTCTTTTGGTGTCTCTGACCAGCTTGCAGTGGTCAGTAGGGAACTGGTATCTGGAGTGGGGGTGGTGCTGCTTGAGGGCACTTGTCAGGGAACGGCTGGGTTTGAGGTTTGCCCATAGTGGGACATGACTCTGAACTGCCCCACCCCTAGGATGCTTGGGAGAAGCAGGCCTGAGAAGAGGGGACACCACTCACCAGGTACTATAGCCACTGGAGGAAGCTGAGGGACCGTGAGATACAGCTGGAGATCAGTGGCAAAGAGCGGGTACATCTGGGGTGCCAAGGGAGCGGGTGGATCAGCTAGATTCAGATCTTGCACATTGGCATGACTTTTAGGACCAGGCAGAGATTTGATGGGGATGACTTTGGTGGTGGTGTGGGTGGGGCATCGGAGGACTATGGCTCTTTGAGGAGGTGGTGATCCTATAGGTTGGTGTCAGGAGTTGTCACAACCAGGCATCTCCCAAGGGTAGGGGCCTTGGAGGGAATGGAGTGGCTACACATACTTGTCACACAGGCCAGCCTGTGGACCCCGGGAAGGCAGGTAGAAGAGGCAAGAAGGGCTTTAGATCTTGACCCTGGGCATGGCTGTGGCTATGAGTTGGGGTGACTTGAGAGACTACTTCTTGGAGTAGCATGCCACCAAGTTGCTGGTTGTCCTGGGAGGGATGCTACGGATGTGGGAGCAGAAAGGTTGTCAAGTAGCAAGTGGCCAAGCAGGGTGCTCCTGAGGGCTGCTGGAGGCTTATGATGGAAATAGTGTTGGCCTCTCTGATCCCCCTGCCCATGCCTACCTACTCCTCTGGTTCTGATTATTCCAGCTAGAAGATCTGAACTTCCCAGAGATCAAACGGCAGAAGATAGAGGACAGGTAGAATGAGGACAGGAAGGAATTTAAAGACCTCTTTGACCTGGACAGTACTGAGGATGAGGAGACCACAGACTTTTGGGAGAGAGGTGGGGGCTGCCCCTGCTGAAGCATGTGCTCCTGGAGATGGGGAGGGTGTGGATGGCTGTGGGACCTCACAGCCAGAGGGGTTCCCACCTCAGTGTTTTCTGTGCGGATTGCTAAGCATGCCTACTTCTAACTATTCTGTTTGGTCTTCCACCTGCAAGTGGAGAGAAGGGTGGTCCTCTAGCTTGTGGCTTACCCTCCTGTGGACCTCTGCTGGTTGTCGCTGGGTGGAGGGGGGCTCATCATGGACTCTTCTCGGTTCACAGAAACACCTGGGTCCCTGAGAACTTGGCAGGAGCTCAAAGAGGAAGAAGATGATAAGGACCACCAGGATGAGGAGGATAGCAGCAACTCAGAAGGTGAGTGGTTCTTGGGGTAAGGGATCTGGTCCTTAATCCCATCTGGCAACAGAGCCATGGGAGGGCAGCCCCAAGCCCGGCCCACTCCTCCCTGGGGTACCCAGCCAGCTGCTCTGTTCTCATGGGCTCTAGCAGCCAGCTTATAGTGCACCAATAAATTAATTAATGCTGTGATTAATTAGTGATGATTAACCTCCAAGACTGCTTCCTCCCGATAAGTAGAATTTATGTAGCCTTTTCTCTCCCTGCAGATGGAGGCCCAGACGCAGAGGCGGGGCTGGACCCTGGTGAGCTGTGGCAGCTGGCCCAGGGGCCCCAGGATGAGCTAGAGGATCTGCAGCTCTTGGAGGAGGACTAAGGGTCTCCTGCAGTGCCCCAAAGGCCCTGAGGCCAGTGTCTGTGCAGCAGGAGGGCAGTAGACAGTGGACAGGGCTTTATTGTCACAGCACGACAGACCAGATGAACCAAGAGCTGTGCTGACCTGGGCAGCAAGAGCCAGCCCTATGCAGGAGGCTCATCCTGCTGCCAGGTCACAGCAGCCTGCTCCAGAAAGGTGGCTCCCTGGTTCCTCTACTCCTTTGTCTTTGGTTTGTCTGTGGACCTCTGCATTTACCCCCAGAAAGTTTTTGAAAACTCATTCAGTCTTTTTAAGTCACATTTTTTCCTTTTAATAATTCTTGGTGTTTCTGCATCCAAAACTGAAAGGGAGAAAGCTGTGGGGGAGGTACCACTGCATCCTGTGCTGGGACTGTGGGCAGCCTGCTGGCCAACTCAACACAGAGACTGGGTGGCATCTGGGGCCCCTGGGAGTATTGCTGCTGTTCCATTCTCTGGCTTGGGTGAGGCTTGGCTAGTGGGTGGGTGGCTCCTCCCATAGGAGGAGTTGGCTGTTTGTGGGGACAGGGGATGCACTCTGGAGGTAAGCTCCTGTTCAGGAGCCTGCAGGGTTGGCGGCTGCAGAGGCAGAGCCACAGGGAAGCTGGCCATGTAGAAAACTCGGCCCAGGCGCTTGGCCACCTATAAAGAAAAGCCTGGATGGGTGCCTGCCAAGGACATTGGGTGATTTCAAAGAGCCTTTATGCCCTCTGCCCACTGTCCATGCTTACCTGGGCCCGGATCTTGAGGGTGGGCCCCAGCTTCAGCCCCATAGTCGTCAGCAGGTGCTCCTCTGTCAGCAGGGGCAAGGTCTCCCCATCAATTCCTTGTTCTCTGAATATCTAGAGCAGGGATAGGGTCAGGCCTATCAGTCCTGCCCAGCAAAGGCCCAGAGAGCAGCCAGGGAGAGTAATCAGGCTGTGTAGCTTTCAGGGAGTAGTCAAATGAAGGAATCCCCTTTTGCTTTGGGCAGGGGCTAGCATGAGGCAGGAGCAGGTGGGGCTTAGGGGTGTAGGGAAGGGAGAGGAGGGCAAATGACAGGCCCGCTGTGCGCCCAGGTCAGCTCTGCCTCACCAGAGCATACTCCCCACAGCCAGACAAGCCCCCAATGAAGCTGCAGACATCATCCACAGTCCACTTGCTGACGTCCTCAGGGGATGTGGCCGCCTCCCCGTCAGCGAAGAGTCCCCCCATGGTGCCTAGGTGTGAGTGGGTGTCACTAGGGCTTTGTTCCTCCCATCCCATACCCCCACCTGTCTGCTGACCTTTGCTTGCCTTAGTTGCTTAGAGACATGCAATCCATGACTTAAGATTTTTCGACTGTGGAGGTCTTGCACTCCCTCCCCGTGCAAGACCTCCAAGGGTGGCTGGCCTGGGTCTCCACACCCACCTGTGTGGAAGTATGGGCTGACCGAGTAGGGGAAGCCCAGGGACAGAGGAAGGGGCAGGGTGGAACGCCAAAGAAGCCCCTTTCCCTCAGTGCTGGTCCCTCCTAGGGCTTGACTTGGGGTGGAGCCCCGGCCCCCTGACGGTGCTATCTCCAGGTCCTCTCCATCTGAGTCCTTAGGGGGGGCTCTTCTGAGACATCTTGAGCCCAGAGCCCAGATGCGGTTGTCTCCTTGGATTCACTGGGCCGAACTGAGGCAGAACTAGGGCCCCCCTTCTGCAGTGCTCTGCCAGCAGGCTCCCGGGGCGAGGTTGGAGGCTCCGGACCAGAGACACCCTGTGAAGGCAGGGCCAGAAGCGGCGCGGAGCTATGTTTCAGCACCAGCATGGCCCCGTGCCTCTGCAGCTCCTCTGTACTGTCTGGGGCACACAGGGCCGCTTCAGGCGCCAGCAGCTGTGGCCGGTGTGTGTTCTCCAGCTCTTTCTGGCGAAGCAGCTCCGGGGTCATCTCTAGCCTAGGCCAGGAGTAGTAGGATCAGCTTGAGCGCTAGTGCCACCCACCTCCCCTCCCGGCTTTGGCCGCACCTACACCTACCAGGCCAAGTTCTGTTTACGCAGGAGCTTCTGCTGCCGAGCGAGCATCTCCGCCTGGGGGGGGGGGGGCAGAAAGCTGTACCCTGTGGAAAAGGGACAGACCAGGGCCAAGTGGTCAAATGGCGCTGGCCTGATGAATTGGCCCTCTGCACCACCTTGGTCCATCCTCAACATTAATGGGCGACCTTACAGGACCAGTTTCAATGAGCGTACCCATAGGACATAAAAGACGTGCACACCTGCCTATTCCTTACCTGGAGTCTGGCACAGAGCCGATGGCACCCCCAAGAAAGGGGGCCTGAAATGGGAGCCCAGGACGATGTGGGGGGCATTCTGGGGCGACAGCAAAGGGGTCAGCTGCAACAGCTCCCTGCGAAAGGCAGGACTGAGGGGCGTGCGTGGCTTGCCCGGCCCCCTCCGCGCCCCGGATTCCCATAACCACCTCCAAGAGCATCCCTGTCGCTGCTAATTGCTGGCCCTGCTGGCGCTAGATGTGTGCTCGTTATGGCTCTGGGTCGAGCGCTGCCCCCGCTCTCGCCCCCGCTGGCGGCGCCAATTAATCTCGGAGGAGGTGCTGACCCGGAGGGCCGTGGCGACTGCAGAGGTAATTTCCGCGCAGGGCTCTCCTCCACACCCCCTCCCCGTAGCGGGCCCCGCGCTGCTGGGGGCACGAAGCGTAATTAGCCGCAGTCTACAGGCGGTGGCAGCTGCAGACGCCGCGCTCGGCGGTGGGGGGCAGGGGGTGCGCCTGACTGGAAACAGCCCGCTGTGGGGGGGGGGGGGGCATCCCTGAGCGCCTCCCTGCTCTCTACAGGTCGCCCCCTGTCCCCGCCCGCCCGGGAGGCCGTCTCCCCAGACCGCTAGTGTGTCTGAACTGGCGAAGCGGGCTTCCCTCCTCCCCCAGTTCTAGTCCTCTGGCCGACCCCTCCCGACTTACTTTGGGCTGGGTTTCCAGACTTCCAGCCACTCTGCCTTCTGCTTCCCCAACCTCAACCCCCTTCACTGTCCCAGAGGCACCTGGATTTTGCTGGATTCCAGTTGCTCAACAAAGAAACAAGAGTGACCCTTCACATTCCTGCCCAGGGTTCTTGGCACCCAGGTACATACTGCCCCGGAAATGTTTTCCTGGGCCTCTACCCAGCTCAGCCGGCCTCAGGAACTTTTTGCCCAACAGACCCTAAACCCAAAGCAGGCAATACCCACATGACTGTGCAGCTGCAATCGGGGAGAAGTAAGTGGGTGGAAGGTGCAAGCTATGGGGCCTGCAGAAGTCAGATACCAAGCCCCAGTACCTCTCTGAGAAGGAAGGGGCAAAAGCTGGAGCTGGAGCCCTGTTCTCCCGGTGCTGAGCCAGACCCTGCTTCTGGCGCTGACCTGCTGTGGATGAGGGCAGGTGAACTTCCAGGCCACTGGGATTCCTCAAAGCTGCAGCTGCTACCTCCTGCTGGACCCTCAGGAGATCTGGGGGGTGGGGGGGTAGGGGATGGGCAACAGCAGCGACCCTGAGGCCCAGCCTTCCCTGGACTTCTCCCCTCATCCTAGTGAGCACAGGACACTGGCCCAGGGGAGCCCAGGAGAAAGGGAACCAGGGGCCCACTTCCACACCATCCCTGCTGTGTGTCAGCCCTGATTTCAGTCACTGGGGCCAGAGGAGCAGCCCCAGGGCAGGGGAGACAGGTTTGCAGGAGGACCTGAAAGGAACGTGAGGTGGGAGGAAAGCTCAGTGCTGGTACGCAAGGCTGTGGAACCTGAGGCTGGAGCCTTGAGGAGAGGGACTGTGCACAGATCCATGAGAGCATAGACCAGTTCCTGAAGGTCACTGTGACAAGTCCAGGAGTGGGTCTCCAGACTCCACCAGGTGACCGCCTCCTAGATGGGAGGCAGGAAACTGAACCTGTACACGTGGCCACACCAGCATACGCCAACATCCGTCCACATCGGTCATCCAACAGTGGTTGCATACAGTCAGCATCCAGCAAGACCACACCAGGCCCATGCATACGCATCCTTGCAGGCACACCGGCCACAATCTCTGGACACGGGGACAAGCAGTGAGTGGTTTGATGCACTGTGCTCCTGCCCAGGGCCGGCCTTCGAGTCCCCGCCACTCCCCTTTGCGTAGCTTTGCCTCTGAGCCGCCGCCTCTGTTTATAAATTAATTACCTGAAAAGCGGAGGTGGGTCTGCCCTGGGCTGGGTGCCAGCCCGCAGAGCCTAGCCCGCGCAGCCGCCCGCGTTGATCCCAGCGGGGCCTGCACCCCGCCCTCCAGCCTGCGGTCACAGCTATTTGCAGCGGGCTCCTAGGCTGGGCGGCCGCACCATGATTGACAGCAGCTCCACGCTCCCTCCCCTACATAGGCCAGCAGAGCCGGCCCCAGGCAGAGCAGGGAAAGCAATTAAAAGGGAAGATTTTTAAATTATTAACATTTGGTGAATTATTCAGACTCTTGGTGCCTTGTGCAAGGAGAGGAAATCCTGCCCCTTCACTGCACCCCATCCACCTCCTACCATAAAAGCCAAGTTCACCTAGCAGGAGCCTAGCCTGTGAGGCTAGAGTGCAGCTGGACAGGTATCTGACTGCTCCCTGGGCTATGATCACAAGGGACAGAGCAGAACCAGTGAGTGGAGAGGGGCAAGAGCCTCATCCCAGCCTCCAGCTGGGCCTCTCTTGGCATCCAGGAGGCCATGGTGGCCAAACACAGCTGCCTCTTAGTCCTGTCTTTCTAGAAGGCTTGCCCCCCCCATGCAGGACAAAGATCTGGAACTATTTCAATGTGACCACAGGTCAGCATCCACTGACTTAAATTTGTGCACCAACTGCTGTGGGAGTCAGGAGAATGGGCACAGACCACAGGGTCTCCTAGATAGGGGACAGGTAGGCTAACTCAAGCCCCTACCCCTTCCTGTCACCTGGGCTCACCCCTGAGTAAGCTGTGTGCATGCCTGGAGGGGATCCTGAGAATGTGATGAAAAGTGGGGACTTGGAACAAGACCTGGGGCAGCCAGGCCTCATCGCCTACCCACAAAGGGCTGGGGGTCACTGACAGATCCAATCCTGGTCTTGATGTCAGCAGCCAACCCTCTTCTGGGGTGGAGAGGCAACTGAGAGTGTACACAGTTGGGGGGGGCAGGTGGGGAGGGCACATACCATGGCTGGGGAGGCCCAGGTGGTAGAGACGCTGTGGTTCCTCGGAGCTGCCAGCCTCACTGAGAGCGGAAACCAGCTGGCGGTAGTGGTCCTCAGGCGCCATGCTGGGTCGCAGCTCTGGCAGCAGCAGAGTCTCTGCGTTGGGGTAGCACATAGGGAGGGGATTTTCCTTGAAATACTACCCAGGCGGAGAGGCAAGTCGGGAAGGCACACCTCACCCTAAGCCTAAGACCTTCCACCCCAAGTCCCTCCTCTGTGCACACCTGCCCCTTTTGGAAGGTCTAACAACACTTCTAAGCACTCAGTTACTGCTTCCTCCTCCAGTGACCTGTCCCTCCTCCCTGGGTTGGGCTCCCACCTCGAAGGTACTCAGACTCAGACTCGCTTTGGGCCTTCTTCTCTGAAGAGCAGTCACTGGTGACATGCGGGGAGCAGCCCAGTCTCTTGCCTAGCAAGCCACCTGCAGAGGGTGGAGTGAGCCACACCCAGTCTCAGGGACTGGAGGAGCAGGTGGGGAAGACCCACCCCTGCCCCAGCTCAGTCTAGTGAGCCCCAGTCCCCTCCACTCAGGAGCATCCTGGGTGCTGGTGGGCAAGGCCTTGCCAGCCCTGGGTCCCAGGCTTCCACCTGGTGAGCCCAGCTGGCTGGAGGATATCATGACAGGTATGGAGCAAGGCAAGGAAACAGGGCAGCCCTGATCCTGGGCCCCAGGCTGCATTTGAATAGAAGTGATGGGTGCGACACGTGACTGTGACTGTGTCCCCACGGGCCTCTGGCTGCCCCTGACCAGCCAGTCCATTCCCATGTGTGCTCATGAGCCCACCTCAGCTTCTCCTGGAGAACAGAACTACCTTCCCTTTCTGAGCAGGGCTGGGGTGGGCTGTGCAGGTGCTGGGGAGGAGAGTCAGTCAGGAAGGCACATGTCACTCCCCACACCAGGGGTGTGCTCAGGGGGGCCCTCCTCTCTGCACCAAAAGCCCAGACCCTCCTCTTTCCTGCACTCAGCCTTGGCAAGCACATACCTGCCCAGCCAGGCTCTGCGCTCCAAGGGTCACCCCTGGACAGCTGACCTGCCCTACACAGACCCTAGGTGCCTGGCTCCTGGTCTGCCTATTCCTATACTATGCCCTTTACAGATCACATCTCCACATCAAAAGCTGCACACAGGGCTGGGGATGTAGCTCAGTTGGTAGAGTGCTTGCCTCACTTGTAAGAAGCCCTGGGTTCCATCCCCAGTACTATAAAAATGAAATGAAAATAAAAGCCACACACATCTATAGGTTCGTCTCCAAACCTGTCCCTGCACCCCCAAGCTCTGCTTCCTCCTGAGGACCCTGACATCAGGGGGCCCTGCTGATAGCAGGTCATCATCCTGGCCTCCAGGTCAGACCCTATTGCCTCTGAAGACCCAGGGTGGCGGGGATGAGGGCTGCTCCTTGTGTAACTCAAGCCTTTCATGACACCTTGGTACTTGGAGGTCCCCAACCTGTGCCCCCAGGAAGCCCTGCTGTCAGCTCAGGAGCATAATTTCTTTTCCTTATTCCTTTAATCTGTCATTTTTATCAGGCTAGGGAAGTGCGGCGGCAGCCAGAGCATCGATCAACCTCCACATTACAGCTGACAGAATGGTGCTAATAACTTATTGATCTCAGCCACCTCACTGCCACTGGTCTAGCTGGCTGGCCCCAGGCCCTGCCCCAAAGACAGGGGGCAGTCCCCACTGCCTGCATGAGGGGTCAGGTCAGACAGACCCTGTAGGACAGATGGAGGGCACTCAGGTGCACATGGGCATCACGAGCTGCATGTCAGAGTCCAGTAAGCAGGAGGGCACCCTGAGCGCACCAGGCAGGGAGTGGGTCTTGCAGCCTCTCTCCACACCTGCTGCCTATCTCCTGCTCCCTGTACATGCTCAGGGGTCAGCAAGGGTAACCTCTGCAGTCTGTTCCCTGTTTCAACAGTGGCAACTCTCACCTCCTTGCTGGGCTTCTCTGCTCCTGGGGAGCTTGAGAGTCACAGCTTGGGGGAGGTGATACTGGGGTTGGAGTGCCCTGCAGTGAGACCCAACCTTGTAGCTGCCTTGAGGAGACTGCATAAGCTCAGAGTCACACCTGATGTAGGCAGTGACAGGAGGCAGTCACAAGACCTGCACTGAGCTCCTCAGTCCTCTGGGAACCTTCCTGTCCAGGGCCCAGGAAGCTGTGGCTCGAGGGACACCCCCTTGGGCCACAGGAAGGACGTAGACATGGTGACAGGTAAAGACCCCTGCAGGGCCCAGAGGAAGCCCACGGGGAGCTGCAGACCTGGCAGGTGCACGCGCACGCGCACACACACACACACACACACACAGCATCCTGGCTGCTATGCACAGCATGTGACCTGCACTCACTGTAGAGTGCGGAGGGCTACCTGGCAGGGTGAGCAAGCCCTTCAGGAGACACACAGGGCACATGCAGGTCTGTGTACCTGAGGAGGTTGTCCATAGGCAGGAGAGGGCCTGCTGCCTCAGAACATCTCAATCACTGAGGGGCTCCCTCAGCTCCGCCCGATCGATGGGGCAATTAGATTTTACCAGCCTCTTGCTCAGCCACCTCCAAAGCAGCTCCAGAAGCAACCCCCACCCCATCCACAAGGGCCTTCTGGGCTCATGGGGGCTCTGTTGGGAGTATCCAGGGTGGTGGGTGATGCCCACCCTGCTTTCCCAGAGCAGTAGCCATTGTCAGAAACAACCCTGTCCAGGGTCCATGTGACAAGGCCCCTGAGGTCAAGTTGTGCCCACTCTCGGCGGTGGCATCTTGCAACCCCTCATGACCTGCTCCGTGGGAGACTGCCTGGGTCCCCAAGCTGCTCTCTCCCTCTGAGTTCCTGTTGCCTTCAGGAACCAGATCTCCTTGGTGGCCCTGGAAGCTCCTGGGCCAGCGCCCTCTTGGCCTACCTGAAGTGGTCCAGGCTGCAGGGGATGGGCCCTTTCCCTCCCAGGACCCCTGAGAAGCAGGACCAGACCGACATGTCTTGTGGGTTTGGTGGGAGGTGGGCATTGGTGGGAGGTGAGCTCTGGAAGGTCTTTGCCTGTGCCTGTCTTGTGAGGAGGGGGTGGCTGGCCTCGAAACTCCAAGCCCACCCCAGCAGCAGCCACGCTGGAGCCGCCCTGGGCTGCCAGTCTGCCTGACTGGCTGGGATTAACACAATTACCATGACATGGAGCCCCAGGGGACAGCCGGCCTCACACCTCCCGCCTCCTCTGCTGGCCTCCCTGGCTGCCCGCCAAGGCTTCCAGAGCTGCTGAACAGACACAGGGAGGGTGGCTGTCCCTAGGCAGAGCTGCTGTGGCCCTGGCAGCCCCATCATCGCCCTCAGGACCCAGGGGCCTCCTCACCTGTGGGTCTCAAGCCAACCTCCACACTGCCTCTCTGGAATTCACAGCAGCTCTGGTGCTCGGGCATAACGAGGTGGCGGCTTCGGTGCACACTGGATATGAGTGTGGGAAGGTCACTGTCCTGGCTGCAGCAGAGGAAGACAGAGGATGGAGCCATGAGCCTTGGCATTGCATGAGCATGAGTAGAAGGGTGCTTGGGGCTGAGGACAGCGTGCACTGAGCGTGGTGATGTGTGTGCTTACCTCTGTGGGCTTGGGATGCCACACCTATGCACACTCAGCAGGCAGGCCAAGAGAAAGCAGAGACTTGGCATCTGGACCCCACTCCAGCACCCAGCTGGTCTGTGCAGAGCCAGAGCAGCCCCTCCCACCTTCCTCTCTCCAGAGAGGCAGTGCTGTGCTCGGCTCCCTGCCTCAGAGGGAGGACAGGACGGCCTGCTGTCTCACAGGACAGACATATAGAGGGCACATGTCACCCATGTGCTTCCAGCTCTGAAGCAAGCACCTGGCACGTGCCACTTTGGTTAAAACTTGCAACACCCTCTTGGGGCCCTCATTTCTCCAAATCAGGAAACTGAGGTTCAGACCAAAGCCCAATAGATAAAAAGATCTGCCCTGGCCAGCTCAAGACACCTGTGATCCCCAGGGTGCACCCAGGGTGCACCCAGGCCTGGCCTTGGAATCACCCTGCATGTGATTTTTTGTCCCTTCTCCCTCCTGCTGAGCCCTCACCCACAGCCCCAGAGAGAAGAGGGAGGAGAAAGTGGGGCACCCTGGGGTTATGTGAGCAACCCCATCATCAACAGAGAAGAAGGGGACAAAAAGTCAAGGCCAGCCAGAGCAGGGGCAGGGAAGCCCAGTGCCCCTAGCAGTGCCCTCCCGGCCCACCTGTGGTGGAGCAGCCTCTTCAGCAGCACTGACACTAGCAGAGCCTCCTCACAGTGACCTAGGAACCGACCCTGAACCTTATTAAATAGCCCCCAGCCCCCAGCCTGGGCTGGCAGGAGAGAGGCTATTCCAGGGCCAGGCCCTAAGCAGATCAGTTTCAGCACCAGATACCCCGGGGCGGCCCCAGAACCCCTAAGAGACCCAGATGTAGGTTCTCCCCCACCCCATGAAGGCAGGAGGCAGGTGGGGAGTAAGTACTTTATGGGATTAATCTCACGATGCTCATCCCCCATCATCCTCACTGATGTGGGATGTTGGACAGAACTGCTGTCCTCAGCATGGGGAAGGGGCCTGGGCTGGCCGGGTACAGGGCTGCAGCTGCCATGGAGCTGCTCCCCACAGTGCACCGGACACTTCCTGCTTCCAGGGACTGGAGAGGTGAGCACAGTAATTTCCTGTGAGCCCTGGCCTGGACCCCCAGCAGCACCTGCATCTGGGACCAGCCTCAATGACAGCGATCAGCTCTGTCTCACTTGGGGGTTACCCGGGCTCTCGAGGTGCAGGCCGATGGGGGTCAACCTTGGTAGACAGGACCTGCCCGTGCATTCCACACCCAAGTCCCTGCCTTGGGGGTTCATTCCTCAGATCCCAAGATGGGCCAGTCCTGAAAACCTGTTCTGGTCACTCAGTTACTCACTGAACAAATTATGCTGGGTTCATTTAAAAAAAAATGCCAAGAGACTCACACACAGGCTGGAGAGTTGAGAGCTCTGCATCTGTCTTCACAGTGTGGGGCCACTACACACAGGCAAGGCCTCAGCAGGCTGCTGTGGCACATGGGGAGGAGACTGGGGCAGGGGCAGGAAGGATGCAGGGAGGGTTGTGAGGAGGCCAGGAGAAGGGTGAGACCCAACTTCCCCCTGAGGGCGCCTCCCCACCCCAACTCTCACGTAGCCTTCACCAGCTGGGGGCCCTAGAGGGTCAGAGACCTAGAAGGCCCTTCTTGCCAGCCAGGCTGCAGGGGCATCACAGGGCGGAGGGGCCCTGGCCCTCTGCTTGCAGCCAGCAACAGGCATCACCAGCAGGACTGGTCAGAAGGACGAAGAGGACAGACAGATGCAAGAGGCAGACAGACCAGTGAAGAGTGACAGACAATGGGGATGGACAGACAGTCGGGATGGGACAAACACAGTTGGTGACCCAGTGTGAGGCAGCTGGCGGTCCACAGCCCTCCTTGTCCAGACACTGGGGGCTGTTAGCAGACGGGATATGATGAGCTGTTAGTCCTTTGGGGTGTGCTCTTCTCCAGAACTGTAACCTTCCCTTTAATGAAATCCAGAAAGTCATCCTTGCCCCTCTGGATCCTCTGTGGGACCAGGGTCTCCACTAATGCAGGCCTGCTTCCTCCCAGGCACAGCCCAGGCTGCAGCAGCCAGTACTGGTGAGAATTCAGCATGGGACTCCTGGGGCCTCCCCGCACCCCAAGGCCAGGTGTACCCCAAGGAGGCGCAGGTCCGGAGGGGAGACACAGCCATTGGGTTTCCCTGCAGGCCTTGCTGGCAAATTTATCCTGTAGCGTCCAGAGTAAAAGGCTCATAAAATGTCATCAATGTTCATGCGGTTCATAAAAATGACCAGTTGAGCTGGCAACTCCAAAATGAGGTGGAAATAAGTTTAAAGATGTTTTTATTGTAATTCGGCTCCAGGATCCAGACGTTCCTGAAGACATGAATAATGACACCTCTGGCAGAGATCCAGGACAAGCTGCCTTCCTGCAGCTGGGCTGGGGAGGCCAGGCACCCACAGCTTGAGTCCCAAGAGGCTTTCCCTGCCCTTGGTGCCCACTGCTCCCCATCAGGCCTTCCTGTGGTGCTCCCTTCAAAGCCCTGGGGAAAAACCTGGCTCCAATAACCAGAAACCAGCCCCTGCCCCTTGGGAGCAGGAACTGGGTCCCTGAAACCTGACCTCCTCCTGGGGGCTTCTTTTTTACCCTCTATGTCTTGGGTTCACAGGCCCCAGCCTGTTTCCATAACCCAAATCCATGTGAGGAAACCTCAACCTTCAGGGTCCCCAGAAGGATCTTTCCAAAACACAGACCTGGTCAATCCCTGCTCAGGAACTTTCTGTGGCTGGCTCAGCTTGGAGAACAAAGCCCAACTGGTCCAGCGGCTAAGGTGCAGACCTTTTAGCATCCCACTGAGCCAGACCTGCCAAGTTCCCATTCTCCTCCCTTCCATCCCATCCTTCATCCCTCCACAGCTTTGCAGATCACCTTTTCCCAGTGAACTCCTATGCATCCTTCAAGAGCCTGCTCACACATCACCATTCTCCCTCCTTGTGGGTCTCTGGGAGGGTGAGAGGTGAAAATCACAGCCTCATCTTAGAGCTGTTGGGCTCCAATGGACAGTCCAGTGGTGAGAGTCATAGCATGCTTTGTCTCCACGGGTGGGCTGTCTAGAACCCTGCCCATGCTGTTGAGGCCTGGCACAAGTCTGCACTTGGCTGAGATGGGCCTCCTGATCTCAGTTGGGCACCATGCCACCTACCTTCCAGGCCAGGTAAGGACACACATCCAAACCAGCCTGGCAACTGCATGGCCCACACTGGCTCACACTGACTGGGACAGAGGACAAGACAAAAGACCATGGGTAGAGGAGGGAGGCAGGGTGGGTAGGACCAAGGAGAAATGGCAACAGCTGCCCCTGCCCGAGCCAGGCTCCTACATGCAAGATGTCTCTCGGAAGGAGATGTTCACATCCCAGTGGGTGTGGACTCTACTGGGAGAGAAAAGAGGGTCAGTGGCTCCATTACTGGCACAGAGACAGCAGCGGGGTGTGGGCCTGACTCTTAACATCCCACCAGCCAGAAGCCAGGGCAGTCATGAGGGTGGCACCTCATGCCCAGTTCAACCTGGTGGCAACTTCCACTGAACAAACCCAGGGCTTGAGATGCTCTGGCTTCCCAGAGATGAGGAGGAGGAGCAGGCTGAACAGCCCCGGGCAACACTAGGCACCACAGCCCCCACCATCCTTACTCACAGACACCCCACTCCTAAGTGCTGGCAGGACGAGGCCCATATCAGGAAACAAATTTCTGGGAGGTTGTGGGTTTCAGCCCAGGTGGGTACCGGACCTTGGGTCTCTCTGCTGGCCAACCTCTACCCAGAAGTGACCATGGCATGGCTGAGGCAGAACAAGGTGCCAGGGCGCCAGTTCAGGAGAGAGGACAGCCTCTGCCTGTACCCCTGCCCCACAGCAGCATTCCAGAAGACCCCTGGTCTTGGTGCCCCCTTCCACAGGAGCCTGAGCCTCCCAGCCCAGATCTGGAGTAAGTACCTTCTCTTCATGATCCGGACATGCGGATCATCCTCCTGCTTCAAGCCTGGCTGCCGTCCACAGGCTGGGCCACCTCCATCACTGTCACCATCACTGGCAGAAAAGCTGGGGTTCCATTCCTTTTTCAGGGAGCGTGCAGGGGGCAGGGCCACTGTCCTTTTGTCCGCCAGCCACCCCCGGTTCTGGGCAGGAGGAGGAGAACGTTAAGGCTGAGCTAGACATCAGCCTCCTGGGCCTTGGCCAAGGCCCAGGGGCCTCATTGCTGCAGGCACAGCCTATGAGGACAGCAGAGTGTGGGCTGTTCTGCCTGCCCAGCCTGAGTGTGGGTGCCTACCTTGTGGCAGGGAGCCCTTGGGATGCCTGAGCTATGACCCTCAGCTCCTTCCCTGGGTCCCCAGAGTCTTCTGGGATTGTGCATACAGCCTGGGGCAGGGATCATGGGGCTGGTCCTGGTGGGTGTGCAGTCAGGGAGCAGGTCCCTCTCAACGTGTCTGGCTGACATCCCATCTCCTCTGTCAGTCCTGAAAACTTACAGCAATATCAACAAGCAAAGTCACTTTTCTTTTTCTTTTGCAGTGCTGGTGAAACTAGGGCCTCACAAAACACTCTGCCACTGAGCAGCAGCCCCAGCCCCTCTTTGCTATTTTGTTAGCACCATGAAGAGCCCAGCTCAGGGGAAGTCTGTCTGAGACTGCTGGTCCCTTGCAATCTGCAGGCCTGGAAGCCACAGGCCGCCCGAGAGCACTGACAGCCACGACCCTTTGTTCCCCAGCCCTGATGGTTCATTTCTCTCCTCAGCGTGCCCCCTGCACCATGTGTAAGTGTGTGGCGCTGTGTATGCTCAAGCTTGGAGCTCTGCACCCAGCTCACACATTTCTGCACAGAGTAGTGGACATGAGTGTGTGGCCCCAGTCCTGGCATTTCTCTACCCTTCCTGGCTCCAGGTCCTGCTGCCCCAGGGAAAAGAAAAAAAGTCATTGATTATTTTCCAGTGTACAGAGGTTTTTTCTTACTTGGTTAAGAGGCTGCTGGCTCAGAGGCTGCATGGGCTTTCAGAGTATCTACTTTCCTCTCCTGTTCAGTCCTCCCATTGCCAGAAAGAGTTGATCCTCACCACACCCATGAGCTTAGTGAGAAAGGGGTCAAGGAGGGTCCCTGCCCCAGGTCATCCAGGATCCTGAGGTGGGCTGCTGCATGGAGTCCTGTCCTTGCAAGGACGCTTCTCTTCAGATTCAGCACCACATCATCTCCGGACGCCTGGCTCTGCCCAGCTCAGTGCTCCCTCCCCCAGCTCTGGGAGCCACAGTATCCCCCACACTTGCCCTCACACATCTACTGGGGTCTGCCCAGGATACCCTGCTTCCCTCTGTAACATGGTGAGTGAAATAGACCCAGCAATATAAGGGCACGGTGGCATGGGGCCAATGAGTTTTCAGGGCCAGCCCACAGGATGACAGGGTCCAGTGACAGCAGAGCTCAGGGAGATGGCAGTGGTGAGTGCCCACCTATGCCTCGGCCTCTGTCAATCCATAGGTTTGGTATCATTTTCAACACCCCTTGGCCCATGGCTCTGCCTTGTCCAGCCTGCCAAAGCCCAGTGCCAGGCATCTGGAGATGAGCTCTGCCCTTCTCCTCAGTCACCTTTCAGCCTTAGGTGAAATACTCTCATGAAAAGAAAAGGGGTATTTTCTCAAAGCCACCTGCTTCCCCTCTTTTGTGGCAGAAATACTCCCATCCAAACAGAAAGTAGAACCCAGACTAGGAGTAAACATCTCTCTGCCTCTCATCTGTGGGAAGAGAAGAGGGGGACACAGAGTCTATAAGACTGCTACTTGGAAGGGGGCCAGGACCGGCTGGCTGGGAAGGAGCCCAGGCTATATGCCAGTCTTAGCCCCAAGAGGCACAGAGCTGGGCACAGGATCTTTCAGTGCCTGGTATGCCCTGAAAGCACCCTGGAAGGTTAGGTCTGGGGTGGCTCTTGGGGGGAACTCTATGGGGGAGCATGCTGAGAACCTAGATGGCCACTCTAACCCTGCCCAAGGATGGGGAACACATGTCCCCCCATACATCGGAGACTTAGCTCCCCACTGCTCAACAGATTTGAGAACCTGGCTCCTAACCAATAATTGACCCTTTCTGAAATGGTGAGAGTGGGTTCCAGCATGCACAGTCACATGCACACCATGTTCTACCCCTGGAGTATCTGTGACCATGAAGTGCACACACCTTTGAAACTGGCCACAAGGGTGGGTGGAGACAGCCTCTGTGCACCAACAGGTTGGGGCTAGAAAGGGGATCCATGGAGATACCTCCAAGGAAGCGGCCAGGCACAGAGAGGCAGGCAGGCCCAAGTCTGAAGCGCCCTTCACTCAGGGCAGGAACCAGGGAGCTTCAGAAGGGCAGCAGCTCCATCCCTCTCTGAGCTTCAGATTGCCACTTGAGGTGATGGCAGATGTTGAGCTCAGGCCACCCTCTGCCCCTCTCTTGTGGCAGGCCTCAGGGGTGGCAGGTTGGAAACTGTGGGGCACTCCCATACAAACAGAAAAGAGAACCCAGACTAGTCTGAGGTGGGCACCCAGAGGATCCCGTCCAGTTCCAGCTGCCTGAAGGGGTGCCACGATGGAGAGGGACTTCAATCTTTTGCCAGAGGTATGTGACAGCAAGCAAAAGGTGTTTCTGCACACCTGCTTGGGGAGCTCTTGTACAGGTGCCCTGTGCTCCTGTAGACTCAAGTGTGTAGAGCGGGCGGCTTGAGGCTGTGACTGTGGCAGACCAGGTGTGGGCTGGGCCTGTGGCTCTCCTTCCCCTGCCAGCATCCATGTGTCCAAGGTTTCCCAGCCTGCTCAGCGTGCACCCTGCAGAGCCCACGGGGAATCCAGGATACCCCACCACCCGGTCAAAGGGAATAAACCCAAGGTGGCAGCCTGGGCCCTCTCAGTACCACTGGAACCTCCACCCCTCCTGCTCCTTCCTGTAAGAGGGGACTGCTGGGTGGACCTAGGAACAGCAGCCTCCATCCCCCATGTCCCTAGAGGTACCCCACACTGGGAGCTTCCTCTCTAGAGGCAATTTCCTTTTCAGATCAACCCTCTACTCCTCACTGCCTGGAGTCTCATACCTGCTCCCCAGGCCAGTGAGGAGGCCAGAGATTGTCTACCCTGGGTGGGGTTCTTGCTCTCTGGACACCTCCAGGCAAAGACCCTGCCCCAGCCAGGCTCCATGTCATGGACCCTCCTAGGTCTAGACCCTTGCAGGGCAGCACTTCAACATTAGGAGCACCAAGACACACACCACTCAGGCTCAAGCCTGGGGATAACCCAGATGTGCAACCTGGCCAGCTAACACTGTTACACCTCAAAAGAGTCCAGCCCCAGCACCCAGCACCTCTCTCTGCTGAGCCAGATGACTTGGTGATCTCCAGACCTGGGACAGGGAAGTCCCCAGGCCCAATGAATGACAATAACAGTGGGAAGACCCTGGAACCTGGAAGGCTGGAGAAGTAGCTCCAAGACACCCATGAGGGAGGCTGCTCAAGAACAGGCAGGATTCCCACCCATTCCCAGGGACAGTCTGGAACAGGACAAAGCAACCCCACCCACCCCATCAGCCCTGGGAGGATTCCCTCCAGCCTGCCCAGAGGGCTGAAGTTAGGACTCCCAATCTTAGAGATCATCAGGCTCTCAGGGGAGTCCAGACACCCCAACCCAGCTTATTCCCAGGTCTCACCACAGGCGAGGATATTCGACAGCCCGGGCAGTCGCAGATTGGAGGATACACCTGCAGAATTCCCTTGGACATAAGCGTCTTCAGACTTTTTCCTGTGAGGAGAGCCGAGCACAGCTGGTGAGGGGCAGTCAGGGCTTTGATGGAGCCTCTGGGGCGCAGTCACCCGCAAAGCCAGTCCCCACTCCCGGAAAGTGTATGCAAGGCACACCAACCTTCCAAACCCACTGTCGTCCAACTTCAGAGCCTGCTGCCCGCCCCACCCTCTCAGAGGAGAAGGGGATCTGCAGGGCTCTGAAACTCAAATCCTGGGCGAGGCCCTCCCCTGGTGGAGGGCGGCTTCCTCTCAGCCCTGGCGCCCCTCCCTCCTGCCCCACCCTCTCTTAGCCGGTCCCGCCCGAACTGTGGCCGGGCAGTGGAAGGTCGAGCTGGGGAACTGGTGAGCGGCGGCGCGATCGCGACCCAGGCCTGCGTCAGTCCCCAACGCAGGAAAGGGCAGCCACTGCGCAGCCTGAACTCCTAAAGCAAACGCTACCGGGTCCCGAACTTTCCAAGACCCTCACCGCGCCAGAAGGTCGCCGCGCTTATCAGGTGCCCCCGATCTGGCCCCCAAAGGTGTATTGTCGCACCTTTGGAGTCACCATCCAAATGGGCTGCTCCAGGTCTCGCTGACACTGTTCCAGCTCCGCGCGCCCACGCCCCGCCCCACTCCCGCGGCCCCACCTACCCGTGCAGCCCCAATCAGTGTGCACTTGCACCCCGGCCGCACGTGCACCTCTCCACTCGAGCGGGAACCAGTGGCTCTGAGCCTGGGGAGGGAAGGGCGTCCCTCCCAACCCGTCTCCCGACTTCCTGTAAACTTCCTCTGGGCCTGAAGGCCCAGGAGCTTCACAAAGACCTGCCAAGCTGAGGGAGCGCCCGCTCCTGCGTAGCTCGGGACACCAGCACTCTGTGGCCCCTACTGGGAGAACAGTGGAGACCGAGGTCGCTCTGCGGTGTCCACTGAAGCAACCGTGCGGGGACAGGCGGGGTGTGTGTGGGTCCCTGCCGCAGCTCTGGAGGTGCAGCGCCCTCTCTGGGCCAAAACCAAGTCTCCCCAGTGGCAGAGCGAAGGGCTCGGACCCGCGGGTCCCGAGTAGCGAAGGAGAGGGACAGCGGCTTGCGCCCCCTTGGCGGCCACACCTTTGTGGCGGATGCTGCGCTTCCAGTCCTTGGCCGTCTCACAGCCGCTGACGAACTCGTTGGGTGTGAGCCACTCGCCGCGGTGGCGGATGGACGGGCCTTTGCTGCCCTGGCAAAGTTTCCGTACCTAGAGCAGAGCACGGTTGGCGCCGCACTCCACCTCGATGCACGGCTCACCGTTGTCCAGCAGCGGCTGGAAGTCTGCTGCCGCGGCAGCTGAGAGGAGCTCGAGGACCAGTGGGTCTCTGGGCAGGTGGAGGTGCGGCGTGGCCTCGTGCAGGCTAAGGTAGGCGCGCGAGGGCCGGAGTGGTGGAGCCAACAGTGCTTCATAGCCTGCAGCAGAGGCCGGCAGCGAGGCGGCCGGGGGCAGAGCTGCCGCGGCGGGCAGCGGGGCCAAGTAGCCCGGCAGCGGAGGCAGAGGCAGCACGGCCAGGGTCGGGTGGAAGGTGGCCAGGGCCAGGGCCAGGTCCTCGCGTCCCGGGAGCTCCTTTTTGACCGCCGGCATGGCGCGCGGGTGGCCCAGCAACCGGCTCTCGGTCGCCGGCGCAACTTATTTTGGCCCTGGCTGGAGTTGCGTCTTCGCCGGCCCTGAAGGCGCCTGGCCGCGCTTCCACCCCGCCCGCTACTGCGCCCCGGTACCCGAAGCCGCCGCTGCCGCTGCTGCGCCGCCCGCCGCCGCGCCGCCGGCCGGGCCGCCCCCGCCGCCTGCTACCCGGCCTGTTGGAGGGGTCTCGGCGGACCCAGACATGGTGTGGCCGGAGCTGCTATTGATCACAGACCCACTCGCCCTCTGCCGCAGGTGCCCCGGGCTGGCGCTCAGTGGGGCGTCGGAAGTCCACTGGAGCCCGCGCCCTGGGGCAGTCCTGCTGCCAGCTGTGCAGGGCAGTGAGGAGTCCCGGAGTCTCCAGGCCCGCTCCCCGCCCTGCCCGGGGGTCCCAAGCTCCAGCCCTGCCCCACCCTGCTGCCCAGCCGAGCACCCGCGTCCACTGACGCGCGCCCGCCCGGCGGGGACTTGGGAGACTCCTGCCGCAACTGCCACAACTTGGCCCATTTAAACAGCCCCGGCGCAGCGGGCGGGCGCGGGCTCCAGCGGGGGGTGCGTGAAGGTCGACTGAGTTTGTGAGGCGGGACAGGGCTGCACCCCCCCACCTCGGGTCAGAGCAAGGAAGGGAAGGAGACCCTGGGGAATGCACGTGAGCCAGATGGGGTACCAGGTCACTGTTGGGTCTCAGGCTTAAGTTTGGGACCCCCTGTGGGGCAGCTTGGTTGGTGGCTTTTACCTGGGTGGATGATCCAGCTTCCCTGGCCCTTCCAGTGTGTGAGCCTGTGGCTCTGGGTAGGAGTGTTTGCAGGGTGCTTCTCTTCGTGTACAGAGTGTGAGGTTGTGGATTTGTGGAGAGTTTGAGTTCTGTGCAAAGGATAGAAATTTCCTGTAGTGCACTTGTTCACTCTTGAGGGTTTTTTTAATTTATCATCATCCTCATTTTATAGATTGGGAACCTGAATCAGAGAAGCCAAGGAAGCTCCTGATGACACACAGCTGTTTTAAATCTAGGATGTCTGCTTTCAGGACAGTGTCAGCCATGGTGTGGGGCAGGAGTAGTTGACTGAATCAGAGTGGGGATGAGGAAGGTGAACAGCCGGCAAAATGAGTGCGCACACCACTACATTCTGTCTCCACTAGGAGGGGGTCTGAAAAAGAGGCTTCTGATAGTCCATGCCCACCTAGGCCTTCTGGGGGCAGGTCAGTCTGCCTTCTGGTTAGCCCCCCCACCCCACACACCATTCTGCATGAACTTGGAGTTTCTTTTTAGGAAAAGAAACTGAGAACTGCCCTGGAGCTTGGAGCTGGTTAGAGTGACTTGTCTTTGGTGTGTCATGTGAGATGCACCAGAAAGTGGTCTCACATCCCAACACAGAATCCCAGCCCTGTCCCTGACCCCCTGAGACACTCCAGCAGTGCATCCCTGGGAGCCTCAGGTGGACCACAGGCCTGTTTGCACAGCGCCTTCTAAAAGGGGAGGGAGGCCTGGGTGGGAGTGAGAGACAGCTCACCATCCCCTTCTGGAGCAGACACCAGCCCAGCTGGGCTTGGAGTGGACCAGTTGGTGACCACTGTGCTTCTGTTGCCAACTCACCCACAGCCAAGGCACCAGCAGGGCCCACACTGACCTGGGAGTGAGGTCTGGGTAATGTGGCATGCCTGTGCCCCAAACCTCCCTCCTGCCCCTTCAACTGAGGCTTCTACTGGTATATCATCTGCTAGGGTCTGAGGGGCCAGGTGGGAACGTGGCTTACCCCTCCTTTCTTTATTACCCTGGGGCCCCTCACCCCCTCCTGCAGCCTGGACACCACCCCCTCTTTCTCTAAGGCACAATCTGCCTCCTAAGAGGCCATCATGATGGTGGGTGGGTGTGCCATACTGGGAGAAGGCTGGCCCTGCGTGTCCACTGCCTGGTGCGGTAGCCCTGACCCTACTGCTGAGGACTGGGGCTTCTCATGTCCACCTCCACCAGTCCTGGCCCTCACTCCATGGTTTGAGAAAGCACAGGCTCACACTGGTCCTGTGGAGGTGGCAGGGCTCCCTTCTATCCCCCCCCTGCCCAACCCCCACCCCCCAGCAGGTTTGTCTGGCTCAGCATGTGTTAGGAAGATAGGAGGACCTCTCTTTGGGTTTCTCTGTTGTCTGGGGACCAATTCAAACCCCATGCCAGTCTTCCCCAGGATTTCTTCCTGAAACAAACCCGAGATCGTCCAAAGCTGGGGACCAACACTCACCAGCTTCACAGAGGGGACAATCCCAGGGTGGTCCTGGGAAGCAGAGTGTCTGGCCCCAGGATGGGATCCTCACCCTTGACCTCACACTCAGGTACATCTGTGTCCTGGTCTGGGGCACTGGGCCTCACCTTCCTCTGTGCTTCTCAGGCAGAAGCCAAAGACTGAATTTTGGCTCCAGAATCGTCCCAGTCAGGCAGTCCGGACCGGCGGGTAAGACCGCGGCAAAAGCAAAAGCCCCACCTCCAAACCCGCGAGGCCCCGCCCGCCCTCCACTAGGCGCCACACCGTCGCTTCTCCAGGTTCCCCCGTGCTGGGCCCTCCGCAGCTGGGCTGAGGCCGGAGCTGCCTCTGCTGCCGCCGGCAGGGGGAGGAGGGTCATAAATAACCCGCAGGCAGCGGTGCAGACGGTGACCCGAGACGTCCTGGGGAAGTGCGGGGCGGCCGTCAGCACTTCTGCCCCCAACCCCACTGCGCCAGACTTGACCCATCCTGGAGTGCCTGCCTCTTAAAGCCCCCTTTTTATCCATTCCTTCATCAGTCAATCAACCATTTATTGAGCGCCAGATGTGGTGTAACCCCAGGAAGAGACTACCCAGAGAAGGGGTTGTGGGAAGAGAGATGCAGAGGAAGAGTGAGAGCACAGGTATAGAGCCCGAGGAAGTGCGGGTGGCCAGAGTCCTGGCCTGCCTCCCGGCTTCTCTGCCTGAGCTCACCAGCTTCTTCAATGAGGAAGGTGCTGCATGGGAGCGCACCCGGACCCACTAAGAACAGGGGGACATGCAGGGACTGAGCTTATGGGCCACAGGTGTGGCTGACACTGAGCTCATAGGAAGCACACCTGTGTACACAGCTGCCCAGCCACCCACAAATGCATGCCTGCTCAAAGACATACAAAGAACAACCACAGGTGTGTCACACCCATGACTTTTTGTGTGCCAACACAGGAGCTACTGCGCCTGAATGCATCGGACAGGTTCATGGAGCACACAAATCCTCAAATGCTTCCCACAAGCACCAACACAGACAGGATGTGTGCTAAGAGATACAGATCACAGATATCCCGAGACTGGGACTTGAAACACAGGCACAGATGGACCCAGGTCCACATGTTCACCTGCCAAGGCAGGGTGTCAGGCACAGGTGACACCCAGTTGGTTGCACTATTGGTCTAGAAAGAGTTAACCTGGAAGGTCAGGGGTTAGAGGTTAGCCAGATGTGGCTCCCTCAGACATTCCTGCAAAGTAGCTAGAAACTTCAGGAATGTGGCCTTTCCACTGCAGAGTGGATGTGGGGGCAGGGTGCAGTTCTCTCCCTCATGGCTCAAATTATTGTAGAAATGTTGTGCACCCTCAGGGCCACCAGACCTAAGTAGCACACAGGCCTTAAGTGCAGTCTCACCCACTCCACGTCCGAAGCGTGTGTCAGCAGGGGTGGAGTGAGGGGCCCCATGTGCTCATGTGTGTTAATGCTGCGTGAGGGGTGTTCGTGTGCTTATGTGTGCCTGCCCTGTCCTCCTGCCATTCACTTTAGCTGACACTCAGCACAAATACGGTGTGAAGGCCTCAGAGACCCATGTTCCTTACTCTGGGAATCTGGGCCTTCATTGGTCCAGCCAAGCAGTGCTGGTTAGAGTTCACTCTGTGTACAATTCACAGGCCCTGTGAGCCCTAGGGCCAGAGCCCACCAGGAAGTCCTGATAGGGGCACTAGGCTATGCTGTCTGCAGAGCTTTGGGGCAGAGGTCATCCCCAAGTGGGGAGAGGAGTGGGTACAGGTGGGGTCTCTGCCAGACTGCCAGGTGGAAACAAGAGGACATCTGGGCAGTTCCTTCACAAAGAAAACCTTGGGTGGGATGTGCTGAATCATCACGGATGGTGCTGGAGGGAAAAGGAAAGGGCTAGAAGGGGTCAGGTGGTCAGCTGCTGCTCTGACTCATCTGAGAGCCCCCTCAGCTGTTCAGGCTGCAGGGTGGATTCTCAGTGCTGGGGTAGTGTCTTTCCTGACACACCCTGGCACATGGCAGGTACCAGTGTCTTAAGGACTGCCCATGGAGCAACCCAATGTGGCCATGGGTGGATCCAGCTCATACCCTGATCTGGTACCTGCTGGGCTCTGGGCTCTCTGAGCCATTCCTAACTTGACATGGCTACCCTGTCCCTGGGCAGCACCATTGGCTGACTGCTCCTCTCTGCTACCACCTGCCCTGGAATCTCTACATACCTTCCTGTCCCCAGAAGCTTATTAAGAGTTGGACTACAGATCTGGGAGGCTGAGGCAGGAGGATCACAAGTTTCAGGCCAGCCTTAACAGCATAGCATGCAATGTAAGCAACTTACAAGACCCTCTCTCTAATTAAAAAAAAATTAAAAGGGTTGGGGATGTAGCTCATTGGTAAAGTACCTCTGGGTTCAATCCTCATTACTGAAAAAAGAGGGTACTGCCACAGGTACCCTCTTCATCAGAGAGAGATACCTGAAAGTCTTCTGCTGAAGAAGCCTAGGTAGATATCCTTGGTCTTCAGCAAGCACTGCCCAAGCTGGAAGGTAAGGTTAGATCTAAGGGTGCATAAGTGGGATGTGGTGCTGTTCTGAGGACCCTGCCAGTGACACAAGGGTGAGGCAGAGTGCCCACGAACACACAGCGACAGGCAGTGGTCACACCATAGAGGGTCTGAGATCCTGCAGATCAAGTGCTGGCTGCCTGAGATCTCCTGATGCTTATCCATGTTTCTCCTGTGAAGTGCCTTCTCTGTCCACCAGCGAGGGCTCGTGGGGAATTTTTGCTGTCTGGGGCCCCACAGGGCAGGATTCAGGCCTAGGAGAAGCAGATATGGAAGCTCAAAATAGAGAAAACTAATCAGAGTTGCCTGGTAACAGCCTTGGCCTTCTCCTGGGTAGAAGGACACAAGAAAAAGCTAAAGGCCACCTGCTGAGAGCCTGACACTGATGGTGGCCCAGGTGCAGGCCGGTGTACCAGATGCCCCCCAATGTCTCATGTCCTTGCCCCAGTGTGGCCTGAGTCAACCTGCACACGGCATTTGGGATGGAGCAGTGGTAAGTGTTCAGGAACAGAACACAGAACAGCAGCATACACTCAGGTGAGTGACAGGGAGCAGTGGTGCGCACACAGGTGTGTACCCGGGGACAACACGTGGGTGTTCAATGCAGAGTGCCTGACATGGAGCATGCTCCCTCACACAGCCCGAGGCTGCCCAGTTGTCTGGGGCTGTCCCTTCAGTGTTTCTTCATGCTATAATACTGTCACCTTGTGCTCAGTAGGTCACACCTCTGAACCAGCTGCATCAAGAAGAGGGCATGGGGGCTGGGGAGGGGGCTCAAGTGGTCATGCGCTCACCTGGCATGCGCAGGGCGCTGGGTTTGATCCTCAGCACCACATAAAAATAAAATGAAGATGTTGTGTCCACCGAAAACTGAAAAATTAATATTAAAAAAAGGAAGAGGGCATGGACACGTGAGGCCCCACCTGGAGGGCCAGCAGCCCCTTCATCAACACCGGTGTCTTTGTCATGTCGGGATTGTTGGAGGTAGGAAGCTTGGGTGGACCAGATCACTGTCCTGGCTTCCTGATGTATAGACTGAGTCTGACTCCGGGCTCCCATTGCCACCCAGCCCCAGTCCTTGGGGGGCAGGTTGACAATGACATCCTTTGAGGTGCACTGGTGGCTTTGTGCATAAATGTCCGGTGAGGCCCTCTGGATGTGTAAGTTCCTATTCCTGACTAGCCAGGCTCCCCTGGGACCATCTCATCTCCTGCACTGTGTGAGGGCAGGTGGGGCAGCACTGAGTGCTGTTCCCTGGGACCAGGACTCTGCTGCTGGATGGCCATGACCCCAGCTGTGGCCCCAGGTGGGAATGTGTTGAGGCCCTGTGCAGAGCCCAGATGCAGAGGCTCATGACCTGATGACAGCCACCTGGAAGGAATGGTGCACACATCTGCAGCTGTACTTCACCCGTCTGCATGAACGGTCAACACAGGGCCTTGGGAACCTAGGCAGGGCTCATCTATGGCTGCTCACTTCAGTGGTGTGTGGGCATTTGCAGGCCAGGTCCAGGGGCTGCCCAGTTCCCTAGAACCTAGCCTGTGATGGCAGGAGGGACTCAGGGCCCTGGGCACCATCTAGCCTTCTGAACAGTGCAGTTCCTACTCCCACCCCAGCCCCCACCTGCAGCACTGAGGCCGAGAGTAATAAAACATCCACCTCACAGGAGACAGCTTTATCTTGTTGATCGGAAGTCTGCCAGCCCAATTTATGATGGAACATAAGATCTCCAAATCTGAATTTATGTGCCGGAGTATAAGGAGAGGTCAATGAGATTGAAAGTGGGCTCCTGAGAGGAGCTGGCAGGCTCACTCCCAGGTGCTGTAAGGAAACTTCACAGTCTTTGTCCCCAACTCCAGCCTGGCCCAACAGGGAAAGGACCGCCAAGGAGAGCCCTGCCTGAGAGGCATGCCCTTTGGTGTAAGTGGGAGAGAGAGGGACTCTGTCGGGCGGGGCCACAGCTGTGGCAGGAGTCTTGGAGAGGGCCAGCCTGGACCATCTATGCTGAGGATGCAGATCTTGTGCCTGGTATCAGGCCTGGCCCTCAGCTGTGGGCGAGCCCCTGTTCAGAACAGTCACAGCAGAGCTCTGGCTCTGGCCCAGGGACCCACCGCCAAATGGAGTTGCCATGGATGACCATGAACCCATGGCCCCCACCTAAGCCCTCTGGAGCCCTCTGTCCTCATCACCCCCTGGAGTCAGGGGTGGGGTAAGAGGAGGGTTGGCTCTGTCTGGGGTGGGCACCTGGCCAGCAGGAGGCTAGCTTTCTGTGCCCCAGGGCAGACCCTGACTTTAGGATTTATACAAATAAGTAAAATGAAAAGTGCTGGCAGCCCTGATCTGATTACAGCCATTCATTCTCTGGTCGTTAATAATTTGTGCAATAAAGGGTTGCGGCTGCTCCAGTGTGGGGGTGGCTTCGACTCAGCCTTCCCTTGGCGCCGGCTTCGGGAGCTGGAAACATGAATTATTAGTTTCTTATCACTCGGACCACCATCGCTCATGCTGTCAGGACCTGGTGGGAGCTGGCAGAGGTCCCCCGCCTCCTCTGCTGGCCCTGAGCTGCTGCTTCTCTTGGAGACTCCCGGTGGGGCTCAGCACTACCCCACCCAGCCCTTCTGGGAGTGTGACCCCTGGAGCAGGAGGCTGCAACAGGCATGGGAGCTGCAGTGCTGTGCTCTGAGCCTCAGATCCTCTCTGTGAGTGAAGCCAGACCTCACATGCCAGCAAAGCACTGGCCCAGGGAGGGTGGGGTCCTTATCAGGGTGCTCTCCAAGGGGCACAGACTGCATAGTCCCTGGCCAGAGAGGAGAGGAAGTCCCCTCTGGGAGCCACAGTGCCTTAGGCAGTCAGAGCTCCATCACCTGCAGAACAGCCAGGGGCTTGAGGAGACCCTGAGGAAAGGGATGGTGCTGGCTAGGGTCTGGGTGGGGATACGGGGAGCCTTCTGTGGGCTTTGTGCCTGGTCTCCTGGGCTTTTTGTCTGCAGTTCCAAGTATAGCTGCTGAGGTGTGTGGGCTGGGGGCTGAACTCCAAGGCCACAGCCCAGATGGTGACCAGGTGGTTATCGTCACAGAAGCACGCACCCTCCTGAAAGGCTCCCAGCCAAGCTGGGAAGTGCAAGGCTAAGGCAAAGCTGGGGTGTGGGAGGAATGGGGACCTGGCACCCACCTCTGCCTCTTGCCTGCCAAGCCCCTCCAGGTGCCTCCTGGGCTGCAGCCCTACTTCATCTCTGTGAGGATGTGGAACCTAGAGGGTAGGCCTTGCGCCCACGGCTGTTCGCCCACCACTTCCTGGCTGTGTGGCCTTGGAGAGACTGTCAGTTCTTCCAACCTCAGTCTGTAAAATGGGAATGAGGATAAAAGGAGACAAAATTAGTATGTACTGAGTGTCTGGGGTGTGTGCAGGTGTCATAGGTGGAGTGGGGTGGCCCCTGCAGCCCTGCATGCTGGGCAGTCCCATCCTTCAGGCTTCAAAAAGTCTGACAAAATTCCATCTGCTTTCTGTTTTCTTAACATCTGGACAGAGTTGTAGTGAATGTCCCAATGTACTTGTCTCCTCCCAGGTCATCTCTGTCATTTCTGGGTCACCTTCAGTTGACTGGTTTCCTCTTTTCCTGCTGGGCTGTGTTTTCTGCTTTTTTGCACACCTGTGAGGGTGTTCTCTCTCTCTCTCTCTCTCTCTCTCTCTCTCTCTCTCTCTCTCTCTCTCTCTCTCTCTCTTCCCTTCCATCCCTCCCTCCATGTTTATTTTGTTTATTTATCTTTATGTGGTGCTGAGGATCAAACCCAGGGCCTCATGCTACACCTCATCTCTGAGCTAGCCCTCTCACAGTGCCTGGGCTGCACAACATAGCTGACCCCATGCCCTCTGCAACCTGCTGAACACACCCTCAGCCCCAACAGCTGCCAACCCACTTTTTTTTTGGTAGTACAGATGGACAGAATGCCTTTATTTTATTTGTTTATTTTTGTGTGGTACAAAGGATGGAACCCAGTGCTCACACATGCTAGGCAAGCGCTCTGCTATAGCCCTGCCAATCCAATTTTGCTATGGTGTTTTGGTTAGGTCTGGGACTTCCTGAACATTGCCCAGGGAGAGATTGAAGGGGCTCTGTGGGCAGGGGCTGGGAGTCTGCAGCCCCTGCAGCAGCCAAGTCTGGCTACTTTCTACCTCTAGGGCATAGACTTTCTTCCACCTGCTGTGGCAGAACAGGAAGCCCCCACCCTGCACCTGGCACTGAAGACCACTCATTAGGGCCTGAGACACAGAGGAGCCCTGGGGTCCCTCTTTCTAACCCTGTGCATCCTTGATGCCAGTTTTGAATGCCATTTCTGCCAGGAAGCTTCCTGGATCCTGCAGTCAGAAAGCATCCTGTTCCTAAAGCTTCTGAACACATCCAAACCGTGGTATTCTGACTCCCACAGAAATCCTGTCTTCCTCTAACTGGATGAGAGCCCCAGTGGATGGCACTCTGGCATTCTTGGCTTATGGTTCTTTAACTGAAACCAGAAGAGAAGAGCCAACCAAAGGCACGGTCCTTCTGGCTGGGCTGTGGGCAGGGCTGAGGTCTGCGGGATATCTGAAGGTCCGGAGGCTCCAGGCTTCCCACAGGCTGGGCTCTCAGAGGGCTGCTCCAGCTGGGGTCTGCCCTTCCCCATTTTTCTGGTCCCTCTGCTCCTGTCCCTTGTGGCCTGTCTGGCCATCTCCCTGCTACCACACCACACCCTCTACCTCAGATGGCTTCCTCCCGGCCCCAGCTCACACACACAGAATCCCTTACCCCGGGAGCATTCCAGGCATGCACAGTCCACTGACTTGGCCCTGGCCAGGCTATGCATTAACACAAAGACAGCTGGCTGGGTTTCCCTCACCCAGGTCTGGAGCCCCTGAATGGGGAGCCCTCACCCCCACTCCATGTGGTCGCCTCTAGACTGATTTTATTTATCACTGACCGAGGATGAGTAATTTTATTGTGAAGCACAGTTCAGGGTGATAGATGAGGGAGCAGGGCAGGTGGTCGCCTTGCTGTCTTCCTCTCCAGAGGGTGGTGGGAAGGAGAATCCTGCCTCTCCATAAGTGGAGGCTGGCAGTTGGGGAGGAAAGAACCCCATCAGGGTGGCTGGCCACGCCAGATGGGAGTGAGGAGGCAGGGAAGGCAGACCAGGTCTCCCTGTCCAGATAGGGCAGGACCAGAACATGGCCATCCCCCACGTCCTGACTAGGGCTGAGGGCCCTACAGGTGGGAGTATGGAGGGGCAGATGTGTAACTCCAGCATCCAAACAGAAAAAGTGGGGATGCTTTCCTCTGAAAATTGCCACAGCAATCAGCTTCTCTTTGAATCCATGTGTTTCTGTTTGGTTTCCTTTTTTTTTTTTTTAATTTGCAGTACTGTGAACTGAACTCACTGAGCCACACCCCCAGCCCTTGTCATTTTTTAATTTTGAGACAGGATATTGCTAAGTTGCCCAGGCTGGCCTTGAACTTGAGATCCTCTGTCCTCAACCTTGCTAATCCACTGTTTTTAACAATGCCCATCTCACCAGCTACTGCACACCCACACTTCAAAGTAACACTTGGCGGCTGGGGCTGGAGCTGGGGCTCAGTGGTAGAGCACTTACTTGCTTAGCAGGTAGGAGGCAGTAGGTTCCATTCTCAGCACCACATAAAAATAAACAAAATAAAAGGTATTGTGTCCATCTACAACTAAGAAAAATAAACAAAGTAACACCATTGGTCACTTCCAGGTGTTTGGTGAGGGACCCTGCATTGCTGCCGGTGGGATTTGGGGTTCGGGCCTGCCCACCCACTCCAAGGTCCCCGGCCTGGGTGGGATGTGTGTGGCTGGGTGGGTGGAAGCTGGGAGGCACAGGTGCCAGGGAGCAAGCTCACCCCGACTGCTTATGGTGGGCAAGGTTCTGGGGTCTGGGAGGGCTGAGCAGACCAAGGACTTCCCTCCACTTTGGTCAGCCAGCAGCCTCCCTCTGGCAGGCAGGTTAGCCCCCTGGATGGACATGGGTCAGACAGTCCTGCAGGACTTCTCAATCTTGGCCGAGAAGCGTGGATGGTGGGCGCCTCGATGTGTGACAGTCCCTGTCAGTCACAATGGTTGTGGGCCCAGAGAGAAGCTGGGGCGCCGACGGGAGGGGGCGCTGGCTGGTGGAGCTGTCCCCAGCCGCTGGCTACGTCCCCGGAGGCTGGTGGCTGCAGCACCAGGCGCGTCCGGGAAGTCTGGGCAGCCGCACCGCCACTGCCCCTGGCCTGCCCCCAGCCTGCCCCCGTGGGCTTAACCCTTAGTCTCTCTGGGCTAACACTCATGCCCAGGCCTGGCTTAACCCTTAGGTCTCCACTGGTCTAACACTTCTGTCTCAGGGACTAGCTAACATCCGCTGTGCCTAAGTTGGCCCCAGTGGGCAGCCCAGGAGCAGCACCTACTGGAGCTTCAGGCTGGAGAAAGACGCTGGCCCAGGTCACTGAGGACACTGCCCCTCCCTCCTGCCCCCTTTTCCCAGGGTCTGCAGTCAGGCCTGCTGTCTTCCCCTTGTACCATAGGGATGCAGTGAGGGCACACTGGATAATGACAATTTCTGCTAAAATTGTTAGTATGCTGGGCTCCCTACCCAGCTCTTTGTGCAAATCATGAAGCTTGTCAAGATGGCCTGCCAAGGAAACTGAGGCTCTGAGAGGCCAGGACTTGGCTCAGCCCTGGCAGGTGGTAGAGCTGGATCCTGCCTCCTGCACCAGGGCTAAAGGCATTCCCTCCCCTGGCCCCTGCCCCTTCCTCTTCTCCCTCCCAAGCGGATGGTGCAGGAATTGAAATGGACTTGTGGGGAGGTGGGCCTCTGGATTCTCAGAGTCTCTGAGGAGGGTCTGCAGATGATGAATCCCTGGGAGTGGGAGTATCTTTGGATCTCAAGGAGGAAGAGTTAACAGTCATGAAACCCTGAGAAAATGGACTGCAGCAGTTCCAATCAGGTGAGACTCAACCTCTCTTTGACTCTGGTAAGGGGTAGACATTGTACCAACCCCTGTTGCCCACTGCAATGCCAGCTTGAGTTCTCACACAAGACTGGCATTTGAACCATAGATAGGAGCCTTAAAAATAAGTAAAGGTCGGCTGCTGTGGCACGTGCCTATGATCCCAGAGACTTGGTCCAGAGTTATTAGGATAATGGATTTGAGGCCACCCTTGGTTACTTAGCAAGACCCTGTCTCAAAAATAAAACAAAACAAAAACAAAAAACAAAATACACACACACACACACACACACACACACACACACACATACAGAGAGAGAGAGAAGACTAAGGATGTTGATCAGTGGTAAAGAAACCGGTATTAAATCCCCAGCACAAACAAACAAACAAACAACAAAAACTAGAACTTTCAGGGGTTAAGGTGTAGTTTAGTGGTAGAGCACTGCCCAGCATGCTCTACCATGAGGCCTGGGTTCAATACCCAGCACCAGGGAAAACAAAAGAAAATAAGACATAAGGAACAGAATTCATTGGTCAGCCAGAGAATGACAGGAAAGGCTTGGGCACACTACTGGAGACAAGGGAGAGAGAGAGGTGCTCCAAATTAGGGCTCCTAGGGTTTCCACAGCCTCAGCCTCTCTACTACATGTATTCAGTTCCCCAGGACTCGGCTGAGGTCTGGGTAGCAAGTGTGTGCAAGAGGACGTGGGCCTTCAGCCCCTCCAGTCAAGGAGAGGTTGAGTCTCACCTGATCAGAACTGCTGCAGTCCATTTTCTCTGGGTTTCTTTGTTGAGGCTTGGGAGGTCTCAGCACAGCTGTGGCCCACAGGTTGGACAGGGATACCTGGGACCCAGAGTCCTGTAGCACCTGCAGGGCAGTCCCAAACCATCTTCCTGGCTCTTGTGCATTTTAGGTGGGTGGTGGCTGGCTAAATTTCTCAGCATCTCCCCAAATGTCCCCCTCACTTGTGACCTTGGATTCAATATCCAGTCTCATCCTAGGTGGAGACAGCTAGATTTGCTGAACTATGGGAACTCTCTCCATTTTTCTGAGCAGGAAAGAAAAGAGGGTGGGAAACTGGTTTCTGAGAGCCAGGTCACATGCCAGGAGGACCTCTGGCTGCATACAGTCACCTCTTGCAGTAGGAGGACAGTAGACTGAGCACATGTGGAGGGGCTGGGGTCCAAGAGACTGACCCTGAGGGACAACTCTGCACCCAGCCAAGGTCTGCATCTTATGCCACTATCAAAGCCTACGGGTGGGTGAGGATAATTCCATGGGTTATGCTGCACTGCTGCCTGCGGTACAGCCTTAAAACTGGCAAGAGTGGGTTGGCCTTGACTCAGAGGATAGTGCTGGATCTGCTCCTGAAGGCGGTGGAGCCCACTGCCCATGCAGGGTGAGATACCTGCAAACTTCTCTTCCTAGACAACTGATTGATGGCTGAGTGTGGGGCACATATGGCCTGCATGGCTTATTTTTTTATTTTATTGAGATAGTATTCACATTACAGGGGCTGGGGTTGTGGCTCAGCCATAGAGTGCCCGCTTAGCATATGTAGGGCCCTGGGTTTGATCCTCAGCACCACAAAAATTAAATAAACAAAATAAAGGTATTGTGGTCAACTACAACTAAAAAAATATTTAAAAATTCACACAATATAAATTTAAGCTCAAAGTGAAAAATTCAGTGGTGCTTTTTACATTCACAGTGTTGTACAACTTGAAATTTCGCCTAACTCTTGACACATTTCGTAGCACCAAGCAGTCACCCCTGTTCTTCCTTCCCTCCAGCTGGGTAACCACAACTCTATTTCCTGTTTCTATGGATTTGTCTTTTCTGGACTCTTTTCTAGATGGAGTCCTGCACTAGGTGTCTGTTTTTGCTGATCATACTGTTTTCAGAGTTCATCCATGTTGAAGCATGTGTCAAACTTTATTCCCTTTGGGGCTGAATAGCATTCACCCTGTGGATGGACCACAGTTGTATCATTCACCCACTGATGGCCCTGGGGTGCTCCCACTGTATGGCCATTGTGGGCAGTGAGGTTGTCGACATTAAGTTTTGTTGAGCACTAGTTGCAGTCCTTTCTGGTAGGTGCCGGAGACTGGAATTGTGTGTCCTGTGTGATTCTGTGCTTAACTTTTGTGAGAAGTTGCCCTTCCACATTTCATAACCTCACCAGTCATACAAGAGGGTTCTAACTTCACATCCTCATCAACACCTGTTATTTTACTTTTTGAAATTTAGCATTCTAGCAGATTTGGAGTGGTACCTGGAGTGCTGGTTTTGTGTTTATTTTTCCCATCATTCAGGGGCTTCAGAAGGTGGAGTTTACCAGTGGGGTGGAAAATGAAAGTGTCCTGCCAGGAATGGGGTGAGATGGGGGTAACAGGCCTGTGGAGATCACACAATGCGCTGAGGAGGCCAGGTGCTTGCTGTTGACAGGAGCTCTCACTGCTGGACCAGCATGAGAGACAGCCCTTCTTCCTCTATCCCATAGTCCCTGCAAAGCTGGGTCAGTCCCTAGATGTGTGCACATGCTCAGATCTGCAAACCTGCACCCTAGGGTCACAGAGTCAATGCAGCATCTCCCAGAGTGTGGGGAGGGACTCAGGGCAGGAGTCCTGACCAAACAGCTATGGACAGATCCTTCCTGGAACATGAGTCTGGAATTAGTGTCCAGAAAAAAAAGCCCACACTTTGGGAGCCTTGCTATTGTTAAGGCATTTGTCTTTTCTGTGAAGCTTACTGATTCCTCACCCTTACTTTCTACACATACTCTGGGAATTCCTACACCCACTTGGGCAATGCTACAGGAATTCAGGCAGGTGCAACAGGGCTGGGAGGAGAATTTTTGCCCCCTGGGAGCTGTGTGGGAAGCTGGGAAGGTGTCAGCTTAGGACAGGGTCATGGGCTTGGTCACCTTGTGTAAGAGCTTGTGCATCTAGGGAGGCCATGATGGTAGGGGACCCTCTGGTGCAGGTGGCACTGGGAGCCAGCACCTAAACCTCAGGCTCTTTCTTGGATTTCTCTTGGGAGTGAGCAGAAGGAAGGACACAATGTGGGGACATTTCCTGTACTAGATGTTGATGGGAGAGTGTCAGGTGAACCTCATTGATGGTGTGTTGGAAGGGACCCCATGCTCAGATGCTCAGCCCCTGACTCTGGAGGACCACAGAGAGAAGATGTGTTCTGCTAGAGGCTGTGCTGGTTCCGACTGCCAGGCCCTCCTCTCTGCCACTGTGATCACTTCCCCATGGGACTCCAGAGCCCAGGCACAGGCAGAGAGGGCTCCAAAGGTGGGAGGGCTTGTTTCCTACCACCAGACCCTGAGACTGGAGGCCAGCATCCTGCTTGGCTGTATTCCCTGCTCTCTGAGCCTCCGCCTGCTTTGTTGATCCAGGTTTTCTCATTTTCATGGCTGGGTTCTGTCTGGTGACATGGAAGTGAGAGGAATACAGGCTGCAGTGGTCTAGCAGGAAGCCCATCTATCTCCCTAAGGGAGCCCTCACTTCCCAGATCCTGGGTCTAGCTGCTGCAAGCTGTACAGAAGGGTCAGTGTGCCCTCTGGTGGCCAGTTCTGTCCTTGCAGGCTGAGGGAAAGAAGCAGAGAACCCCTCCTTAGGCCTGACCTCTGACTCTGTTCAGCTTAGCCCCCAGCTCAGTGTCCAACCTTGTCTTTGACATGGTAAAAACATTCTGGCTTTACTTTTATCCTCAGGAAAGACACTTACCATGTGCTGAGGCAGCCCCAGAAGAGGCTGGTCTGTCCACAGGGGCCCAGGTCTGTCCACAGCCACAGGAGGGAGCTTGGAAGTGGAGTTCCCAGCCTAGCCTTCAAAAGAGACTGCAGTCCCGGCTACAGAGACCTGGGGCCTAGGTAGCTGCCAAACCACACCTCAGATTCTGATCCAAAGCAGGAGTAAGATAATCAATGCTTATTGTTTTATGTTTGGGGCATGGGGCCAGAAACATGCCACCCTGAAGCATGTCTTTGGCATATTTCAAGGTGAAATACCGAGAAGCTGCTGAAAAGATGCCCTTTGTAACTGAGATTTACATCCATCCATACTAGGAAAAATGGCAGATGCAGGTAGGACTTCCTGTTTGACACTCATTCCCTTTCTGCCTGGAAGAGTTTCTTCTGCAGAAAGAAGATGGGGTTCTGACACCTGCCCAGTCCGAGGTGGTCACAAGTGCCTGTGCTGTGGAAGTTATCAGACCATAGGACAACCCTGGCTCCCTCTGCACCTCCCCCAAGCTTCTGCAGCCAGCACCACTGCCTGGGCCCTAGGAACCCAAAGCCCCCATGCACCATCCTGCCCCTCCCTGGGCCTCTTAGAGGAGTGTGTGCCTCCTGTGTTTAGGCATATAGTGCCTAAATTACCATGTAAGTTCCCTATTAATCTGTCTGTTGCTCCGTTTCCTTTGTAGCTTAAAATGATCAAAACTTGAGAGGGAAAAGAATAAGTCAAGAACTTCCCTGCAGGGCTACTGGGTTGCATGGTAACAGGTGACTCACCCAGGAGAATGGATGCTCCTGATGATGAGGGCGGTGCAAAGACTTGTTTGAGAGCACAAGGCTGCTTGGTGTGTGTAATCATGAGAGGCAGCGTGTGAGACAGTGGCTGCTCATGAACTCCTGACACTTCGCCACGCAGGCACCTTCCTGGGCCAAGGAGCATGTTCTCTAGAGGGAAACAGACCATGAACAAAAACCACAACGCACAGGAAGATTCAGATCATAGTTCAGGGAAGGAAATACCAAGGAGATGTGTGCAGGGCCTGGGAAGTGAGGTCGGATGGTCAGGCAAGTCCTTGGAAGGAGTGACATTTGAATGGAAGGGGTTTGGGAGATAAGAAGGATAGAGAATGAAACAGACTTTATTATTACTGTGTGAATCTATATGACTGCATGACATATGCATATGACTGCATGACATATGACTACCACACCTTGTGGATGAGGAGACAGAAGTTCCAAAAACTAAGGCAGCTTGTCTGAGTCCCACAGCTACACAGATGGTGAGTACCTAGGTCCAAGGTTAACCCAAGGTGACTACATCTTCCCCCATGCCTGACTTTAAGGGAAAAGCCAGCTTAGGTGCCATAGGTATTAAAGGCCACATGGATAGTGGGTACCCAACTGCCTGGCCTTAGGTCACTCTCCCTCCTAGGCAGGCTGTGCCTATACAATGCCAAGAGAAAATGCTGAGCATGTGAACACTCTTGTGGGTCTGTGGAGTTGGAGCACCTGGATTACTCTGTCTACTCTGTCTCAGTGGGTCCACAAAGCAAAGCAAACCAGATATTTGTATGCCCAATTTCCAGATGAGAGAACTGAGGCTCCAACAATGAATGGATGAACAATCATGGTCACAGTTAGTTGCTGGGCGACCCATCCCCTGGCTCTTTCCACAGATCCTCATCCCTGTGGCCCATGTCATTGAATCATTAATTCAATCACACATTCATTCGACAATCCCTTAGTGAACATAGCTGTGGTATAGGCCAACTGCTGAGTGGAGGAACATAAGGACCACCTACCCTGGAGGAATTCACAAACTGGTGAGGGACAATTTGGAATTTATACTACTGCTCCCTGCCTCAAGTTCCTGGAGGTCAGCACCACCCACGCAGACCAATAATGTCAGATGCAGCACAGGAATCTCCCCCTAAGCTTGGGATAAATTTAACCAACAGAAGCATCCATGTGATGCTTCAGCTGCCTGTGCTTGGCCACTTTGGCCAAGTCACAGTATTTCATTGACCCTAAGTGCCTCTGAGACCTGAGGGCTATGGTTGCCCATCTCACGGTGATTCTGAGAGACATACACAGTCTGCCCAGACTCCACATAGGCCAAAGGCAGCAGACCCAGACCTAAACTCACCCATCCGCTCCCATCTCTATACCCAGCTCAGACCATATTGACCCTAGGGAGCAACAGCCTCACCACACAGCAGGTCTAAGCTAGGTAAGCCCCTCAATGTACAAGGAAGAATGTAAGGGTCCAGTAGCTGATGGGTCCTGGGATGAGACAAGGTTCTCAGAGTCAGAAGGGGGAGAGAGACTGGCTTTCTCTATAGCAAAAGTCATACCCCAGAATAGCACAGGTGGGCGTGGGGGATACTTAGGGAGGGGACTCTGGGGCTCTAGAGGAAGGAGAGTGAAGTGGCTGTCAGGTCTGGGGGAGGAGAATCAAGTGGCTATTTGGGGCTCTGGTGGAAGGGAGAAGCAGAGCCAGTAGCTCTTCCTGAGTTGAGCAGGTCGACTCTCCCATCTGGTCCATGCCCCCAACTGCAAGACCTACAAAGGCACCAGGAGAGTATCCTCCACCAGGTCTGGACAGGAGACACCAATATTCTTCATCCCATAGTACTCTGACTCCCAGCCTGTACTTTCCATCTCACAGGTCCAAAACAAAGTTTTCAAGCCAACTAGAACCTTGAGCTTCTAGGAGTATAGGTGACATAGTCACTGTCCACTGAAGTGCCCACTGACATTTAATGTTAGTGAACTTTATCCTTTCTTCCTGACACATCAGCTTCTTCAACAGGGTCTCTGTCATTCCTGGGCCATTTTCCCTGTCTCCAACCTCATCTCCAGGGAATTTTCCTACTGTTGTCTGAATCCTTGAGAATCTCACAGAATGCCCAATCTTCATCCCCTCTTCAGGATGGCTTTCTATGGTTCTGAAGAGACCACATGTCATGACCTTGAATCAAAGCTCCCTCTGAGGCTCCTCAATGAGATATGCACGAAGAACAGTTCTAAATCAACCTGGATCCCTCACACACATGAGATTGGATGACTCTCAAAGTAGCACCGACACGGTTTAGGAAGGTTGCTTCTTTCTCAAAAACATTTTGTTGTGCAAAGTCCTCAAGAGTCAAGAGATTGTTTAAAAGCACCTTGCATGAGAACTCCCTCCATCTGGGGTGACCTGAGGAAAATGCTCACTTATTTGGCCTTCTTGAAGAATTGTAGAGAGGCCATGGGAACATAAACACAGAGACATGGAAGAGAATGCTAGGGTCACGGTCAGTCTTTCTGAATAACTGCCTAGTTACCTGGAATCTCAAACCAATCTGTTAGGTCAATAATTACACAGAATTACTCTAGACCAGAGGGGCTCTATGCAGAAGGGATCTAGGCCTATTTACTGGGGTTCCAGACATTCCTAATTTGTACCTGTTGTCCTCACATGACTATTACTACTGTCTTCTCCACTCCCAGTAAAGTCCCAGTACAGATGATGAATTTTGATCACTCAATCTCAAATAACTGTCAAACAACTCAGTGATGATTATGATTAGAAGGAAGAATGAGATAAAGACAAGGACAATGATCATGACTGAATGATTTTCCTTAACTCATCACATCAGCTGTCTTTATCTACAGGCTGAATCTCTCCATTACACAATATTGTTTTCTCATTTTCTGAGGGCCAGGCCTGATGCTGAAGGCTAATAAACCCTACATGTCACTGACCTTGTAGATGAGCAAGATGGTATAAAAGATTTCATTCAGCATTCAGGGGGGAGCCCTGGGAGTTCCCTGAGCCACTTCTGCTTCTCTCCTGTTAGGGTGCATGTCTAACTCCTGCCTCTGGCCTTAGACTCCTCACATCCTGGGGACTGGTACCAGGTTCCATCCTAGGAGTCTGGGCTGCAGCTGCTTCTTCCACAGCACCCCCATATGTGCATGACTCTCTGACTAATCAGGACCCAGAAGCTGTGGTTTCCCCTAGGGGCTGTCCCAGGTCTCAGGGAGAAAAAAGGGACTGTCCCTAAACATAGTATCGCCAGCTATACCAATGTCCAGCCTCAGCTCCTCTCCCCCCCACCAGCTCCTGCACCTGCAGCAGATGTCTCACCACAGACCACATCCTCACAAGGTGACCACACTCAGAAATTTGGAAATTCAGATTTGGCAGGATCCTGGAGATCCTCACGGGGCTGGGCAGGGGATCTCCTCAGCTGTTGCAGCTGCAGCTCTAGATGCCCATGCCCTCCCCTGCTCCAGACTGATATACACTGAGAACTGGATTCTGGCAGTGAGAGAGGAGTCTGGGTCCAGTTGGCCCTTTTCTCAGTGTCCCTGGAGCCTGGAGTGTCTCTCCTTTTGAAAATGGGTAGGTATGCTATTCCAGTGCTCCCCTGTCAGAAGGACTTGCCCTAGCCTCCTGCTGCTTCATTTCTACTCACAGTCCTCAGAGACTCTCCCTGTGGGTATAAGGTGCTCATTCTTCCTAGGCCCAGTTGTCCTCAGCTTCCTGTTCCTGCCATCCCCAATGGCTCTTCTCAACTCATGTGATTGTCCCACTGCAGGGTGGGGAATTGGGGATTCTGAGACAGAGGATGACAGTATTGTTCTGGGGACATAAGAATGGTTCTGAGTCTCAGAATTCTCAGTTAGGAGCTAGCTCTGTAGAACCAAGCCCCTTTGGAGAGGCTTCCAAGATCTTAAGAACACTGCCTCCTCTAGAAATATATGGGGAGGACAGTATTTCCTACGTCAGCTCTCTCCAGGAATTGGGAGAGACTCCTTTCTCCTAGTAGAATATATGCTATCCCAGACTCACTGACCTGGAAGAGATATTCTAGTTCCTTCTGTTGATCACTTAGTAGAGGTACAGAGAGGAAGTTTTTCTTGCATAAAGCACACAGCAACTTTGTATAAATTCTGTGTCCTGGGACTTTAACAATATCAGCCAAGACCTGGGAGGACGAGACATTTTAAAACACCTGGCATGATGTAAGCCTGAAACTGGATGGTGGTTTTTTAGGCAATTTTAACTGTAACTTCAATCTCTCCATCCAAGTTCTTAGAATGCCTGACATGGACAGTCCAATATGGGGCAGCAGAGACCAGACATGGGGAGCTGAGAGCTGGAAAGAGTTGAAGCTCTTCATGGGGGAGGCTAGACATCCAGTGGCAGGCTGTAGGGGTTGTTACAGAAGGAGGGATGCAGGGATACAACTCTGGTTCTACATTCCTGCAGTGTTAGTTTTTCATCATCCTAGCAAACACCAGAAATAATGAACTAATATGAATAAAAGGTCTCTTCTTCCTTTCAGGTGTCTACATTTTGGTCTATGAGCAGTTGACTACATCACTTTGACCCTGAAGTAATGGAGTCTATCATGTTGGGCAGCACATGGTAGAGAGGTTCTGCCCACCTCATGGCAGGTAAGGGTAAGAGGAAAAGAGAGAGGAATGGGGACTCCATTAACACCTTGAAGGGCACACTATGACTGGAGACCTTCCAAAAGCCCCAGGTCTTAAAGGTTTTGCCATCTCAACACAGCCATAAAGCCAGACTGCAACATCAAAGACCCTTCTACCTGCACTCGCTGCTCTACTTCCTGCTCTAGAACTTGAGATGGCTTTTAAAAAACTTGTAAAAACAGACAAAAGTTAGAAACTGTGCAATGTTAGCAAAACAGAATCTTACAGTGTTTTGGTTTTTTATTACAATAATATTTCATGAGAATGTTCATGTTTTTGCCATAGGACTGTAGACAAGGGGCCTGGAAGGAAATGAAAAAAAAATTTCATCCAAGACTTTCAAATCAGAAATAAGCTGGTTTGCCACATCATGTCCACAAGGAAGATGTGTTCAAAGGCAAAGACTAATCATAATTTTGTTCACAAATCTCAATTTAAAGGAGTCCTATGTAAGGAAAACACTTAGAAATTATATCCTTGCATGGACTTCAAAAGTTGATCTTACAATTTTTTTAAAAAAAAATAGATAATTAAAAATATTTTGGCCAGCAGAGCTGGACATCAGGCTGGCTGCTACTGTAACTTGGATCATTTATCTCCAGTCACATTTCAGCTAATTGCTGCATGGAACCATGTGATGATGCTTTGGACCCCAAGCACACTTTGTATTGTTTGGGATCCAGATTGGAGTCATGGAAGACAGAGTGTTGGACATGCACTACTCCTACCTAATGGATTCTTAACATCTTCAAACATACTTGGAGTACATTATTGAAAATGTCCACATCCTTCAGCCCCAGCCATGGATGGAAATTGCCACCCACTTGGACAAGATGTCCCTTATAATTACAAGTAATGCCAAACCCATAGTTTCTCCAGAAGCCAGTTTTTGAGTAAAAGGAAAAAAAATGGTTGTCTCTGGGAACTTTCCCATCATAAATAATCTTTCAATCATACTGTCTAAAGATGATTGTGGAATATGTTTATTGGCCCCAAACTCTATTTGCTCAACACTGTTGCAGGAGTTCCATGGTAAACACCAGGTCAACTTCACAGAAGAAGTGCAAAGATTTATTATGAAATGGGAAGATCTTACCCTGAGGGCCAGAATAATTTAAAATTCTGAAGACGAAGGCAAAACCTTCATATCACCTTTAGGGTACTTCCTGCTATAATTTCTCATCAGTTCCACTAGTTTGGCCTTATCAGGGTTGGAATCAGAATTAAAAAGTAGTACAACCACTTTGGTGTGCTGACTTGGGGTGGGACATGTCTTTCCTAAGTTTTCCAGAAACCTCACAAACATGTCAAAATGTCCAGATAATGGCACCAGTATATGACATTTTCATCTTTGACCTCTTTGTGTTTGTTCTTGGATCCAGGGAACTAGAAGGGAAAAAGCTACTTCAGGGAATTGGAGAGGAAGAACAGGTATCCAGACTTCTGGTTGATTCTGTTGGCCAGCTCCTGAGTTTCTAGTTCCTCATGCTCCACTAACTGGATCTTGCTGAAAATATTCTGTAGGTCTGCATGCCTCCTCACAGCAATTGACATCTTTCCTTTATACTTCCTGTGTACAAGCAGTAGGTTCAGAATGTACTCTGCCCCATACATGGGATTCACCACAGGGTGATAGCCACTCCAGATCTCCTTGAAGTCCATGATGCATATCCGGGTCTTGGTGGTGGCCTTGATCATTTTTACTACCTACATGATGATGTCAACCAAGGCTTCCATCTAGGCTGAGTCCATTCTTCTTGGGAGGGAGGGGTACAGGGTGGCTAACGGTCCACAGCCAAACACAAATTCTTCCCAGTCAGAAATTCTCATTGCAGAACTTCCTCTTGAGGGCAGGACTGAAACCTCATGAAGGAAGCAGGAATTCCTATGCATGGTCCTCTACGCATCTATGTGTTGCTGTATTTGCTCATTAGGATGATTTCTCAGTGGATCTGATTTGTGTGATAACTCTGCTCTGTAATTTGGCAACTGAGAATGTAGCTGTGCATTTTGTACTGGTATCTTGGGTTTTTGTTCAGGGTGAGCATGATAGCTTAGTGAATCTTACTGTTCTGGAGATCTCAGATGTACACCTTCTTGTTCTGTTCAGAATGCTCATTAAAAAAAGCTGATATATCTCACAAGACCCAAAACTGTAGTGCTCAGTCCTGTCTGCCTGAAGAGCAGGGACTCAATGATATTTAAACTCCTCAGGAAACTCTTCAGATGATCTCTGTTGATGTAAAGATCATCATCTACTTCCAGATCACTGTCCAAGCAGTGCTCAAGCATATACTCAAGTATCATGAAAGTCTTCTGGGGTGGGTAAGTGCCATCCACACCCCATAGTGGCACAATTAAAAATGGTACAGGTGTGTCTTAACACTCACTAGAGAAAAACTCCACTTTCCCAGAAATTGTTTTAGGTCGTATTCTGAAGGCAGCCAGAGCAGGAGTCTGAAGTATTTCTGGGTGGTCATGACTCCCACAAAGAGAAGTTTCCTGTCATGCGAGGCTGCCACTGGGCCAAGCCTTGTGGCCATAGCTGTGCCCTGCAGACATTTTCTTGTGCCCCACAGGCCTGGGATCCTTTTGCCCACCAGCAGTCCTTCAGGCTAGTATGGCACCACTAACCCACTGGTTTCAGCTCTGAAGCACGGGGTAGGACAAGCCTGTGTGGCCAGCTCAAAGCCCAGCAGGAGTCAGATATGAGGCAACAAGCAGAGCTAGGCTTGCTAACTTGCCTGGAGCCATGCCCACACCAATCTGCCTATAGGGCCACTTTCACCGCCTATGTTCAGAAGCCTTCCCACCACAGCTCCCAGCGGCAGAGACTGGTTGCCCTCATGCTAGGAAGCCTGGTCCCAGCTTCTCAGCGCGTGCCTAGGGCCATCCTTGCCCATGGCAACCCTGGAGCTGATAACAGGCCTGGTGCCAAAGCTTCATTATGCACACCTACCTGCACAACAGTGACCTGCTCCTTTAAGAGGGGAACATGCCCTGCTCATGCAAGCTGCCTCTCCTGAGCAAGGCCACCATGACTATTCAAGCTTTGGCAAAGAAGTGTGGGGCCAATGAAAATTCATTGGCAATGGCACCTGCTCAGAGATCTTAGTCCTATCCTTATGGTGCCCCGGCAGGCTCCACCCCTGTTCTCCATGTGGCCTAGACTGCTGCTGCTGCTGGTGCACATGGCTCACCATTGCCCTTTGATTTATTTTGAGTTAATTTTTGTGCAATGTGAGAAATAGGGTCTAGTTTTATTTTTCTACATATTCCACTATGACTTTCTATCATGCTGTTTCTGTGATAGAGTCAGTAGCTTATGGGGACCTGTGAAGCCATGAGCCAAAAATTAATCTGCCCTCCTCTAACTTGTTCCTGTCACATAAAATGGTCACAGTGAAGAAGATCTGACCACCACAAATGGGACAGTTGCAGAGCACATTAGTGTTTCTTGTAGTCCTGCCCAGCATGAAATACTGAGGGGAGTCCTAAGACTTGAGAAGGGTAAGAGATGGGAACTTGAGAACCTGGGAAATTAATATCTCTGCTAAAGGTACTTACATAGCTGAACATAAGTCCTAACAATGACATATCCTTGTATTTTAGTTTCTAACATATTATATTATAAATTAAAAACAGGAGAAAAAAATTCATAGTTTGAATCAATAATGGAAATGAACACAAAAATTCCAGTGTGCACATCATAATTGTGACAACAGCATCATAAACAATAAGGAAGAGATGAGGGTAAGAGGAGATATATGTTGCATATGTTGGTATTGATGTAAAACACATAGAAACCACTATAAAAATAAATTTCAAATATAGATAAAAGGATATAAAAGGTAACAAAAGTGGTATGATAGGGAATAAATTAACCAATCAAAATGGAAGCTGCTAGTGGAGCAGTGAGGAACCTAAAACAAAGGAAAAAACACATGTAAAAAACAGCCCATTGGCAGAAGTCTTTCATTATCTGTGATGACATTAGATGCAACAGATGAGTCTTGGTTTCTAAATACCTAAGAAGCCTGCATCCACACAAAGTTTCACACAATTTCTCTACAATATTGCATTAGGGATATAAGCTTGGGTTTGATGGATTCTCTTCTAACAGAAACAATGCACCTGGTAACACAAACTTGACCTGCCATGACTTCCCATGCTCTGTCAATGCCACCAGTCTGAGACACAGGACAGGATACCTTTTGGCACAACTGGCACAGAATGAGGCTGGACACCCTTGCAATAGGCTCTCCAGTGACAGAAGATTTGGGGTCCTCAGGAGGCGGGCTGCTACTCTGTGAAACCTAAACAAGAAAGGAGCAGTGGAGGGGCATTCAGAGGAATCCAGGAGAGAAGCTGGGGTTGTACAGAGTTCAGGAGTGAGGCCAGTCCTGGGAGTGAACAGGAAGAATGGGCATCAGGAGAGTTTAAACTTTGTCTGAGGTTGCAGTAACCACATTCTGAGGGTCAGACTAACACAGGGTCACCCCCAGGACACTGGCAAGAGCCAAAGCACAAGAGGACCTCACCTGTAAAATGCACTGAAGGAGGCTGATTGTATGTGTAAGCATGGCAGACCATGCTGGTTGAATTTCCTTAGGGAGAACATGCTAAGGTCCAGATGCTGTAGGAGAGAGCACAGTGTGAGAAGATGGGGCTCCTAGGAACTATTTCCTTCTCCCAGCATGACTGCATGTGCCTCCTGCTAATCTCAGGGGACTATTTATCACTGTCCAGAAGTCATCCCTGGGAAGGCTTCTCTATCCTAGGGTCCTCTAAAGATACCTACACAGTTTTCTCTGGCATTTCCTCCCACCTCTAGCCATACATACCTTTCCTTAGAAAGAATTTCCTATGTGGTCTTGCATGAGGGAGGGGGGCACATGGTCACTTCTCCCTCCACCCTGGCTAAGGCTGTATACAACTCCCCGGAAACCCAGAAGAAATGGGTCTCCCACCATCAGGGGCGAGTCTCCTCTACACTGCTGCAGTTTTATAAGATCTCCACTCCTATACCCAGGTGGGAGGCGTGTCTTGCCTGGAGGGGCGAGTCCCCTCTACCCTGGCTGCTACAGTATGTGAAGGTCTTCCCACTAGAGGGGGAAGTCTGCTGTACCCTGGCAGCAGCAGTATAGGAGCTCCCCCTGACATCCAAATGGGAAGGATCTCCCGCCTAGAGTGGTGAGTCCCCTCTACCCTGGATGCAGCTGTGTATGAGCTCCCCAGACACCCAGATGAGAGGCATCTCCCACATGGAGGGGTGAGTCCCCCTCTAACCTGGCTGTGGCAGTATACAAGCCAGGTGGTAGAGGTCTCCAACATGGAGGGCAAGTAACCTCTACCTCTATATGAGCACCCCAACACCCAGTGAGAGGGCTCTCCTGCCTGGAGGGGCGAGTGGCCTTCTACCCTGGCTGGGGCGGTATTCTAGCTCACTGCAACTCCCAAGTGGGAGGGCTCTCCCACCTGGAGGGGCCAGTCCCCTCTACTTTGGCTGGTGCCACATAAGGGCTCCCAGGCACTCTGGTTGGAGGTGACTCTCATCTAGAGGGGCAAGTACTCTCTATCCTGGCTGCGGGAGTATATGAGCTCCCCCTGACACCCAGATGGAAGAAGTCTCCTGCCTGCGATGGTGTAGGGGCTCCCCTAGACACTCAGGTGGGAGGGGTCTCCCGCCTGGAGGGGCGAGTCCCCTCTACCATGGCTGCAGCGGTATATGAGCTCCCCCTGACACCCAGGTGGGAGGGGTCTCTTACCTGGAGGGGCGAGTCCCTGCTACTCTGGGTGCAGTGGTATATGAGCTACCCCCAACATCAGGGTGGAGGGGTCTCCTGCCTAGAGGGTCGAATCCCCTCTACTTTTGCTGCAGCGGTGTAGGAAATCCCCCAGACACCTAGGTGGAGAGGTCTCTCGCATGGAGGGGCAAGTACCCTCTATACTGGCTGTGGTGGTATCTGAGTTTGCCAGACAAATAGAGGGAGGAGTCTCCTGCCTGGAGGCGCCAATCACCTCTACCATGGCTAAGGTGGTATACAAAATTCCAGTGACACCCAGGTGGGAGGGGTTTCCTCCCTGGAGGGGCAAGGCCCCTCTACCCTCTCTGCAGAGGGTATAAGAGTTTACTCAGACACACAGGTGGAAGGGGTCTCCCGCCTGAAGGGGCAAGTACCCTCTACCTGGCTGCGGGGGTATATGAGCTCTGTGCGATGCCCAGGTGGGAGAGGTCTCTTGCCTGGAGATGTGAGTCCTCTCTACCACCTGGGGCAGTATGCTAGCTCCCCAACACCCAGTTGGAAGGGGTCTACAGCCTGGAGGAGCGAGTCCCTGCTACCCTGGCTACAGCTGTATACAAGCCCACCCACCACACACAGGTGAGAGGGGTCTCCCTCCTTGAGGTTAGAGTCCCCTCTACCCTGGCTAAGGCTGAATACAAGATCACCTTGACACCAACGTGGGAGAAGTCTCACGCCTGGAGGAGCTAGTCTCCTCTATTGGGGCTGCAGCGGTATAAGAGCTCACCGCGACACACAGTGGGGAAGAATCTTCTACCAGGAAGGGCAAGACCGCTCTACCTTGACTGCAACGGTATACAAGCTCCTGAAGACACCCAGGTAAGAGGGGTCTCCCGCCTGGAAGGGCAAGTTTCCTCTACCCTGGCTGCAGGGGTACAAGAGCCCCCTCCGACACCCAGAAAGGAAGGGTCTCCCGCCTGGAGGGGCAAATCCCCTCTACCCTGGCTGTAGAGGTATAAGAGTTCCCCCAGGCACCCAGGTGGGAGGGGTCTCCTGCTTTGAGTAGCAAGTGCACCCTATCCTGGCTGTGGAGGTATATGAGCTTCCCAGTCACCAAGGTGGGAGGGGCCTCTTCCCTGGAGGGGTGAGTCCCCTCTGCCCTGGCTGCATAAAAGCTCTTCCCCCATACCCAAATGGGAGGGGTCTCCCGCCAGAAGGGGCTAGTCCTCTCTTTCCTGGGTGTGGTGGTATACTAGCTTTCACTGACACCCAGGTGGGAAGGGTGACACCCTTCCTGGAGAAGCTAGTCCCCTCGATCCTGGCTGAGGCAGTATACAAACTCCCCCCACACGCAGATGGGAGGGATCTTTCACTTGGAGGGGCGAGTCCTGTCTACCCTGGCTGCTAGGTATAAGAGATCCCCATGACACCCTGGTGGGAGGTGTCTCCTGCCTGGAGGGGCAAGTACCCTCAACCCTGGCTTCAGCGGTATATGGTATATCCCACTCATACACCCAGGTGGGAGGGGTCTCCCGCCTGAAGGGAAAAATCCCCTCTATCCTGGCGGCAGAGGTATAGGAGCTCCTCAGACACCCAAGTAGGAGGGGTCTCCCGCCTAGAGGGGAGAGTCCCCTCTACCCTGGCTAAGGTTGTATACCAGCTTCCCAAGACACCCAGGTGGGAGGGGTCTCCTGCCTTGAGAGGTGGGTCCTCACTACCCTGGCTTCAGCGGTACATGGGATCCCCCACCCAGACACCCAAGTGGGAGTGGCCTCCTGCCTTTAGGAAAGAGTCCCCTTTACCCTGGTGGCAGGGATATAGGAGCCCCTCAGACACCCATATGGGAGGGGTCTCCTGCCTGGAGGGGCAAGTCCCCTCTAGCCTGGCTGCAGATTTATAGGAGCTCTCCTGGACACCCAGGTGGGAGGGGTCTCTCGAGTGGAGGGGCGGCGAGTCCCCTCTACCCTCACTGAGTCTGTTTTATGCACCCCCGACACCCAGGTGAAGGGGGTCTCCAGCCTGGAGGGGCAAGTCCCCTTTACCCTGGCTGCAGCAGTATATGACCTCCTCCCAACACCCAGGTGGGAGGGGGCTTCTGCCTCGGGGTGCGACTACCCTCTACCCTGGCTTTGACTGTATAGGAGCGCTCTCTGACACCTAAGTGAGAGGGGTCTCTCAACTGGAGGGGTGAGTCCCCTCTACCCTGGCTGCAGTGGTATATTAGCTTTTACTGAAACCCTGTTGGAAGGGGTCTCCTGCCTGGAGGGGTGAGTCCCCTCTACCCTGGTTGTGTCAATATAAGAACTCCCCCTGAAACCCAGGTGGGAGGAGTATTCTGCCTAGAGGGGCGAGTTGCCTCTACCCCAGCTGCAGCTATATATGAGCCCCCCTCCCAGACACCCATGTGGGAGGGGACTCCTTCCTGGAGGGGCTAGTCCCCTCTACACTGGCTAAGGCCGAATACCTTAAGTGGGAGGGGTCTTCTGCCTGGAGGCGCTAACTCCCAGTACCCTGGCTCTGCTGTATAGCAGCTACCGAGACAACCAGGTATGAGGAGTCTGCCGCCTGGAGGGTAGCATCCACTCTACCCTGCGTGCCGCGGTTTAGGAGCTCCCCTGGATATACAGGTGAAAGGGGTCTCTGGCCAAGAGGGGCGACTCCCTTCTACCCTGGCTGCAGCCACATAGGAGCCCGTCCAGGACACCCAGGTGGGAGAGGTCTTCCGCCTGGAGGGACGAGGCCCCTCTACCTTGGCTGCAGAAGGTATATGAGCTCCCTCAGACACCCAGAAGAGAGGGATCTCCTGCCTAGAGGGGCGAGTTCCCTCTACCCTGGTGGTGGCAGTATATGAGTCCCCCCCCATTCCCAAGTGGGAGGGGTCTTTTGCTTGGAGCAGCGAGTCTCCTCTACCTTGGCTGCTGGGTTATAGTAGCTTCCCCTGGCACCCTGGTGGGAGGGGTCTCCCACCTGGAGGGGCAAGTACCCTCAATTGAGTTGCGGTGGTATATGTGCTCTCCCTGACACCCAGGTGAGAAGGGGCTCCCTCCTGGAGGGGCGAGTTTTCTCTATCCTGGCTAAGTTGGTATACAATTTTCCCCTGACACCTAGGTCAGAGTGGTCTTCTGCCTGGAGAGGAGAGTCTCCTCTACATTGGCTTTGGAGGTATAGTAGCTCACCACTACACTCAGGTTGGAGCAGTCTCTCACTTGGAGGGGCGAATCCTCTCTATTTTGTCTGGTGCCATATGAGAGTTCTTAGGACACCCAGGTGTCACTGGCTGCAGCAGTATTCAAGTTCTCCTCCAACACCCAGGTTAGAGGGGTCTCCCAACAGGAGGGGCGAGTCCCCTCTACCCTGGCTGCACAGGTATAGGAGCTCCATAATACACACAGGTGGGAGGGTTCCCCTACTGGAGGGGCAATTCCCTGCTACCCTGGCTGCAGCCATATATGACCCCTCCCACCGGGCACCCAGGTGGGAGTGGTCTGACGCCTGAGAGGCAAGTCCCCTCTACCAAGGCTAAGGCAGAATATAATCTGGGAAACCTAGGTCGGAGAGCTATGTTGTCTGGAGGAGCTAGTCCCCTTTCTCTGGATATGGCAGTGTATGAGCTTCCACAGACACCCAGGCGGGAGTGGTCTCCTGCATGGAAGAGGGAGTCCCCTCTACCCTGGCTGTGGCTGTATGCAAGCTCCCCCTGGCACCATGGTGGGAGGGGTCTACTGCCAGGAGGGGCAAGTACCCTCTACACTGGCTGCGGTGGTATATGAGCTCGCCCCAACACACAGGTGAGAGAGGTATCCCGCCTGGAGGGGCAAATACTCTCTACCCTGGCTAAGGTGGTATACAAGCTCCCCCCACACATACACCCTGATGGGAGTGGTCTCCCCCCTGGAGGTGGTGATATAGGACCCCCTGTCTGTGGTGATATAGGACCTCCCCCTGACACCCAGTTGGGAAGTGTCTTCCTCCTGGAGCAGAGAGTCCCCTCTACCCTGGCTTCAGAGATATACAGTTTCCCCCAGACATCCAGGTGGGAGGTGTCTCCCGCCTGGAGGGGCAAGTCCCCTCATGCCTGGCTAAGGCGGTTTCTAGCTCCCCTAGAAACACAGGTGGGAGGGGTCTCCCGCCTGGAGTGGTAAGTCCCCTCTACCCTGCCCGCAGCTGTATATGGGCTCCCCTGACGACAAGGTTGTGAGATCTCCTGCCTAGTGAGGCGAGTCCCCGCTATCTTGTCTGCAGAAGTATAAGAGTAGCCCCCTCATAGCCAGATAGGAGGGGTCACCTACCTAGAGGGGCGTGTCCACTGTACCCTGGCTGCTGCAGTGTAGGAGCTCCCATGACAACCAAGTGTGAGGAGTCTCTAGCCTGGAGCTAGAGTCCCCTCTACACAGCCTGCAGCAGTATAGGAGTTTCCCTTAATACCCAGGTGGAAAGGGACTCCTGCCTGGAGGGGCAAGTCCCTGCTACCCTGGCTGTGGTGGTATATGAGCTCCCCTGGACACCCAGGTGGGAAGGGTCTCCCACCTGAAGGTGCGAGTCTCCCCTCTACCCTGGTTGGGGCATCATACTAGCTTCCTCAGATACCAGGTTGGGAGGGTCCTCCCACCTGGAGAGGCAAGTCCCCTCTATCCTGGCTGTAGAGTTATATGATTTCCCCCAGACACCCAGGTGAAAGGGGTGTCCTGCCTTGAGGGGCGAGTCCCTGCTACCCTTGCTGCAGCTTTATATGTGGCCCCTCCCCACACCCAAGTGGGAGGGGTCTCTTGCCTAAAGAGGAGAGTCTGCTCTACCCTGGCTGTGGCAGGATTAAAGCTCCACCTGAAAACCAGGTGAAAGGGGTCTCCCTCCTGGAGGGGCCAGTCCCTGCTACCCTGGCTGCAACTTTATACCTGACCCCCAACACCCAGGTGTGAGTGGTCTCTGGCCTGGAGGAGCAACTCTCCTCTACCCTGGCTGCAGCGGTATATGAGCTCCCCCTGACACCCAGGTGGAATGGGTCTTCCACTTGGAGGGGCAAGTCCACTCTACACTGGCTGCGGTGGATACAAGCTCTCCCAGACACCCAGGTGGGAGGGGTCTCCCACATGGAGGGGCGAATCCCCTCTACCCTGGGCTGCTGTGGTATAGGAGCTCCCATGACAACCAGGTTTGAGGAGTCTCCCGGCTAGAGGGTAAAGTACTCTCTACCCGGCCTTTGGTGGTTTTGGAGCTCTCCTGGATACCCAGGTATAAGGGGTCTCACGCCTGGAGGGGCGAATCACTTCTACCCTGACTGTGACAATATAAGAGCGTCCCCTGACACCAGGTGGGAGGGGTCTCCCTCCTGAAGGGGCCAGTTCCCTCCACCCTGGTTGCAGAGGAATAGGAGCTCCTCCCTCAACACCCAGGTGGTGGGAGGGGTCTCCCCCCTGGAAGGGCGAGTCCCCTCTACCATGGCTGTGGTGGTATAAGAGCTCCCCCTGATACACAGAGGGGAAGGGTCTCCAGCCTGAAGCAGCAAGTCTCCTCTATCATAGCTGGGGAGATATAAGAGCTCCACCAGACACCCAGGTGGGAGGTGCCTCCAGCTTTGAGGGGCAAGTTCCCTATTCCCTGGCTAAGGCGGTATATAAGCTCCTCCCAAACACAGTTGGGAGGCATGTCCCTCCTGGAGAGGTGAGTCCCCTCTACCCTGCCTGCAGCAGTACATGAGCTCCCCTACCCTGACATACTTGTGGGAGGGGTCTCCCGCCTGGAGGGGTGAGTCTTCTCTACCTTGGCTGGGGCGGTATAGTAGCTCCCCCATACCAAGGATGGAGGGGTCTCCTGCTTTTAGGGGTGAGTCCCCTCTACCCCAGCTATGGTATAGGAGCTCTCCCCAGACACGGAGGTGGGAGAGGTCTCCAGCCTGGAGAGGCGAGTCCCCTCTACCCTGGCTACGGAGACATAAGCATTCCCCAAGACACCCTGGTTGAAGGGGTCTTTCGCCTGGGAGGAGAGAATCCCCTCTACCCTGGTTTCAGAGGTATATGAACTCCCCCCATACCAAGGTGGGAGAGGTCTCTTGCCTGGGGGGGCGAGTCCCCTCTACTCTGGCTGGGGCTGGTTACAAGCTTCCCCTGACAACCAGGTGAAAGTGGTCTCCCTTCTGGAGGGGCGATTTTCTACTACCCTGGATGCAGCTGTTTGGGAGTCCCCCCACACACACACACACAGACACCTAGGTGGAAGTAGTCTTCTTCTTGGAGGAGCAAGTCCCAACTACACTGGCTGCAGCATTATATTAGCTCCCCTACCCTGACACTCCGGTGGGATGGGTCTCTTCTCTACTCTCCCTGGGGTGGTATACTACCTCACATCAACACCAAGATAGGAGGGGTCTCCTGCCTTTAGGGAGACCTTAGCTGCTGAAGTATAGGAGCTCTCCCCAGACACCCAGGTGGGAGGGATCTCCTACCCGGAAGGGCAAGTCCCCTCTCCCCTGGCTGTGGCAGTATAGGAACTCCCGCTTCATTCAGGTTACAGGGGTCTCCCGACTGGAGGCGTGAGTCCCCTCTACCCTGGCTTCGGAGGTATAAGAGCTCCCCCTGACACTCAGGTGAAAGGGGTCTCCTATGGAGGTGTCAGTATCCTCTACCCTGCCTGTGGTGGTATATGAGTTCCTCTCGAAACCCAGGTGGGACGGGTCTCCCACTTGGAAGGGTGAGTCCCTTCTACCCTGGCTGCAGCCATATATGAGGTCCCCCAGAAACCCAGGTGGGAGTGGTCTTCCGCTGGGGGGCCAGTCCCCTCCAACCTGGCTGCAGTGCTATAGGAGCTTCTGCCAACACCCAGGTGGGAGGGGTCTCCTGCCTAGATGGGCGAGTCCCCTTTACCCGGACTGCAGCAGTGTATAAGCTCCCCCGGACACCCAGGTGGAAGGGTTCCCAACTGAAGGGGCTAGTCTCTTCTACCCTTGCTGTGGTGGTATACTAGCTTTCCCTGACACCCAGGTAGGAGGGGTGTCCTGTCTTGTGAGGCGAGTGCACCCTACCCTGGCTGCAGAGGTATAAGAGCTCCTCCCCACACACCCAGGTGGGAAGGGTGTCCCACATGGAGGGGCGAGTCCCCTGTACCCAGGCTGCTCCAGTATACAAGCTCCCCATGACACCGAGGTGGAGGGGTGTCCTGCCTAGAGGGGTGAATCTCCTCTATCCTGGATAAGGTGGTATACACGCTCCATGCAACACCCAGTCAAGAGGAGTCTCCTGCCTGGTTAAGCGAATCCCCACTACTCTGGCTGCAGCAGTATACAAACTCCCCACCACCACCACCACCACACCCAGGTGGGAAGGGTTTCCTGCCTGAAGCGCGAGTCTTTTCTACCCTGGCTGCTGTGGAGCTACCCATGAAAACCAATTTGGAGGGATTTCCCGCCTGGAGGGGTGTGTCTTCTCTTCCCTGGCTAGAGTGGTATATTAGCTCCCCCACCACCACACACACCAAGGTGTGAGGGGTTTCCCCGCCTTGAGTGGCGAGTCTCCTCTACCCTGGCTGCTGCAGTATAGAAAGTCTCCCGCCAACACCCAGGTTAGAGGGGTCTCCTGACTGGAGGGGCAAGTCCCCTCTACCCTGGCTGCGGGGGCATAAGAGCTTGCAGACACCCATATTGGAATGGTCTTCTGCCTGGAGAGGCAAGTTCCCACTATTCTGGCTAATGTGATATACAAGATCCTATGGACACTCAGGTTGGAGGGGTCTCCCGCGGAGCCAGACACCTCTACTTTGACTGAAGCGGTATACTACCTCCCCCGGACACCCTGGCTGCAGCGGTGAAAGAGGGGTCTCCCCTCTAGCCTGACTGTAGCGGTATAAGAGCTTTCCCCAACTCCAAAGTGGGAGGGGTCTTTGGCCTAGATGGGCAAGTTCCCTCTAGCCTGGCTGTGGCAGTATCTGAGCTTCCACAATTCCCAGGTGGGAGAGGTCTCCCGCCTAGAGGGGTGAGTTCTTTCTACCCTGGCTTCAGTGGGATATGAGCTCTCCCTGACTCCCAGGTGAAAGGGGTCTCTGCCTGAAGGGATAAGTCCACTCTACCCTGACTGCGGCAGTAACGGAGCCCCGGGCCGCCCTCAACACTAAGGTGGGAGAGTTCTCTTGCCTGGAGAGGTGAGTCCCCTCTACCCTGGCTGCAGCGGGATATGAGCTTCCCCAGACACAAAGGTGAAAGGTGTCTCCCACCTGGAGGGTGGAGACCCTGTTACCCTGGCTACAGTGGTATAGGAGCTCCCCCCCCCAACACACACACACTCAGTTGGGAGGTATCTCCTGCCTTGAGGGGTGAGTCCGCTGTATCCTGGCTAAGGCTGAATACAAGCTCACCTAGACACCAAGTTGGGAGTGGTCTCTCGCCTGGAGGAGAGAGTCTCCTCTACCCTGTCTGCTGAGCTATAGGAGCTCACAGGGACACACAGGTGGGAGGAGTCTTCCGCTTGGAGAGGAGGGGCAAGTCTGCTCTACCCTGGTCGCAGAAGTATAGGAGCTCCCCAACACACACACAGAGGCATAGAGGTGGGAGGGGTCTCCGGAATGGAAGGGTGAGTTCATTCTACCCTGGCTGCAGAGGTTTAAGAGCTCCTGGAGTCACCCAGATGGGAGGTGTCTCCAGCCTGGAGGGGCCAGTCCCCTCTACCCTGGCTGCAGCAGGATACAAGCTCCCCACAAAACACCCAGGTGGGAGGGGCCTCCGGCCTGGACATGCAAGGCCCCTCTACCCTAGCTGAGGCAGTGTATCAGCTCACCAAGACACCCAGGTGGGAGGGGTCCCTCACCTGGAGGGGCTAGTCTCCTATATCCTGGCTGTGGCAATATATGAGCTCCCCTTGACACCCAGGTTGGAGGGCCTACCAACTGGAGGGGCGAGTCCCCTATACTCTGGCTCTGAGGGTATACAAGCTGCTACAGACACCCAGGTGAAATTGGTTTCCTACCTGGAAGGGGAGAGTACCCTCTACCCTGGCTAGGGCAGTATAGGAGCCCGCCCACCAGAAACCCAGGTGGGAGGGGTCTCCTGCCCATAGGGTCGAGTCCCCTCTACTCTGGCTGTGGCATTAAAAGAACTCCCTGAAACAACTAGATGGCAGTGGTCTCCTGCATGGAGGGGCGAGTTACCTCTACCCTAGCTTCAGCAGGATATGAGCTCCCCCAACACCCAGGTGGGAAGGGTCTACCGCCTGGAGGGGCGAGTCTTTTCTACCCTGGTTGAGGAGGTATAGGACTTCCCTGAGACATCCAGGTTAAAGGGGTCTCCACCTGGAGGGGCGAGTCCCTGCTACCCCGGCTGCAGCTGTATACTAGCCCCGACCCCCCAGACACCAGGTGGGAGAGATCTCTTGCCTGGAGAGGCGAGTTCCCTCTACCCAAGTTGGGGTGGTATACTAGCTCCCCCGGACACCCAGGTTGAAGGGGTCTCTCACCTGGAGGGGCGAGTCCCCTCTAGCCTGGCTGTAGAGGTATATGAGCTCCCCAACACCCAGGTGGGAGGGGTCTTTTGACTGGAGGGATGAGTCCCCTCTACCCTGGCTGTTGCGGTATAGGAGCTAACCCCGATACCCAGGTTGGAGGGTCTTCGGCCTGGAGGCGCGAGTCTCTTCTACTTTGGCTGGTGCCATATAAGAACTCTCAGGACTCCCAGGTGGGAGGGGTCTCCCTCTTGTAGGGGCGACTCCCCTGTACCGTGGCTGCGGTGGTAATTGAGCTCTCCCTGAAACCCAGGTACGAGCAGTCTCCCGAGTGGAGGGGCGAGTCCCTGCTACCCTGTCTGCAGTGAATACGAGGCCTCCCCACCCCATAACACCCAGATAGGAGGGGGTCTTCCGCCTGGAGGAAGGAGTCCCTTCTACCCTGGCTGTTGTGGTAATTAAGCTCTACCTGACAGCCAGGTAGGAGGGATCTCCCAACTTGAGAGATGAGTCCCTGCTACTCTGACTGCAGCAGTATAGGAGCCCCCACATGACACCCAGGTGGGAGGAGTCTTCGGCCTGGATAGGGGAGTCCCCTCTAGCCAAAATGCAGAGGTATAGGATCTCCTACACACATACCCAGATGGGAGGGACCTCCCCTCTGGAGGAGTGAGTCCCTTCTACCCTTGCTGCAGGGATATAAGAGCCCCCTCCGACAACCAGGAGGGAGGGGTCTCCCGCTTGCAAGCGCGAGTCCCTTCTACCCTGGTTGGGGCAGTATACTAGCTCCCTGACATACAGGTGGGTGGAGTCTCTAGCCTAGAGAGGTGAGTCCCTGCTTCCCTGGCTGTGGTAGTATATGAGCCCCCCCACACACAGGACACACAGATGGGAGAGGTCTCTGGCCTGGAAGGTCGAGTCCCCTCTAGCCTGGCTTCAGCAGTATTGGAGTTCCCCCGGACACCCATGGGCGAGGGGTCTCCAGCCTGGAGGCAAAAGTCCCCTCTACCCTGGTTGGGGCAGTTTCTAGCCCCCCCATCCAGGTGGGAGGGGTCTCTGGCCTGCAGGGGCAAGGCCCCTCTACCCTGCCTACAGAGTATAGGAGTTCCCCAGACACCCAGGTGAAAGGGGTCTCTAGTCTGGAGGGGCGAGTCCCTGCTACCCTGGCTGCAGCTGTATAGGAACCCCCCACTGGATACCCATGTGGGAGGGGTCTCTCGCCTGGAGGAGCCAGTCCTCTCTACCTGGCTGCAGAGGTGTAGGAGCTTTCCCTGACACCCAGGTTTGAGGGGTCTTCTGCCTAGAGGGGCAAGTCCTCTCTACCATGGCTGCAGCGCTATAAGAGCTTCCCCAGACACTGACGTGGGAGTGGTCTCCCGAATGGAGGGGTGAGTCCACACTTCCCTGGCTGCTGTGGTATACGAGCTCCTCTTGACACCCTGGTGGGAGGGGTCTCCTGCCTGAAGCGGCAAGTTCCCTCTACCCTGGCTATAGGGTATAGGAGCTCCCCCCAACACACACCCAGGTGGGAGGGGTCTCCTATCTGGAGGGATGAGTCCCCTCTACCTTGGCTGCAGAGGTATAAAAGCTCAACCCCCCACACCCAGTAAGGGGAGGTTTCCGGCCTGAAGGGACAAGTCCCCTCGACCCTGACTCTTGCAGTATAGGAGCTCCCATAACAACCAATTGTGAGGAGTCTGCTGCCTGGAGGGTACAGTCCCCTCTATCCTGCCTGTGGCAGTATAAGAGCTCCCGCAGACACCCAGGTGGAAGGGACCTGGGTGTGCTGAGTCTCCTCTACCCGGCCAGTATAGGAACTCCCCCTGAACATCCAGGTGGAAGGGGTCTCCCATATAGAGGGGCGAATTCCCCTCTACCATAGCTGTGGCAGTATACAACGTCCCCCTGACACCCTGGTTGGAGGGATCTCCCGCCTTGTACAGCAAGTATCCTTTATCTAGCTTTGGTGATATATAAGCTCCACCAGACACCCAGGTGGGAGGGGTTTCCCGTCTGGAGGGCAAGTCCCCTGTACCTTGGATAAGGGGGTATATAAGCTCCTTGGAACACCCAGGTGGAAGGGGTCTCCCTCCTGGAAGGGCAAGTCCTCTCTACCCTGGCTGCTGCAGTATAGGATCTTTCCTGACACCCAGGTGGGAGAAGTCTCCCACCTGAAGGGTAGAGTCTCCTGGATCCTGCCTGCGAAGGTATAGGAACTCCCCCTGACACCCAGATGGGAGGTGTTTGCTGCCTGGATTGGCGAGTCCCCTCCACCCTGGCTGCGGAGATATAGGAGCTCCTCACAACACCCAGGTAGGAGGGGGTTTCTTGCTTTGAGGGGCGAGTCCCCTCTACCCTGGCTGCACCAGGATAGGAGCTCCCCCTGACAACCAGGTGAAAAGGGTCTCGGCCTGGAGGGGCCAGATCCTGCTACCCTGGCTACAACTGTATATGAGCCTCCCACACACAAACACACATAGGTGGGAGGGGTCTCCCGCCTTGAGGGGCGAGTCCTCTCTATCCTGGCTAAGGACCCTTTTACCTGCTCCCTCCTGTGACTCACTTCTGTTCCCCTTATGGTGTGGTATCCTGATTCATTCTGGCCTGGGTTCTTCAAATGGATCCTGGTTGCTCACCACACCATCCCAACCTCCACACCACAGGTATCCCCTCACAGTGCCCAATTTTGTCCCTCCTTTGGTCCAGATCCCTCACTGAAGATCTATTCACCTGGGGCAGAGGAGTGGAATTCGCTGGCCTCTGCACTCTGAATGTTCCCTACGGGAAACAGCCCTGCCACTTGCCTGTATCCCCTTTGCGGCCTGAACCTTGATGCCTGGCAATTAACAGGCACCTTGCTCCAACCCAGCCCTGAGAGATCCCCTCCCTTCCCTCCACTGCCCTCTTGCCTTGCATGCTGCCCATATCCCAATCCATCCTTTCCTATCCCTGACATTTGCACTCCAGTCCAAGGGCCTGACCACTCACCTGATCCCCTTATCATGTTCCTCATGTCCCTTGGTGTAGTGTGGAATCTCTTCACATTGGGTCTGACCTAAGGGCCCCTTGCTTGGGCCCACCAGCATGGTCCCCTACATGCCCCTTGAACTTCCCACTGTATCCTGGACCTCCTGCAGCTCTTTCTAACTTTCACCTTGTGCTTTCCTCTGGCGATCATGTGTCTCCTGATCCTTGGGTCCCTCATCCTGGGTCGGTCTGGTGAATCCCTTGCCACTGCTCCTGGTTTGGGTCCTTGCTCTTGCCCCTCTGCACACCTACCATGAACCCCCACCATGCCCTCCCTTTGCCCTCCTTCTGGCCCCCTTCCTTTGCCAGACCTCCTTTTGCCAGGTCCTTAGCCCTGGTTCTCATCTGGACAAGGACACCTTATGGAAAACAGAGCCGTGTTCCTCAACTAGGCCCCTTGCTCTCCCTGGATGCTTGGTCCTTCACCTGAAACCCTGACACCTGGCAGTGACCCTGGGCCTGCAGCCTGCCTGTGCCCTGCTGGATCTCCTGCCTTCCTTCCCAAGTCTTGTCCACTGTCCTGAGCCCACTGCCCACTGTGTCCTCCTTTGGCCCTCCTTTTGTTCCTGTCCCTGCCAAGCCCCCTTTCCTGATCCCTTTCCCAGGATTCACACCCATGCCAAGGGAGTGGACCTGGCCTGTTAGCCCTTCTTTCTCCCTAAGGAAAAAAGTAGCCCTGCCCCTTGCCTGTGCCCTTTGGCCTCCATCAGCCCAGGTCCTACTCCCCAACCCTATCCGTGGACCTGGGCCTTGAGGCTTCCTCCCTGTGCACCACCATCTACCCTCTCTCCTCTCCCTACCCTCCCAAGCCCTGCTCTGGTCCAGATGCCTCCCTGAGGATCTACTTTCCTCGGGCAGAGGAGTGGAATTGGCTTGTCTCTGTGCCCTGAAGGCTCCTATGGGAAACAGAGCCCTGCCCCTCGCCTGGCCCCCTTTGGCTGCCTGAAACCTGACACCTGACAATGGATACAGGGCCTTGTTTGGATCTTGATCTGCTGGATTCCCTCCCTCCCCTCCCCTGCCCTCTCACCTTGCATGCTGCCCCAACCCAGCCTTCCAGAACCCTGACCCTTTGTGCTCCAGTCCCTGGGCCTGGCTCCTCGCCTGGGCCCCTTACTGCTTTCCTTCGTTGTGTGGCATAGTGTTGTATGGCTTCGCATGGCATCGCTTTGTGTGGGATCAGATGTGAGAGCCCCTTTCTTGTGCCACCTACCTTGTTCCCCTCAGTGCTCCTTGTGCCGCCCACCCGCCTGCTGTCTCCTCATCCTCATGTTGCCCCTTCCTTCCCTTCCCTGCTTTCCCCTTGTGCAGTCCCCTGCTTATAGGGTCTTTCATCATCTTGGGTCAGGTCGGTAGAATGCCTGGACTCCTTACTTAGTTCCTGGCTCTCGCCCCTCTCCATACCCACTATAACCTCATGTAGAGCCTTGACATTGCCTTCCTCCTAGTGCTGCCCACCTGCCCAGTCCTGCCCTTCCCTGCTCTGCCTTGGCATGCTACTACATCTAGGTCCCCAGCCTGGTCTCCTTGCTGGGGTTCTGGTCCCCAACCCAACAACATGCATCCTCTGGCCTATTCCCCTGTGCCTTCCTTTGGACCTCATGTTGTCCCTGTCCCTTCTGTGTCCCATTTCCTGATACCTTTAGTAGGATGCACACCAGGGCCGGGGACTTGACCTGGCCTTTTGGACCTTTGAGCTCCGTTTGGGAAAATGTAGCCCTGCCTTTTGCCTGGGCACTTTGGCCTCCCTCATCCCAGGCCATGTTCCCCAACTCTGACATCCAGTAGTGGATCTGGATTTTGAGCCTCTCCCTGTGCCACCCAGTCCCATTTCTATTCTCCCTCCCTTCTCCAACTCTGTCTGTTTTCATGAGACACCTGCCTAGGTTCTACCACTTGGCTCTCCATTCCTTGGCCTTGTCCCTTGCTTGAAACCATGGCTGCCCTTCTCAAAGATCCTGTTCCTGTCCTGTGATTTCAGGCTCATTTTTCTGGCCCTCTCCTGTGCCTCCTCTCTGTTCCCCTTGTATTGTGGTATCTTGGCACTGCCTGGACCCTCCCCTCTCCCTGTTTCTACCTAGCCTGGTCTCCTCGAAGGGGTCCTTGCTCCCCAGCGACCCCACCCCCCAATTCCAGGTGCAATGTATCCCCTCACAGTTCTCTCCTTTGGTCCTGGTCTCTATGTGGTTCTACTCACCTGTGGCAGAGGAGTGGAATTGGCTGGCCTCTGGGCCCTGAAGGATCCCTATGGGAAACCTAGCCAAGCCCCTTTCCTGAGCCCCCTTCAGCTTACAAACCTTGACACCTGGCAGTGGACTTGGGCCTTCTTCTGACCTTGCACTGCACCATCATCTCCCTTCCCTCCCCTACCATTTAGGCTTGCATGCTGCCCCTACCTTAACCCAGCCCTCCCTAACCCTGATGTTTCATGCTCCAGTATCCGGGCCTGGCTGCTTGTCTGAGCCCTGAACAAGGTTCCTAGTGTTGTATGGCAGCCACGATAGAGGGAACTCACCCTTCCATGTGGGAGGATAGAGGAAGGGAGGAGGAGAGAATAGAGGGAAAAGAGTGAAGAGAGTGTGGAAGGGGAAGAAGGATGAAAAGAGAGTAGGAGAGAGAGGAGGGGAAAGAGATGTAAGGAGCCAGGAAGAGGAGGGCAGGTGCAGAAGGAGGAGGCAAGTGAGGAGAGAAAGATGCACTGAGGGAAGGAAGGAGAACAGAGGGAGGTTTCAGAACTCATCCAGCAACTGCAGGAGCACAGGAGCCAGTGGGAAGACTTCTGCTGAGGTCAGCAGCTCACCTCAGCAGCCCACAGAGCTGAGGTGGGATTTCCATCTTTGGTGTCTTCCCCAGGGCCCTTCTGTTCCCAGAACCCCCTACTCTGGCCTCTCCCTAGCCTGGGCTGAGATCCCATGGGGACACCTCTGTCCCCACCTGACAAGACCAAGAAACAGTTTAGGGCTGACAGTATTACAAGTCCAGAGTCTCAACCACCAGCTCAGTACCCTAATGTCTTCATATTTTCCCCAAGAGAAACACCCTACAAAATCATTGGGAGATCAAATCAAAGGGTTGAGATAGCACTACATAAGAATCAGTTTTCTGATCAATATTGCAAGTCTGTTTTCTGATTAGGAAACTGAGGTAGTCAATGGTTAAGTCCTGTCCTGCTCTTATTGCAAGTCCATCCAGTAGGAAGGGAAGGGAAGGATAGAAGCCACCATGAAGACTGAAGGTGACCTCTAAGAAAGTCCAGCCCACACACTAAGCTTGGCTTCTGTGTGGCTTGGGCAGGAACAGTGGCTGTGAGGATTCTGGGGCCTGGGATTCAAGCCTGTTGCACAGGTACTGGGAGTACATGATTTTCTCTTGTGGCTGGAAGGGGACATCTTCAGGGAGGTCCTGAGCTGGGGTCCCCTATCCTAGAAGCTGGTGTCAAAAGGATGTAGAGGGGTTGGGACATTGGTCAGCTCAGGATTCATATAGGCAACAGACACCAACAATCTTCCTGTGAATTGGTCACATCACAGACCACAGTTATAAGGCAGAAAAGCTCAGCACACTGAGACCAGAAATAGATTTGGGCAGAGGTGCAGGGGCCAGTGTCATCCCCACACTAGAAAGGATCAGGGCACCCCTTACTGTGCCTGACCCCAACTCCTGTGAGCCCCCCATCACTGACTCACCACCCTCTACCAGCCATCTGTTTCCCTCATTCTCAATTCTTACATACAATACCCATCCTCCATCCATTCTCAGGCCTGTAGACAAGTGAAGGGGCAATTCAAATTCCCATGGCACTTCCTGTGCCCTTCCCATACCCTAAGTGCTAGAGACAGAGGGTAGCAGCAGCTCTAGAGGGGGTCAGATCACCCTGTCTCTCCTAGGGGGTGTGGCTCCCAGCCCCTGCTACACTGTCCAGGGGTCCCAGAGGCCACTTAATAACTGATATTGGCTGCAAGAATGGGCATGCAGGTCAGGTAAATAATGAGCAAAGCCGCCAACCATGGCAGAAGAGCACTTGACACAAGTTGAGGAGCTTCAGGTCCAGCCATGTGCAGTGGGGAAACAGGACAAGTTTGGGGAGAAACCTACCTGCAATCCTACTATGACTAGGACAGAGCTGCTGGGACCAACTTGATTCTGCAAGATGTTCCCTCTGCCCCTCTGGCCATAGGCCTTGCTTCTATCCAGCCTTTCTGCTTTGTGATGTTGGCATTACCTGAGATAATAGGGAGAACACAAAGATTAAAGTATTTACTGCCTGGTACTTTATAGAAACAACACAAAAATCTCTCCATTAAAACAATTAACTTCTTCTCAGAGTAAGCATTTATTTAAAAAGAAAGGAAGAAACACAGAAAAAGAAAGAAAGAAAGAAAGAAAGAAAGAAAGAAAGAAAGAAAGAAAGAAAGAAAGAAAGAAAGAAATTTACTTAATTCTAAGTTTTCACTCAATATGTTACATCAAAATTTTAATCACATATTTATTTTCTGCTCCTTCAGAGATATGTTAACCTAGGAAGGAAGAAAAAGAAGGAGAAAGAGAGAGAGAGAGAGAGAGAGAGAGAGAGAGAGAGAGAGAGAGATTTCCCAAACATATTCCCTGTTTAATGGATTGTTTGTTATGCGAAATCAATACATATACCAAAAAAACTTTATGTAAAGTAACTATTACAACAAAATGGTTTAAAATAAAATGTCTTAAGCATAATTTTTAAAACAGTTTAATGAATAAATACTTTAATTTTAATGTAATCTAATTTTGGAAATCATCTTCTTGATTTTAAAATAGAACACTCTAAGAAAGTAAAGTACCCAGATGACAAATTCATTGAGATTCTCCTCTACTAACTCCAAAAATATTTATTTATTTTTTTGCATTTATCTATTTTTTTGTATTTTATCAGTTTGTATATATATATATATATATATATATATATATATATATATATATATTAAGTTCCACACATGGTGTAATATAAAGTCGATTTGTAGTAAAGTTTGTTTCAAATACAATTTCCATGTATATGTGACTGTGTTTCAGTATTAATAAGTTCTAATATTTTATGCATATTCTTGTATTATAAAAAGCTTCCTTGATTACTGTAGCATATAAAATGTTCATAATAACTTTTGGTATGTAATGATGCAAATCTCAAAAATATTTTGGCCTTCTTCAAACATGCCAATGCTAAAATTTTAAAAACATCTTGACAATTCATATATATATATATATATATATATATATATATATATATATATACACACATATATACATACACACATATATACATACACACACACACACACACACATGCACACGTATACACACACTCTGGAGATTTTTGTTTACTACTAAAATAAATCCATAGGTAACCTTGGTGAAAATGGACAGCTTTACAATATTGAGTCTTCTAATACATGAGCAAAGATCTGACCATATTTACTTAGACTTTTAAAATATTTCTTTGAAAAATGTTTCAGAGTTTCTGTGTAGAGTATTACATATTCTGTTCGATTTAGTAGTAGGACTTTTGTGGTACCTGTATTTATTAAAATTTATCTATGAACACAAAACCGAAATAATTATATTTAATGCAAATTCAGAAAACATAGTAAAAAAAACCACTTATTTATCCTTAACAATTTAGCTACACATTCAAAATTTTTACATAAAAATTAGGCCATCTATTAATTTTGAACTTATTCTCTGAAAATTTTAATATTTTAATTAATTTGTTTTCCTTGCCTCTTTGCACTGTATGGAATTTGCAATTTGATGAACAGTAAGTAGTGGATATACTTGTTTCTGGATATCTCCCTTAAGCAAACTATTTGCTTTTGACAATTTCCAGATATCCTTAAACAGATGAAGCACGTTTCTCTGATTCCTAAATACTTAATCCTTTAATTGTGTGCTCAAGCACACACAGTTAAGTTTTGCTGTGCTTAGCAAAACAAAGGGGTTCTGTGAGAAACTGTGAACTCTTTGAGCTGTGTCCTTGTTGTAGTCTTGAGAAGATGGCAGAATGTTCTGCCAAGTTTAAAATCTAAATAGATATAGATATGTCATTGCCCAGAAATTAACTAACTACAACTCAGATAATAAGAAATATGGAGCACTGTGACCATGAACAAAGTTACTCAGGGAATGTTTATCCATGCTTGATAAGATTAAGCTGCCAGAAAGATGTCCTTCATTTTTGCCTAATAAAAGAAGGGGGAAAAAATAAAGCTGCTGCTTATTCTCTACTGGATGTGTGCATGTGCATGTGTCTTTCTTTATGTATCTCTACTGTACCAGGAATTAGATTGTCAGCAGGTTCTGACATTTAATTATGATTAGAAGTGAAATTTATTATTTTTTCTTGCATCTCCTAACAGACATTTGGAATATTTAATATTCATCTTTACTTTATTACTTCGCTTTTATTTACTTTTTAATTCTGAAGCAAACTTTTTTCTGGAAAAATCATGTTAGATTGGGATATGTTATTTGTGTGTGTATGTATGTGTGTGTGTGTGTGTGTGTGTGTATACCCTTTATGCATTTTCAGATTTTGTTTAAAATATTATATTTGGAATTTTTGGATTTATACTCAAGTCTCAGGTTAGCCTTTACTGTCTACCCATTTCCACTTATTTGATGTTTCTTTCAGATCGTTGTTTTGTTTTATTTTTTCAGGGTTATTATATTGGTTCCATAAATGGATGTAGGCAGTGCTTTCTCACAGAAAAGATTACTGCATTTATGTTTACAATAATCACAACTATTCTGTGTTTGGCCTTACTTATTTCCTTCTATGTTTGAAATGGGTCACTGAAGACAGTATCTAGACCTGATTTCTTTGTGGAAAAGTCTTTAAAAATGCATTCAATTTCGGTAATATATCCATTTTTCCACTTTGTACTATTCAGATTTTGTTTTTTCTGTGTTTATATAGACATGTCTATTTCATGTAAGCTTCAAATTTCCTGATAAGAATTTATGCATATTATCGATTTATGATGTTTCATTTCTATAGATCTCTTTTTATTCTATTATTATTATTTTTCCTTATTTCTCTCATCGATTTTACTTGTTCAAGTAATTACATATATTTTTAAAAATGTTTTATATTAGGCTGTTTATAAAAAATACTTTAACAAACTTATTTTCTAGTTTTTATGGGGGCAGTCACCTGATAAATAAATGAAAACAGATTGTGAATGAAGATAAATGGCAATGCCAAAAATTCACCTGCCCCTGACTCATGTCCAAAATCTCATCCAGAATGGGAATGAGGGTAAAGGGGGAGGGGAGGAGATGATTCCAATTTGGGTTTTTATTTTAATGTATTTTTTTAAAGCCTCCAGAAATACTCCACCTAAGAAAGGCCTTCTGTTCTAAAACATCAGAGCAACAACCATCACGTGTGTTTTCCCCTATGGCCATCTCCCATCCCTGATCTCCTCCTATCGCCCCTATATGGACGTCCTCTGACATGTCGATGGTAGTGATAATCTTCATCCCGGCTTCTGCTCGGCTGCCCTTTCCAGGTCTCCTCACCTCTCACGTGTTGATATCCGCCCCTACCAGAATAGCCCCAATCACTTTTGTACTTCCTGCCTCCGTAAGTTTGATTATAGAACTGCTTGGATCTGCCACTTCTCAGAATATTAGACACTTCATTTTCATCTTCTGAACTCTCTTCTTTTGGTCTTTGCACTCTGCTATCCATAGAGTTGGCCCCAGACCACATCGGCAGCAGTCTTTGGATCTTTTACTTTCTCTGGTTTTTCTTTCAGACTTTGAATGGTCCTCTTAGGCTCAAGTTTAACAGGCACAGTTTTTCTCTCTCTGTTTAGAATCTGAGAAGGAAGATGAGACTTTCCCTCTGCTCCAGGAAGTGCAGAAGCCAGGGTCAGATCTGCCTTTTGTGTCTGGGATGACTGCTCTGCTCAGCCTTCATGTTTGCTGCTCACGCTTGTTTCAGGGAGAGTGTGTACAACTTCACCCCTTCATTTACTGCTAAGACTGAACCACATTCTTTAGAGAGATTCAGGTTTTCCAGAGGCAGATCCAATTCTCCTTTCTCATCAGAAGGCAGGACAATATTCTGCCTCATTACAGGATTTTCTATGAACCCCTGAAAAGGGTATCCATACCAAACATGAGGAAAGAAAGGAGGTGCAATGGGAAATGGGCCTAAGAATGGATTAGGTCCAAAGGACGGTTGTGGATACATGTTCTTGCCACTTAGTGACTCTTCATATTCAGCATGAAGAAGCTGCCCAGTGTTCTCAGATTTAAGATCAGTCTGGTAAGAGAACTGTCCATGACTTTCAGACACCTGAGATGGAGGGATAACCAGAGGTGAAGAAAATGTCGGTGGTCCGATATCTGCCTGAGGCATCTGACCATTAACACTGGCCTCAGTCTGTATAGGAAAGTGTGCATCGGTACAAGTACAATCACTTTCATTCTGAGAAGAAGGAACTTTTTGGAACCAAGGATTATGAGGATACACAGGTACTGGGACCTTTGGGTACATCCTGCAGGCTGCCATGTAGGCCTGGTGCAAAGGGTAAAGGTAAGAATGTGAGGCCCACATAGGACAACTATATGCCTTTACTCCAAGATTGAAGAAAAGTCTAAGAATGTTCTTATCTTTAGGCAGGTCCTCCCCAGTCTGACACAGTGAATAAGGTGGTGCAATGGCTCGATCTCTCTTTTCATTATAAGGAAACCCAGGATAGAGTGGGTCTTGATAAAGGCTCAGTGTCTGAGGCAAAGGCATCAAGGGCTGGTTAACTGCCTGAATTGACACAGGAACTAGAGAGGGTGTTAAATGAGCTTGAGACACAGCAGAATCAGGTCCAGTGGTCAAAGTCTGTGTCACTGATAAAACAGGAATCGGAGCAGGGACACCTGTTGGTCCAAAAGTTGTAGGCTCACTTGGCCAGACTGGCACAGTGGCTGCTAAAGAAGGTACCGCAGGAGTTAGATGTACTTCTGGAGAAACTAAAAGGGGAGCTGGATTCGAAAGAGACACATGTTCTGCTGGCTTTTGTTCTGCAGGAGATGGGCACTCTAATTTCTTTGACTTTGATGGTGATGAAATTCTTGTACATTTTTCATCACTGGTATTCTCCAATGTGCTTGACTCAGGCTTTTTATCCAAGTGAATATGTCCATGGATAGGTTCTTTGTCTTTTCGTTCTTCTATATCCATTCTCCGCCTGCTTCCTTTCCTATCACTTACATGCGATGATTTTCTCTGAACACATGGGTTGCTACTCTGAGAAGCGGACTGATTCATTGATGAGCTAGAAGAGCTGGGAAAGCCTGTTCATCTCTGTTCTGAATCTCATAGAGTAAACGAGACTCCTCTATAGCTTGCTTCTCTCTGCGCTCTTCTGGGGAGAGGCCAAAACAGTGAGATTCTCGACTTGTATGATCAAAATCTTCAACTCTCTCACGATCAGGTTTTCTTATGATCTGTGAGGGTGTCCTGCTAAGATTTTTGTGCTCACTGGTGGATTTCTGAGACTGGGACCCTGAAAAATGACTAGAGAACGCATGTTGTCTTACTCCTGAAGGTTGCTGCAGGCGAGGAGGTAGTGCTGATGGGGCTTTTATTGGCTTGCTTGGATTCTTTGGCCTTCTGTAATCCATGTCAGAACAGAAATTTTGTCCGGAAGTGGAAGGTTTTTTCATCTTCTTTCCTGACACTGTGTTCCAGCTTTCTGGGGGAGGTGCTTTGAGGTTCTTCTCTGTAGGTTTTTTTCCCAGTTCTTCAACCAAAACTGGTCCATTTTCAGAGTGTATCCCTTGAATGTCTGCATTATAAAACTTTCCATTGTGATCCAACCTAACTTAGCATTTATCTCCAACTTCATATTGTAAACCAGCAGCAATGGAATAATCACATTTTTGTTGAGCTTGTTTAGACTTTAGCCAAATCTCATACTCAACATTTCTATATACTGCTGGATTAAGTGATTTAAGAACCTTTCTAGATAAAGGCAGGCTAAAAGAGCTCCCATTGTTCTTCAGGTGCTCATCGCCTGACAAAGGCTTAAATCCATGTACATCATTAGCAGTGGTAGTTTTACTCTTACAACTGTCATCCTCTGAATCGGATATTTCGCTGTTGTTTTCAGTTACTTCAGAGGTGTCTAGTCCCATCATGATCTTACTAACATCAGTCTTAAATACCTTCTCATACAGCAATTCATAAAGGAGAGACTGACACATAGCAGAACTATCTTTATACTTTATGGGATAGACAATATCATAATGATTTCCAATGGAAAAACATAGTAACACCTTTTCAGGAAAATTATTTTCAGTTACTTGTGAAGGAGAAACATTTGGTTCCCGATAAATTACAAAATCTTTCCTGTACATAAGAGAAAGGGCACTTATTTCCACTTGTCCTACCCATTCCTGTGGATTTTCCAAACGTTTTAAATACTCTCAAACGACCCTTCTATAAACGCTTCAAATTTCTCTCTGTTCTCCCGAAGAGAGTGAATACAGGCCATTCTAACTTCAACATGGCGAGACTGAGAGTGCAATACCTGCTCCACCACGGCCCGGAATAGGCACGACCCGTCCTTGCCTACCAGTTTCCGATACAAGCCCAGTTTTCCAGATAGACGTCCCTGGGCGTCGCGTGCTCCTGGGGCGCTGCGCTGCCCTGGTCCCCGCCGTTGGCGGTGCCGATTGCCGCCTCCATGTTGCCGGTCCGCTGCAGGCCAGGCGCGGGCTAGCCCCACATGGCTGCGCCGCCGGCTGCTCGTCGCCCAGGCCTGGGGCAGGCGGCGGCTCCAGCTCGGGCTCGGCGGGCTGCAGCAGGCGGCGGCCCGAGGCAGCGGTCCGAGCTCTCCGGCGCACGCGCCCGGGGGCACGGGGGGGGGGGGCGGGATGAAGGGACGCCCCCGAAAGGGAGCAGCCACTTCCCAACCGCCTCACCGCCCCGCTCCGGCGCTGGGCCGAAGGTCGCCGGCCCCACAAGTTTCCTGGTCCCAATGAGAGTGGGGCTAGGAAAGCCCCAATTACATGTATTTTTAATAAAGAAACATTTAATTTTCTCTGTATTATTTTCTTTTGTATTATTAAGTTCATATTATTTTTTATAATATTCTTGTTGAATTTGCTTATCTTTCCTTGAACATTTTGAAAAAAAATGTTAATTCAATTTTAGCTTTTTCTATTCTCTGATAATACATGGTTTTAAAGCTTCAGGCTCCCTCTAAAACACTGTTTCCATGCATCTCAACTTTTGATATATTGTATTCTAATACAGTATATACCTAATTTTTTTTTAAGTTCCATTGTGATCTCTGCCTTAAAACATAAAAAAGATCTTTTGCTTTTAATGTTTAGCTTAACTTCACTCTGTACTCACAAAATTTTTTAATTTTATTCCTTAGAAATCTGTTAAGATTCCTTTGAAGTGCCAGTCATTTAATTTAAATGTACAGTGTGTGAGTGAAAAGACTAAGTATTTGAGGGAGACCAATAGAGTGAAGAAAGAGCCTCAAGAGCAAGAGTGGAGGGGAGGGCATTGGAAGTCCTGGGGCATAAAATCTACAAGATCATCCTATATCCATGCATGGATATACCACAATGGACCTCACTTTTATATATAATATAATATAATAGTGAAAATAATGAATAACAATATTAATAATTGATCTGTACTGTAGAGCAAGTGTATCATGGGGAGAGAGGAGGAGAGGGAAAGAAAAAGTATTAAAAAATGAGATTGATCAAATTATGTGCATGTTCAAATAAAGCATAACAAATACAAATATTGTGTAAAGCTATAATGAACCTAAAAACATCATAATGGATTCTAAAAATAGGTATTCTATAGATTTAGAATACAATCATAAACGTTATTAGGTCAAATTTTATGTTCAAGTTGTCTGATTTTGCAATATCTTAATTTTGACATTATTTTGCTACTCATACCTTACTACAAAATATTTGCTAGAATCTTCTAATCTGAGAGCAAACTCTATTTTCTCCCTGTAGATAATCAATGTTTTATATGGGTATTTAGGCTAAAATATAGTTGCATAAAATTATATTTTGTTTTACTTCATCAGTACATCAAGCACCTCATAACATTTTTATCTTTACTAATTATTTTATCTCAAATCTACCTTGTTTGATGTCACTATCTTTACAACCTTCTTTTGATTAGCTTTTGTCTGTGTATATCTATTCTTTTGATTAGAATGCCAAAGAGGATACAGCTAGGTTTTTGTTTCTATCTTGTCAGATTATTTGTGTCTTTTAACTGAAAAGATTACTGCCTTTATGTTTACAATAATCACAACTATTTGGAATGTTTAATTGATTGATATTTCTACTCCATTCATACTCCTTTTGTCATATGTGGCTTACACTTTTTTCTTTAATTTTTAAATCATTATAGTTGTATCTATTATTTAGAGAGCTATGTACTTTTTTAATACTCTTTCAGGTGCTACCCTGGTAATTTTAACATATAGACTGGACTCACAAAGTCAATCTTTTCCTACACATCTAACTTTATTTTTTCTTCATTTCTTTGTATTGGTGCATTATAGTTGTACACATTGCTGGGATTTGTTGTTATATACACATATATGCACACAATCTAAAAATACAATTTGGCCAATTTTCATTCTCCAGCATTTCCCTCCTATTTCTGTGCTTCCTACCTCTTGGTCGCTTGCCTCTACTGGTCTCCCTTTGAATTTTAAGAAATCTACCCCCACCTTTGTTTACCTTTTTCTTCTCTTGCTTCTGCATATGACAGAAAACAACAGGACACTTAACCTTCTGATTTTGACTTATTTTTGCTTAACTTGATGGTCTCTAGTTCCATCCTTCTTATTCTTAAATGATAGAAATGCATTATAAAATTTATTTAAATGTATCCCCCTCTCCTGACTTATACATCAATGCTGTAGATTTCACCAATTTATTTGCATATATATATATATATATATATATATATATATATATATATATATATATTCCTAAAACCTATTATAAGCATTTTCTGTATGGTAAATAATTCAGTACTAAATTTTCCCATTTTTTCCATCTTAAGTATCTATTTTTCCATCACATTGGAACAATATTTTGTTTCATATAGAGTTCAATGATGTAAGTTTTTACTGCCAGCGTTATAAAGCTATCTCTTAATTTTTCAGCTTGGACATCTGCTAAAAATCTAACCGCTGTTCTTTGAAAGGAGGTAGGCTGAATTTTATATTTTTCTTCAGTATGATACATTTTCACTTCATTTTGCCTAAATAGCTATGTAGATAATATCATGCAAAACTACTATAATGACTTAGTGGCATGCAATGTTAAGTTTGTATTCTCCATGGGAAATTTACATGTATTCTGGGCAGTTGAATTTAATTTGCATTCTCAAGAGCTCTCCTCAGGTTATCTTCTTCATGACAATGAGAATATTATATAATATCCTTCTTTATCTCTTATACTTTTTTAACTTACATTATTTTTGATATTAATGTCATCATATCTGCTCTTTTGTTGAAAAAAGAAATTCATTATGTACATAGAATATCGTTTTCCATCCTTTCATTTTTAGCTTAGATCTAAAGTAAAGCTTTAGATTACTTTGTAGATTGCATTCCATGTCTTTTTACTGGAGAGCTTAATCCATTTACAAATAAGATAGTAAAGCAAAAAAAAAAAGATAGGAAAATCTTACTTTTGCCATTCTGCTATTTGTTTCATTTTATTTCATCAGATCTGCTGTCCTTTTTCTCTATTAAAGGATTTCTTTGTGCTTAGTTGATTTTGGGGGTGGCAGGTAAGGACATATTTTGATTCTTTTCTCATTTCCTTTTGTATAATTCCATAAATGTTTTCTTTGTAGTGTGTGACAGATAATTGCATGTAACACTTTGACTGATCACAGGGTGCTAAATGTTTTGTTAAACATTATTCTTTGCATGTTTGGGTGACTTGGATGAGACTAATATTTGAATTTGTACACAGAGTAGATTATACTCCCTAATATGTGTGACCATCACCCAGTAAATTGAAGGGCTGAATAACACAAAACCCAACTTTATCCCAAGTAAAAGTGAACTACTTGTCTGGCTTTCTTCAAGCAAGTTTCATTTGTTTGTTTTTTTGGTTTTCCCCTTGCTTTTGGATTCAAACAGAAACATTGGCTCTTCTTGAATTTTGAGCCTAAAGCCTTCAAACTAGGATTAGACTCTTAGCTTTCTGGGCCTCAAGCTTGAGAACTTCAGGACTTTGAGATTTTTCACCATCTATAATCACTTCATCATCTCTCTTTTTAGTTTTCTCTTTGGAGAAAGTGCTCATTTTTGTCTCTGTGATGCTATATTAAAGAGTGTGAGGTGCTGCGTTTGATCCTCAGCACCACATAAAATAAATAAATAAAATAAAGGTATCGTGTTCAACTACAACTAAAAATATTTTTAAAAGAGTGGATCTAGTCAACTTTTTATCTTTAGATAATGTTATAATCTGAGTATAGTTTATTGTAAGTAATATTTGGATCTTATGATTATATAAGCTCAGATTATTAAAATTCACATAAAACAACAGGAAAAGAAAACATCACAGGAAAGTGTTGGAAGCTTAAGCAACCTGTAGATGCATTTCTCCTGGGTCCTTTCTCAGCCTCATAGTATAAATTTCATATCAGGATTATTAAACATTAATGTGTTTTGAAGAATCTTCATGTCTGAAGCAAGCTCTGATGAAGTTTTCCTAAGGGTCTTTTATGCTCTACTGGTCACCTAGTCAAACAAGACTGTGTAACAAGTTAAACCAATTAAATCATTAGTTAGATAATCATTACTTGAGTATTGCAATTGAGTATCCTGAGTGCTACCTTGTCTTAAAATTTGAATAGCATTTTATAAATTAGTAGCTAACTCTAATCCATCCTTACCATGGTCAAGAATCAGATAATCATGAAATAAACATTAAAAATTCTTTCTTATATAAGACCTAAATACAAACTTGCTAATTGAGTACCCTATCCCAAATCTAGAATATTTAATTCAAGATATCAAAGTGACACATTAAAAAATTGAAATCACATTATATAAACTAGAAAAAGAAAATATATCTTACATAAAATGTAAAGAGGCACAAGTGGGAAATACACATGAGAAATGGAAAAAAACAAAAATACTTGCATTATATTCTCATTAGATCCCATGAATATTCTAAAAGCAGAAATTAACAACGTCTGGACCATCTCTACCTGTCAAACTCTTCCTAGTAAAAAGTACATTGAACAACAGTGGCCAAGAAAATAAGCAGGACTTTCTGGAATTCAATTACAAATAGATCATTCCTTCACTTTTGGAAAATTATGTCTAATTTCTTTAAGCAGATATAATTCAGATGACAATATTTAGTTTAGTTCAGAAAGTTATACAAAGTGCAGTTGCTGTATATTTGAAATACCTGAAATCTGTCCATTTCTCAAAAATGTTACTGTTAGTTTACTTTAACTTATTGAGTTTTACTTCATTTTGGAATAGGATACATATATACAAGTAAAAAGGAAATTAATAGGAATTTTTATGAGTGATCTATTATTTATTAAATCTAAGAAGATAGACTTCTTAGAAGGTGAAATAGTTAGGCTTCTTATCATTTTCTACATCCTAGTAGGTCTGTCATCAAATAAACTATATAACATTTTAGAATTCCTCAGGAGTCAACATTAAGAGTTCACAGACTCCATAAGAAGGTTCAGAGACCTTGATATTATCTTAAACTACACAAAATAACAATGCTAATTAAATTTTGCACAATTATACTTTAATTTAGGAAATAAATAAAAATTGAAATAACATAATGCATTCATATGACTTTTACCAAAAATTAAAAAATTTTATTTAACTTCTATGTTTCAAATTATTCAAATGAATTACTTCTTTCAGAAAATTAGTGGTGCTGAATTTTTCTGTGGATTGTGGTACAGAAAAATAATTTTTTGATGAGTTATGTAATATCATCTTCCTTAATAAAACATTTTATTCCATGTGAAATAGACAGACCTCTAAAGTAATAATATAAATTAGCAAAATACTCCAAAGTGGACATTCAGTAGGATCAGAATTAAATTTATGTGTAAAGGAAACCACTAAATGGCTTACATTTTACCATACATCTTGAAGTATTCATTAGAATCCATTTTCTTACCTTTAATATTTGTTCCACATCATAGAAAAAATCTTTTTGAAAATTACCATTTTGAGTACATTTTCATAATCTGCATTTTATTAAATATTATTATAATTGCCAAAGTAAATGAATTAAAACAAATTGTTCAGAGAAAAAAGACACATTTGAGGTTTTGTGGACACATTTTATTAAATTTTAAAAAAGGGAAACGTGCATATTTCTATGTTATTACAGAATTGGAAAATATGGATTGCATGTCTTCTATTGCTAAAGGTTTTATTGTGTGTAGGGACTCCTATTTAGAAATGAAAATTATAGGATTAAATAAATTCATAAAAAACTCATATCTCTTCCACACAGATTGTAAGGGGCAGGATTGGGGGCAAATAAAGTACATGTATACACACAGAAACACATATATTACTCCAAGAATCATAGCAACTTCATTAATTATCTATTTTCTACTTAAGACTAGATGAGCAATTGCCAAATTTTTTAAATTTAACACTAATAAATCAGTATTTAAATAGTTATGAATAATACCCCTGTGTAGAATATTCTCCATGTTTTCATGCACTGACATCAAAATTTTAACTAGAGTATGCAACATTAATCTCCTTGGAAAGGTAATTATCACCATAGATTTAACAATATCATATGTGTAACACAAGTATTCTGGGTATTCCAATGTAAATAATACAGATAAAATACTTTCGAGGAGGAAAGTGGTGTCATGATCAAGTTTATGCAGATATATAAAAATTATCTTTAAATAGTCTTATAGCTAAATGTGATGCCTTGTATGCATGTGTTCAATAAAATAAGATTATTAAAATCTATGACAAAAAAGAAATGTGACCAAGGACATTACTAAAATATAGAATAAAATCAGATAAATGATTTTGAAAATTTATACTCTAATAAATTTGAAAATCTTGAATACATTGACAAATTTCTAGAGATATGTGATCCACCTAAATTGAACCAGGAGGATCTAGAAAATTTAAACAGCTCAACTTCAAGTCACAAAAATGAAGATGCCACCAAAACCCTACCAACAAATAACTGGATAGATTTGCAGCCACATTCTACAAGATCTTCAAAGAGAACTAACATCATCATCCTCAAAATATATTGAAAATTTGCATTCTTTGACTAAAATCTCTTCAATCTCTTCAACCACCAGCTTCTGATAATAATCACCATTTCACCCTGTTTCTATGGGTCTGACATTGTCAGATTCCACAAGTAAAGTGATACCATACACTAGTTGTCATTATGTACATGATTTATTTCACCTAACAAAATGTCCTCCAGGTTCATTCCTGTTGTCACAAATAACAGGCTTTTCTTGTTTTTTTAATATTTATTTTTTAGTTGCAGTTGGACACAATTCCTTTATTTTATTTATGTATTTTTATGTGGTGCTGAGGATCAAACCCAGGGCCTTGCATGTTCGAGGTGAGAGCTCTACTGCTGAGCCACAACCCCAGCCCCATGCTTTACTTCTTTATGGCTAGATAGTATTCCATTGTGTCTATATGCTCTATTTTCTTTATCCATTCATTAGTTGATGGATACTTAGGTTGATTACATATATTGACTATTGAGAGTAATAATGCAATACACATGGAAGTGCAGATATCCCTTTGACAGGCTGGATTCTTGTCTTTTGGATATATATCCAGTAGTGGTATAAGTGGATCAAATGGTAATTCTATTTTTAATATTTTGAGGAACATATATATCATTTTCCATAATGGCTGTGCTAATTTACATCTCACCAACAATGTGCAAGAGTCCTCTTTTCTACATCTCCTTACACTTGTTTAAGTTTATTATGTTTTAGATGTGATATGTCCCACAAAAGCTCATGTGAGAGACAATGCGAAGAAGTTTAGGAGTAGAATTGTTGGGTTATGAGAGTTTAATCTATTAATTTCCTAATAGGGATTACTGGAAAGTAACTGTAGGTAGGTAGGATATGGCTGCAGGAGGTGGGTCATTGGGTCATGCCTTTGGGGTATTTGTTTTGTTCTGCTTTTGCAGAAGGGGAGGGTTCTCTCTCTGCTTCCTGATTCTATGTCCTAAACTGTTTTTCTCTGCCACACTCTTCTGCCAGGATGTTCTCCCTCACCTGACACCCAAAGCAATGGAGTAAGCCATCTATGGATTGAAAACTTTGAAACCATGAGCCCCAAAATAAATTTTTTTCTTCCAAAATAAATTTTCCATCCTGTAAAATTGTTCCTGTCAGTTTTTTTGGTCATAGCAGTGAAAAGTTGACTTAATTTTCATCTATGATAATAAATATTTTAATGGGTATAAATGATACCTTATTGTCATTTTATTTGACATTTCCCTTATTGATTAGTAGTATTGAGCATCTTTCATATTCACTGTACTTCTTGTCCCTTTTAATGAGAATGTCTAGTCAGGTCCTTTTCCCATCTTCTAATCAGGCTGTATTGTTACTATCTAGTTAAAATGGTTGTTTAACTTTCTGAATATTAATCCCTTATTTGGTTTACAAATATAGACTCTCAATCTGTCTATTGTCTATGTCCTTGTTGTTACCATTTCTGTACAGAAACATTTTAGTTTTTGTTGCCTGTTATTTGGGGTCCTATTTAAATAATTATTCCCCAGGCCAATGTCATGGAGTTTTCCCATATTTTAACCTATTTCTTTTATGGTTTGGTGTCTTATGTTAAAGTCATTAATGCATTTTGAGTTGATTTTTATATATGAAAGGAGACAAGGGTCTCATTTAATTTTCCTGCACATGGATATAAATTTTCCAACAATTATTGAAGACATTGTTCTTTCCCTATTATGTGTTCTTGGCATCTTTTTCAAAAAATAAATTGATCATAAATGAGTGAATATATTTCTGGGGTTTCTTTCTGTTTCATTGGTCAGTTTGTTATATGTCAGTAATTTTTTTTGATTACTATATCTTTGAAATACATTTTGGAATCAGGAAGTTTAGTGGCTTTATGAGTTGAATTTCGTATTGTCTAAAATCATACATTAAAGTCCTTGAACCCAATATCTCAAAACATGGCTATATGTGGAGAGTTTCAATGATGTAATTTGGTTAAAGGAAGTCATTACAGTGGCCTCTAATCCAATATGACTAGTTTTCTTATAAGAAGAGGAGATTAGGATGCAAACATGGTCAAAGGGAAAACTACATGAAGACCCAGGGAGAAAATGGTCATGTGAATCTAAAGAGAGATTCTAAAGCTTCCTACACTTCAGAAGAAACCAAACCGGCTAACATCTTGATCAGAGAGGAAATAAATTTCAGTTGTTTAAGCAACCTAGACTATAGTATTTTGTATGGCAGCCCTAGAAATCTAATAACATATCAAATCTTCACTGCTGTTTGCCATTATGAGTGGGGCATTATTTAAATCTGAAAAATGCAACAGAATTTAAACTTCAAAGTAAATTATTCTTAATTCTATTTCTTATGAAATGCTCATGAAATTTTGAATCAAGTATATCTTGAATTAAAAGGCCACAAAACTATTCAATGGGCAAATCCTTTTATTTGGATATTCCTTTCTTCCTCCCCATTAATACACTGCTTTGATTTTAAATCTGACTTTACCATTTCTTTGCTTTGAATCCATAGATAAGTTTCTCAATCTCTTTGTCATAACATCCATTCTCAGCTTATTAGATTATGAGGTTAAATCTAATTACCTGGGTAGTAACTGTAGGTAGGTAGGATGTGGCTTCAGGAGGTGTTTCAATGGAGCATGCCTTTGGGGTATTTGTTTTGTTCTAGTTTTGCAGAGGGGAAGGCTCTCTTTCTGTTTCCTGATTTTATGTCCTAAATTGTTTTTCTCTGCCACACTCTTCTGCCAGGATGTTCTGACTCACCTGACACCCAAAGCAATGGAGTAAAATGCACATAATTATGTCTGCCTCATACAGCTATTATGAGAACAATATTAATGATATAGACTGTCTGATAACTATAGGAAATAACTCAAAGTTGCAGAAAATCACTTCTGGAAGAAATTTTTCCAAGCTAAAACTCTATCAAGTAAAATTACAATTTCCTAGTTAATAGATATTTGAATTAGTTTTTCTATGAATATTGGGTTTAAGGTAATTTCAATCTATAAAACAAATTATGTAGTTATGCATTTTAAATAACAGTGATTTTATTGCTTATTAATTAATAATATATTCAATATTATAATAAATGTATAGTAATTTAATATGCAGCAAATGCTGGAATAGCATACCAACTCTGTGGATTAAATTAATTTATTAGTCAGCAAATATTAATATATGAAGATGACACAGCAGAATTTAATTTAGATGAAGTTTGGTTTCACCTGATTTGACTCACTCATTTTCTAAGACAGTCTCTGAATTCCAAATCCTTTTAGCAACTGAACACAAACATCAGATTTTATTGGTAGAATATTTTGCTTAGTGCTAAAGCCTACAAAGTGTACTTTTACTAGAGGAATAATTTTTCTATAAAGTTCTGGTGTGGAAAGTTCTTTCAGTGATATAAAAATAAAAGCAGCAAATAGGAAAGTACAAGGCAACAACAGCAATATTATTTTGCAAACTTTCCCCTGAGCTATAACTAATCTGGTTAGCTTGGCTTAAAAGAATCATTTCAGTGCATTCAATATTCTTCCCAGAAAATATTTAACTAGCTCAAATTCAAATGATAACATAGATGAAGAATAATTATAACAAGGGAATATTGCTATCACCTGGATGTGGCCTGATATTTAAATCTGTTTTGTATAAAGCAGAAATGTCAAGCTATTTAAACCCATTGTGCCATTTTTAATTATGAGACACAGAAATATATACTTCAAAAATATTGTTTAAATTATTTTTAAAAAGTATAACTACTAAAATAATACCCTATAAAAACATATATAATGATGTCACAATTACTATTTAGTTCTAAGTAAACTTTTAAGACAGGAAACTTTTAAATTTAAATAATCATCTTAGTGCATAATAATTATATATTTTTAGCATTTCTTTTCCCTAGTGGTTCACTAGACTAAAACTTTCCATACATTTTTTCTTGGGGTGGAAGGGCACTGAAGATTGAACCCAGGGGTGCTTCACTACTGAGTTACATCCCTGGTTCTTTCTATTTTTTATTTTGGGATTGGTATCACTAAGTTGGATTTCATTAAATTGCTGAGCCTGGTCTCAAAATTATAACCCTCCTGCTTCAGCCTTAACAGAAGCTGCAATTTTAGGTATGTTCCACTGCACCTGGCTTGTTTATTTCATTTTTAAAATTATCAGTATTAAATACTTTAAAGGTGGCAGAAAAATCCTTTTTGGACAGTACAGTTTGCATGTTAACAAGACATCATGCTAATTCTTTACACAGTGTACTATTATACATAATAATTTTAATATTAAAGTATAACTAAATCAATGTATTTAGTTTACATTGACAATACTTCATTATTTCACTTGCTTAACACTATTCTTGTAATATCCGGTAGATAACAGGAAAAATACAGACATCAGTAAGCATGCAAATTATCCAAAATCACAAGAAATAAAGACATAAATAAAATGCAAAAGATAACTTATATTTTTACAGAGCAAGGTCCACTCATAGAACCAAAGTGGCAACCTGTGACTACCCACTCTTCACAACCCCAGAGGAAGAATTTAAATTGAGTCACACATACTAGTAAGCAGCAGTTTATAGTGGAAAGGAAAAAGCTAAAAAGCACATTGATAAGGGAAAAGGGTAGAGAGTGGGTCCTCTCAGAGAGGAGATGAACAGTGCAATCCCTGCTCCTGCCTTCCAGTTTTATTGGGAGTCTCAGAGAAATTTCCAGAGAGCCCTGACCAGGTCCAGCTCTGAACTTTTGACTGAAAACAAGACTGCACCAGTTTTCCTAATCTCCACTGCACATGCTATTACCTATAGGCACAGAGGCAAAACCCAGACAGATGAAATTTGATGTTATAATGACATGCAAAATTTCCAAAGGCAATTCTGGGTCACAATGGCCTATGCTGACATGTTCTAATTGAAACTTACAGATTTTATGGTTGGTGGGCTTTACATCTAATAATCCTGTTTTCCAAAAGTTCTGGAAACTTTGATCTACATAAAGGTCACAAGTTACCCTTGGAGGGTAACTTGCTCTTTGTATTGGTAAGGAGGTGTCTTTGGGCCTGCATTTTTCCTACTGGTAACAGGTTGCTTGCTGAAGAATGTAACATATTTCATTGACTTAAGCCAGAGCCGGGCCAGAGAGGCCCGAAGTAAATTGCTTTTTTCAAAAAAGCACTGTCTATAGATTTATACCTTTAACCTCAGGTTCCCACTGCTCATGTCTGTCTAATACCTATCAATTTTTATCACAAATTAATGTGTCCTCATGTATTACAGATTTGGAGCCATACATTTAGCATCCAATTAGGACAGATGGTACCATTTATCCAGAAAAGAAACAAAGATCATCATTACCTTGAAATCAGTGAAAAGTTAACATGAGGCTAACAATTGCTGCTCTTCTGGAAACTGTGAAATTGCACAGTGTAAAGAACTGAACATAATGGATAAATAAAATGAATCTATGAAATTACCTAAAATATTTAAAATTAGTATAAAGTATATGTTAAATTTCCACAAGTTTTGACTAATAATTAATTAGTTTCTCTCTGAAAATAATCAAGATATAGTATAGATGATGTTTTTCAGAAATAGCTATTATCTAAATCTTTTAATAAGTCTATAGTAAAACAAATCATCTCTAGAGAAAGTTATGGAATTTTTAACAAAATACTAAATTTTACTACCTTATTTAATGTAATAGTCACAAAATATAAAAATGCAACCTGACATATATTATCATTTGTTAAATATAAATCAGTAAACTTGAATCCAAAAGTATTAGATTATCAATAATGACTCTGTCAAATATCTCTGCAGCTATCTCAAACACAACTATATTTGTGACTTAAAAATAATTTGTTTTTTAAATATATAGCAATTGCTAAAAACATATTTGACAATTTAATGACCTTTGTATATAAGAAATATCATAACATCTTTTAAAAAATAGTTCACTTGACATTTTTTAAGTGTACCTAAATTACTATAGGTGATTGTTCATTGAAGTTTCACTATTGTGTAGGAATATCCCTTTGTGTTCATTCTTTGTGTTCATTCTAAAATTATTTGATTCATTTCTTCTTTTGTGCTAATAGAGTTACAATGAACTGTGAATGTTTTTGCATATATCTCTCGGTACATATGGAAGAATGTATCTCTGGTTTGATCCCTGGAATGGCATTGTTCCAGCATGAAAATAACCATGCACAGCTTCACAAGATAACTTTCAACTGTTTCCCAAAGCAGCTACACCAATTACAAGCCAACATCAGTGTAAGAGTTTTCTTTGATTTACATTTTCAGAAAATACTGAGATTTTAATTTTTGCCATTCCAGATTGTATCAAATGCTATGCCTCTAAGACTTTGATTAGCACTTTCATGACTACCAATCAAAGGGAAAATAATTTATTTAGTTTATTGAATATTTCTCTCTTTTCTTCTATAAAATGTTAATTATTCTGCCGGGTAATTTTCCTATCAACTTGTTTACTTTTAATCAATGCATAGTTATTATTATGCATTGTTAGTTATTATTTAAATAATGATTCTCTGAGGGTTACATATTATGTATCAAAAATGTTTTCTACCCAGAGTGTCTTCTTTTCCTTCATTGTGTCTTTAGAAGTATTATTTTAAAATAATTTAATAGAATTATCACTTTTAATCGTTGATATATTTATGATTCATTTAAAAAATTACTCATCTTGAATTAAAACTATTTTCATATTAGTAAATTAGTAATATTAGTAAAATATATTTCTGTATTTTCTTCTAAAATTGTTCTGTTTTTCTTATGCCTCCTTTTATTTTTTTGTGGGTCTTTTACCCTTGACTTATGGATTGAATCAATCCATAGTGACCATATAAAAACATGTAATTAATTATTTTGAAATCTGTTTAAAATACAAGGAGACCACCAAGTTGATGGTGTTTGGAGGATCTGCCTTTGGGAAACTAGGTCGTAAGGGCTCTATTCTCATGAATAGGATTAGTATTCTTATAAAAGAGACTTGGAGGAAGCTGCCTTTCACCATGTGAGGACATAGAGAAGATGCCAACTCTGAGGAATGAGGCACTCGCCAGATATTGGATTTTCTGGAGCTTTGGTATTGGGCTTCCTTCCCAGCCTCAAGAACTATAATAAATAAATCACTGATCTTTATCAATTAAAAAACATGAGAAAATTTTCACAGGAACACATATATAGTAGTCCACAGATTCACATACAGACATATATTGTCGATTAACAGATACCATGCTTTCTTTTAAAGTTCCTAGATATCCTTTGCAAAATCCAATGATAAATTTGGGGGCCATAAAAAAGAGTTTAAGTAAGTACAAAACTCATACTCTACAGATGCTAACCAAAATTAACAAAAACATAAATTAATGTGTAAGATTTAACTATAGGCAGACTTAGACAGAAAAACACTTGGTAATTTGGTAATACTCTTGTACATGACTCTTGAATAAAATAGAACATTAACACCACAGTTAAACAGAAGATGATTTTTGGAACATTTTATATAAAAGCTCATTTTAATAAAAATGTGAATATTAAATGAGAAAAAAGGAAGGAAACAAAATTTGCCAATCAAGAATTTAGAAAACGAACAATGTGAACCTGAAGAAAGAATAAGTGTATTAATTAGATAAAAATTTAGTTAACATATTAAAATTAGAATTGATAAATAAAGAACTCTTCTGGGAAGGGAAAAATTGGGCAATACACAAAACCAACCACATGAATACTGGTAGGAAAATTTGAGACATATTCACACCAAAATTCCTGCACTTATACTTCCAGTATGTGAATGCATAGTTGTAACAGACATTCTCAGCAATGTAGCAGAGCTTCCTTTGAATTGCTGATTCACAACCTGAGGGACATTATGACAATAAAGGCCACATAAAAGTTTCTAACTTTCCTTTACAAAAATAATTCATAAAAAAGCAATATTACAGTTTCCTAGTATAGAAGTAGGTTCTCATAGCGAAAGTCCAAGATCCCCTATAGCTCTGCAGGGAGAGAAAAGAGTAACCACCATGAAATACATCACAGACTTCTCCAAAACAAAGGCCATGACTGTGAAGGAAAAGGACTCTGCCAAAGCTACATCCCACCTGTAGGAAGGGTACTTCCCTGACTCTAGTACAATTTAGTCTTCCTGCCTTATCTAAAAAGACAATATCAACAACAATAAAAACCATACAGCCAACAGCTGTCACTAACTCAAGGACACAGATTTAGAAAGCTACAGTTTTAATAAGAGTCTGGGGTCAGCTTGACCCCTGGAGAAGCACTGTTGAAAGACACAGAACCAAACAGAGGCCTACTAAAAGACTGAGATTTAACAAGAAAGCTACAGAATGTTCCTTTACCCTTTTTCTTTACTACCACACCAACAGGTTCTAGTGCAATGAAAGAGTACATAAGCTGAAAGAGTGCTACAAGACAGCTATTTTTGTTGAGAAGTAGTACTTGGTGAAATCAAAAGTCAAGAGGGGATGATAAACAAAAAGACAAAAAGATATTAGTGAATTGTGGAGCCTCTGTTACCTAAACCTAGAGCAAACATTAAATACAGTCTAACTCCTAGTTTGATGAACATGAATCCTTTCTTTCATTATTTCAGGTCCAATTATCAAATACAAGGCATCACAAAAATCAAGATGAAAACACAATTTAAAATGACAAAACAATTTTCAGAACCAAAATGACAATATTTTATATAATTACCAGATACAATATTTAAGTAACTATTAATATGCAAAGTAATTTAATAGATAAAAGCAGATAAACACAAGAACAGTTGAGTAATGAAGGTGGAGAGATGAAAATTCTAAGTATCTAAAGGAGCAACCAGAAATTTAAAATGCACACACAGAGTAATAGCAAGGAAACAGACCTCTGGGAGCTCAACATAGACTGAGCACAGTTGGAGAATCACTGTGCTCCAAAACAAGTCAATTGAAACTCCCTAAACTGAATTGTAAAGAAGGAAAATAAATAACAAAAAACTCAACAAAATCCAAGAACCTACAGAAAATTTTCAAAGGAATAATAAACACATCATTGAAATACCATAAAAGAAGAAACTAACATAAAATAAATATTTTTAAAATTAATGACATGCCAAACCCCAGATGAAGGAAACTCAGAGGAAAACAATTACTAAAAATCTGTGTCTAGGCATATCATATTCAAACTGCATAAAAACAGAAAACATAATAAACAGAAAAGCAGAAAACTAAACATACATACATACACACAAAAAAAATATCTGTAGAGGGACAACTTATCTACATAGGGAAACAATAAAACTTATCTATAGAGGGACAAGGAAAGTAATTACATATTCTCAACAGAAATCACAAAATAAAAAAATAATTAGACAAACTACTTGAAGTATTAAAAAAACACTCTGAAAAATATATATCCATCAAAATAATCCTCTAAAATGTAGAAATATGACTTTTCTCAAACAAAATCTGCAGAAATTCCAGGCCAACAGATCTGCCCTATAAAAATGTTAATTAAAAAAGAAAAAGTTCTCTAGGCAAATAAAAAAAAAGGTCAAAATCACACCTATGTAAGGAAATGGAGAGCAAAGAAGAAGGGATGGATCAAGGTTTAAACCGGGTTTATTTTTCTTATTCTTAATAGATTTGAAGGATAACTATTTAAGGCAGCAATTGTACAATATATGGGCCAAATATAGCATATGCCTAAGTGAAATGAATGACATAAATATCAGAAATGACAAAAAGAGAAAGTGACATATTATAAGTTACCTGTGACACATTTGAAGTGATAGAGTGCTCTCTGAAGATGGGCTTATGCTAGTTAAAGTGATATATTTTAAGTCTGGGTCAACAATTTAAAAAGTTTAAGAAAAAGAAAACTCTGTTAAGAGATAATTTGGAGTTATATAAAGTATTAAATTGAAACACAGAAGGCAGTAAAAGATAATGAGAGAAAGAAACAAAGAACAAAAACAAACAATAGAAAACAGCTATTAATATGGTGAATATTCATTCAAGTTATAGCAATAATAACTTCAAAATGTCTAAACACACTAACTAAAAGAAGTTTTCAAGGTGGGCACTTTATGTTGTCTGTAAGAAACACATTTTAAATATGAAGACTCAGATAATTTAAAAGTAAATTTCTGGAGAAAGATCTACTAGGCTAACACTAACCAAAATGAGGCTAAAATAGTTACATTAATATGAGAAAGCAGACTTTGGAGCAATGACTATGAAAGATAAAAAAAATAATAAAAGGGCTAATTGTTCAGAAAGACATAAAAATCCTAAATGTGTATGTACCTAATAAGACAGCATCAGAATTCGCAATCCAAAGCCTGACAGGGTTGAAAGGAGAACTCAACAAGCCTATATTAAAGTGTGTACAATAACCCTCTATCAGTAGTTGATCAATAAAAGAGCTAAACAATAAGTACAAATATTCACGAACCAAAGAGTTCTACCTATTAGCTTGATGAAATTGACATGTACAAAATATTCCATCCAACAATGGCAGAATTTACATTCACATTTACATTAATATGGAAACTTGACAAAGATATAACATTTTCTGGGTCATAAAACATACTTAAAATTTATTTAAAAAATCATGACTAGAGTTGTGGCTCAGGAGTAGAGCACTTGCCTCACAGGTGTGAGGCACTGGGTTTGATCCTCAGCAACACAAAAAAACTAAATAAAGAAAATGAAGATATTTTGTCTATTGCCAACTAAAATTAAAAAAAAATCAAAATTATGGGCTGGGGATGTGGCTCAAGTGGTAGCACACTCACCTGGAATGCGCAGCGTTGGGTTTGATCCTTAGCACCACATACAAATAAAGATGTTGTGTCCACCAAAAACTAAAAATAAATATTAAAAATTCTCTCTCTCTCTCTCTTTCGTTCTCTCTCTAAAAAAAATCAAAATCATACAAAAAGTCTTCCTCTATCATAATAAAATTTAAAGGATTCTTTGAAAAATACCTCAGTATTATAAAATAAGTGACACAGTTCTGCAACAACCCACTACTCAAATTATCAAGAGAAATTTAGAAATATTTTGAAGTAAATGAAAATGAAAATACAGATTACAAAAATTTGTGCAATACAGCTGAGCAATACTTAGGTGGAGTAATTTATAGCATTAAATTCTTTTTTTAAAAAAAATATTTTTTTAAATATAGAGTGAGAGAGGAGAGAGAGAGAGAGAATTTTTTTTTAATATTTATTTTCTAGTTCTCGGCGGACACAACATCTTTGTTTGTATGTGGTGCTGAGGATCGAACCCGGGTCACATGCATGCCAGGCGAGCACGCTACTGCTTGAGCCACAACCCCAGCCCCAGCATTAAATTCTTATGTTGGAAAAGGAGTTCTAAAATCAATAACCCAAGTTTCAGTAGAAGTATAGCAAGTGAAGTTCTAAAGAAAACAAGAAATAAGAAAAGGGAGGGGGAGGATCATCAAATGTGAAGCAGAAATTAAAAAAAATGAAAAGCAGGAAATAATAAAGAAAATCAACAAAACCACAGTTGGTATTTTGACAATATAAATTAATAACAATTCTAGCCAGGCTAACAAGATAACGAAGAGAATACATAATAAGCCAACATTATAAAGGAAAGAGAGACTATCATTACTAATCATGAATCTTAAAGATGACAAAAGAGAGCTATAAACAACCAGCCCCATAGCTTCAAAACTGGTAGCCTAGATGAAGTGGACCAACTACTTAAAAAACACGAACTAACAAAATTCACAAAAGAAATATAAAGTCTGTATAGCATTGTATATTTACTAAGAAATCCAATCAATAATTAATAACCTTTCAAATAGGAAAGTATCAGTCTCCAGTGTTTCGTTGGTGAGTTCTACCATAAATTTGTAGTTTTCTAAATTCTCCAAAATCTCTCCCCAAACATAGAATCAGAGGGCACACTAACACATTCTATAAGATCAGCAGCACCCTAATCAGATAAAGACATTGCAAAATAGGAAAAGTATAGAAATCTCTCTCGGTAACACAAACACAAAACCCCTCAACAAAATATTAGCAAATAAAATGTGTAAAAATGTACATACTGACAAAGTGGAATTTATTCTAGGTATACAAGGTTTAACATGATCTACTACATTACCATGCTAAAAGAAGAAAATACATAACATGATCTACTACATTACCATGCTAAAAGAAGAAAATATATGAGTTCAAGTAAAAAAAATTACTTAGCAAAATCCAATTTCTATTCATAATAAAAATAAAAAGTCCTTGTCTTATACAGAACATACACAAAACTCTAATGAAAACATCATACCTAATGTGAGCAATTTGATGATTTTTCCAAGAGAAAAGCAAGGGTACCCCTTTTCACTATTTCTATTCAACATCATATGGGAAGCCCTCACCAGTTCAAGAATAAAGAAAAAAATATACATTCAAAGGAAGAAACAAGGTAATTTTATTTTTAGATTACATTGTAATCTATGTAGAAAATTCAAAAGAACAAAACCAAAAACTCTTGGAAATAAGTGCATATCGCAAGGTCACAGTATACAAGATCAATACTTGAAAGTACATTTTGGCCTCATAAAATGTGTTTGGAAGTATGTCCTCTGCTTGTATTGTTTGGAAGAGCTCAAGAGCTAGGTAACAAGAGTGGTGATAGAAGGGGAAGTGGACACTGGAAAATGTAGGCAAGAAGATACCAAGTGGCAATGTACAAGATAAGCAAGTTTAGAGATGTACTGTACAATGTGAGGACTGGAGTGATGAAATTGTACTATGTATGGGTTGAATTAAATGAGTATATTTTAGCTATTCTTGCTATGTAAACAAAAATGGGCAATGTAAGATGTGGGATGATGATATGCTAATTCTCTCCAATGTAGTAACATTTTTATTCTGAATATCTTACAAATGTATTCTCAAGTTTGTATAAAGACAACAAAAATTTAGATAGCCATAATTTGGAGAAACTGCACTACTCAAAATTAATAACCTACAACTTCAGTTAAAAAAATAGGGTCTCATAAAAAGTATGTAATCACTTTGCATAGACACACTGACTCAACATAGAGAATTATAATTTTGCTTCCACCAATTAGATGCACTTGCAGGACAGTTGATTGAGGACATTAGATATGCAAGGGAAGAAGCAGAACATAGAATATTCATGCCTGTGTGAATCATGGCAAAGACAATGACTTCCTATTACAGTACGTAGAGACACTCGTTTTGCTACCAAGTTCACTGGACGGAGTTGAGTTTCAAACCACTGAATGACGTCACTAAGAGGGCATATGGTAATGTAACTAATGGCCTCATCTCAGTATATGGTATGAAAATGAATTCTAATTTGTTGTCATTAGTAAGAGGGTCCTAAGGGAACCCCCCTGTCCTCACAGGGTGAGAGGCTGCCTGGGAACATGTTCTCCAGTTACCTTTTAACTTCCACCTCCATGTCTCAGCAAGTGGACAGTATATGAAAACAGAACTTGACGCGTTATAATCTCATGCAGGAATATACTTTTTTCTTGGAAAATTTATCCCAGGACACCTTAAAATCGCGACCCTTAGCCACACATTTTTCTGACTTTGATTGATTTACATAGTATTTGGAGTTTTTTGGAAACCCAGATCCAATACAAAGCAAAATAAAAAGGCATGTAGATCTTTCACCATCCAAGATTTCCCTACTCAAAGGAAAGGTCCCTTTGGGACTGGAATTGAGACTTGGTGGGCACAGTCGCCAGCCTCAGAAGATGGCTCCGCAGGTGTCTGTAATGTCGACGAGGACGGAACTCACAATCAGGAGCAAATACACAATGGCAGCTTGAGGACTTAGATTAAAACATACAAGGGACTTTCTGAGTGAGTTTGAAATTTGCCTTGTCGCACACTGTGCTTATTTTAAGAAATCAAATAGTTCTACAAGGCTTCAGGCTAAAAGGGGGCCGTTCCTTCCCTGGTTTCCCATGCCACCCCTCACTCTTCTTCCTCCACAAAGCCACTGCCACTTCCAAACGTCATCTTTCCTTTTGGTACACATTTGCCTTTCTTGAAATAGCACCACAGGCGGCCTTCTGTGGACATGATTATCCCTGACCAGCTCCATTTTCCCGGGGACTCCTTCCACCCCTCTTTGTCTCTGAGCCCACCTCCTGCTCATTCTTGGCAGCTCCCACGTAGGATGAGCACCAGGTGCCACGTAGTGAGCAGGCCCCAGGCAAACCTCAGAAGTGGGCCTTTTTCCCCATGACTTCTCTGATAAAAATCTGGATGACTGGCAACTTTATTTCTTGCCATTTTGATGCTGTGAGGCAGCTTCTGATGGCATTTTTAATGTGCCTGCAGGAATCTAAAATAATTTGTTGTGGCGCACAGTGTGGACGGATCCTAAGCCTTCCCACATCAGCTAGGATGACCATATGATTTATCATCCCTACCAGAATACTTGAGCGAGTCAAAGGGAGATGTGAACCATCAGCCAGGACACAGTCTGGGAGCCCGGCTGTCCCAGGCACCCTGCAATGAGTGGTTGCTCTAATATTAGCTTATTTACTCTGTGGTTAGCCTGTGGTATGCCAAGAACGGCTGTGAAACTTCACAGCCGGCACAATGGAGCAAATGACCAAACGCCCCCAAAATGACATGATTTGGTGGAGAGGCCACAGCCAAAGATTCACAATGTTCTGTGGCACTTACTGTGGAGACAAGGACGGCAATGCGTTTTCTGAATGACTTGATATTCCTAAGCAGAGAAAACCAACCAACTGTTGCTTTTGATCTTCCACTTCATTTCAGATACTTTGAAACATGTAAATTCTTTGGATGAATGTAAATCATTAAGGACATGTTAGATTGAATAGCCTATTAGGGTAAAAAGGCCATGGGCTTCTTAGATAATAAAGAGATGTCACATCTCCTTGGACAATAAACAAATTATCTAAGAGGCTTCAATGTTCATGGCTCTGTGATGTCAACATTTTTGTGGTAGAATAATGGAGTTGGAGTGGCCTTTGATGAGACTGTCTGAGCAGAAAGTACTGCTTCTCAGCCATACCTCTCCTCCACTGTGGCCCGTCCCAGTGACATTGGTGGTCCAGGAGCTTGGCTTTGTTAGCTGAGCTATGGAGCTGCTACCATGCCTGAAGCTCCCAGCCAGGGGCAAGGCCAGGGAGCCCACAGATCCAGTGGAAAGACATTTCCACCAGCAGGAATCTCATGAGCAAAAGCCCCTGGGGCAGGCAGTTAAGGGGTTTGGGGGAAATGAAAAGCAAAGAGAACTATTGAGGGCAAAGAGCATCTGAACTAGAAGCTCACGGATGGGACCATGAAGGACCCTGAAAGCCAGTGTGCAGAGTGGGACTTGGTTTCATGGGCTTCTTTTTCTCCAAGGATGACAGTAATCTTAAAACAGGAGGGTTAGGAGAAGCATCCCTTGGGAGGCATCGGCAGGAGTCCAAGGCCAGCGAGGGCCAGGGACTGCAGCTGCCTTCTCCAGGCCTCCGGAAGCCACCTTTCATTTTTCCAGATGGGAGTCACAGAAAACTGGGAAGGGAGAAAAGCTCATCATTTCCCAAAGAGCAGGAGAAGCTGGGTTCTGGAACACACAGATGATACGTTGGATATTAATATTGGTTCTGAGCAAAGATTTCAGCAGATCTTTGAAGAGCTAGCGTGTCGACACTTGGCAGGAAAGGTAGTTCCTCAGAGCCAAGCCAACTAAGTTCCTCTCTTCATGGTGTTACCAGATTGGGTTTCCAGAGCAGTGGCGGAAATTCTTCTCCAATCTCCTCAACGAAACGGAGGAAGGTGGGCAGGGTGGGCAAACAGCTGGGCAAGCAGCCCAGATATAAGCAAATGGATGATTAGAGGTGCAGGCAGGTGTCCCCAGTGCTGCCTGCGGGCTCTGTCCACATCCTACTCTGATGATGTGCTCATCAATGACAAGGGTGAGGAGACCTTAACGGGTCTATTATGGCACATTCTCTGCTGTCACAGAGCTGATGTGTTACATGTCAGACTTAAGAGTTTAAGAGATTTTGGTTGTAAAAGGATGGATGGAAACCAATAAGATGACATTTAACAGGGATAAAGATAAATCCTGTCTTTGGATAGAAAAAATTAACTAGCTCAGTAGAGGATGGAGAAGACCCAAGAGCGGTTCATCTCAAACAGACTGATGGTCTATAATTGACCGGAAGTTCAATGTGAAACAATAGCCCACATCCTGGCTGCTCAAAAAAAATCAATATAAACTTTGGGTGCATCAATAGACTCAAAATATTGAAAGTATTAAAGGGAAGTGCTTCCAGGTCAGAGCGTTCTGGGGTTGTTGTGTGTAGTTCTGGGTACCAGGATCAAGGGAGAGGACTTGAGGCGGAGGGGCACATGCATCTAGGCAAATGAGGGTCTAGAAGCTGTCACATGATGGACAGGGAGGAAATGGGGATGTTACTCTGAGACACGAGGGCTGTCTTCCAAGCATTTGAAAGTCTGTCGAGTGTAACAGGTGGCCAATTTTGTCTGGAGGGTTCATTCATTCATTCAGTAGCTTTTTTCTCACTGCCAACTACATTCCACATTGTGTCAAGCATGATGGGTGTTAGAGGCATGTGGTCTCCCAGGAGAGTGGACACAGGTCCCACGGGCTGAGGTGGATTGACATTAGGGATACATAAGGGAAGCACAAGGGGTAGACTTGCTTGTGCCTACAGAGGCCCATTCATGCCTACCTGACCAGGCAGTCAGGGTGCTGGTGGGCCAGGAAGGCGGGCACTTGGGACTGGGGTCCAGAGTATTCAAACACATGGCCGTGAGAGCTGTGAGCTAGAGTTTGCGGATGGCATGGTGTGACAGGGGTGTTGGGTGCCAAAGATGGCCTTCGAAGCAGGACAAAGTCTATGCCAAGATGCTTGCACTTAATAGTAGGCAACAGAGAATGAAATGACATCAAGTACCTTGTCTCTTTGTGCAAATTAACCCTCGAGTAATGAAGCTGAGCTGGGGGCTTAAGCCCCCGACTACCATTGCAACATTTCAGAATAGATGAAAACTTGAACCAGGGCAGAGGGAGATCGAATTGACCAGACAAAAGCAGGACCTACAAAGGATGCTTTGACAAGGGCGATTTGGGCTAAAAATAAGCAACAGTCTATTTAATCATTGAGGTTCTTCAACTTGTGAAAGGAGCTGAGTGACCACTTGTCAGGGATGCCGTAGAAACGACAGCTGCACTGGCAGGCAGGTGGGACCTCACAGGGCTTAATGTCCCTTATCAGTGCTAAGAATTGGTGATTATCTCTCACGGTGTGGAGTGATGATTTCATCATGAGAAAGCATATTTCATATTTTAATATCAATAATGAAAGGTGGCATTGCTGGTTCTTGGTTTTGAGATTCTATGCTAACAGAATGGTCTTGCTAGAACTCCCGGAGCAAGAGACCACAGACTAGGCAGTTGAACAACAAGCACTTGCTGTCTTTCTGGAAGCTGGAAGTCCAAGATGAAGGTATGGGCAAGGTTAGTTTCTCAGAGGTACAACGGAAGGACCAGGTCCAGCCCCCCCTTCTTGTCTGTAGATACAATTTTCTCCCTGGCCACCATCTTTCTTCCTTGAGAAATTGTGTCCACATTTCCCCTTCTTATGACACTTGTCACATTGGATTATGCCCCAGTATAATGACCTCATTTTTACCTGATTGCCCCTGTAAAGACCCCATCTCTGAATAGGTCACATTCTGAGGTCCTGGGGGTTAGTACTTCAGCACAGAAATTTGGAGGGGACATAATTCAGCCTATAACAGTAACTGAAGGTCAACTCTGGTCTTAGAGAGAAACTACAGGCCCTAACAGGATCTCTGAGCCCTCCTGTGAGCAGGCCCCCTCTGCTACAGTGAAGTCCTAGGCTCCTCGGTGCCTTCATCTGCCAGAAGTGGACTCCCCAGCTCAGCGCTCCTCTCTGGTCCCTCAATTTCCTACTCAGGCCAATTCGGATCCTCCAGAACTACTGGAATCCTTCCATTTTTGTTTCATAGCACTTATTATTTGTAATTATGAATTATTTTACCATCAGCATGCCTCTGCATATTCCTGGGGGAACATGCTTTAAATATCAACTAGGCCCAGGTAGCTGCATTTAAAGGAAAGACTCACAATCCAAGTAAAAATATGTGTTCTTACTATGTTCAGTACCCGTGGCAACTCTCTAGTCCATTTCATAATTTTAAATTGTGGTAACAGAGAACATAAAATTGACCATTACATTCATTTTTAAGGGTACAGCTCTGCGGCATTGGCAGAGTCACATCATTGGGCCACCATTGCTACCATCTCTCTCCAGAACTTCTTCATCATCCCAAACTGAAACTCTGTCCCCATTCCATCTCCCCAACGCCCCAGGCACCCACCATACTATTTTCCAACTCTATGAATTTGCCTACTCTTAGAGCTTGATATAAGTGGAGTCCTGTAGCATTTGTCCTTTGGGGACCAACTTATTTCACTCTGCACTATGTCCTCAAGGTTCATCTATGCCATAGCATGTGTCTGAATGCCCTGTCTTTTAAAAATGGAATGTTCCATGGTCCGGCTCTCCCGCCTTGGGTTCTCCCATCGTCCATTGGAGTGTACTTGGTTTACTCCTACTTTGGGCTACTGTGCACGATGCTGTCGTGAACATGGTGTACAAATACCTATGAAGTCTCTGCTTTCAGTTCTTGTGAGAACATACCCAGAAGTGGAATTTTCTATTTCATTTTTAAGGTGCTGATTACAACCCTATAACCTGAGTTCATGGTCACCTGCAGTTGGAAAGACTCCATGTTTTCTGTGCTGCACCTTCGGCCCCAAGCCTGGTGTCTGGCACTGTGTAAATGTTCTTGGAAGCCTGTTTCATTAAACAATAGATGTCCAAGGCTTCATGTTTCTAAGTAATTTTTTTATTGCTCTCTATGAATAAAGGCTACAGAGCTCCTACTTTCTTTTCTCTTTTTTCACACATTATACAAATGCTGTTATTAATTCCACTGAACACTATGGTTACATTGTCCTACAGAGTGCACATCATTTATTACAATGACAACATTTTCTGGGCTTAGGCCACAAATTACCTCAAAATGATGTGGAATCATAGTCTGTTAAAATAATTGGGAAAAATATCACACATTATTAATTAAATCTTTAGAGATTTTTCTTGACCTTTCTCCATGAATTCTTTTTTTAGTGTCATGTAGATTAAACCTAATTGACTATTAATGTTAATATGCTTGAAATGATTCTATATTTTTTAAGCCTAAGGTTTTATAATTGTGGGAAAAACACAGCTGTTGGATACCCTAGGTTGAGTGTAATGATGATCTTTATTGACTCAAAAGCAAGTGGACTGAGTTCTTCCTTGTAATTCCACTCTAGTGGAATTAATATCTTCTAAGAAAATCTCCAGCTCAAATTTACAGCTGAACTTTTAAACAGAGTTTTCCTTTCCCACTTCTGAATTTTCTTTACTTCCAAACCTCAGCTGTGGTGACCAGATAGTATTTTTTTACCATTCGAAGTCAGGAATACAAAATAAATATTTTTTTAAAAAGTCGCTAAAGAGAAGCAACTTCTTAAAAAATATTTATTTTGCAGTTATAGGTGAACACAATTCTTTATTTTTTAGGTGGTGCTGAGGATCAAACCCAGCACCTCACACATGCCAGGCGAGCACTGTACCTCTGAGCCCCAGCCCCAACCCAAGAGAAGCAACTTTTAATCATGTATTCATAGTTAACATTTCCCTTCCTAGTTCAGAAATGCCACGCCCGGATTATGCCAAACCTCCCCTGGATCCTGAAGCTCGAGACTGGGAGGTTGAACAGAGAGTGTGAAGATGGGCACCGAAGAGGGGAAGGGTGGCAAATGAGAAAACAGAAGGGCAAACTCAGAATGTTCATCGTGTTCCGTGCCGCCCTTTGGAAACTCTCTCTGCACAGCACCTGCCTCTTAGAAATGCAGGGGACAGGGAGACCTTTACTTGGCCCTTTTGCCAAGTGTCTTGGGCTCCCATTTCCCTTCCCTGATTAAGTCCTCAAACATGTGTCCTCCTCTTGGCATCCAGGAACCTGATTTCCATTCCCACTGCCTCCCTGAGATGCTCCAGGTCACCTGGGAGCCTTTTGCCACCGGATGAAGGGTCTTTCCCCATTTGCATCCTCCCTGGCCCTCTGCAGAGGACCCTGCCAAGCACTCACCCCCGGAAGCTGTCTGTGCTCTCAGCTTCCTGCACCACATCCTCCGTGGAAATTCTGGCTTCTCCAACTGCTCCTTTGGAATTTCCTTCTCTCCCCCTTGCCAAGCTCTGCCCGAGCTCCCCTCTGACTTTCCACTCTCTCCTTTAGAGAATTCACTTACAACTCTTTGCCAAGGACTCCTAGAGCCCAACCCTCTCACTCCAGCTGCCACAGGGCACTCCTCACTGGAGGTTTCACTGTCCCTGCCTATCCCCCAGGTCCACCTTGGTTCCTCTATCCAGGCCCTCAGTGCTCATTTCTGGAACACTCAAGACACCCTGGGTTGCTCCAGCAGCAGTCCCTGACCCCTGGTGTCCAGGTCACACACAGACTCAGCTCCCAGCCCCATTCTCATCAGCATGTGCACCCATGAAAACCTCCACATAGCCCTCCATCTCCTGCAGGGTCTTGTTTAGTCCCCTCTGGCTCTTGGAACTCTCTCCCCTGGCTCCTGGCCCTCAGTCCAATCTCATTCTGCGAATGTCTGCTACATGAGCCATCCATTTCCACCAGGCAGGCAGGCTTCTTGGCCCCTCTGCAGGTCCTGCTGGCCTTCTTTCCTGCAACATCCTTAGGACGTCCTGCCCACTATCCTTCACCCACCTAGGTCTTTCAGCCTTTATCCTCGATATATCGTCCCTTGTCAACAATCCTTGTTTTCCTTAAAGAACAGGCCTTAAATGTCCCCCTTTGCCTGCAGCACCTAACAGCAGCCTGGTTTCCCCATAAACTAAATGGGCCACACACAGAGTGACAGACCCCGTCCCCCACCCTGCCATCTACTGGTATCTACTCTAGTAGTTTCCAGAAAGACAGGCCTCCAGACCTAGGGAGGCCCAAAAGTTCCCTAACAGTAGCTCATACATCCCCCGCTATGTTCAACCTCCTTCAGATTTGCCCATATAACTCAAGGGACGAGTGGTTGTGCATCAGAGGTGTAAACGTCACACTGTCGCTTCTGGATCAAGTCCATCGGGGTTAGAGCCCCCTCACCGCTAGTGCCCGCACTGTCATCACTTCTGGCCGTGGGTAGTTAGCTCAGAAGGTTGACCTAGCTTTAATAGGGGCAGGAAAAGTTGCAAACTCGCGGATGGGCGCGCTTCTCCTGCTACGGTACTTTGTCCTGACCCTTGGCCTCGCCCTGACTGAATGAAGGCAGATGCGAGGCTGTGACTGTGACGAGCCGGGCTGCCCTGGGTGGGAAGCCGCGGAGGGTGGCAGCTGCGCGCTGTCCTGGCCGAGGCAGGGCCCGCCGCGGGGGGAAACGGGCGGCGAGGGCGCGCTCGGAGGACGCGGCCCTGGGGAGGCACCCGGCCAGTTGTCCGCGCTGGGTCCCGGAGCTGCGCAGGGCGCGAGGACAGCGCGTCCGCCGAGCGTGGGCAGGGTCCCGCGCCCCTGCTCGCGGCCTCGCCTTTTGTCCCCGCGAGGCCGCCCGCCGCTGCAGGGCCCGGCTGGGAGGCAGCCGCCGCGCCCGCCCGTCACGTCCCCGCGCCGCCGAGACGCCCCCTGGCGGACGGCGCGGGCGGCTGCGGGCGGCGCGGGCGGCTGCGGGCCGGTTGCCATGGTGACCGGCGGCAGCCGCCACCACAGCAGGGCGGGCCCCAGCGCCAGCGCCGCCATGGCGCGGCTCGGCTCTGTGTGTGGGTGAGCGGCGGCTGGCCGGGAGCGGGCGCGGCCCGCGGCCTCAGCATGGAGGACGGCTTCTTGAGCTACAGCAGCCTGTACGACACGTCCTCGCTGCTCCAGTTCTGCAAAGGTGAGGGCCGGCGGCGGGCGGCGCGCGGGGGCCAGGCCTGGCGGCCGCGGAGACCGCGCAGGGGCCCCCGCTCCCGCCGCCGCCGGCGCATTGTGCTGGGGCCGCGGGGCCGCGCTCGCCCCGGACCCTGCGCACGCGGCCGGCGTGCGGACCCCGGCGGGAAGCGCGGGAGGCGGCGGGGAGGCCGGCAGCCCGGCCCGGCCCTAGGAGGAGCGGCGGCGCGGCCGCCCCGTTCCCTGGCGAGCAGCGCCCTGGACGCTGCGCCCGGAGGTCAGCCCCAGGCACCGGCTGACTCCCGGGATGCGCGGGTGTGCTGCAGAGGGACCCTGGGACCCGCCCGGGCCGCCCCACAGCTCTGCCGTTTAGCGCAGCCCGGAGCTTTTCAGCGCAAAGACGGCGAGGACTGGCTCCAGGGTGCTGCGTCTTATTTGGCGTACGGGGTAATAGTTTTTTGTTGCATTTTTTTTTTTTTTACAAGAAGGAAACATTCCTACCTGTGCATAGGGCATCGTGTAAACAAATATGAAATCCTGCATGCTTGGAAGAGTTCTGGTCTCACTAGCAGGGCTGAAACAGATTTTCACAGCACGCTGCATGTATTATCAGAACATGATGTGTGATAATTCATGCACAAAAGTTTACCACCTATTTTTTTTACATGTTGGGGTTATTGCTTCATCAGAGGACCCCCAAGGTTTGTTAAAGGAAAAAAAATGTGTATTTTGTAGAATATGCTTACATTGCAGTCAGGATAATTTTGAATTCTAGAGTCTTGAGCAACTGGAGAGATTTTTCATTGTAATTGTAGTCTAGGGAGACCTAACACCTGTTTGCAAACAAGAGGTATCACTGTAGCAGTATAGAGTAGCGAGTGTGTTGATCCATCCTGTATACTGAGTTTCTTCTTTTTTTTTTTTTTCCTCTCTGGTGAAATTTATCATCTTTTTCATGACAGTGTGTACTCAGACAGGTTTGCAGCTTGTGATTTTCATATGGCTGGGTAGAATGGATTTGGTACTGTTGCCACTGGGGTACTTCATAGTCCAGTGGTGGGATGCCAGCAGGATGATTCCCTTCTTCAATTAATATATTGAGTAATTTCCTTAATTGACTTATGATTGATCATACCTAAATTACTATTTTTGATCTCCAAGATCCATGTTTATGGTAGAATTCTCTGCCTTAATTGTAAGGGGCATGCCGCTGAAAATTACATGAAATGACTTCCAGCCATAAAGCCTTTCAAAAATTAGTATGTGGGCAGCAGTATCATTGACGGTTTGACTTGGATATGAAAGTGACTGTAGATATTTTTATTTGAGCAGTTGTTCGGAAGTCTGGTTATATGGTTCTTAAATAGAAATTCAGTCATGAAGTTGGCTTACACAAAGACTCATGAATGTTTTGGTTTTCCTGTTAATTGCCAGCCTGGAGATATTGGTATGATATTTTACTGGTAATATGTCTAGAAGAAAGTAAAAACCAGCTCTTAAGCTTGGTGTTTTCTTTTATTGGGTGAGGTACTGGGGATTGAACTCAGGGAAACTCCACCACTGAGCCCTATTTTGTATTTTATTTAGAGACAGGGTCTCGATGAGTTGCTTAGTGCTTTGCTTTTGCTGTGGCTGGCTTTGAACTCACGATCCTCAGCCTTCCGAGAGCTGCTGGGTTTATAGGTGTGCCCTACCGCATCCAGTTTAAGCTTATTTTTAAACATGATATGTTTTTAAACCAGCTTAAGAAAAATCACCTTACAATCAAACAATAAGATCAAACAAGATCAAAAATTGTTGGGTGACTTTTTAAAGTTCTTATTAGCTCTGTGTTGTGCAGGATGAGGTTTGCCTTATGAATAAAGTTGAAGCAAGAGTAACCTTTGGAGCCTGGCACAGTGACGCACACCTGTGATCCCAGTGGCTCAGGAGGCTGAGGCAGGAGGATCGTGAATTCAAAGTCAGCCTCAGCAACAGCAGGCACTTAGCAACTCAGTGAGACCCTGCCTCTAAAAAAAATACAAAATAGGGCTGGAGATATGGCTCAGGGTTGAGTGCCCCTGAGTTCAATCCTCAGTATCAAAAGAAAAAAAAAGAATAGCCTTTGGGGCAAAATGTATGTTTAACTGATGACAACTTAGGAAATAGATGTTTTGATGTGAAATCATTCATTTTAAGAGGCTCTCATTAAGTGAAAATACAAATGAACACAATTCAGTTAATTACTATGTTGATTCAATTAAAACAGTGCACCACAGAAACACCATTTACCAAGAACTAAATTAAACATTTGGATATTTCATTAGCTACTTTGGAAAAAAAATTTCTTTTTAAAGTAGATTTACAGTGGCAGGACCGCGTGGGATAATATGTGAACTCATACATTTTCATATGTTGAATGTGCTTCGTGGTTTTAATAGTGGTGGGAACTCAGGACTCAGAAGTCATCATTATAATGTATTAGCTTCAGAGAATGCAATCCACCCTTATTATCTGCAAGACTTTATCAAGAGAGATAAAGACAAAAGAATGCATAAGTGAGAAGGGAGAAAGAAGAAAATGTGTTCTAATGAATGAAATTTCCCTCTTTCCTGTTCGCTCTTTTTTTTGTTCTCTCTCCTACTTAATTATTCGGGCTGCTAAACATAAACTTGTACAATCTCTGGCCTACCAACGAGGCTGCCCAGTCTTATTTTTCAGGAATCATCTCTCTCATTAAAGTAGAAAATGTGTGTATTGCTTTTTTTTTCAAAGTATTTAAAATCTGTGGTGTGAGCTAGAAATCAGACTTCTTTTTAATGCTGTAAAAAAAAACTGCAGTAGTTTGAAAAGTGGACAATAGTTGTGCTTTACAAGCCAATTTGTGGTTTAGAAAACACCATCTTTCACTGTAGGTGTTCTTCAGAGTCCCCTGTGAGGCGATAACATTTCCATCCTCCCTGTACATTTGGGGAAACTGAGGCACGGAGAGACCTTGGGAACTTTAAAAGAACCCACAGTTGGGGCTTGGGAAACGGTCTGGGGCTCTGTGCTTGTTTTGCTGATGGTAGTTCTGTGGAGCTACTCACGTACCCTGAACTAGCTCACCCTTTCAGGAACGCCCGTTGCTCTCAGAGTTGTGGGAGTTGGAAGATCCTTCTCACCCCAGGAGAAGCCCTGGCACCCGGTGGCATCAGGCCCCACCGTGCCCCACTCAGCCCCTGCAGCTGCCTATCTGCTTTCCGGCTCTGTGCATCCTGGCATTTCTCGTAGGTGGAATCCTATGACGTTCTGTCTCTATTGCTGGCTTCTTTCTCCCAGCACGTCCATGCAGGCTGGGTGCCCTTCCTTTTTATGGCCGTTGAGGTCTTGTCCTGTGGGTAACATGCTATTCCTTCACTGGCTGGTGACATTGGTTTTTTTCCCCTCACTTTTTCACTATTGTGAATGATGCACCATGAAATTCACATACATATTTTTTATTAATGTGTTATAATCATACATAGTGAGATTTCTTATGCTGTATTCTTACTTGCACACAATTTGGTCCATCTCATTTCCCTTTCCTTTCCCCTTCCCCTGACAGGCTTACTCTGATTTACTGAGCTCCTATTATAATAATTATTATTATTATTATTTTAATCATTGCATTATAATTGTAATTAAAAGCGCATCCATCGTGGTATATACGTGGTATATACGCACATGGACATCGTGGGGTGTGGTGGACTTGGTTCCCCAGGGATTCCTGTGCCACCCTCCTCCTCCCTCTCTATACCAGCCACAGACACACATCTTTTTTTTCTTTCCTTTTTTTTTATGGTACAGGGGCTTGAACCCAGAGCACTTAACCACTGGGCCACATCCCCAGCCCTTTTCTATGTTCTATTTAGAAACAGGATCTCACTAAATTGCTCAGGGCCTTGCTAAGTTGCTGAGGCTGGCTTTGAACCTGTAATCCTCCTGCCTCAGCCTCCTAAACTGCTGGGATTACACATAGACACATCTTGAGTGGATGTACGTGTTTGTTTTGAGCTGATACCTAGGAGTGAAATTGCTGAGTCACGTGATCACTGTTTTTTTTTTTAACATTTTGAGGAATTGATCTGAAGTTTTGAAATCTAAATATCCAGCTCTTTCTATGACCCTTGCTGATAAAAGAATGGGAATTAAGAAAATGGATGACAGAGGGGAAGAAGTGAGGGCAAAGAACAAATGTTGCTGCTCTGTTTCTGTGTCTTTTGGATACCTTGGCTGTCACAGCCAAATGTGCCAGCGCACGTCCCTGCCCATCCTTGTTTCTCAGGACTGAGCACGTCCTCTCATGGCGTTCTTCACAGTCTTTGAGTGGTTTCTTCAGAGTTGATGACTTGGGGACGCGGCTGGCCAGCAAAGGGAGGGAAGCTGCTTTGGCCGGGGGTTCCCACGCCCGCCCCACGACTCAGGAGCTCACTACCTGCCTGCCTAGTCCTTTCCTTCTTAGAACATTTAGACTGTCATTTCCGATATGGAGTCAAAATTTGGCCCCCAGCTTTCCCTGAGGGTCTGGAGGGAAGAGTTTTCAGCTCCTTCTGTGTTACTGGGTCATCACTGTTAGAAGACAGTCCCGATGGCTCCTTCTCAGTCTTCTTTTGACTAAACATTACCATTAAAAAACAAGGAATTTTAGACCCTTAATCATCCTGGTTTGCCTCCTCTACGCCTGTTTCATTTTGTTTGTGTCCATTTTCAAATTTGATACAGTGAACGTGGTATTCCACAGCAGAGCACCGTCCTCTCCTCTGAGGTCCTCCTTCTAATACTGCAGCCTAAGGTCATGTTCGCTCCTTTGCTGGCCACATTCCCATTATTACCTTCTGCTGATATTCACCTAAGTTCTTATCTGTTTTACAGGTACTATGGCCAAGTCCTTTCTTTTCTTAGTTTCAATAACTCTGTGTGTGTGTGTGTGTGTGTGTGTGTGTGTGTGTGTGTGTGTGAGAGAGGGGGGGGGTGGAGTTTCCTCCAGCAGGCAGAGCTCTCTCAGATTAAACCCAGTATCATCAGTGTTTAAAGATGGTGATCGTGTAAATAATTCCAGGACTCAGGAAATATATCTAGTGTTACAACAACGGGGAAGTCGATCATCGTCATAAGCGTCTGGTCCTGGCTTGCTGCCTTTTCTCCATCCCTCCAGAGCCTGGAGGGGGTGTCCTCTATTCCCCGCTCTCCTGCAGGGTGCTGCTTAGGAGCCACTCAGACCAACTCACTCTACCTGCCTGGCACATTTTGAAGGGGCTCTAATAATCGTTGAACTACTGCAGTTAGTTTCTTTAGTTTGGAAATGGAAGAGTGTTTTAATTTTCATCTTTCTGTTATGGGAAATAGGATCCCCTTTCCCAGTCATCCTAAACTCCTCTGACATCTATAGTAGTGGTGACGGTCTCTTAATGGACAACGGTAGACTTTTCAAGTTAGCAAATACTTGGATTTCACCCAGGACCCAGTGCTCCTGGGAGGGCAGCATGTGGACTCCACAACACTAAGTGTTCTCAGCCCGCTTTTGCATGCTCAAGGGTGACAGGGTACTGACTTTAGCATTCTGTGATAGCTCAATCAAAGGGAAACACCTCCATAGAAAAGTGCAAAGCAAGCGCTGTGCTAAGCAAGAATCGCTAATTGGTGCGCTCACCCCCCCTGCCCCCCCCCCCCCGCCCAGCAAGGAATTTATTTTATAGCCAAACCACAAGCATTTATGACATTACAAACAAACTCATATTTGTTGGTGGAAAATGCACAAAATTCTGCTTTAAAAGTAGTCATTAATTGGTCATTGTTAATATCTGGGAAAGTGGAAGTGTTTTCATACACTCTCTTAAAAAATAAGAGTGGAGGGTGGAGGACGGAGGAGAGAAGAGAAGTGACTCTTGGTTTCTAGTTCTGCGGTCCTTGTGCCATAAAGCTCTATCGCAGCGTGGAAGTGGTGTTCACGGGCAGGCCCCGGAGAGTGGGAAGCATGCGGTAGGCTGAGCGCTCAGGCCAGGCGGCTGCTCCAGGCTCTGAAATCACTGGTATTTTGTGCTGCTTCCTTTGGGAAAAATTATTATTCATCTTTAAAGCCCTGGCTTATTCACAGAGGGGTTCTAGTATTAGCAAAACATTTTAAATGCCTTTGGAAACATTGCTAATAAAAACGAAAAGCGGCTGTGAAGTCCCCTGCTGTGTGGTCGCCATCCATCACCCAGCCCTCCTGCTCCCTGAGTGTCGGACAGTTCTGCTTATTTTCATGGGGCCCAGGTTGGGGGGAGACTTTAGTCTTAAGCAGGAGCAAGTGCCATCCTCTGTGAGTTACTTTTAACAAACAGCTGTTTGAAAGAGTTTTTCTGTGAAGTGCTGGACTCACCATGGAATTGAGCGTTAGGCAGACACTTCCAGTTCCGGTCCACGGGCTCCTTTACTGGCCAACGCTGGAGGTGTGGGAACCCACGTGTCTGCTGAGTAGCCATGTGTGAAAGTGTAGCTTTCTGGAAAATGTTTAAACTCTGTCTTAGTGACTCCCCAACCCCCAATGATGAGGCACACCTGACCTGCAGAGCACATGGCACCCGAGGGCAGGAAGCCGGGCTCGGAGCTGCCCACAGTGGGAATGACAGGAGGCCTGCTGGCAGGAATGCTGTGCTGTGGGAGGGAGGGGAACCAGAGGCCAGGTCCAGTGACCTCACCCTCAGGGTCGATTCTTCCTTGAGGTGTGGCCCTTCATTCTGCATACTCCGCAGGGTGGGACCACCTCCTGAACTCAGTCATTCCCACCAACAGTCTCCCAGGGAAGGTGGGCAGCACAAGTCAAGACAGCGAGGCTGGAGGTACGTGGGCAGGTGTGCATCAGGAGGACCCCAGGTCATTTTGACACATTCTCCCCATTTTTGGTGAATACCCACAATAGGCTGAGGCAATTACAAGGCATTTTTAATTACAATTAAAAATGTGGTCTGTGCTAGAAACAGTGGGCTCTTCTTCCCCACTCACATTTCAGTTGGTCCAGTGGATTGTGCCTCCCAAATACCTGACCATCCATCCCACCTGCTTTAGCTTGGACCCCAGCAGTTCTCATCCAGAGTTTGATTTGGTTGTAGTAGTGGCCCCAATCTGGCCTTTCTGCCTCCAGTTTTCACTGTTATTTATGTCAAGAGGGATAGGCTGTGCTGGGAAGCCCAGGGGGCCATGGTGGCTGTCATAGGCCTTGGACTGGGGCTCTGTCAGGGCTACTTCCTAAGGGAGGTGAAGGGGCCATCCTCCAGCCCTCTTGCTGCAGGTAGGTGGGTGAGGCTAAGGATGTTCCAGACCCAGGGAAGCTTTCAGGAAGCCCTCCGTTGGTGTAAGAACCTGTTGGGAACTGAAGGATAGTCGTATGTGGTAAAGGAAAGCAAAGCCAGGTGGCCAGGAGGATGGCATGGGACTTTGAGACTATGCTAAGGAGCTTGGTCTTGTTGCTAGGAGCAGGGAGAGTGTCGGGGACAATGCTGAGGCATGAGTGACTTGATCAGAGTTTCAGGATTTTTTTGTGTGTATAGGGGAGGGTCAGGGTCTTGCTACATTGCCTAGGCTGGTCTTGAACTCCTGGGTTCAAACAGTCCTTCCAGCCCATCCTCCCAAGAATCTGGGACTACAGGTTCCTGTCTCTGCACCTGGTTAGGTTTTCAGATTTAAAATCACTGTCCCGGGGCTGGGGATGTGGCTCAAGCGGTAGCGCGCTCGCCTGGCATGCGTGTGGCCCGGGTTTGATCCTCAGCACCACATACCAACAAAGATGTTGTGTCTGCTGAGAACTAAAAAATAAATATTAAAAAAAATTAAAAAAAAAATAAAATCACTGTCCCTGCAGCAGGGAGGGTGGACTGGAAGAGCAGACCAGGGTGGAGGAGGACATTAGGTTGTCACCCAGGAGAGCCTTGGTAATTACGTGGGAGGGGTGAGAGCAAGGCTCAGGAGATACTTGCAGGCAATGTCACCTGGACTTGCCTTAGAGGACGGAGGGGGAGGAACCAAGGACAATCCTAGGCCCCGCCTCCTCTAGCCAGGGCAGAGCCCAGGCCAGTGAGAGATAGGGGATAGGTGGTGGGTGGGTGGTGGGTTCAGTGTGGGGCATGAGGGCCCCGCTGAGATGCTGTGCAGCTGTGGGTGCAGGGCCTAGAGCCTGGGAGGCATCTGGGCTGAAACAGACAAGTATTTGTCAGCCGTCAGCACAGAGACAGAACTTGAACCCGTGGGCACGGCTGACTTGCACAAGGAGAGATTGACGCTGAGTGCTCCTCCGGGCAGATCTGGTCCAGTGCCTTCCACTCACCTCTCTCCATCTTTGGCACCCAAGGCCCTTCAGGGTATGGCCTATGGCTCCTGGTGCCTTTGGGCTCTCTCACCTGCCAGGGCCCAGCCAGTGGGGTCAGGTGCCCTGCCTGAGACTATATGCTCCTTCCAGGCTGTTTCCTGAAATCATCTGTGGGCCTTTGCCCTTGGCAGTGCCAGGCCCATGGTGGGTTTCCTGATGAATGTCCATGGAGTCAACTCAGAGATCAGCTAATTGGTCTTCCAGGGCCTCCTCAAATACACACACCAGCCCCCGGCCTCCCATATGACACGTGTACAAGAGGAAAAGCTCTCGCCTTGACTTCCTTGACATCGTGTGTATGTTTGTGCGTGGCCTGTCACACGTCTGCATGTCTGCATGCACGTATGTGCACCTGTACACATGAGGCATATGACACCTAGCTCTCTCCTCCTCCAAGAACCACTATACTTGGGTGCTCAGAGAGAAGGCATCCAGACCTGCAATCTCCAAGGCTAACCCCCACCTGAGTGCAGGCTGATGAGGGCTGAGCCTGACGCCTCAGGACTGTCCTGTGCCATCAGTACACAGTGCCTCTAGCTGGACACTGTCACTTGAATCACTAAGTAGAAACATTTGGGGAAATCATTTGGTGGTTTGACAGTCTTAGCACACATTATTTTAAGCCAAAGTAATTGACAGAATGAAGTAGTTCTTGGCAAACCCAGCACTTTAGACAGTAAAAAGGATTTGACTTAAATTGCCCCCAAAAAGTTATGTAACAAGAGTCTTACATTCTTAGAAAAATATGCTCCAGTTAAGAAATGACTGAATGGAATTAGGGCTTTCTTGTGCCTCAGTATCAAAGCATAAATATTCATAAGATCTTCTCTTGAAGCTACATAATTATGCTTCTTACAAAACCTTTCCTCATGCATTTTATTAATTCTACAATATTTCCTTCTCAAAAATTGTGTTACCTAATTTTCACTGGTCACTCATCTAGAATAAATTTGGCCTTCCCTGTGACTTAACAAGCTCATGGTAAGAAAGATGATTTACTGAGTACACAAAAATGAACTTAGATGATTTTATTTCGTTCAGGGAATGAATTTTTATAAAACTTTTTAGTTATCACCAAATTATAGACTATATGTAATCTTGTCTAGTCTGTTACTTCTACTATATCATTGATCCATTTCTAACTTAAATGTTTTGATTCCCTATCTCTCACCTTTATTTGAAGACAGTGAAAACACAAATCTATTGGCTATCACAGTGACATTCTCACTATTATTACTGTTATTACCCAGGCAGGTAATAAACATTTATGTAATAAATAAATATTTATTAAGTGAACAAATATGAATGTGAATATCATTGGAGTTCATAGGGGTATATGACAGAAAATTCAGAATGCAACTGTGGAGAAGAATCTCTTTAGTTGGTTTAAATACAAAACTGCAATTAATACTAAATTATTATAAATATCATCCTATGATACTTTAGATTTTTTCTGAGAAAAATAGAATAATCCATAAACAAGTTAATACTTACCAAATACAATGACTATCAGAATAAGAAGTTTTTCAAATATTAAAACAAGAGGACAGATTTTGTTAGATATGCATTTTTGTTGAATTTAGTAATTCTAATTATAAAACCAAAGTTAAATATCCATTCTATTCAACAACTGTATATATGTCTCACATAAGATACTAAACTAGCATCTAAATTGTCTCAACTATAGTTTTATATTATAATACATGTCTGGCAGTTATTGATTGACTTAAAAGTTAATGGCCAATTCCTAAATAATTAAGAAATTGTATTATAATATCAGAGTTACTGACCTAGAAATATATGGCTAAATTACATACAAGAATATTATTTTGTATATTTAAATGTTTTAGAAGAGAAAATGTTTTTGAAATAGTTTATAATTCTAAGTATTTTCTGAGTTTAGAATAAATTCTAATAGTTCTGAAACATTCTGTACATTATAGCAAAATTATTCTTATAGTTAAAACTGCCTAAACTATGTTCACAGTTCCTTTCAGTGAACTTCAAAAAATTCATATATCTTTCATTATTTCATATTTTGAAAATAATCATGACCTCATTAACTTTATAATAAACATTTTGTTTTCCTTTAAAAAAAGTAATGTAATATCACACTTGTTCTATTATAGGTTTTTTTTGTGTGTGTATGTGTGTGTGTAAACTAAAGTTAGCATAGGTTAAAGCTTTTATAACTCTTCACCATGCACTTTTCTATATGATTTAAGTAAATCACATTTTCAGAATTCTGTAATATTACAGAATTCACTCTGTAATATTTAGAATTATGTGAAATATTCTATACTTGTAATAATTGGCTCTTCATTATTATTATATCCTGATCATTTAAACACATTTATAATTTAAATAATTTAAAATTTCTTTGTAAAAACAAAAGAGAGAAATTAATTACAGTAGATGGGGTAGAGAGAGAAGATGGGAGGGGAGGGGAAGGGAGGGGAGGGGAGATAGTAGAGGATAGGAAAGACAGCAGAATACAACATATACTAGTATGGTAGTATGTAAAAAAGTGGATGTGTAACTGATGTGATTCTGCAATATGTAGACGGGGTAAAAATGGGAGTTCATAATCCGCTTGAATCAAATGTATGAAATATGATATGTCAAGACCTTTGTAATGTTTTGAACAACTAATAATAATAAAATAAAATAAAATAAAATTTCTTCATATTGGAAGTATATAGTCAGATCTCATTACAGATCAATATAGCATGAACAGAAGAAATATAGCAAAGTGATTTATAAGAAATCATACAGATAAGAAATTATCAATAAAACCCAAACAAAAGCTGTAGCAGTATGTTCTCTGTCTCATAGAAACACGCAAGTACACACACACACACACACACACACACACACACACACACACACAGTGAATGTACTACAGAACTTTAAAGACACTTTAAAGTAATTTTGTGAGAAGTTATTTTTTTCTGAATCTCTAACTCACTGAAATTACAATTTACAAATTATTTAGAACAAAATTACAGTCTGTTTAGTAAGTATACGTGTGTTTTAAATGTATATTTGCTGAAACTCGGCTATACAATTATAAATGGACTTATTAGTAGTTATTAAAGAGAATTTCCTAGAATTAGACAAGTTCATATTTTTCAACTTGGCGGGGGGAATCCTTTAATGCCAAATACCAAGGGCTTAAGGACCCTTAATTTTAACTTAAGTGTCACTTAATATTGTTGATTCTATTAAATATCTCAGTATCAATGACAAAATATATGCTGTCATATTTTTAGAGATGGCAGACCCTTAAAATTGGTTGTTTAACACATACGTTGGCCAGATCTGTTTACATTAAAAATCTTTAAGCTTCTAGGTTATATAGTGCAAATGTATCAAACAGCACACACAATGGAATGAAACAAACCTGGATTTTAGTTCTATTATCACTATTTCCTAGCTAGCTAACTTCTTCATTTTCATTAATTACTGTGACCAATTATTATTCAAGATAAATTATTAATATCTCTATTGTGTGACTCTTTGGATTGACTATAATGCAGTCAAAGTGATACCACACTGCTTGGCACATGGTAGTAATTGTACTGCTAATATATTTATAAATAGTTGTCTTTTAATGCAAATTATGTATATGCCATCAAATTTGAGAAAAGAATGTAGAAGTGTAAAAACTGACTGAGATAGCAAAGAGTCATATCTTTGAGTGTCAATCATCTGGTCAATTCCAGGGAAGAGTACTTATGGAGACACAGGCATACGTGAGGGCAGAGGAAGGAGAGGAAAGCATCAGGCTGACTTCATTCCTGTTTAGCGGGGCCACTATTCTCTCCAACTATTTTAGTTTTATTGCATGTTTCTAAATCCATAAAGCACTGATCCAGACTGATGAAAAACACACTGGGATCTTTTCTCTTTTGATGGTTCACACGGCAACTTCATTTTTGTTGCTGGATTTCCCTAGTTGTGTAGAGGATTTTCTGGTTTTGCTGGCATAATTCTTGATTGGAAACAATCGTGCAGAAACAGCTATTATGACTTGAGAGTGATATTGCATTCCAGGTATCATTTTTGTCTTTGTAAAATAGATAAAATAATAGGGATTTAGCCAATACCTTTTCTTTGTGGAGAAAAAAAAATCAAACTCTTCATTATTTTGCACCATCTCCCAAATTCTAATTTTAATCTAGACTTTGTAAAGAATGACCAATGCCTAATAATATTTCTGCTATAATTTTCCAGATTATAGCAAATTAATGCTTTGGTAGCGGGATGGAGGTGAGGGAAGAGTGAAGGACTTATTCAACAAATAGATATAATGGAATCAGTGACCTCCAAGACCCCTGACATCCCTGGAGGCTTGTAAAAGGAGTACTTACAGATGGCAGCTTGCAGTGGAAAGGAACTGAACTGTATATGAAGATCAATACTTATGGTATTGCTCTAAATCACAATTTAGAAAATAAGAAATAATGGCTAATGAGAAATAACAGTTAAATTGTTACAAACAATCAAAAGGGTGTTGCTGGAGAAACCAGGTCTTCGCATTGCTTTATTGCAAGGCCAATAAAGAAAATGGAAACAAAATCTAACTACAATGTTTCACAATGTTATTTAATATGAAGCTGTCAAAGATACAAAAATAGAAGATTTGCATATTTGTTTGAATAAATTGAGCCTGAGGAAGTTCAATCAATAACTTACATTAAGACCTTTAATTGCATAAGTTTTTTGACTGAGATTTAACTTCATTTTATTCAAAAGGACCCAAGAGACACATTATCCTTCAGTCAAGTACAGAGCCCTTACATGTTGTTGAGATTTTGCCACACTATTTGTGACAATAAACCAGAGATTGAAATAGTGGTCAGCATGATTAACCATGTACCAAATCTTCACATAAGGAAGTAAATTTGATGCATATTTAAAATGAAATTCATTTTTTTGGGTAGAAGAGTTTTTCTTAGCAACATAAAAAAACTCAAATTACTACTTAGCATTACAGAAAATATTTCAAGAATTAGCTTATGGTCTATGAAAATGTCCAATAATTATAGTCCTTTTTTTCTACTAGGTTGGGAACTAGGTTTCAATAAAAGGCTTTAGATTTAAATAATCAATTTCACTATGTTGTGTGTTTGCCTGTCAATACTTAAATAAGAATAAAATGAAGAATAATGGATCTGATCTATTGTAATTAACTATGTGAGTTTTGTTCTGACAGTAACTAACATGGGAAGAAATGATCATGAAAAGGCCCTTGAGAGGGCAGTGGGCCCATTCCCATAACTTTTATTCTAATAAAACAGAGGATGTCGATTTTTTATTCCCTTATTATAGATAGAACCTCATCACTTATATATTCACCTTGGATTGAGGGGACGTTAGTCATGGCTGAGTACTCTGATTTCCCCCCTCCAGCTGGACAGTTTAATGAACAGACTCACTCCTTCAGGACCAAATGAGATAATGCATGCAAAATCACTTCGAAGAGCTTAAGGTACTTCACAAATGCCAAGAATTATTACTTTCAGATGAGTAATTAGTGCTTTTAGTAATAAAGAAGTATCACTTCACAAAACTAATTTATGAATGATAGTTCTTTGGAAATGACCCTCTAATCAGTTGGGCTCATACCTAAGTGATAAGTAGTATAACCTTTAGTCACTTTATCTTACTTTTCTGATGAGAATTCAAGAAATGTTTTAAGAACAAAATCTATCAAGCTTAAAAGATATACAGTGTCTATTGTTTTTCACTGAACAATATCTAGAATTCTAAAAAAGATCATTCATTAAATAAAACCTCCAGAAATATCTGTTATTTAAAATCAAATATGAGCAAATGATATTGAAATATTTTTTAAAAAATCACATTTTATGTGTGTGTGTGTGTGTGTGTGTGTGTGTGTGTGAGAGAGAGAGAGAGAGAGAGAGAGAGAGAGAGAGAGAGAGAGAGAGAGAGGGAGGGAGGGAGGGAGAGGACATTTTCCTGCTTCATCTAGTTTGTTGTCTTTTTTAAAACTACAAATGTCACTCTGATTACATGTTCATGTATTACCTGCAGGGTGGTATAAGTCTATTCCTCTTTCTGAATGGTAAATTTCTTTATTAAAATATTTTTATTGGTGTATAACCATATACAGAAAAGTGGGTTTCCTTGTGGCATTTTGCACATGCACAAAACATAATTTGACCAATTTGATTCCTTACTATTTCCCCAAGATCTTCCCTCTCCCCACCCTTTGATCCTATTCCTCTACTCTACTGGTTCCCCAGCACATACACTTTTTTTTTCTATCTGGCTTCCACATATGAGAGAAAATATGTGATCATTGCATTTCTGAGCCAGCTTATTTCACTTAACATAATGCTTTCCCTGTTCCATCCATTTTTTTTTTTTTTTTGCTAATGGCATGTCATTACTCATTATGGCTGAATACAACTTCATGGAATTTGTATGGGAAACATTATTGTTTTCCATTCTTCTATTGATGGATACCTAGCTTGGTTCCATAAATTGACTCCTGTGATTCATGCTGCAATAAACATTGATATGTACATATATCAATTTTCTTCTATGAGAAATTTGAAAAACTACTGAGATTTTAATATTATATATTTTATTGATGTCTTAATTCAATTAAATGTAAACTATTTTCATAAATTTAAAATATAATTTTTGAGCACAAATGGTGGTTCTGTTCTTTAAAATACAATGTCATTGACATGACATGCTTTTAGACATCTTGAAGAGTTATAAGTGATCAATTCTATAACTAAAATAGAAAGCATGAATTAACTATGAATTAAATATATGGCATTAGAATAATATTAAGCATCAATTAACAAAGCTTTTTTTAAAATAATGGAACAACATGAGTTTGAATTGTTAGAACTGAAATCTTATGTCATTTAATTTTGTCTCTGATATTCTTTAAAAGTTTACAAGTATATGGATACTAGGAAGATAGACATAAGTACACAGACAACTTAGAAATCTTATAAAGTAAAAATTAAATTAATTCTTCAAAGTATTAAAAATCAACATAAAATATCCCCTAATGAATTTCAGACTTTTAAAATTTTGCTCAATTTTTCAAAAATAGATTATTTAGATTAATTTCTTGAAAAAATACATGAAAGTCTTAAAACATGGGCAATAGGCTTGAAGTAATAAGAACATAATATCTTTAAACCTCAGAAGTAAATTTTATGATATTTCTTTAAAATAATGCATGCTAGATTTTCATGATAAAATTAAGCTTATTTACAAAAAGGGGATTACATAGCAATACTATTATTTTTTTCTACTATCACAAAACACAAATTTTTCCATAGATTACAAAATGAAATATGTAAAAGCTCTTCTGATTCCCAAACTTTAAATAAGAAATACTAAAACTGACTAGGCTGGGGATGTGGCTCAAGCGGTAGCGCGCTCACCTGGCACTCGTGCGGCCCAGGTTCCATCCTCAGTACCACATACAAAGATGTTGTGTCTGACGAAAACTGAAAAATAAATATTAAAAAATTCTCTCTCTCTCTCTCTCTCTCTCTCTCTCTCTCTCTCTCTCTCTCTCTTTTTAAAAAAAAGGAAAAAAAGAAATACTAAAACTGTGCTTCTGATTCCTATAATCATGTAAGGAATGAGATTCTTCAACTGAGAGATGTCAAGGTGGGCATATGGCTGCTATGTCAATATCTGCTGAGTGACCTTTCACAGGACACTCAGAAAGAGGACCAAGAGGTGAAGATTGGATGGTGAATATACTTAAGAAAATCTCTTCTATGATAGCTGTGGATACATTGGATTCCTCTATATTTTCTTTCACAGAATAAAATATCCAAAATTGTAAAAATTTTATGAATTAAGAAATATGCCTTGCTAGGCATGGTGGTACAAGCCTGGAATCTCAGGAACCAGGGAGTCTAAGGTAGGAGGATTGCAAGTTTAAGGCCAGCCTCAGCAACTTAGACCCTGTCTTAAAAAGTAAAATAAATAAACAAAAGTGCCTGAAAGCAGTCAAATACCATTGGGTTTATTTCATATTTTAAAAACATATATTGATAAAAATAGATTTTTGATAATTTACTTCTAACAAAGAATAAATATATTTTCTAATTTTAGTTATACTATCTGATGATATGATTAATGTTAATTATTTACTTAATTATTTAATCACCATGTTCTGTTGACCCACTGAACACCTAAATTGATTATGACTTTTTCTCAATCTTAAACAATATAGAACATTAAGTTGGCTGTATTATCCTGAGTTTATCTCATAAGCTAGTTATTTTGTTATGTAGTTCTATATTTCACCTGACTATACAATTTCATTTTCTTCTTTTTTAAACATGCCTACTACACAATTCTTTGCCTCAGAGTATTTTCTTTCATAAAGCTAGAATACATTCTGAAACCAGGACCTTATCTTGTATTTCCCCTACAGTGAATGTGCTATCATCATCTCAGCTAATTTACTTTTCAATAGTCTTGTTTTTCACACACTGGACATTTGTTCATGTTGCACAGAGGTCATACTCTTGGGTTTATAGTGCTTAATAAAATTTTATTGCTGCTCTTCTGGCAATCTCAAGAGTAGGTTAAGTCTATTACATTCATAATTAAACACACTGTTGCTCAGGAATTCAATCTCAAATAGCAAAGAGGGTTCAATGCTAACACCTAGTTTACTTTTCTGCATACTCAAAATTTATGCTATGTCATATATATTTCATTCTTTAGCCACAAATATTTATGAGTAAGCACTATGATAACATTAGGATGGTGACAAATTTCAAAATAATAGATAAATTTATCACCCAGACCAACACTTTCTTTTGTTTATCATGTGTCATAGCAAATTGAGAAAATGAACAGGATTTTGAAAACAGATTCGTTTTAGAGAAAATAAACTGTTGGTTTTTGTCTCATTACTGTATTAGAAAAGGATTTGCTATTTTAACATTTGCTCAAATCATTAATTTGTTCATTTTAATCATTTCCAAAGTAGGAGCCATTAACCTAGTCTGATATGATTGAATATGTTATTGATGTTGGCCTAGTTAAATATTTTATGAGCAATAAGAGTTATGCCTGAAATTGAGATATGGTAGGATTAATATACATTTTGTTAAAGTAATATCTGTGACCTCTACAAATAGTTTCCATCAATTTAAGTAAATACATAGGTCTATCACAACTGAATCATTTGAACAAGTGATATTTTTCATGTAAAAAACACTTTGTGAAGCCTAAAAAGCATCATGTTTTTAGAGTAAACCTAGAGAAAATTACCCATTTTCCATTCATCCACTTCTATGTATAAAATACATTCAAATAAAATTCAAATAAAATGACACAAATAATTAAAATTTACCAAATTCATTTGTCATTATATTATAAATTTGGTAGCAAAATCAATACTATACTTCATGTCATTCACACATTATAAATAATAATAAACTAAAGAAAAAGAAGAAGAAAATTATTGTCAAATACCATAATGAAATTATGTCAGATATCTCATCATTAAGATGTTTAAATAATTCTCTGGAATGTGTATTTAAACAGCATAATTTATTAATGCTACAATCATATCTTAAGGGAATTAATGTTGTACTTTATCAGCAGATACCCAGTTTGTAAGTTTCTATGTGTATTGATAACCTCCTTGAATACAATTAATATTTAATACAGAAGATTTTCCAACACTGTGAATTATCTTTAAGAATGCAATGAGAAGTGATGCATGCCTATAATTCTATCAGCTTGGAAGCTGAGGCAGGAGGATCACAATTTCAAAGCCAGCCTCAGAAACTTAGGAAGGCCCTAAATTATTTAGCAAGACCCTGTCTCAGGAAGAAAAAATAAAGGCCTGGGATGTGGTTGAGATGTAAACTGCCCCTAGGTTCAATTCCTGGTACAAAAAAAAAAAAGAATTTGAAGAGTCAATTACTTTAAATAATTTTAATTTAATATAAGTATAAAAGTATTTATAATAAAGTTTGAAGAATAGAATGATCCATGTATTTTATCTTCGTATCTTTTTCTTAAATATTAAGCTACAATTAAATGTCTTCATTTCATCAATACATGATGTCAAACTGGTTAAAAAATGAAGGTTGTGAGGGGAATGGGGAAAAAACAAGGAGAGAAATGAATTACAGTAGATAGGGTAGAGAGAGAAGATGGGAGGGGAGGGGAGAGGGGATAGTAGAGGATAGGAAAGGTAGCAGAATACAAAAGTTACTAATATGGCATTATGTAAAAATGTGGATGTGTAACTGATGTGATTCTGCAATCTTTGTAATGTTTTGAACAACCAATAAAATAAAATAAATAAATTTTAAAAAATGAAGTTCTTCATATGAACAACTTTAAAAATCTAAATCTTAAAGACAGATGAATATTGTTTGTTTTTATGCTTTAATATAAATTGGTTGTTTGTGATTTTATACTTTCTTCAGCATTAGTAAAATAGCTGAAATAGCCCAAAATCATATCTCCATTTACGTTTTGCAAACAACCTGCAATCTGAAATGGGTCCCTGGCATAAGATATGTCAAATTAAGCCTTGACATTCAAATATGAAGCACCTGAATTTACTTAATGTACTAGTTCTGAATGCCATTCTCACCAAAAAATGAGAAGCACATGATCCTTCTTCAATATCCATGTGTCTAACATTAAATAGTTTTTGAATATTTGGTTATAGTGCTCAGTGACAGAGTGCCAAAGCTCCCCGATACATACCTATGAAGGATGCACCATTCAGTACTGTACTCAAGCCACATTTGCTTGCTTTACTTACCCTCAGCACATTAATAAAAAGCAAATGATACTTTACAGCCATGAATTCTGGTTTTAACCTTCAGTTACTCACCCATAAGAGAGAAAATAGAAAAATATGGTTTATATAAAAAATTCCTTAGTGTTTCATTTTATATATGCAGGGAACATTAAGATCTAAAGGAAATTTTCTGTTGTTTTGTGCTCTGATATAATTATATCACAATTTTGCAAAATAAATTGCCTTTGAGTGTTTTATATTACTAAACTTTTAGGGAGGTCTTTATTTTCTATATAAATTTGAAAAAGGAAAAAAAATCTGGAAACAAACAACATAGCTACCTGAACAAAGTATTTTAATATTCAAAGTTAATTAAACCAGACAGTATTTTATTAAATTACTTAATTAAGACAAATGTTCTAGTGAGATATTTGTTCACTGTCATTTAAGCTGTTGGTCTGGCTAGTTGACTTTTTCCCTTTGGGCCCTTCCCCAGATGCAGAGAACTCAGAGAAAAGACAGGTTATCCTCAAGGGAAGCTCAAACTTCACTTCTCTAACCTCTGGGAGTTGAACCAGCAGAAGTTGCTATCCTTCAGTGGTCTGACACTGCAGTGTTTTCTTTCAAGAATATTTTCTATACATTTTTTTTTGCCATAAACAAGCACTAGCATGATGAGAATGATTTAGAATGAAGAAGAAACATTTGACATGATAAGTGAAAAAGAAGGTACAAAATTTTTTAGTTTAATATATACTTTAAAATTATGATTCCCTACCAGGTGTGGTAGCACATGCCAATAATTCCAGTGACTCTGAAGGCTGAGGACGCAGGATCATAAGTTCAAACCATTTAGAGAGGCCCTAAGCAATTTAGTGATCCCCTACCTCAAAATAAAAAATACAAAGACCTGGGGATGAGGTTCAATGGTAAAGCATGGCTGGCTTCAATAACTTGTACAATAAATAAATAGATAAAAGAAAATTAGGATCCATAAGGTGGGGATGTAGCTCAGTGGTAGAGCACTTGCTTTGCATACAAGAGGCCTTGAGTTTTGTCCCCAGCTCTGCAAGAAATATAAATAAATAAAATTTAAAACTGAAATGAAACAAGGATTCCATCCTCTATACAGTTGGCCAACTCATATGTTTTTAAGGAGAATTCTAGAGAATCTGGAGACATTTTCCTCTATACTAGAAATTGAAACAATATAAAAGTAGATAACTTCATTATTAATAAAAATTTCCATTATAAAAAATAGAGTCAGTTCTTCAAATTGTACTATTCCAGATGAAAATATTTTTGTACTATTCCTGGTGAAAAGATTTTTGTAAGACTGTCATGGTTCAATATCAATATATATTACTCAAATTCTATCTTTTAAATTAAAAAATTAAACAACAAATAAATTATAGTGGAATTGGTGTTAGAACCCAAGATACACCTCCCTCAAATTTAACCAAATTACAATGCAAGTTTTTTCTAAACAGAGAATGGTAATAAATGATATAACATTAATCACTGTCTACAGTATAAAGATCAACAAAGATGAGGACTTTCAATATTAATAATGTAAATCTTGCTTTCTAAAGCATCACCTTTTGAGTATGTCTTCAATATAAAAACTATAACACTTGGAAATATAAAATCTGGTGTCTTGATACTTGAAAACAACTTTACTTTTCAAAAAGCATAGTCTCCAGTAACAAAAAAGAAAGAGGGTAATAGGGAGGCAGGCTGAAAGTGAAAGAGTTAAAGTGATATACAGTGAACTGTGAATTAGAACATTTAGTATTTACTTTTTTATTATATTGGTTGATATATAAGTTACTATGTCAACTTAGCACACTAGAGTGAGTTTTTAGATATCTTGTTAGAAGGTACTTTTTAAGCCTGATAAATTATTTCATTGCATATAAAGTTGTCATCATTGTGAGAACATAGATAAGCAAACCAATATCCTTATCTGTAAAATTGGGATTATAACCATAACTAAATTAGGTGAGTTTTTCAAGTATCATTATTAGTCTACTAGTCACTGAAATAGGGTGTTATTTAATTATTTCTCTCACATAATGCAATTTCAAACTTAGTAGGTATTTGTAAATATCACTAAAAGTCAATCTCAAACTTGCAAAACTCCTTTACTTTCTTTTTCCCTTTTGCTTTTTCTGCCTAGTTTAACAGCAAAAACTTTGACTCTGGAATTTGACTCACGTGAGTATGAATACTAGTCTCTGACTTTGGGTATTTGTGTATATCATATAATAGATCTATGTCTTAATGCCCTTATCATCAATATGACAATAATACCCCTTATGAAATACACCGTAATAAATCTTAACAATTATTAATATCAATCAAACACTGCTTGAGAATTTAGTTGAGAAAGCAGGTTCTATGTTTACATCTGGAATCGGTGTAATTCTAGCATACAGTTTAGGAAACTTAATTATACCATGAGTTCACTACCTTAGAGAAGGTATGTATCTCTTGTATTACTATAGCTCTTCATGTTAAGAAGTCTTCTGCTAGTTGAAGCTCCTGCTTGTACTTACATCGGCCCCATCAATAACTTTTCTCATAAAGATTATCAACATTTGAAATTATTTAATGTGCATGTGAAAAATGGTTAAAAAAACTATTGGTAGGAAAGGTCCAGTTCTACTATAGTTTATTAACATTCATATTTCCCCACATTATGTAAACTGTACAGCAATGATTTTACCAAAACATACTTAAACTATAGTTCCTTCCCCTAACTCAAAAGTGATTTATAAGCATACCTTATATGGAAAATAACAACTTCTATTTTCATCCTTTGCAATTAATTTCAAGTCCACCTGTTCTTTCAAAATAAACAACAAATAAAATTATGCAAGTAAGTATTTTAAATATAATTACTTCGATGCCAAAATAAACTGTCCAGCAAAAATAGATTATATATACACAATTATTCTCATTTTGTATTCTTATTAGCTAGGCTTAGAATGAATTTATTTGTCCCTCTTCCAATTACAATCCAAGAGCTGCTAGAAAATTGAGTAATATTAACTATCTCATCAATTAATATGAAAATATCAAGGGACACCTGAGGTGAGGATGATGTTTGATCTTTTGTGGGGTAGACCAATCAAAGTCTCAGAAAAGACCTAATGCTGATAAAGAATTTGCTAGGGCACTTATGAGAAGTATATGTTTGTCTTGCCAACAATGCATTGAAATAACATCATCCATCCTGAAAAAAATGTTTAGACAGCAAAACAACAGAATCCTCCCTGTGCTAGACAGGTATCAACTGCATAATAAGAGGATAGCAACAAAACCTGATTCAGTTGAAATTGCTAGCTTATAATGACAGGTGGAGGCCAACATTCCCTGAGTATCTACCATATGCTCCAACAAAATATGAATAATCTACAGAGCAGAAGAGCCACCAGTATTATTGCCTAAGGAAGAAGCTTTAAAACGCACAATTTGTCTTTATACTATTAATGATCAACCAAAAAATATAACAGAGGATAAAAACTAAGAAGCCATTACAAGGGGGAAAAGAAGGGGTGGGGTTCTATTTAAAGACATCAAAGAAGACACTTAAAGATAGATCTTATCATAAATGAGATATCACTCCAAAACAAGATGTACTACAATTAAACTTTTAATATAAATTAAATATAAATTTTAATCCAGATTAACAAGAGTATGTTTAGAAATACCTGGACAATTTCAAAAATTAGATGAAAACATTAATGCAAATCTTTTAGTAGAACATTACTTTTGCATTTTGTAATATGTCATTCTTAGCATTAATGATTCTAACTAGTCTTCTGCTAGTAAGAACAATTATAATAAGTTTTAGGAGAATATTGTGTGGGTGATTTTTCAATGTTCTATTCCATTACAACTCCTAAGTTATAAGAATCTCATGTACAATAAATAATTTGTATTAATATGTATAGATGTTTATACAATATATTATATATGAATATTATAAATACCTACATAGTTATAGGTCTATATAAAATCTATAATTCAATTGAGAAATTTCATCATTGGATAAATAATAAAGACTATATCAATGTAGTTTTTACTCAAATATTTTAATAGACTTTCTTTAGAAAACTTACACAGAAAATATGAAAAATTCTCATAGAACCTCTTCTCACCACAGTTTCCTTAATATTAACATTGAACATTAGTGTGGAACATTAGTTTCAATGGCTGGACTAAATTTTATTTAAAATTATTAATTAATGCCCATAGTTTAATTTTGTACAGGTATTTGTAAACCCTTTATTTTGTAAAGTCAATGGGTTTTGAAAAGTGCATGAAGTCTTATTACAGTGTCATGCTGGATAGCTTCATTGACCTATAAATGCCCTGCACTATTTATGAAACCCTCATTCCCCTTAAGCCCTTGAGAAACACTAATCCCATTACTGTCTCTATAGTTTTGTCTTATCTAGAACGACATATCATTGAAATTATACAGTAAGCACCTTCTTTAGAATAGTTTTATCATGTATTTGCATGTAACTTTCCACCATGTCTTTTTATATCATAATAGCCCATTTCTTTTTATCACACAATTATATTACATTTTATGAATACACCACCATTTGTTTATATATTCAACTATTGAAGTTCATTTTGGTTTCTACTTATTTTGACAATTAGAAATAAAGCTGATGTAAATATTGGTGTGCAGGTTTTTGCATGGACATGCATTTTTCCATTCATGTGAATAAATATTTAGGAATGTGATCACTGAATTGTATGGGAAATCTATGTTTAGCTTTGTAAGACACTGCTGAACTCTCTTCCAAAATGGCTGAACAATTTTGCATGTCTAATAGCAGTAAATGGAAATTCTTGTTCATCTACATCAGATTTTAGCCATTTTAATAAGTGTGTATTTGTGTTTCATCTTTGTAGTTTGCAACTTTCTGATGATATGAGGCCTGGAACACTTTTTCACAGGCTTTATTGCTCTTTGTATATCTTCTCTGGTGAGATGTCCATTCAGATCTTTTGCCCATTGTTTTTTTTCTTTCCAATTTTTTAACAGTGTCATTTTTTTGTTGAATATAAATTATTTTTGTGTTTTAAATACAAGTCCACTTTCAAGTATGTATTTTGTGAATATTTTCTCTAAGTATAGATCTTCTGTTTTTTTTTTCTTTTTTAGGACTATGTATTACAAAATACTACAAATAAGTGGATGATTCACATCAATAATTAGAACAAATACAAAATCTCCTTGAATAGGACACAGACCACACTTAGCACAAAGAATGATCATGTGAAGACACAGTGAGCAACAGTCATCTGCAAAGCAAGATCTCAGGAAATGAATCTGCTGACACTGTAATCTTGGACTTCTAGAGCCCAAAATTTTGAGGAAATGAATTTCTGTTGCTTGAGTCATGGTCTGCATATCTGTATTAATATGCATAGATGTTGATATAATATATTATAGATGAATAATATATATAAACTAGTGTCTAGTGTTTGTCCTATACCTTTGATCAGTGATGAGAAGGTTCAAATTTATGCCAGGCTATTGTTCATTAAAGAAAAAAAATAGCAAAACTCCTCAACTCCTTTTGTATTTAAGATATTTTTAAGATTATGCAGAACGCTTAGTTTCTTCTAATTTGCCCTCTATGTTCAGTGTGTGATAGTTAATTCTACTGTTAATGAGACATAAAAATAAAGAACAGCAGTAGAAATGGTCTCATGAAGCATTTGATGGAGCTGCTTCTTTCTCTCTGCACCTGCTTAGTTAAGCTTTTTAAGCAGAAGTCTATTTGTTACATAATTGGATAATGATTTAATTTGAATGAGTTAACAATTTCACACCTTCTAAGCATAAGGTGAATACTAAGTAAAATCACTACTCTAATATCCTCACATAGGTCACTTTTATTACCTATAATGGAACAATGAGATGAACTTGTAGTTTCAAATTCAAATACTCCATTACCTGCACTAATGGAGGGGATAAGAACAACAGATAATCTGAGACAGTGTCATTTAGGATTAGCTATGGAATATGTTTTGTATTTTCATTCCTTTATGTTTGATAGTGTAGGAATACATATCAATTCAAATAATAAAATTATCATATTTAAAACAACTACCCAACCTCTGAATCCTACCATTGTATGTCTATGCCTAATAGTCTTCATAATATTCTCCTTGCAGTGAATTGAATAATACAATATATTTTAATTGGCATATTTTATCAATTTAATTTTAGTAATATTGGTATTATTTAAATGACATATGTCATTTATCAGACCACTCCAGGTCCCAGGGCTCCAATAGATATTCATTGCTTAATTGTTGCTAGTGCCAGTCAGTTGATTTCCCAGCATTAGAGTTACTGATCTTAGTTAAAAACAGGAAAGGTCATTATTTACTGAGACTCAAATGTCTTTCTCACCTCTTTCATAGCACAAATTAGCATACACATTAGTTATTAATGCTAGAAAATAATGAGGTGACTGCTTCCAGGGAAACAGGATGCATGTTTAGTAAGTTATAGTAAGAAGTATGGGCAACTGTAATTTTTTGGTAAAACAAATCTAAGGTTCAATTGCAGCACTGATCTTAAACCTCACTCTCAAGATCTTCTCCATAGAGTATCCACTGAAATAAACATCAAACACCTGACCTATTCTGTGATTCCCTTCTTTGAACCTATAAATGACTTCATTGCACTTAACAACAACAAAAATAATAAAAATAATATTGAAGTTTTTCTTTGGCAAATTTCTATTTAATATAACCTCTGAATATTTGTAAACCAACTTTGTTTTGTTTATTCTTGTTTGTATTCATTTACTGATAATTATTGAGTATCCTGAGTACCAGATTTCAGAAATACAAAAAAATGTGTACAAAAGTGACATTGGACCCATAATACTTACACTTAAGAATGGGACATGATGATTGTGCAAGGCAAAATATTTTAAGTGCAATGGTAGTCCTGAAGAGGGAAAAATTACAACTATTCCAAAGTTCTGTGAAAGAGGTGGCTTAATGAGGATTCTAATAAGAAATGTGAGAAACAGAGATATTTAGATAAGAAGGCAATTTAGGTTGCAGCAACCATTTGAACAAGGATAATGAGACCCAAAAATATTGTGAATAACTTTCCTAGATTGGCTACACCATACTAGTAAATGCTAGCATTATGTAAGCACTGTGCTCAATTTTCATATGTGATATTCTTTAACTTAATAATAACCAAGTTAGTTAAGTATTATCTTCAACTTGCAGATAAGTAAACTAAATAAAACATGAAAGATTTAAGTGCTCTCTTATTCCAGGTTTTTCAAGAAGCAAGAATCAAGAAAGGATTACATGTGTTAAAAAAAATTATCAGGGGCTGGGGATGTTGCTCAAGCGGTAGCGCGCTCGCCTGGCATGCGTGCGGCCCGGGTTCGATCCTCAGCACCACATACCAACAAAGATGTTGTATCCGCCGAGAACTAGAAAATAAATATTAAAAATTCTCTCTCTCTCTCTCTCTCTCTCTCTCTCTCTCTCTCTCTCTCTCTCTCTCCTCTCTCACTCTCTCTTTAAAAAAATTATCAGTGGAAATATGTGTCAGTTAAGGAGGTGGGGGACTAAAGAGGGGGACTGTCAAATTTGAAGGCAGTTTCTACCCTGAGTGAAGGGAAAATTAAAGGAAGAAACGTCAAGTGAAACTCTCAAAATGCAGAGCAGTTGGAGAAACTTTGGCAAAACCATGGGGTATTCTTTAAGCCAGAACCACACCAGAGAAGTCACATATCTTCCAACAATGGACCTGCTTCAATTTCCCAATTTTTTCAGTTACTGGCTGAAGCAGCCAGTGGGAAACTGGCCAGCACACCCACCACAGGGAAGGGTCTCTTGAGCACAGCAGCTAGGATCTAAGTCAGTTAGTTCCCTTCAAACCCTGGCAGAAGTATTCCCAAACTCTCTAAGGTAAGAGACCCAACAAGTGACCAGTCTAATCTTCAAACCAAGTCTATGCAATGACTTTAACCAAAATACAGAAATATAAATAAAAACAGCATTATGTAAGTACTTTCCTCACATGGACTACATATGTCAATAATAATCTTGGTCATAAGTATTTTCTTCACCATTAACTTAATCATGATAAAATATTGATCATCTTATTAAAATTTCTTCTTACATGGCACTTCCTATATTTTGCATTTAAAGTCTTATCAAACAGCAATAGATTTTAAGATTTTGAAATGTATCTACAGTTCAATTAATCCAATCCACTCATGGTACAAATGAACTAATTCAAGGTTATGACTTGCTTAGGGTTATTTAAAGAGTTAGTGACAATTAGAATTGACTGTACATGTCCTAACTCGTGTTTACAGGGTTATCGTAACTAGTACCAGTTTTCTCCCATTTTTTTTCTCCCATTTGTTCCTTTTATTTGGCTTCAAGTTTCTTTATATATAATTATCCACATCATAGCATTCATATGAATTCATTTGCAATACCTGCTTGCAATTACATAAAACTAGTAGCCATAAAAATGCACTATAACTTCCTTAGTATTCTCCAATTTTCAGAACTTTGACAATTATTAGCTTATCTGATTTTTGTTTGATATTTGATTTGGTTATTGTTTGTTTCTCTATGGGACCAACAAGGTATGGGAAATCAAACAAGGTATAGGGAATTTGGAGTATTGGCAATTAGCATTATTTACTTTTATATTTTATGGTTAATCTGACTAATTATGAAATAAATATGACCTCCTGAATTGTATTAACAACAGTACTAGCAGAGCAAGTACTAAGGAGATGCATGTTCCCCTCCTCATTTCTATCCTCTTTCGGACATTAGAGAACTATGAATGTTAAGGTAAACACATGAAATTTCTGTGACTCAACAATTTTGGACCTACAAAACTGGCAATTTTGTACAGTTTAATATAATGGATTCCTGTCTTGAACATTGAAACATTGAGGCATTTTGAAAATAGTTTATCATGAGGAAATATCTTAAATTCACAGTCTGTCAAAATTATGGGAATCTATAGGGTTTCATCATTCAATTCTGTACTCTGGTCATGAATCTTCAACAATTTCTCAAGCAGGTTGTTTCACCTCCCCCGCCCGCCTTCTTTAAGGCATCTAACAATGGGAAAACATTCTAATTTCAGACAGCTATAGTTCTCAGGGAATTCCATCTCATACTGAGTTTCCTAGTAACATTATCCTCTAATCTTAGTGGTTTCTTGTGCTTTCTAGACTCAGTTTAAGTATCAACCACAGGATAATGTGTTCAATATCTTAAACCAACTATTCTCTTTTTAAATTGGAAATTTAAATCTGATCATTTATTCTATGGTGTTCTGTATGTTTTTTCACTGTCCCAGTCATTTTCCTATGGGTATACTCCAATTTCTGTGAGAATGTAAGTACAATGATTAAACATAATATTCCAGATATGATTTTACCTGTGAAGATTTTAATTCAATACAACCGTTAACTTCCTTACCATGACACATAACTGTTGTCACAGTTTATTATAAACATATACCCTAAATGTTCAACTAGTCAGACACCAAGATACTTCCAAGGATTTGAACTGTGTGTTTGACATTACAGAGACAAACATAAAAGGGATTGAGTCTTCACTTCTGATTTCAATATGTTAGCATTGACAGACCATGGCACATTGAGATGGTGGTATACAACACTGCACAGATTGGTCTTTGTCTATATCCTGAGGAAACATGTCACCAATTTCCTCCAAAAAATATATTATGTTAGAGACTACATCATGTATAACATCAACAAAATTGAAACTAATTGGCACTTTTCACAGTTAAAATCTCAGGAACTAAAAATGACCTTGAGATTGCCTCAAGCTTAAAGACAACATCTTAAAAATATACTAGTATTTTGTTAGAAAACATAAATTTCCAGTGGGTTTCAGAAGTGTGGAAAACAAGTGCATATATTTTAAAAAAACAGTCAAAATCTGGGGCTAAACAAACATAATATGATTTTTTATTTCAGCCATCTTTAATATAATTATTAATATTTCAGGGTGGAGATACTATTTAATAGAACACCCATTTATTCAAAATTCCATGAAGCTGAGGATGAATTTAAGAGAATCCATGTGCCTCAAGCTTTAAGTAGTTGTATTAGTATAATATCATGTTTCTACCTCCATTAAAATCCCAGTTACTAAAGTGTTCTTGGCCAATATGTTCTTTCTCTTACTGTCAAATGAAATATAGTTTCTTTATGGAGGTGAGGTTGTGAAACAGTAGTTGTTTTGGTATCACACAGTTTATAAGAATATTTTTAAAAAATCAGTATCAAAGTCACTCTAGCATATAACCAATTTTATTTATTTTTTTTAATAATGACTACAATTTTCTTTTCACAGTAGCATAACAGGAAAATGTAGTTGCTTTTAAAGCTTAGTCACTAAATTAACTCTCTTCAAAATATATGTTGAAAGAAGATACCAGGGTTTTCATATAAAAATAATGTATATTTAGGCAGAGTTGATGGCTACTTTTAAAGTGACAGTTACCTAAACTTCCTATTGATAGCACTGTGACATTGCAAGTGCAGTTCTGCTTTGAGTTGAATAGTTTTGAAGTGAATATTTTACGTTATGACAAGGTCAGTGTATTTTTGGAGTCTATTTCCTAGGGCATTACATTTAGTAGTGGAAGAGTTTCTTAATACATTACATTTTACTAATGAATAAGTAAATAGCTAAATAAAAATCAAAACAAAGTAAAGTATAAAGGCTCCCTGATTAGGAAACAACGTTCTATGTTATACAAATACATGTATTGCTTGCATTTGGAGTGTTGGGCAACACTAATTCTTTCTGTATTTGGATATCATATTATTTCTTTTACTAGTAATTCAAAATAATCACTAGGAATTCAATATATGATACCTTCCACACATTCTATGTTCTTTATGTTCAAATTGCAGTTAGAATAGGTCTTCAAGGTTTATAAAAATAATCATACATTTTAAATAATCATCGCCAAGTTAATCATTGCTTTTAGGCTTAAAAGTATATTTTTTTGTAAGTTTCAACTATGAAATAAGACAGTCTAGGCTGCATAGATAGTCAGTAAGGGTAACTAGGTTAAAGTCCTCTGTTATCAGTAGTAATTCAGAATACCTATAATTTGGAAAGTTGTCATCACTGTATAAATGCACACACTTTCGTATAAAATATCCAGCTGATCATATATACCTTACCTTGGCATGCCCTCTGCTACCTCCTCTATGATGGCTCTGGATCATCTCAAGGGGCTGCCTGCAGCATTCAGAGGTTAAGATGTGATGCCATAATTTAAACACAAGGCCCTCTGCACTAGGAATGAAGTCCTGGAAATAGAAGAGCCTGCTGCACCAGAAATGTTGCATCATTATAGTTTGATGCCTTGCTTATGATTTCCTAAGATCTTTGATTAACATTTAAACAATTGTGAAGTTTCCAATGATGTTCTTTTTCATTTCTAAGCTATTTTTTTATATTGTTCTAATAGCAGATTTAGCTAAGCCTGGAATGTGACTCACTTTCAAGTGGCATCTTATCTACATAAGCTGGTGCACAATTTCCACTTTTACATCATTGTGAAAATAATATATTGCATTTTGAATAGACTATTGCCTTATTTAATAAACTATTTTATATTACAAATAAAGTAAATTTGATTTGATTATCAAGTGGCCAAATTTATGAGCAGTAATCAACTACAAAAGCCTTTTGTTTTGATTGAAACACTCCTGAATGTTTGATTGTAGATGCACAGATGAATTCTTAATTTCCAAATATACAACAACTTTAAGAAGAAAAAAATAGATCATTACTAAAAATCATATGAAGGATTAAGTAAGTGTCATTTCTTATCATTGATTTCAACATGATCATCTAAAATGGAATAATAATTTATGATCGTTACATTTAATTATTTTTTAATTCCCATTGTCATGGTATTTAAGCAACATTTCTTATTTTCCTGAAAATTGAGGCAATAAGACAGTCTTCTATAATTCGGAAGTATTACAGTTCTAGAGACATAGATAACACTAACTGGCCAATATTTATTCCCCAAATGTTTGTGATTTCTCTGCTTTACTGTTTTAAATAGCTGCCAACAAATCATGTTGGCTTTAAACAGTATAATATTTTCATGCAGTGAAAAACTATTTGTTTCTATTCAAAGGAAAATTCCCACAGATTTAATACATAAATGTAGGTGAATTGGTATTAATAATTTCTAAAAGATTTCCACTTTCAATTACAAATTATAATAAACAATTGTTTTCAGGTCTAAATGGATGCTACTTAACTTAATATGTCTATGGATTAAGATATGCTTGATGTGAAGTGCTCACATACTTTGTCTCTCTCTGTTTCGCATGAATTTATAATGACATTTCTAGTGCTTTTCTATATTAATTTTAGTTCTGTCATGATATTAATGAAGTTTGCTAGGTTTATTTTATGAATTTATTCAAATAAGCATGTAAAAATGTTTGCTCAATAATTCCCATGATTTTCTGTGATGTTATGGGTCTAAAGTAAAGGTATATATGAATAGATGTACATGCACCTCTCTTTATGAACTATTTTGTTTAATAGTTTTGATGTGCTATGATTATCTATGAAAATTTACTTAATAATTTACATATTTCTGTGTTAATATTAGTTCATTCATCAATGTTATATAATATGTTATTTGAGAAATAATGAATTCTAAATTTAATTATATGTATTTATTTTAGGGAAATTACTTAATATAAATTAAGTAATAGATGTATCTATGTAAGTTTTGAGAAAAAAGTTCTAATTATAACATCTCATCACTATTTTCCTTTTTGTTTTATTTTCACTCTTTCTTACAGAGAATTTATTAATTATACTTGACCACTCCATTAAAAATCACATGTTCTCAGCAGCTCTGGAGACTGAGGCAGGAGGAGTGCTAGGTCAAAGCCAGTGGCTTCAGTAACTTAGTGATCCCCTAAGCAACTCACTGAGACCTTGTCTCAAAATAAAAAATTAAAAAGGGCTGGCATTGTGGCTCAGTGGTTAAGTGCCCCTGGGTTCAATTGTTGGTACCAAAGGGGGGAAAATTACATATAAATGCTAGTATAAACAGAACCCAACCAACAAATATGCTGTATGATTTCATGAGAAATAAATTGTAGATTTATACTTTATCAGTTCACACACATAATATAATCATCTCCCCTTACTAGTAACTCAAATAAAATTTAGGTTAGCAAATCACCAAGCTTTTGTTGCTCTAAGGTTCTAGCCCCTCTATAAAAGAACACCCATGAGAGAGATGATAAGTCTATGAATTCCTGAAAAGCTTACATGTCTGAAGAGTTATAGAATTAAAAAAAGAAGAAATCATCTTAGTTCTTAGGAAATTCAAAATAAAAATCTCCCTACTATTTAATAGAATATAAATTGAAGTAAGTTCTCATAATTTTCCTCACTTTTTTAGCAGTAACCTTTTTCATTTTTTTTAGCAAGAAAGCAAGATTTTCTATAACTTTCACTTGCTTCATCAAAAAAAGGAAGTATAAATTCACTTTATTATATCAGGCCACAGTACCTTGTCTGATATTTTAATACTTTTATTTTCATAGGTTAAGAAAATTTAGCCACATTGGTACATAGGGACTCAGTAATGTTGAGCCTTACAACATTTCTTGTGAAAACATATTTTCAACATATAGTCTAAATGGAAGAAAAATTGAGCAGCCTGATTGACCTATTATAAGAGACACAACAAAAATACAGACAAATTAAGGGACAGGACCAATGTCAAACTGAGGAAACACAGTTTTAAAAATTCTAAAAAGAGTGTCCTTTAATATATAGTTTATTATTTTAATTTATTAATCAATGAGATAAAGTACATCAATTTTTTTATATTTAATGAAAAATGATTAATAGAAGAAAAAGTAGGCCCTAATCTTCTTCATGGGAGATTAGGCCCCAACTTCCTTAATAAGACTCCTATAGCACAAGAATTAAAACCAAGAATCAATAAATGGGATAGACTCAAACTAAAAATTTCTTCTCAGTAAAAGAAAAAATCTGTGAGGTGAATAGAGAGCCTACATCCTGGGAGCGAATTTTTACCCCTCACACATCAGATGGAGCATTAATTTCTAGGGCATTTAAAGAACTCAAAAAAGCAAAATACCAAAAAACCCACAAATAAACCAATCAATAAATGGGTCAAGGACATGAACAGACACTTCTTAAAAGAGAGTATTCAATCAATCAACAAATATATGAAAAAATGTTCATCATCTCTAGCAATCAGAGAAATGCAAATCAAAACTATTCTATGATATCATCTCACTCCAGTCAGAATTGCAGCTATTTTGAAGACAAACAACAACAAGTGTTGGCAAGGATGTGGGGGGGAAGGCACACTCATACATTGCTGGTGGCACTGCAAATTGGTGCAGCCAAAATGGAAAGCAGTATGGAGATTCTTTGGAAAACTGGGAATCAAACCACCATTTGGCCCAGCTATCCTTCCCCCTCATCCATCTATACCTAAAGGATTTAAAATCAGCATACTACAGGGACACAGCCACATCAATGTTTATAGCAGCACAATTCACAATACCTAAACTGTGGAACTAACCTAGATGCCCTTCAGTAGATAAATGGATTAAAAAAATGTGGCATATATACATAATGGAATATTACTCAGCAATAAAAGACAATAAAATCATGGCATTTGCAGGTAAACTGATGCAGTTGGAAAAGATAATGCTAAGTGAAATTAGCCAGTCCCCCCAAAAAACAAATGTTGAATGTTTTCTCTGATATAAAGTGACTGACTTATAGTGGGGTATGGAGAGGGAGCATGGGAGGAATAGACAAACTCTAGATAGAGCAGAGGGGGTGGAAGGAGAAGGCAGGGGGCAGAGATGAAATGTTATGGACATCATTATCCAAAGTACATGTGTGAAGACATGAATTGGTATGAACATACTTTATATACAGAGAGAGGAAAAAATGTGTTCTATATGGGTAATAAGAATTGTGATGCATTCTGCTATCATGCATTCAAAAAATAAAAGCAATTAAAAAAAGAAAAATTATGTCAGAGGTGATGGTCCAAATGCCACAAGATCAAAGCCTGGGTCCACAGTGTTCAACAGAATGAAATTATGATCCACATAAGTGGCAATGAAGTGATGGGTGCTTCTTGTGACTTAATACAGCTAAAGTCCCCATTCTTCAGAATCTTCTCAAATATCATTTTATGAATGCTAGACTTTTCTCTAATATAAGATAATACACTTTTTCCATCACCCATTTTATTTTAATTCCTTTTTTTTCTTCGCAGACTTCATGAATTTTGGAAGTGAGAGATTGTAAAAAATTATTAAAATCATAAAAGTAAATATGATATGTTACTGGATGCCTCATGTTTATTCAGCTACTACGTGCTGTTTTGTGTTTTCTCTGTTATGATCCTGTAAATTATATCTTTTTTACCCAGAATTGTCTAACAACATTAGAGTGCCTATACATAAACTACTCAAAGGATTTGGGTAATACAAAATTAGTAGAACTCTATATTAAGTCATTAATTCATATTCAGATTAAGGAGAAGTGAATGTAATAGAAAATATGTAATATGTTTCAAGGAAGTTTTATTATTATTATTATTATTATTATTATTATTATTATTATTATTTATAAAGCTGCCTGAAGAAAATCCATCCTTAAATTTATCAATAGTAATACATAGTAACAAGCTATGAATCTTGATGCTTTATTTACACATTATACAGTAAAATGGTTGGGGAGGGTATTGAGAGTAATATCCATGCATTTAAAAATTTATTCCATTCCTTTTATCCAAATAAGGATTGAGAAATAACCTTTACAGAGACATTTGGGTACGTAAATAGAAAATCTTGAATTACTAAAGAACTTGAGTTTCTTCTAGACCTTGGGAAATCAACTTAGCTTTTTTAAGACTTCAGTTACTTTTCTGTGAAGTAGATAAAATATTTTCCTAGTAGAACTTTAATTGGGAAAAGTAAATGCACACAAAGCACTCAGTACGATACTTGCCTGAGTGCCCTGATGAACATTTTTTTCTTTCCCTAACTCTGAACCAATATATTTAGAAAGCTATATACTTGAGAAGCCTGAAATTGTAGATATTAAATATCTTTTTGAAGAACAAAAAATCATGAATACTATTCAAATATTTGACCCAGTTTATAGTATTTTGGATAAGAAAAAATCAAAGCATCTTTATTTTCATTAAACTGAATAATTTAAAAGAAACTCTGTATACAATTTTCAAAATGAAAGTGTTCCTTTTCTGTTTATGACTTTTAGAAAGCCTAATATAGTTAATATGTTCAAGTTCCAAAAGATTATTTTAAAATTCATGATATAAATATGTAGCACAGGTTTGGAGGTGTTAGGATGAATACCGGAGAGTGTTCTCTCTGATTGGGAACATCATTTCTTATCTGGATTGATATCAGTTGACACCCGTGAATGTTATTTTTAAATCATTGGATATACTTGTTGTTCCAACTGCACCAGTACCTGGTGAAATATGCAGCTGAGGGGATTTGGTAATTTTAAAATAAATGAATCCAAGATTATTATTAATTTCCATTTCAAATGCTATAATCACCTGTATTAATATTAGCCATATTTAGACAAGCTGCCTGTCTCCACTTCAATGCATCCTCTTTACCTCTGTCATTCTGCAAGTCAACATTTTAACAGCTTTCTTTAAATCTGTAGATTTATCTTCTCCCATGGCTGGGTTGTCATTAAAATTATTACAAACTAATTATTTATGTATACCTATTTATTACTAAACCAGCAAAATCTCACCCCCACTGACTCTCTTTTCCCAGGTCACCTTGTGAATAAAAATTTGCATTTTTTATATTTTCTTTCATTTCCTGTCTATGTAGGTATTTACTAAATACTGATCTGCTTTTCCTTACAACAAATCTGTCTAAGTCACACATGTTCCAATATTGTCATCATTTTGGTATAAACTTACCATTGCACGTTCACTCAAATGTTTCTAATAACCTCACATGAAAGAGTATAAAGGGTGCAAAGCATCCTAAAGATAATAAAATTAAATTTGGGTTTGTAAAATCCATGAATTGATATAGACCCTGGAAAATTTAGGTCATATATAGAAGAAAAGTTCAAAAGAAGCAAAAAATCATTAGAGTAAAAGGTACAGTGCAATTCACTCTTTTCTCTTTTTTTGAGATGCTAATATGTAGTGCCTTTAAAAGACAGTATACTCATTATTTAGTGTTTGAATATCCACAATATGTGATACATTGTGTGCTTGGTATTATCAAGGAGGCAAAGATGAAAAAATAGTCTTTACTCCTCCTAGGGTCGTATAGTCTACTTAAAGAATTACATGTGTATCTAACTGTAATACATGGTGACAATAATTACTATTAATATAACAGAAATACACAACATGAGGGAGGAAACAAAGGAAGGAAAGAGGATTTTCTTATGACCTAATTAAAAAAAGAAAAAGTCCTTCCAAGAGATAAAGTTTGTCAACCTGTCAAACTGTGCTTATAATAACTATAATAGACCAAATATCTGTCAAATAGAATAAGACTCAAATTACAGTTATGACAAGTAATTTTCTTACTTGGAAAAAAGTTTCTTCATTTTTTGCCCTTATCTGAACTTAAATGTTTTTATTTTGTTTTACCTTTTGAAAACCATAGTCACTAATTTTTTTTTCAGTCTTGCCATTGAATGAATAGATAAAACTACTTTGCCCAAGAATGTTTGAGTGTACTCTATAATTTGGGTTTACTGCTAAAAGATTAGTACAAGATTTAGGATTTTTCATGGAAGAAACATAGAACCAAGGCAGCTGATAGAAAGACAAGAATTCTGAGCAATCATAAAAATTGTAATAAAATATAATGTTTCACTTAAATAAACTAGAACTCTCAGAAAAGGAATTGTCGGTTACAAAATATATAAAGCAGAAATAACTCTAAAAATAAATACAAATATTTAGGGGGTGAAATATAATCAGGGATGGCTCCTTTATTTACCCATACCTGAGATATTTGGAACAGTTTGGATTATTATCATTTATATAAAAACTGTTTCTTTTTACAAAGGAAATATGAACCATCACAGATCATTCTGATCAAAAGTTATATGTTTTGAATTAAAATATGCTTATTAAAATATTTTAAAAACATGGACTACAATCTCCTAATTTTGAATAATTTGTTATTGTTATCTGTATGTGTATACACACATATATGTAAATGTATTGTTTTCACGTGACTGAATCTGCCTTGTAATCTCTTCTTTCACATTTTTTTTGTTGTAGGATTTTTAGTATTATTTACCTAAAGGAGGACAAGAAAATGAGTGACTGAATCTCAAATCATTTCCAATATTATTATTATGAAATTTATTTAAAATATTTCTAATAAAATTTTTATTTTAACCATATAATATTTCAATAACTTTTTAGTTTCCTTATTACGAAAGCCAAATAATAAAAAATGCATTTTAAATGCTATTATTTTTTGAAAGAAATTAAATAAAATTGAAGTTTTAAATTAAAAAGAACAATAAGAAAGGCTGAAATTTAAAAAAAATGTTACTAATTTACCATGAAAGTCTAGAAGAAAAAAAAATTAGTTTATAAAATAGTGTAAATTCTTCTTTTATGGTTTTATGGTGTGTTTGACAAGTTAATATTTCATTCATAATACAATGTTTGACCTCAGTGATTGCATATTTCCTTGTTTTCTTTGACAGCTGAGGAAGGTGAGATCAATAAAATGCAATATTATCTATGACAACAAAACAAAACCAATCTGAGTGACAGATAATTGCTGATAGGGGAAAAGAGTTTGACTTAAAATACAAACGTCTTGATGATACCACATTGGGACAATTTCTTAAAATATCTGTGAACTCATTTATATTGAATGTCATAAACCTGATTGAAAACGTCAAAATTTTATAAGGCACACAATGTTTTAAACAAACAAGCAAAATACTTAGGGTTTACTTAAATGGCTGTTAACCATATAATGATTTAACCACACTAGACAAAGCTTTTTGTTCATTTCAATTCTAGTGAACCGATCACTTTCATTTCTACAAAACCAAATTGTTTAACCATTTTATTGTTGAATTTCAATGAGAGTTTTGGAATTTCTTATAGTATTTTCATTTCACAAAGATAATCCTTTTGCTGATTATCCATTAAGAGAGCTATTAAATAAAAATATGTAAAACGTGTCTTCAAAGGATCATAAAAAGTCTTTATTGACAATCTTCCATTAAAATGAGGAATAGTATCCTTTTAAAAGAGTAAATAGTTCATATTAATTTTAATATGTCTTAGAACCTATTTCCTAGGGTAAAGCTAATAACAACAATTACTAGACTTGAAATTAGCATACTACAGTGACACAACCACATCAATGTTTATAGCAGCACAATTCACAATACCTAAACTCTGGAACCAATGTCAATGTCCTCCAATAGATAAATGGATAAAATATCTATGGTATATATACACAATGGAATATTATTCAACATTAAAAGAGATATTCTTTTGCTAAGAAATTTCAGTTACCAGAATTGCCAAAAGATCTCACATTTAAAGAATCTGCATTGTGGGTCAAGAATAGTGGTATGTGCCTGTTATATCAGCAACTTGAGAGGTTGAAGAAACTTTAGCAACTTAATGAGACATTGTTTCAAAATAAAAAAGTGAAAAGGGCTGGGGGTATAGCTCTGTGTTGAAGTGCACCTGCATTGAATTTTCAGTGCCAACACCTCCACCCCTAAAAAAAACAGTAAGAAAAACAATTGCATGTTCATTAAACATGGGTTTGTAAATTTTGTTTTAAAAGTTTGCACCACATGGAAAAATTAATCTCAATCTCACTCATTTAGCCTCTTTAATTGTGTAGGTTTCATGTGACCTCACTCCATCAATCTCCATATTTGGCTTATAACCTGGATTCTGCTTATTGTTATTGCAGATCTCATTACATAGGATAAAGGACACCAATTATTTGGAAACTAATCACTTCCAAAAAGCTTTTCATGACCACGGTACTCTCATACCTATTCTGAGTGAATTGCACATCTGGCCTTACTTCTAAGCATTTTTTGCTGAGTGACTTTCATTCTCCACCAAATTGTACACTCCTTGGTAGTTTTTAGTCTCTGGTAAATATTAAACACTTGAGATGCTCACTGAATAAATGAGAATATTTTCCCAGAATCTTACTTAATGGCCAAGGGAAAATAATAGTTCTTTATATTAATGAACCCAGCCATGCTTCTTTCATATCCATAATCTCATGTGCTTTTCTCAATAAAACTGCAAGGAGGGTCTTTTTTAATATTTATTTTAGCTATGAAAAATCTCATTTTCCAAGAAATTAGAGATTTGCCTAAGACTATATGTAATTCAAAGTGAAGAGAAAGTCACATTGATCTTTACACTGCTCTTGCTTTCAATTAATCCTCCAAAGAACATTTAAGACATAAAAAGAAATACTTCTAATTTTAACATCAATTACTTGCAGTTATTTATCTAGAGTTTATCCAACAGGAACATGTGCATCATGCAATTTTAGCTGCCTAAGACACCTATACTTTTGGTAGACACAAGATCATAAGTACATATTTTTCAAGAAGCAGCTAAAGGTGACTTCTACCCAATTTCACTGATTCTTTCAGAATTAGTCATGTCATCTTCAAAAGTGCAATTTCAGTGTGTGTGTGTGTGTGTGTGTGTGTGTGTGTGGAGAGAGAGAGAGAGAGAGAGAGAGAGAGAGAGACAGAGAATGAACTTGGACTCAAAATTAATTATAATTTTTGGACTCCAGTTTGTTCCCTCACCTGATTATAATCTGTTTGATACCAGACATTTTATATACCTTCTTATTTTATGAAAACAATTAAAACCATAGTGCTATGTTAATAAGGAAACATGCTATGGTTCATATCTTCTAAATATTTGTAAAGTTAATTCACCTACACTCAGTAAATGTTTGTCATGAACATGCATAATTGTAGACACTGAGGTGAATTTAAGGATATAATTATATTTAGTATTAAAAGTTTATAAACTTTATAAGTATAAACTCTTGAAGTATCTAATGAAAATTATTATTTTTGTTAATTTCTGTTGACTCCTTTTTTATGCCTCCCTTTTTCTTTCTCTCTCTTTTTCTTACACACACACACACACACACACACACACACACGACAGAGAGAGATAGAGAGAGAGAGGAGAGAACTAATGCAGAATATCCATTCTGAACCCTGCTTCCCACACTGATAATTCATTGTGAAAAAAAGTCACAGAAATAATAGGGCAGATATATTATAACATAAGTATATGTAGCTATTTCTATCAATTGTTCATGTATATTATGATATTTCTTGCACAGTAAAGTCTTTATTTAAAAAGTCATGAAAAAAACAAATGTATCTTGGTGCTAACAAATGTAAGACAACATGAGTCATAAAAAGGACAATATATTGTAATGGATCAGTAAAGATCAACTGATGGAAAAGTATAATAGAAATTAAACCTATAAATAGCTGGGTTTCTTTCAGTAAAGGAAAATTAAGCACATAGCAATTAAAGAATGGAGAAGACAACATTTAACTCAAATTTTGAAAAATATGTGAACTTGGCTCAATGCAGTCAAGAACAAGAAAATCAATATATTTAAGCTAGAATGTTCTAAAATTATTTGATGTTCCAATGCTTTGATACAGAAAAGTTCAATTTTAAACACAAAAAGCCAATAACAAACAAGAAGTACATGACTAGGAAGCTGAAAAGAAAACAATCACAACATAGAGAATGTAGAAAGACAATTTAACAGTGATAATGACATGGTCAGATAATCAATGTGATTAATGCTTACTATTCTTAGTTAAATATATATAAATGTTTATTAAATACATATTATTATTTGAGTATAATTAAAATATGAATCATATTAAATTATTTTAAAAACCAAACTACAAAGTCGCCTGTGAAAATTAAATGACATTTCCTACATGGTGTCATATGAAGTTAACTAAAAGTTACTAATAGTGTGATTTATGACTAACCAAGAGTATAATATTTATCAAGGAGAATCATTTCAGTTCAAAAATAAAAATGATGTTACTCACATTATGGTGAGCAAACAAGAAAGGTAAATTGGGTTGTAAACAGACACAGAAAGGCATATTTTCATACAAGCAAATGTAACTAAAAAAATAGTAAATGTCATTTAAAGTACTACTCAAAAGCATTCTAATGTTGCTAAAATTTTATACCAATAATTTATAAATATGAACTGATAAATAGATGACAGATGTTTATGTAAAATGCTAGAGTATTTTACAATATCACTGCTTCTCTAAATATGAACACTAATGAGAATGATAATTATAAAACCACAAGTTCTATGAATGAAACACTTTGTTTTAATATATGTGTATTGAGGACTACTGCATTCAAAGCACTATGTCAATATCAAAAAGAATAAACATTAAAGTGAAGCAGAGTTGAATAAATCATCTCATTAGCTGCATTGGGGTAACTAAAGAGAGCAAGCCAAGGAAAACGTGAACTATTTACTGAGGTAAGCAGTGATAGGAATTGATGGGAAAACCTTTGTGATTAACAATGAAACCTGATTTGAAGACAAAAACTTCACAGAGATGGTGAATCTAATACCTATTTTTAGCAGCAACTGGCCCTACACACTGCAAACAATCTCAAAATCAGATTACACATTTAACCATAAAATACATTCTATGTACTTGTAGGGGTATCACTTAGAACAAAAAATAAAGCAGCACCACTTTTGAAATAAACAGATATTATGCAGTTGAACAGTAAAACCTCAGAACTAGGTAATTCTCTTAAGCTGGCTTGTGTCGTGTATAAAGAATATCAGGATCCCCCGAATCCAAGTGTCTCTAAAACACACTTGTTCAACTTCAGTATCTAAGTGACCTAGTACAAATAGCATAGTGAACTCAAGCCTACCTGAAATGGAATCCCAACTAGTTACCTGTAAGGCCTTGGATATGAAACCTAACCTCCTTGAGCTTCCAATTGCTAATCTGTAAAATGGGGACAATATGTAGACATAAGTGTTGTCTCAACCACCATGCTAGCCTTGCCTACTTCTATAACCCTCCTGTCATTCAAAGTAACACAAAGTATATACTAAATAAGTGTTGTTTAAAAACACATGCAAATTCTTCTTACATTCTCTTCAACTTTGTAAGATGTGTATTTGGATTAACACATCCACCTGACATTGCACAGTTAGTGGACAGCTGTGATTACAAAACTATTTACATAGCACAGTTCTTGTTTTTCTTTACTTTTAACTAGACACAATTGTGTAAGTATAAAATTTGTCTATTTTTCAATAACTCAATAAATAAATGCTTCATCTACATGATAGGTACTTAATAATATGATCCTTCTTTTTGAGATGTAAAACAAATAAAACAAAATTATTGCTAGGTAATTAAGTTTATAAAAGTTTCTATAATTGGCAATTGACATTGGTGAACTTAAAATATACGGGTTTTTCCTAGACCAAATAGAGTAACCTCCTTTACTAAAACTAACAAAATATTTCAATATATATATATACTTTCACTGTAGTATTATAACTTGAGTCATTCATTCATTAATAAATATGGAAGTGCCATTTTCTCTGAGAGAATTAAAGCAGGATGATCCTTGGCTACATCTTGCCTACCCTTGGTAGGAAATAGGGTCATTTGATTATTCTAGAGCCTTGTGATATAGGACAGCCATTTTTAGCAGCAATGTACAGATTGATGAACAAAAACTCACTTAAATGACTTCTTTCTACAAGATAATTAATAGTGTCAAGGTCTCCGAGATTTTTATGTCTATCCTCAACCAAAGCAAGACTTTCTGTACTTCAAAATAGAAAGACATTGCTTTTTCTTTTGTAGGATAAATAAAACAATTATTTTAAATCTGAAAACCTCTTTATAACTCTCCTATATCCTCTTAGCTTTTCCACATTTGTTAAAATTGAATTACTGTCCTGAGAAGTTAAACTTTAAAATATAAGCCTTTTATAGATTATAAGATAGGAATTTGATTATACTTGGAGATAGAACTTGTGTCAAACTATGATGGAACAGATCCAAGCAACCAGCAGTCACTGCCTTTTTAAAATATGAATATATTGAGCAAGCTACTAGAAAAATGTAATTTATTTTTATTTTTGTTAGCATAGAAGAAAAGCTCATACGCGGTGTTTGCCCATAACAGTCAATGCATGAAGCCACCTCATACTTTTGGCACTCATTTTAAATCATATTCAATAACAACATGTTTAAATGAAGGCAAGCTGGAGGTAGAAAAGAGTTTGGCAATTAAAAATATCCAGCACATTTACCAATCTGAATATTCAACTATGGTAAATCATTAATCATAAGAAACCACCTGCTGGGGACACTCTAACCCAGCATAAGATTTGCCATGTGCATTATTGTCAGTTTCAGATTGAATTTTTATACAGAGAATAGTATTCAAGTTGACTTAGGTGAAAGTGTTTTATTAATTTCAAAAATAAAAACAGGTAAATTCCTTACAACATTTCAAATATTGCAATGGCTATATTTAAAATGATAATTGTTTGATTATATTAAGATATTATTTCATACTCATTACTTTTTATCAAGTATTAAATAGAAAAGTATTATAGATGATGAAATTATCTTTTAACTATTGTATACATTTAAAAAAACTCTACATCTATTATTGCAAGTAGGAAAAAAAACTGACTCCATAAGTAAGTAAGCACATAACTTGTCGGTTTCCTTGATATGTCTATAATGATATGTTGATATGTTATCAACAGTTGTGTCATCAGACTGTTTGACACATGTTACTTTGTAAAATCATAGGCTTCTGGTGACACATAAGAAATGTGTGGTCTCTGGCTTATGTTGTTTGTTTTAATTCCTTAGGTGCAGCTATCTTCTTTGAATTCAAACACTAGAAGCTTAAAAAAAGGTTTACCAGCACCAAGTGTTTTGCTTTCATGGAGATGGATGAGATTAAACCTGGGCCAACTGTAATAGAACTGTGAGTGATATACATATAGGATTCGTACTGTTCTAATGATTACTATTTCATGTTTCTTCTTAGTCCCTCTTATCGAGAATGTAACATTGGAGTAGATCAATCATCAAAGTATTTTAAATCTATTGTGGTTACAGATACAAGAAACCCACTGACTTTAAAAGAAAGAAATTGCAGTTATTGACCAAGAAACCACTTTATCTTCATCTACATCAAACTTTGCACAAGGAATGATTGACATGAGTAATGTCTAATTTCTGTGAATTTTACCACTCAGTAGAAACCATCATAGCTCTGTGTAGCATATTCATCCTTCAGGAGGCAGGAAGTGAGCCATACCTATAGGCCAGTGAGTCCATTGCAAAGCTGTACCACAGAACTAAAGTCCAGCACCTCATTGTTGTGACTCCTTTGGATACAGGTTTATTGTAGATTTTGAAACTTGTTTTTACTTTTCTATTAATTGTGCAATTAATAGTCTGTTTCCTAATTTACCACTGTTCCTACCCTGCTTCCTGGAACAATACTGCTGTGGTAGGTATGCTCATCTTCAAACTTAATACAGCAATAAGAATGTGCTAGAGTTTACACATTTGCTCACTTTTGCTCCAATATGGTCTTTTGATTTGAATTAACTTCAAACTTTTGAATTGAAGTGGGTAGGATAGTACCAGATTGCTTTGAAAGGAAATTGGATCAGTTATGGTCTGTCTTATAGGCTGTTCCTTAGAGCTGGCCTAAATTCACCCTCATCTGATAGTTCTACTTAGAAATAGTGTGCCTTGATCAGATCAATATCCTATATGGGAGTGTTCCCCAGATTGTAGCTGTGATTTTTTTCCAGATGACCAGATTGTTTTTCTGAAAGTGAGCACATTTTTAGTCATGTTGATTAGTTGTTCTACATCACATTGCTATTGTTTCTAGGGTTAACATTAATGATTCTAGAGTTAACATTAAAACCATCTCTCTCAGAATAATTACAAATTTTGGGGAGGGTTTACGTCTTCTAAATCATGTCATCTAAAAATAATTAAGTCAGATGCTAATAAGATACTTTAGGAACAACTGCTGTTTTTCTGACAACTGATTGTCAAACCTTAAAACCTGCATACTTTGTCTTTATAAAGTGATGAGTATGCAAAATCTGGAAAGATATTCTATTTTTTTTAATATAGGTAGATATGACTGCCATTTATTCCCTATTTAGATATATTGACATTCATATGAAAATATTCAGGTCATTAGCCTATTATAATTTCACTATTTACATTACTTTTAACTTGATGAGACATAAATAAAACTTTCATAGTACACAGAACATAAAGATTTGTGAGGAGCTTTTTTGTGGGTTACATGTAGAACCCACGTATTTTAATATTCACTATTTTAAATGAACAATGCATGAAGGGAATGCAATACTTGGCCTATTTTTAAACTAGTGTAAACCCTAATCATACCATCTGTTTGCTTTTTAAAATGAATAACAGTTGTTTTAGCCCTTGCACTTCAAGAGATCTAGTCTTTAATTTTTCAGTTCTCTGCTAGGTCAGTTTTGTTTACTAGATGAATGTTAATAAAACTATATGAGCCTGAAAGAATTATCAACCAAATTTAGTCTTTTCTTTCATCTGGATTGGATTAATTTCACAAGTGCAAAAATAGTTCAGTCTACAGTAGTTCTAAGAAATGAAGAATTTGCCTTAATATAATGTTCACTCAACTGAAACTCTAAGTAGTCAAAATTTCCAGACTGTAAACTTCTCAAGAGAAGGACCTCATCTTCTCCATGTCATGTAAACTTTCCAAGGTGCTTGGCAGCACTCTGTACCCTGTGGAGTACTCAGTACCTTTTTGTTTGATGTTACTGATGTTGCTCCCTTAAAATCTACTATTAAAATGTAGCAAAACTGATACATTGTTCTTTCTGTTCTCTAATACTATAAAACATGTATATCAAAGTGATAATTTAAAAAAAAACCTTTTTTTTTTGGTTGTAGATGGACACAGTACCTTTATATTTATATGTGGTGCTGAGGATCAAACCCAGTGCCTCACATGCAACCCTAGCCCCTCAAAGTGATAATTTATATGAAACATTTAGCATCCTTCACATAAGAATACTTTTTTTTAACCTCTATTTATTTATGTGGTGCTGAGGATTAAACCCAGGGCCTTGCCTGTGCTAGGCAAGTACTCTACCACTGAGCCACAACCCCAGCTGCCACCAAAGAATGGGGTTATATGAAAAAAGAGGATGCTTTGCATGAATGTCTTTCATCAGCATTAAACAAACTTAAATTGAACATTGTCATCAGCTTAGCTTTAATTCAGACCTGAATGACCAAACCTCCCCCCCCCAAAAAAAAGGTGATTTTATCTTGAAGCAATTAACACAAAGCAATCTGTATCTCACAAATTAGTTGTTTAAATTTACTTTCTAGTGTGGGAGGGGATGAGTTACTGGACAGTAATTACAACTATAGCAATAATACTTTCAGGTTGAAACACTACTGCTTCACAAATGAAATGATTTTAGTAACTAAACTCAAACACAATTTGCTGGAGAGGACTTCTAAAACTTTTGAGATACAAAAGTATAATTGAATCAAGGGACAGTATTCTCTACACAACTTGTATATGGGCAGCTACCTTGGGCTTTGCTATAGAAGTGGTATAATCAGATGGATGTAAGGAGAGGCAACTATGGGTGGGTTCAGAACTGCTCAGATAAACTACATAGAATGCATTATAACTTACTAATAGAATAAATACAAAAAAGGCTTTAGAGTGAAAACTACTGTTGCTTTTAATAAAATAATAAATCTGCCTTTCCTTGAAAATCTATTTTCCTAGCTGACATCATCTTTATTTAAATGCTATTTTAAAATTAGAAGTTATAGTAACTTCAGCATTGCCTTGTGTCCTGTAGAGGTTGAAAGATACATTCAAAATGTGTTTGTGACTTAAATTTTATTTTACATGGTTAAAAATGGCATAAGCTATAATATGGTTTTCCTCTTACACACAGCTGCTGCTTCTAATATTAAATGGAGGTTATGTAGATAGAATTTGAGTCCTTAAGGAAGAATTCATTTTGATTCTGAGTTATCTTCAGTAGTTTAGAGATTTTGTTTCACAGAGATTTTGTTTCACACTGAAGCTTTTGCCCCTATTTTGAGAATATTTAGGGAACATAAAAAAACAATGATATGTTCTGTTCTAGGTTTCAACAATCCTATTAGTTTCTAGAATTTAAAAGAATGGAAGAATATGGTCTAGCAGTAAACAAAAGTACCTGGCTTTTATAATTTTATTTAAATCTTAAACCTCTTAAAATGTACTGTTAAAATTGCTGTAATTAAAATTACAGTTCTGGAGAGCTAGTTCTTAGAAACATTGTTTTAAAGACAGTAGTTACAGATTCAGGACTTGCTTTAATTGATTTTTAAATAAAATATATTTGAGTATCTATCAAAAAAAAAAGAATTTAATTCAGCCCGTAGTTGCTGATTAAAGACATTATAAGCCTTAGAGTTTCATTCATTCTTAGAGGATTATACTTTTCTAATTTTTTTATCATATTCCTTGAAAATCAGTGGCAAGGTATGGGAAAGAGAAGAGTGTGTTGTGTACAGTTTTAAAAAGAAATTTCCTTATTTTTTATAGACACAACATACCACCTTATATTTTACTGTTATAATGCAATAATGGCAAAAGCAGTAGCTCTTGCTACTAATGTAAACTCATTCTCAGAAAACCATTCTCACATGGACAGTGGTTAGAAAAAAGTACATGAATGTGCTACAAAAATACAGCCACAAGACTTCTCACAAGTAAAAGAAATCCTCTGTAGAAGTCCACAGTTGACCAAGGTCCAGCCTCCTTAACAGTGAGCAACAGGGAATATGCTGCCAAGTCACCATCTTCAGTTCTGAGAGTGAGTTTACATGCTTCCCCAATGGTACAAAGTCTCATGATGATCCAATGAATCAACAGACACTTGGGAAATATTAATAAACAATTTTTTATGAACTATTACAACAAAGAACTTCAGCAAGAAGGAAAATGAAGTTTATGATCTTTGAGTAAACATTTTTAGCGTAACAGTCTCTGCGACCAGATATTGAAAGAGAAAAAAATCAAGCTTATAAAACACCATTTCTCTGTTATCAACTGGAATACACTAAAAATAGGATAATGGAAATACATGTTCTTAAAGCATTTCCACAGGAAATGTCCATAATTATGACATTCTAAATCATTTAGCAATTGTATATGCTACATTAACTAAAACAAAGGTATTTCTTATTGCACATTTTAAAATTGAAAGAATACTCTAGCTTAGGTGGGGGATATTTAGGGGGAAATTATTTAGGCTCAAAATGTATACTGCGCCAAGGCAGCTTCATTCTAAAAACATAAACCATTTAAAATAAACTTTTATATTTTGAAGCCAATAATCCTTTAACTCGATGAATAGTTCATAGTCCATTTTCTGACTAAGTGTCAGAGGTTAATTTTACAGGCCCTGTTTTAAGGCCTGTGAACATCCCTCACTACTCTGAGAATCAAGTGTAGGTGGAGCTTCATCTTTAAAGCCTGAAGGCATTAAGTCTTTTGCAGCAGGTGGTGGCCCATAGTCTTGGGGTCCATGAGTTGGAGGTGGTAATGGGGCACCAGGAATGAAGTACTCTCTTGGGCCAAATGAGCTTAAAGGTCTAAATGGTGCTGGTGCGGGTCCTGGAAAAAAATCACGAGGGTCAAAAGGCAAATCCCGTTTTCCAGGTGGAACACCTGGTGCATATTCTCTGAAGCCTATTGGTGGACGAATACCAGGACCTGGAAAATAAAAAGGAAGTTATGTAAATACCCAGAAATTTCTGAACTAGGGTGATTTCAAGTATGTTAATATAGTCTTTAATTTCTCCCAAGCCTAGAATATCAGCTGGTGAACATCCTGACTTGCCAGATGAGGCAAACTGAGATGGAACAAGTTTAGGTTATAGCCTTTGGCCAACCAGCCATGAAGCAACATATTAAGGATTTAAACATGGCTCTACCTAGCTCCAGGCTTGTCGTTTTTCTTTCCCTACTATATAATTGCAGAATTATTTCTATCTCACAAGAGCTCCATTTATATTTGGAAGTACTATATTACCATGACAAGATGATAGATTATGAAATAAGAACTTTACTACATCAAAGAAATTTTGATAAAAGGAAATCCCACTATTTATTACTGTATCCATTAAAAATTCATGAAGTATTTCAGCATGGACTTTACACATGCCATCAGAATCAAGGTGCATGCCCTCCAGGAAAAGGCCTTCCACAACCACCTAATTAAATCAGCAACATTTATTAGGTCACTGTTAAATCCTCCTCTTTAACACTTCCCTCTGACTTTTCTCAAGGTAAGGAGGATTTGACTTTTCCTTTTCTATATTCTATAACCTACTGCTTATGCTTTCATTATGGGTGATTACAAACTTTATGTTATAAGATTTTCATATCTGTGACAAAATTTTAAGTTATGGCATGCATCTCATCCACCTTTCCATCTATTGCAGTGCATATCAACAGATTTTCAACAAACATCTGCAGAAGTAATATTTCTGGCTTTTCTGTATATAGCCCCTTATCCTTGTCTATGAGAGAGAGCTATTGCCTATCTCAGTATAAGATTATGTAGTGTCCCATATGTCCCAGAAAACTGGAGGAAAAGTTAAAATGTACTCAGCTTTATCCTTTCATTGTTAAGACCTGAGATAGCAACCAACTGTTTTAGCAAGCAATAGAAATGAAAGATGAATGTGATTTATAAGTCAATCACTACTATTCAGATCATCATACCAAATGGTGGAGGAATTGGCTGAGGCCCAAAAGGCCCACCGAGCTGAAGTGGCGGTCCATACCAAATGGGAGGTTGTGGAGGCCGTCCCATCGGGGGTCCCATGGGGGGACCCATGAAGGGTACCCCTGAGAAAGGAGGGGGCCCTTTCATAGCCATATGAACCTGAAATTTAAGATTTGATAGCAGTTAAAAGTTTTAAAATTCCTATGTATTAAGACAAAGTACAACACCGATAAAAGCTAAAACCCAAAACAGGCACCTGTCCAGAGAACACCATCAGTGCAACAAAACTCTACCCACCCCTCCTGTGTATTCCCACTGACAGCTTACAGAAGTTGGAAGGATGCCACAAGAGGGAGCAGTTTGTTACTGATTATATCTGCACAGGAAAGGGAAAGGCAAGAGGACTGGCAGAGGTTATTAACAGAGGTGATTTTTGACCCGTATGTCATGCTGTATTCACTACAATCTATTTCAAAGGGAGCCCCCCCCCCTCACCATCACTTCCCTTTCATCACAATAGCTCATTACTTCCATATTAAGAATGAACAGAATAAAATGAAAAATCCGTCCTCTACCCATGTAATAATAGCTACTATTCAGAGTATCTTCAGTAAGTCTTTCATATATTATTCAACCTCTGAGATCTTTAAGTAGACTGTCTTGTTTTAAATAAGAGGGAACAAAAGCAAATGGAATATCATAATTTGTTGAAGGCCACACTGCATATTAAAGGAACTCAATCCCAGGTTTGCCTCCAAGCCATGCTTTTCCCACCTCTACTCCTCTCTAACAATGGGTCTTTGCTCTCTTTTAAATCTTCTACTACAAAGGGGTTTGGGGTCTTATCTAAGCTGCCCTTAGATTTCTCCAGAGATATATATTCCTGGAATATATATACACTGGAACTTGAGAAGTATTTTCCATCACAGTGCTATATACACAAATTAGGAAGACAAGGCTTTAATATTTACTTTCATTTACTGTACACCATTTCAGATATTGATTTATCATTTCCTATGAGTAGTGGGTTTGAAACTAAACAATTAAAAATTTATTTTATTATAGAGCTGCAGAAGACCTACCAGATATAATAGCAACACAGTTACAAGAGAATACACTTATGTGAACAAATGAGACCATTGCTTGGGACTGGCTCAAGAGGTCATTTCAGATTATCATTGTTTCACTGAAACAGTATTTCACTTTCAGAAAATCTGATACCAATCTAATTCAAATCACTCAAAATAGGGTTTGCACAAATGGAGGAATTCTTAAATAACATTCTTCCAAACAAAAATAAAAATGATGAATTATATAATTTATAATGAATTTACTTTGCCTTAGAAGATTCAACACAAAACACCATATAAAGTTAGAGTCATAACTTTTCACATTCTGTAGTTCATTATAGTTGTACATACTTAAGCAACATTCCCAAGTTAAGGAGAAAAGTAAGCTCAATATTGCATGCAGTTTAAAGCAAACAAGATCAGTGTCATGCTCTGAATATCCTTCCCAGAAATGCACAGAATAAAACCCAATTCAGTTCTCAACCTCTAAGTACTTACTCCAACTGGATGCTCAGTCAAGGAAGTAATGGTGGAGTCTGAGGGGGTCTCAGGTTCTTGGGGAACAGTTTTCTTTTTAAAAAACAAATGGGATAGTACAAATAGAACACAAAGAAGGATAAAGCAAAAAGCAAGTACTGTAGGAAAGCTACATGTTCCTGCATGACCACATGATTCACAGTAATAACTACAGAACTTACCTTGCCCTCATTCGTCACCTTAGCTGGAGAAGAACTTCTGGAGCTGCTGTTCATGTGAGCTGGACCACATCCTGGGTCTATTAGAGATCAAAGAAAGGATTCAGACTTATTCTAACATGAAAAGAATAAAAATCCTTCATCTACAATTACAGATTCTTTGAAATTACTTGGTCCCTTTACCAGAGGCAATGGGTTTCCCAGATGCCTCAGAAGACCAGTACGAGGTAAAGGTCCATCCATTGACCCTTGGAAAAGAAAGATCAGAGCCCTTGTATGTATTTTTCAGAAGAAATAAACCACTGGTGGACAGGTCAGGGTTCAACAATAACTAGAAAGCAACATTAAAAATGGGTTGCCCAGGGGTTGGGGTCATAGCTCAGTTGTAGAGTTTGCCTAGCATGTGTGAGGCACTGGGTTTGATTCTCAGCACACATTTAAAAAATAAATAAAGATATCATGTCCATCTACAATTAAAAATATTTTTTTAAATGGGTTGCCCAATACGTAAATCACAATTTATGAAGAGACTTAAGTAAAATAAAGAACTGCCTTGGGTTGTTAGAACAGCAGATTAATAAGTACTGGTCCTAAATTTTAAGCTATAGACTTGAAGTATGTGTAGGCTGGCTTTTCTTTAGTCTGTATAACCTGACTTCCAATCTTACCAAGACTACAGTCCTATTTAAAATTGGAAATAAGACTCAGTATTTCATGTTGGAAATATGTATGCTACATAAAGTTTAAGGCTACTTTTATAATATTTGGGAAAGGAACACCATAGAGATTTAATTTAAAGATAAAGGTTTACGCTTCACAGTGTAAAATTTAAAAGAAAAAAACAATACAGGGACCTCCAGGAAAAAAAAAAAATGTTTTCTATTCTAGAACAGATTTTACAGAAAACATTCACTAAGATAAAGTAAGAAATTACCTTCAATATATTGTACAGGCCCAAATTCTATGTTTTCATTAGAATATTCAAAAGGGAAAAAAACCCCAAAACCTTGAAGCAGTTTACTATAAAGCAACATGTGAATGCTCACCAAATCCGTTTCTAGGCATATCTTTTTGATTAAGAGTAGCAGAAGGAGGTCTCCCAGCTGGCTCTGCTGTCAGTGGAGGGGAACATTCTCCACCACTCACGGGGGATGGACCAAAACGGCCATTATGGCTCAGTGGAACTAAAGACAACAATGCCCTGTTACTACTTTAAAGAAGCATTCTCCCTGACACCAACCCTCACCTCCCGCTTTAGCAAATCATTCAGATTATTTCATAACCATTACACACAGAAATAAAAAGTAATTTACATACATTCTGCACCAAGAAATCAAATAGCTCCTTTTACAAAGTGCCCCCTACCTCTCCCAGGAGGATTTTGTAAATTTGGTCTTCCCGGCATAGGTTTTACAATCATGGGTTCATCTTGCCGCACTGCCATCTTTTGGGTCATTTCCAATAGTCTTGAATATTGAGAAAGAATGGGCTGAATTATGAAACAGCAATCTATTCATAGATAATATCTAGCATAACCTTAAAACACTATAAAACATATAGTAAGATACCAAAATCACATACTTCTGTCTCAAATTAGCAGCTTCCCTTTTCTCTTCAGCTATAGCTCTTTCTGCAGAACGAGCTTTGAGCTATTAAAAAGAAAATATTCAAATTCAGTTGCAGTAGGCTATGCACAAAATAAAGAAAAGGGGGAAAAATCTTACCCAATTATCGTGAGCTTTCTTTTCATGCATAGCAATCTGAAAAAGACAACACATTAAAATATGTTTTTAGGGACTCATTATAATAGCCTATAATTGTCTGTATTAGATATCAAAGAATTCTGCAACTACAGGACAGTATTAATTACTACCTGGTTTTTAAATGAGCGCTTCGTTTTTTGTAATTCTTCTTCCATCTCTTCAATTCTCCGCCTAAGAATTACAACAATTGAATAACATTTGAAACATTCTGACCATTTTCCCTTTATTCCATCAGCTGTACTTTTAAAGACTTTATCATACATAAGAAAAACATTTCTATAGTTATATGAATCCAGTGTGACCAAAACTAATACTACAGGCCAGGTGCAATGCCACATGCCAGTAATCCCAATGACTGGGAAGCTGAGGCAGGAGGATCACAAGTTTGAGGTCAGTCTCAGCAATTAAGTGGGATCCTATGCAACTGAGACCCTGTCTCAAAGTAAAAAAAAAGGTCTAAGGATGTAGCTTAGTAGTAAAGCACCAGAAATAAATAAATAAATAAAATAAAAACCTAATACTAATAACTTCTTTATCATTTAATTGCTAGAGATTCTGAATGATAAATTATAATTTCCTTAACTGTTCATCAGTGTGTTCTCAAGTAATTCTGCTAGAAATATCTTCCTCCTTAAAACTTTTTTCTCTTTTTCAAATTATATCCATAGAAGATTTCCAAGGTCTATCAAATGCCACACTTTTGTGGGTCTTGATACATCACAAACTGATTTCTTAAAGAATTACTACAACATACAAAACCCCCAGAACTGTTTGCATTGACCAAGTTCCCTATGGTCTTGCCCATTGGGTATAAGTAAATTTTTGTTAACATTTTTCATTTGTAAAGTTGAAATTTATTTTTTCTCCTGTGTGAATTGAATGTATTCATATCCTCTCGTTATTTATACTTTCATGCTATTTTATTCTATCCACATAATGTAAAAACAGATTAAAAAAGAAAGCTAACACTAGTTCATTAGACATTGACACCCTCCTTTAGAAACTGAACTCACTTGTAATTTTTAACTTCCTGTACAGCGGAAACCACCTTTTCATCTTCAGCTGACAGCCGCTGCTCTTTCTCTAGTCTCTCATATTCTTCTTGGCTTAGTTTCCTAAAATAAAGCCAGTTATCAAATCAAAAGTTTCTCTTTGTGAATATCACTTCCCACAATTCTATAAAATGCTTAGGCACATAAAATAGGAACTCAAACCTGCAATTTTGTAAATCAAACTCTGGCAAATCACTTACATTTTCTAACTTCTCCTCTTAATTCTCTACTTACCAGTAAATAAAATAAATGTGAAAACAACATGTGCCCCAAGGGCAAGTCTCCTGTGTGTAAGATAATAAAAACTCACTTTACTTCAATGTGAAAGATCAGGACTGATCAACCTAACATAATTAAACATATTAGGATAAAGCAGGGGATAATTCTTTTCTCGTTTCTGCCATGGGTAGGACACTAAGTATATCTTTGTCATGGAGGAACTCTTTTCTCAATCCAAGACTGGTTCCATAATAAAGATATAGTCAGTCAAAGAAAAAATCTTCTAGAATATGTCTTTTAGCTATGCAATTAACCACAGAACATTTTTCACACTTTAGATATCTATTTCAAAAGAATTGCAATTAAGCAAAAAGACAAATCTGAGTTTTGATAATGTCTGTCAACCAGAAAAAGAAGCCAAACTGACCCACGATCAGAGTAGTATCTACTGACAAGTTTTAACTCTGATCATCTACTGAGACAAAGGTAGCCACATTTAATGATTTAAAAAAACACTATTTTCTGCTATCTTTGTACTACTTTAGCCATAGTTCCAATTCAAAAGATAATTAACTTGAAGCTTAATTTTCCATAAATCAGAAGAACTATAATAAAAAAGGATTATTGATACAAAATAGAAAAGGGGGATTATATATTCTTATATAGCTTCTCATTTAATTCTTCAGCAAGTATTTTATGAGTGGCTATAATATACTAGTTACCTTGTAAGATGCTAAAGAATAAAAGAGCTCACTGTTTCAGGTATGAATGACGCCTAAAGGAATATAATAATTTTCCCCACTGGCTTAAGAAGGAATATGGAAAAAACTGAATCTTGAAGGACAGAGAGAATTTTGTTTCCAATTATCAAAGAGTTAGTCTGAGAGCACTAAGAACAATCAAAACATCTTTATAAGAATATAAAATTGTGTTTGAAAGCATCCAAGCTAAAAAGGCAGTGAAGATATATGTATGTGGCCAAGATCCATTAGAAAAATGAATCTCAGAATTACAAGTAAGGCTGGCACTTTAAGGTACTTTTCTCCTAGGTTTACCCACATATTGAAGATAACACAAAGATATAATGAGTCTGAACTAAGCCTTCATCAAATTCCTGTGCTTAGAGGAAAAAAGAAGTGTTTGGGGCTACAAATAAAGGGACCCTTAATAAAAGCCCTAGCCTTTGAGTTTAGATTAGAAAGTACTGCATACTTAAGTGATGAACAGGCAAAAAATCCAAAAGGAACAATACTGAAACATTGAAAAGACAAGTCATTTTTGAATTATCTTAATTGCTGACTAAGTTTAAAGTGACAATCTTACTCAAGTAACCTCAACACTTTTCCATAATAAGATAACTTCATCTTAGTCCTCAAATTTCATCCATAATTATCACAACAATGTTAGCCAATCAAAATTGACCAGGCACTCCATAAGACAAAATTCTGTGAGAAAAAATCCCACAGAAAAGGAAACCACCTAATGGGGTTATGCGCACATGTTTTAAAATCACTGTACTTTATATAGTCAAAAAAGTAAAGTCAAGATTATGAATTTCAGGGCTGGGAATATAGTTTAGTTGGTAGAGTGCTGCCTTGCATGCACAAGGCTCTGAATTCAAACCCCAGCACCACAAAAGAAGGGAAAAAAAGATTATGAATTTTGTCAAAGGATTAGAAACTATAAAACCAAGAAATAGTTGGATGTGGTGACCTACCTACAGTCGAAGATACTCAGGAGGCAGAGGCAGAATGATGAGATTAAAGATAGTTTGGAAAGCAGTAAGACACTAGTCCCTTATGAGAAAGAGCAAGGAGTCTGGGGAGGTAGCTCAATAGTAGAGCACATGGCTCAAGGTCCTGCGTTTGAGATGTAGTACTGGGGTTGTGGCTCAGTGGTGAAGCATGTGCCCCCCATGTGTGGGGCACTGGGATCAGTCCTCAACACCACATAAAATAAATAAAATATTGTGTCGGGCTGTGGATGTGGCTCAGGTGGTAGCGCGCTCGCCTGGCATGCGTGCAGCCCGGGTTCAATCCTCAGCACCACATACAAACAAAGATGTGTCCGCCAAAAACTAAAAAATAAATATTAAAATTCTCTCTTTCTCTCTCTCTTAAAAAAATCCTATAAAAAATAAAATAAAATTATGTCCATCTACAACTAAAATAATATTTTAAACCCTGAACTTTTTAAAATCTTAAACTCAATGAATGATTTTAGCAGCAGATTTGGGAAGTAAAATAAATCCTAGCGCTTTTAAGACAGGTCAGAAGAAAATATCCAGAAGAAGTAAATCCAGAATGTAGGAGGCAGGGGAAATCAAATTCTAATATGCATTATTATAATCAGAAGAGAGAATGAGGTAAAATCAACATTTAGAAAAAGACTCAAAAATTCAAGAAATGTTTAATGGTCCCAAGCAACATAACTGCAAGAGGAAAAAGTGGGTGGGGTGGGGAAAACTACACCTCGGCACTTCCCAATACAACTGTTAAAAAAAACAGAGAAATGACTACAGGAACTAGGGGAGGGATAAGACCAAACAAGAATGATAATGGACTCCTGAAAGAAAAAATTTAAAACAGATGGTAATTAATTGGATATTTTTAAATTGCTAAAACTAAGTAACAGTCAAAATTCAGTAGCCAAAAGAAAGATCCTTTAAAAATGGAAACTGGTTTTAACTCTAATCATGAAGTTCATGTCAACCTAATACTGATTATAAAGGTAGCAATATTTAGTGGATAAAATACTATTCTCTGTTTATCCTTGTACTACTTTGATAAACTAATCAAATCTATCATTAAAGGATAATGTTCAAATAGAATGAAAATAATTTCAAATAAGAAACAGTGTAGAATGCAGAACTACAGAAACTTTAAATATGTGTATAAATTGAATGAATGTCTTGTGGAGTTCACAGTATATGAAGTACTAACATACAATGCCACAACAGTTATCTGATTCAGGAGCTACTTAAAGCCCATAAAAAAAAATAATAAACCTATTAATCTATGTCAGGTTTTTATTAAATCCAGAATATATACCAAGGCCTTTAAATTATGAGAAGATGAATAAAATTATAATTATAATTATATAATTCCATTATAATTTATGATTACATCAAGCTTATACAGGGGATGAAGAAAATAATTAAAAATATTTAAACTATTAAAAAGATACAAGGAAGAAAAAAAGAACAGGTCATCAAATAGAAAGCAAATTCTTCATAAACCACAGGCACATATTGACATGGACAGACTTATATTTTAGAAAGTCCACTCAAGCGGCTATAGAGAAAATTACTAAGAATTTGAAATAAATTATATAAAAATATAAATAATGGAGAATGAAGACAGATGACCTAGGTTAGAAACAGAAAAGATGACACAGGCATGAACTAACATAGTACCTGGGGAAGAGTAAAAAGAGTACAAACCACAGATGATGACTGACTGAATTTTGGAGGAGTTGAGGAAAATAGTGCTACAATTTAACTGCATTACAAAGAAAATTAATTGCCATTTAGGTCATTCATATTACTAGTAGGGACAGAGAAAACAAGTGTTCTTTTTAAAAAAAAGTGATAAAATGAGAAATGTTTCTTTGAAACAGGCCAGGCATTTAGAACTGGCCTGAACAAAAATTTGAGATTCTAAAAAGGTTGCTTGGAGATCACAGAATTTTAGAAAAGTTAATGGAAAGGTTTCAATATTTAATGCATTAATCAGGCAACAGAAGTCAAAATACCTAAAAATAGTTAGGTCTGTAAGAAGGTCTGTCTTTGCTTTAACAAGATATATATATGTATATGTGCCAAAGAGTAAAATCAGGTGCAAACAAATAAAATCTGACACAAAAAACCTATTTTTAGAGAATTCAAGTAATTTTGTGGATTAAAAACTTCAAATGAACTTTCAAAAAATAACTAGCTCCACACTGAGAAGATTAATATATAAATATATACTACAAACAAGTACTTCTGTAATCATAACTCCTAAGGTCCTTGCCACAGTTCAATTTTTAGTGTGAACATCTGAGATATTCAAGTCCAAAACTTGTACCATCAATAAGTAAATATTATTCCTTTTTGAAGTTTTTATTCTACTAAAACATGTCATTCCAAATCACTCAGTATTTTTAAAGGTCCAGAATTAGAGATACAAGTTCAAAACAATAGAATTACATAACTGATCACAATGAAAGGTAATTAAAATAAATAGTGGGATCATAGAAAGGGTCTAGATCTTTGAGAGGTATTTCCACATCAGTGACTATTAATACCAGTTTACCACTTCCTGCCTTCATATGAATTTGACAATTGATTACGATGTCCTCACAGCCTTAGTTTATGGTTCCAACTACCTCAGGACTCTTAAGACTGACAATGAAAAGAAAAATGCAACTTATAGGAAACAAAACACAAAGGAAAAAAGACAAATCTCTACTTATTACAACTAGAAGAAATTGTAAATAATCTTAAGAAAAGATAAAATTATCTGTTAGTTCACACAGTGATAACAATAACAAACAATGAAAATCTTACTTTTGTAGTGCCATCTCATTTTGCCGGTAGAGTTCATTTAAAATCTCCACTTTCTGCCTAAGAGTTTTGCATTCCTCTTCCAGTCCAACTTTAGAAGACCGTAGTGAATTGCAGTCACTTTCTAATTTCTTTATTTGGTCTGTAAAGGATAAAACAGCTTATCTCTATATGTATACAAGGACTTAAGAACTTGTTTGAGGGAGTAGTGCCAAGAAAAGTAAGAAGCATGAAAGCAAGAAGCCATTCTTTATCTTTTTAATAAAATTTTAAGTCTTTCCAACATGGCAATTTCTTCTCAAGAAGAACCCACCTTCTAGATTACATTTTGTGGACATCGAGGGTCTTAGCTTAAGTTGTAAAAGTTTTAGATCCTCTTCAACTACTGATATTGTAGTTTGTGTCTAAAAATTGCAGAAAAGAGAGGTATTCTTAAAAGTGAGGCACAGGAAGAATTCACAGGCACAATGGGACTCTTAAAAGGAACTATACCAGAGAGACATCCATCATCTGCTTAATTTGATCTTTGATCTTCTCGTTCCGATCACCTAAAAAACAAAAGACTTTAGCTTTTTCTTTCCTTACTTTTAACTCTATATTCTCCTAACTTCCCCAAACTAAAGAATGATTGTGTTCAAACACCGGAAGAAAAAAAAATTAATTAAATAATTAAACTGATTAGACTAATGACTTTTAAGAGAATTGCAAGCTTAGATTTAAAAAAAAAAAAAAGAGAGAGAGAGAGGCGAATTTCAGACTGGGGTTGTGGCTCAGTGGTAGAGTGCTCACCTAGCATGTGTGAGGCATTGAGTTTGATCCTCAGCATAAAAATAAATAAAAGTACTGTCTGTCTTAAAAAAAAAAGGTGAATTTCTAGTTTGCACAACTAAAATGTCATCTATGCTATTCTTGTAAGATAAAAGCTTTTCTTCTCTCTCAGATCTCTCTTCACCTGGGCAAGTAAGTGTCTTGTTTAGAAAGATTCAATCCTCTATTTTCTCCCTGAATCTACTACCAGGTGTGGTTTGAAATACTTGCTATGTAAGCAATATCCAACTTGGGAGAAAAAGATCTGGAAATACTTTCCTCATCAGTAAACACTGTTACACTCCCTCTATAGCTTTCTGCTAGTCTCTAGCCTCTGTTCTCACAGCCTTAGTTTATGGTTCCAACTACCTCTGGACTCTTTAGACTGACTGTGGACCTTAAAACCACAGAGCCATAGAGATGATAAGTATCAAAATCAAGTATCATCTGCATAAGTTAAGAAATAAATTTCTCTTACTGTACAATGTTCAATATGTGACTATTGTAGCTGCAGTGTACTTACTAGTTTTCAATGGGATAGAAAAAGTCAGTGTTCTTCACATGCCTATTGCTACATTATACCCCAGCAACCCACCTCTGCCAATGCAACAGACATATCTATAGATCCGGTGATATGTGTCTACAACCCTGAAGCTTAAGAAGAAATTCAGCCAGCTGAAAAGTGGCATCTGTATACTTAATTAAAGACAGGAAAGCAAAAAAGGATTCAACCTCCCTGAGACTGATCTTACCTGCTACCTCTCCATTGGTTAATTCATCTGACTCATCTCTACTTTGATCCTCAGATTCAGATTCACACTGTAACCGATCCAACTGTGTAATGTAATTAGTCAAAGCCTAGAAAAGAAGCAAAAGGTTGGAAGACTCTCAATTTTAATTCAGAAGATTTCAGGAGAATTCATGAGATGAAACATGTATTTGGAGTATAAACTTAGATTAATAGTATCATCTTTGTGACTAAGAGCCACTTGTAAATCTTTCTGGGACTTCTCAAATGATTTCATTTGTTCACTGAGCTCAGCGTGTGATGTACTCCAGTCTTTGACTTCTTGCTGCAACTGAAAAGTCAAAACACATGAATTCCTATGGGTTAGGGAGGGGTTTCTGCACTGGATACATCAGGACTACAAGACGTAGACAAAGAAATAGAGAGCCATACTCCTCGGTGGCCTGCCTCAATCGAGGGGGTTGAGACCTTGGTTAAGGAAGAGGGCAGAGTGGCCCCAACTCTCACAGCTGCAGTAAGAACATCAGCGCTATCAGGAAGTTGACCTTGTTTATTGCATTCCCCAGAAAATTGCTGCCAGTTCAAATAATTTACCTCCAGCAGGAATGGCTGGGCACATATGACTGTCTCCTAAATTTAGATTCCTTATCATGTAATCTTCCCTTGGCCGGTGAATCAGTAACTACTCAAAAGAGGATCATAAAATACTTAATTTTCTGGTTTAAAAAGTTTCTTTGAGGCTATGCAAGTTAATAACTGATTGACATTTGATAAGAAAAGCAATAATCTAAAAATCCAAAACAGATGGAGACCATATATATGCACTCAATTTGGGGAGCATTGTTTAAACTTTGCAAATCTAAAAAAGGTCCTACATGAATATTCCTTACCTCAGAAACAGATCCGAGAAAGATACAAGATAATGGTATTTACTTCTCTAGTTTACATTATGTATGACATCAAATTTTCTTTACCTGCTCTTTCTTCTTCTTAAGCATGGTATTTTCTTTCTGAAGCTGACAGCATTCCAACTTCACCTTCTCTTCACGAAGCTTAGCTTCATTAAGGAGAATTTGAAGCTAATGCAAAACACTACAGTTAGTGAATTAATTCCAAAGAAAAAACAAAGTTATACTTTCCCAAACCAGACATCATATAGTTCTCATTTTTTTGCACATTTTAGCACACCTCAAATTTTTGGTCCGCAACAAAACTAAGATGTAGTATTAATATCTGTTAGCAAGAGTTGGCAGCTTTACCTCTGAAAGTTCAGAAGTATTCACTGAAATGACATCTTTAAGCTTCTCTATAGATTTCTTATTTTCCATTATCTGCCAGGTGAAAACAGAACACAAAATATGTATTAGGATTTCAGTAGAAATACTGATATATATATGTGTGATTGTGTGTACATACACACACACACATATATATATATACTAAAAAACAAACACAACAAAATTTTTGTCAAGCCATCCCATTACATTTCAGGTAAATGCAGGGGATCCAGCTTTGGACTAAGCAAAAAATCAAGAACTGAAAGAGATGAGGGAAAATGAAGTCATAAATATTTCATGGCATCCACAACCTTACTGTTTATGAGATAACCAGAAAAAAGTTCAAAGTATAGAAAATCATAATGCAATAAGTAAATAAAATGTTTTAAAGCATAGAAAATTAACTAATTAATTACTGTTTCAAGTAAACCAGTTCAAATTAGTAATTTTTTTTCTAGTGATAGAGAAAAAAATTTCCCAAGATCATTTTTAAAATTTTCTTATCTGAAGTAAAAAATGATAAAATTTAAGAAAGAATAGACTAATCTCACATACAGAAGAATTCCAAAAAAATTATAAAGATACTTGCTCCTTAAGGAAGTGGACATAACTCTGCAATCTTTGTTTGCAATGCCTGGGATTGAATCCTGGGCCTCATGCATGCTAGACAAGTGCTCTACCATGAGCTGCATCCTGAGCTTGTAACTCTTCATACTTTAACTGTGGGCTGTGCATGGTAACTTCCAAAGAATACAATATGAAAAGGATTGGAAAGAATTTTTAGAGTGGAGAAATCTAATAAATACTACCTCAGCTAGGTGATCAAGCTTACTTGGGGGTAGGATATTTCAGAACACACTCTCTACTATCTTTTGCAACTTTTATGTAATTACAGAAACTTATAGAAATTGAAAATGAAATATGTAAGTAAAATTTTTTTAAGTATAGAAAATTCATTAATTCATTACTCCTTCAAGTAAAAAGTAAACAAATACTGTTCAACTGGACAATAGTTTTTTAGTTGTTCTGCATGTTTCCAAGGGCAGAGCAAAGCAATATGAAAATTATTCAAGGTTGAGAATAAAAATATTTCCTAGGCCCATAAAAATAATTTATTGTATCAGTACTTAAAAGTTCCACAAAATGGGCAGAAGTGGGACTCCTAATCTTACTTTAGTTAACAGCTGGACTAAGTTCAACTTAACCAATTTTACAAAATATTTCAAAAGCCAAATTGCAGTAACACTTAGCAGCAAAACTCTTACCAAGTCCTGATTCTTAGCTTTCTGTTCTGTCTCAAATTCTAACATAACATGAAGAAATTTAGCTCTCTCATCCAGAAGTTCTTTAGCTTTTTCAAGAAGCTTCATTTTATCCTGGAAAAAAAAAGGTGTCAAGATTACTCACTCATTACATTTACTTTTGAGTTTAGAATGTAATTCCCCCCAAAGAAGGTTTTTTTACCTTATACGTTGCTTCATCAGAAAGAATCATATTTTGTTTCATGGTTTCTTGGACTTGTTTCTTTGATTCCTTCATCTATGTAAATAAAGCATTCAGAATTAAGATACACAAATTATAGTGCTACCATACAAGTTACTTCCAGACAAGTGACCCTTTCCAGAAGAAAGCAGTACTTAATACATATAACTGCTTGGAATTTGGATGATTTGTAGGAAATAATGAAACAAAAATTTTAAAATATGATTTTTAAATTAAAACAGGTAGAAATGATTCAAGCTAGAACCAAGGGAGAAAGAAACAAAAAAAAAATAATTATACCTTCTGTTCATAATTTGACAATTTCTGCATTAGTTCTTCATTTTCTTTCATGAAATTGTTCACCTTTTTGGAAATTTGCTGTTCATTGACTAAAAGGGGGAAATACACAAGATTATTACAATCACTAAATGAAATTCAATTACTCAATCTACTAAAAGCAAAGACATGTTATATGGTACTATGAGGAAATATTTCTTAGCATAACTATTATGCTTTTAAAAAGCAATCTATGCTTATTAGCAATAAGAGTATAAAAATTATTAAAATTTAAGAAAAATATAAGAACAATGATTTTTTGCTGGGCGCAGTGGTGCACACCTGTAATCCCAGTGGCTCAGGAGGCTGAGCTAGAAGGATCCCAAGTTCAAAGCCAGCCTCAGCAAGAGCGAGACACTAAGCACCTAAGTGAGACTTGGTCTCTAAATATAGGGGGTTGGGGATGTGGCTCAGTAGAGTGCCCCAGAGTTCAATCCCAGGTACCCTTCCCATCCAAAATGATATTTCAATTTAAGCTTATTTCACAGATGGGAAATACAGTAAAGTGTTGTAGCTTGATATTCCTCCCTTCTCAAAACACTTTCTTTTCAGAAAATGGAATCATTTAATTCCTTGCAAAGAAAAACAGAAATGAAAACATACTGATTCACATTACCATTCTTTAAATTATCTACTCAATTACTTAATGCATGATTAAATCATTAGCATAGAAATACTCTTCAAATGTAATACATCTGTATTACATCAATATTCAAAGTTAATCTGCCCCAAATTAAAATTTATCATCATCTCCCTATCCACAATTTGTTCCTCCTCTTTTTCTCCCATCTCAGAGTTGGAACCATCATCATCTACTCTATTATTCATGCTAGCAACCTAGGAATAGTAAAATTTTCAGGAGGTAAAAAAGATAATAGACATTAAAAGTCACTGTATCTACTTCTAACATACATAAAACACACATCAAACACCAATACAAAGGGTTATTACAAGCTTAAGAAACCTAAAAATTTACCTTGATATACTCTATCTTTTACCTAGAAGAGAGAAAAAAGATTAAATTTGATGTCAAACATCTGCTCAATAGAAACAGCATTCCTAAAACAACAGTCAGAATCATAACCAAGTGAGAATTTAATAACATTCTGGTTCAGGATAATAATTTATAGGATTAAAAATAAGTAAAGGTTAAAAAGCCTTTTAAATTTAATTGGTAGTGATATTTCATAAATAGCCTCTGACATAAAAACACTAAGATATGTACCTTATTTCACAGTAAAGATGTGTGTGTATGTGTGTGTGTGTGTGTGTGTGTGTGTGTACTCAAAATCATTTACTTGACAATTCTAAATAACCAGGATAAAGTCTGGAAACAATGACTATTCAAAAGGAATCTGAGGAAACAATATTAAAGGCATAATCTTTGTACTAAGATATGCCACTTTCACTCACCAGAAAACATCTTAGAACTCCAATTTAAATTTCGCTATTGGCTGAATTTAGAAACTAAGAGGCCTCATCATCTTATTTCTGCAAACCACTAAATATATAGCAAGAAATCTGAAAGGGAAGACTGCTAGAAGAAAATGCAGAAGCAACAAGAGAAATGATAATTAACATATTCTGGAAAGGACAAAAACAATCATTTCCAAAAGACAGCAATAAACTGCCTGATAATAAAACCTAAGCAGAATTTTTTTTAAAACATCACTAAATTTCTTTGTAACTTAGCATATTACTTGTCCTTTCAAATGTTATAAATGGTGATGGGATACTCAGATGTGTCTATGGATCATCCATGGGATCTTTGTAATAGGAAATTGCATTCAGAAAACTCCAACACAGAAAGAAATGAACATTTCTTTAATGTCATAGCCTTGCTAACCTCAAGTAAAACTCAAAATGACAACAGAGGAAAATGGGAAGTGGCATAAAAGCAGTCATCTAAGGTAGGGACTAAAGTTCCAAAGTCAAATGCTGAAACTGAGGAGCAACAAGCTAGGAACCAGATCCCACATAACCTAGTGAAAAGAGAAACAGGTACCGGGGTTCTTGAAATGAAAGAAACAAGAGAGAGAAATATAAAATGTTTTCATGTTTTTCCCTTCTCTTTATCCTTCTATTTCCTTTTTCCCTTTAGCTGAGAAAAAGTTCAATAAGATTAGAAAATTCCTCACAGGAATCCAGGCAAACGATTCTTCTATTTAAGAAGGGAATACTTTTTAAGAGATTTTACACTCAATTGTACAAGGAGAGGAAACTTATCTTAACAATGATATGTCTGATATAATTAAGAAATCAGAAAAAGAACACTCAGATTTGAAAAGATTTGTATCCAATGCTTTTGGCCTCTTTAACTGTTAGGCTTTTCATATGCAAAGTCCATTTACCTAAAATAATTTTCTTCCAATTATGTTAAATAACTATGAAACAGAATGACCTACAGTACAAACATAAGCATGCATAAGCACACACACATATACACACACACACACACACACACACACACACACACACACTTATACATATATGTACACACATACACAGAGATAGACTAATTCTGCTCAGGAAAAAGACTTAATGAACAAAACATTTAATGGATTTTTGGACAACACATAATCTATACTTCCAAATAAAAAGGTATTTTCTGTACATATGATCAAATCATAAAATCTGGGAAAAATTTATATAAAAGACTGGAAAAATTATCTCATCTTCTTTTTCTCATTTTACTGTATTTCTTTGCAGCATTTCCCCCTGTTTATATGTGTTTATATTAACATACAGTTCATCAACATTTAAATCTTAGTTTCTGCTTTTTTTCCCACTTCACATTTAATTGTGAGCATTTTCTGTACCTCAAAGCTTTGAAATAAATAAATCTGCCTGCTATTCCATTAATCGAACATACAATAACCCCTAAATGAATCATGTTGTGCTATGTCTTCAATCTAATACACTGTTCCATTGAAAAACATTACCAAAATCTTCAAAGCATAGTTATTTCTTTAAGATAGATTACTAGACATATATGCTACATAAAAGGATATTTATCTAACCTATCCCATCTTTTATCCCACTTTTAAGACTTCTGATACATATGAATCTACTGGTCAGGATGGCTGTAAGAATTACCAGTTCTACCAACTGCACCCACACTAAATTATTTTATAAGGTTAGTTTGACTTAAACCACTAATTTGTGTTTTAGCAACTGAAAAAGAAAAAGGGGGGGGCAGTGACTATATAAAATAATCCTTGTGCTTATGTGCTAAGGTATAAGTAAGTTAATTTACTCACAACAAGAGCAGTTCTCCAAAAGAAAATGGCAAAGGATACAATCCCAAAGAAAACAGTGAAAACTACAGGCTTCCATGGTAGTCCACAAAAATCAGGCCCAGGTTGAGTATCATCAGGCAATGTAGTAAACAGCTGAAACAGACAAATTAGAAGAAATGGAAAACCTTAAATTTATAACAAAACAGTCACAAAGAATCATGGTAATTCTAAATCAACCTCCTCATCAGAAATCCACCTCCTCAATATTTTCCAATAGCTTCTTCAAGAGAGAGGATACTGGCAGTCTCATATTTTTTGTTCGCTTGCAGTGTTTTCAAGTATAATGAATCTAAATATTTTTAAAAAAATATTTATTTATGTATCTTTAGTTTTAGGATGGACACATTGTTTAGTTTTTATATGGTGCTGAGGATCGAACCCAGTGCCTCATGTATGCTAGGCAAGCGCTCTACCACTGAACCACAACCCCAGCCCGAATCTAAATACTTTAAATTGAGCATACATTTCCAGTTTGTAACAGGCCCTATATCATCATATTGTCTAACACCTGGCTAGAATCCCTCTGGATCATTCTTTTCTCTTAGTTTAACCTGGTTTTTATAATTTAAAAAATTCATTTAAGACAAAAACTTAAATACATGAAAGAACTAATTAATTTTATGGCAACAAATAAAAACAATGATGATATATGTATAAGATTTTAAATCTTACTTCCATTCCACTCTTATATAAACACATAAGTAACATGTAATTTCAGACAACTCTTGAAAACTGGCTTAGATAAACTTCTCTGAATTTAATATCCTTCTATAAAATTCAAAGCCTAATTTTAAATGGTTGCTCAAAGGCAGTGCAGTAAACACCTGCCTACTCTTCCCTGTTTTCACCGCCCTCTACAGTAATACGAGATAACTGTCATTTGGGCCCAATTCCCCAGCAGTCTCCGTAGGGAAAAGACCTGTAGTAACGTTAGCTGTTTGGATTGTTGGCTGCATTTCGGAACATACCATGAGGTTGTCACCTCTATTCCATCAAAAAAAAAAGTGCAAGTGGGGAAAGCTCAAGTACACTCTCACCAGCCTCGCTTAAGAATACAGTCACGTCCTGCCTGCCTTGGGCCTGACACATTCCATTTCTCCGTCGCCACGACAGTCAGTGCACCCACTCCGCCAGTACTCAGCCACCCGCCTGCCAGAGCTGGGGTCCCTCCCTGGGAATGGGACCGTCACCTCCAGTAGCTTGGCTATGAGGGCTGCGTAGAGCACAGGGGTCCCAGGAGCTCCGGGTCCCCCGGGGAAGCAGTGACAGAAGGCACAGTGGCAGGTACTGAGTCCATGGTGTAGGGACAGGTGAGTGGAAGCGATGCTTCCCTGCAGAGCAGCACAGGACCCTCTCTTTCACCGTTTCCTACTTTGGAAGGACCCAGCGCAGGGGGGCAGGTACTGGGAGTGAACTTTGCCTTCCTCCACCTCAGGCGCTTTCCACCCAACACATGTAAAACGCGTCATCAGATGAAGCCCCTGGGCGGACTGCAGTGAGCAGAGGGAGGATGGTAAGGGGCGGGGCCGGGAGCGGAAAGAACCAACTGCGAGCCCGCGGGGGACAGTGCGAGGAGAGCCGAGCTGAAGAGTCCAAATGAAAGGATTCCAGAAGGAAAGAGGCTCACCTGTCCCCGGAACTGGGAAAGGACCAGCGATTTAGAAGGCCCTGGAGGAAGCCAGGGAACTAGCAGAAGGGGATTAAAGGCAGAAACTAGGAAAAAGGAGAAAGTCAGGCCTCCCAGCCCCTCCCAGAGCAAAACCCTTTTGTCAACGTGTTGAGACACCAGGTACCTGCCCCAAAAGTGCAGACAAAAGAGGAGAAGCTTCTCCTGCTCCCTTCTAAAGGACTACTGCTCAGACTGGGCTTTCCTTCCCTGCTCACTCCAGTCCTGTTACTTTCTCCAAATGTGGATGACACTCTTTTTAAAAAGCCTTACCCTAAGGAATCATGTCATTATCACCCCACGCCGGTGGCTTCATTTCTGGATGCCACATTTTAAGGTTGCATGACTCGTGGAAAAGAACAGAATCCTGAATAGCCCCTGAACAGCACGTGCTAAAAATTGAAGAAACTGGGGACGTTTAACTTGGGGAGGGAATGAACATATGTGGATCTTTAAAAATCTGTCGTCAAGTTGAATATACTCAATTCAAAAGAATAAGAATAAGCAGGAAAGCACTGAAAAAGAAGAGCAATGAAGGGAACAGGGAGGGCAGACTATATAATTCATTCATGTACCCTCGTCCAAGCCCCGGAATACATAGATTGGTAGGACAGAATAGAGAATCCAGAAACAGAACCAACTGGACATTTGGGGTACAATAAAAGTTAGTTTGGGGAAAATAGACTTTCTAATAAGTAGTGTTACCACATGGAAAATTATAAAATTGGATTTTTCTCTACTTATTCAAAAGATAAACTTCAAATGGATAAGAAACATGAATGTAAAAATAGAAAATAAACAAGTAATAGAAAATATTGGGTGAAATTTTCTATGTATTATAGGTGGGCAAAACCTGTCTCATTGAAAAAATCTTTCCTGGCTGTATCTAAACCTGCTACACACACACACACACACACACACACACACACACACACACGCAGTTTGACAATAACAACCTGAGAAAAAATATTTGCAACATATTATTGTCTAAAGAATCATGTTCCTGAAATATAAAGAACATTATAAATAAAATGGCCAGCAAACCTATACAAAAATGGGCTGAAGAAATAAACAGATCTCAGGAAAAGAGATCCAAATAGCTATAACATATGGAAACATGCTCTGCTTAGCTCATAATGAACAAAATACAAATTAAACCACACCAAGATACCATTTTTCACTTGCATTGGCAAGATCCAAACGTTTTACAACATACTCAGTAGGTGAGAGAATGTGGGGGAATACAAATTCTCAGACACTGCTGATAAGTATACAAAATGATTCAACCCTTATGAATGAGATTTTGCAACATCTCCCAAAACTGCTTATATATTTACCTATTAACTCAACAATCCCACTTTTTTTTTTTTAACTTTTTCAGTGCTGGGGAAGGGTATCTAGGGCAAGTGCTCTACTGCTGAGCTATAGTCTCCCATCCCTAACTTCTAAAGATACTGGGAATACAACAACAAATGTTTAAAACTTGTATTTACAAAACTATGTAATTCAAGCATTAATTATAATAATACAAGATGGTCACAAAAGGCTGAAACAACCGTCATCAATGAAAGTTGTTGAATAAACCAAAGAAGAAAGAAAATAATTTTAAATACTGCTAAGAGCTGGTTTCCAGAATACATTTTTTAAAAATGAAGTAGAGAAAAAATATTTATAGAATACTATTTGTGTCTTAGAAAGTGAAAAAAGATGAATATATTATTTCTTATAGCTTTGAGGTAAAATTGACATGCAATAAATTACATGTATTTAAAGTGTGCAATTTGATAAATTTTAACATGAAATTATGAAATCACCATTATACTCAAGATAATATACACATCCTTTACTTCCAAAAATATTCTCATTCTCTAGGTAATTCTGCCCTTTGTCACCCTTCCTTCTTGCCTCCCACTTTCCCATTCCTCCAGCAAAATGTCTATCTTAATAGATTGCTTTGTATTCCTCAAGTTTTATGTGTATGGGATAATATATTGTATTTTCTATGGCTTCTCTTATTCAGCATAATTTGAGATTCATCTACATCAGTTTATCTATCATCTATTTTTATTGCTGAGTAGCATTTCATTATATGTAAGTACCGCAATTTGTCTATCACCTATTGATAGACATTTGGATTTTTTTTTCCAGTTTGGGGCTTTTACAAATAAAATAGACAAGAACACTGATATAAAATTCCTCCTATTGCTATATAACTTATCTTTTCTTTGGAAAAGAATGGTTGGATATGACTGGTGTATGTTTACCTTTTTAAGAAGGTGATTCTACCACTTTATATCCCCACCAGCTGTGTACCCATCCAGTTCCTTCATCTCTTCTCCAACCACTCAGCACAATTGTCTTTAATATTAGATATTTAATAAGTGTGTAGTGGTAACTCTTATGCTTCAAAATTTCATTTCCCTGATAATTATGTCAAGCATTTTTAATGTATTTACTATCTGTTTATCTTCTTTGATGAAGTGTTATTTTACAGGAATATATTTTTTCTAATGAGTTCTAAGAGTTCTTCATATATTCTTTTTTTAAATTTTTTTTTATTTTTTAGATATTGGTGGACACAACATCTTTGTTTGTATGTAGTGCTGAGGATCGAACCCGGGCCACACGCATTCCAGGCTAGCGCCTACCGCTTGAGCCACATCCCCAGCCCTCTTCATATATTCTTGATGCAAGCTTGATAAATGCTTTACATTAATTTTCTCCCAGCTTGTGTTTTGTCTATTTCATTCACTTCAAAGTGTATTTTGAATTACAGAGGTTTTAGTTTGATGAATCCCACATTATCAAATCCTCTTTAATGCTTTTGTTGTCAAATTTAAGAAATCTTTGCCGAACCTAAGTTCAAAAAATTTTTTTTCTCTTATTTTTTTCCTAGAGGTTTTGTAGTTTTGAGTTTAATATTTAATTCTGTGAGTTAATTCAGGTGTCTAATGCAAGGAATGGATCAATATTTTCCATATAAATATGCAGTAATTTCAGTACCATTTGCTGAAAAAACTTTCCATTCTCTACTTGTCTTTCCATCTTTGTCAATGACTGTTGCCATATATATTGTGTATCTATCTCTGAATTCTTGGCTCTATTCCAATGTTTTGTCTGCAATCCTGATTACTGTAGCTTTAGAATATTTTTTCTTTTTTTCCTCTTCGTATGGTACTAGGGATTGAACACAGGACCTTGCATATGCTAGGCAAGTGTTCTACCACTGAGCTACATCCCCAGGCCTAGATTAAGTCTTGAAGCCACGTATTCTAGGTCTGTTACAATCAGCTTGTCATTTTCTACAAAACTCTGCAGGGATTTTGATTGGAATAATGTTGACTCTGTGATTAAACTGGGATGAATGGACACCTTAGTCTTCTGACTCATAAATTAGGTATATTTCTCCATTTAGGTTCTCTTTAATTTCTATCAGCAATATTTTATAGTTTTTAATATATACATTTTAGTTTTTGCCACGTTTATGTTTAAATACTTCATATTTTTATTCTATTGTACATGGAAATCTTTAAAATTTCAATTTCTAATTATTCATTGTTAATGTATAGAAAATATAATTGCTTTTAGATGTAAATTTTATCTGTCAACCTTACAATAGCTTTTTTCTAGATCATACCAGATTGTATCTATATATATTCATGTTATCTGAAAATAAAGAGAATTTTATTTCTTCCTTTCAAATCTGAGTGCATTTTATTTCTTTTTCTTGCCTTAGTACACTAGCTATTTCCTTACTGTACCCCAGTACAATGCTGAATAGATGTAATGAGAGTGGACATCTCTGTTTGGTTTCTGATCTTGGGGAAAAGTATTCAATTATCAACCATTAAGTATGAGGTTAGCTGCATTTTTTCAGAGGATGTTTTAAGCTCTCTTCTATTCCTAGTTTGTTGTTGTTTTTCTACATCAATAATCAATGCTGAGGGGCTGGGGTTGATACTCAGTGGTAGAGCACTTGCCTATCATGTGTGAGGCAATGGGTTCGATTCTCAGCACCGCATATAAATAAGTGAATAAAATAAAAATCAACATCTAAAAAAATTTTTTAAATAATAATCAGGGCTGATTTTTTATTTAACATGTCGATGGGATTTATTGTCACCTACTTGTACATGCACACAAAATAACAATATAATTTGGCCAATATTACTCCCCAACATTTCCCCCCTCTGCTATATTTTTTAAATGCTTGTTTTGTATCTCTTGAGCTAAACACAAAGATTGTGCTTTTAGGTACATCAATGTGGTAAATTTCATTGATTTGCAAATGTTAAATAAATTTTGGATTCTTGACATAAATCCCCATCATCAGTCTAGTTGTTGTCTATGATGTATTTTCCTTTTACATATTGTATTTGACTTAAATTTTGGTTTAGAATTTCTGTACAGATTCATTGGAGATCCCATGAGAGGTATGTGGTTTTCTTTTCTTGTTATATCTTTATCTTGGTTTGGTGTAGTGATAACACTGGCTTCATAGGAGAAATATTTTCTTGCTTTAATATTCTATAAGGGTTTAGTATTACTAATACTATTAGGAATTAGTACCATTTCTTCCTTACAGGTTTAATTGGATCACCAATAAAGCTATCTTGGTCTTATATTTTTTTCTTTGTAGAAAGGTTTTTACCTATACCTTCAATTTCTTTAATAGTAAACAAGGTTTATGAAGTTGTCTGTTTTTCTTGAGTGAACTTTTGCAATTTGTGGCTTAAATGGAATTTCTTCATTTCAACTAAATTGTCAAGTTAATTAACGTAAACTGTTCATAATATCCCCATTATCAGTCTAGTATCTGTGAAATCTGTAGTTATATCCCTTCTCTGATTGCGGATTTTGGTAATCTGTGTCTCCTCTTATATCTCCCTCACTAGATGTTGATCAATTTTATTCATCTTAAAGAACTAGCTTTGGGTTTCATTGATTTTCTCTTATTTTCCTTTTTAAAAATTTCACTGACTTATGGTCTTTATTATATCTTTTTTTCTTGCTTACTTGGAGATTAACTTATTTTTCCTTTTCTAGTTTCTCATAGTAGGAACTAAAGTCAATGACTGGAGATTTCTTTTTTAATAAAGCTATCTGGGCCTGGTAGTGCTATAAATTTTCCAATAACGCTTTAGTGACATTGCACAAATGGATATGTTGTTTTCAGTTTTATTCAACTCAAAATCTGAATTTCTTCTCTGATTTATTTGACTCAAAAATTATTTAGCAGTGGGGGCTAAGGTTGTAGTTCAGTGGTAAAGTGCTTGCCTCACATGTGTGAGGCACTGGGTTCGATCCCCAGTACCACATAAAAATAAATGTACTGTGTGTTCATTTATAATATATATAAACTTAAGTGCAGCCTTGCACTTAAGTTTTCAAATATTTGGGAATTTTCCAGATTTTTCCATTATTGATTTCTCATTTTATTGTGTTCAGAGAACAAGCTTTGACTGACTTTGAATAGTTTTATATTTACTGATAATTTTTTTAAGATCCAGAATATAGTTTATCTTGGTAAATGTTCCACGTGCACTAAGGTCTTTGGGAGTTTTCTATAAATGTCAATTAATTTCAAATGGATGGATTGATTATGTCATTCACACTTTCTACAGCCTTACTTTTATTTTTGTTTTCTGCCAGTTGCTGAGGAGAGGATATTGAAATCTCTAAATGTAATCCTATATTCATCATTTTCCTCATAATTCTATCAATTTTTATACTTCAGGTATTTTGAAGGTCTAATATTAAAAGTACAAGCATTTAGGTTTATTATATAATCTTGACTGATTCCTTTATCATTAGGAAATAACTTTCTTTAGTCTTGATGATGTATTTTGCCCCACAACCTCTTTTGGTTTAATGTGGCTACTCCAGATTTCCTTTGACTAGTGTTTAACATGAGATACCTTTTTCAATCATTTTAATTTTGACTTCTTTGTGTCTTTCTATTTACAGTGTTATTCCCTTAGACGTCTATTTGGGTCTTGCTTCTTTAGGCAATATGACAATCTCTGTTTTTAACTGATGTATTTAAATACTTTCCACTTAATATGATTACTGCTGTACATAGGTGTAAGCTTAATATAATCTTCTATTTGTTCCTTCTGTTCTTTGTTCTTTTTCTTTTCTTTCTGTCTTCTTTTGCAGAAATACCACTATCGGTATTTTGAGTGATTCCTCTATTGGCTTATTAAGCTATAACTCTGTTTTCTAATCTTAGTGCTTCAGGGTTTAGAATATACATCTTTAATTTGTCACAATCTACCTTCAGATGATACTATATTACTTCACATATTCAATAATAACATTACAATAGTTACTACCCTTCTGAGATTTATACTGTTGTCATGTATTTTACTTTACATGTTTTCTAAGTCCCATACTACACTGATATTTGTCTTTGAACAGTCAATGACTTTTTAAAATGTTCAAATAAGAAAAATTATTTTAAACATTTATGCACACAGTAACCATTTTCTTTATTCCTTTATTCCATTATTTCCATCTGCTGTCTTGGTGCAAGTGTAGGGTGAATTCTTTCAGCTTGTATGTCAGTACAAGTCTTCATTTTAGAAAGATATTTCACTGGGCATGATATTATCGGTGAACATTATTGCTCTTCAAATATATTAAAGGTATCACTCCACTATATTCTCTTATGCCTAATTTCTGACAAGAAATATGATGTCATCCTTAGTTCTTCTCTACATAAATGTCTTCTTTAACTGCTAAGATTGCTCTTTATCACTGGCTTTGAGCAATTTATTTATGATATAATATACCTTGATATAGCTTTACATGCTTTTTGTACTCTAGTTCCATTTAATATCTTGGATCTGCAGATGTACAGTTTTCACAAATTTTTGAAAATTTTTGGCCATCATTTCTTAAAATATTTTTCTGAATATCTCTTATCGCTCAACTTGAAACTGCCCCACAGCTCACTGATGCTCTGGTTCACTTTTCTTTAACAGAAGAAATTTTCCCTGTGTTTCATTTGGGGTACTTCTCTTGCTATGTCTTCAAGTTCACTAACAATTTCATCGCAATGCTTATTCTGGCATTAATCCCATCCACTGTATTTATCATATATTTTCAACTCTAGAAGTCTGATTTTCTTAAAATATATCTTCTATATCTCTTTTTACCTTTTTAACACACGAAATATAATAGTAATAACTTTTTTAAAAAATGTCATTACCTCATTCTAACATCTCAGTTGGCTTTGATTGGATGATTCTTCTCATCATTGTGGATTGTATTTTTCTTGCTTCTTTGCATGCCTGGTAAGCTTTGATTCGATGCCATACATTACAAATTACTGTTCTTAATATTTTGTATACAGTTAAATTACTGGAAACAATTTGAGTCTCTTGGGTCTGAATATTTGTTAGGTATGACATAAATTGTAATAGTCAGTCTGAGGTAACACCCTTCTGATTATTCTACCCAACTTCCTTAGATAGTTTTTTCCAGGTGCTATTCTGGTCCCTGTGTTAGGACCTATTCCTTCTAATCACTTAAGATTGTTTCTCTGACTTGCTAAGCAGTTTCATCACACTTATGTGCTGATCAATACCCTGCTGAACACTCAGAGAGCCTTTCACAAATTTCCAGAATTGTTTCTCAATGTAGCAACCTTCTTTTGTTACTGCACCCTGTGAATTCCAGTCACTTTGGTTTTCCTGGAATCTCAGCACCATCTCTCAATTCATGGTATCCTCTGGTTCTGCCTGATTTCCCCTTCTTTGTCATGGCTTGGGAATCTCTTAACATAGTAAAAGCTGGGACAACTATAGAGCTCATAGCATTTGTTCCTTATGTTTCCAGAATCATTCTTTGTTGCTTGATCTTCAATGTTGCTTTATCTTCAAATTTTATATGTTTGTGGGTTTTTTTCATATTTATTTTAGTTGTTTCAGTTGGGAAGGTGAAGCCAGTACCTATATAAAGCTACCATAGCTAGATGTAAAAATCATTTGCTTTTCTTTTTCTTTTTATGGTGCTGGGGATTGAAGACATGGCCTCTTATATGGTAGGCAAGTGCTCTACCACTGAGCTACATATCCCTTTTCTCATTTGCTTATTTTTTAATAGCAGAATACATAATGAAATAAATTTTTAAAGTTAACTATAAAAGAGAGTAACATCAGGATAGACATAACTGGGACAAAAGCTAGAGTTCTTTCAAAATCAGGCAGGAGAATCACAAGTTCAAAGTTAGCCTCAGCAACTTAGCAAGTCCCTATGCAACTTAGTGAGAACTATCTCTAAATAAAAAATAAAGAGGCAAGGTATGTGGCTCAGTGGATAGGAGCCCTGGGTTCAATCACCAGTACCAAAAAACAGAAACAACTTATTTTTACAAATTAACTTTGGCTCTTCTAAATATTTAAATAATTGTAAAATAAATTAAAAAATCTTAGAAAGTAATACCTAAATATTGAAAGCAAAAATGAAACAACCTGTGATATCAAGTTGGTGACAAACCACAGATATGAGTTATTTCAAACACACCTTAGTGGTATATAGCTTAAAGACAAGAGAATTTCATTTCATTTCAGGAATACATTCCTGAAAGTATTTTAAATAACATAAATATAGTCATATGTTGCTTAATGATGGGAATAAATTCTGAGAAACACATCTTAGGCAATTTCAGTGTGCAAACATCATTGAGTATACTTCTACAAACCTAGAAAATATAGCCATTTCCACACGTAGGTATTCATATATGGTATATCATTGCTTTGGGGATAAAAACCTATAAGATATAATTATACTGAATATTGTAGACAATTGTAACATTGTAAATGTTTATATATCTAAACATATCAAAACACAGAAAAGATATTAAAAATACTAGGTGACAAGAATTTTTTAGCTCCACTATTATGCACTAATGACCAAAATGTCATTAAGTGGCACAAGACTGTAAACAATTATATTGATGTCATTGAAAACTGGAACTCCAACATCAGAGAAAGAAAACACAAATCTAAGATAGATGAAGTGAAATAAAATCTCTGGCATCCTGAATTTTCATGGAATTATCTAAATGACATGATGAAAAACCCCCACATATTTCTGAGCTTTGTTCACTAAAAAGGCCTACAAATGACAGTCAATTTGAGCAATAAGCAATCCTAGTACTTGGAATGTAGCCTCTAAATATCATTTCCTATTGAAAGGAACCAAAGTTCTTTTAGAGAAATAGATCCTTCAAGGTCTGGACAGGAAATGTTTAAGATGAACTTGGAACATCTCATACTTCAAAAGCAAGGGAAATAGGTAACAATGACCACTAGGTGGTGGCAAAGGGTCCCAGGAGCCAAGATAAAGAGGCTTCTACAAGGCAAAGGGGGGAGAAATTGAGCATCAGGTAAGAACAATTACTATTCCTAATTGGATTAAACACACCAAATATTTTTAAATGAATGACATCATATTGACAAATAAAAGTTAAAAAGATTTCAAGCCCCTTTGCGTATCATTTGATAATGCTAGAAGAATACCTTACTATTCTGAATTGAACCTAAACCTGACTACCAATTTCCAAGAAATATAAAGCAACAGAGAGAGGCTGAGGTTGTTAGCTCAGCACTTGCCTAGAATGCATGGAGCCCGAGGTTCAATCCCCAGCACCACCAAAAAAAAAAAAAAAAAGGCAATAGAGAAAACAGGTTAAATTGTTGTACCAGGGGGATGTCATTTATTCACCAAAACTACAATATATCCTAGAAGTCCCACAAACATATTTTTTTCAATTATTGCAAAAAGTTACATATATATATTGGTACCAGGGATTGAACTCAGGAGCACTTGATCACTGAGCCACATCCCCAGTCTCAGCCCCATTTTGTATTTTATTTAGAGACAGGGTCTCACTGAGTTACTTAGCACCTCACTTTTGGCTTTGAACTCGTGATCCTCCTGTCTCAGCCTCCCGAGCCACTAAGATTAAGGCATGTGCCACCATGCCCAGTCAAAATATATTTTTAAAGAGCTATTTTTCAGATAGAAAGCCACAAGGGACATGCAACTGTCACCCCTAAGAGCAGGAGAACAAATAGGCGAGCATTCTACCTGGAGGCACCCTCTAGACCTCAGTTTGGGAAGGGGAACCCAAATGGGGGATAACAGTCTCACTGAGGAGAGAGAGACCAGAGTTCCAGGAGATTAAGCAGCCAAAAATATGTAGAGAAAACTACCAGAAAGATGGAAGCCACAAGAAAAAGAGTTCCAGAAATCTGCATGGAGGCGGTCTTCAGTTTGGGGCTACATTCTAAGCAGTACCTGTGAGGGCCAAGAACAACTATAAGCTAACCAATCCCACAGTTGGCACTGAGCTGGGAGAAGTCTGGATTCCAGCTAGCCAGAGAGAGTTGACATACAAAAACAGTAAGGTCAACAAGCTCATGAAGAAGTATTTGATCCAGGCATCATGGCACATGTCTGTAATCCCAGCAACTCAGAAGGTTGAGGCAGGAGGATCCCAAGTTTGATGCTGGCAACTTATCAAGGGCCTAAGCAAGTTAGTGAGACCCTATCTCAAAAGAAAAAAAAAAGTTCACTCAATATCATTAATTATCAGGAAATAAACTCACAAAGACATACCCACTAGAATGGCCCAAGTGCTAGTGAAGATGAAGTCAAGTGGAAGTCTCCTAAATTGCTGGTGGAAGTATAAAATGATTGTGGTTTTTTAAGCATGGCTTGACAGTATCACATAAAATAAAAACATATATTAAATGTAGGAGGCAATTGCACTCCTAGATATGAGTCCACTTATAGTGGTATATATATATGAAACAGTACTGTAGGAAAAATGAATCTATAGTTTAAAAAAAAAGTTATCAGTGGTTGCCTGGAACAGGTGGTAAAGGCTCTCACTGGGAAGGATCCCAAGGAAACCCCTTTTCTAGTGAAAAAACTGTTCTATATCTTGATTATGGTAGTTTTTACATTGGTATCTACATTTGTTATATGTGCTTGCTTTGGCAGCACATTTACTAAAATTGGAAGAATACAGAAAAAATTAGCATGGTCCCTGAGCAAGGATGACACCCACATTTGTGAAGCATTCCATAGTTTTGTGGAACCAACCCTTCAGCAGATGAATGGATAAAGAAACTGTGGTACATATATGAAATGGAATATTACTTATAGAGAAAAAATTATTAAAAGAGAAAAAAATTATGGCATCTGCGGGTGAATGGGAATATCAGGTTAAGGGAAGTAAGCCAATCCCCAAAACCAAAAGCTCTATGTTCTCTCTGAAAGTGGATGCTGACCCATAATGGGGGTGAGGTGGGTGGTAAGGGGCATGGAAAGAATGGAGGAACTTTGGGCAAAGGGGAGGTAGGACAGGTGAGGGAGCATAGGGATAGGAAATGTGGTGGAATGAGATGAACCTCATTACCCGAGGTACATGTAGGACTACACATGTGTTGTGTACAACTAGGAAAAGTTTTGTTCCATTTATATACAATGAATTGAAATGCATTCTGCTATCATGTATAACCAATTAGAACAAATTAAAAAAAAACTCACTGATATTGGCTATCAAGGAATTACTGTTAAGTTGGGTGATGGCCCGTGGGTTCATTATACTATTCTCTATGCTTTTCTTTAAAGCTTTTCTAATTAAATTTATTTTTTAACTAGTACATAGAAACAAACATTATAATTATTGAAGTAGGTAACATGACATTTTGATGCATGTATACACTATGTAACGTTTAAATCAGTTAAATATATCTACCTCCTCAAACATCATTTCTCTATGGTAAAACTTTCACAATCTTTTCTTCTAGTATTCTGAAATGTACAGTATGTTATGGTTACCTATAGTCCTCTACTATTCTCTCTGCTTTTATTTGAAAGTTTCCATGATAAAAATACTAAAAATAATTTTTAAATTAAGATATAACTTCAGATATTTAAAGGATTTCTATGTAGAAAATAATTCAGTTTTATTGAGGAAATCATGTGGAGGAAAATTTGGAGTCAATACAAGGATGAACTAGACAACAGAAGAACATATAGCCTTGTAAGAGAGTGACTCATGCTAGGAAATACTGGTGTACAGGCCTCATAACTACTCGTCAGGGCCACAGTAAAGAAAATAAGAGCAATGAGTGAGAAACTAGACTAACAGCCTTCCAAGGTTTCTTCTAACACTAAGATTCTACTAAGATTCCATTGATCAATGAATCTGATTGGTGCACATCTCCCAAACACATCAGAGCCTATTACTCTCCAGTCCTATCAGATATCATACTACTTGTTTAAGATTTTACATTGACTTGTTCATAATTTTTGCATATATTTGTTAAGTCCTTTTCTTAAGGCTTTCAAAAATCACAATCATGCCTTACACCTGTTAGACTCTTTTAGTCCTCGCACAATGTCCTGTACATACTGGGCCATCAAAATGCCTTTTTGAAATCTTTCAAATCAGTCTCATAACATTGTGCCTCTTCTTTGCCACTCATGTCTATGTCTTACCTATCACCGTACAATCACTGACCACACCTGCACCACATTCGTGTCCCCCGACCTAGACCTAGAGGAGGGCTCTGTGCATACCTAAAAATATGAATAAAGAAATCCTTCCCTTATCATGAGGCTGTTAACTTTCCAAGTGATGCTGATTCATTCTGATAATCAAATTATGACTGTGGAAGACTGCTTTAATCACTGGAAATATCATTATTCTAACTGCCTGGCTTGTACATACCCCTTACCCAGGTGGCTGCCACCATCATGAACAAACATGGAACCAACTGAAAAATGATTTGTTTCTCCCCACCACATCTTTTCCACCCTGGTGGTCTTTCCTCCCCAGGTATTCATTGTCTTTATACCACCTTCTGACTGCCTACATGAGAATTAGGGGGTGCGTGGGGGTAAAACCCTTCAAAATGCCAGACACCTCACCAGACATTTTACCTTGTCAAATCATTTAATTCTTATGATTGGAGTAAGCATTATTTACATTTTTCAGATGAGGAAAACTTTTTTCAAAAGTTTAGTTATTTGCCCAAACTTCTAAATGATAACCTTGGGATTTGAAACCAGATCTACCTGGCTTCAAAATCTATACATTTTACAAGGAAAACAACAACATCATCTTTCTTACACAAGCCTTGAAATAACACAACCTACAGGAAACAACTTCAGTTGAGGAGGATTACTGTCACAATGGCCCTAGGACCATCTTATCCTCCAACCTCTAAAAGCTTTCTCATTCCTATAATTAAACTCTAAAAGTCCAATATCAACAAATACCAATGGGGGGGAGGTAAGTCCTAAAATGCTTAGATAAGCTTCTAGACAGATTAAATGTCTTGTTTGGATCATGATTTTCTTTAGAAAGATCAGCCTTTAGTGACTCTTTCTAAGAAACAGATCTAACCTAATTCCTTTCATTCTTAAAACTTTCTAAGGATCCCCACTATTAATGGTCTAATGCTACTTTGGCTCATGACTTCATTTAAGATTTGCTGGCCTCTCCAACAGGCCCATCCCCATCCAACTTCACACTTTACAACACCAACTATTCACATTCTCCTGCCCTCCCCAAATATCCTTTCTTCATGTTTCCATTTCTCTGAACACATTTCTTCTGACTGCCAGCTTCCCCCACCACCCCAGCCTGTCTAATCAACAACAAACCACATGTCAGACTCCTGTTTGCCCTTTGCCTGTGCTTCAAACACATCTCAACCACTTTCTGACCTTATTGATCACCCTTCCAACCATAATAAATGCATTTATGGACAATAATGTTCTACCATCGAATAAATACCTCTCTTTCTGCCATTATCTTACTATGTTTCAAGTGAATGCTATTATCTCCCTGCCAGAATGAAAGGTTCTGAGGGGAAGAACCAAGTTTTTACAGGTGTGCAAATGTCCAGCCTTGGTAGACAGCAAATCTTCCTCATGTGCTAAACCAAGTAGCCATTAAAGCCACACCCCTATGGCTTTTGTTTCAGGAGCTACCTACTCAAAGGATCAGGAGTCATTTTCATAAAGACATTTTAATTTCTTCACTTCATGACCAGAAGCCACTTAAAAACTAATAAATAATCAACATTCTAATTGAAGAAACTATGTCAAACTTACCATCTTAGACAAATAAAGCAAGAATGAATGTAACAAGAAAAGTATGGTGGTGGCATCTTCTGGCTCTTCCACCTTTATCTCTAGTTGGTTTTCTGGATCAGCAGCATCAACAGGAGTACCTTCTGTTATAAGTAGCTCTAAAATTGAAAGGGGAAATGGCTATTTTATTTTATGCTATAGAATAAGAATTGCCTCTCTTCAGTTTCAATATTCATCGAGTGTTTCACTAAATATATGAGTCACAGTGCCTGGAATATGTGGCTCTCCTAAAGACAATTAACACAGAGAAGAAAACTTCAAAATCCTAATTAGAGCTATTAGACCCTTCAGTTATAAAATGAACAATCTCCAGTCTACTCTCCACTACCTCCATGGCCATACAACTGCTACCAGAACAATATTTACTCAAGGGAAAATTTTAAAACCAGAGATATATAGACAGGGTCACATTCAACAAACATGGATTTAGTGCTGGTGAAATCTTGTGTTTAAAATTTTAGGAAAGCTGAAAGAGAGGGAGTCTTGGTTTGCAGATTTACAGGTGGAATGAGCCAAGGCTTAACACAGTATCTGGCACCTGGCAGAGATACTCAACAATTATTTATTGAATGGACAGATGACAGCTATTTAAAAAGAACACAGTAATATCAAGAGAGACTAAAGGGAATTGGATACAGACCTGCATTGAGGCTCTGTGAATGAGGTAGAATTCCAGTAAGAACTGAGAGCTTGTAGGGGTGGAATTTCAGTATGAGTTACATGAGCCTGGGGTACGTTTGATTAAACAGCAGGAGTCCAACATGCAGTTATTAAGAAGTTGGACCAGTTGCTTCTAAGGTCTTTCTCAACCCTGAGATTCCCATTCACTACTATTTTTTTAAGCTTTTGCCTATTTTTTTTTTTTTTTAGTTTTTGATGGACCTTTATTTTATTTATTTGTATGCAGTGCTGAGAATCAAACCCAGTGCCTCACATGTTAGACAAGCGCTCTACCACTGAGCTACAACCCCAGGCCCTCCATTCACTATTGGTCTATGAATTTGACTGCTGGTGAAGTCTGCACCATTGGCTCAGCATCTCAGCAACCTGAGCGGGCTGGCTAGGGCGCCGGCAGAGCTGGAGGGGACACACGCAGGGTCCTGAGGCTCTGTCACTCCTGGGCCCCGCCCGTCATCCTACGACCCCCTAGCCCAGCCCAAGGGGCAGGGGACCGGGGGATCGGAGCCCCATGCGGCCCCAAAGAGCCACCACGGAGACCCTGGGCTGCCCGCCCACCTGTGCACTCACTGCTGCATTCGTCGTCTGCACAGAGTTTGTGCTTCCACAAGGGCCAGCCGGTGCTCGGGTCCAGTTGGCCCGGCACTTGCCAGGTCAGCCACAGCACGAACAGCCAGAAGAGCAGCACCGGCGCCGCAGCCATGTCGTGGTCACCTTGGGGAGTCGGTGACGGGGTGGAGTAGGCTGTGGCGGGCGTCAGGGGGCGGAGGCAGGGCTCAGGGGGGCGGGTGGGTAGCGAAGCACAGAGGGGTGGTGCCCGGGAAGGCTTAAGCCTTTCCCGGGTGACACCTCAGCAGGGATATCTGGGGGTCCATCCACAGACTCTACTGGAGAACGCACGGAGCTGGAGCTCCGTCCTTCTCTAGTCAAGACCTTCTCCTGGACTGAAGACCTTCTCCTCTAGTCGCTGCCTTGGCAACTAGGACTCTCCTTCTCGTCCAATCACCTGCCTTTGCTTCTGTGCCCTCACAAGCGACCCTCCACAAGATTCTAGTCATCACCCACCCATCCCCCCCCCACTCCGCGAACGGGTCCTTTCTGGCTTTCCTTAATGTCTCATTTCTGGTCCATCCTAAACTAGCCCACTCCACTTCACCATCACTCCCATCCCCCATTTCTGGTCTGGTACCTCCTTTTGTGAACTACCAAATCCCACCCATGACTTGTCACAGCTAGTCTAGGGTTCCAGGCTCCCTCCCCTTCAAACTCCTTGAGGTTCCTTGAAGCCCCACCCCAAGATCCCTCTGATTAGGAAAGGGGAAGGTGAATGGAACTGTGAGTGAGGGTGTAAACTGGAGACAGTGGCCTGCTTTTTTTTTAAGGCGGGGACAGGTGGGGGCAGAGAGATGGACATTAGTCTTCGGGCTAAGATCTTGAGATTCTTATCTTTATCCGTAAGGGAAGAAATTATTTAATTCAAAAGCATATTTTTAATTCTCATTTTGTGCTACCATTCATGCCAGACACTGGACAAAGCCCTAGCATGGTGTGGGAGTGGATGAAAATCAAAAGACAAGATATCCGGTCCTGGTCGGAAAAAGTCCACAACTTAGTGGAAACCAACTGACAAAACCGATTGTCAGAGAAGAAAGCCAGTAGCTAACTTTTCTTGAATGCTTTATGTCCAGTTTTATTCTGAAGGAAATTTAATTTTATTTTTTCTGACCTCTAAGAGGAATCTTACATTTTTCTACTTCCCTTTCCAAGACTATTCCCTCTTTTACACTGTATAATCTTGAATTTAAATCTGAATTAGTTGCATTGATTTTCCCTTTTGTTAATAGTCAAATTATGATACAATTTGAATTATTGAAATGCATATGGAGGGGTTTCTTTTTTATTTTTAATGAAAACTCACATTTTTTAAAATTAGCACCTAGGGGACTATAGGTAGAGACTTAATATGTAGAGTCATCAGCATGATAATTGTAATTAAATAAACACAAATCAGTTCATGATAGATGATTTCACTTACTATTATAATCAGCTTTCTCCTCTATAAAACAGCACAATTAGTCCTAAATTGACATTCACTAATTGTATATTAGAGTTTCAAGGAAAACAATGAAGAGTTAGTGACTATCATAATGATTGAGATGTGTTTTGACATCAGTAATTATTATTATTTTTAAGATGGGGGTCTTGCTATGTTGCCTAACCTGATCTCCAACTCTTGGACTCAAGCAATCCTCCTGGCTTGGCCTTCTGAGTAGTTAGGACTACAAGTCACCAAACCAGCCCAGTAATTATTGTTTAGTAGATCTCTTTTGGGAAACTAAAATCACTACTAATATGATTGTATATGTTTGAAATTGGTTTTATGAGCAACATACAGATTTGATGCAATTCCCATCAAAATACCCACGAATTGGTGTGAATATACTTAGTATACAACGAGAGATATGAAAAATTGTGCTCTATATATGTAATATGAATTGTAAAGCATTCTGTTGTCATATATAAATTTAAAATAATAATAATAATAAATGTCATTTTTCCAGAACTAGAACAAACAGTCCTGAAATCCATTTGGAAGAATAAAATATTCAGAATAGCCAAAACAATTCTAAGTCAATAAAGCAAGCTGGAGGCATCATCACAATACCTGACTTCAAATTATACTACAAAGCTATTGAAATAACCACTGCATGGCTCTGTCATAAAACCAGATACATAGACCAATGGGAAAGAAGAGAAGACACAGAAAAAGATCCAACACAGTTAACAGTCATCTGATTCTTGACAAAGATGCCAAAAACATATTGGGAGAAAAGACAGGCTTTAAACAAGTGGTGCCAGGAAAATTGATTATCCATATGTAGACAAATAAGATTAGACCCTGTACAAACTTGAAAGAGATCAAAAGCCCAGGAATTAGACCAGAAACTATGCAAATCCTTGGAAGAAAATATACATATGAGACTCCAGCATACAGGTACAGGCAATGACTTTCTTATTAGAACTCCTAAAGCTCAGAAAATAATGACAAAAGTTAATAAACAGAATGGCATAAAATAAAAAAGCTTCTGTACAGCAAAGGAAACAATTAGTAACATGAAGAAAGAACCTAAGGAATGGGAGAAAATATATTTGCTAACTACTCTTTTTTTTTAAGAGAATGAGAGAGAATTTTTTAATATTTATTTTTTAGTTTTTGGCGGACACAACATCTTTGTTTGTATGTGGTGCTGAGGATCGAACCTGGACTGCATGCATGCCAGGCGAGCGTGCTACCGCTTGAGCCACATCCCCAGCCCTGCTAACTACTCTTTGACACAGGATTAATGTCCAAACTATATAAGAAACTTTAAAAAACTTAACACCAAAACCTCAAATAACCTAGCTTAATTGGGCAAATGAATTAAACAGATACTTCTCAAAAGAAGAAATAAAAATGGACAACAAATCTATGAAAATGTTCAACATCATTAGCAATTAGGGAAATGCAAATCAAAACTACAATGAGCTTTCATCTCACTCTAGTCAGAATACCAGCCATCAAGAATATGAACGATATGGGCCTGGGGTTGTGGCTCAACAGCACATTGCTTGTCTAGCACGTGCGAGGCGCTGGGTTCGATCCTCAGCACCACATTAAAAATAAATAAATAAAAATAAAGGTATTGTGTCCAACTACTTAAAAAAAAAAGAATATGAACAATAATAAATGCTAGAGAGAATGTGGAGAAGAAGGGAGACTTTTTTTCTCTGTTGATAGGATTGTAAATGAATATAACCACTATTGAAATCAGTATGGAGGTTCCTTAAAAGACTAGGCAGGAAACCACCATATAACCCAGCTATACAACTACTCAATGTTTATCCTAAAGAATTAAAGTCATAATACTAGAGTAGTACATGCATACCCATGTTTATAGCAGCACAATTCACAGTTGCCAAACTATGGAACCAAACTAGGTGCTTATCAAGGATAAATAAATAAAGAAAATGTGGTATATACACACAATGGAGCTTTATTCAGCCATAAAGGTGAATTATGTCATTTGCTGGAAAACGGATGAAACTTGAGAACATTCTGTTACACAAAATAAGCTAAACTCATAAGATCAAGGGAGCCTATGTTTTCTCTCGGATGTGGAAGCAAGAGAGGAAAAAGGAAAAAAAAAGTGAAAATCAAATGGAGATCAGTAGAGTGTAGGAAAGGGACCAGGAGAGGGAGGAGTGAAGGGAAAATACTGGGGAATGATATTGGCCAAACTGTAGTGTTATATTATGCATGTGGAAATATGTAACGACAAATACTGCCATGATTTACGACTATAATGTATCAACAAAAAAAATGGAAAAAATAAAAGAAAGCAAACAAAAGAACAAAATTGCTTTCATGTATATATGTATGTATGTATGTATGTATGTATACAGCCTAGCCAAACATCTATTGTGAGCATAACATTAATACTCTGGAACAGTGATGAGCAAATCATAGCTGTAAGCCTGACACTGTTTTTTTAAATTGTTCTCTTTATTCCTTTTTTCTCTTTCTTTCTTTCTTTCTTTCATTCATTCCTCTCTCTCTCTCTCCCTTCCCTCCTTCCTTCCCTCCCTCCCTCCCCCCCCCTCTCTCCTCTCTCTCTCTCTTTCTTTCTTATTTCCCAGGCTGGCCTGAACTCCTAGGCTCAAGTAATCTTCCTGCCTCAGCTTTCTGAGTAGTTGTGACTGTTGGAGCACACCACGGTGTCCAACAATGACACTTGCTTTTGTAAACAAAGTTTTATTAGAACACAGAAGCTTATATTATTTACCCATAGTCTAGGCTGTTTTTGTGCTACACTGGCATTTGAGTGGCAATTAAGACTTGCCTACAAAGTCTAATATGTTTATTATCAGTCTCTTTTCAGGAAAAGTTTGTTGATCCCTGATTAGATTATAGACTAAAGTCAGCAGAATGAATACATAAACATTTCTTTTCTTACGACTAAAATTGGCTGTATGAAATGAGATAAATGATCTATTAATTGCCAAGATATATGTCTCTTCCCTATAGAAAGTGTGTATTCAGGACTAGAAATCTTGGCACTGTGTCATGTCAAATGTAGGAAAAAACCTGGCAGTTCATTTTGATGAGACTTAAGAAATTTCTTTTCCAGGGCATTTTGAGGTGTATCTATACTTTGTAGATAATACAGGGAAGAACATTTTAACCTGCAAATAGATTATGTTCGTTATTAGTTTGTAATCATTTCACAACCATCATATAATATTAAAGCATCATAAGAGACTGCCTATCATAATAGAAACTTTTATGACTCTAGCCATTAACTTGTATTTTTCTAGTTATTGTAGACCCATACTTTTAAGCTAGTGCTATTGGTAAAATATATGATTATTTAACTCTGATTGCTTTACTAATTTTGACCAGTTTATTTTTCAGATATCCATTTTGGGGTTTACTCTTTCAATTAATTTTGGGTTCCATGGGCAATGAAATTGTTGTTGAGTATGTAAGATGTTGCAGTTTCTATGTAAGTTCACCTAAGTGCCTCTACCACTATTGATGGGCAAGGATATAAGTAATTTAGTACTTTTACTTGAAACTGTTATAGTTCTACTGTACGAGATTTGTTTTCCTGACACAAAAAAGTATAAAACTAGAAAAACTAAACATTTTCAGGTATTAATTTCAGAGAGATGAAGCTCAAGTAAGATGGTGGTCATACTGAGTTAAGGAGAAAATTATCAAAGTGCAAGATTATCATAGTGGTTGGAATTTTGTGGACAAGAATGTCTGAGCTATTTATGGTGGGTGCAATGTGATTATGTGTGTGTTAGAGAGAGAGAATACTAAAAGCCTGGAGGAAATTTATTTTTGATATGAATGTACCAGATGAGACTCTTTAAGGCTTAGCAGAGTTTGACTGCTATAAAGGAGACTGAAGATGATGCTAAATGGCAATGTTGGAAGAAATTAGGTTTCCAGCAGAGTCAGGTTGCAGCAGCTTCACTAATATATCAGGTACTTAATTAAGAGTTCATAAATAAGCCTTAGCAAAAAGAACCACACACAAAAGAGTAAAGGGAAAATGGTAGACCTAAATTTCAAACCAAAATTGATTCATGCTGAAAATGTATGAGGCAGCCAGAAAGGAAAAAGGAAAAGAAAGGTGTGTGTTTTTGAAAGGAATCTGAGGACAATCAAAGGGAGATCAGTAGAATAGAGGAAAGGGATCAGGGGAGAGAGGAAAGCAGGTAAAAGAGAAATACTCGAGAATGATATTGGCTAAGTTTTATCACTGTATTGTACATATGTATGAAAACATAACAACAAATCCCACCATTATGAACAAGTATAATGCACCATGAAATATGGAAATAAAGAAAAATACCAAACCTAGTGAGGCACGGTGGAATATGCCTATAATCCCAGTGACTAAGGTGGATGAAGCAAGAGGATCACGAGCTCAAAGCCAGCCTTAGTAAATAGAGGTGCTAAAGCAGCTCAGCAAGACCCTGTCTCTCAATAAAATACAAAATAGGTCTGGGGATGTGGCTCAGTAATTGAGTACCCTGAGTTCAATCTCTGGAACCAAATAATAATAATAATAATAATAATAATAATAATAATAATAATAATAATAATAATACCAAATCTAATATGATCAAAACAATTCACCAGTAATTAGCCTGTATGACACATAAAACAGAATATCCTTTATAGGAAGAAAACATAATCTAGACTTCCTATGATGTATCATCTATAAATGACCAGAATATAATTAAAAAATTTTTTTTGGTACCAGGGATTGAACCCAGGGGTGCTTAACCATCTCCACAACCTCAGCCCTTTTTTGCATTTTATTTAGATACAGGGCCTCATTGAGTTGCTAAGTGCATCCCTTAGTTGCGGAGGCTAACTTTGAACTCTTGATCCTCCTGCCTTAGCCTCCTGAGTCGCTGGGATTATAGGCATGTAGAATATCATTAAATTTTGCCAGAATGCAAAGAAGATAGAAAAATGAGAACCACAAGAGAAAATATCACATATAAAAAAAGTTCCTTGAGCTGACCCAGATGTTAGGATTAGCAGAAAAAATTTAAATAGTTTTTATAACTAATTTCAGGGAGTTAAAGAAAAGCTTAATCATAATGATAAGTAGATATGGGTGTCAACATATAAATGAAAAATTTCTTTTAAAAGAAATAAAAAGTATAGTATTTGAAACGAAAAATTCATGAAACAAATCTATCATCAGATTGTATAGTGCAAAAACAGCAAAAAATTAACTTGGAGATAGACCAATAAAAATTATCTGGTCTAAAAATCAGAAAGAAAAAAATAGAGACTTGGTTACTATCAGTACAAAGTGACCTAACATACATATAATTACATTTCTAGAAGAATAGAGGCATAAATTGTACAGAAAAAAATATTTTAAGACAATGATGGCTAAAATTATTCCAAATTAACAAAAAAGGTTAACAGATTTAGGAAACTCAGTGAATACTAAGGTTAGTTACAAAGCAAATCACATCTAGATGCATCAGAGTCAACTGTAAATGATCAATTAGAAGGAAAAAGGTCTTGAAGGCAATTAGAAAAAAGTGGTGTGTTATGCATTGGTAAAAATGACTAAAATGATAGCTGACTTCTTATCAGAAATGAGAGGTTAAAGTTAATGGAAAGGTTTAAGGTGCTAGAAGACAAAAACTGCTAATCCAGGATAAATCTCTTCAAAACTGAAAGCAGAATAGACATTTTAAAATAAATAAAAAGTAAGAAAATTCAATACCAATAGATCTCTACTATTAACAATGCTAAAAGAACCTCTTCAGGATAAAAGGAGATGATCCATCAGGTAGAAACAGATGCACTGTGTGTTTTAGTTAACTGTGTAATAAACTTAATGGTTTTAAATAAAAATTCTTTGTTATTTCTCCTTATTCTATGATTTGGCTTTACATAACCTGATGAGTCCTTTGCTCTAGGTATTTATTACTGCTTATGTGGTTTCCTTTCGCAGGGATTGTTTAACCAAAGGTAGAACTGACAAAATCCTCCTACCTCAGCCTCCTGAGCCACTGGAATTACAGGTGTGCACCACCACTCCGTCAGAAAGCGAAGCAAAATCCAAAGGACCACCAAGTAAAGTGACATCTTACTCCCCTAGTCCAGCCGCCGTCCCCTCTCCACAATCTCTATTTGCAATGGAAATCTTACACCTTCTGGATGGGACAGAATGATGCAAATCTCTGGCCAAACAAATGGGAAGGCAGCAGCCTATAGTCAGTTCCTGGTTCATTTCGGTTAGCCGGTACCGGCTCAAGGGGCGGGCAACTTCGTTCCAACCTTCAAAGGAGGAGTTGGGGAGGGGCTAGGTTTTGCGCATGCTCCCAAGGCAGGTTTTGGGGCATGCTCAGAGCAAGCGCACGCTAACAATTTCCGGTGAGAGCTTTCTTCTGGAGTGGAGGCGGTTTCCTGCGGAGCTCCGGCAGTAGGTGGGTAAGTGCTGCGAGTATAATTGGGAGCTTACTTGTTTAGAAGAAGACAAAAAGGGTGTGCTTGGATTTACCCGTGTTTTCCTTGCGAGTTTTTTCCCCTTATGCTCTAAAACTTTGGGTTCTGGGAAATGAGAGCCAGCTGGAGAAGCTTTGGTTACTGTGGCAACCATGTGTTACTGATTCTTGTTTTTGAGGATTTGAAAAGAGAATTTGTGTTATAACTCCTCAAAGTACATTCTGGGTCGCATTCAGAGTCACATATTATTTCAAACTCAGGTGTTTAACCACGGAAATTGACTTTAAAGGATTTAATTCTGGTAGTAATGTGGAAAAGCAGTATTTTAGGCAGGGTAACTAGTTAGAAAGCTAATGCAGTGATTAACACAATTTCAGGGTGTTGTAGAATTCCAGAGAAGAGGAAATATTGTAGAAATTCTAGGAGGTAGGATCAGAAGCTTTAATGCTTGGGTCGATGTGGGAAATGAGGGAGAAAGACACTGAGCCTCTTGAGGATTAATTCCAAACTCGCTTTGGCATTTGTATTTCTAGTTTCGTTTGCCACCTGAGATATCATTGCCTCCTACCTATCCCTTGTCCTAGTTCTAGTCATGCCTAGTAGTTTTGTGTTCTCTGAATTTCCTTGTCCTCATTTTGTGTGTGTGTGTATGTGACCTTGGACAAGTTTCATAATTTCACTCCCTTAGTTTTTTTCAACATAATGTGGAAGAAAACAATTAGTATGTAGTGTGAGTGTGTGTGATGCTGTGTGGGAGGGATAGAACCCAGGGCCTCATGCACACTAGTCAGGCACTTTACCACTGAGTTACATCCCTAGCCCCAAATTAAATAATAGACCAGGTATGTAGTAAAGATCCAATAAATATTAGCTACTACTATTTGTACTGTATTTGTTATTTGCATTTTGTTGTTTCTTTCTCTAGGCTTGAATTTTTTAAAATTAAGGGGAAATATCTATGTGCTTGGAACATAGTAATAGTTGAGTAATGGATTATTTATTTTGGCTGCTTCTGACATAATTAAATGCTTTTTGGGTGTGTGTGGGGGGGTACCAGGTGTTGAACCCAGGGGCACTTAACCACTGAGCCACTTCCCCCAGCCTTATTTTGTATTTTATTTAGAGACAGGGTCTTACTGAGTTGCGTAGGGCCCTGCTAAGTTGCTGAGGTTAGCTCTGAACTGTGATCCACCTGGCTTTAGCCTAGTGAGCTGAACAGATTACAGGCCTTGGCAAATTTATTCTTTACTTTAAAAGAACTGCCAGTTGCAGGTTGGAGTTGTTAAATGGGTAGAGTGCTTGCTTAGCATGTGTGAGGCACTGGGTTCAATCCTTAGCATCACATAAAAATAAATAAATTAATAAAGGTATTGTGTCCATCTACAACTAAAATATATATATATAATTTAAAAAAACCTACAATGCAATGGATCTTGCTGCTCAAGTCATATTTATTATTGGCTGTTTTTCTGTACAATTCAGAAACTTGTGGATTAAGATATACCAAAAGTAACTGATATTCTCAGTTTGTAATAGGTATGAGTGATTTCAGTGAAGAATTGACAAAGACCATTTCAGAGGATGACCAGGTGGAAACATCTGTGCTCATTGGTACAGGAATGTATTTTCCTTGGCTTCAGAAGCATTTAGAAACTGTAGGTAAGTAAAATAACAGAACCATTTTAACTTTAGTGCAAGGAAGTAGTAGATTCAATATGTATACAAAATGAACCATGCTGGTTTAGTTTTTAAGAATATATAAGTTGTTTTCTTGTTCTGACTATAAGCAGAAAGGGAATCATAAGAAATATTCTTTTTTGTTCTGGAATCCTTTTCTTTTGAATTAATATACAGTCTATATTATGTTGCAGCCACATTTTTTTTCAGCAGTGCTTTCTGAGCACTAATATCTAATATATAAGTCTAAATATTGGGGACTTATACATGAAAAAGATATAGTCTCTTCTTTTGAGAAGCACATAGCTTTCAAAAAAATAATATTTTCCCTCATTTTTATCTAATGTAAATACAAGCAAAATTTTCTATAGGATACATTCCTTAAAGATATATACAAGAATCAGTTATTTGTACATTGCCATGTTGGGTGGTATAGCCCCAGGAATACGTTTGAATCAACACTTTCTTTATTGCATCAAAATGTCTTTCTTATCCCAGCCTTCTTTCCCCTTTGGCAGTGATTCCTTGGATCCTAGGATTAATTCCAAATTCACTTTGGCGTTTGTCTTTCTTGTTTAGTTTGCCACCCGACATATCACTGCAATGAATCTTGCTGGACAAGTGATATTAATCAGATGAAAAGGTGGCTGTTTTTCTGTACAATCCAGAAATTTTTAGATTAAGATAAAAAGTAATTAATATTCTCAGTTTGGAATAGGTATGAGTTATTTCAATGAAGAATCCTAAAGTTTAGCTCCCATTAAAAAAAAATTTTACTCTTTTTATTTGATGATCTCAGTTAATCCTCAGTAAATTTATGTGCTAGGCATTTTAGTATGAAGAAACTGAGTTTCTCAAACTTATACTCTTAAGTATTGCTATTAGGAATCATGTGTATCTGATTTTAGAGCATTCACTTCTAACCACTGAGATGAAGGGAACTTAACCTGAGTATAATATTCTTTTAGATGAACAAAGAATATTTCAAGGAAAGTGTGTTTTGTTAGTTTTCTGGGCTAGTTGCCAGGGATTGTTGCTGATTAAACAGCTTGAGTATAGATGTTGTTAAATGAAGTCTCTGATTTGGAGATCTGGATGGGGCATTGTAGTCTGCATTTCTAATTAGCTTCTAGGTGATTCTAGTGTTGCTAGTTTCAGAACCACATCCAGTAGCCAGGCTCAAGATCCCAAGGTGATTTATATGTACCTTATTAGTGATTTATATGTACCTAGATCAATATAGTCTTTGACCTTTTCCACTGTCATATTTCTTTTTTTTAAACTGTGTCCTACTTTGCACAATTTAAAAATTTTAAAATTTGTCTTCTAAAAAGTTTATCAGTTGCAAGAGATAAATTTCCAGCACATGATGGTGTTTTAATTACATTAAATTAAATTACTTTAAAAAGTAGATCTGGTAGAATCTAAATAGCAGAGATGTAATGTCCTTCCATTGCCAACCTTAAAACATTCAATGAAAAAACTTTTTATAAATGGAAATTTTGTATTGTTCCTGTTTTTGTAGTACATTTTGCAGTAAAAGTATGTCTGTATTTGCACTTAATTTTAACGTCCTATAAATTTTTTAAGTTTTAAAATTTCTTGTGGGTTGAGATATGTGTTTTAAGTATTCAAGTAAATTTTAATTTTTTAATCTTAGCCCAGTTACTTCACGTATCATTAGGAATGTTAACTTTAGAATGAGAAAACATCTGGCATTAATTCTATATTTTAATGAATGTAAACTCTGAGAAACTTTAGTCACATAGGAAGTAGAATGGAGTTTAGTTAAGCAAGTATCAGATCTTCGACTCATGAGTTACTCACAAAAAATTACATGTTCTATTTAAAATTATTAGAACATTCTACAGTTTTGATAAAAAAATTGGGAATCACTTGACTTGCAAAAGTAAATATTAGAATCATTCAGTTTTCATCATGTGTTGAAAATACCTTCAGGTAATATGTAATGATTTTGATTGTGAGACCTTGATTATGGGCATAGCACTCTAGGAGATTAATTTCAGGAAACAATATACAAGGAGGTAGAATCTGCAAATTGATTGCTTTAAGAGGATCTTTGCTTTAAGAGGACCTATTGGTCTATTGTATTTGCAGGGCTAAGGGTACCCAGCTAGAAGACTGCTAGCCTAGAGGGGTCTGGTAGTTGTATAGGAAGGAAAGCATAGTAACCAGTCACTTATATAATGAGGTTGTTAACTAAGTCCAGATATCCTTTAAGGAATTGCTAATACTTAAGGGATACAAATGCTAATGTCTATAGCTGTTTTAATTTCGTGTGCTTTAATATCATTGTGTTACTGGGAAATTCGTACTTAAAATATAAAAGCCCAGCTAGGTGAGGTGGCACATGCCTGTATTCTCAGATAGTTAGGAGCTGAGGCAAGAGGAGGGCAAGTTTGAGATTCAGCCTAGGCAAGTAAATTAGCAAGACTTGTCTAACAAAAAAAAAAAAAAAAAAAAAGAAAGAAAGAAGGAAAGACTATAACTGCTCAGCAGTGGTAGAATACTCCTGGTTCAATCCCTAGTACTGTAAAAATAAACAAGTTTATTTGGAATTTTCAGAATATTGGTGGATAATAAAGACTGTGCTTGCATAGGGTGACTGGTGATTTTTACCTATCTAATTACCAGGGCTTGTGCTTTGGGGGATCTTATTGAGAGATTCTCCTCATTTCCTCCATGGGTTGTGTACTTGTTTTCTACTCTTTTGTTCAAAAAATTGCTTAATGCCAAGACGAAAGGATGATTGAATGAGATTTGAAGGATCTGGTGATTGTAGTAGCCCAAGAATGTAATTTAGATTTTTAGAAATTTGCTAAAAATCAGTATGTGTGTAAGAGTTTGTTTCAAATGAAGTTGACTTTGATACTTGGGGATGGACTGGGTCAAGTAATACCTACTGTTCTATTTATCAGAACTTAAGTTTTTGTAATAGTTGAATTGGAGTCACTGGGTGACCCTTATCCTTCATCTTTACAGTGACTGGAGGGAAAAAGAAGAAAGATTTTGCTCAGACAACAAGTGCTTGTTTAAATTTTATCCAAGAAGCCCTTCTGAAGCACGAGTGGCAGCAAGCTACGGAGTATATGTACAGCTATTTGCAGACCTTGAAAGATTCAGACACCTACAAAAAGCATGCTGCACCAGAGGTAAACAAAGTGTGAGTCTGCTGAAAGAAACAGCAGATTTCTGAAAGATTTTGCCTCTAGCTCCATTCACAAAGCTTTAGGGGGATTTCAAACTGAATTTACTAAAAGCTGCTAAAAGTAATGTTGGATGTAGAAATTATATCAATACTAAAAATAGTCTTGAGTTGTGCATTCTCAAATTCCCCAGTATTCATTCATTCCAATAATAATTCCTTCTTACCTTGTATTATTTTACCCTCTGTATAGGGTAAAATTAACACCTTTGTAGATGAGGTTAAGAAAAGATCAAATGGGAATGGGTGAGCACATCACACAGGAACCCTGATTACAGTGTTTTTTAGCAGAGGAGTGAATGAGGACTTAAGGTTTTAAAAGGTTCACTCTGTATCATTAGACATTAGGAAAACAAAAATTTTAAAACCACGATAAGATATCACTTTAAAACCACCAGGATGACTAAAATCAAAAAGAGACACTAAGGCAAGGGTGTAGAGAAGCTGGAACCCTCAACACCTTTCATCTACAAAGGTGTTAATTCTTTTTTTTTTTTTATTAGAAATCATTTTAATTCCCACTTACTCCACAGGTTGTGCACCTGTTTTGTACTCTCGTTCAACAAAACTTGAAAGTTTTTTTCTCCAACCAGAGTGTTCTTTTTGTCTTTTTTTAAAATAGCTTTATGGAGACATTAGCACACCATACAATTCACTGACTTGTACAATTTAATATTTTAAATATTTTCACAGAGTTGTGCAAACATTAGCCACAATTTAAATTTAGGATATTTTCATCTTCTACAAAAAAAAAACCTGTACCTATTTGCAGTCTTTCCTCATTGCTTCTCTACTGACTCATAGCCCCTGGAAGCTACTAATCTACTATTTTCTATGGTGGACATTTTATATAAATGGAATCTTATAATGTAACGGTCATTTGTGAATGATTTCTTTTACTCTGTAAAATGTTTTCAAGATTCATTTATGTTGTAGTAAAAGTATTCGTGCTTTTTCCTTTTTATTGGCAAATATTTTATATGGACATACCACATTTTATATATCCATTCATCAGTTTGTTAGACATTTGGGTCGATTATACTTTTTGGTTATTGTGAATAATTCTTCTATAAATATTCATGCACAAGTGTTTGTATGTGGATGTTTGTTTTGATTTTTCTTGGGCATATTCCTAGAGTAGAAATTTAGATCATGTGGTAATTGTATTTAACTTCTCAAGAAACTACCAGACTGTTTTCAAAAGTGACTCCACCATTTTATATTTCCATCAGTAATATTTGAGAGTTCCAGCTTCTCTACACCTGTGACTTGTTGTCTCTCTTTGATTTTATTCATCCTGGTGGTTTTAAAGTGATATCTTATCGTGGTTTTAAAATGATTTTTGTTTTCCTAATGTCTAATGATGTAGAGTGAACCTTTTAAAACTTTAAGACCTCATTCACTCCTCTGCTGAAAACACTGTAATCAGGGTTCCTGTGTGATGTGCTCACCCATTCCCATTTGACCTTTTCTTTTCTTAATCTCATTTCCTGTTACTTGCTCACCTGTATTTTCTTTTCCAGTCTTACTAGCCTTGCTCTTATTAGAATAAGCCAGGCATATTCTGCCTCAATCTTTACCTTATTCATTTATTTATTTTACTTGGAAAGATCTTTCTTCAGCTATCATCATGTCTGCCCTTCTGTATGACCACTTTTCTGTGACTTCTGTGAGGTCTACCTTGATTATTTAAAATTACAACTGCATTTCTTGCTTTCTTATTCCTACTTTGTACTGGCATTCTTGAACTCCATGTCCTTCTCACACTTTTCCAGTAATATTTGTCAATATAATTATTTTTCTTGTGTCTTGTGTGTCTCTCCATATCAAATGTACATTTCTGAGGGAAGGGGTAAAACAGTGCCTGAAATGGTGCCTGGCATATACTGCTAAATTTGTTGAGTAAAAAGCAGTTTCTCCACAAATAACTTTACTTGACTATTTCAGGTGCTTTTACTAATATAGTAACCAGTGCATCAATCTAATGGAGCCAAAACCAAAAATACCAAATAGCACATACATGCTACTTGGGGTGTGTGTGTGTGTGTGTGTGTGTGTGTGTGTGTGTGTGTGTGTGTGTAAAAAGAAAATATAATTATTGACAAATTTTAATTTAGGGACTAAAGTTACATATATCTGTAAATCATTAGTAATGATTTACATTACAGAGAGGCATTATATACCTCTCTTTTGTCCAGATTTTGTTTTATAAAATGAAGAAATTAAATGAGTGGCTTCCAGATACTTGTTTGAATCCTTTTGAACTACCTAGGGCGTGTATTGAAAATACAGATTCCATCAGTCACTGTGGAGTACAGCTGAAATCCCAAGCAGCTCAAGGCTGAGACAGGAGGATTGCAAGTTCAAGACCAACCTCAGCAACTTAGTGAAACCCTGTCTATCTATCGCATGCACGCGCGCTCTCTCTATATATACACACACACACACACACACACACATACACATATATATACATATGTGCGTATGTATATTTATTTTTGGTACTGTACTCCTGGGGCTTTTAACCACTGGCTTAGCCATTTTTATGTTTTATTTTGAGACAAGGTCTCACTAAGTTGCTTAGGGCCTTGCCAAATGGCTGAGGCTGGCTTTGAACTCATGATCTCCTGCCTCAGCATCCCAAGTTGCTGGGATTATGGGCATGGTGGCTTAGAATATTTATTTTTAATAGGTGCCCCAGGTAATTCTTATGACTGGGTTTAAGAACAACTGTAGATAACTATAGATAATGGATAATCTTTAAGTTTTTGTTTTGGTGGTGCTGGGGATGAAACCTAGTACCTGCCTTGCTAGGCATGCTTTTACCACTGTGCTACTCCCCAGCCCTCTACAAGTTTCTTTAAGCTCCTCAATTGCTACTTTTGATATTCTACAATGAAGTCGTGATTTTTTTTTTTTTTTGTAGTTGCAGATGGACAGAATGCCTTTATTTGTTTATTTTTTATGTGGTGCTGAAGATTGAACCCTGTGCATCATGCATGGAAGGCAAGCGCTCTACCACTGAGCTGTAGCCCCAGCCCTGTTGTGTTGGTTTTTTTATTTATTTTTATTATTTTTTTAAGAGAGAGGAGGGGGGGCGGAGAGAGGAGAGAGAGAGAGAGAGAGAGAATTTTTAATTTTTTAATATTTATTTTTTAGTTCTTGGCAGACACAACATCTTTGTTGGTATGTGGTGCTGAGGATCAAACCTGGGCTGCACGCATGCCAGGCGAGCGCGCTACCGCTTGAGCTACATCCCCAGCCCTTGTGTTGTTTTTTTTTTTTAATTGGAAATATGAAGTTATTGTACCAAACAACCAATGTGTGCCTTCTAGAAATAATTGACTTTGAAGTTCACTTTAAAGTTGGTATGGTTGAAGTACTTTAAATGGGGGTAAGAGAAATAGACATTTGCTTCCATGAAAAAAGAACTCCCAAGTTCTTTCACCAGGATTGGTGATCTGAAAAGAAAATATTTTTTATTAAAATTTGTTTATATTTGATGAAAGTTCTTAAATTTGTGTTGTAAATATTGGAATAAATATACTCAATATTGATAAGATCTTAAGAAACTAGTCTGTTGCACTCATTTTGCTGAGAATAAAGATGAGGTTGAGACCAGTTAAGAAGCCAATATTACCAAAACCTAGTTTCTGACTTATTCTTCCTATACTAATTAAGTTTTATACTTAATAATATCTTAACTGCCTCTTCCTCTTTTAGACTGCTAATCTAATAATGGCACTGTTATACTTACCTGGAATTTAAAAACTAGTATTGAAAAGATTTGGTCATGTGAGATCTAACGTTATTTTTACTGGGTAAAGTACGATAACAGACAATTATGATATCTAGGGAAAGGAATTTTAGGTTGTTTTTATATGTAACCAGAAAAACAAAACTTACAGGAAAAATAGAATAAAAGCAGGGTTGGACTTTACATTGGGTAATAATTTCTGCTTTGACAGGTTATTTGGAGGCTTGGAAGTGAAATTCTCTTTTATCACCCCAAAAGTAATGTGGAGACTTTCAATACCTTTGCTGACCGGATGAAAAATATTGGTGTCCTGAATTATGTAAAGGTAAGAATATAGACTTTGTGAACTTATATTTCCAGTGTTCATATTGTTTTCTGAATTGTTTGTATCAGTGTAAAGTAAACAATAATGAAGAAAGGGTAAGATACTGGGATAAATAAGAAAGAAAGCAGTGTTGTGCCAGCCATTCCTTAGTTTCTGATCACCTTCCATGTTGTCTGATGGGAAATACCTCCTCTTTGTTTATCTCTGGTTGCCAAAACCAGTACATCAGATGTTGAAGTTGTGCTTCTACTGTTTACCCAAGTTATTTGTGCTGAGTTGGTATTTTTGGAAAAAGCGAAACAAGTGGGGAATTTGAATGTGTAAAAACATTTTAATTCCTATTTGCATTGAACCTTGTCTCCAAGTTAATGTTTTATTAAAAGTATTACCAAAAGGGCTGAGACATTTCCAAGATTATCTCTCTCTCTATCTCTATTTCTTTCTCTCTCTCTCTCTCTCTCTGTCTCTCTCTGTCTCTTTAACTAACAGAACACTTTTCAATAAAATTTTATAATTTGCTTTTAATTATTTTTCAAGGCCATAAGGTTTTACTGGAATACAGCCACACACATTCATTTCCATATTGTCAATAGGTGTTTTTTAATGAAAATGAGTAATTATGAAGAAGTCATGTGCCATGCAAAGCCTAAAATATTTACTTTGTAGCTAGTTTTAAATTTTGTTTTGTTTTTACTTTTCCTGTTTTCTGGAATTTTAAATTGTGATTGTATATAATGGACCATGCTATCTTAACCATTGTAAGTATACAGTTCTGTGGTATTAACTATATTCACCATGTTGTAAACTATCACCACTATTTCTAAAACATTTCCATCACTCCAAATAGAATCTTTATATTTATTAAGCAATAGTTTCCCATTTTCTCCTCCTCCCCATGCTACTGACAGTCTCTAATATCTTTTCTGTTTTTATGAATATGCCCATTCTAGATGTTTTAGATAAGTGGAAGCATGCACTTTCCTTTCCATTGGAATTGACATCATTCTCCAACACTCCCTGTTAAGGTGTTTTCTTTTGAGCTGATTTAATATATTTAAAATAGTTATATTATTGGTTGTCTACTGTAGCCCAAACTAGGAATTAGTAGTATGCAAAAGTTAAATCTCATTTAATTTTTTAAATTAATATTAAATCTCATTTAACCCTAACAACACCCTTCTGAAGGATTAAGAATTGCCTCATAAAACAGGTCAGACAAAAGGACGAATTAGTTATTCAGATTTATTTAGCATTTAATTGGCATATGAGCCAGGTCACTGTCTTCAAAACCCCTTTTATTGTTGTTTTTTTCACTATTGTACTGTCTTCTCTTTGTAAGTTTACATAATTTAGCTTTCATTTACATAGTGTCATTTCATCTGTCTGTCTTCTTTGTTAGGTTGAAATTGTTGATGACAGGGACAGTGTCTTATCTTTCATATCCAATCAAGGACTTAGTCCATCATATATTTACTGTGTTTTTTGAGTAATGGTTATCTTAATGACTTCAGTGACAGTGGGCTTTTTCTTATTACTGGTGCAGATCTCCTTACAGCATGCATTGTACCTTATGCATCATGGAATGCTTGAGGATGCAAACAGAAATCTAAGTCAGGCAGAGACATGGAGATATGGTGAAAAATCGTCTTCCCAGGAAATATTAATCAACCTTGTTCAGGCCTACAAAGGGCTTTTGCAGTATTATACGTGGTCCAAAAAGAAAGCTGAATTGTCAAAGCTTGGTGAGTGAATATGAATAAATTATTTTCTTATGGTGAAGAGACTGAAGAGCAGAAGGGATCTTAAGGAGTAATGTAGTAATCTATCTACTGACTTCATTCAGATAAATTCTTGATCATCCTTTATGATATTTCTGATATATCATAAAACTTCTAGGTCATAAATGAGATGATTCATTGCTAAATTCATGACCATTTTAATGATTTTTAAAATTTTGGTCACAGGTAAACAGCTGGATCTCAGTGGTGAAAACACATTCAGTAGGTTAAGAGCTAAGCTCCATTGCAGTTTGTATAGAGGCGATTCAGTATCTTAAATAGAAAAGTCGGGGGGATGACAGTGCCTTGAGTAGAGTAAGAAAAGTGAAAAATTCTAAAGAAGGGTAGTCCATGTGAAACCCATCTGGATTTACTAACTGGGTTTATGCAAGTGAGGCATATACTCTCCCACAGAGAGTCAGGAGCCCTATCTTTAGAAGTGTTGGATAGAACAAACTAAATTCTTTAGGCAGCCTTGAGTATACCCTTTAAGGAGCCCTAATGTTATCCTAGGGATATAGCCTCGCATTAGAAATTATCTTAGTGTTTCTTGGGGCTGGGGTTGTGGCTCAGTGGCAGAGCACTTGCCTCACACATGTGAGACACTGGGTTCAATCCTCAGCACCACATAAAAATAAATAAAATGAAATAAAGATATTGCATCCATCTATAACTAAAAAATATTTTTTTAAAAAAGAAGAAATAGTGTTTCTTAAAGTCTTTATAGGTAGGCCAGGATTGGGGCATAGTCCAAAGAGGGACTAGGCTTAGAGGAGCTGGTTGGAGTTTGATCTAGGAGAGAGTCTTTGAATTTATGAGAAAGGTTATAAATTTTCTTTAGCAGCCATTATTGCATGTAATAAACTCTTCTTCTTGTGTGTTTAGAGTTTAGTTTGTTCCATATTATTGTTCCCCAGAATAACGTTTAAAGAATACGACAAGATAAAAAGTAATTTCTGTACAAAGGTTATAATGCAATTTTTTTGATTTACTGGCCATACCAAAAATTGAGCACTCAGTTCTCAGGCTGAGTTCCCCTTCTCTTAACCTTCTTCAGTGATATCATCCTCTTCTACTCCCAGATATACATTCTTTGAAGCTACATGATTCTCTGCACTTTTCTTTCCCTTGTGTAGTTTTCCTCCATAGCTTCTCTAGAATTAAGTCTTTTCTATTTTCACATCCTTCATCCCAATTTTAGCCCTGGTATTTATCACCTTATAGGTGATAAACACTATTTCCTTATTATCCTTATGTAGTAAGTAATATTTCTTTTGTCCCTAGGCATGTAGATTTCACCAATCTCGGTTCCCATCCTCCTCCTTGTGTTACCTCTTCTTGTCTCCCAAGATTCTTCTCGAAGGCCCTAATGTTAATCTTGTGACATTTTTGCATTTTCTTCATCTATCATACCCTCTGTCCTTTAAGATTCTTCGAAACCTGCCCTGGCACCTGATTCATAATACTTTAAACCTTCTATATCAGCTGCCTATTCAGCCTATGTCATTTTGCTTTTCATCTCTTGCTTTTTAATTGTTCTAAGTTTTTTCAGGTATATTTTATGCTGTATCTTCTTATTTAGATTAAGCCATCTTTTGATGTCACGTGTTTGTCTTCTATTTCTTTTAACTTTGCTATCATTTCTGATATAATTTTCTTTTTTCCTCTATTTTAACCTTGCTGTCATTTCTGGTATAAATTTTCCTTTTAAAAAGGCTTGTTGATATTAATTTATTAGGTGAGTTTTACAATCATTATTTACTTTTTTTATTACACATGGTTAGAAAAATCTTGAGCAAATATTTGACTAAAGCAATTGTAGTATGACATTTAGACTGTCACTCTCATGACTAGATTCAGTACTTTTATGCAACTGACATTTTGTTCTCTGGCTACAAGAGATGAAAGTGAGATACTGTATGGAGCAATATGGAGTCCATATTGGTTCACTTAGAAAAGAATATCAACACCTGTTTTTATTGTGGTATTATGTTGTGCTTCTACTAGTTGTTGCTGTTTAAACCTTAATGTTATGGAATATAATGTAGACAAGAAAAACATATGAAATAAATGAGTGCTGTAATGCATAAATTTAAAGTTGCATTCCTCTAACTACTATCCAGATTAAGGAACACAGCATTGCTGTCACCTTAATGTAAAAGTTTTCTATATATGCTTTCCTGATCATACTTCATCCCATTCTGTATCACGAAAATCATTGTAAGGTCTTTTAGGGTTTTCATTCTCTTGCTTTTCTTTAAATGGTAAACAAAATTGGTTTTGCTTATATATGAATTTCTTGGCATTATATAGTTTTTTTACTGTGTTTATTTTTTGGGCCTTGCATATTTTATTCAACATTGGTTTAAGACAATTGTATTGTTGAATATAACTCTAGTTTATTTTTACTGCTAAAAAATGTATGTTATCGCACTAATTATTCTTTCTGTTATTGATGGCCTTTAGTGTATTATAGTTTAATGCTGCTTTGAAATTAACCCTTCATAAGCATGCATTGCTAGGAGTAGAATTGTCATAAAGTATATGCATCTTTGTCACTGTATGAAATACCTTAGGAAGCTAACTTTACAAAGAGAAAAGGTTTATTTAAGTTTATAGTTTTGGAGATTCAGTGTCCAAGATTGGGTGGCTCTACAGTAGGTAGAAGCAAGTGGTCACATCTTGAATATGAGTGCCACGGAAAAGGAGGGTGGAGCCAGGCTGTTTCTGTTCTAACAATCCTCTTGTGAGAACACAGGAGGCTACATGAGAATTGGCCTGAGGACCTGAGGACCTCCCACAAAGCTCCATCCCCCACTGTTTTCATCTCTCATAGTACCACACTGAGGCCCAAGCCAGTAATCAAGTGTGTCTTTGGGCAACAAAAACCATGGCAATATATAATATGCTAAACTCTTTCCAAAGTAGTGCCAATTTATATTCCACTGGTAATCTGATTAGGGTTTTCTTTTGTCAATATGTTCCTTAACATTTGTTAATTTCAGAATTTTTTTATATCTGTTAGTTTATTGGGTATAGTGGTATCATATTTTAAAAAAATAATAGCTTTATTGAAAATTGAGAATATAGTTTATATGCCACATAAATATACCCACTTAAAGCATATAGTTTTTAATATATTTATAGAGTTGCCCAGTAATCTTCACCACAATTAAATTTGGAACATTTTCATCACCTCAGAAAGAAACCCTGAACTCTCCATTTCTCCATAAGCTTCTAGGCAACCACTAATCTACTTTCTGTCTTTAGAGATTTATTTATTCTTGGAATCTCATGCAAGTGGAACCATCTGTACAATATGTGCTCACTTAGCATAATGATTTTAAGGTTGCAAGTAACTGTATTTCATTCCTTTTTGTTGTTGAATAACATGCCATTGTATAGAGATACCACATTTAACCATTCCACGTTTATCAATTGATAGACATTTGGGTGTTTTCTACTTTTTGAATAATATTGCTGTGAATATTTATGTACAGTTTTATTTTTCTTGAATATGTTCCTAAGACTGAGATTTCTGGATTATATAACTATGTTTAACCTTTGGAAGGAGCACTAGATTGTTTTCCAAAATAGCTGCACTATTTTAAATTACCACCATTATCAATGGAAGGGTACTAAAGTCCATGGTATCTGTGATTTTAATTTGCATTTCTATAGGGACTAATTATGTTGAGCTCTTTTTATGTGCCTGTGAGCCATTTGTATGCCTTTGGAGAAATTTTTATCTTTGCATATACTCTTATTAAACCATTAATTTTTAGTTATTGGGTCATGAGTTCTTTATATGTTCTAGACAGAAGTCTCTTAATAGGAGATATTTTCTCCTATTCTGTAGTTTGCCTTTTTACTTTCTTGCTGATGTCCTTTGAAACACACATTTTTTTTTAATTTTGATGAAGTCCAATTATGTGCTTTTGCTTTTGTTGCTTGTGGTTTTGATGGCATATCCAAGAAACCATTGCCCACTTCAAAGACACAAAGATTTTCACTTACAAGAGTTTTATAATTTTAACTCTAGCATTTAGGTCTTTAATCTATTTTGAGTTAACTCTAGTGTGTGATATGAGTTAGGAAACAATCTAACTAAATTATTATGCATGTGAATGTCCAGTTGTGCCAACATAGTTGTTGAAAACAAGTATTTTCTTACTGAATTGTCTTGGTACCCTTCTTGAAAATCAGATACCATAAACATGAAGGTGTTGTTTCTTTACACTCAATTTTCTGTCATTGATCTATGTATTTTCCTCCTTACACCTATATCATACTGTCTTGCTTACTGTAATGAATTTGTAAAGTCATGGTATGAATCTTCCAACTTTGTTCTTTTAAAAAATTTTTTATTCTATTCTCAGTCCCTGGGATTTTCATATAAATTATAGTTAGCTTGTCCATTTATACAAAAAGATTACCTGTGGTTTTGATAGGAATTATAGGACTCTGTAGACTAGTTTAACAATAGTGGTCTTCCAACCTGTGTATCTGAGGTGTCTTTATATTTATTTGGATCTTTTGAAATTTGTTTCAACAATATTACTTTTCAGATGGAACTTTTCATCTCTTTCGTAAAACTTACACCTTTTATTTTTAGTTTTTGATGCTTTTACAAATGGCATTGTTTTCCTAATTTCATTGTTTGCTTCTTCATTGTAAATTCATTTTTTGTATTTATCTTGTACCTGGCAACATTGATGAATTCATTTATTAATTCTAATAAATTTTAATGGAATTTTAGAATTTTCTAGACAGAAAATATAGTTTTCCTTTTCAGTCTAGATGTCTTTTCTATAATTTGCTGAAAGCCCTAGCTAAAACCTCCAGTATAATGAATAGAAATAGTGAGAGGGGACATTCTTATCTTGTTCTTGATTTTAGGGAAAAAAGCATCCAGTCTATCACTATTAAATTTCATGTTTACTGTGGGTTTTTCATAGATACTGTTTAATCAGATTGCGGAAAGTTCCTAGATTGTCCATGGTCACAAGATGATCATGTAGTTTTTGTTCTTTGGTCTGCTGATTTGGTTTAGATCAGTAGATCTTTATTTACATTAATAGATTTTCAGTTGTTAAGCCAACCTTGCATTCCTAGAGTAGATCCCACTTGAGCATGATGTATTATTCTTTTAACAATAGCTCAGTTTACTATTGTCTTAACAGAAGTTCTCAATACTAAACGACTTTTCTCTCTCTTTTTTGTTTTTTTTGTGATGCTGGGTATTGAACTCTGGGCCTTCACCAAATGACTTTAAAAAATTTTTTATCTTCGGGCAGGTGAAAATGATTATGCATACAGTTCAGCAACTCAAAGTATGCTCAGTGACAGCTGAAAGACATCTGTAAATATTTGTGGATTGATTAAAACTCCTGGAGTTTGGGACCCTTTTGTGAAGAGTTATGTAGAGGTAAGTAGACTTTTCATAAAATTGTATTGGTTTTATTTTTGTCTTAAGCCTATGCGAGATTGCATTTCTAATTATCTTTATTGATCAGGAGGAAATTTAATGGAGAAAATTGTTAGAGTTAGGGGTTAAGGGTTATGGGTTAGGGGGTGGGGGTTAGGGTTAGGGTGTTAGGGTTGGGGTTTAGGGTTGGTTAGGGTTAGAGGGTTAGGGTTAGGGGTTGGGTTTAGGGGTTAGGGTGAGGGTGGGGGTGAGGGTTTAGGGTTAAGGTTAGGGTTAGGGTTAGGGTGGTTAGGGTTAGGGTTAGGGTGGTTAGGGTTAGGGGGGTTAGGGTTGGGGGTTAGGGGTTAGGGTTGAGGTTGGGATTAGGGCTAGGGGTTAGGGGCTGGGGCTAGGGCTTAGGGTTGGGGTTGGGTTTAGAGTGAGGGGTGAGGGTTTGGGGTTAGGGTTAGGTTTAGGGTTTAGGTGAAGGTGTAGGGGTTAGAGTTTTGGGTTGAGGGATGAGGGTGAGGGTTTTAGGATTAGGGTTAGGGTTTTAGGGTTAGGGTTATTGTTAGGGTTAGTGTTAGGGGTTAGGGTCAGGGGTCGTGTTTAGGGTTAGTGTTAGGGTTCGGGGTTAGGGTTGGGGTTAGGGGTTTAGGGTTAGGGTGGTTTTGGTGGTTAGGGTTAGGTTTAGGGTTTAGTGTTAGGGTTAGGGTTAGGGTTGGTTAGGGTTAAGTTTAGGGTGAGGGTGAGGGGTGGGATTAGGTTTTAGGGTTAGGGTTTAGGGGTTGGGGTTGGGTTAGGGGTTATGGGTTTGGGGTTAGGGTTTGGGTTTAGGGTTAGGGTTTGGGGTTAGAGGTTAGGGTTTCAGGTTAGGGTTAGGGTTGTTAGGGTTGTTAGGGTTTAGGGTTAGGGTTTAAGGTTTAGGGTTAGGGTTGTTAGGGTTTAGGGTTAGGGGTAGGGGTAGGGTTAGGGTTGGGGTGGTTGGGGTTAGGGTTGGGGTGGTTAGGGTTAGGGTTAAGGTTAGGGTGTTAGTGTTAGTGGGTTAGGGTTAGGGTTAGGGGTTATGGGTTAGGGGCTGGGGCTAGGGCTAAGGTTAGGGGTTAGGGTTGGGGTTGGGGCTAGGGCTAGGGGTTAGGGGCTGGGGCTAGGGCTAAGGCTTAGGGTTGGTTGGGGATGGCGTTGGGGTTGGGTTTAGGGTTTAGGGTGAGGGTGAGGGTTTGGGGTTTCGGGTTAGGGTTAGGTTTAGCTTTAGGGTTTAGATTGAGGGTGTAGGGGTTAGGGGTGAGGGTTCGGGTGAGGGTTTTAGGGTTAGGGTTTTTGGGTTAGGGTTTTTGGGTTAGGGTTAGGGTTTTTGGGTTAGGATTTTATGGTTAGGGTTAGGGTTATTGTTAGGTTTAGGGTTAGGGGTTAGGGTCAGGGGTCAGAGGTTGGGTTTAGGGGATAGGGTTTAGGGTTTAGGGGGTTAGGGTTTAGGATTTAGGGTTGGGGTTAGGGTTTGGGGTTAGGGGTTAGGGTTAGGGTTAGGGTTGGGTGTTAGGGTTAGAGGGTTAGGGAATACTCTCATGGACAAAGCAGATAGCAGGCAGTCTTTAAAAAATTTTTAAATTGAGTTATAATTAGTAAATTGGAATATACGGACAGAATGTGTCAAAAATGCATTTTTGGAGATCTGTCAAAAAAGCAAAGTATAATTCACTGTATCAGTTTGAATTTAATCTTGATTTTTCAGATGATGTCTAAATGTTTATTTTCATAATAAGCTTCAATTTCTCATTTTTTGTTGTCTATGTGAGGGGAAATGCTGAAATATTTAGTTAAGAAAAACACTTTCAATGGAAAAATGTTAGACAACCAGTTTGGATTGCATGCATATTTTAAAACCAACATTGACATGATTCTTGGACATAAAATGATTCAAGCATAGAAACCAGAACTGTTATTACCCAGACAAGGGATTTAACTGCATACTTCCCGTGATACTTCCTAAGAAGTATGACAACTATTTGTTTTCAGCTCTGACCCAGTGTTCAGGACTGCCTATTTCTTCAAAAAATCTCCCCAGCCCCTCAAGCAAGAGAATGTTGACCACGAAGGCAACAAGCAAAAAGCTCAGAAACAGAAATTCAGGACCTGAAAGTCCTCAGTTACATTACTCCCAGAGTGCTAAATACCTGGAGGCCTTTAGGTGACAGGAAGAAAGTTCAGGAGGGCTGCATCCTTTCAACAAGACTGTCAGCAGCATATTTATAACCTGGATTTCTAGTTACTGTAGACCAATAAATAGACTGATGATTTTTTGCAATTAATTATAAAGACCTTGATATAGAGAACAGAGCAGCCCCATATTAGACAGCACCAGACAAGAATGGTTTAAGACACACCGAACATAACCCTAGACCAGAGTCATTTAAACAAAGACACAAATCCTAGCCCAACCAGAAAAGATACAAAAATATTAGTACAAAGATGTGATTGTACATCATACAGATGTCTCCTGAAGTGGAGGTATTGTAGTGCACTAGTCTGAGCAGAGTTGGCTCAGATACCAGCTTTGGCATTTTCTAACTATTGAACCTGAGAACAGGAAACTAGCTATTGTGTGTCTCACAGTGGGACTTACTTTACTTTATTTGAAAGCCTCTACTCTGGTACCCACCAGGTTGCAAATGGACAGCAAGTAAGACCTATTTTTCTTATGTTCCTCATTCTCTTGTTGCCCTAGTTACTCCTTTGAGATGAACGAGTAAGATACTGTATATGGTTTTCATTCTGCTGTGTCACGTTCAAATAACCTTTATGTTTTCTTCCTAACCGCAGAGTTTAAAAAACTCCTCTGGTCAAAGTCAAGAAGCAAAAGTAAGTAAGCAATACCTACTCCAGAGAGGTGGCCTAACAAACCAAGGTCTTTTGGGGGGTGCTAAGAATATAATGTTTAGTACTTAAAAGAGTTCGGGAAACAGGAGATAATTGTTTGAAGTGGGTCACAAAAGTATTACTTTTACTATAATTTCTATATCAAAGAATACTAGACAACAGGATCTTTAAAACATCCCTTAGAAAGGGTTCAATATAAAGTATATAGTGGCACTCTAGATTTATTATATCGAGTATATGTGGAATTGAAAAACAAATAAAATAGGAAATGAAAAAGGAAGTACAAAGTAAGTACATACTGTTTTATCATTCACAATGAAAGAAATGAAAATGATGTCTACCAGTTACAAAATAATCATTTTACTTATTAAATGAAACCATGTACTGGTCTCCTAGTGACACTAAATACAGCTAAATTCCAGACATTCTAGCTAACAGGAAAATAGAAATTATAGCAAAATATTTAAGATTAGGATTACTTTTTAGCTTCTAGGGATCAAACCTGGGTCTCAGGCATGCTATACTAACATTTTTTTCCACTGAGCTACACCCCAGTCCCAAGATTGGGACTTGACACTTTGAACACTTTAATGAACTTATGCCATTTAATAAGTGAAGCAGCAGAATTACTGTAACTTCACTTGATCTGGTGCTACTTAAATAAGACATAATTCACAGGAATGTTTGATTTTCACTGTCACTAAGTATATACTAAGAATATGTTATTCACTTCTGAGAAGAAGGGGAATGAGAGGGTCTGAAGCAGAGGTGACAAACAGCATCGTGAACTGCTGTCACATCCACATCTGCATCCCCTGCTTCCACCTCACTATTACTGTCCAGAAGGGAGAGGTGTCACTGCAGTGAATCATTTGGGCCCCTGAAGCACAATGCTGAATCCATGAAGAGGGTTTTTCCTCCTTGATTTTTTTTGGTCTGATAAGCTCTTCAAAAATAAAATATAAAAAGACAAAAAAAAATATAAAATACTAGAATAAGTGCTAGATCATAGCCACCATAAAGAACAGTTCTGTGTTGCTGTGTGTGTGTGTATGTGTTTCTTATTAACTGCTCTTATGTTCCCATAGGTAGTCTGGGTTCAGATTTCTTTACATATGAAAACCTACAAGCTCAGAGATGGAAATATGGCTCAGTGGCAAAGCACGTTTAGCATGTGCAAGGACCTAGGTTTGATTCACAGCCTCTCAAAAAAAACTAAACCAGATATAAATACGCAAACACACCCCACATTCTATATATATGTGTATATAATTTTAGTTAGCTTTTCCGTTCTTATGACCAGAGATCTGGCAAGAATAATGAGAGAATGAAAAGTGCATTTTGGCTTATAGTTTCAGAGGTCTCAGTCCGTAGACAGCTGGGCCTAAGGTAAGGCAGAACATCACGGTGGAAGGGCATGGAGGAGGAAAGCAATCAGAAAGAAGGTGCATTCTAAAAGAAGAGGGTGCTTACTGTTACCATGCAGTCAATCCATATCAGTGGATTAATCCACTGATTAGGTTATAGTTCTCATGATCTAATCATTTCACCTCTGAACATCCTTGCATTGTCACACACATAAACTTTTAGAGGACACTTCATATCAAACCACTATACACCACACATTTGTAACATATTTTAATAAGCATTTCTCAAAATGGTCACCAGGTTAAACATCAGTGGAGTGATTGTTTTCTGCCCAGTTACTCATACTTTTAGATATCCAATGCAGTGCCACCCTTCATGTTTCTAAAAATAGAGTTGGGGATATTATTATTTTTTAAAATACAACTACAAAAGCAACATATGTTTTTACTATGTTGACTGTGATTTGTTACAGAAAATAATACATGTTTTCAAAATTTCTTAAATCTATCAAACAGTCTATAAACACTCTTAACAAATGGAAAAATATGACTTACTCTCACACTCTCCACAAGCTTCTCACAGATGTTAGAACTAAGAGACTTTTTCCCTGAAATTCTTTAAAGAAAGTTCGAAAAATTGGGTGAAAATGATTGACAGACTGTTTCCTTCAAAATAATTGACCTCCACATATAACTCAGTGCCATTCACATGGAAAGACCTTAACAAATGCCTATGATGGATGTGTATGTTTTAAGTACATACTCCATTATGATCATCGATCCACATTCTTAGCACCATAATGCTTCAATTAAACAGAAGTGCCAGTGTTTTACAATTCTGGTTTAAATTTCAGTTAGTCATCCAGTCACCTGCTATTTATTTATTCATTCAGCGCCTACAATATGCCTTTGGGAGAATCAGCAGTGAATCCAATTGACAGTTTCCATTCCCCTACTGTCCTTTGCAGATGAATGAGGACAGGGGGCAGGGAGATGAAAATAAATGCACCTGTAAGACCATTTGAGTAGTGTTAAGTACATAAAACAGGAAAATAGGATAGAGTAGGACTTGAAGGAGAGGGAAGAACGATTTTAGACACAAAAGTGCTAACTGTGTAAGACAGCGAATGGGATAGAGTTCGACTTGAAGGAGAGGAAAGAACCTATTTTAACCTTTCCTCAGAGGAAAAGATTTTGACAGATTGACTTCTGAACTAAATGTAGTCAGCCATTCAAATACCTAGAGAAAGAAATTTTCAGGCACACCAAAGAGTTAGGGCAAATAGAAAAAAAGTATTTTGAATCTATCTAATTGCAATGAGAAGACATCTGAGAAAGGATTTTTTTTAATTATATATATTTTAAAAATTATAAAAAATATATAATTTTTAAATTTTATTTGTAATATATATTATACACACACACAGTGGATTGAACCCAGTTCTTCACACGTGCTAGGCAAGCATTCTACCACTGAACCACAATCCCAGCCCCTGAGGAGGATTTTAATTCAAGTTTATTGAAGAATAATTTGCACACATGCAAAAATTATCACACACTGTATGGATGTGATGTGATGAATTTTGTCAAATGTATATAATCTTGTAAACACCACTCCACTGCCACAATTAAGATATGAAATATTTCCATCACTCCAAAAAGTTGCCTCATGCCATTTTTGCAGTCAGTGTCTTCCCCTGCACAAGCCACTAGAAATCACTACAATTTGCCATATAATTGGAATCAAAAAGGCTACCAAATAAATTGCCTCATGTAAGTATACAATGTGTCACCTTTTGGCCTCTTTAACATAATACTTTCATTCATCTTATTGCATAAGATAACAAGCATTGGAATGATATGGAAGAGAGAAAGCCTTTTTGGTGGGGATGTAAATTGGTGTGGCTATTGGGAAATTGTATGGAAGCTCCTCAAAAAGTTAAAAATTGAACCATCACATGATCCAGAAATCCTGCTTCTGGGTATATCCAAAGGAAATGAGGTCAGTGTGTTGAGGAGACAGCTGTGCTTTCTTGCTCACTGCAGTATCATTCAGAATAGCCAAGAAATGGAATCAAACTAAGTAAACATCAGTGGATCAATAAATAAATGGTAAAGTGTTTTAGTCAGCTTTTTCACTGCTGTGACTAAAAGACCTGATAAGAGCAATTTTAGAGGAGAAAAAGTTTATTTGGGGGCTCATTCAGAGGTCTCAGTCCACAGACAGCCAGCTCCATTCCTCCAGGATTGAGGTAAGGCAGAACATTATGGCAGAAGAGTGTGGTGAAGGCAATCATCTCACATGATGATCAGGAAGCACTGATAGACTAAATTCAGCTCACCAAATATAGACCCCAAAGACATGAAACCCAGGAACACATGTCTTCCAGCTACACCTTACCAGCCTACAGTTAACACTCCATTAATCCCTGTTAAGGAGTTAATTCACTGATTGGGTTAAGGCTCTCATAAACCAATCATTTCACCTCTGAATATTCTTGCATTGTCTCACACCTGTGCTTTTGGGGACACCTACTATCTAAACCATACCATGATGTAGATATGAAATTAAATATTATTCATCCTTCAAAGAGAAGGATATCCTGCCATTGATGACAATATAGATGAACCTGGAGAAGTTTATCCTAAGTGAAATAAGCTATGTACAGAAACAAATACTGTGTGCCCTCACTACAATATGCCATCTGGAGAAAAAATCATACAAAAGGAGAACAGAATGGTGGTAACGGGCTGGTGCTGGGGGAAATGGGAGATGTTCAAATACATACGATTTTCATTTGTCAATCATACTTGAGTAAAGCTGGAAAAGAATATAAGTCTGGGCCTCAGGATAAAGTTAAGATCTAGAGAAAAAAATCTGGAGTCTCAACATCAGGATAGTATTTCAAACAATGGGATTAGTCATCATCCAAGGGGAAAATGGAGGACCAAGTATGGAGGCCTTCAGAGTATTACAATGAGGTCAAGAATCCAGAACATTGGGAAGAAATACCCAGTAAATAAGAAAGAAAATAATGTTAAACCAAAAAGGAAGCATTTCAGAAAGGAAAAAGATTGGTCAACTGTGCCAGTTATGGTGTAAAATGGGTTCTTATTAATTATCAAACTGGAAACTGTCAGTTACCTTGATAAGTACTTTTTTTAATATCCCTGTGCCAGAAATTTATTTAAAAATTGGGAAAACTATGGAGACAGTAAAAAAAATAGTCACTGGTTGCTGGGGATTAGAGAGGGAAAATCAACAGGTGAAGCCCAGGATTTAGGGCCCATCACCACTCTATGATAATACAATGTTATTTTAAATTTGTCCAAACCTATAAAATATATAGCACCAAGAGTTATCCCTCATATAAATGGTGGACTTCAGGTTATAATGATGTAGCAATGTAGCTTCATCAGTTTTAATAGCTTCATCAGTTTTGGTGGGGGATATTGTTTAACAGGGAAGACAGAGAATGGCAAAGGATGTTATGAGAAATCTCCATATCTTCCTCTTAGGTTTGTTGTGAATCTAGATCTTCTCTAAATAATATTATGCCTTTAAGTTTTTTTAAAAAAAATAAAGTACTTGAAATGCCACAGCGAATAAAGCAGAAGTGATAATATGTTGGAATTTACAGTCTAATATGAACACCTTCAACTTGGTTATTTAACTGCATACAGAGATTGGGAATTGAACAAGTAGTTAATGGTTCAAAAAGAGTTTAGAAGTTCAGAGAAAATTTGAATTCTTTGGCTTTTCTTCTATTTCCCCCTCAACAAACTTTTAATACAATTACACTAAAGAAAAATAAAACATAATTTTTATGTTAACCATAGTAACATTATATTTAAAGAGATATTTACACTTTAGTAAATTAATAATTTAGAATGTATTTGAAGACACAACCAATTAGCTGCAAGTAATTTGCATTTTTGTTTTTATTTACTAGATTCTTTTTCAGTGTTTCTATAATGTAAATATTATCTTTCAAAGGGAAATGACTTTTTTTGTATTTGCCTGGTAATGAGCTTTCTTTAATTATCAATTGGCAAATTTCATAAATTTCAAAGTAAATATAGCCATTAGTGTTGAAAGACTAGCAAACAAACCCATGTGTATTCACCAGGGTTCTCTAGAGAAACAGAACAGGATATATACAGAGGAATTGATTTTAAGTTAGCGTTCATGAGATTATGCAGACTGGAAAGTTCAAGAGCTGCAGGGTGAGTCAGCAAGCTGGAGACCCAGGAGAGCTGATAGTGGGATTATAGCCTGAACCTGAAAGCCTACGACCAGGAAAGCCAGCGATAGTACAGTTACCAAAAACAGCAGGCTCAAGATCCAAGAAGAATCCATATTTCTGTTTGAGTCTGAAAGTAGAAAAAAAAATAACATCCCAGTTTGAAGTAGTCAGACAGAAAAATAGTGTTTTCCACTAGTTGAAGGCTGAGCCTTTTTGTCCTAATCAGGCCTTCAATTGATTTGATGAAGACCACCCACATTAGGGAGGGCAATAATCTTTACACAGTCTATAAATTTAAATGCTAATCTTAACCAAAAATACTTTCACAGAAACCCCCAAAATAATGTTTGAACAAATCTGGCAATCTCCTAACCCAACAAATTAATGCATTGAATTAACCATCACTCTGTGCACAGCATTGTTTCATTCCTTAGCTTAGTATCAAATTATTTTTCCATTAAAAATGTGTTGCCGGGCTGGGGATGTGGCTCAAGCGGTAGTGCGCTCGCCTGGTGTGCGTGCGACCCGGGTTCAATCCTCAGCACCACATACCAACAAAGATGTTGTGTCCGCCGAGAACTGAAAAATAAATATTAAAAATTCTCTCTCTCTCTCTCCTCTCTCACTCTCTCTTTAAAAAAAAAATGTGTTGCCAATTTTTCTTGTTTCTGTATTTTATTATTGTGATTATTTTTTATTTTATTGCCTTTTTTCTTTTTCTTTTTTTTTTTTTTTTTTTTTGAGCATCTACACGTACTGAACACAGACCAAGAGTCATCTAGCATCAACCATGAACTCCACAAAGCATTGTAGACATGATTTACTTCATCCACACCACAGGGAAAAAAATCTCATTATTCCTTCCACCAAATGCACACAAATTTTTATTCTTGGGCTTAGTCTACCAGGGGCAAAAAAAAAGAAAGAAAAAACTGAGATGTGTAGAGTGTATTATAAATTTAAAAGAAAAGCTTTAAAAATATAAATCCATCATTATCATTAATAAATGTTTGGCACATTGGAAACTACATTAACCATCTGTGGTTTAATTGTTAATTGTTCAGTAAGCAAACTTTCACTCTAAGTGGTATCTTTAAGCAACTTAGGGGGCTCCTCTAATTACCTGGTTGATTAAAACTGGAAGGCAAAGGCTAGTTGCAAATATGTATAGATTTATGTTAACAAAATAAGTCTCCTAGTTCTTTACAGCAGCATAAAAGAGAAAGTATAAGCCAAAATAAAAATTGAAAAGGACAGGCTCTTTACAAAACAGTAACTCAAAATGGATCATATAGACCTAGGTACAAAACACAAAACTCCTAGAAGATGACATAGACAAAACCCTAGACAAATTTGGGTGCTGTGATGATTTCTTAGATACAAAGAAATCATCAATAAGCTGACGTAGTTAAAATTATAATTTTAAAAAGTTAAAAGTTGCTCTGTAAAACATACTGTCAAGAGGAAAAGGCTAGCCACAGACTGGGAAAACACATTTACAAAACACATATCTGGCAAAGGACTGTATCCAACATATATGTGAAACCCACCCTCTAACCTATTCAAGACTAATAGCAGATGAACTACTTTCATTCACATGGATTACTGAGAAGCTCAATTTGGTGATTCTGATAGCACTTACCTTATAATAGCCAGTTCTGACCAATCGTATAATGTCCTCTGCTAGGGGGTTAGCAAAACAGTATCGTTTTTTTTTTTTTTTTTCCAAGTGATACATACTTATCTGCTGCAGAAGGAACGTGTTTTTTCAAGGATCCTAGGGATCTATTCTAAACTCTCCTATCTGGGGCTTGGCCCAGGCTTCAGTGCAGCCTCCTTCAGTGCAGCCCCACCCACAGACATCTCTAAAACTGAAGTCTGCCTGATCATTTGGTCAAACAGCAGGTTCACCTGTGCTACAGCCTCAATGTGCAATGGAATACTTTCTTGCTCTTAGCCCCACACAAATTTAGCTATCTTTCACATCACCTGCAATATGGTTGCAGCAGTATCTAAAGTGCAGAATGTGCTAACTCCAAAACCTGAAGAGGCTTACTAAGTATTATCCTATTTTCTTATTCATATAGTGGGCCCTGAATGTATTATGTTATGCCTTCCACTCTCTGCAACACAAGTATCTTACTAAAATTTCCAGAGTACTTGCTATCTATAGCTCTTTGATGGTTAATGTTAATGTGTCAACTTGATCAGGCCACAGGGTGCACAGATATTTGATTTAAAATTATCCTGGGTGTGCCTGTGAGGGTGCTTCCTGATGAGATCCAACTTTTAAATCAGTAAACTGATTTTCCTCCCCAAAGTGAGTGGTCCTCATTCATTTCACTAAAGGAGTGAATTCAATAGAAAGACTGAGTAATGGAGCCTTCACTCTCTGTATCTGGTGTCTTCTAGCTAAAAGACCAGTCATCTTATGCCTTTGAACATGGACTCAGACTGGAACTACACAACAGGCCTCCTGAATCTCCAGCTTGGTGCAAACTGTGAGACTTAGCCCCCATAATCACCTCAGCCAATTCCAATCAATCAATCAATCAATATTATTAATTCTGTTTCTCTTGAGAAGTCTTCCTAATTCAAGGGTATACTCTTACCCTGGAAATATCTTGCACTCCTGGAAGCACACACCCCTGGAAGATATTTAAATAGCAAATAAAACAAATAAAACAAAGTCAAAGAATTGTGGAAGAAAAAAAATGTGGTTTTTTTTCTGTTTTTTAAACAAGAATCCTAGATGTTTTGTTTACCAACACTGCTCGGTAGTTCAGTTCTATAGCAGCAACTCCTGCTGTTAGCTCAGCCTGCAGAAAGAAGTGTCTACTAAGCTTCTTAATAATGCCAAGGTCCCCCTCACAGTGCATCTCTTATCACCTCAACAGAATATCCCCTGGGCCTCCCAAAGAATACAGTCATCCTGTGAGTTCACTGTTCTTCCATTTTAAAGAGACCTTAGCATGACTACTTCTCTGTGTCTGCTTGAACCCTTCTTCTACAGTGTGTTTTGACATTTCTACTTCATTTCATGAGGACCATCACTTCTTCCAAGCTTCTAGATATCTACCCCAGCAACATAAAATAAATCATACCCTGGGGCTGGTCATAGTGTCACATACCAATGATCCCAGTTACTCAGGATGCTAAGGCAAGTTTGAGGCCAGCCTCCTCAACTAACTGAGACACTATCTCAATAATTAAAAAAAAAAAAAAGATAAAAAGGATGTAGCTCAGTAGTAAAGTGTCCCTGAGCGTTGAAGAAAGAGAGAGTGCACCCTTTCCAGGGATTAAATGCTGTATTATGAGAGAATGCCCCCATAATGACAGTTCTTTATTATCCAGCTTTATATTCTGACCCATTAACCCAGAACTCTCAGGAGCCATTCTTGAACATACCCTCCACTGATACAGATGATCGAGGTCCTTTAACAGTCCCAATAATTTCCCAGTTGGGTCTTGCTGAGATAGATCCCTGGTAATTGCTCCAGCAACCAGGAGAAAAGTCGGGAAAAGTCCTGAGAAAAACAGCATAGTTTTATAAAACATTTATTTTATTTGAGGCTTCTCCATATCTTTGAGTAAAGGGATTGAGGGATCCTATCTTCCAATAAAGGGGAAGACCCAGAAGTTTCAAGAAAATCTGTCAGTTCAAAGTTCTCATCATAAACCCTGGGGTATAGTCTTCCTCTCAGGCCCTGACTTTGATTCAGTTTTTAAAAAGCTATACCCTATAGAATGCATTCAAACACTATCAGAACTAATTATCATACTTACTATCAGAAGATCAGCCAGCCAGCAGCTCAGTCTACATAGCTCCATGTGCAAAATTAACTTCTTCATTTGTTACACAGACCTTGAGGTCTCCTGTTTCAGAGCTGGGTGGCTAACACCCCTACCCTTACAATTACCCAAGCTCAAGTCTCACATTTTTCTTCTGACTCCTCTTTCTCAATCACTAAACTCTCAGTGTTGCACTTCCATTTGTAATTCCTCACAGCCTCTTTGGCAATTTCTCATTGTCATTGTCACTTCTTTCACTCCAAGTTATGTTCTCTGTTATTGATTATAATCTCCTTAACTGGTCTTGCTACCCTCTATGCAAGTGTCATATCCATCTCGCATGTGACTGTTAGATTAGTCTTTCTACAAACCACGTATGTCATAAAATGAGACCTTTCAAAACCCGCCAAGTATAAAAAGTCAAGACTCACCCTTTAGAAAGTGACTTGATTTCCTTTATGACCTGATTCTAGCCTAGTTTTGTGTTAAAAATTTTCTTATTTACAATGTCTTCTCTTCGTATATCTCTCTTTCTAAATTGTGTGATCTTACTTTCTTTGCTCTCAGAAAATCAAGCCTTATCCTTGTGGAATGGATTTTTCTTGTTGAGATGAAAATTTTCTCCTCTTTAGTGGAATTTTTGTTAGTATCCTTTTATTTTGAGAATAATACTAGTGTTAATCAATGCAACTCTCTGACCTCCAAGCATATATTTGGAGTCATAGCCATTTTAAAATTAAATATATATATATATATGTAATATTTCTATTTTTTTCTTGTGCATAATGGCTTTATTTTGAGTGAATAAAAAACACAATCAAAGTATAGATAGCTCAAAAAGATTGCTAGTGCTTTAGGCTGTGAAACATAAAGTGCTTTGATGAGAACTTCTAATTTATATATTGAAATGTCAATTCTTTCAATGCATTAAAAGAAACAGAAGACAGCAGTTTAAAATTTTATACTGTTCTTAGATATATTGGATACACTGAAACAAAAAAAAAATGTTAGTGCTCACAAATTTATAGTGAGGATACAAAGCATTTAAATTCACCAAGGTATGGTATTGCCTTTTTCTTAAAACTAAACCCATATAAAATATTCATGATCTTTTCTCTCAGTGCTTAATGCCTTGACTGGAATCATAGACTTCCACCCAATAGAAAACTTTCAAAAGTTTGTCTTATTATTTTCTCATTCTCAAATTCTTCTCTTCATCCTATTTGCTGTCAAAATTTAAGTTTATAACTCCAGCTAAAAGTCCCTAGAATAGAACATTTTAATGTGGCCTGCTTAACTACTTACTTCCAATATTCTCCCACCCAAACTCACACTACTTTGTCTTTAATCTACTTAACAAAACAATTAGGGTGGTCTGTTGTTCAAACCTTAAATGTCTCTCTCACAAAGGCTCATGTTTTAAAGATTCTGTTGAGAATTGGTGGAACCCTTAAGAGGTAAGTCCTAGTAAGAGTTCTTCATGTCTTGGTGCATGGCCCTTAAACAGAAAATGGATGCCCAGCCCCCTCCTCTTTGTGTTTGACTCCCTGATCATGAGATGAGTGGTTTGGGCCTGGCACTCACTTCTGTCATGATATGGAGTCTCACCACAGGCCCAAAGGCAGTGAACATCAGTAGTTTTGTTCTTGAATCTCCCAAAGTGTGAGCCAAAGCAATCCCCCACTCCTATCTTTGGTACTAAGAACTGAACCCAGGGGTGCTTAATGATAAGCCATATACTCAGCCATATATATATTCACAATACCTTTGTTTTTGTTTTTGTTTGTTTTGTTTTGTTTTGTTTTAATGTGGTGCTGAGGTTTAAACCCAGGACCTCATATTTGCTAGGATGATGCTCCACCACTGAAACACAGCTTCAGTCCTTATATTTTTTTAGTTGTCAATGGACCTTTATTTTTTTATATGTGGTGCTGAGAATAGAACCCAATGCCTCACATATGGTAGGCAAGTACTATCTACAATTGAGCTAAAACCCTTTTTAAAAAAAATATTTAGAGAGAGCCTCGCTAAGTTGCTTAGGGCCTCAGTAATTTGCTGAAACTGGCTTTAAACTCATGATCTTCCATCTTCAGACTCCTCAGCCACTGGGATTTCAGGCATGCACACCATGCACGGGTAATCTTTTCTCTTTATAAGTTGATTATGTTAGGTATTTGTTATAGATGTGAAAAACTGACTAACATGGCGTGATAAGAATATCACATTCATTTAAGAAACCTTCACAGGACATTTTCAGAGTATGATACAGAAGATAGTGGCAAAGAAATAAGTAAGAGATTTATATAAAGTAGATAGAAGTCTGGGAATTATAAATAAAGTGAAAAATATAGTTCTGAAGTATAATAGTAATAGTTCTTTGAAATTTCAGAATTCTAAAGAATGAGAAAAGGCAAAAAGTTTTCTTTTAAAAATGGTGCAGACTTTGTTTTTGAAAGGTGTGTGAATAAAAAGAGTGTATTTGTCTCTTTTGTATGTTATAACAAACTACCTGACACTAGGCATTTAATGTGGAAAAGAGATTACTTAGACCATAGTTCTGGAGATGAAAGAGCATGGCACAAGCATGGGTTTGGTTCTAGTAAGGACCTCAAAGTGGGAGCACCATGAATGGGAGCACCTTAAGAAGAGGAAGGAGGAACATGCCTCAGAGGGACTTCCTGTGGTGGGACAGAAAGAAGAAGCAGGGAAGGGACCAGTCATGCTCTTTTATAGCAGCTTGCCCTCCAGGGAAGTAATTCAGATCCCCAAGATATCATTAGCTCCTTCAGAAAAGTAGAGTACCCAGGATGCATTTCCCTTTCATGTGCCTACCTCTTAAAGACACATTTCAATAGTATTGAGGACCAAACTTTCAGCACATGAAACTTGGGGTAGAATTCAAACTAGATCTAAACTGTTACAGCAATTAAGTTCATAATCTGAGGCCTAATGTGTTAAGCTTTCCAATGAATATGGGTTGGGGAGCCACTGCAGTGCTTCAATCATTATGTGGGCTCCAAGAATCTAGATCACAATCACACAGTATCTTTGGCAGTGAGATAGTGGTTGCAGAGACCAAGATAATTAATAAATCTGAGATGTATAGAAGGCTGAAAGAACACACTTGGTGATGGGTTGGAACTGAACTAGAAAGTTTGTTTGTTGTGACTGTTTATTTCTACATAGACACAGTAAATTGGTGGGCATACTTACATATTCAGGGAAATAATAGAGACAGCTACAGGAAAGTGACTTAATTCCATATGGTTTTGGAATTGAGAACTGTAGGTGTGAATCATGTTTCAATTGTTTTCTACATATGTGACTTAAACTATTTATTTATATTAGTAATTTCATAGTTGGGCTTACTGTAAAAAGGAGAAATAATCATGCTTAAACTTATTGAATTATTATATGGATTAAAATATTTGAATTGATGCCAAATTTGTAACCTCAAAGAAGAAAGCAATAAATAAAGGAAAGCTATTGTTATTATTGAACTAATATTATTATTTCTGTTACACTCACTGTACACATGTGTCTACTTCCGGCACTCTAATTTCAATAAGATCATGGGGTTTGCTTCTTTTCATTTTCTTTACATTGCCTAGTACTTAACATTCATTAACAGTTATTTATTTCAAATGAATAACATTTTTATTAATTCACTTCATAATTGAATTATATCCAGCCTTTTAAGTCAAGGACCAGTAACTCTTAATAGTGATATAAGTACTTTAATATTTTTATTGGTGCATTATGATTATACATGAGAACAGAATTCTCTGTTACATATTTGTACGTGTACACAACATAACAATACAATTTGGTCAATTTCATACTTTCTTAGGTAATAGAATAGTTGTTGGCTTCTGAAATCTATGGCTGAAAACTTATTTGCTTATTTTTATATCCCTCATTGACTTTTTAATTTTTTTAATTAGTTACATATGACAGCAAAAAAAAATGAGAAATTATACCTCATTGACTTTTTATGTGTCTATCTGAGTCACCTCAAATAATCTACATAGAGACTGAAACAGTGTTTTAAACGTTTTTCATATTGTCTAAAGTGACAGGAATTAATTCAGTGTATATAAGAAATTAAAAATATATGTCATGTAATTACAGCACATTAATGCTGTTGTTGAATTTGGAGTGGACTTTCAACTTTCATGTGTTCAGCAGATGAAGCAGTGGCCCAGAAAGGCTACCTGTCTTGAATGAGTTGTAATGTGAAGCAAGGCAGAGTCAGGCCTAGAATGAAACCTTATCACCTCTGTTTCTCATTTCATCATAACATATTGTTATTTCACATATATTTGTGAAATCAGAGAGTAAGCAATTTGTTTAGAGAATAGTAGTGATGGGAAAGAATTCTATAGGCATAAAAGCAATGAATGTTGCATTTACTCTAGAACAGCCAAGTGAGGATGACATTAATCAATGTGTTTGTTACCAACTTCTGCTATAAATGATTACCACAAATGTGATGTCTTAAAAACACATACTTGTTGTCTCAGTTCTGAAAAAACATAAGTCGTCTTGTCTTGACTGGATCTCTGCTTAAGGCATTACTGGGCCAAACTCTCTGTATTGGACAGGGCTGTATTTTCATCTTGTCCTTGAATTCCATTCTAGGATCACTGATATTGGCTGAATTCTCTTGGGTTTAATTATACAAATAATGTTCCCATTCTCTCAACACATTGCCCCTTTCCTCTTCAAGCCCATGATGACACTTAAAATTTCAATGCTATGAATTTCTATGCCTAATCTCTATAACTACCTTTACTGCCACATAGGGGTTGAAATATCTGTTTTAGAATGTGATGAGTTTGACTCCACCCATGTAAAATGCATAGCAATCCAAAGTTATATGATTTACCTAATTTCTCTCTTTGGGAGAAAGAGATATGCAATTTATTAATATCCTAGGTTTTATCTTGTGTGTATCAACAGACAAAAAGGAATCATTTGATATTATGTGCTTTCAAATAAAAGGATTATGTATATGCTAATTCCATACATAAACCATAGTACTACTCTTTCCCAAAAGAGAACAACTTAAAAAGAAAAAAAAACCTTTTATTAATAAAGAACCTTATTATTAAAAACAAAAATTTAGATGTGCAGTTTTTCTGAAAGCAGTGGTTACATAGTATCTTCTGATCCTTTATGCATTAAGCAAAGTATTAAAGCATTGAAGAGATTGCTTTTATAATCATTTTCTAATTTAATCTCTTGTGGCTATTTTCTGTAGTTAGCTAAAATTTTTTTTCTAAAATTTATTTTATAGTGGAATGCACTTTGACACATTGTACACAAATGGAGCAAAACTTCTCATTCCTCTGGCTGTAAATCATACAGAGTCACTCCATTAGGATAATCATACATGTATATAGGGTTATAATGTCTGTCTCACTCTACCAGTTAGCTACACTTTATGTGTCTTAAAAAATTGCACAATGCTCTGAAAGCATAACAAGAGGTGAGAGGCTATATGCCCAGAGTTAAGAATGAAGACATAATTTCTTTTTGGGGGGAGGGGGAGGGGCACTGATGGTTGAACTCGGGGGCACTCCCCAGCCCTATTTTATATTTTATTCAGAGACCAGGACTCATTGAGTTGCCTAATGCCTAAACATTGCTGAGGCTGGCATCGAACTTATCCTCCTGCCTCAGCCTCCAGAGCTGCTGGTATTTCAGGTGTGCACAACCATGCCCAGCTCTGAAGACATAATTTCATATCATTAGAAAATGATATGTTTATATCATGTAGAAATAGTCTGCAGAGTAACGCTTCAGCTACACACAGTATGAATCATACTCTAACCAGAAAAAAAGACCATTAATTGAATTTGAAACAATTCATCACAGATGATGAAACATGTAGGTTCTTCTTTCCTGCTGTAACAATGGTTCTAACATCTTAAATTGGCTTAAGCTAGGGAGGGAATTCAATTGACAAGTATTAGGAAGTCATCCCATAGCACTCTCATCAAAATTGCAAGGTGTAATCCATGGATGGATATGAAGGCAGACTGTTTAATGACTCAATGATGATCTAGATCTTTGGGCACATTGTTTAACTCTATGATTTATTTTTTTGTTTTTGTGCCACTACAACCTCCACACACACCCAGTCTGTATGTGTATGTCTGTCTGTGTGTTTCTGTGTGTCTCTATTTCTCTCTTCTTAACTATAATAAATGGAAAACCAATTGATCAAGATTAAGTAAAATATTTTACTAGCATGAATGAGACTCTAGGCTCAATTCAAGACATCATGGAAGAATGGAGAAGAAAAGGAAAGAGACAGATTCAGACCTTCTAAGTTTATTATTTTTGCACAATTGTTTGTTCTCTCTGTGTGTGTTGGGATAATATATGTTCATCCCTGATACTTCAAGTGTCTCAACTATTTCTTTACATTTTAACATATATGGTTATAAATTGTTAGCAAAAAAACAAAACAAAATATTGCCTTCTCCTAAGAATTGTTATCCAAGTTAAACAAGGCTAAAATATATAAGAAACTACACATAATAAAGTGAAAACATCAAAAATCCAGAAATATCATACAATATTAAAATATTAGCAGTAATTTACTCAGTATGGTAAGCTTATAAAAATGATTTATAAATTTTACTTTGTGCTATGTTTGTAAATAAATTTTGCAAAATGAACATTCACCAATTAATAGAAAATAATTTTATTAGAAATCAGCATCCATTTGTTTGTATGTGTGTTCTTTCTTTTATTGAAGTACTCATAAAATGCAATGTTTGGGGTCTGGTGATATAGCTCAGTTGGTACTGTACTTGCTTTCACATGCACAAGGCCCTGGGTTTATTTCTCATCACCACAAAAAAGAAAATGTATAATACTACATGTAGTAAATATTAAAAAAGAAAGATTACTGAAAACTAGTGCTGAAAATATAACAAACAGCAATGCAATAAGTTTGCTAATATTTGTTCTTTTAGATGGAGAACTTCTCCCCTAAGGAAAAAAAAGCCACTACAAAAGCAGACAGTAGTGGAAGATTTTTAAAATAGGCATCCCTACACAGTCTCAGGGAATACTATAATAAAGTAAATAGAAAAAACACAGAGAATGAGGGACTAATTCTCTTTTCATCAGCTTTTTTTGCTGCTGTGACTAAAAGTCTTGATGAAGATAACTGTAGAGGAGGAAGTTTATTTGAAGTCTCATGGTTGCACAGGCATCAGTCCTTAGAAAGCTGGCTCCATTCCTCAGGGATTGAGGTGATGCTGAACATCATGGCAAAAGAGTGTGCTGGAGGCAAGTGGCTTATGTGGTTATCAGGTAGCAGAGGGAGATTCCACTCCCCGGATACAAAATATATGTCCCCAAATCAGGCTCCCAATCACTCACCTTTTCAAGCCACACCCTACCTGACTGCCTTTAGTTACCACTCAGTTAATCCACCAGGGGATTAATTCGATGATTGGGTTATGATTCTCATAACCCGATTATTTCTCTTATAAAACCTCTTGCATTGTCTCCCACATGAGTCTTTAGAGGACAACTCATATCCAAACTGTAACAGTTCTGTTGCAATGTTGCCTTTGGTTATAGTTTAAAATTATATCAGAATAATACTGACTGTGTTCTATTGACAGCCTGTCCTGTATCATGGGCAGAGCTTATGTATTTGCATATATATTCTCACACACCATGAGGTAAGAAGTTTTATTTTAAGGCAGCAGAACATACAGGGGGTGGCATAGATATTTCTGGTGTCTTTTAAGCAAGTTTACTGTGATGTTCAGAAACAGAAAGAAAAGCAAAAAAAAAAAAAAAGAAAAGAAAAAGCTATCATTTTGGCCAGGAAAGTGCAAGTGAAACTGGGGCTGAGAAAGCTGTAGTCCTTAAAGTCATTACAGTCACTAAAGAGATGTTAAGTAGTTTGCACAGAGACACAAGGAATGGTGCCTGGAGGGCATCTCAAGAATTTGCAAGACCATACCCATATCAGTTTCAAGGACATAAAAGTAAAACTTCTTTGAGGAGGGAGCTGAGCGCATTTTGTTTGCACAAGGTTGCCTAAGAAGTTTTTCCAGCATGCTTAATTTCCTAGCAATTCAAAAACTACTGCAGCTATGGTACCAGCAGGTATATGCTAATTGAGATGGCAACAAGCTGTAGTGTTAATTCTATGGTGAATGTTCTGCAGGATATAGGATGCTGAAATTAGAGGGTCATGGAAGCTTCCAACAAGATTTCAAAAGAAAGCCTAGAGTCAGGGTACAGACAAAGTCTAGCAAGATCAGAGCTCCTTCGGTCATCCCCTAAGAGGGTGATGTATAAAGATATGAGATAGAAATCAAAGCTGCAATGGAGATGAGAGAGAGACAGATAGATAACACTAATAACAAGGAATGTCTGCTAAGGAAAGCTGCAGGAATGGAGCAGAAGAAGAGAGAAGCCATCTAGCCTGTAACTAGCAAGGCCATAGGAGAAAGCTACAAGAGCCCTTTAAAGAGAACATCACAAAGCCCTGTGCTCCAGATCTTGAACATGGAGCTATAGGACTTGTTTGCCCAGTTGAATTTCAGTCTTGCTTTGTTCCCATCCCATTTTTATAAGCCCCCATTTCTCCGTTCTGGAATGGAAATCTTTGTATATTGGATATGTACAACTTGCTTTTGAGATTTTACAAGGGCTCATGCTGAGAGTTTGCCTTTGAGTTTCTGAGAAGACTATGAACTTGGACTCTTGGACAAAGCTGGAATAGTTGACTATGGGAACTCTTGGAAATGGACTAAATATATTTTTCATTGTGAGATGAGAATGAACTTTTGGGGATTAGGAGTGGAATATTCTGCTTTTTATATAGAGTGTCCTTCAAAACCTCATGGGTAAAACAATGCAAGAAATTTTGGAGGTAAAATGATAAAGTTAGAAGACTTTTAACCTAATCAGTGGATTGATAAACTGATATATTAACTGGAAGGTAACTATATGAAGGTAAATTGTAGCTGGAGGAAGTAGGTCACTGGGGGTGTATCGTTGGTGGTTTATATTTTGTACCTGGTCATCTGAGCACTCTCTCAGTCTAGCTCTCACTCTTATCTTTTTTATCTCTCTGCCTTTTGATTACCAGATCCTGAGCTGCTTTCCTCCACTATGCTCCTCCACCATGATGTTCTGCATTATCTCGGGCCCAGAGTTATGGAGTCAGCTGATCATGTACTGAACCTCTCAAACGGATACACTTTTCCTCCTATACATTTTTTTGTAAGGTATTTTGGTCACAGCAATGAAAATCTGACTAACATAGCGGCTGGCCAATCACCAACAGAGCTTAAAAGAAATTAGGTAACCAGTCATTGATCAGATTGTGCCTCTGTTTATGTACATAACAATTTGTATATTGAACAGTAATAGTATAGTTTGTGCATTATGCAGTTATAGTTAATATAGTGTGGAAACTGAAATTTGATCCATGTTATTGGAAAATTTCTTTTGAATTGTGGTGGTTGATATTTATAAATGTTGGAACTGTGCAAATCAAGACTGTCTGTAACAAAAGCTCATTTATTGTTCTGAAACCTAGAAAAGCTCCTGTTAAATTTTGTATTATATTCAACATGTTTTGATGCCTTAGAACGTTTATTTAGACGTAATTTTCCTGTTTATATATGTAATTTTCCTGTTTATATGTAATTTTCCTGTTTATATAAATTTATACTTTTTTTTCTTTTCAAAAATATTAAGGTATAATAGATTCTAATTTTTAATGATACTGATTTTGAAAATCAGATATAAAAGATAATTATTTTACATTGAATTCACTAATGCAAAGCTTTTAATGCAGAGATTTTTTCAGTAATGAGAAGTCTCAGATGGAAAGGAAAGGAAGATAGAACACGAAAGAAGGGGAAAAACCTCTAAAAGAGAAATGGGGCTCTAAATCACAAAGTATCTGGCTTTATCTCTCTCTTCTAGTTTCTATAGAAGACAGTGATGAAGAAAAGGGTATCTTCATATGTGAATTTTTATCAAGTATTGGTCCTACTAACAAATTTGAAGCATATAATGCTTCTTCGGTAAGGAGTGGCTTGATTTAAACCTTATACCCTTATGAAGAAAACTCAGAAGTAGGGAAAAGAGGTAACCACCCACAACCTTTAAAAAAAAACACAGTATTTCTCTACTTTATTGTTTTCTCAACCCAGTTGGCTTAATTCCCAATATAAAGTATTTGGTATAGTTTTTAGATGATTTGCAACAATTTCCAACACATTATTGAAGTAATATTTCCAGTTCTCCAGAATCTAAAGAGCAATACCATATTCAATTCATTCATATCCTTTGGGACTTTATAATACTTAAATTATTTTATCACATAGATACATTGTGACCAATTTACCTACTCAGGAATTGCTCTATATGGCATTTTTCACATGCTTATTTTTTTCCTTTTTTTTCCCATTTCCCAAGGTCTTTAATATCTTTTCTTTTTCAAACTAGAGAAGTAGCTATAACTCATGGTATTGTTCATATCAAAACATCATATTTTATTACATGCATAGAGATAATAAAATAAATATTATTTATAATATATTTACCTGCAATATAATCTTAATCTCTCTATAATGATAAATTAGAATCAATACTTTCCAAATTAATCTGTATTTATTCCTAAGTCAGTTTTTCCCAAGTTATATCTAAAATTTCAGAGCCTGTTTTATATTAAAATTAGGTTATGATTTGAAGTTTCTTATTACACTGAAGTTCACCTTCCATTTTCCATACCACTGTCAATACCAAGAATTCCCTGGAGTTTATCATTATCAGCTTGTTATTTCACTAGCTGGAAGAATATATTGCTGCTTTAAACATTCCTTTTTACTATTTACTCCCAAGCCTTTAAATTAAAAATTTAATAATAATGCAGTGATTCAACCATCAAATTATTTAGACTAAAAGAATCCAAGGAATACTCTGATAAGAATACAAGTCTGGGGATGCAAATTATTTTTATAGATAAAAGTGGTTACTTTTTATCAGTAAGTAGCTAAAGTCAAATAGAAGTACTGTGATCTAGCATTGTAACAAGTGTTTGTATTTGACCTTGTATCCTAGCTTACATGTACAGTTATGAGTACAAAGATATCACTACTAGATAATTGTCAAGGAAACAGGAATGTGGCTATCTGACCAGTCAAACTTCTTTTAGAGTCATGAAGTATATTCAGTGGTAAGAATTTTTTTGTTCTTATAAAAAATTAAATTTATCTTTAAATGATAACTGATACATTAAGCCATAACTTATTCACATTTTGGGATACTGTGTGATGTTTTGATACATGTGTATGTTGCATAACATTTAAATTAGGTTAAAAAAACTATCTTTTCACACATTTATTGTTTATTATAGTGAAACATTCAAACTGCTTTCTTCTAACTTTTTCTAATATGCAGTATGTTATTATTATCTATTGTTATACTATTGCGCAATAGCACATAAGAAGATTTTACCTCTATCTGTATCTAAATATCCATTGATCAGCCTCTCCACTTCTTCTCTTCCCTCAAAAAAACTCTCAAAGGCAAAAAATTCTCAATAGCAAAAGTCAAATTACCCAAGTAAAAACAAGCAGTAGAGCTAAATGGCATTTCTTTAAAAAAAAAAAAAGACATGCAAATAGCCAATAAGTAAGAATGTCTTCCATTAAAAAGACTAAAGATAACAAGTGCTATTGAGGATGTGGAAAAAAGAGAACCTTGCACACTTTGGTGGGAATATAAATTAGTAGACATTACCATCATTTTCCATTTCCATAAAAATGGAAAACAAAAAATTGAAAATTAAGCTATCAGGAAACTCACTCTTTGGTATATATCTAATGTAAATAAAATCAGTATGTTGAAGACACATGCACTGCTGTGTCCATTGCAACACTATTCAAACCAGCCAAGAAATGGAAACACACTAAATGTTCATCAACTGATGAATAAAGAGTACATAGTATATATTTGTACACAATTGAATGGTATTTATTCATAAAAAGGAATCAAACTCTGTCATTGGTGACATTGTGAATGGAATCAGAAATTGTTATGTTAAATGAAATAAGCCAAGCATAGAAAAATAATGTATTGCTTGATGTCTCTCCTTCATGGAATTTATGAAAGTTGATCTCATAGAACTTGAAAGTGGGGGGAAAGTAGCACATTGAATTGTAAATCTTAATTATGGCTTTAATCCCAAGTTGTCTAAAGAACACATTCTCATTCACCTCATTAGTATACAACTATTTCAGGGTTTAGCAACAGAGAAGTAAATGAGCATAGGATCTGATGGTAATTTGTTCAGGAAAATATGGAGTAGTTTGAAGGTGGGGCTGGATCTCTCCAAGGGCAGAATCTAACATATTTGTGTTGGAGTACAGAATAGTGATTTTCTTAGTATGTTTTCTTTTTAGCCAAGGATACAATTGCTTTAGTAATTCTTTCAACTTGAGTTAATTATTATGATGATGATGACTATTTTGTTCTCAGAAGTGCCTCTTACCAAATGCATTACTTATCCCTCTGTTCATTTGACAGGGTAAATATTATGTTTCACAAATTATATTGTGAAAATCCTACTTTCAAAGAATAAACTAAAAATTAGCATTTTGTTTCACTACTCCACTTTAAGCTGACTTTCACATTATATGCATTGATGTTATGGTTTGGATTTGATGTCCCTCAGAAGCTCATGTGTGAGACAATGCAAGAAAGTTTAGAGATGAAATGATTGGGTTATAAAAGGTCTAACCTAATCAGTAGATTAACCTCCTGATAAGCATTAAATTGGTTGTAACTGTATGCCTGTAAGGTGTGGCTGGAGAAGGAAAGTCTTTGGGAGCTGTGCTTCTGGAGTATATATTTTGTCTGTGGCAAGTGGAGTCTCCGCTTTTTGGTGGTCAGGTCCTAACCTGCTTTCCTTTGCTACATACTGGCTCACCTTAAGTCCGGAGGAAAGAGCTGGTTATCTATGGACTGAAGCCTCTGAAACAGAGAGCCCTCCTCCTCAAAAAATCTTTTCCTCCTTTAATTGTTTTTGTCAGGTCTTTTGGCCACAGCAGTAAAAACACTGACTAAAAACTATTGGTTAACTAAAATAACTTTGATGAAATATTCCAGATATTCTTCTCTGTTTCTGTTCACCTGGAATCACATTGAAAAACAAAACTGAGATCTTTTAGCAGCTCTGGTTTTTTATTTATTGTTAGAATTTAGCCATAAATAAAATTATCTTTAGTTGTACTTTAGGAAGTTACTACCATAAGCTAGGTGACTGTTCCTTTGATTTGGATAACTCAACAGCTTTCAAATCTGCAGTAGCTGCAACGTTGGAGAAGTTATCTAATTACTTTTCTTATGAAATGAATCCTACATATTGATTTACCTTGAATCTTTTGAAGTGCAAGGTGGTATATAAAATAAATATTGATTTTATATGAACCTAGTAAAGAGAAAATCTGGCTATAGATCCACAGTACATAAAACAGATCTGAAAGATGCCTAGAAAGGATATAGTTTAGACAACAGTAAATATCAAAAGTCCCACTGTTTGACAGAACCTAAGGTAATTTTTCGGTAGCTTCCTTCACTTTATCTACCTGTAGGATGCAGATGTATGTATCCCCTTCTAAAAATCTAAGAGTTATAATATAATATTTGAAAAATCACTGTGAGCTCCTTGAGAAAAAGTGACAACTACATTTAAACAAAAATGACTAAGTGAATAAAACCATTTTTGACTCTTTCCTTTTTCCTCTAAACTAGGAAAATGTGATCAAGCTCCTACCTTGTGATCAATGGAGAGAAAGGATCCTTCACTGTGACATAAAAGGACTGGAAGTAATGGTGGCTTTTCCATTAACAAATTCTATGATCTTGTTTAATTGTCTTTCTCTGATGATTAATTTCTGCAGGGGTAAAAATGAGAATAAAAATTCCTATTACTGTTTAAGACTATAAAAATTAAATGAAATAATGATAATATATGTAACAGCTCTTTTGAGAAATGGTGCCAATTTGGGATAATAAAATAACGAGTGTCGGGGCTGGGGATGTGGCTCAAGTGGTAGCGCGCTCGCCTGGCATGCGTGCGGCCCGGTTTTGATCCTCAGCACCACATACAAACAAAGATGTTGTGTCTGCCGAGAACTGAAAAATAAATATTTTAAAAAATTCCCTCTCTCTCTCTCTCTCTCTCTCTCCCTCTCCTCTTTAAAAAAATATAAAATAAAATAAAATAATGAGTGTCATAAAAAAACTATCTAATGAAACAATATCTAGGAGAGTTTTTTTTGAAGACTTCAAATGCTTTAGCTAGTAATTCTGAATTTATAGAATAAGAAAACCTTGACACTGTAATTGCTTAAGAAATATATAAAACAATGATAGTTCTGATCATCATTTAAAATGATTATTTTAAACAATTATTTTCCAAAACCTAAAAGTTGGGTAGGACATTTTGTAAAGGAATACCTATAGAGGAATACCTGTGAGGAGGTGCATAAAGAACAGGCACATACACAAAAGTACAAGCAGTCAGACAGGATGGAGTTGAGAGAGAGAGAGTGAAGGGAGTGGTGAAGAAGAAGTGCAGAAGTGAAGTGTGCACTCCTCCATGCCTGGGAGTTTACTGACTCAAAGAACACATACCTCCTGTTACCATGACTATATTCTAATTAGTACCACTTTACCCTAAGTCCTAGCTAACTGAGATAAGGTCCAGGTTAGAAGTAACACGGGGCTCCTACCTACCAAGGGCATATCATGGAGACCAGATAGTGCCTGCATAGGTGGCTCCATAGCTCAGAGGGAGGAGGCTGGGCATCCTAGTTCTGGGAAGCAGGGAAAACTAGTGAAGGACATGCTACGGCAGCCAGGCATCCTGTGCTTTTGCACAGGAATTTCCTAGCAGCCAGGCGTTCTGAGTCTTTGCACAGAAACTTCCTAGTCACCAAACATATCACAATCACAAAGTTTGTAGACTCCAATTCCAAACACAGAATTCCTACAAAATTGTGTCTGTTTTGGTAATTTGTTGCAACTGCTTTTCTCCTCTTCTAGCACTATCAAAGTTGACTTTGTATTTACTATAGGAAGTCTACTTTGTTCTTTAAAATATGTAGTAAAATAATATGTCCGTAGACCATAAGTCTCCCTATCACCAGACCTTAGGCAGTAGTGAAATAAGATGTGTAAATGATTGCTAAATGAATAAATAATGTAGTAAAGGAATGTGTCAAGAGACCAAAGTATTCTAGATAGATGTGATCCTTAAAACAGAACCCACAGGGTACTTACCCCAAACCTCACTTTTCCCTCTTCCAGGAGAAGATGAAGATGTTTACAATGAAGGTCACAACTTGGGGTTCTAACAACAGGCATTCTTCTCTGGGTTACTATAGATTTTGAGTAGCCTCAGCATCGTAGGGCCAGTCTGGGATAATAGGGCTAATTTTTCTCTCCAAAAATTTTTTTCCCAGGTAATATTTTATGAGTCCTGAGTTGCAATTTGTAACATCAAATACATATGAAACTTTACTTTTAATATCTGTCATAATTTATTTTTCCTTCTAAGTGACTTCATAACAAGACCCCTTATAGTTAATAACATCTTAGATTTGATGAAGAAATGAATTCCAATTATACATTGCCTGCTAAGGCTTCTCACCTTTTATTTTCTTTTTTGATTTCTTGATGCTAGAGATGTTGGAAAACCTCAGATTCATTTATTCACTGATTTATTGATTCAACAAATCATAACTGAGCACTTATTTTGTAATAGATATTCATTTTGTAAGGGGTAAGATCTATAATAGGAAGAAAACAAGAACAATTAAGGAACTCATTGAGATTTCTTCTGCATATATTTTACTTACCAAAACTTTACATGATGGATATTATACTTATGCACATTTCAAATATTTTACAAATATTTTTAGTTAATTCTTCAAAATAAAACAATTTAAGTTTTCAATCAGAAAAGGAACTCAGAGGAGTAACTCACTTGCCCAAGGTCACAGAGCTACTTAAGGGATGCAACTGAGATTTGAATCCAAAATCTATTCTCCAGAATATACTCTGAGCAGCCTTTGAGATCGAGATACAAATTTGGTGGAGATTAAAAATTGGTTTAAGGATTGGCCTCATCTAGTATGTCCAAAACTTTATGCTTTTAAAAACTTTGCAGGGGGTGGAGTACTCTTGGGATTTCAGAATTTGCCCTGACATCAGAGTAGGAAATTTGTGCTGCTATATATTTCCCTACTGCCACTTTCTAGTCATTTTTGTAATATCAGGCAGACAGTAATGTTATCTGTAGCCTGTACAAGAAATGACTGGAGTCAAGACCTGCCACTTACTTATTGAGTTAGTGTTCCAGAAGGCAATAGATTCCTTGGGAAGACATTTATTAGTGTCTGAAGACTCCAGGTTCTTTCCTACAGGCTGTGTATAGCACATGGAATGATGTCATGTGCCAGGAACACAAGCTTTTGTAAAACAAAAGACTGAAAAAAGGAAGAGGTGACAGAAAAATGTCAAAAAAATATTCAGGTGTTCCTTATCACCCTTCACAACTTTGATAAGGTTGCTCAGATCACAAAACAGCACATGATTGAATATTTTTGTGTATAATAACATTCTGGAGAAGTGTGAAGTATTGCTCTTCTGGTGTTGGGAAGGTGACTGAGCAGATGACTTTAGATGACAGAGCAAAGGTTGAGAAGAATGAAGGATGCAAATTATTTGAGTGCAAGCTGTGAAACTAGACATCTGGAAGCTCACCTAAGTTTCCATGAGTTAAGTAGTTTATATTTATCTATGTATAATCTCTATGTTCTTTTGCTCTTCTCCTCCCATTTATGTACCTGACTTTACCCACAGAGACTTTGAATATCTATTTTCTACACCTGTATCCGTTTGACTGGTATCATGTATACTCACATAAAAACTAAAAAATACGAAATAACTGAGATCAGACACTTTTACGAGGTGCAAACTCAAGTGGTGAATTTGACAGTAGCATCCTTGTGATCATCTCATTACATCATAGGCTCAACATATAAAGTTAAATCATGAAATCAAAATTTGCTGTGGTATCTGAACCTTAGATTTTCATATTTGTACACACACACACACACACACACACACACACACACATTTTATTTAACTTTAAAATTCCAAGCAGAGAAGCATATTTCCAAGATAGAGCTAAAGTGGTATATTAGGGTTCAATGGAATTGAATTCTTATAGATTACTAGGATGGACAGAGGTAGGAAATTAGCCGCAGCAGAGAGCCCATTATTACAGTCGGGAAATTGGAAGAGGAAAAAGGAGGGTTCTCTTGAGCTGGTACTCTTGCCAAAAAGTGAAAGTGCTTCAGAAAATCCACATTACTGCACAAACAGTAATGCTAGTCATGGAGGTGAGTATTTTATGGTCAGGAGTCATATGTTCCCTTTTGCATCACCTGATACAGAGGGAAAACTTCAAACAAGAGTAGTGTTGTACTCCATTTTCAATTTGTATTGACATTTGGGGAAAATATTACTTGACTTCCTGTCTCCTTATGCTAAAAATTCCACCACAGAGGTATGTACAAGGGAGAATGTGTATGTGTGTGTATGTTTGTAGAAGGAGGCTCTTGGGTGAAGCTGATAATTGACTTTCAGGGAGATTATACAGTGAGGCTCTTTTCCTTTATCCCTGAATGCAGTTGGGATAAATCAAAGAGAAAGGAAGTCTGGGAGTGAAAACATGACTAACAGGAAGCGTACAGCTAAAGGCTATGTCACAGGAGGGTAAAAGGAAGGTAGTTATCTGTATTCTTAACTGGTGGAATTAACTGATGGTGTATAATCTTGAATCACAAACCATTTGTAAACACCAGTTACCAGGACTGATTCCTTCTTTAATCATGCACTTCTCTTGCTCTCACAGGCAGGGAATCTTCCCAAAATATATGTGAATAACATTGTAGGAATTAGTCAAGCTGAAACTACCCAATGGTGCTTTGAACTTCATAAAATCTAACCTAAATGAAATGATGCAATGAAAATATTGCTGATTTTTACCACCAAAGCTCTACATACTTTTATAGATGTTTTCACTAATATGAATACAAAGTTTATCTTCTATTTCTATAATTGTTTGTCCTGGAAAAATTCTGTTCTTAATTGGAAATGTGTGCCATCGGTATGATTCATTTTACTCTATAACACGAACTACTCTTCAAACCTATAATTTGCCAAGATTTTTATTCTGTCATTACCTTTGCACCACACTTTGATTCTAGAATTTCCTCACAGAAGAGGAACTGTAATATTCTAAATGGAGCACTTATTTGGACAGCGTCCTGTATCTGAACCCTCCTACTAACACAGTCCACTTACTCATATCTACTAATAGTTCAACTTGTTAGCTACTAAAATTTTCATCCATAAACTGTTAGTGGACACAGGGCTTCTAGTATTTTGAGAATGTCACTGTGTGAACAGAAGTCTTTGTAACCTAAATATTGCTATTAAGCAGAGGGACACTACTATGACTTTCCAAATCAAATGAAATTTACCTTGATGCTGTTGTAGATGGAAAAGGTGATGCCTTCCATTTCTTTTATGTTCAAAAATACAATTTGTTTTACCTGAGGAACAACTTTAAAGAACCTTTAGCATGTAAAGCATGGGTAACAGTGGTTGTCTCTAATTGCTTTTACAGTTTCTGCACTTTCCCAATTGTTTCCTTCAGAAATAAGCTGGAGACTCTTAACTAACACATTTATCCAAATCAAAGATATAATTAGCATTCTGAAAAACATGGTAATAGCACAGGTCTTTATTACACACTATGCTATTTAAGCCTGAGATATTTTTAACTCTTCCCACTGGGACATGTTCCTATTTTGGTTTTCACGTTTTATTAGATCTTTACTGCATGAAATACTCTGAAAAATTGGAGATATTTATGCAAAGCACAACAGTTTTAATTGTGCTCATTTTACTCTCTTATATATTTATTGATTTTTCTCCACAAATATATTCATGGTTTTAGATGCTGAAGATACAGTGATGCAGGAGATAGACAAGTTCTCTGCCTTCATAGAGTGATGCTTTGGTTGGGGGACAGAGAAAATAAACATATTAAATAAATAATAATAAAATTATCAGATGATAATACATTATATGCAGGACAAAAAAAATGTAGGTATCTATGAGAGAGTGACACTTGGCTAGTTTAGATTCAGAGGTCAGGGAAGTTGTGTCTTGTGTTACGAAGCAACATTGAAGTTGAGATCTAGATTAAGAGGAAATATGTGTGCAAAGACAAGGAGACAAAGTATTCTAGAAAGAGGAAGTAACTGGAGCAAAGTTTCTAAAGAAGAAACAAAGAATGTACACTCCAAAACCAGCATAAAAACCAAAGCAATGAACATGTGATTGGTGAGCAAGAGATAGGTCCAAGATGGGATTTTTCCAAATTAGTGAAGGCAGCTGCATTTCAATCTGAATGTGAAAAAACAAACAAAAAAACAACAACACACATACACACAAAAAAAACATGGAAGACTTTAAAAAGTGACACTAGAGCTGCTCTGTAAAGAAAAGAATAGAGAACAGATAATTAAGGAAAGGACAGAGACACAGTGGTATGAAGCTATTGTGTTAGGAAATGATGTGTTTTGTCAGTACCTATCCACTAATGATCAGGTGTAGGAAGCAACAGAAAGAAATCAAGACTAAAACAAGATGTTTTGAAATAAGCAACATTTTGTGCAAAGCAATTTTGTGACATATAGCAATGAATCTGACATGAATCTTTTAAACCTTTCCATGGCATGGTGATATTTTTAGGGTCAACACTAAAAATTTAGACTTAGACTGATTCAGTATACATGGCTAATGAAATCTTATTTTATCATGGAAATATTTTTGTGTGTTAAATTGAAGCATTTTACAGTGACTCTTAGTCCAGACTGCACCATAATGAGATAAATTCAGGAAAATTGTTGATAAAGTTGAATAATAGATATAATACTTCAAAAAATTGATTTCAAGGTTAGTTGTTCAGAGAAGCAGAATTCACAGTATTTATGCATGTCGTATCTAAGAAAATGTACATTTCTGCAAACTTTTAGTTTACGATAATGCACTTTTGAAATGTTGAAAACAATATCTTAATTAATTTCTTATTTGGACAAAATATATAGCTAAACTCCTAAAAGTAAAAATAAACTTCCACATGAGAAACCAACAGGGTATAGTATTTAAATGTAAATTGCAAAGAAATCTATTTTAAAATAGCATAAGTACTTTTCAACGTTTCTGCTTATTTTACGAATATATGCACTTTCTTGTGTATGAAGAAAATAACTTAAACTGTAATGATAAAATAATAGGAAAGCAATATAACAGGGACACTGTTAGAGTTTGATGGAGGAATGATTTCTGGCTTTCTATGAAACAGCAGGGAGAATATAATTAACAATAATCAATTATATATCTCAAAATAGAGGATTTTATATATATTCACCATGAAGAAAGATAACAGTTTAAGGTGATGAATATGCTAATTACCCTAATTGTTCACTACCTAATATATACATGAATCAAAACATTGCATTGAAACTCACAAATATATACAAATATCATGTGACAAAAAATGAAATTTTAAACATTTAATGCAATTTTCAGAATAATAGAATAAAATTGTTTAAATTTACATTTCTATGACAGTTAAAAGTTTTGATAAACTTTTCACAAATAAAATATTGTTTAATAAAATAAATATTCACATTCAACTAATCCATAATTGAGAAGGAATTTTATAAATTACATAAGAAAAACTTGGATACAAAAGATACATAACTCAGTCTAGCTATTTCAAATTTCAAAAGGAAATTTTCAAACTTTTGCTTATGAATTCATGTTACTATTAAGTCATGTTCTCTTTTAACAGGGCCACTTTAGTGCTGCCCAGAAATCATCTTATATTATGTTGGCCTGGGTTTTCCTCAGAAACCAATCATAAGTAAGGATTGGAGCTCAAGAAATTAATTTGGAGTTGAAATAGGGAAGTGAAGAAAGTTGCAAATCCACCTTACAAAGAGCAACCACAGCTCAGTCTTCCTGGAAAACTTGGAGACTTGTGGAACCTGTCTCATAGTCATTGCTTTCACGTGCCCTCATGTGGCCCAACAGGGAGCTGGACAGTGGCAGATGATTTGGGAGAATACAATCATCTTTATGAGAAGAGATTTTTTTTCTTTTCTGTTCTTGATTGTATCAGAATCAGCGTTTTGTATAAAACTATCAGAAAATGATGCCATGGGTTTTAAGGTCTGGAACACAGAGTTGACACTGACTGGCCTGGGCTTTATGTCTGAGTATGCATATGGGAAAGAATGTATGCAAGTTGGACACTGTGGCATGTCTGATGAGGACCAATGGCTAGTGTGTTTAAATAAAATTACATGATGAATATTTAATGAGGTATCAAAAAAGAAAGAAATATACTTTGCATTCTAAAGCATAAATATACTTTGCATTCTAAAGCATTTATGCCTTTGATGTAAATTATATTATAAAATATAAAATTATAAATAAATATATAAAATTATATTATAAAATTATAAAATATTATAAAATTTAGTGAACTACTATCCCAATATCTATGTATCTTGTTCTTATTGTGCACTCAAAAATATTTTCTGAATAGAGAAATAGTGGCTCATTTTTCCCCAATACACCAAAGATGAATCATGTAATGTTTTATAGCTATTATTTGCTGAGTTCCTTAACTTTGGAAAGCATTAAAATTATTTAATATGTATTACATAACCTGAAAGTAAACATTAACTCCATTTACCTGAGGAAATTAAGAAAATCAGGAGTTTTTGAATTCGCCATTTCAATATTCAAAGTGATGTCAGGACAAAGAGATAAGGAGCAATTCTTCTTCCAGAATGTATTGCTGAAAGTTCCAGCTAAAACACGTGCCCCCAATTTTGCAAAATCAAGATTTTTTTAATGCAGCATTTTTCACCACTTTAATTCCAGTTACAACTTATCTTCAGATTCCTTCTTTCCTAATACTTTCTCAATAGAGTCCTCCAGATTTTGCCCCAGGATGCAAATGAAATGAACATATCCCTACAATTCAAGATCACACAATCTATTTTGAACATATTAACACCACATCGGAATGTTTCCATGTAATATAAACTAGCAAAATGCTAACAAAACCACTCAGCTAAAAACTACCTAAAATTTCTAACTTCCAATTATATCTGCAATGCCAAAAGCATTGCCCATACCAAAAAATAATAAATGTTTGCTAAATAAATAAATGTATGAATAGTGCATATTGGTACTATAGGAAATAAAGGCAATCACATGAATGTTGATCAGCAAGTCTATCGTAGTCACAATTTTATGTAACATTATTTAATGGGGGAAAATAGCATATATGTGTGACATAAGAGTGGTGGGCATGTGGGAAAGTTTGATAAAGGTCAATGCATGGAGAGATCTCTAGATCTTATAAAGCATGGAGAGATTTCTAGATCTTATAAAGACAAGGAGAGCTACAGTTGGGGTAGATAGTGATAATAGCAAAATAATATGCCTGGGAAAGGAATGTTTACAGAAACAATAGAGTTAAGGGAGAATTTTAAATATATTTTTAGAGATAGTAGAACATTTTTGAGAAAACAAGGTCATAGAAGCCTTAAAAATATTTATAAAAGATGACAGGAAGAACGTTCACTTAGAAAAATGCACACCTGACTCTCAAGAGTTTTTTTCCCTATTAGTAATATAAAATGTGAAGTGACTTGAACAGATAGTGTTGCCATTGATAGGATTTGGGAAGGGGTGATCAGAGGGTCCCACCAGTCACTCAGTGCAACATGACTTGTCCTTACATTTCTGTTCTTACAATCACTCTTTCTCACATGTTAGGCCCTTATTTTCTTTTAATTGAAGAATAGGCCTGAATAACATGCTCATTAGTACTGATGAATAATGATTTAATTGCTTTCTTATTTGCATCTAATCACATAAAGGTCTTTAGCACATCCAATATTTAAGATTGTCATTTTTGAGGGAATTAAAGTTCTAATCCAAGTGTATTTTCTGTTGTGTACATAGGAAATGCTGTTATTTTAATAACATTGGGCTGCCTAAGAGGCCCCAACAGGAACTTTTACAAATAGATTCTTTTATTGACTAAGTGGAAATTTAGTAATGAAATTCAAGTACTCAAAGGTTCTTATTAGAAAGGCTGGTGGCCAACTGTTCTCAATCTCTGTAGAGGATGCAACCAGGGGACATGTGTTTTGTTCGGAGCATGAAGAGTTTATGCATAACATAAGGAATCTAAGCAATTTTTTTCTGTGAATGGGATTATTAAATCATGGGTGTGTTGTTAAGGGAAGGTCTGAAATTTATCTAAAGACCTATATAATTTTATTTTTTAAACTAAAGTGATTCAGGGAAATTCTGTTTAAAGGATGACTGGATAAATTTTTACTAAATATTTAATAAACATTGATCTTTTTAAGGTTGATATTTTAATATGGAAGACAACAACCATGAATAGACTAAAATAAGACAAATATTTTTCTAAATAGAATTAAATCCTCAATTCCTTGCTTGGAATACTGAAACACAAAAAATTTAAACGATTACAAGTTATAAATACAACAAATGTGTGTTAAAGTCAGCTTAAAATTGTATATTAAAATAGCCACCTCTTAAAATGTATTAAGCATATAAGCACTTTGGATATAGGATTTTTAGAACACGAGAATAGTTCATTCTGTGAAATTAAGACCAATAGTTTTTCTAGCAGCATAAAATCAACCATTTCTCAGTTCTCTGAAATTTAAATCATATTAGCATATATTAGTCATATTAGAAACCAAAATTCAATTTTGTTAGTCAGAGAACTTGTGTCAAGTCATTATCGGATGTAACATTACTGTTATTGCTCAGTTATGTGTGCATCCTATTGAGAAAGGAATGCTTATATTAGAAGGAAATGTAAAGCAAGAATATTGAAAATGGCAATCAAAAATCCATTAGAACCACGATATTTTTTCTTTTAGCTTTGTAATAGTTCCCTGTTTCTCCCTTTATATTCTGACTGTGCATAAATGGCACCCTACAGATAACACTTTTATTTTTACTTTGTGATATTAAAGGCCCACAACGACAGTGAGTAAAAGATGCCTTTTTTTTAACATTAGAAGTTAGAGTATGAAAAGAAAATCCTTGAATTTATAGCTTATCAACTAAAAATATTAGAATATATTTTTAAATGTAGAAATTTGAGAATAGGCTTTTAGATATTCATGGTTTATAAGATATATTGCCCCTCTTAAATGAATAATGAATTTTGTACCAGTGATATCAATCTCCTTTATGAAATTAATTCTGTTTTAAACAAAAAGTGAAATATCAGGTGTTGGATTTTTAACAATTAATGAAGGTTTTTTTTTTCTTTTGTGTGAGTGTGTATGTGTGCACATGCATGTGTACGCGTGTGCATGCATGGAAGATGGGAGTATTATAGCAAAATTGAATGAGAAAAGATGATGTTATTATCTTGGTAGAATATATCTATCAAGACACAGTTTTGATGCAAATACATGAAAATTCATAAAAATTTATTTCCCATAGATAGTTCATATAACTACCATCATACTTGTTAGATTACAAATGCATGACAAACTGCGATGGACTTCAAAAACTTTCAGAACACTGAAAATTCTGACAGCAGTTATTTCTACTCAGAGAAAATGGAACCTTATAAGTGATACAAGATTACTAAATTATTATCATCTGTGAATTAAAAACGTGTAGTTTTAAAATACTGACACAAAATGATCTAAACTGGACAAGCAAAAATATCTCTTATCTCCATTTCTGGGGATGATTTAAAAAATTGAAATGCATTCTTCTATCAGGTATAATAAATTAAAATAAATAAATTTTTTAAAATTGTGAAATAAAAAGAATTCTCTATACTTTGTTTTGTACAACCAGCTCTTCTTAAGTTGTATTTAATAATTTATTCACAAATAAATATAAGTTTATCAATTCACCCATTGGCACTTTGTTTTTATTTATTTATTTGCTCCATTATCACATTTATTTGTATTTTTAAATAGTACATCTTACAGAATTACTTTTAAAGTATTATTTTTTAAGCAATTTGTATCTTTCTCCTACGCCACTAAATATTCAATTTTTTGCCCTAAAAACTGTCACCTAACAATATGGCTCCTTGAAAAGAAGACTTAGGAACCACTATATGCAATATGGAGGTGAATGAAGTGTCATTCAGTAGAGAGCTCTAGGAAACACACATTTAACTTTGCAGCTATAAGGGGAGCATGTAATGTGTGCATAATTTTTGTGAGAAATCTTAAACCATGAGTATTGTGCCAGCCTACTACTAAATCTTCAATCTTGCTACTAAAGAATAGTATTGTGCCTGCTCATCTAACAGGTTTCCAGTGGGGGAATGGACTATGAGGATAGTTTTGTTTAAAGAGGTTATGTAAAAGCCACAGAGCTCCTCTATAAAGCTGAACTTTAGCTGAGAAAAATATACATTTTGATCATCGTTAAAAACTTATAGTGATAGTAGGGTTTCCCTATCATCTTGACTAAAGTAAAAGAACTCTTCTAAGGCAAGGACTGAAATTATTGGTGTGAATTATGAATGTTTGGTAGTATCATTTTAAGAGAGAATTTTCTTATTGCTTTCATGACTCATTGTAAAGTTTTTTATTAAAAAAATTTCATCTATTTCAGAAAAGTAAATTCACCTTGGTCTTGCCAACTCCTTATTTTGTAAGTTAAATAGGTCTTATCTGACTTCATGTGTAACTTATTTTATGCAAGGTTTTTCAAAGCCCTTGGTGTGTTAATACACCACACAGAAATTGTAGAGGTTTATAGCATTTTAAATTTTACTGTCTTTATACAAATTATGTTTAATTATGTTTATAGCATAAAATTTTACTGTATTTATACAAATTCTTAATTCTGTCTATTTTAATTTACTTTTAATTCATGTTTACTTAATTATTTTTAGAAGTTTTTGGTAATGTTCTTTCTGCAAACAGTATTGAAATCATTGCTAAGCATTTGTGAAGCTCAATGTCAACATAGTTTTTTTGGGTAAATGTTAAAATTACTGAAATATCTTTTCTATCATAGTGCAATGTAAAAGGAAGTTTTAATATTTTCTCTATAATTTGCATATTATACTTTAGAGGATATGACATTTTACCACTTTCATTATTATTTTTGCTTATTCTATTTAGAAGTAACAAAATTACTATTTCTCAGGCACTATTTTAAGTGACTGGCAAATGTTACTTCATTTAGTCCTTCTGTGCACAACCATTTTATGTAGTTATTTTACAGAAGAAGAAACTGGGTTTGAACAGGTTAAATTCATTGATTACCAATGCTGCTAAAAATAAAAAAAAAAAAAAACAGAAGACATGGAAGTCAAACCTAGCAATTCTCTTCTGAATTTGTAATCTCGATCATTTTCCAGTTTTAGCCACATGTTTTAGCTTATCATCTACAAATCAGATGAGGTACAAATGATTCCAGGATTTAAATCTAGAACATGTTGTTCAGGAACAGTATTTTGCTAGTGAATCTGTCAATTTGAAAATGTTCCTGAAATTGAAAGGTAGTTCCTGTGTCTGCCTCTTCATCCCCACCACCTCATTTCCTTAGTTTTGATTTGACTTCATCAATGCTTGATTTAATTGGGGAGACAATCATAAGCCATTACTTCATGAGAATAAGTAATTCAAAATCAGCAAAACGAAGCTTGGCATTTGTAGAAGATGATTTTTCCTAAGTTCTTCTGATTTAGCTTCTAGGAAAATTTACATGTCTGGTCACCATTTTATATATTATATCTGTTCAAATTGTTGAGCACTTACATGGCATTGAGTAAATAATACCATGTAAGTAGAAGGTAAGATAAACTAGAAAATATGAACATTTTCTGTTCAAAATATTAACTACAAAAGACAAATTTTAGTCACTTGTAAACCATTGCATGAAAAAGTCTGAGTTTAAACTGCAATTTAAGCTTTAATCCTGAGATAATTGAACACTACATTATGTTCTCAGTAGACATATAAGGTATAGCATGTAAATTCCTGAGTGTTACCACTTTTTATTAAATTCTTCACTTAGAAAATTCAGAAGAACATCTCAAATGACATTTTTTTTTCTCTTCAGTTTCACAATATACTAATGATATTACTATTACTGGCTTATTCTAACTTGACTATTTTTTGCAAAGTATTCAGACATATGTGCTTGGTTGGGATATAACAGAAGCAGACCATGTGATAAAAACTGAATGAAAATATAGCTCATTTGGGAGCAAACATAAGTAAGAAAGTTAAAAGGAAAGAGAAGAAAGTCAATGTGTTTTACCAATCCTGTTACCACTGTTGGGAATGGGAGTTCAATCCCCCAGGAGAACTCTTGTAAAGAGCGTGGAAAACAATACAAAGTAATCCAGCAGAGTGGTGAAGTGATATATTTATCCATGAAATCCCTGTCTGCCTTCCTTCAGGGCTGCTTCTGGTGCCATTAACTATCTGCTTGTCCTGTGCATGATTCAGATGTTCACCTATGTCTAGGAAGAGAGGAAGGAAAGAAGAAAGGAGATAAGGAAAGAAGGAAAGGAATGAGGAAGGGAGGGAGGAAGAGAAAGAGAGATGGGGAATGGTCCTAGATGTTTACTAGAAACACCCTTCTCTGTGTAGGAGCAAAGCTAAGAGGATCTGAGCAGGTTGTCGAAAGTGGCTATGAAGGAACCAAAAACCCCACAGCAGATGGAAAGAAATTTGTACTTCCCTTAGACGACTAAAGCAGGATCTTATGAGAGTGAGCAGCTTAACTCCTTACCTGGCCTCACACACTCACCCTACAGAGGTCTCCAGTAAGGAAAGTGATGCATCTTGGGCACCAGAACATGTCAAAATTTTTGTGCAAACAAACTTCATCATCACCCTCCATTTTTTTTAAGCCAAGAACCTCATGTTTTGTCAAAGCATTTTATAAAACTTGTCTATGGCAATTCCATGAGTTATTCACTACTGAGTGTTTTCTATGGATGTGAAAAAACCTGTCTCTCTTTCCAGTTCATCTACTGTCAGTCAATTCACAGACCCATGGCAATAGAGATGGAGTAGAAGGAAAGCTTTTCCTAACAGCTAGTAAATGTATAGACTGTCAAAAAAATATTTAATACAACTATAGGCTGTTATTATTTGAAACATATATGCATATATGTCCTGTAACTTGTTCAAATGGAGTTGAGACTCTGTCATAGTAATTTAAGTATAATGTCCTTTTCAATAAATAGAAGTGCTGATGCAGGCAATCCTGTAAATATCCTGTGCCTGTGGTGAGGCTCCATAAGGGCAGAGGTGGAGAGATGAAGGTAACATTGTATAGAGTGCCTTGGAGCTTCCTAGAGTATCAAGTGCACAGCCCAGGTTACCTTTTTGCTATATAAAAACTGCATGAGCAGGGAGTAATATAAACATAAGAAGTTTTGCAAATATTTAAAAATTCCGTATAAAGAAATTGTGAATTCGCCTCTTTAAGTTTTAGCATTTCTAATAGAGACTACAGGAATCCACTCCAAAAGAATAAAGTAAAAAGAAAACCTTGGTCAACAAGGGTCCAATTATAGTCAGAAAACTCAGTCACAGACTAATTTTGATCCCATCTTTATTAAGACATGGGATAGTTTTTAAGTATAGTCTTTTAAAAAAATAAAGCAGAGATCAGGGCATGGTGGCCAATGCCTCTAAGTCCAGTGACTCCAGAGGCTGAAGAAGATGAATCTCAAGTTCTAGGCCAGCCTTGGAAACTTAGAGACACCCTCTCAAAATAAAAAGGGCTGAGATGTAGCTCAATGGTAGAACATTCCTAAGTTTAATCCCCAGTACTGCAAATAACTAATTGAAATAAATAAAGCAGAGAGTTGTGTAATTAATACCCTGCTTTTAAATAATTTATTAATTGAAAATAAAAAGTATTTTGATAATATAATTTTGAATTTATATAAAAGGTCACTTAAAATCCTTATTACTAGGCTTTTGAGTTAAAACATAATTGAGTATAAAAAGCACAATTCTAAGATATAGAATAGACCAGTTTGGAAATGTGTTACTACACAAAACTAAGATCTTGATATATAACAAGACCCCCAATTTCCCTGGGACCCATTTTCAGGCACTCCTGAGCTGCAATGAGCAATTGCTCATTTGATTTCTATCACCAAATTTTCTATCAATAAATTTGTTCTTATACTTCACATTGATGAATTCATGAAGCGTGTGCCTTTTTATTTTGTTTCCTTCTGTTCACATATTTAAAAAATATTCTTTGTGTTGTGCATATCAGTCATTGTATTTGTACAGTGCTGAGTAGTACTTAACTATAAGCATCTGACAGGACTTTTAAAATCTATTCTTCTCTAATCATGCATTTGGTGGTTGTCCAGTTTGTTACTATTCTGAATAAAGTTGCAGTAAACATTTTTATGTTCTTTTGTGTACATATGTTTTCATTTTTCTAGGTCATGTGTTTGATGTATTATAACTTTCTAACAAAATGTCAAGCTACTTTCCATAGGAACTGTACCATTTTACCTGCCCCATAGCGATATTTGAAAGTTCATATATTATCAGAGCCTTGTTCCCATTTGGCGCTGTTTGTCTTCCTTGTAGTAAATCATCACTATCTTTTTAATATGCATTGTCTTGATGGCTAAGGATATTGAGAGTTTTTTGTTTATGCTTACTGCTTATTTGTATATATATATTGAAAAGAATCTAAGTCACATGCCAATTTTAGTTTTTTATTTGATATTTTTTAAGGTTGATTTTACTGATTTATGTAAGCTGTTTTATATTCTGGGGGGGGGGGGGAAGAACTTTTCCAGGTAGAGGAATTATAAATGTTTATTCCATTTTGTGACTGCTCTTTCATTAAATAAATAAATAAATAAACAAGAAGACATGTGTTTTATGAACCAAAGTTAACACTTTGATAAAGATTAATCTCTCCATGTTTTTTCTTTACAGCCAATTATTTTCTATTATCCCTAAAAAAAATCTTTGACAATTCTAGCATAGAATTATGCTCTTTTTACACAGTTTTTTGGTCTGCTATCTATCTCAAAAATGTTTTGTTAATATTAGGTGAGGCAGGAGTTCTCATGTTTGTTGTTTTGGTGTTTTCATTGTCCAAGAAATACTTGGTCTCAGATCTTTTTGTTGTTGTTGTTGGGTTGGTTGAGGGCAACCAGGAGCTAGGGATTGAATCCAGGACCTTTCACATGCTAAGCAAACACTCTATCAGTGAGCTACATCCCCAACCTTCAATAAATACTTGTTAAAAAGGCATTTATCTTCCTTCAAAATGCCTTGGTGGTTTTATTGAAACTCAATTGACCACATGTGTATGAACTTATTTCTTAACTCATTATTCCATTCTGTCAATGTGTTTGCCCACATTTAACATCAATATACACATTATTTTAATTACCCAATAGTTATAGTAAATCTTTAAACCAGGTAATGAAAGTAATACATTATCACTCTTCTTTCCCAATATTCTGAGGCTATTACAGGTTTTCTGCATTTCCATATCAATCTTATCAGTATTCTATCACTTTCTACAAAAACAATCAAAAACAAACAAACAAAAAACAACTCTTGGGATTTTGATTAGAATGGCATTAATTCTATAGTCAGCTAAAATTAATAACTAATAGTTTATAGTTTCCTAGTTCATAATCACCTTTTTCTTTCCATTTGTTTGGATTTTCATTTCTCTCAACAATATTGTATAGTTTTCTATGTAGAATTATTGCACACATTTTGTTAAATATCATCAAATTTTGTGGTTTTGATGCTATATTCCATTTCATTTTTTCTTGATATTATATAGAATCACAGTTCAGTTTATATATTGACATTATACCCAATAGCCTTGCCAAGCCCATGTACTCTTAGCTCTGCAAAATATTAATATATCTAATCTAAAAGTTATCAGTTCACTGCTTGCTTTCTAAAATATTTATCACAATGTTTAGGCAGACTCTTGACTTGAAAAATGAACTCTTTCAACTCTATATGGTGATATCTGCACTTGTCCTTGTTAAGGTTTTTTTTTGTTTGTTTTGTTTTGCTTAAATTATTAATATATCCAGATGTATGCATCTGCCCAGTTGTCATGTAGAAAACATGGTAATATGTCTTCTCCAAGTTACGGGAAATATTTTAAGAAGTCTCCAAATTTGACATAACTGACACACACATAGATATATCACTAACATTTAAAAACATTTTAAATTGTATTTGCTTTTCCATCTATATTAAGCCATATGATTTTGGTATTCATTTATAAGGATTTGATTTGATTATTTCTAGTTTTTCTGCAGGCAGTATTTTTCTCTCAGTATTCATGTTATCATCATTTTTTTCAAATTTTTTCCCAATTTTGCTCTGTGATATATGATCCATTCAACCTCCGTAATCTTTGATTCTCAGCAAAATTTATGGTTTTTCAGTTGCTTCTGGGGTGAATCCTGCGTATTCAGTTCCACTCAGCTGTGCATTCCAAAATGCAGCTCAAGTAGTTAACAGCTAGAGTGGGGAGGAAGCATTGCTAAAGAGCTGCTCATGCTCATGTGCTCCCCGCTTGCCCACTTTGTATGTATGGTCTGTGGTAATTTGAAAGTGAAGTATAAGTACATGCATCAGTACAGAGGAAGGCAGTGGAGACTGGAAATTCACTCTCATTCTAGAATGGGTAGTTTTTTTTCAGAAAAGGAATTTATTTATTATACTCTGGAGGCTGGGAAGTCCAAGGTCAAGGGGCCATATTTGACACAGGCCTTTTTTGCCTCAGAAGAAGGTGGAAGGATCACAAGACCAAGTACTATGCAACTGAATAGTTCTGAATAGTACTCAGCCATAAAAGAGACTGATGGCACATATATCAATATATTGATATTAATCTATATATCAATATAGATTAATCCTAACAGTATTAAAAATATTCCTTTTTTCAGTGCCGGGTGCAGAACCCAGGGCTAGGCACATGCTAGGCAAGTGTTCTAATTCTAAGCTATCTTCTGAGCCCTTAAAAGTATTATGCTAAGAAAAGAAACCAGGATTGAAAAAGCTATATGCCCTCTGATTCTATTTATATAACACTTGTAAAAGACAAAAGTAGCTCCGTTTTCAGTGAGACCTGGGGAAGAGGATCAACTACAAAGGGACGTGCAGAGTTTTTGCAGGTGGTACAATATTCTACACTCTGATTGAGGTAGCATTTCATGAGTTATATACATTTGAAAAAACTGATGCCTTTGCACACCTAAAAGATTGTGAATGACATAAGCAAATTAGACCACAATAAAAATGGATTTTAATTGAAAACCTATATATGTCATTGTATATTTTTAAAATGTAATTTGTGGGTTTAAATATCACCAAGTACACTCTAAGAGTGTATTTTGGGCTGAATAGTCAATGACCTCACTTTCGACTGCTCAAAAATATGTAAGCTTTCAAAGAACCTATCACAGAAGTAAGATGTATAACTTTAATATTAGGACAGGGGCTAAAGGAATTAGAAAAAATTTTGTAATTAAATATTAGAAAATTAAATTTAAAAAATTAAATAGAGTCAATAGGCATAAACACATCCTTAGGAAAAGCCATGCCTGGACAACCCAGAAGAAATTGCAAAAGAATTGGGCCCAGAAGATTATAATAAATTTATATATAGCATGTCCTTCAGGCATTTCTGTTATAAGTGAAAGGTCACAAATGCCTCAAGGCATCCATGGTGTGTTAATTTTTCTTCATGCATCTCTATGGCACTGTTGTATATCATCCTAAGAGAAAAGTTAGAAAGGAATCATCTTTCTTTTTCTTCTAAGAAGTTCCTTCTGGAAAAATCCCTCTTTTTTTCTGCATAACACAATTCATTAATTTCCTCAGTTTCAGTGTATTGGTGGCATATATAATTAAATTTTATTTGATACTATCTTTTCCTGGTTTCATGAAAAACAACAATGAAAAGAAATCTGTTTCACTTCACTGATTTTATTAAGTACATCTGTGATAACCAAAAAGCAGAAGTCTTTTTATTTAGATTACAAGTAAACAGTGTGTACCAGAATCCTAACCTGATAGTTTATCAAGCTCCCTTGCATATGGAAAGTAAGTGAAATATGAGAAAATGAAGTATATTCTATGTTGGTAATAGTGCTGACTTTATATATATGATAACTTCTAATAAAGTTGATAACTTGGGTGATTTGCTGCAGGAGCAATCTAAGATAGAATGGGCTCACCATTGAGCATTTTTAAATGATTCTGAATGATTCCCAGCATGAATCTTGTGTTTAAATGAAGTAAGATTAGCTGAAGCTCCTAAGCAAAAAGGGAACCAATCACCTTGGAATAAGATTTGTAGATGACATATATTCTGTTGCCATTAGTGCTAACTAAAGGCAAATTTTCCCATCAGTAATCTATCTATCTATCTATCTATCTATCTATCTATCTATCTATCTACCTATATCAGACATTAGAAGAATTACAATCTATATTTCAAGAGGGTAGTGATGACACTGGTTTTTAAATACTGTATCTAGTGGTTATAAAAGCAGAAACTGAAAATCTCTGCCTTCTTTTAAATTCTCACTTTGAAATGTATAAGCCTTGGGACCTTGAGCATGCTATCCATTTAATCTCTATGTTGTGAATTTCTCATCAATAAAATGAAAATTATCATAATACCTATACTTTCTAGATGTGTTCTAATTATTAAAGTTAAAAATCTTGTAATTCAAACATTGCTTGGCACCAAGTAAGCATTATATAAATAATAAATAAAATAAAGTGCAATGAGATGATTTTGGTTAAAGAAATATTTTTTTTCTAAATATCTTGTATTTAGGTAGGACAAACTACATTTGTCCTTTTTCAAATCATCATTGATCTGGGTTTATATCAACTACAAAATTATATTCATTATTAAGCACTGTCATAGTTATGCCTATATATTGATGAGGTTGGTGAGAAAAATGCCACACTAGAACAATTTCATACTTGCTATTGGTAATTCAATAATCAAATATTTCTGAATCAACTTATTTTGTGTATGAGATAGTGCTAGTGGATACTGCAAAAAGAATGAAACCTACTTGCAGATTTTTAAGGAAGTTTTATATCTAGTGGAGTAAATTGAGTGTTTGTACAATATGGTTGATGACTAATGCAAAGTGGAAAGTTGATAGTTCCATCAGAATAAGAGAGTAAAGAGTGACAGAGGTTAATAATATTTCCATTGTTTGGAAACATACAAGACAATTGACTCATAAAATTAGCATTTTTATGTAAAATAAGCATTATTGTTATTCTCCTTAAACATTTGTAAGCATATCAAATCTAATTTTAAGGCCACTTTCTGCAAGTCACAGAACTCCTCCAGTCACAGAGCCATACTCAGACTGCTCTGATTCCAAAGCCTGTAAGCTTTACACATAAAAAGATAACAAATAAAAAACAATTTGAACTTCTGTTATTGACATTGCTTTCTTTTAGCTTCTGTTATGCCTGATTTATTGATCCTAAGTTATGATAGAGTTTGTTTCATTCCATTTTCTGCATATATGGCCGAATATTATAAACTGGGTAAAGCATAACCAACACAAGGTTATTTGGCTCCTGGTATTAGAGGCTGGAATGTCTAAGATTCAAGGGGTAGATCTAGTGAGAGATTTCTTGCTGTGTCACAACATGGCAGAGAGATAAGGAACACTGAAGAGACAGAGGGTAGGAGGAAGTGAAGAGAGAGTTCACTTCTGATGAGTTATTATGGTAATCTCTTCTGATGAGTTATTATGGTAAAGTATATTTCCTACAGATTGTCAGAAATGTTAGAATAAATAAACTCACTATCAATTTTACTGCTTTACTATAAAATAATTTCATTTTATAACATATAAATAGTATAATTGCTAAAGAAGAAGTAATAAAATGAGATAATCACTTAAATATCTTAATGAAGAAATGTTAAAAAAAACTTTACAATGAGAATTTACTTCCTTTTAGCCAAGGATGTCAAATAACCTATTCTATCACCATTGTAATAGGGTTGTTTTTTTCCTCCAACAATGAACCTTTATTATTAAGCACCTACAATGTGTAACATGTTATGTTTTACCTGTGTATCTAATATAAAAGAAATGTAGGGTTTTTAAAAATTTTTTCCTGGTACAACTATGCCAGTTCTCTTTAAGATGATACACTTATCTCCTTTACAGTAGATGGGGTAGAGAGAGAAGATGTGAGGGAAGGGGAGGGGGGATAGTAGAGGATAGGAAAGGTAGCAGAATACAACAGTTACTAATAGGGCATTATGTAAAAATGTGGATGTGTAACTGATGTGATTCTGCAATCTGCATTTGGGGTAAATTGGGAGTTCATAACCCACTTCAATCTAATGTATGAAATATGATATGCCAAGAGCTTTGTAATGTTGTGAACAACCAATAAAAAAAAGAAATGAAAAAAAATAAGATGATACACTTAATATCTTTCCAAAGGGGTTGCCATTTGTATAAGGCTTAAAGGAAATGAATAATATTTCCATAAGTAGAAATGGTGAAGGAGGAAATTGCATAAACCCAGTGGAACACAGCATGAAAATCCAGTTTACTCTTATGAGTATACATATGAAATAGTTCTTATTTTTCATGTGACACAAACTCTATCATACCACTAGATATCTCAAGCACAAGTTTCACCATGTTTTTCTCTTCCAGTGAAATAAAAAATGCACCCCCCCTGAATATGTGATAAAATCTACATTTTCAGGATTGTAACCAAGATAATATACTTATCTAAAAGCTTACAAAATTTTGACCATATTAAACCAATAATTAGCATAAAGATAACTTCTTAAAAGTCCTAGTTCTGGTGCATCTACTGATATGGTGACAGTTATTACCATTATTACCATCATTACCATCACCATCATCACTATCATCATCAATAACTAGTAATTTAAAAGCCCTACTCAATGACAGGCATATTTATTGGAATTTTACATAAAATATTGCATTTAAGAGCCATGCTAATCTCAAAAATTTTTTTACATTGAAAGAAATATCCTCTTCTTTTGTCTGTAAGAAATTTAAAATGAACTTCCTTTTCTGAACTATGGTCATTGTATTTCTTCTAAATAAAATCTGTGTCAATTTGGTTTTAATTTATTATTTTGAAGAAACTGAGAATAAACTATGATTGTTTAATAGATAATATAAAGGGATAAGGAAATACTATTTAAAGATGTCATATTGATATAAATTTTTAAATTTTTCTCTATCTTTAAAATGTGAACTCATGAAGACAACATGTGGATATGAACCCCGTATGATATAAAAAGTAATAAATACAGTATTCATTCCTAGGCCACTCATTTCCCCTCCCACTTTTCCAGAAATTCTACACACACACACACACACACACACACACACACACACACACAAACACAATTACTGCACTATAATATATTTAACTAATACCTTTCTGATGGGCATTAATTTTAGTTCAAGTCTTTGTTATAGTGCAACATACATACTCTTCAGCATGTATCTGTATAAATAAGTTTTTGTAAATAAATGTGTAAATGTATGTGTATCTTTAATAATGAAAGATTATATAGATAGTAATAGTGGTTTGATACTAGCCATTATGTTAAGTAGTAATATGATGAATCATGGCAAAAAAATATATTGGGCTGGTACAGGATTTTTACTATTCCAATAACTTTTTGTGGAGATGTAATATTTTTTTCTATAGACAGAGGATATAATAAGCAACAGATAAGAATATTTGAGCTGAGTGTGGTGTCACACCCCTGTAATCCCAGTGGCTTGGGAGGCTGAGGCAGGAGGATCATGAGAAAGCTAGCCTCAGGTACTTAGTGAGGCCCTAAGCAACTTAGTAAGACCCTATCTCAAAATGAAATATTAAAAATAAAAGGCAGGGATATGGCTTAGTGGTTAAGTGCCCCTGGGTTTAATCTCTGATACCAAAGAAAACAGCTCAAAAAAGAATATTTGATAACAGGCCCAAATAGTTAAAAGAATTGCTAGATCTTCAAGCTGCAATGAAATGTGAAAACTTTACTCATGTTCACGATTTTTTTTTTGGTGGGGGATCTGCAAGGCAGTTGGTTTTTGATGGGTAAGTCCTGAGATGAACCTAATCAGTTTAAAATATTTCTTGTTTTTTTGGTAATCTCTTCATCAAATGAGTATTTCTTATTTTTTTCTCTCCAGGTAAAAAATATCATACTTCTTAGCATCTTAGGTTAATATTGTCATTCTTAAAACTGTAATTTCCAACAATCAATTGTAATGGTCATTGTTATGAATTTGGCTAATGAATACATTTCATTTTAATCTTGACCTTTAAAATATTAAAGCTAAGCTTTTTGGTACTGAATTTTTATTAAAGAATCCAATATTGGGGGGAAATTACAGCTGAACTTCCTGCTAGACATGTGTTGGCAGAGAGACAAAAATATTTCTGGGTAATGGACATTAAAGATTGGAGCACAATGGAGCATATTAATTTTTAAACTTTGTAGAAAGCCTTTGTGATTACAGCTGCCTAATGTAGATAAATAATTAGGAAACACAGAGTCATATGCTCTGTATTTTAGTCTGAATAAGTTTCTTCTCCTGCTCTCTCATTTCCTTTAGATTTTTTAAAAACGTTTTTATGTTGAGTCTATTTATTTTCAAAATATGAAGTTCAATATGTTTCCTGTTTATTTCTGTATCCACACACAATTTTGAATGTATAACTTTCACTTGTTGATATTCATCCATGTGTAAATACAGCTGGCCCTAGACCAAAGGATCCTATCTCCCTTTCCGCAGGATGGACTGCTGGGAAGTGCCTGTCAGGAGAGCTTATACAGCTTCCTATTCCCCTATTCCCCCTCACATCTTTGTGAGGTCTCCTGGACAGTTCTTAACATGTCAAACAGAATAGAGGTAACATTTGTCACTTCAGAGTCCCGAGGTTAACAAATGCGTGTGGCTGTTTCCTCTCATTTTCTACCCAGAGTCTAATAAACAAAAGCAAATTATTCTGAGGCCCTAAGGGATGGTATGACTAGAACCAAAAGAAACTTGGTTACCAGAATCACCATGTAAAAGTCATCCAAGGAATCGCATCAGTGACCTATTACATGAAGGAAAAAATTTTATTTCTGTTATAATAAGACACTGAAATTTTAAGATATGCAATAGCAGCATGGATTATTTCAATTAATGTAGTGTATTTGAGATTTACTATTAAAATTTTTCAGAATTACATTAACTTTGGAAAAACCATGGGGGGATGTGATGTAATCTCAGTAGTTAACTCATCAAGTTTTACATTGGTTCAAAGTGATTGAAAGGACTTGTCTATTGGGCACATAATCTGGGTATGACATAACATTTTCTACCACTGACCTTTTAGCATGCCATATGCACCAACAATTAAATGCATTTATTCTACAAAGTGGGTATTTTATTTACCATCACAGATAAAATAATAGCACATAAGATTTAAGAACCATTATTTGGAGTTTCCAGATGTTTATTAAAAATAACTTCAAATTATAGAGGCTCACAGAGTTAGAGGGTTGTGCCTTATAAAAGTTTATGTTAAAAACAGTATATAAACTATATTAATTTAAGCTTTCAGTTCATGAGATAGTTCCAAACAGATAATTATTTACCATGGTTGTGCATTAATGACAAATTCAAATAATACAATTCAGGGATAGAGGTCATGCTCTATCATTTGTTCAGATTATTATTTTTTCTTGTTTCAGTATTAAGTTAATTGACACATATCTAGGATTTAGTGTGACTAAACACTAGAAAGTTCTTTGGAGATAATTTAACTCAGTCATGCATTTCTAAATATAAGGCAATGATTGTTATGATTTGACAATGAGGAGGAGGTTAAATTAGGTTAAGAACCATGGGAATAGAGATACCTAAATACTTATTGCTCATACTTTACTAAGAAACTTGTAGACACTTTACATGCATTACTTCTTTGGTAGATATTATCATTGTTCTCATTTAACAGATCAAGAAATACATTGAAACTCAGTTAAAATATATTCTATTTTTCTTTGGTCTCCTTGTAATTTATATTGGGTAATTCTATTGATATCTGCAATTCAAAATACAACACAAGTATTGCATGAACTTGAAGTAAACTGGAAATTGAACGTAGGTCCATTGGCTTTTAAAATCTCTCACTATTTGCCACCTCAGCTACTTGCCTGATCATGGACTTGTCTGGAATCACTCAGCTCTCTATTTCTTAATGTATTTAAGACTAAACTCCAGGTCTTCTCTACCCCAGCTGCTGTTAATGAGACCTATAGGGCTGTAAGAATGGATGTCAATACAGATGGATGGTTTCTTACTCTTTGATGGTGCATTCAGACTTATTGGTGATTGTTTTGACATCCTGAGTCAGCATTTATCTGTATTCCTATAAACTACTGCTGTAAAACTCTCTATTCTTGTTAAGCTTAATAAATCACCACATTCCTTTTTGTTCTCTTTGGAGGAACTCACCTGTTTCTTCAAAAAGAAAATAGAAGGCATCAAGTTGAATCCCCTCTGACACTTTGCTTACTAATTACTGATGTCTCTATATCAGTTACAGAGACATTGATACTCATGAAACAAGTCAATGTCTTCAATTATTATTATTACTGTTGTTATTTTTTAATATTGTCATTATCATCATCAACCTTCATTATTCTCCCCTATATATCTCTAAACCCTCAATTTTTATTCTAGACACTATACCTATCATTTCTTTTCTTGCTCCAATAAGTATTGGCTTGCATAGAAGATGCAGAATTTTATTTCTGCTAGCTCATTGCTTAGTGTCTACAAATAAACTCAATTTTATGAAATATCTTATTTTTTCCTTTGGTCTTTTTCTAATTCCTATTAGATCATTCCATTGCCAGTACAAGCAAATCTCTTTAAAGATTTTTTTGCCTCTTATTTGCTTTACTACACATTGTAAAAATTATCTTCACATTATGTAGTATTTCTGTAAATAGAGATTTTGACTTACCTGATTTGCACTTCCTATCCTTCAAGATTAAGGCAGCTAAAGTAGGAAAAACACTTTTACACAGGGTATTTTGGAATTTCGGTGTTGCTAAGTTCACTGTGTACTCTTTCATTCTTATCTTACTTGAGATTTCCACTATATTATTTTATTCATAATCCACTCATTACTGAACACATATAGAGAAAATGTATCATAAACCAATGTCTCTGATAAGCATGCAGATTACAGCATTATAAAATTCAAGAAAGCTTCTAATCTTGTTATTTTCACAATTTGAAGTGGAAGATAGACAATAAATAAATTAATAACCTATTGTATAATATAATATAGTAATACAATTGAGGTGAGTATAAGGCTGATAAATGGGAGATAGAGTAGCAGAATGGCTAAGGAAGACTTCTCATAATAGATGATATTTGAGGTATTACCCAAATGAAAAGAAGTGAGTCATTTTCAAATATGACAGAAGAGTGATTCAAAAACAGGGAACAGAAGGAAACTGCAGAAGTTAACTTGACATGCATCTATTAAATAGCAGAAGGATGGTATATAGAAAGGAGTTAAGATACCAGGGCTGAAGAGAGATTGATTAGATATGAAAAGGCAAGAAGTCATGGAAGACATTTGGGTTTGATACCATGGGCAATGGTTAACTATGAGAGAACCTTAAACATTAGAAGAATAAACAGTTTCCTTTTCAAAATATCACTGCAGATGGTGAGGAACAAGAATGAAAGTCTAGGTTCAGGCACTTAAGGAGGCAGGTCTAGTGCCTCTCTGGGAAGATTCTGAGAGGTGGTACTATACAGAATGTGTGTAGAAGGAGAAAATTAATGGAGAAAATCAATAAGCTGGATAAATTATTTAGAAGTATGTGTGTAAGATATTTGTAAATCTATGATAAGTAATTACAGATAGCACTCTATGTGTTGTCATAGCTATGTAAACTCAACAGAATATTATCACACCATCCCAAATACCTTTTGTTGCTTTTCTTCTTGGGGATTGGGATCTCTTTCATTGATGCCTGAGTTGTTATCAAGTTCTTTATGTATAAGATGTAAAGTTATAAATGCAATACTGCTTGGAAGCATTAAAAATTAACCATGGGAAGGTGCAGGTTTCTAAGCCAGTCACCATGGATAGGCTGGGGGGGGGCAGGGGGAAGCAGTGTGACTGGGCTTCTGGAACAGAGTTCTTCTGTACCCAAGACTCTTGGTATTGAGTTTGGGTGACCCAAAATAGTCATGTGGAATATCATTCCTGCAAATAAGAAAAGAGATACTATCAGAAGAATCTGAATGCCAGTGTGAAGTGGAGTGGGTAACTGTCCAACATCTTCACTCTGAGCAAGAGACGTTATGGGAAACATGACCAAAAAGAAATGCTTAAACAAAGGAAGCAAGGTGAAAATTTGACTTTGAGATATGTCAAATTTTGACTTTGTAGCATTTCAACTTGGCTTTGAACTAGTGAGGGTCAATAGAAAAATCCGTTTTATAAACCTGGAGAATTTAAAATTTTCAATTTGCAAATTCTTTACATAATTCAAAATTCTACATATTTCGGCAAAAAAGAGAAAAGATAAGTTAAGCATTTAGAGTTTAGATAAAGAAAATCTAATGGTAATCTAACCCTTATCTGTTCCTTTTGTATGAATGTACTAAATTTAATTGGAAAGTTTGATATTCTTATGTTTGTAAGATTACATTTTTCCATCAAGAGATATGAAGTAATTCTTTTCTCATTTAGCTTCACATAATAAAATAACCCTCAATCAAGATCTGGGCTTTCTACATTTTAATGTGAAAACAAAGTCATCTACTATTATGCCTGAGTATGTAATTGTAGTACAAATGCTGTACCTGTGGTGCATTATGCTATTTTTAGACCATATTGAAATTTTATTATATTGGAGAATAGTTTCCAAGGATTGTGATCATTATAAGTGTATTTCCATGTATTAAATTCTAATTCTGAACACAGCATTGAGTTCCTGAATGCTTTCTACAAACAGAAAAATGAGTGAAATTGAACATATTTTCTGAGAGAAGTTTTTCTTTGAAAGAGGAAGAGAAATACAACTAGAAAGTACTATTCTATTACAATAAAATGCTTTGATAAAAATATAAGTTGACCCTGTAGCCTCCATGTCTACAAAATAACATACCTAGAACATTTGACCTGCTGCCTCTCACCTGCCCAGGTTATATTAAATCATAGCAAACTTACGCTTTTCAGAAGCAACTTCAAAGGAATTTCTTACTTGATGTTTGTTTCAATGTTGAATTATTGTGAGAAATTTCTTACATTCTTGGTTTCAAACAAGTTAAAACTACTTTGTGAGAAAAATAGGTTGGAACTTAAGTCAATTTTGTTCTCAGCTAGTGATTCAAAGATTTAATAAATATAAGAATAATGAAATTGTCAATTATAAAGAATAGAAGGTCCTAGATGCTTCCTATTGAAGCAAATATAAGTATATATATATCAACATATATTTTTGTATCTATATATGTATATATATCCATATATTGGTGCTAGGAATCAAACCCATGTTTTCATGCATTTTAGGCAAGTGCTTGAACTCTGTGATACATTTTTAGGCCAAAAGCATATCACTTTTTAAAAATGTAGACAATGCTCAGGCTGTTTACTGATTAGCTCCTACATAGCAATCACCTGTTTTCTAAATTCACTTCAGTGATAAAGTCCACATCTAAACTTGATTATTAAACACAAAATTAAAGAACTATTTTATGAACAAAATTATTATAAAGAAAATAATTAATTTTTAATGAAAACTTTAAAGAGGATACTATTATATAAATTTCATGGTGGAGTGGTATTATATGAATTCTATCATCTGCAGTTAATCATGTAGAAAAGACAACATTGCTGCTAATAGGCAAAAAATGAAGAAGTTACACATTGTGTACTGTCTTAGAAGAGAGGGTCCTGTGTATCACCTAGGCCACCAGTGTACTTTGGAACCCTTTAATATTGTCGCTGTTTCTCCAGGTTCTTCTATTGAGCTAAGCCTATTTCTATAACATCCATCTTATTTATCCTCAAAACAAGCAAACAAAAAAAATAAATAAAAGAGGAGGATATCTATCTACAAAAACAAAGTAACTTAATAACAAGCTTTTATAAAGTGCTATGCATTTACAAATTCAATAGTGATATCTTACCAATTTTGATACTGATTAAATTGTTCAGCTGCAGGAGAGATGGAAATTTATGCTGGGATCTAATTATCCAGTTTATCAAATTTAATGTTTTCTCAATCACAATTCTTTCCTAGAGTGGAAGAATTGATATCAGACAGTGGTGAAAGTAGTTAATTTTATAAAAAAATTGCACATGTTCATTAGTTAGCATGTAGTGGAAACATTGCTTTGAGAAAATCTTTACCTGCATCAGTTAAAACGTACCATATGTTTTGGGTTGTTTTCAATATTAAAATCCCAGTGACCAACCTCCTCAGATTGTAATAAGTCCTGAAAAACCAAACTATTTCTTTAGTAAATTACCAAGAGAATAATTAATAAATTTAAATGTTTGATTTGAATTATTATTTTAAACATAATTTCTGAAGGATGATTATTATAATTATATTACCTAAAGGTGATACCATTTTTTTTAGTTTTTCTAAAATTTTCCTTAGAGAAACCACCACTGCACTATAAATATCCTTGTCTTTTCTTACTCTTGCTCTATTATTTTCAACTAAATGGAGAAAAGGAGTCTCAACTTGGTACATATTTATTAAGCACCTGCTATATGTGCAACATATTGTTGGTCACTGTGGGAAATCAAAATTAGTAATGAAATGTGCCATCATCTTGATTCTAAAGCCGAATTAATTCAGTAGAGTTACATCTATATAATTCTACAATGAAAAAAATGTACAATTGAATAAATTTTAAACATTTGTGAAAAAATAAATTTATATTTTAGTTTCATAAACCTCTGTGCTATGTTACATATCAGAACAAAATAAGATAAAAAGTAAAAACTGGCAGGAATAGAAATAGTGGTCATTAAAATGATCTTTTTTTATACTATAGCACCACTAAATTTTATTGTTTTGATTATAGATATATTCCAATAGAAAAAACATTGAAATTTTATGATTGCATTATTAATATGCTAATTTATTTTATGTGTTTGTATAACCTTCCTTAGAAGAGCTCCATTTATTCTCATTGGGCAGTTACATTAGAAAGAGCTTCAAAAATAGGGTTAAAACATTCACAAATGTTGACATTTAACTTTTTCTAAGATTTATGACTATCCTAATTCTTGACAATGCATTATTTGAGTACAAATAAGGGCTCTCTACGTACATTCCTAATAAAATATCTAAACATTAATTTGGCTTTGGTTTTATATATTACATTTCTATTAGGTTTAATCTTGCCCATTGAGTGACCCAAACATACCCCCCCACCCAGAGGGCATATGGGAATGTAAAAGTTCAAATTGTATTTTCTGAAATTAGTAAAATTCAGAATTGATTTAAAATCCTTTATATGGACAACCCTGAAATATTATTTTACTTGTTGGTTCCAATGTTGTTCAATCCTTATATTATTGTGTGGAACTGCTAACATGTGTTTTGATTTTTCTTCTTAAATGTCACCAGAAATATAGACACCAAGTAACCAAAAGTAGTTGAATATTATCAGTTAAATTTGTATTGATGGCATGAAATATCTTCTTCTATAGTAAGCTGTCAGTTGACATGTGCAAGTAACTTGTGGATGATAGTAACAGAGGAAGGATAAAGAAAAAATTTTCTGTATCTCTTCATTCAACAATTCTTTATTATCTGCAACATGCCAGATATTCTAGGCACAGATACATCAGTGAGTAAAAGAGTCACATGCATCACTCTAGCAGAGGCTAAAATCTAGTATGATTTTTTAAAAGTGAATCATAAATATTTAAACACAGTATGAGCTCACCGTTGGGAAGTTTGTCATCAAGATGAACTGGAATGAGTTCAAATTCATAAACGTTGTCAGACCTCTTTGAACCTATATTATCAAGGCATGAAAATAGAAGATAAAATGGAAGTTGTCAGACAAAACATAGGGAGAAGTGTTTGAGGAAAAGAAAACAAAATGCACAAAGGAAAAATTGTGACAGGTTTGAGGCACTGAAGAGAGGAACGGGAATAGAAAGCTCTATTTTGAACATGTAAAATGTAAAAGGCCCAGGCGATAGCCAGCAGGACAGAGGAGCTTGCAATTATCAGAGAAGTTTGGTGTAGAGATAGATTTCAACCCATGAGTGGCATGGAAATTCATGGAAATAGATGAAAGCATGTGAGGGCATATTGAAAATAAAGAGGGTGAGAGTAAATCCTTGGGAAATTCCAATTCTTCAGAGGTAGACAACAAAGAAGATCCTATAATGGAGACAGAAGAATGTGGTAGGAAGAAAGTCAAAAGGTTCAGTTATAACAGGCACCAAAAGAAATACCTTAAGGTGAAGGAGATATTTGCTTGTCCATTCTTCAGAGAGCTTAAGCAAGATAGTTTTAAGAAAAAAAAATTACTGAATTTAATAATTTGGGATTGTGATTCAGAGCAGTGGAAAATGAAACAGTGAAGCAAAATATACATTTAGAAAAATTGTTTTAGAAAACAATGGAATATTCCATTAAAATTAGGGGATTTCTCAACTGTTGTGTTTTACTTCACTTTAAGATAGGAACTTATCACCACAGATGACTTGGTTTTGAGGGGAAGTTGAGTAAAAGGAGAGATTTGTGCTGCAGAGAGAATTAAAGCCTTTCGGATAATGAGAAGAGAGAGATACTGTATACATGTGGGACAGGGGAGGTTATTCTGTAGTCACAAGAGAGGCACCTTTCTGTCTTTCCAGAAATGAAAAAAGACAATGTGTGCAGGATGAATTTGGACCCACAGATGTTACATTGTGAAAGGGACTTTTTCACCCCAACAACACCTTCTATGTCCTGAAGCCAATATAAATAGATCATCAAAGTTCTTGGAAAAAAGTAGATTAAAAAACAGAATAATCATGATTGTTCTTATTGTAATTTGAATAAGGATACATTTGTGTGCTTAAAGATTCAAAATATTATTAAGATATATGTAGATAAAAGTCTCCTGTCCAACCTGTTCCAAGCAACTTAATTCCCTTTCCTAGATGTAAACTATATTTTCACTATCTTTTACATACTTCTGGAAAGATTTTATTATTTTCTGTTTCCTTTTAATTTCACCTTAGCTTCATATCGTGCACATGTGTATGTGTATGTGTATGAGATCAATTTAGTAATCAGTGCTTTCCTTCTCTCCTCACTCTTCCTCCCCTTCCTCCTCCTCCATCCTTATAGCTACGTTGTATTTCTTATTAATCTGCTGTTACATGTGATAATTTGTACACAGTGCATCTTTCTTAGCCAAGCATATGATGCAATATTGATTAATGTGATAATCAATATTAGCCTCTTTCCTTTTTGGCTATATATTGGAGGTGTTAGTATTCAAGCCGAAAACAAGAAACACTAAATAAATATGCTCATTGTTGTTTGCCCAGCTCTGAGCTTAAACTTTTATTCCAACAGCTGACATGTCATTTTCAAAACTGAGCATTGTTCCCATTCTTTTGGCCCTCCCCCTATTCTACTTGAAGGCCCTGCTTTGGTTTCTGTATTTTCCTTTCCCCCCATTTGAACTGCTCCTCTGCTTCCCCTTTTCCAGTCTTGTCTTAAACAGGGGTCCTAGGTTGAGATATAAGTCTCAGAAATCCTATCAGCTAATTTAAAAACAAATATTAAAAAAGCCATTTGAAAAGAAGTAAGGCTTCTGGAATGTAAGAGATCAGCTATATTCATATATGATGTATGATCATTTCTGATATTTCTAATATGGTTCTTGGCCCAGCTTTAGTTAAATTCTTCTTATGATATACTTCATGGTAGACTAAATCTGAAACCCTGGATCAATATCTTCTTCCTCGTTAACAGAAGATTCACCATTTGTTTCACAAGAGTCAATGGAGACTTTTAAACAGATCTGTAGCAATAGCTTTGAATCATGGCTAGACTTGAGTCAAGTGCTTGTGCTACTAACAGGAATCTAAAATCTTTGTGTATATGCATTTTCAGTTTTGCCAAGAGAGGGGAAATTGATGTAATGCTACACTGATTCAATTCTGTTTTACATCCTTCTTCTCAAAAGAGGAGAGCTTTGGCAGCCTTCCCAACTAATGGAGGATTTCCAGAGGAAAAGTCAGTGGCTCTCAGATTCTGTCTTCACTATCAATGGAACAATCACTTAAGAAGCATTAGGTTTAAATGACTTATACTAAAGGGTTCATTCAAATTTATCTGATGCCCAAATCCTCCAAAAATCCTTGAAAATTTGTATTTTGAATTTAGAAATGTGAGTATTCATTAATAATCCATATTATTTATGCATAACTCTGAAAATAATAGGCAAAAACATCTCTGAGATTTAAAATGGTAATCAAGATTGCATATTAAAACAACAGTATGTATCAGAGATACTCTAATATAAACTTAGACATATAGTTCCTTCTTTTTTACTTAGTAACTATCATAATAAATATTTTAAAACATTTGTGAGATTGACAACTCTTCATTATGTTTCTGGTTTTCATCATTGTATATAAGTTTTTATAACCAATTAAGTATAAATAAATATAAATCAATTTAATAGAATCCAAATAAAATAAGACCTTATTTTTTAAATAAGAGGATGAATTATAACTTGCACACCTTTACTAATTATAAAATTATATATATATATTAAAAACCTAACAATGTAAAAATATATTTAGTAGAATAATGTTTTGAGTAAAATATCTGAAAAGAGTAAAAGTAATATACATTTAATTGCCTTAAGGATATATAGAAGAATCATTGGATACCTTGTTCTGTTGTGAAAATATAATTAATTTTGAAATACTTCAGTTCAAATTTTTGCTCTGTTTATAATTAGCTTTTTAAATCTGGGCATGTTTTTTCATCTCTAAATCTCAGTTTCTCTTATAAAAAATGGCCTAATTTTTAATGATAGTTTAACATGAATCTTGTAAGAATTAAATGATATTATGAAATGAATATAATTAGATTAGGGCAGCCAGGAAGCAAAGAGAGAGACAAAATGAAAGAGAGAAAAAAAGGCGAGGGACAAGATATAGCCCCCTGGGACATGCCTCCAATTACCTATTTCCTTGAAGTGTGCCCCACCTGCCTACATTTTCTGGCATGTCTTAATAGTCCACTCAGTTGCAAAAAAGATTAATCCACTGAGGCGGTTGCAGTCTTCTTGATACAATCACTTCCCTAAAGTTGTACCTCTGAGCATTGCTGCGATGGAAACCGACCATTCAACATATGAGTCTTTGGGGGACACTTCATATTCAAATAAAGGCGATGGATAATGGGAGCCAAGTTTCAATGAATTGGGAGTATAGAATGGCACCAAATGCTATGGAAAGGTCAAGACAGAATCTATTTGTTTGTATTTTAGTAATTTGAAAATCATTTGTAAACTTGACAATGTTTTTAATGCAGTAAGAATTCAAGAAAACTTAGTAGAAGAAAAATTAGAGGCAATGAATGTTGTATGGACACACATACTGCATATAATTTAAAAAAAATATTTGCAAAGAAGCAAATGACACCAACATACTATAGATTATTGTTAGGTATAACAAACATTAGTTATATAAGGATTTATTTTTAAACAAATTTAATTAATTCTGAATAAATAATATCCACATAGTTATTGTTTACTTGACTATGAATGACCTTTTGATGTCTTTGCAAATTATGTGAACATTTAGAATGTTCCAAGCAAGCACAAAGCAAGCACAGGGAGACAGACGTGGCTCACCAGGAATGAGATATATACCCCAAAGGCACATGCCCAGGGACCCATCCCTCCCAGCCATACCCAATCTAGTAACCTACAGTTACCACGCAGTTAATTAAAGGAGATTAATGCTTTGACTAGGGTAAGGCTGTCCTATCCCAGTCATTTTGCCTCTCAACTTCAAACACATGAGTTCCTGGGGGACACCACAGATCTAGACCATAATAGGGACTAAGGAGTATGGGGAAGTAATGTATCAGTTTTTGTTTCTTCACTCAGATAATTGTTTTGTCTACATGGAGATAGATCTTTATAAAAAAATAGACACAAGAGTGAGTATTAGGGAAATCATGGCGTTACTATTAGCAACTGATATTTACAGCTTTGTATGGTCCAGTTTTCTGGAGGTAAAAAAAAAATCTCAGCTCTGAAGAGTATGGTATATATATATATATATATATAGGAAAAAGTTTTGCTGTTGCACAATTCTAATGCTATTAAGATTATTTTCCCTTGTTAATCTTCACAACCTTCCTTTTTAAAACTTATAACTTGAAAAGTATAATCTATGTGCAAATTATATAACACAAGTAATGAGATTATACCTTTCATTCATATTTTGAAATATTTAAATTTGCTACAGAATATAAGCAAAATATAAACACTGTATAGGCAAATCAGATGAGCATCCTCCCATTTCCATCTATTTTTACCAAACTATAATAACTGAACTAGTTGAGGTTGATGGTAGCCTAAGCTTTCTGTGATTTTTTGATACATCTTTTTTACCAAAATGTTGATATAGCATTTCACACTCCCCTTTGTCTTTTATAGTCTCTTTTTAACTTATACTACCATAGGGTATGCTTTTATCAATATGTCTTTTCCTCCCTGATGAGTTCCAAACAAGTATCTGTATGACCAGTGGCTGCGACTGGTTGGAGTTGACTATTTTCACATGACTGGACATTAAGCAGATATCTTTTCTCTGAACATATTGGAATTTATTTATAACTTTTATAAAAGTCATTATTATTTTCATATTTAAAAATTATCAGACCTACATTATAAGCATAAAATGAAATGTTTTCTAATTGGTCATTCTTGCCAGTGTGAATGTAATGCCTCTCTATAGCAAGCTGTCAATAACATAAAATAGAACTTTTAAAAATCTTCTTGTTAAAATCATACAAACATACAACAAAAATATTTAAATGGAATATGATGCTTTGCTTTCTACTTTCTTAATACGAAGTGGGGGGAGGTTAAAAAGAATACATGCACATTTTTTTTTTTCTCTCAGACTGATATAAACAGCTTCTACATGTCAAAGTTTTCCATAATGATGATTCTAAAATGGCTTAAAATTGCAACAAGTCATTTTCATTAAGTCATGAATATTGAATAGCAATTATTGCTTAATAGACTTTTTATAAGACACTATTTAGAGTACAGCTGCTAAATTGCTATAAATTCTGTTTAAATGTATCATGCAAATATCAACACCTGTGATATCATCTAAGTATTAAGGCATATTCCATAGGGTATTCTTAATCTGATCTTTTCTGCCTTATAGCTTTTGAGTTTTTTGCTTATTCACATTTTGACTCAATAGAATAGTTTCCATTTGTTTCTAAAATCAAATGATGTTCTATGAATATCAGAGGTTGTTTTGAGGAGAAATATTTCTCAATATTTCCAGAGGTTGTGTTTCTTTTACTTCAGTAAGCCAATTCCTTAATTTTTTTCAAGACATAGAAATAGTAAGTGATCTAAACTAAAACTATAGTTTTATGAAACACATTTTGATGTCTCTTTATTTTGTTGGAAAAGACTAGAGGAAGTAAGGTAATGTTTCCATATATTTATGGAATTATATATTGAAATATTAAATAAAATTATGTTACTTCTTCATGACTGTGCAAGGAGATATTGTCAAACTTTGTGACTAGAAACAGCAAACATTTATTATTTCACAGTTTAAATGGGTCAGAAATCTAGCTTAGTAGGGTACTTCTGTACAAGGTCTCTTATGAGACAGTTGCCTCCAACTGTTGGCTTACACAGAAGTCATTTCAAGATTGGCTGAAAGATCCTCTTCCAAGTTCACCCAAGAGGTTCTTAGTAGGCTTTAGCACCTCACTGACTATCAGTCCACAGTCTCAGTTCTTACCAGGCCTTAGGAACCTCATCTTAAGGCCACTCACAGTAAGGTTGCTTTCTCCCCACAATGAGTGTTCTGAGAGAGTAAACTAAAAGGAGGCTGAAATAGCCCACCATGCCCTTCCTGTAACCTAGTCAGAGAGGTGACATCTCATCACTTTAGTTCTGTTCTAAATATTAGAACCAAGTCAAAGATTTAAGTTTGCATTCAAGGGGAAGGTCCACCCAAAGGCATTAGCCAAGAAACAAGCATCTCAGAGAATCAGTTTAGAGAGTGCCTTCCCAATGATACTAAAATGGTACAAGGATAGAACTGTAGTTAAAATTTTCTCTTTTTGGTACTATTTTATCTTTCAGAGCATGATGGGAGGGAATAATACTACAATTGATAAAAAGGAAAACAATGACAATGTCTATGGAACAAACCCATTCAGACAGTTCTGGTTTTGTCCTGGAGTTACTAAACTAATTATTTTTCTTAATATCAGTGTTTTTTGTTTATTTGTTTGTTTTGTTCTGTTTTGTTTTGTTTTTTAATTCTGGGACAAAAATCATAACGGAAAAAGGTCTTTTTTTTAAGTTTCTTTGTCCACATATTCCAATCATACTTTCTTATGTTTCTAACATCTTGTGAAGATTGATAAGATTTTTGTACCTTCTTGGGAATTTGCCACACTTCTGTCTACTGTCCTCTCTGGATTTATATTAACCTTTACCACATGTGAGTGAGGGGTCCACATTTATTTGTAGGAGAGTTAGGTGGCCCTGATGTGGAGGTGGGGTATGCAGACTATGGTGTCCAAATCCCAAGCCAGATGTGTACTTCAAGGGTGATTTTTACAGATTACTATATTGTGATGGTGACAAGAATAACCAAATCCCCAGAATAAATAATACTTCTTTCCTGAAAATCATTCCTAGGTTGATACAGCAATGATAGAAAAGATATTATTGATTAATTTGAATGTTTACCATGCTTGGCAAAACACTTAACGATTGCATTTTTATCCCTACTGGCCCCATTTATTAATCTCTTTTAAATGTCTTCCTTGTAGTGTCACAGAAGTTAAAGTTTGGTATCATAAATCAATTGTTCTGCTCACTTGCCAAAGAAAATCTAGAAAACAGTAAAATCAACTAAAGGTTTTTGCTGTATGCATTTCTAATACACAATAATTTTGATATTTTTTGCCACTATAGCTATTCATTGATATCACATTAGCAGCAATGACTTTAGCAAGAGAAAATAAATGCAATTATGTCAACCAATTTTGTTGGAAATATATTTTTTGAAATATCATTTTTCCTATTTAAAAGAAATATATTATGACTTTTTTGAAATATTATGATGAATACTCTGGTTTTGAACTATTTTAAATAGGACTAAGGGCACTGGATAGGAGCAATTTATAAACCGGTTCTATTGAGTATTTACTGAGCTCCTACTATATAATATATATTCCTGAACTATTGGTTCTCCACAGACATGTTTTATCTAATAAATAACTCCTTTCTTCAGATTCCAGCTCAGGTATCCTTTTCCATCACAGAATTACCATATCCTTCCTTGTATGGTCATAGTCACAGTTTTACATTTATGTATATATAGAGACTGTCAATCAAAACAAAATAAGTAAACAAGTGAAATGAAGATCAGTAGAGGAAGGATAGTCTGAGGGAGGGAATAGTGGAGAAGAATGTGATTGATATCAAATTCTATGCATGTATCTTTTGACAAAATGAACTCAACTACTATGTGTAACTATACTTTTCTAATTTTTAATAAAGAATATTTTTATTCCTTTACCTACTCAACCAATAATTACATCAATGTTCCATTCACAAGTATCTTTAAGTCTGCCTCTTTCTTACAGTTTCCTCAGCTTCTGTGTTGGTACCATCATTTATTTGGAGTTTAGCAATTCTTTCCTTAACAGCATTTCCCTCTGCCATCCTCCTGTACTAATCTTTCAAAGTCCCCTTCTTCTAACCAATTGTTTAAAAAGTTCTGTTCAAAACTATGAACTCACAATTCTTCATGGAAAAATCTTGAAACATCTTTACCTAACTCCAATTATTCCTCCCACTGAGATTCCCACCACTTCCTGGATTAAACAAAAGGCTCTTTCAGCCAAAGTAGAATAACCACAGTTACAAAACAATTTTTACGAGAAATATACTCTTCCTATATACGTCTTACACATTGTTCACAGCTTGATCAAATCCCACGTTGTGTAGGAGTCTCCATTCAAATGCTGGTGAAAGGTCACTTTTTAAATTTCTAATTCCAGAAATTTTATCATTACACTCATTTGCTCCTTAGCACTGAAGATCATTAGAATTATTTTCCATGCCCATTTGCTATGGGATAATCTCTGTGACTTCAGCTCTTTTAAACACTTTTGCCTGTGAAGGTCCTTACTGAAGTTTATATTAAAAGTCTGCCCTTTGTGGAGATCAGTACAGCTATTTTGGGTTATTAAATAAATCTCAAATAATTATCATACTATGTCCTTTAACTACAATGGAATTAACTAAAAGAAATTAATGAAAGAAGTAGCTAGAAAAATCTCTAGATATTTTTATTTTACACAGTATTCTTTTAAATAGATCATTATCAATGAAAACCACAACTAAGTTTGGAAAATATTTTTAACAGAACAGTATTAAAAAGATCTAATATCAGACTACAAATACATTTGTGTTCTAGCTAAATTTTTGTTAGTGGGAAACATATATCCCTTAAAGTATATATATTAGGAATAAGAAATGATGAAAAACTGCATTCCAAGGGCTCATTTTAAAAATTTAAAGAATAAGAAAACTAAAACTGGCATTTTGATGACAAAAATATCCCAACATATTATATCTTATTTATAAAACATACATCGACTTTAAAGAAGTTCATTGGTGATATTCTGAAAGATGCTTTGTTTAAAATCAAGGCTCATTTCAAAGATAAAATGAATTTTTTTTGTACTAGGGGTTGAACTCAGGGACATTCAGCCACTGAGCAATATCTCCAGCCCTATCTATCTAACATTTTATTTAGAGACAGTGTGTCACTGAGTTGCTTAGAGCATCATTTTTGCTAATGCTAACTTTAAACTCCCTATCCTTCTGCCTCAGCCTCCTCAGCTGCTGGGATTGCAGCCCAGCAGATAAAATTAATATTTTAGTGCATGCTGGCTTGTCATTATAGTTTTGCTAAGTTTGCATGCCATTGGAGTTAGAGCTTAGCCTGCACTTGACTGGAAATGTGAGGTTCTGGGACAATGCCTGAACACTGAGACTGGGAAAGTTGAGAATATGATTGAAGATTAGTATCCAAGAAAATGTTCCTTCTTTATCAAAGTCATGCAGCTTGCCAATATTTCCAAGATAATGAAACATCTTTTAGTGAACATTGTTTAGAACATCTTTGTGTCTTTTTTTACAAATTGTGAATTTATTAAACATTGGAAAGTTAAAATGCAGTGAATTAATATATTTTTAGTCTTATTTCTGTGACTTGGGGTGTGGTTGTACTCATAAAATCTGAAAGCAAAGGTGATTCTCCAGAAACAATAATAGTAATGCATATAAAATTTGAGAAACTCAAGTTGGCAACAGTTAGGAGACTACAATTCAGATTATCTTTTGCTATGCTATTGTATTCCCGGACTAACTTTAAATGGGTTTGTTCAGGGTGTGGAGGTGATGAGCCGGGAAGTGAATAAAAGATCTAAAAGACCAACAGAGGGAGGGAAGACCCAATAGAAAAAGAGAGGGTGCAACCAGCAGATTCCTGATACTTTTCTGAATAATGACTATTGAGAACCTGATTCTGAATCTCCTTTCTATTTGTTTGTTTGTTTGTGGGGTTGAAATCAGGAGCACTCAACCACTGAGCCACATCCCCAGCACTATTATTATTTTTTTTTACATTTTACTTAGAGACAGTTCACACTGATTTGCATAATATTGTGCCATTGCTGAGGATAGCTTTGAATTTGTGATCCTTCTGACTTAGCCTCCAAAGTTGCTGAGATTCCAGGAGTGCACCACTTCACCCACCCCCCTCCCTTCTTTTTATAAAGGCTTACAGCCTTGAACTATGTCACTCTTTCCTAAATCAGAATAAAAAATACACCATGTTATAAATATAAAACAAATAAAATTTTCAGTAAAAATAAACATAGTATAAATTGAATGTTCTGATCAATAAAGCAGGTGTAGGTGAAGAAAAGATAACAAGTAAAGCCAGTTATTCATACTTTTTAAATATATATTTTTGAGCATTTAAATATTCAGGACTATTCTTGTCAGAGGGCATAAAGCTCTGAATATTATGCACAAATATTTTTTCTAAAAGGACTTATACTGTGGATAACTGATGATAAATAAAATTAATATCCAGGGGATTCAAAAGTAAATATTAAGTAATGTAAATTTTTCTTTACATACACAAAAAATTTCTTTAAAATAATATTCCCTTTGTAGTACTGAAGACATTCAAAGGTTTTCTTGCTCCTAGTACATCTAAGCTAGAAGTGAATACAGAAAGTCCTGTGTGTATATATTCATGTATCTATAAGAAAGGCAGAGTGAGACATCAAAGGAATTCCTAAAACAGCAAGTTGAGTATTTTCGGCAAATGGCAAGTTGACACATTTGTAATATTTAGTAACGAGTCTAATTAGAAACTGTTTATATTTAAAACAAGTTTTAAAAGTGATTTTAGCAATTTAAAAATCAAAATATATTTGAGGGCAAAGATAAATTGTTCTCATGAAGGCACATGTCTTTTAGGATAATGTATGTCAACTTTCTTGTCTATGCTTCATCTTATGATCACTTGACAGGAAATGCAAATGTTTTCCATAAGTGCCATCTATGTAAATCTATGTGTCTGACCTTTTCATAGTGCAACAATTTTCTTTTTAGTCATTTCTATTTGACTTATCTTCTATCACGAAAAGTTGCTTTTTATTTTTTTTAACTTTTTTTTATGGTGCTAGTAGAATTATTAAATAGCTGTCAATCAAATTGTGGATATCCTTGCCCCTTTTAGCAAGGAGAGAATATTAAATAGAATTTCTATAATTTCATAAGAATAGCTCTTTAGACATACAAACACTTATTTCTTTTAATAAGAGAAGAAAATATAACCAATGTTGATGTTTTAAACATCCTACACACCGCACAGACATTTAAAAGGAATGTTGAAGGGCTGGGACTGTGGCTCAGAGGAAGAGCATGCACCTAGCTTGTTTGAGGCCCATGGTTGGATCCTGAGCACCACATATAAATAAACAAAATAAAGGTATTGTGTCCACCTACAACAATAAATTAATTAATTAAAAAAGGAATGTTGACAAATTTTATATTTATAAACTTTTGTTGCTCTCTGTTTATGGTTCAATCTTTACTACCCTATCCCTCTCTCCCACCAAAGCTTTGAGATAAAAAGTTATTTTATTTATAATTTATGGCTTTTTATTATTATTCTCTTGACAGTGTTTTTCATATAGAATGCATGTTTAATTTTAATGAGGTCCTGGTTATCAATTCTTTGATGGACTCTGCCTTTGTGTTTTATCTTTGTGTCTTTGCCAAGCCTAACATCAAGTAGATTTTCTCTTATGTTATTTCCTAGGAGTTAATAGTTTTGTGCTGTATATTTGGGTCTGTGGTCCATTTTGAGATACCTCTTGTGAAGGGTGTAAGATTCAAGTCACTTTTTGATGTAAGATCTATTTATTTATTTATTTATTTATTTATTTATTTATTTATTCATTCATTCATTCATTCTGAATATTTAATTGTCCCAGCACAATTTGTTTAAAAGACTATAAATATTTAATTACTTCTGCTCCTTTGTTAAAGGTCAGTTGACTATATTTATGTGAATCTGTTTCTTGGTTCCCTATTTTACTAATCCATTTGTCTAAATAAACAAGTTAATAATACCACATTTTGTTGATTCCTTAGTTTTATCTAAGTCTTGAAGTCAGGTACTGTCAGTCTTTCATCTTTGTTTATGTCCTCCAATATATTTTGGGGGGTATTCTTGTTTTATTTTTATTTTTTCTCTCCATTTAAACCTTGGAATCAGTTTTTCAATGTCTAAAAAAACAACTTGTGAGGACTCTGATTGGGATTGCATAGAATCTACAGATTGATTGGAGAAGAACTGGCATCTTGACAATATTGAATATTTATGTTCATGACAATGAAATATCTCTCCATTAATTTATTTCCTCTGAGTTCATTCATCAAAATTTTTGTTGTTGTTTTCTTCATGTTTTGTCCTATTAATCCTGCTTAAAGTAACCCTAAAATTGGCAGTAAGGGAACTCCCACAAGGACTGATAAACACTGTGAACAAGGGACCCATTGGGATTACAAACCAAGAAGAACTAACCTCAAGAATAATCAGTCCAAAACATTTATTAGGGGAAATTTACAGAGAATTGCAGCTTAGCCTCATGACTGACAGTGAGTAAAAATAGGGATGTTCCATCTAGATGCGTTCATAGTGAGGAGGTCGGATCCTGGAGTTTATATGATGGCTTGAGAAATTTTTTGTTCAAGGCTGGGGCCGGCTTTGTTCTTTCATTGTTGAATTCTGGACAAAATTCTAAACAAATTTATTTGTGTCTATGAACCTACAAGGTCACAGCTTGAGCTCAGATTTTTTTGGAAAAACTTGAAGATGGCTGAGTTACACACAAAATGGTCAAGATACTGGGAGATTTTCGATCAGGACACAGAAAGAAAGCTCAGGCAACAGGGAGAGACTATATCTCATATAGATCTTATGAATATTTGGTTGGATGTATACTGAGTAATTTCATTTTGTGGGGTGCTGATGTAAAATTCCATTATATTTAAAATTTAAGTTTCACTCATTCATTGCAGACAAATAGGAAAATAATTGACTTTTATATATTAATCCTACCCTAGAACTGGTATATTGGTTTCTGGAGTTTTATTCTTGTTGAGATACATTTGGATTTTCTATATAATCATGTCATCTGCAAGCAAAATAAATTCATTTTATTTTATTCTCTCATGTTATAGAATTATCTAGGATTTCCAATAAAATGTTAAAGGAACTTTTTAAATATAATATGATTAGTCAGAATTAGAAAAAAATAAAACATCATTAGGATAAGTTAATCTTTAATTCATCAGAAGTTTATAAATTTCATTATCATGTAGAATATAAACCTTAAGTAGAATGTAACTTAATTATTCCTTAGCATTTATTTCTTTATATCTAATTTCTTGCTATCCCAATTTATATTGATTTTGAAAATATTTTTTTTTAGTTCTGTTCAACACAAATAGAAAAAATGTTTATGGGAAAATGATGTAAATTAACTAGCAATCGAAAAAATCAAATCAGAATTATGCAGAAAAAATACTTGATTTTGTTGAATCAGGGTAATGAATGAAACAATGTTGTGTAGTTCTCATTGATGAATTTTAAAATTATCTTTTAAAATTAATTGTAGAGGTCACACACAATTCAATTGCTGTTTGTATATTTTTTTCTTTGGGACTTGAAATAATGAAATATGCATTGAACATAAACGTGGCAATAACTATGAAGAGAATTTTAGTTCACTGCTTATAACTTATTTCAGTATATAAGGATCTCTTTTAAAATTTTGTAAGCTGTTGTCAATGAATGCTTGGAAGCTATGGAGTTGTAAGGCGTGCACATTTTGCATACCGAGTATGCATTGCTTATGTCATTTTAAAAACTTACCATGAGTAATGAATGATAAGTCACTGTTGTCATTATGCAATTGCTTAATGAGCAAAAAAGTATGACTCATCAAATGGAAACCCAGGGAGGATTGCTTTTTGTTTTGTTTTGCTTTGCTTTGCTTCACTTTTTTGTTCTATTTTAAAAAAAATTATGGAATGTTTTTACTACTCAAAGTTGTAGAGCACTCTCACAGAAGAAAGTCTCTAGAACTTTTCAGTGCTATAACTGGGTATAGTTAAACCCACATTATCTAGCTGAACTTATTTAAAGCCTTTTCCTCATAATTTACAGTTATGAAATATACACTTTATTTTTTTTAGGGAACCTACTGCATGCTGCCACAGGGCACAGTTCTTTTGAGGTACTTAAGCACAGCAAAGCTTGAAAATAAACCATTCTAAAGGTTTTGTACCTGATGAAAATGCTGAAACTAGACAGGCACTCCCTTTCTTGCCTTTGTATGTTAAATAGGATTGTTACTCTTCTGAAAACAATCCAGAGGGTCTTTTGTGCAGAGTTTGACTATACAGTTCACTAGTTACTACAATCAAACAAGAGAACCTGGGAATTTTTCTTGTCTGAAAATCATCGTCATTTAATCACCTACTGCTAGTTCCTCCAGATTCACATTTAGAGGAAGAGGTCAATGTCACAGGGTAAGGGCAAAAATTAAAACTTCTCTTACTCGCAGTAGAGTTATATGGAGAGGAAAGCAACCTTTTAAAATAGGCTCAAAGATAGACGCTGAAAAACTAACAGGTCATCAGACAAAATGGATTACAAACCTACCCACAAAATTATTTGAAATGAGATCTGGAGAATAGAGCTTGAGAGAAATGCCAGTAGTGACTTTTTTTTTGTAAAAAAATGCATAATTGTCCTCACATCCTTGAGAAGACTGATGCTCATCAGAGGTTCCAGGTGAGCTAGGTGGCTGGGTGTGCTGACATGCTCCTAAGAACTAGCAGGATTCCCCCAGTTATTCAACGGGAAACTCAATGAATAATTCATAAACTGCTTTTTAATTTCTTGTCATGTTCTATATTTAGTAAAGCTCCACCATTTATGCAACATCTGTAGTTTCATTTCAATCTAAGGGTGTGTAAAATTTAGCTTCACCAAGAGGTTATTATGTCATCCTTTATTTTTTCATGATGACAGTGATAGATGTGCTATTCAAACAATAATCTTTATGTAAGAAATTATCTGAGCTTTCAGAAAAGCCTATCTACTAATCATTCACTCAAGTGGTTTTGTAAATTTATGTCTGTAACTTCCAGTAGAAAAGGTAATCTGATTTTCCATTAGGATACAAAATAGATATATTTGCATACTTGTTTAAAGCGAGTTGTAACATAAAATGAAAATGAAAATCCCTCTTCCCAAAACAAAAACAAAACCAAAATGGAGCAAATGTAATGCTTTCGTATGATTCCCATTAGTTACCTTAAGGCAGAATGAACTTTGAAACTTTTTCATCTTGCAGGTTAAAAATTTCACAAGCACTTGACTTCAAGGTGCATTTTGTTGAGAATTACATTTTTATTTATTTCCTCACACTTTCAATCCCCAGATAGAGATTTTATGCTTAATGAACTATAAGTTAAAAAATTTTAAAGAATTTACTCAAGCACTATTTTTAAAATTTTATATATTGAGGTGCTAGGGATTGAACATAAAGTCACATGCATGCTAGGAAAGAGCTCATCCACTGAGCTACACCCCAAGTCTCGGTAATTTTATTTTAAATAAATGAAGTCTGACTTGAAATCAAGAAGTATAGAAAATATTTTCTATTTTTTTCTTTTTTGGGGGGGAGGCTGTAACTGGGGATTGAACTCAGGGGCACTCGGCCACTGAACCACATCCCCAGCCCTGTTTTTGTATTTCATTTAGAGGCAGGTTGTCACTGAGTTGCATAGTGCCTTCCTATTGCAGAGGCTGCCTTTGAACTTGTGATCCTCCTGTCTGAGCCTCCCAAGCTGATGGCATTACAGGCATGTACCACCACACTCGGTTTATTTTTTCATTTTTTAACAGTGTTAAAGTGCAATATATTTTAGATATTATGTTAAGATTGCACCACATATTTACATGATTTATGGTAGTACTAAGTTATAACAAATTGAATAAAAATTTTAGTGATCTGACCTAATGTATACACCTATTAAACTGAGAAAGATATTTTGGAATCAGGGAGGACTTTCTTCCTTGTTGATTAAGGAAAGAAAGTGCTTACTGTTCTGTAGCCTTACTTCTCCCTAAAACAGTGGAAAAAACAAACAAATAAACAAATATTAGACTTGGGGACAGCATCCTGATGACAGTCTGGTTTTACAGAAACTGAAGAGCTAAGAATGTTCTTTAAATATTCAATATAGTAGGGTGTGATAAAAAGTAAGTAATATTTGGTGGCATCTCTACAATTGTCATAATAATGTATAAACATACATCTTGATCCATATTTATTTCTAATGAATACTGAGGGAGAGGAATACCATTCAGTTATATGTAGTCTGATTCTAGAAAGTGATTTAAAGGAATCTAGGAATACCCAAATTTTAGACACATGTGCAATGAAAAATAATGTAAATAAGTCAATACTTACCCTGCACTGGAGCTTCACATACAACCTCCATGCATGCCAATCAGTTTAGCAGTAACCCATGGAACATGATTTTACATAAGCTAGGGTGCATAAATAATATACAAAAAGCATCAAAATAAGATAAACCAGAAGCTCTCTCTATTTCCTGAAAGGCAAAATCCAAATTAATCCAGGCATGCATTTTATCAAACAAATGCTAAAGATACCACATAAAAGAGAGTACAAAAATGTAACTATGTGATCCAAAGTTCATAACAGAGCTGTACTAGAATATGTTACTTATTTGATCATCTCTTCAATATAGGGAGACAGTGACCAATTCTTTGGAGAGGGAGCATCTTCCAGGCCAGTTTAGCACAGAAACCTACACACCCGGACCCCAAAACCTTTATTCTTCCCAACAATTCTACCGGTCAGTAAAGTAACATTGAACATGATAAATTCTCAGTCATCTTTCTGCACTGTGTCCAGGTTGTTAGTGGGGCAGTTATGAACTTATAAGCTACTCTGTATTTAGTGACTATCAGTGGGACAGAAAAACTATTAGAAGGGTAAGAGGCACTGTGTTATTTTTCAAAGAAACCTATAGGTCCAATGATTTTATTATACTAAAAAAAGTCATATGAGGAACCCAAAACAAAACAAAACAAAAAATACAGCAAATTAATAATGTTATTAAAATAAACAAAGCATTTAAAAGAAGCCTATATAAACCACTCTCACCCTTACAAATATGAAAAGACAATTTTTAATTTCCTGATTGCTTGCTTCCTAAATGAGTCATGAAAAGCATGCTAAGTATTCTAAAACACAAGGCTAAAAAGGATCCTTGGTAGACTGAACCAACTGAAGGAGACTATATAAAATGCTTTGTCATATGTTCCTTTAGGTTATGACATCAAATAATTGTTAGGAGCAAAAAGACTTTTGTTTGAATCCAGAGCCAAGTCTATTATTTTTATTTTATTCTAAGTGATGAGGTTTTATATGAAAACTAATTACATTTACCAAGGACTTAATTGACAAAGTATTTATAAAACATTTATAATTATGCGATAGAATTTCTTCTGAGTGGGCATGAAGTTAACTAAATAATAGTCATTGTTAGTGCTTGAACCAGGAAATTTAGTTTCCTTCTTTCCTTTCTTCCTTCTTCCTTCCTTTACTTATTTATTCAATGATTTTATTAAATACTTACTTAATGCTAGGCTCAGAAAAACATACTGGAGAACAATGCTTTATGATTTAAACAGTGAAGACAGGGCTGGAGGTAAGCCTTAGTGATAGAGTGCCGTCAAGCATTCGTAAGGTCCTAGGCTTGATTCCCACTACCAATAATACCAAAAAAAAAAATGGTGAAAAGATATTATGGAGAGAGGGGAGAGTATGCAGGATAGTTTTGGAAAATATTGAATAGCAAAGAACAAAAACACAATTAACTATCATGAGAAGAAAGCCAAGAAACAACACTGGGTAAATCCAACTCTTATTATACTGCAATGGCTTCTCTGCTGTCAACCTTGGATGCTCCTGAGCCTGTATCTAGCCCTAAGCTATTATATTAAGCCTGTCTTCTCACCACTCTGATTCAACTTTCTCCCAATGACCACTACTGCTGAATGCACAAAGAGAAGAACAACCCACTTGTTCCATCCTCTATTCTTCTATCAGTAAAACATATAAGCAGAAGACAAGTGTTCATGTCATGGACATTTAGTTTTTGTTGGTAGAAAATGGGGATTTCATTGTTTTCCACTCATCATTACTATAACACTGATACAGTCTATGACACACATAAAAAATAAAATTGATTATCTAATTCACTGAGAAAATGAGATGAATGTGAAATACTATGGATAGTAAACCTAAAGCTTTAGGTTTCTTATTGTTGTATTGTTTTTCCTGAAAGAGAAATGAATTATATCTGTTTTCATGAGTAAGCAAAACATGCATTTGCAGAAGAGGAAAGCTAGCTGAAGGTGATGCCTGAATCCCAAAGTATCACTGTGACCAATCGTACAGCCTCCTTTTAGATGTAAAGGAGTGGGTTAGGGGAGGCAAAGGGCAAAACGCACCAAACAGATGGTTTCATGAATGGGCTTAGTTAAGGCATCTTTCTAATCCTGACTTCATTCCTGAAGCTTCTTTGTTGTGAGAAATGTGAAATCTCTTTTTACCAAGTGTGTTCTCTGAAATTAGCTAAATGGCAGTCCTCAAATTTTTATGCCCTCACCTTTTTTCCATGATTGGCAAATGTTATCTTATTTACTATTAGAAGGAATATTACCATATGTGGGAAATATGTGATTAAAGTTCCTCAGAAGAGGAAGTTTTTCCTGGATTATCAGGGTGAGCTCTAAATGCTATCATGTGTATTTTTATAAGAGAGAGACAAAAATTCTGATGGAGATGCACAGAGAAGAAGAGGATATGAAATGCAGCAAGGATAGAAAGATAAGGCCACAAGCCAAGGAATGCAGATACCTCCCAGAAGCTGGAAGAGGCAGGGGACACATAGTCACCTGGAACCCTCAGAGAGACTGTGCTCCTGCCAACATCTTGACTTTAGTCCTGTGACACTGCTCTCAGACTTTGATGATCCAGATTTGGGAGATTAAACTTCTGTTAGAATCCGCAAGTTTTGGGTAATCTAATGTAGCAGACATAGGAAACCAATGCACTCCACAATCTTAAGACACTATTTCTGGAAGCATGATCTAATCTAAGGAAAGGCAGGAATGTAATTGGGCAAATTGCACAGAAAGCAAAATAGTATGGCCACTCCAGAGGATGTGGCAGTTAAATCCAATTTGTGTATAATCTCATGCTATGATTCCAATGACATCTTTTACTGCCCAGCTGCTTTCTGCTTGCCTGTGAATGGTGAGGCTCAACATAAGGTGAGAGATATTTTTAGGCTGTAGAACGTAGCCTATTCTCTAAGTGGCTCCATTATCTCCCAAACTTTAGAGCTAGGAGAAATGGCAGAAGTAAGCAAGAAAAGAACAGTAAGCACAGGCATTAATGATTTGATCAATGTCATAGGAGCAAGATAGAGACTCAGAATTAGAGAAGTGTGAATATACCTTGCATCAAATGGGAAAAAACTACAGGGGTGATCATTATAATAAAGGAATATGAGGGACACCATATTGTTACTGCACATATGCTTGGGGAGTCAGAAAATATTTCACAAAAGAAATGATATCCGTGTTGGGACTTGAAAGATGAAAGAGTAAGTGAGATAGGCAATAGATTGTCCAGACCTCTTCCTGGACCACAGCAAAACCCTACTATAAGCTACATTTATCTTTTTGTTTACAAATAAATTTGAGTTCCATGAATTCAGAGTCTCTTTCCCCCTATATTCTTCAGATTGTAAAATAGTTCCTGAACACATGATAGGTATATTAATGAGTTATTAGATAGGGTGAGTAAGTGTTCTTGGTAGGTTAGAAAATAAGACTTGTGATAAATAAAAGTAATAAAAATGCTTTTGAAGCGCTTTTTTTCATGAACTTTTATGTATGGTACAAGTTATTGAGATAACATTTCTTGACGATCGTCCCTCCATGTTGCAAATATGACATTACTTGGATGGCACTGGAGAGTCAACATATGCTTGAAAGTATATATTTTTCAGGATGGGAAACAAATAAAATCTAGTAGAGAGAAAAATAACATAGAGTAAAAAAATAGGCTTTTTGTTTAATTTTAATGATTAGTTGTTAACTTGAAATATATACTATACTATCAGAGCCAATTCATCGTGAAGGTTTTATACTCTTAAGCTTATAAATCACACACAAGCAAAACATGGTTGTTCCCTTCTCCTTTTTATTTTTGTAAACTTCTTTTTCCAATAAAGCAAGAAATGAGTTAAGAATTATGACTTCCGTGAAGAGAGTACATGAAGGAAAAGCTATGTTTTTCTTCCCTGAACTTTGGTTGGCCTTTAATAACTGTTTTCTTAAATAAAATGCAGCATTTAATGGCTCAACGCTTCTGGTAAAGCTGTCAGGCCTGTTTCTTGAAGATGAGCTAAAACATTTCCTTCTGTTTATAAATGAACAAAAATGAAAAGAATTTTTGATCAAGACATAATTTGAAATACAAAAAATATTTTGAATTTTCAAACAGAATATTTTCTCATGACTTTTGAGAAATGGTCCATTGTTAATTATTTTCTTTTAGGTAGAATATTATTTCCTTTATAATTATGTGTCTGTCACTGTTATTTTTTAAATGTGCATGTATTTTTCCAAATATAGAATCTCTCTGGTCTTTAAGAATCACACATTTGTTTTTTTGTGAACATCTTTTATGAGTTTGTAGTTTGATTGGTGTTGATGCCAGAGAGCTCCTCAAGGTTAAGTTGTTAACACAATTAATGGTTGAAAACTTGCTCTACTTGGAAACATTCATGACTGAAAAATCTGAGGAAGTTTCTAGTTCTTATTTTAAATACAATAAGTTGGACTTAATGACTATTCTTATATGTTCAAATCAGGAATGAAAGCACATCTGTCATTCAATAAGTGAAACAATCAATGCATAGTCCATTAGTCATTTTACAGATTCCCAAGTGAGAATCAAATGTATGATGTTATATTATCAATTTCACTTATGTAAGTTTTACATTTAATTAGTCATATGTATTATTAGACAATATTTTTTAGTGGTGGTGGAACTGTTAAAGTAAAATTTGGGATAATAATTTTGTTTTGTTTTATTACTTATAATACTAATCTAGAAATTTATAAAATATTTGAAATGTGGTTTTCCTAAACATTTAAATTCTTATGTGGACATTCATGACAAGAAACATAAATGGTGAAATGAAAACAGTGTCACTTGAAATCCAAATTTTTGTATTATAAGCCACAGAAGCTTAAGGAAAGTCATTCATTTCCCTAAACTACCCCCTTCCTAAGCTTATGATTTAAAGAATAACATAAAATAGAATTGCTAAATTTATAGATATTATTACTATATATGTGTCTGTCACATTTTAGGATATATAAATATATATGAAAATCTAACTATAAATTTGTGGATCAGTTTCTACAATATTGCTTTAGAATATTGTCTTGAAACTCAGAGTAACTTTCTCTTTAAATTTAATCTTTATTGTAAACTATTGATGCATAAAATCACATAGAAGAAAAATATAATTGCATGCCTTGAAGTACAATAAAAAGCAAACCTTTGTGAATTGCCATCCAACTTAAGAAAATACACTATGACACTTGAATGCCACATTGCCTTTGATAAACTTAACATGGATGAGTACCTCTACAAACCATTTTTTCAAAGGATTTTATTGTACATGGACAAAAAAATATTCCTCCTATTGAAGATGTCTAGCCATTTCTTCCCTTCTCACAGAGAAAATCCTTATCAGCAAACAAACTTCAGTAACAATCAATTTACCAGAAATGTTTGATTCAATTCAGTTCTTTAGGTTCAAACATTAAAGGGCAAACATGAAATATCTTTTGACAAAATATGTAGTTATACATTCTTTTCTCCTTTTCTCTGTAATTCAACACATTTGCAAAGATGTTTGATTTCAAAGCATTTTTCCTTGTGGTATTTCTCTATTCTCAAAAGGCAAAGTACTTTGACTTTTATTATGCAAATAAATAAACAGAACATTTAAGTGTTTGCTATACATTTATTCCTAAATTGGTATATGATGGCTTTTAAATATTTTTTTAAAAAATATATTTATTTTTTTAGTTTTAGGTGGACACAATATCTTTACATTATATTTATGTGGTGCTGAGAATCAAACCCAGTGCCTCACGCATGCTTGGCAAAGGGGCTACCACTTGAGCCATATCCCCAGCCCCATACATTTATTTTGTTTATTTACTTTTATGTGGTGGTGAGGATCGAACCCAGGACCTCGCACATGCTAGGCAAGCACTCTGCCGCTGAGCCACAACCCCAGATCCATACCCCCTCCCCACTTTTAAATATCTTAAGTAATATATTTTATGATTTTACTTTTCTTATTTCCAGTGGATAGTGTGGTGGAAACTCACATAATGGGTTCTTTCCAGTTTTTGTTTTTATTTAAAATTTGACTCTAATTCCTTTTTGTAATTGTTGCTCTTGCTATATTATAATACATATAATTGTGGGATTCATTGTGCCATATTAGTATGTGGAAATAACATAATTTCATTCCCCAGTACCTTCCCTTTTCCCTCCACCTGATCCCTGTGTTCTACTCTGCTGATCTGCCTTATATTATTATTATATGCAATGATATATATTCACACAAACACACACACATACACACACAAGTGGATTTCACTGTATTATGTTCATACACAGACATGGCATAATTGGTAGATTTTGCTTCAAAACGTAACTTTTTAACATGTATTCCAAGGATTTGAATTGTGTATAGCTATTATTCTGGCAATTAGTTTTTCATACATAGGATATGAATTTCCAATATGTTGCCATATAATTTGTTGGAAAGAGATTTATGGATACACCTAGTCCACAAATGCACTGATGCTGAGGGCCATTACCAAGTAGGAATGACACATCGAAATTTCCTTGCCAAGCGTACCCCATGCTGCTTAGAGGACATTCGATGGGACATTGCATGCATGCTTTAATAAGGTGACCTTGCTCAAGGACCAAGGCGGATCCGGGTTTAGAGCTGATCAGGTTTGAGGAAGTAACCGGCTCCTTGAGTTTAAGGCATTGCCAGTTTAAGATAATGGGTTTTAGGGAAGTTAGAGGTTGAAGATTATTGCTGGGATTAGGGTGTTCCTGCTGCTTGTTCCCATTGAGTTCTCATGAGATTAGAATGGGATTTGGAGATAGCCTCGTGGAGTAGGTGAATTGTGCGGGTAGACGGCAGAACGCGATTGCCCCTGGACCTGTGTGGAGGCGGTGTGAGAGCGGGAATAAAGAATTGCTGTTTGAACCTACAAAGGTGTGTGGTGGCTCGTGATTCTGGTGCCAAGCCGGGACCTTGGCACACTGATTCTTTATATCTTATACAGTAAGTATACTTTGCAGTGGAATACACATTTCCATGGTTTTATTGAAAATATCTTTATTTATTAAAATATTGTTTGGAATTAAATATGTAGAAACAACAGTGGAGATTAGATTCCTGTAATCTGCATTTGATATCATCTGCATTTTATATATTTCAAACCTGCATTACTCTTTCAATCCACTGAGAGTCAGATTGAAGAGATATAACAATACATTCATGTCATTTGTAGTTGTCTATTTTGAAATTTTGAAATTATTGATGTTCTCACAAATTATGACTATCCTTACCATTTAAAAAACTATTTAACAGGGTATGTATTTAAATATCATTATCACCTTTTCATAATTCAAGTCTCTTGATGATAACATAACTTTCAGATAAGATCAGTAAAATCTTCTTTGATAGAAAATTTCCCTCACTAAAGGGCTTTTCATATTAAGATCTATGTACAGAAACAACAAAACATGATATAAATGCAATTTCAACTGTATTGTTCCTTAGTACAATATAACTGTGCAAACATTTTTAATGATATGTTCAAAGAAAGAGGTACTCATTATAAATTGTCCACTACTCTTTAAAGTATAAACACTAATGTTTAATATCTTATTACCTCTATGAAGCAGGTACTCTACATCACCACTTACTTTGGCTCCTTGATAATATTGGTAGATCCTCTCAGCTAGTCTGGTAAGCATAGTTGATGTTTAAAATATATCATTACAACCATTTATTAGGATGTATTCAATTTATGTTAGGAATGGTTTCAGAAGGTACCTTTTAACAATTATTTCTACCAATATGTTTTAAAATATGTCTAGACATGGGATTTTTAAGTGAATCTTTATTCTTCATAGAATATATGAAGCAAGTAAGGTTTTTATTCATATGATAGATATACTATGTCAACTTATTATATAGTATTTGTTGTTTTATATCCACATTGCTCATAATACTCCCTAGCATAATGTTTTTCATATTTGAAGTAATTGTTTTCACTAAAATTGTCATAATTTATACTATTTTGTTTTAATACTCAAATTACTGACATCTAGAAGCCATAAATCATTAAAAATATGTAGTAGCTGCTGTAGTTTCAAGAAGTTTCATACAAATTCAATGTTCATATAAGTTTGCTTATTTCTCCCCATACAAGATAATTGACTGCACTCTGTGAATCCCATCTGTCCTTTCCTAAGACCCATGGCAAGAAGCAGTGAGGGTGGCCTTCTTTTCTAAAGAGCTACAGCCAGTAGGATATGAAACATGACTAGCCAGTCCTATTTTAAAACAGAACTCTTTCACAACTCTGACAGAATTTAACAAACCAACTGCCTAAAGGAAATGAAATGTTAGGCATATTGAGTGGACAAGAAATGTACCAAGTTGCCACCGGTTAAGAAATATACAGACTCTCTCTTGACTTGAAGGCTGTTTTATTGAATTATAGGCAAATTCTTGCATTGGAGAAAAGTCAATAAGAATTAAGTTAATATTGCCATACATAGAAAGGAGGAAATATATCTAAGAAATTATGATTTATATGCTAATGTTTTTCTTTTAAGTTAAATACATAATGCATAATTTGACATTTTATTCTTTTTGCATTTTTAAGGCCTGGAAAACTAAGAATTTCTAATACATGAAGTCAGATTCAGGAATTGAAAGTTTTATGAAAATATCTATTCATATGTATATTTATATATGTATTTATAGTACATAAACATACTATATTATTTATCATGATTTATTGGCATGGTTTCTTGAAATTGTAACCTAAGTGTTAAGGATCACCTATTTTTTTTAGGTATACTTTCACAGAAATCATGTCTTCTTAAACATAACCATGTTTTCATCTTCTCACTTTCTTTAGTTTTCATACAACAGAATTCCCTCCATGTCTGTCATTTGCTACCTTTAAATGACCAAGCTTTGCAACTTTTGCATTCCTAGAAATTTCTTGTTCCAGGCAACCTAATCCTTTATGCCATAATGATACATTCATTTTACTTGGTAACACTACGTCAAATTCTGAAATCAACACATGGACAATATGCTCCCTTTGTGCTCCTGAATTTGTTGAGTGTCTTCATGAAAATAATTTTGTTAAAGATTCATAGGTTGCTCAAGATTTAATGATTCATAATGATGAAACCTAAAATTTCCACTGAAGAAATTTACACCCATGACAAGTTACTGAATTGTCATGACTGATTAATGGCACAGTTCTATGTGAAACAAATCAATTTGGGATTAGGTCGTTTTTTTTTTTTCTTTCAATCATTTTGGTAACATCATTTATCCTGTTTGGATAATTGATAGAAACTCCAAAATATGGATGCTTCTTTAAAATTATGTTGTTAAAATGCACAACACGATTAGTTGAACAGAAACTAAGTAGACCTTAAATGAGCAAACAAGTGTAGTGGTGATTAACATAGTACTTATTAGAGAAATTAGACATTGTTGTTTTTCATATGAGACTGATGTGGGAGATCTATACTAGAGTATAGAACAGGCTAGAGTAAAAAAATGAATAAGAAATACAAGGTGATGCTTCAGATAATAAGCAGATAATATGACTCTACTCCCTGGAAAGGAGATGTGTAGAAAAACGACACCAGTGGATTAAATTTCTGTTTGTCATTTTAAATTTTCAGCAATTAGAAATAAAATGACAGTTATATTGGTAGGAAAATAACTTAGTTCTCTGCATGATGAAATTTAAAAAGGAAATTTTGAGAAAAATATACCCTGACTTTGTTTATCATGTATTTTTACTTAGTGTTTCATTTCCCTGGATTCTAATTACATTTTTTTTCCTTTTTGCTTCTTAAGGGAAATATGGGCGTATCTACAATGCAATTAGAAACTCAATAGATTTTTAGCTTGAATTGTAAAGCAAAGTCTCCTTTATTAATAGTTCTTTGGAAGGTATATGTTTCACAGTTGCTCCTGGAAGAGTTTTTCCGAAATATATTGAGAATTTTTCAGTCATCTTGAATTTTGTATGTCATGAATGGAAACAAATTATATTACCAATTACCCTATCAGATAATAATTCAAAATAATTAATAGCAAGTGACCCTTGGTATTTTTTAAAAAATTAGACTTATACCCAATGGTTAAGAGGAATTTTTAATATCTGAGATATTTTGACAAAATGTGCAGAAATGTTCTTGCTAGATCTAGTTTTTTCACCTGTCATTTCTCTGTTCCCAGTTGCCAGGCAACCATTCTGATAGCTTGCATAAACTTACCTTATCCTAAGCATGTTCCTTTGCCTGTCTACGCCTGACATCATCTCTGTCTTAGAAACACATTGCTGTCCCTAAAGTAGGAACTTTGAAATACAATTAAAAACCAACAACAAAAGATGAACTTCACTTATGTACAATTACATGTGTTTATATATAACATAAAATAAATACAGAAATATTATATCAGAAATTTTTAACTATGACCTTCTTCTACAAAAATTGATCTTCCTGAGAACAGAATATTTCAATTAATAAGATAGTAAATAACGTTAATTCTGAGAAGCACACTTGATGCTAAACCAAACAAATTCTGAGTCACAAGATACTTTTCTGATAAAAGGAATCTTGAAATGCAAAAATTTATTCTATGATGAACAGAGATACATATAATTGGACAAGTTAAGTACTTCACAGAACTGAAGTCACAAATGACTACAATGTCGGCAACCTGCATATCTTCCTATGGCTAAGCCTTCAGCTAAGGCTTTCTGACATCTGTCATTAGAAATTATCAGTTACTCAGAACCTCTTAACTCCCCCACACGCCTGCCTTTTTCTAAGAAGTTTCCTCATTGCTTTGCTAGTGAAGAAGAAACACAGGGAACTGCTGTACCAGAGGCTATGATTCTGCCCATCAGAAGATATGGGGATTTTTTTGTTTGTTTGTTTTAATATGTTTTTAGTTGTAGATGAATACAATATATTTCTTTGTTTATTATTTATTTATTTGTTTGTTGGTTTATTTCTTTATTTGTTTTTATGTGGTGCTCTACCATTGAGCCCCTGCCCTAGCCCCTCTTAAGACCATTTTAATGGAACACTTTATTTGCCCAAGTGTCTGCTGCATTATATTGTTAGGTTTTTTTTCTAACAATGATGAATTATAAGTTTTTTTTACTTATAAAATCCTTGTTTCATCAATTATTGGTATTTTGTTCTTTGAAATAATGAAGATAATCTTATTTTTGTATGTATACTGATTTTACCAGTATGTTGTTAAATGGTACATTTGTTAAAGTATTTTTTATTTAAGTAATAAGATTGTTAGAAATGTTTGTTTTTCTCCACTAATTTCAACTTGGAATTAAAAAAAACTTTTAAAATGCCTTTAATTTTAAAAAATTTGGAAAAAAGCATTTTTTATACTGCTCTTTATTGTACTGAAATGTAATCTGATTCATTGAAAAGGGAATGTAATTAATTTTTTCATGTGTGATGTACCAGTCTTGAGATGATTTAAGAACACATAAAAACTATAAAATTTAGAACTTCAGATTTCAAATTTAGGTCCTAGTTTTCTAAACTATTGTGCTAAAGTGGAAATCTGCTCTATCAAAATCATCCTTGGATGACAAAATATTAAGCATTTTAGGATTGTTTAACCATAATAAAAACTGCATGATTTACTCTTCTTTATATAGTATGAATTATATTCATTTAACACAAATTCTTTTTAATTTAATGTCATCTAATGTTCTATTTATTTTAAAATAAGCATAACTACATATTCTGTTTAGGCAATGTTATAGTTTGCCATAACATTCAACTGAAATGTAAATACATGCATACTCTGATCTTGATGATTATATTTCACTTGAGAAAATCCTCATCAGGAGCAAAACTACACAAAAGCCTCATCATTTTTAGTGATCTACTTAAAAAATCTGAAAAAGTTTATCTCTTTTCAACAAGGGTGACCTCAAACAGATCAAGAATAAACAAGCTTGTTTTACCTCATAACTTACTTGACAAGTACATTATAATTTCACTGTTTAAGATCTGTTCAATGTTAAATATTTCTAGTAAATCTTGCAATTAAAAATTATTTCTGGATATATTTATTCTTTGAAATAAATGATAAAGATTTTCTAGTAAGTCATCCAAACATATATTTATAAAAGAAGGTCATTATTATAACAATTTTTTAGTTTCTGTACTTCATAAGGATTTTTAAGGTTGATTCATTAGGAAAGGGGACAAAAAGGCAAATTCAAAAGGATACATAAACAATTCTATATGCATCTGATTTATTATTATGGTTGTATTTGATTCTAATAAAATGTTTTTCATTGATGAGAAACCCAAACTTGGGCCAGGCGCAGTGGCACATGCTTGTAATTCCAGCAATTAGGGAGGCTGAGGCAGGAGTATTATGAGTTCAAAGCCAGCCTCAGCAAAAGTGAGATGCTAAGTTACTCATAAGACTATTCCTATTTAAAAATAAAAAATAGAGCTTGGGTGTGGCTCTGTGGTCGAGTACCCCTGAGTTCAATTCCTGGTACCAAATAAATAAATAAATAAATAAATAAATAAATAAATAAATAAATACTTTCTCTAATGTATCTGGAGAGAAAATAATTTTGCCTAATATTTTACCTTATTTTGATTACACAAAATGAAAACAGTGCCCGTAGAATGTTTAATTTTTCCATCCCCCCTTGCTGAAGTTCTGTAATTTGAATTTTAAAGGGCATAGAATAGCCCAGTTTTTCCAGTAATTATTTTAATTCCCATTAGGATTTTATGCCAATTATTTAATCAGGAATGAGAGTCTGGCTATTTTTTCTCATTGTTTCTACTATGAAATGAATTGAAGGAATATACTTGGAACTCTGGTAGACTTCATGAAAAGTTTTTTGGAAGTGGGGGAAGAGCTTCAAATGTCTTAATGCCCATTTAAATTTTAGCAAATTTAAACTTATAAACATTTTTCCCTAAATGAAACACTCACCCCCCATGCTTCTGAAACAGTATTTTGAGACCATCTTTGGGAACACTTTTTATAGATTTGACTTCTGGAAAATATAAGAAAAAGAAGAAAAAGAGTCTTATTTCCATTAAATTATACTCTTTCCATAGGTATTTATTAATGAGGGAGTGCTAATTAACTCTAAATAGTCAATGTTTTGATACAGAGTCTCTATCCCATTTCTTCTTGGTTTTAAGCCCTCTCTGTTTTTGTGTAAATTATTCACACAAGTAGCAGAGGAATAACACAGATGAATTCAAGAAAAGACACAAATACTTGCAGGAGAGAATGGTTTTACCCAAGTTATTTTAGATCAAAGCCTAATGGATCCATTTTGAGAAATTCTACACAATAAAAGGGGGTTTGTTATCACTAAACCTACTAATTTAGTTCTCTAAATACGGATAGGTGCTGGAAAATTGTAGTAATTTATTACTATTTTCTCTAAAAGTAAGCCGCTCTTATTTTCAAGCACCCAGTAAATTAGATGTTTCTTTTTTTTCCACAATGTTCCTAAGGGAATACAAAGGGCAGCTTTAAAGAAAGTGCCATATGCATGAGTCCTGTATTGCTGAAAAAGTGTTGCTTCTGCTTCTGGGGTTATTGAAAACACATTTCACAGCTATAGATTAAAAGGAAAGAATCTACTCAATGAAATACAGCTATAGTCTATGTGTAACCAGCAGAAGATTTTTAAGGTGAGGTTTTATTAGATACAAATATTGAAATGTGAAACAAACTTATAATGAAGAACACTGCAGAGATGAATACAATGACAATGAGAATACAGTTTACTGATTCTGTTTTTCAAGAGTTGATAAGAAAGAAAAGCCATGTTAATAGAAATGTATTTGTAAAATTAAATGAACTAAGTGTGGTTGCTTTCTTTCTTCTTTCTTTTTAACAGTATGAAAGAAGTAGGGGTAGGCCATAAGCAGTGGAGGGGTCTCACGTCCTCCACCTGCAAGCAGTGTCCAGTGGTCTATTCCAGTCCTGTCTGTGGTTCAGATGGCCATACCTACTCCTCTCAGGTAAAAACAAATAGTTCCTTAAGGGGACCTTAATATGTTTATTTTTGAGTTTAGATCCCACTGGGGACACCTTATAATATGCTATATTATTTTAAATACATTTTAAAAAAAAATCTTAATTTTTAAATGTGTCCTGAGTGTTTTGGGTAAACAGTTGTAAGAGGTCTGTGTCTGTCTGCTAAAGTTTTAAGGTGCACATAGAAAAGTAGCTATTGTTAAAAGAGGGAATGGATGTTTCTGGGTCTTCTCGACATGCCTTGGATCTTGGTGAATGTAGTGTGGTGCAGGACCTCAGCTTTGTGTGTTTACAAAATTCATATTGTTAGTACCAGGGAGAATGTACCTAATTACATTATCAAAGCCCACATAAAATGACGAGCAAATTACAAAAACTTATTAAGTTACAATGAAGGATAGAGGTTGTGATATCCAAACTGGTAGGTAGAGCTACGTGGGAATCAAATTTTAATCCTAACTTTACGAAAATTGATGGCTGAATAAATTGAATCAGTGGATTTATTGAATGATTTTTTTCCTGGGGGTTTTATTACACCAGTGTTTATAAAGGTAAATCGTCCAGCATATCCCTCCCCCCAGGGCCATATCTTCACACCTCACATGGAAGCAATTTGGCCACAGAGATAGCATCCTGTAGCTCACTTCCTGCTCTGGTGGGTTTCAGGAATGTCCAGTGCCAACATAAACAGGGCAGGAGCCCTGGGCCCCTGAATCCCCATCCAGAGCCCCAGAGCCTGTAAATTGCTGGGCACACAGTGCAGTGCCCTCCTCATCTTCTTTGCTTTTTCTGACAATTTTAGTCCCAGTGTCTGTTGATATATTGTTAAACAGGCTAGTGCAGAATGTATCCCTTCCATCCCCAATCTCCAGTTCCTGGGAACTCTTCACCCCATGATCACCTCTTCAAATGCCCAGTGTCTCCACATTTCAATTGTGACCCACACCCTTCCCGGTGCTCCTGCCTCCTGTTACCCTGAGCCTGGGTCACAGACTGCAGGCTGAGACCAGCCCCTCTGTGCCTCGGACCTGTACAACAGGATGATAAAGACCTCAATGCCAGTCCTGCCTTGTCCTGCTTGTCCCCAGAAATGCAGCTTTAGGACCCAGCAGCACACAGGAGACCTCTGAGCCCACCAGGACAAAGTGCAGAACTCCCTGTAGAGGTGGCACCTTCCCCAGTCCACCAAGGGTGAGCCTGGCTAGGCTTGGAGGGGATGGCAGGAGTGCTGTGGAGAGGGGCTGCTGACCAGGCTGAGGCTCCTCAACATAGGAGGTTGGCTAAATTGAAATCCAGCTACATCTAAGGAGTAAAAATGATGTTCAGGGAAGAGTACTGGTGCCATGCAGGCATGGGTGTGGAAGCTTTTCCCTGTAGAATGGTTCTTTAAGGACACCAGCCATCCTCTAGAATGTAGCTTCTCTCCCAGAATGGGAAGGAAAGTTCAAGTGCCAGGGCTTCACAGTGAGAGACCTGTCACATGGGCGGCATCATGAAATTTTACTCCAAAATATCCTGTTTATATTTTGAAAAAAAAATTAGCATTTTTAAACAATCAATTGGTTAATGGCTGAAAGTTAATCTCAAACTATTCCGCTTACTGAATAAAGTGTCAGGTCTCTAAACATGAATCTTAAGTTACCCAAAGGGTTACCACTCATTTTAAACTTTACTTGAAAGTGGGATCTACATTTATTATAATTTCAAACAAAATTCCAATGCCATTAAACAAATGATGTTGAGGCAAATTAACTGCATTTTAATAATCTGAAGGCCTATGATATAGAACATTGTGTTATGAAACATTGGCTTGAAGTATCAGTTGCAAGTGTTATTTTCATTGCTGTGAATCTCAGGAGAATATTTGTAATTAGTATCATTTGCCTAACATTTCGGGTTAATTAGAATATTTATTTGAATAGCTGTGATATTCAGAGATTACTGTATTATGATCAAATTAGCACCATCCCAATGCACGCTGATCACAGGGTGGCAGCCTGCCTTCACTTCTACTGCTCAACCCTCTGGAGCATTCAACAACATGAGAAAAAATCAGTTTCTTATACTTTTGAAATTTAATGATGCATTTGAACTCTGCCAGTAACATTTAATCAATCTAGGGAAAAAAATCCCAACCATGTCTCCCATATTGCACATTGGCAAATGCTCTAGCCAATGGTGGCCCCTGAACCTCTCCCCACAGCTCAGAGGTGAGATTTAATGTAGCCTTCTCTCCTGTACGCAAGGCCCTTTTAAATAGCTCTTGCAAAACAGACCAGCTGAAGCTTTTCTGAAGAGGTTACTAGGATACTATTGAAACACCATTAGGAACAGATGAATTGAGGTTTATAATGTTACAATGGGTTTAATCTTGTAACATCTCTGCTGAACTCTGCATTGTGTCCAGAAGGTCTGTGGAATCAGGTGCCCACACACCTAACTCCTCATAGCCAGAAATGCAATTTGTTTTGAAGACCTGGGGGCAGGACTGGGGAGGTGTTTGTAATAAAACCTTGTCACCCAGGAAGCAGCAGGGCTGAAACCTGAGGAATGACCATGTACTTGTTGGTTGCATCTGCCCAAGGGATCACACACTTACTTGCTCTCAGCACTGGAGTGTGATAATCACTATGGAATAAGTCAAGAACAGAAAACACATTTAGGGTAACACCTACATTGTGTCAAAGAATCATTCCCAGATCCAGTAAAACCTTTCCACCTGGGATGGCCTGTGAGGACATGTGAAATCTCAGCATGGAAAGCCCCTCTCAGGCTTTGGTGGGTACACGGAGCATGTCATAGGTAGGTTCCCGAAGGCCAGAGCTCAGAGGTTACTCACATATTAAGCCATAAAAAAGTTCAGAGGCAAAGGGGATCTACAGACTCTGGCTCCTCCTGGCATAAGTCCTCCTTAGCCTTTTCTCCTTCAAAGTGCCAGTGCAGGAGCACTGGACTTACTCCTGCGGTGGGAGTGGGAACAGAAAGTGGGAAGCAGGCCCAAATGAGCTGCCACCTAGCAGTCTGTTAATGAGACCTTCCCCAGGATTTTACAAGATGGAATTTATCATTTTTCCTGCAAGAACTGTGTACCCTTAGAGAATTCCAGAGGAACACTCACACCAAGTGCAAGCCAGATTTAAAACACAGATGCTGCTTTTCACTTTGAAGCAAAGAGAGAAACTGAAATAGAGAACTGATTTTAACTGGGCCAGTAAACAACAATGAGGAGCATCAGTTATGGGTGGCTGTCATGTAGAGGTGAGTTTGATTTGTTACTAAGAATTGACATAGCACAGTGATAACTCAGAGCATGGGCAAAAGCAAAGCACTGTTGGTGCAGAATAGCAGGCAACACAATTGGTCTGAGTTACATTTATGAATACTAGATGGTGTGTTCAGCCACATCTTTAAAGATAAACTTTACTGCTAACTATTATTATGAAATACTACAGAACTAGTCACAAAACTTGGTATGTCTTTAATGAGAGAGAAGGACAGAACAGGGCTGGGTCAAAGGGAATGTCCTGGAATGCAGATGGTCTATGTTTGATTTGTAGCAGAATAGCCTTTTTAGAGCAATGGAGATGGGGCCAAGAAAACTGTGTTGGGATTTAGACTCCATTCTAGGCCTCTGCCAGGGGCCCTCTGCTAGTCCAGCCTGCTCGATTTAGAATGAAAATAGCACTGCCAATAACCCCTTGACTATCACTAATTTTATTTTCAGCTCTCTTTCAAATAATGATTTAAAATCCATCCTTAAGCAGCAGTTCAAAAAGCACTTTGAGAATTAATTTTAATGGGAACATACTGAAAAACTGAAACTTTCCAGTATGACATCCTGAAAAATTGCTGAGTACAGTAATAGTGTGTGTTGTGAGCAAATGGAACCATAAATTATTCATAAATTTGGGCTTCAAAGTATTTTGTGTAGAACTACATCTACTCTTCATGAGCTACTGTTATATCTGTATAGATATATCAAAGTATTCATAGCTATCTTTAAAAAAATGTTCCCACTCTTGGATCTGTGAGCATCTGCTGGAATCCATTACAGGCTCTCTCGCTCCTCTCAGGAGCAGGGCTGTGAAGTACTGTCTCATGGTGGAGGTGCTCCTACACATGAAAAACCTTTCCAGAATTAAAAATCTGCTCCACTAATTTTGAATCAAATTTTCAACAATCCTCTTTGAGAATCCAGCCCTAAGTGTTCTCACATCTATTAAACAGATGGCAGGTAACGTTGTAAACATATTTGCTTCATATTGAATAGATAGTTTCTGAATTTATACTGATTAACATATTAAATGACTGATTTTTCTGCATCACATTAGAGTAAAAGCCACTTTTTAAATTTGTCTTGGGTAGTTATTAACTTTGACAATAGCATACAGTGAGAAGCTATTAAATATTTCCCCAGTAATATTATGCATAGAGTAGTTTTATTTTATAAAACTCTATATTTTATTATAATCCACTTGACTTTCATTACAATCATTACAAAATGTGTGTACATTTAATCCATTCCCAAAGGGTGCATCTTCTGCAGCTGTTCCTTGCCAATGGTGATTTGCTCTGGTCTGCCCATGTGCATAAGCCAGGCATGCCTTTTCTGGTTTCTCATATTTTAGTTGGGACTGTTCAGGGAAGCAAACTTCTGATGCAACTGTGGCTGCAGTGGCAAAACTGCAGGCAAGGTCTCTGTTCAACTCATTTGGGGGACAGCTTTTCATGGCCATGGTGCCTGGTGGGTGCGTGTGGACTTTACCCACAGGGTGGAAGCTGTGTGGCTGCTCCCTGCCAGCAGGACTCTGGAGGGCTGTGCTGCCTGCTGCTCCTCCTGGACCTGATAGACATGTCCATGCAGAGGGAGGAAGAGCCTTCCCATCTTGCCAGAAAGGCTATTTTGGTTGTCAGATGAAAAACATCTTGAAGGGCGCTTCAGGGTCTGTGAGGATCCAGTGACCTCCAGTCACGGTGCCAGTGTGGGGCTTCACTCTAGAAGAAAGAGAAAGAGACAGGAAGAATTATCAAGAACAATCTGTGCAGCTCAGCACCCAGGTTCTGTGGAGCAGGACTGAAGCTCAGATTGCACGGCCTTCAGCGTTCCCCTCTGTTTATAGCCTTAGGCTTAGAGTATTTTCTCTTCCTTTTTCTTTCTTTCCTTCCTTCCTCCTTCCTTTGTTACTTTCAACACTTTTATATTAAAAAGTAAAACCTTCCTTTAAAGAGAATAATTTGAAAGCTTGTGTTGTAAAGGAATTGGCAACTACAGAAACAAAAGGAAGAGTAGCATTCAGGTGAAACCTGGGTGCATTTCTGGTGACCTTGCAGAGAAAGGTGAGACATGAGACCCCAAGGCAGCTGGTGAGAAGCTGTCTCAGAAAACAAATCATGTCACATGCAGCAAAAACCACCTTCTGTAAGATGAGGAAATGTGGCTTGGACAGTTTTCCTAGAAACAGCCACAGCTGCAGCATACACTGTGGAGTCTAGTGGAGCAAGGCAGCAGCTGCCAACAGGGTGAACAAGTGTGGAGCCACCATGAGTAGCCATGAAGTTCAGGTGGAGGACCAAGTCTGGGTGCCTCACTTCCCTTACTTGCCCAGACTTCTTAAGGCTCCGCTGCAGGCAATTCACACACATGTCCTCCACACACACCTAGAACACTAGTCCAGTGACCAACATGGGGTCATAGTCTTATTTATTTTATTTATATCCAAATACAATATTCAGAATGAATCATTTCAGACCTGGAAATATTCCAGGTGGTGGGCATTTTTCTCTCTAGTCTGCATTTTCCTAAGTTGTGGTAGGATGGGCTTTAGGGATGCAAGTGCTTACTTAAAGGATGTTGGTAGACTGGGAAGAGTAAGTGATTGGCCCACGCATACCATTTATACCAGTGGAGAATATGGTTGAACTTCTAATGGGTGCTGATAATTCAGGACAAAAGACTGTCACATACTGGCACAAAAATGGTCTTTTCTATCTTCAGAATATTTTTTAGAAAGCAGGAGACAGTGCAATGATTAGACCACAGAGGGAATGAGGCATGCCTGAATAATATGCCAGTGCCCTCTACCCCAAAGGGACCCTGAACAGAGTGAGCAGGCTGGACACATCTGAAGACCATCCTTGCCCATGCACTCTGCACACTTTTGGCAGCCCTGCTCAGGTCTTTGTGGTGCTCACCATGTTGTGCTGAAGAGAGGTTTGCAGCCTGGAGTTCAGCTTTGAGTCATAGCTATCTGGTGTCTATCCACCTGAGTGATTGAGTGAGGAAGCTTACCCTTATGAACCTACAAGTGATGGAGAAAATGGTAACTCCACATGACCAGGGGGTCCTGAGTGAACCTTTTGTATCCATTAGAAGTTCTCTACTAAGCTGCAAATTATTGTTTGCTTTTAAAGGCTGTGTGTGGTAAGGGGAACACTGTTGCTAAGTGCACGAGCAGAGGGCACTGGTGTTCTTCAGTTCCCTGGAGGTGGAGAGGTCTTGAGATACTTTGTGGGTGAATGTAAGCTCCCTTAGACCTGTGCATGGCACCTTCATTCCAACTTCACCTCAGGGAGTGCACTCAGAGGCTTAACTGTTCATGTTAGATAAGTTTTGCCCTAAAATGTGAGCAGGTACTGTGTGATGGTTGGTGTCCACTCTGAGAGGAGAATGGCTTGGGAGCCCAGAGCTGGAGTTTAGGGCTCTGCCCCTGGCAAGCATCAGAACTCTGTATCTGGAAGGCCCACTAGAGGACTTCCAAGGCCACTCTGCACACTCTCTCCCTTGAGCAAGTATGACCCTCCCACAGGTGGTAAATGGTGGCAGGCTCTATGTGTGTTCACAATGTGACCCCTGAATTTTGTCTTGGACAGGTCAGGAAGGATGGCTGTAGAAGCATCCATCTCCCTGTACAGAAGCACATTCCCCTTGAATGTAGCCAGGAGGAGGCAGGATTCCAGAGGAGAGCACAATCTCTCACTTCCCCCAATTTGCTCTTAACTTTTCATACCCTGTGGGAAAAGTCCCAGATGTCCACCAAGTTGCACATGGAAGAAATGCTAAAATGTTAAATGCCCAAATCAAAAATCCAATGCGCCTAAGAACAGAAACTATCCATGAGGAAGAATCACTTTGGTATGTATGCATCCTTGATTAACTCTGTGGAATATCCAAACCTACCTATCCACCCACCCTTTCTCTCTGTGTTACAGTCCATGTTCCAAACAACCATCACTGGACATCTAGGCTACTTCATGTCATTGCTTCAGTTTGACTTTAACTACAACATACTATGAAAGGCCTCATATGTTGAAAACTGAAAAAAAAGGAAAAGAAAAATGTAAAGTTCTTCAATGTAGACTGCTAGAAATATGTGTGTGAGCTTATTGTACACACATGTGAACACCTGTGCGAGCATGTGTGTGCAAGTGTGAACATATGTGAGCATGTGTGTGCAAGTATGAATGTGTGCGAGCATATCTGTATGCAAACATGTTGTGTGTATGAGCATGTGCATGTGTGAATATATGTGCAGACATATGTATAAACAATTTGTAGAGAAATTCTGAATACTGTAAAGGTATTCTAGAACAGGATTCCAGGACAAATAATATTTTCAAATGGTTCTGTAATGATTTTTATAGAAAATAACAAAGTAAAGATTCAAAAATTAACAGAGACTCTAGAATTGTTCTTTAAATAATGTCACTTCTTGTGTGGACAAAGTTACTAGTTATCCTGTGTGTTTATTTATTTTTTTTTTGGTTTGTTTTTTCAGATAAAACAATTTTCTCAGGGTATAACAGTGTGCTTATGAATTCGTTAGATTTTCAAAAAGTGATAAAAAGGTGCATAATACTACCTTGGGGTAAGTAATTGGAAGCCAGCCAATGCTTGAAGTAGAAAGCCTGAGTGAAATCCTGTCAGACATCAGTCAATCAGTCCCTGTGTATTTGTCTCTCCCTGTGTCCCTGGGAGACATTGGTATGAAACGTCAGACATCTGTGCCTAGCATGTCATTAGAGACAGGGACCATGGAGGAGTGTCTCCTGCTGTCTGAGACTGCAGATGTCCTTCCATGCAGTTAGATCCCATATAAGTGAAAGAGCATGAGTGAGAGATGCTCATGGAAGGAGTGGGAAGGCACACAACAGTCCACAAACATTCATCGTTTTAATGAGTGAATGGCTGATTCTGGATATAAAAGAGAACACTAAAACAATTCTTTATTAATCTCATCATAAAAATTCAAATAAGTTAAACAAAAATGTAAATAAAATGAGTGATAAAAATTTAATTAAATAAAACTTTAATTCAGTGATCTATAGCAATGAGATAATCTAGCAGGTTGGTTGTTCAGAAGATGTTCTTCAGGTTTAAAATAATATTTTTTTTCTAAATTGATACACCTCGTAAAGTGGATTAATTTTGACTTCCCCAAAACTGACTTATTCACATCTTCTTCAAGTATGGACAGAATATTTTGATTATCTCCTGCGAGTCACTCAGGACTGTGGCATCTTTGCTGACAATGGCAGTGACAAGGAGTTTCAGAAGGGAGCAGCTGACGGTGCCTCAGGAGTAAGGCATTCCCAAGCCTGTGCACTCATACTTTGGGAACAATGTGTAATTGTGAAATTGACACCTTAAGCAAGCCAGGCTGGAAATCACAGGCAGCCCATGGCAGGACTCTTGTGGGGCTGTTGGTTATAGTCTGTAGCACAGTCTACCAGTTTCAAGGCTACTGTTAAAGTCAATTGGGAAATGGGAAAACTAGAACATTGTGCTTGCACACCTGGGAATCAGCCACATGCACTCTGCAGCCCAGGGCACCTGGGAGAGGCTCCCAGGTCTCTGGAATGCATCTCCATCCTTCACTGAGCATGCCAGCCCTTCCCACTGCCACACCACTGGCATGACCTGTTTCAGCCACTCTCAGTTCTACTCTTGTCCTCCTTTGCACCCTCACTCCTCCTCTGCCCAATCACTAGGTATCACCTTCAATAGTCAGAAGCTGAAAAGCTCAACCCAGCAATGGGCTTCCTTGTCTGTGATATATGACAGAAATTGGTGATATTTGATGCTCCTTTCATGGTCAAGGTGATAAAATATTCTTTGCTTTTCATTTTTCTGTCTCAATATCCTATGTATAAATTATAGAATAATGACTTAGCACAGCCAAGCATTGACCCTGTGCCAATCACTGTTCTTCTGCATGGCCTTATTTCACTTCCTCCCAGGAGCTTGGTATTATCCCCACAGTGTATGCAGCTGTGAGTGCCAAGTCTGCCCTAGGGCAGGTACTCTTGTGGAGTGTTTTTACCAGTTGAGATCATTTGAGATCCATTGTGGTGTGAAAGGCTGCATTTAATTTACTCATGATTATTACAGAAAATACACCAGGCTTTCACTTCAGTGCTGTAATGGTGACACTAAGAGCCCAAAGCCCAGAGAGGAAGGTGTTGGTGTGGAGAGGAGCATAGGAAGGCCCCCTTGGAACCATCCTAAGGCCCATGTGGTCTCCACTCCTAGGCTTGGACTGGCCCTTTCCTTCCCAGCTTGTTCCTCTAAATTTTATGTTTGTGTGCAGTTTCTCTTGACAAGCATACCTTATGGTGAACTCCAGAGGTGAGGACCTACCACTTCTCCACACAAAGTTAATTGAACCTGCTTGAGAGCTAAATGTTGTTCCTCTTTTTCCCATGTGAAGTCAAGCAGAGAAGGTAAGAATCCATTCTGGATCATGGCATCCATACCATGACCCACTGAGGTGGGGACAGGAGGAAACCTGAAAACGCCTACTGCAGGACTGCAGTCCACCACACTCTGGTGCTCCTGTGCTTGTGGTGGTAATGGCCTGGGGTCACTACTAAGGGTAAACAGGGAATGATGACACCCTCCTGAGAGTAGGACATTCTGGGAAACAATTAGGCATAAGAGACCTCCTGTCAGTGCTCCAGCAGTGACCCCAGGTGCCATTGATTCAAATAACCACTGCTGCCTTCATAAACAATGCATGTCCTCACCTCCTGTCTTGCCTCATTACCCCACAAAAACAATCACGCAGCAGAAGCTTGTCTCTGTGAGACCATGTTGTGCTAACTCTGAAAAAAGCTGTATGTTTCATCTGGTCCCAATATCTTTTTTGTTAAACTATGAATAACATTTTGATAAATTTTCCTGAATACAATTAACATGGAAGAAGCCCTTACTAGGTGACTGTGCTTCAAGGTGTTGCCATGACCACCAGTCTTCCCAAATCTGTCTATTAGAAGGAAACTTGCTATAACTCTTAGCCTGGCTACAGACCCGCCTCTTTCCATCTTTACATCCAGCTGTCTAGACACAAACTCTTGCTTAATCCTGAGATTCTGTCTGAGCATTTCTTTAAAGTATATCATTAATGGTGGCATTAACAACGCAAGATGCAGGAAAGATGTGAACCTCGGGTGGGTTTGGCCCATATCCACTGGGTTCTGCAAGACTCTGCCAAGGCCTTCTCTTCCTGGTACTAGAGACTTGACAGTCAGGAGAACTCCCACTTCAATAAGTGGTTAGAAAAAAAAGAAAACACTATTATAAAAATGAATCTTACCATTTTCCCCAAAAACCTTATCAGACTCCACATAACTAGGTTCCTTCAAAACCAGCATCTCAGTGCTCCATCATAAATGGATCCATGGTCAGGGGCCATGACTTTCTCATTTTTCATGGTGCGGGGACATATCTGTCTCTCCTGGCTAGATTTTCCTTCCAGTCATGGCTTGGCCTTACAGATACAAACACTATTGAGGTGCCCCGAGCCAGAGGCAGTGGGAACCATGAGAATCTGTCTTGAGTGATTTGTTTATAGGAAAAGCACAGTGCCCAGTGGCTTGATCCTGGAAGTCTGCCAAGAACCTGCAGATCCTGGTGGGTGTTGTCCTTTATTGCAAAATCTGTGCTGTTGGCAATAATACCCCAAGAAGCAAACGTCTTTGAAGCAGATATTTAATTTAAAAATTAAGTACCAAATTTCCATTGTTCAAAAAACTTAAAGATCAACATAATTTGCATAAAATATTTATCATCATTTACCATCTCCCTGGAAGCCACAGTGGTTCCACAGTTATAATATCACAAAACCTGAAGACAACTGCACAGGTAAAATTCTAACAGCCTTTCTGAAACCCACACATGCTAGGAAGACTACCATGCACAGTGCCCATCATCTGTCCTGTATCATTCTGAGGACTGCAGCTTTAACATAGGTCTTAGGCACTTCTCAGAGGAGGACATACAATCAATCAACAAGTACATGAAAAAATGCTCACCATCGCTAGCGGTCAGAGAAATGCAAATCAAAACTACCCTAAGATACCATCTCACTCCAGTAAGATTGGCAGCCATCATGAAGTCCAACAACAACAAGTGCTGGAGAGGATGCGGGGAAAAGGGTACACTTGTTCATTGTTGGTGGGACTGCAAAATGGTGCAGCCAATTTGGAAAGCAGTATGGAGATTTCTTGGAAAGTTGGGAATGGAACCACCATTTGACCCAGCTATTCCCCTTCTCGGTCTATTCCCTAAAGACTTAAAAAGAGCACGCTACAGGGACACTGCTGCATCGATGTTCATAGCAGCACAATTCACGATAGCAAGATTGTGGAACCAACCTAGATGCCCTTCAATAGATGAATGGATAAATAAAATGTGGCATTTATACACAATGGAGTATTACTCTGCATTAAGAAACGACAAAATCATAGAATTTGGAGGGAAATGGATGGCATTAGAGCAGATTATGCTAAGTGAAGCTAGCCAATCCTTAAAAAATAAATGCCAAATGACTTCTTTGATATAAGGGGAGTAACTAAGGACAGAATAGGGACGAAGAGCAGGAGAAGAAGATTAACATTAAATAGGGATGGGAGGGGGGAGGGAAAGGGAGAGAGAAGGGAGTCTGCAGGGAAAGGGAAGGTGATCCTCAGGGTTTTATAAAATTACATACAAGAGGAAGTAAGGGGTAAGGAAGAAGTACACAAGTGGAATAAATGTTTTACAGTAGAGGTGGTCGAGTGAGAAGAGGGGAGGGGAGGGGAGGGGTGGGGGGATAGTAGATGATAGGTTAGAGAGCAGAATTCATCAGACACTAGAATGGCAATGTGTAAATCAATGGAAATGTAACCGATGTAACCGATGTGATTCAGCAATCTGTATATGGGGTAATAATGGAAGTTCATAACCATTCTGAATCAAATTGTGAAACATGATATATTAAGAAAGATGTAATGTTTTGAAAGACCAACAATAAAAAAAAAGAAAGTTAAAAAAAAAAAACATAGGTCTTAGGTTTTAAATCTTCTTTCATTCTGCTTTCGAGATAGGGTTTCACTAAGTTCCTCAGGCTGGCTTCAAATCTGCAGTCCTACTGACTCAGCTTCCTGAGGGGCCAGGATTTCATGTGTGTGCCACCAAGTGTAACCTTCCATGTATGTCATATGAGCATTCTTCTAAATTAACATATAGCATTTTTACTTCCTTGTGAGTGTCTGTGTGTGTACGTGACAGTAAAGCAAAAATTGTTGGCTTTGCAGCAAAATAAATAAATAAAAATAAATAAATTACATAATTCCATTTTATATCAGTACCATTATTGTGGTTAACTAGATAAGCAGCTATTATTTTTAATAATGGCTCAAGAGTTTATCCACTTCTTTATTCAAAACTTAATTTGGGGGTGGTACAAGGTGTGGAAATCAGGGTCATTCAACCACTGAGCCATATCCCCAGCCCTATTTTGTATTTAATTTAGAGACAGGGTCTCACTGAGTTTCTTCGAGCCTCATAGTTGTTGAGGCTGGGGTCGAACTTGCAATCTTTTATCTCAGCCTTCCAAGCCACTGGGATTACAGGCATGTGCCACTACATTCAGCTCAAAAACGTTCTTAAATCCAACAAGAAGTAAAAATTGTAAGTATATTATGAATTATATGTATTTAGCAAAATTTTAACATTAATTGCAATTTGTTTGGTGGTGGTAATTACAAAAGGCAAATTTTGATTAAACAGCTTTATGGTACAAGCAATGTATGTCCTAAATTGTGGAGCTTCTGCAGCATTAATCAATCTGGGATGGGCTTCTCTGCCTGCAGAATTCATGGCTGTGTGGACAAGGTATGAAATTCCACTGGGGGAAGTTAAGGTTGAAAACTCTGCTCTGTTGCCCAAAGTAAGTGAACCGTGCTTCCTGTGAAGAAGTGGGTATTATCTGGGGAACCTCCTTGGCTTGGTGGGTTCTGCCTGGATTCACCTTGTTTCAACAACTGCTGGGTCAAAAAGGTATCTCTTGTGTATCAGCCAAAGCATCCTATAATAGTTTTTTTTATAAAATAATCAATTCCCTTAAATTTGTGAAGTATTTTACATAGTTATTTACAGATATTTAATCCGATATTTAATCAAATTTTTGCCAAAAATGTCAAATTCTGAAGCATTAGTGAACTGTATTATTGCCCAGTTCAGAAGTTACCCCTCCTCCTGTGAAAAAGATAAAGAGACATACCACCTAAAGCAAAGCAAAAACACACACACAAAAAAAAAAACCCAGAAAACTCAGCAATATAATGTCTATTATAGGATTCTTTGGCACAAGAAAGACCTTTATGACCCAGCATTTTTTGAAGCAAGGTGAAGCCAAGCAGAACTCACCAATGTTATAGATTGTTGAGAGCTCAAATGGCATATGATTTAATTTGGAAATTAAATGCATTTTGAATATCTGAACTTATAAGTGTATTTAGAGAAAACTTATATTACTATTAGATTTGTTTATATTATGAATACAGATAGAGATTTGAGATCTATAATTTTTGTAATCCAAAGTTTACAAAATTTATGAAAAATCATACTGAAAATTAATTTCAGAGCATTCATTGTATCTTATTATATTTATGCTTTTTACTTGGCTTCTCAATAAAAGGGAAATATAGTACCTGGGGAAACATGAAGGCTGAACTCTGTGTGCAGTTCAGTATGAAAGTAGAAATCAAGACTATCCTTCATATGTAGAGTTGCCCCTGAAGCCACCAAGTATCTCAGGGTTTATGGAGAGCTTCTTTTCTTATAAAAAGAAAATGCAGCTATATAAAAGAGTCTACTACAATGTCAGCAATTTTAAAATTATTAATCATAACACTCAACTTTTGAAGATGATTAAAAGAAATTATATTAAATGTTCAAAGTAATAAAAAAATTAAAATATATTTTCAGAGTAGTAGGAAGATACTAGGATGAGACAGATATACCTCATGATTACTAATCATGCTCACTTAATGGAAAATAAACAGGTATTTTTTACAGGTGGCTTTAGTGTATGAAGATATATGAAGTCTGTATCTTTTCAAAATAATTTGTTTTGAAATAGTTTTTTGAGAAGAACAATGTTATAGATTGAAATAGTTTTGAGAAGAACAATGTTATAGATCAATATAAATATATGCATAAAATCAAAACAAATTGCCATTTAAAAAAATAAACAGTTTGGGCTGGGCTGTAGATAAGTGGCAGAGTGCTTGCCTAGCTTGTGTGAGGCACTGGGTTTGGTCCTTAGCATTATATAAAAATAAAAATAAGATGAACACCTTGATGATGGAATTCAACTTACTTTTATCATTTTCTTTTACACTGAAATATGCCACACTCAGATGATAAATTTCATTGCCACATCCCTATGAGTGGCCCTGAGTCCACAGTGTCAAGATGAAAGAGCAGCCTCTGCTCTCCCTGTGGGGTCTTTATGGGACAAGAAACTTCACCCTGAGAACCAGGATTGCCAGGATTTGCTGTAGAGCCATAGTTTCAAAATCCATCAGAGAATGAAGAACAGGAAACTTTATATACCTAAAAATAGAAGTCCACTAGTCCTTAGTAAGGGGAAGGAGGACTGCAGCCTTTTCACTTCCTGAGTGGGGGTTTAAGGAGAAGCTAGTGCAACTTTAAAAGACTTTCATTGGCCACATGTGGCATCAAAGTTCACAATCCTGAGTAAGGTGGAGCTTCCTGTTTTGTTGTGATGCAGAAAGATGGCAGCCCACAGGCCCAGAAATTTGACATCCCACCTGGGGGTCAGAAAGATTATGCCTGATGCAGACAGATGGCCACCACTGTCGAGCACAGAACAGGGTTCATGGCTGTGCAGTGTTCAGACATAAGGTTCCAGAATGTGAATCCTGAGGCTTCCTCCAAACTTTCTAAAGCTTCTGTTGACCAAAATCCAACCAGTGCTACAACAAAAAGAACCCCCTAGTTCCAATGCAGAGCAAGCAGGTAGAGAAGCCAAGAGAGCCAGCCTGGCCAGAGACGGCACAGGCCACTCTACGTGAGTGATGTGTCTCAGGGACTTCTACCATTTTATACACACCATCTGGAGCAGAGTAAGAAGTAAAAGGACACATGAAAAGGTAAGAAAATAGCTTCCCTGGTCAATAGAGAAAGTAGTCAATAGAAGACTGAGATATCCATGTTCAGCTCTAGACCTTAAAATTATGAGGACACAGTAAAATAGTTCCACAACACACTTGGAAAGATGGGGGAAACTACCTCTATGCTAAACGTGAAAAAGAGTAAACTTGAAGAAAGAGAGATACAAACTATAGGTTGAAACATAAGGAAAAGATTAATAGGATCAACCACAGCCAGGACATGATGACACCAGGGTGGACTGTGAGCCTGTGGAAGGACATCCTGGGTGTCTGCAGGCCCAGAGGAGAGGAAAACAAGGAAGACAGAATAAATATTTCAAAGGATAATGTCTAAAAATATTTGAATACTAATAAAAGAAATCAGTCAACTGATTCGGAAAAAAGCCAGGACATTCAACCAATAAAAATTCAAATGTAAAAACCCGTATGTCTGAGCATATCCTATTCTAAATGTTGAAACCAAAGATAAACTAAAAATGTAAAGAGGAAAATAAAAATAATGTAAAGGACACTGATTTCCCACTTGAAAAGGCATGAAGAGAAGACAGTTACCCAATGAACTCAAACAGGAAAGATAAGAATGAACCCTAGATGCAGCAAAATACCTTTCAGAATTTTCAGATCAAGGAAATGAAAATTTCATCATCTGAAGAACTGCCTAAGCAGTTATACTAACATAAATCTACAACATAGATCCTCCAGTCCAACAGAAGTCAGACCAGATCTGTCAGGAACAGAGGGCACAAAGTTGGTCAATGCTGAATTCTTCCTTCTGCTTTCTTGGTTTCTTTAAGTCACATGATTCTTAAAAGCAGAACTGTAATTCTTAAATATGGTTTTATTATATATCAATTAAAGGACATAGCACATTACAAAATTTGTCTAAAAGGAAGCAGTCAAGTACCAAGTCCAGGTAGACAGTGAAAAGTTGAGATGCACATTGTAATCTCTGGAGCAAGGAGTATAAAAGAATGTCAAGACATTGAGCTTTAAATCAATATAGAAGTTAGAATAGACTACTAAAAATTTCAGTTATCCCCAAGAGAGCAGAAAAAATTGAATAAACACACATATATATGGCACTAATAGCAATCAAGTGTCAATATGATAAGCCTAAACCAAACTATATCACATTAAATACATGTGGACTTAGTACACCACTGTAAAGACAGAACTGTGCTCTAGGTGAATCTACTGATTACATATCTGTTCCTGGGATGAGAACACATAGATAATTGATCATGTCAGGGTTGGCTGAAAGCCAGAGGATGCACTCTAGCAGAATTCTTGACTAGAAGGTGACATTAATCAAGGTGGTGTAGTCATTGGTCTGATCATAGATACAGCATTAGCCAGGAAAGCTGTCTCTCCAGGGCTCCAGAACTTCCCCAAATGGTCACTTAAGGGTATTCACATTCCTCTCTCTCAAGCCTCAGATTCCTACAGGGGACCTCTGCTTCCTGCCCTGAGGAGAAAAGGCAATTCTGAGCTCAGTGAGCACACTCATTTGCACTGATCCGCTTGCCTATCTACTAATCACCATGGTAGAAATTTTTGTGCAAACCTGCACCTCTGGTTGGTTTGTCTGGCCCCAACAGTCTTCCTTAATGCCACCTGATGGGTGAGAGAGCACCTTGGCCTCCTCAGAGTAGGTCAGGTCAACCCATCTCCCATGGGAAGGTGCAGAGGAAGCTGCCCTCCACAGGTCCGAAGGTCAGAGCAGTGATTTGTCTAGCTCCAGACGTCCTACCTGCTCCCAGGATGTCAGGAGCTGGGTTGCAGAGATAAGCAGCATTGCACTGGTCCTGCCTGAGATGTTTCTGTACATTAACAGTGGGGCAGGTGAAGGAGAAGAAGCCAGCGTGTGCCATCAGGAGGACTGCATGATGGTGGTTGATGCAGGCAGCCATCCCTTCCCTGCATGGTCACGTCCTCTGCCCTTGGTACACCTGGCATCAAGGACTATTGGCTGAAAGCCAGTCCTTAGCCTCTCATATCAGAAGTGCAAGTGGCCAAGAGATGTACAGCAGAGGGCATCACCCCCATGACCCTGCAAGGTTGCTTGGAACACCACAGGTGGTCTCTAGTGCCCAGAGAATAGTGAGCTCCAGAAGCAGAATAGCATGCTTGTTGTAGAGCACCCCTAGAGAGGGAAGGCGCACACTTCATCAATTTCCACACATCTGTCTTTACACAGTTGGGCTCCTTCACAAAGTCACTCTAAGTACCTTAACATAAGTAGAGCAAAATTAAAATTACTTTACCAATTTTGCATTTTCATCTTTCCCATATTTTGTGTTATTTTCCATCCATAAGTTCATCATTTTGGCAAAGCCCTCTCTTCTCCTGGAGAAGTCAGCCAGTGAGGACCAAGTATGGTTGAGGGGCTGTGGGGGGCAGAAGATGGAGAAAAGGTGTAATTTACAAGACTTCAGTACTTGTCCATATTATAAATTTGATGATTTCAATATTTTAACAGCTAACATTTGTCTTTCTCTTTAATGGAACAATATATTTTCCCTGAATTGTTTATTTCCAATAAACTACTTTTAGAGTTGAAGTGGGATTTTGGGGTATAATGTAAAAAGAATACCCTTTTAAACCTTGCATATTATCTTGGAAAACAGCAACATACCCTCAATGTGATTTTGTAAACATTTCCTGGGTGTATACTTTTGCAACATTTTCTTGAAAATGTTAAGTAGGGCCAATTGGTCACAGCAGGAAGGAGCAGAGTAAAATGGAAGACAGCATGGGCACTGGAGAAATGTGATTCCTGGGAACAAGAAATGCAGATAACACAGAAATCAGAAAAAATGCCAGCCAGCACAAGGCACAGATTGGCTTCTCTAGTTTTTGATACAAATCACTTTGCTTCACCTTAAGTAGCTTATACATTTGGGTATAGAAGTTCACTGTTACCCTTTTCATCATTCTTTCAGGTTTTTATGCAAACATAAGGTACACTTTATTTTCACTGTACTTTTCATCATATTGACACTCTTTGGCAAGAAAAGCATAAATAAATCCGCTACAAAGGTCCATCAATACATTAACCTCTGGTGATCCCATGGATTTTGTTTGTTTGATGCTAGAGTTTTCTTATATTTCAGAGGATCTGTTAAGATGCTCAAAATAGTGGGAGGCGCCTGTGAGCCTCGTGGCCTCTTTGCTATCTGGGACCTTTGGTCCTGGTCATTGCTCTGGGGACTGCAGAGCCTAGGAGGAACCTCCGTTCCAGGTGCTGGGCATTGGGTCCATGGCTCCAGTGATGCCTCCTGTGGTGGCTCCGTTGTCCCTGGCTTTCAAGGCCCCAAACACAGTAGCAGCCACTAACTCCTATGGGGTCTTTTGCAAGGGGCTCTCTTGCACCCTGCTCACCTTCTTTGAGCTGGCCTGGCAGCTACAGATGAATTTCCCATAGTTCTACATGGCAGGCTCGGTGATCCTCAACATCCGTTTGCACGTACACATTTAGAAATGTGACTAAGCCGCCGGCCTTGGGTGGCCAGCATGATCACTGACTCCCAGGCTTCCCAGGAACTTGGTTAACATGCAAGCAAGGGGCTTGAACATCTTGGAGGGGGCCTGGATGCATTGGGCGCCTGCCCTCTGTGCTCCTGCAATCCCTAGACCATGGCAGGACCCCTGCTGGGATGAAAAAGAGGCTATAGCGGATTCAGGGAACTGAGACCTTCGGCTAAAACCAAAGAAAATCAGAAACTTTGTATTGTTAAACTCCGATCGAATTCCAGGATATAACACAAGGGCACAGAATGTTATTAAAAAGGAAGACTGAATTATTCAGGAAAAAAAAAATTGAGCGTGCAACAAATTCTTGGCCTGAGTGAAAATTAAGAGATCAGTAAACTTAGGGAATACCGGTGTGGATTATTAGCAACATGCTGAAGAAAAAGCCGATAATATTAAGGATATGAAGTGGAAGGCATATTTTTTTTTCATCCAACGTGAAGGACAAAGCAAAACTGTTTAGAAAAAACATCCTCCAAACACTAAATGTGAAATGCTGCATGATTTTGAACAAATGGTGCAAGGGTGAGAATATGCATTCTGCTTTGGTGTCCCTGTGAGCAGCATTGGCATCACGACCTTTGCAAAAAGGAAATCCAAACAGCATAAAACTTGGCTAATCATTGAATAATATTTTACCATCATAATGCAATTTCTATGTGTGTTTTTTAAACATTTAAGGAAATACTTAATGACTGTTAGAGAATAGAATGTGAAAGTCATTACTCTTTATGTAAAAATACAAGTAGGAATGTTATAGGAGGGAGGAAAGCATAATTGGAATGGTTATGGTGTTCGAATAAGGGGGAGAGTTAAGAGACACAGTCTGATGTGAAAGGAAAAGAAGATCTTTTGTTACTTACAAGGTAGCCAGCTATACCATTCGCAAGGGCCCTCTCCCTGTGGACTCCCTACTTAGTCTTTTTGTGTGTGTGTGCTAAGGTGCGTTTGCAGGATGTGGTGATTTTCCTGTGGTCCATTTGGTTTTTTTCCCCAAATTTTTTGATGTCATATCTGAGAAGTCATCAAAAATCTAACCTTGTAGACTTTCCAGCTCTCCTGAGAAGTTTATAGGTTTTGTCTTAAGCCCAAGTCTTGGATTGTTTTGTGCTAACTTCTGTGCATTTGTGAGGAAGGGCCTGGCTTTACTCCTTAGCTTATGAATGTCCAGTTTCCCAAGACCATTTGCTGAAGATTGTCCTTTCTCCATGGAGCCATCCTGTATCCTTGTCATAAGTCACTGGCTGCACATCCAAAGTTTGAGTCCATCCACTCACCCAATATGCCTGTTAGCTTCACAACCCTCTGCTTCCTGAGCCTTTATAGGAAACCCTGAAATCGGAGGGTGCACCCCTAATCTTGCTTTTCTTAAGGTTGTTTTGATTATTCAAAGTATCTTCAGTTTTAATATGATGTTTTGATGTTTTCACATTAGAAAATGCTAATGAAATTTGTTTTTGCACTGGGGATTAAATCCAGGGGTGCTTTAACACTAAAACACATCCCCAAACCTTTTAAATATATTCTTTAGACACATGGTTTTGCTGAGTTGCTTAAGTGCCTCATTAAGTTTCTGAGATGACTTTGAACTCATGATCCTCATGCCTCCCAAGCCACTGGAATAACAGACATGTGCCCCCATGCCTGGCTTACTAATGGAATTTAATCAGGATTTTATAAAATGTTTGAATTGCTTTGGTGGCACCCACATTAGTAGTAAGTTTTTCAATGCAGGATTTCCTCTATTTATCTGTATCTTTAATTTCTTTCAATGACATTTGTGTACCAATTTTTCAAATCTTTAATTTTATTTCTAGGAATTTTATTATTTTTGATGATATTATAAAAGAAACTTTTTCTTAATTTTCTTTTGGGGTTGTACACTTGTAATATAAAGAAATAAAACTGATTTTGTTGATGGTTTTCGTCTTGTAACTTTGCTGTATTTGTTTATTCTAACAAATATTTTTTTTTGCATAGAATCTTTGGGGCGTTATATAAAAAAACTTGTATTAGAAAACAGATAATTTGACTTAAAATTATAACAGCTTTTCAATGTTAAAGAATTTAGAGGTCATATAAAGTAATAATAATTATAGTTATAAAAAATAAAAAAAGATAACTTGGGGATATAATGCCTATTAAGTTTTCTCAGGGCACATCAAGGCCTGAAATGCAGAGGGAAAGAAGGTAGGATCCTGGCACAGTGAACAAAGAGGGGCACCAGGAACTCCACTGAAGCGAACTGAGACACTTGCCATGATCAAAATCATGGGGATCACTCTAGACATTTCTCATGTCTAACAGGTATTTAGCTTATTTGGTTATCGTTTCTGGTTTAAAAACAAAAACCATATGAGTAATCTTTTTCCACCTTTCCTAAATCCCACTTTTGGTAGCCCACACCTAGTGAATCAATGATTTTTCCATGGATTAGCTCTCTGCATACATTTTCTTTCCAGACACACAAAGAAAAAGCATTCAAGACTCCTGAAGCTGCAAATCACCTTCCAAGCAATGGGTAGAAGCTTGTATGTGAACACACAGGGCACCACAAAAGCTCTGAGGTTTGGCTTCAAGAGAAAAGGAGCAAAATTAAGAACCTATATGTTAATTTTGAAAAACTAGAAAAAGAAAGACAAAACAATAAAAAGAGACTATGAAATAAGGTCAATAAAAATTAAAAACTGGAAGTCAGGTCTTTTGGCACATGCCTAAAATCCCAGTGCCTCAGGAGGCTGAGACAGGTAGATCAAAATTTCAAGGCCAGCTGCAGTAACTCAGCAAAACCTGTTTCAAGGAGAAAATGAAAAGGGTTGGAGATGTAGGTAAGTGGTAGAAAATTTCTAGGTTTATTTCTCAGCACTTAATATATATATATATATATATATATATATATATATATATATAAAACTATTATATATGTAATATATAAATTTATATATATTTATGTGTGTGTTTATGGCTGTAATGCAAATATAATACAAAAATGATAAGGTTTATTAAAATGTTCTTTTTATAACACAATTAAAATGAACATGGGTCTTAGACACAGTTTGATGATCTCCTGTGTGTGGTGGCAGGGAGTGGTGCTGAGGGTGTAACCCAGGGCCTTGGGCATGCTGGGCAAGTCCTCTACCTCCAGCCCACAAATTGGCAACCCTAAGAGCATAGAGACATAATAAAACATATAAGAGTTAATGTAATTAGAATCAAATATTAAGCATAACTATAGGGGGGAAAGAGGAAAATGAAAATAATTATCTGGTAAAATAATCACTATAAAAATGATCCAAGAAGAACTGGAAATTTGATAAGATCAGTTATTAAAAATAAATTGAAAAATGATTATGGATTGATCTTTAGAAAAGAGAGAAGTAGTCATTGAAAATTTAGTCATAGCAAAAGTTAATACCCAGTAAGAAAGATTAATTTGAACAGACCCCTCACACATTTTTAACGCACTGATAATTTACAGTCCTCAATGTTTACTGCAGGATTAGAATGCTGCCTGAGATGTCACAGACAAACAGAGGCAGAGACCTGGAGATAAGTGGGATGCTGGTCACTGGAGACAGTATGAAATGAGCTAAGCAGTGTGGTCCTGGGCAGATCCAGGAAGAGAGACACAGAGCACCCCCAGCTGCTGGGGAGCTTTGTGTAGGGTGAAGGTAGGCACACAAAGGAAGACCCAGCTGTACAGGGAGTCGTGCCCACTGTGTGCATGAATGTTCTGGTTTGAGCAGACACAGAAGCAAGGTGGTAGGCATGTGAAGTGGTTTAAGTCCACAAGTGTAAGGCTTGGGAGAAGCAGGGCCTTTCACAACCAATCCAGGCCACACAGATGTCACCTTTTACACACACTATGTGCATGAGTGTGAGACCAATGAAGGCAAAACAAGCATTAGCCTGCTGATGGTAATGATAGTGCGAATATGGCATTTATGACATTTTCCTCATGTCCCTCTTAGGTGTTGTAGAATAGTGAAAAGCTTTGCATTTAGCCTCACTCTTACATTATAGTGACAGGCTCACAGAAGGGCTGGGAGGACACACCCATGCACAGGCCTCCCACTCAGCTTTCCTCTCTTCCCCCCTCTTTTCCTATATTCCTCTTATTTTGGCATGCTGGGCCTCTTACAGTCAACAAAACAACTCTCATATTTACAAATAGGATCCTCACTTCAGACGTTCTCCAGGACAGTGCTGTGGATTGTTATCAGGTGTCTGGGAGAAAGACCTTAAATGACTATTGCTTTGGTTTTTTTCACAAGTAAACTGTGGTTATGAATTTACGGGAGGAATACCCAGAAACAATGTGCAATTCTGTTCACATATGATCTGGCCCCAGACAACTGAGGTGAGGTCCCCGCTGATGTTGGCCCTTATCCCTGGCTGAGGTGAGCCATTGAAAAGTGGCTCTTTTATTCCTCTTTTATTCCTCCATTTAATACTGGTATCTCAGGCAGCAAGAGTGGAGGGCTCTGCTCCCCTCCTTGAAGGCAAAGCAGCCATGTGAGAATATTTGGCATGGGAGTTGGAGCTTTTCTCCACATTTGCCTATCTATTCAGTCATTTGTTTGCACCAAAATGGCCTTAAGACTGTTTATTTCGACTCTTGGCTACAATACACTGTAACTGCATTTGTTACTCAATTGCTCAATTGCTCTAACTTTTGGCCATTTAAAGTATGTCCAGTTGCCTCTGTGTTCCAGGGAGTGAGGTTCTTTACTGTGTGCTTTACTCTTTAAGAACTACCGTACGCTGTGGTACCCTGAGCACTCCAGGACCCCTAGTGTATCTTCTGCTGCAATCCTTTATCCAAGAAGCCCCATTCCTTTGATGTGAGAAAACCTGTAGGAACCAAGAGCTGGCTCTGGCCTCCTTGATATGCATTATTACTTCTAGGCCTGTCACGCTATAACCACAAAACCACACACATCCTCCCCATTTTCCACATGTGTCCAAACTGATCAGAATCAGGCAGAACTGGCATTCATGATGTCCTTTCCTTCAGTCCTCCCACTGGGTCCTTCTGGACTTGGCTTACCTGTGCTTCCTATTTTCACAGTGAGGAAGCTTGCTGCATATCCACCTTCCATTGTCCAATTTCAGTGTGCAAAGCCACAGGGTCAGGGTGGCACACAGCCACCACAGGTGAAACCAGGGAGCAGTTGCACATGGGCTCTGTTGGTGCTGCCAATTTCGCTAATGCCCAGCATCATGTAGATCAGTGCCTTTAGCTCCCAGTCCTGGACATTAAGTAGCCCTGTGGTTCAGAGAAAACCTACATAAAAGAAACCTTCTAACTTTGATAAAATTTAATATTTCTTAAATTTTCAAACACGATCTTGGTTTTATTCATCTAGTATCAGTGAATATCACATGGACCACATTTTGACAGAGGCTGCTATATATATGGAGCATAATTTATTCAGCTATTTGATTTTATACAACCCTTGCAAACACAATCTTGGCTTTATTTATCTAGTATCAGGAAATATCATGTGAACCACATTTTGACAAAGGTTGCTGTATATATGGAGCACAATTTGTTCGGCTATTTGATTTTATACACCCCTTCCAATAAAAATAGAATCCATTTCCAATTAGGAAACCATAAAATATTGGGAAGCATAAAAACATTTTTTTTTAATTGTGCAAGCTTTTTTACATGTTAAACTCAGAATTTTAATTTGTTCTTGAACATGTTGGACTGCTAAAATATGAAGGTTGTGTCACCTTAAAATTTGTTTGTATAGACATCACTTTAAGGTAAGCAGGCTAATGCTTCTTTTGCCTTCATTGATCTCACACTCATGCACATAGTGTGTGTAAAAGGTGACATCTGTGTGGCCTGGATTGGTTGTGAAAGGTCTTGCTCCTTCCAAGCCTTGCACTTGTGGACTTAAACCACTGCACATGCCTAGCACCTTGCTTCTGTGTCTGCTCAAACCAGAACATGCATGCACACAGTGGGCAGGACTTCCTGTACAGCTGGTTCTTTACTGTGTGCTTTCTCCTTAAGAACTTCTCTTTAAGGTAAGAAGATTAAATAAGTAGATTTGAATAAGTCAAGGACATATAGAATTGGGCTGCACAGAGCCCTGTGCTCAAAGCAAGACAGTGAGGAATGTGAAGACTGAAGCTCAAGGGCAAGGCAAGCCATGGGCCAAATCAAGCAATTCATCAAGAACAAGAGCACCCAGTCACTAGAAAGCAAATTAATGCAATAGATCTAATTTCAGAATCTTAGAAAAATATGACCCTAAAATATTAAGCAAGTTGGTGAGGAAAGACAGACATACAAAACACCAATATGGGCATATGGTATTGGGAGTGCAAGTATGTGCCCTAGTAAGAAAGCATTTGCCACAAATATGTGTTATAATAAGTAACTTTAAAAATAAAAATATTTATATTGGAACAGGTGATAATTACAGGCAAGGCTATTCCAAAGTCTAAAGGACATACCTAGTAAATGTTTCATCTGAATAGAAAGGGAAATAAAAATGAATCCAACTCTCATATACAATATTAATGCACCAATAAAAATTGTAATACATTAAGAAAATCACAAAAGAAGGAAGGAAGAAAGGAAGGAAGAAAGGAAGGAAGAAAAGAAGGAAGGAATGAAAGATGAATTTTAAACAAATGCAATCATCATCTGAAAAGGAAGGAACCTTCCAAATTCTCACTGGAGTTCAGTGAAAAAGGAATTTGATTTCTTTTTATGGTAGGAACATCATTTGAGTCACCATTTATAATCATAATGCAAATATCACCATTTTATCTATAAAATATGATGGAAGATATGATAGAAAGACATATCATTGAGCTGGCCAAACATGTACATCATATACACATGCTTTATGACAGATGAGAAATCAAATATTAACATAGTAATAAATGCCAAATGTCAACAAATATGAATGACAGTAAATATGAAGAAACAAAATTTCAATTGATATCATTGTGCACAATAATTGAATATGAATATTATAATTTGTTATATTTTAAATGTAGCAAAATTGACAACAATGAATTGAATATAACATGATTTTTTAAATTTTGTTTTTATTTCAGTAAAGCTATTTTTAAAATTTTATAAATCATTTGATTGTAACCCATAGATTAGTATCATATAAACTAAGAATGTGGTTATTCTTTCAGGGGATTTGGAACCTGGGTTATTGCATTGCCTTTGCATTTGACTGGAAGACTACACTGAATAGTATTTGGAAAGTATCATAAGGTCCCTCCTAATTAATCACTTCACATATAGACAGTATGGAAGAAATAACTAATCTTATGTACTGAAAGATGACTGACAGAGGGGAAAGAGGAATTTGATATAATAATAAGATATAATACCAGATATTATAATCAGACTAACATGAAAATAATGTCTTAGTCTCTTAGAATAAATAGAATGTGGTCAAATGTATGTGTCCACCTAGAAATGACAATTTTAAAGGGGTAGAGATTAAAATATACCAGAAATCACCATGCATACTGATTGGCAGGTAGTATGTCCTCAATTTATGTCTGTGGACATTGTTTTTGTCTAGTTAGTAAGGAAGACACTTCATTCCATGCAGTCCATAGCTTATACAAGGAAGGTAACTTTAAAACTACTGGAAGAGTTTTGGGAAATACAGGTTTGGAAGCTATCCAGAAAACCTCAGCCTGAGATACTGAATGTAATGATTCACATGACTGGATGAAAGATGCAAAATTATCACTCCTCTGCTTGCTTCCGTATTTGAAGCTGCATTCAAAGATTAATGACTATTCCTTTTCTTCTTCCTTCAAAATTTTATTGCAGTACTACTTATTGTTTAATTCTGATCCAGAGCCTTGTGATGGAAGGGATTCTGAAGAAGACAATCCTTGCTTTAGAAAAAAAAGATATCAAGGATCAGAACTGACAGCAATCTAGCATCATTACATAAATGTAGATCCAATGTAAAAGGCTGAATTAATTTGCATGGTTAGCCAAGAAAAGATTATGAGAAATTTTCAGAAAAGTTTTGGCTTCTCTCAAAGCCAGGTTAAAATTTTAAGCTGAGTTTGTCTATAGATGAGTTAGTCAACTGTTGACACAATAACAGCAAAGAACTTCAACATTCCAGTGATACGATAATAGATTTTATGGTTTGCCATGTGCTTGCAGGTCATTTGGGGCTACTCTGTTGCTCTCTGCTACACGTGCCTCAAGGTCAGGGTTTAGATTGAGGTCTGCTCCACAATGCTCAGTCCCCCCCATCCCCACACTTTTGGTACCATCGATTGAACTTGGGGCCATCCAACCACTGAGTCACATCCTCAGACCTAGTGTGTGTGTGTGTGTGTGTGTGTGTGTGTGTGTGTGTATACATATATGTGTGCATATATATAAACAGATTCTCACTGTTTACTTAGCACCTTTCTTTTGTTGAGGCTGGCTTTGAATTTGCAGTCCTCTTGCCTCACCTCCCACGTCACTGAGATTGAAGTTGTGTGCCACAGAAGAGCAATGCTCTTATTTTTAAGAGCTATTGTGGGAAGCTATCCTCACACGTAATTTGAGTTACCTCTCTGACTGGTGAGAGGCGCTTGGACACAGTGGTGTTAAAGCCATCCCACACCCTTTCCCAGGTCTGAGGGCTTGGCCATGCAGAGCATGCCTGGCCACTGACCTGAAGACACAATTGCCGGCCCTGATCTTGGGATGCTGCCCCTCTTAACCTTCTTTGAATGGGATTTTCCCTTGAATTTTTTGTTCCCCAATAAAAGCTCACTCCCTGGTGTGCTCTCCCTCTCTCACTAGTCTCTTCTGTAAAACTCACCACTGCATTATTTGGCTGAAGGCGAGAGCTAGGAGAAGCCATCTCAGAGCTGGGGTTTACAGATAAATGAGAGTCTGTCTCTTTAATTTAAAACTCACTAGTAATTTTTTATTCATCCAACCTTCTTTTATGAAGCTCGCACTGGTCACATGGCAGAAGCTATCTATGGTAGGTATTAACAACTCCTCAGAGATGTACACATCCTACCCCCTCAAACCCATAGAAGTTAAGTTACAAAGCACAGAAGAATTTGGCTGTCTATTTTTAAAAAAGTGGTAAATTAAATAACTTTGAGACAAGGTTTTATTAAACTCTGAGCCTATTGCAGTACAGCAAAACATTGCAGGGTACCTACCCATGGGTGGAAGAATGAAACACTGTAATCACAAAAGTCCTTAAAGTAGAAGATGGAAGGCAAAACAGAGATACAACAGAAGTAAAAGTAAGAGAAACAGCAGCATAAGAAGAATTCAGCCTGATATGGTGAGTTTTTAAGATAGAAAAGGGACCCACAAGCCAAAAAAACCGATGCTCCTAGAGTCTCCAGAATAAACACAGTCTTGCTAACACCTTGATTTTAGCCCAGCATGACCAATTTTGGAACTGCAGAACAGTAAAGAGTAAATTGGTATTGCTTTAAAATTTTTGGGTGAGGTTTTTGGTTTGTTAAGGTAACTCAATGCATTAGAAAGCCCAATATGCTAACCAGTGTGCATTTTTCTCCTGCTGATAGCATAAGTGCAGAAAAAGGGGACAGAATCTCTTGTTGCTACTAAAGCCTCACCCTAGAACTTGCACTGTGTCACTTCTGCTGAGCTTACCATCAAAGGAAGCTTTAATCAGAGGAAATCACATTACTTTTTGTGGAAGGAATTTCAAAGTGATATCATGGCTAAAGGATACAAGGAGAGGTGCAGTCTGAACACTTCTGCCACTTACTGCCCTGTACATCTTACAGCAGAAACAAACTCAGAAAATAATTCTCATGAAAATGGTTAACTACCTAAAGTTCCCAATCTTCAATTAGAATTCAGTCATTCAACTTTGCACACATTATGTGAGAAAATGTTGGATAATTTTCCATGCTAAAAGAAAGGGTAGAGATGAGTAGCTTGGGCACATCTACACTAGTACAGCCATTCCACAGAACAATCCAGTGGACCTTACTGAAATGAAGAATGTATGCACTATACCTTTCAGCAAGGCCTGTCCGTCATTTAATAGGGTAACTAAAAACAGGTGCACAACAAAACAGAACCAGGTGAGAGATTTTTTTTTGCAGCACAGCTAAACATTGCAGAGTACCTACCCATGAGTAGAAGAATAAAATATATAATGTAACACAAGCATATTATAGCCCATGCCATTCACTATGAGTAGTCAAACACAATGAGTTAAATTTGCATAAAGACACATGGAAAGATTGCAGAAACACATTGGGTAAGAAAAAAAAAAGGAGATCCCAAAACAAAGCACCATCTATGCAAAATTAAATGCCCAAAGAACACTGTTTATTTTTCAAATATCTGTAATTATCTAAGTAAATATGTACTAGGTAATGTTATAGTTAAAGCTTTGTCCCAGGGTTTCATAAACTGACTTCCAGACCACTCATGTATAATCAAATCAAGCCTTTATTGAAGCACATCTGGTGGTGGCTGCCCAGAACATAAGGCTGTTTCCCTGATCTGCTCCAAACAATTGCAAGGGCACTCCTTATAAGCCTGAAAACCACAAAAGGGATGTTTAGGTGGCCTAGCCAATGCAAGCCAGCCAGGTTGCAGAAGCGGGACAGTGCAGGCAAGCCGAGGGAAGCTTAACAAATCATAGTTAGCCCAATCACACCAGTTACAGAAACAGAGGCCCATTACCCTATTTACAGAATCAATACCCCGTTAGGTAGTTTTCTGTTCTTAAAGGTTGCTATAGCAAAAGGAAAAGAACATCTTGCCCCAGTCATGACTCTTCTATTTGAGATGTTTCTTTTACAGGATGAAGTCATAAAACAAAATGGAGTCAAATTTGCTCCTATCTCACAGTAGATTGCCAGGGAATGCATCCAACATGCTAATGGGTATCAAAGGGTGAGAACGTTAAGCAATGGGATTAGGGGAATCAGTCAAAGAAAAAAATTATGGCAATTTCAAAAAGAGAGGCTCTGACAGAAAGACAGTGACAATAGTAATTTAAAATCTAAGAAGTACTGACTAAGGTGAATTATACACAGAAAGTCCTTGGAAGCAAAGAAAGAAGCGTCAGAGGAAGAAAAGGAAAGAGAAAAAATAATGAAAACATGAAATTCCCTGGAAAAAGCTAGAGAAGGCCCTTGGCAGGAGTATCAAAGTCTCAGAAAGCAGCTGGGTTTCTACATCACAGTCCTTCCTGTTTTGTATTTTCTTGGAGAGAGAAATGCTAGATAGATAGATAGATAGATAGATAGATAGATAGATAGATTGATTGATTTTATACATCTCTCTAAATATAGTTATATAAATACGACTATATTTATATATGAATGAGAGAGAAGAGGAGTGACATTTTGAAATAGCTATTTCATTTCTCTCTTTCACTATTCTTAATAAGTAAGCTTTGTAAGAGTATTTTGACCTCAAGTGTTAAGTGTTAAAACCACATTTTAAGTCTCCCCTTTTTAAAATGCATCTTCCTCATGAATAAATATTGCACAATGAGGCAACTGATGTGTTCGGTTACCTTGGGTGGGCCCTCAAACATGCAATGTCCCCCCTGCAGAATGAAAATTGCTTCCATCTTTCATAGCAGAGCAGTGGAGAAGGCTGAACCAGCCCATTGAGATCTTAGGGGGGAAACTGGGCATTTCATTGATGGGGGGGATTAATGAAGTAGTTTCTCAGGCCACAGCAACAGTGACACCATGATGTCTCCTGCAGAGGTGAGCTGCACCACCTGCAGACCTTGTGCCCTGGATAGGTTCAAGTATCATCTTCCCTTTGCTAGCACTAGTTTCTTTTTGCATTCTAGTTTCATTTTCTTTAATCAGCTTTTTCACTGCTGTAACTGAAAGACCAGACAAGAACAATTTTAGAGAAGAAAAAGTTTATTTGGGGACCCACAGTTTCAGAGATTTCAATCCATAGATGACTAATTCCATTCTTTGCTTTAAGACTCTCATGACCCAATCATATCCCCTCTAAACCATTTTGTATTGTCTCACATATTAGTTTAAGTGGAAAGCTCACATCTAAAACATAACAATATGTAATAAAGGCTCTTTCCAGAGACAGAGGGTTTCTGGAGATTGAGGAACATGATAAACACACGGGTATTTTATATCATATAAATCAATAATGAAAGAGCAAACTATGCTGCTCCACTTCTACCATGAGTTAAAAACACACATGCCATAATTACTTTTCCCCTGGAGATGTATTCAGACCTTTCTCCCACTGCAGCTAAAATCCTGCATCACAATCTCCTCCCTCTTTCTTGCCCACAGGTAGCACTTACTGGTTGTCCACCACCTTCTCTCTCCAGCTTGCCCAAAACTAAGATTCAGGAGCTGCAGTTTTAGGTAAATCTTAGGGGAGGATAGGATATAATGGAAAATAAAATCAGAAGCTGTTTTCTAATAGGCTACCCTGCCCTAGATTGGCAGCACCCTTGGGCACAAAGGCTTAGCTGGTTGGGCCCACTGTGAAATTGGCTGACTGCTTTCCCTTCTTCACCAGTTCAGGGGAAACACAAATTAATTCCCATTAATATGCAATGGATTCTTTCTGGTTATATTTCATTTAAAAAAAAAAAAAGACGATTGCTTTAAAAAAAAAGTATCTGTGTTGATCAGATGTCATTCTTTAGACAAGAAGGTAGTTTAAAAATGAAAGCATCCCAATACATGTAAACCAGACAAATATACCCTCCTGCTGCCTCTATTAAAACCCATTTCAAATGTCAATTAATGTCAAAGATCAGCACTTTTTCATATAACTGATGAATGATTACATATCCTCTTCTGAGAAGTGTCTGTTCAGGTCTCTGGCCCATTTATTGATTGTGTTATTTGCTTTTTTGGTGCCTAGCTTTTTGAGTTCTCTATATATCCTAGAAATTGGTGCTCTATTTGATGTGTGAGGGGTAAAAATCTTCTCCCAAGATGTATACTCTCTATTCACCTCACAGATTGTTTCTTTTGCTGAGAAAAAAAACATTTTAGTTTTAATCCATTCCATTTATTGATTCTTGGTTTTAATTCTTGCACTATAATAAAAGAGAATAAAATCATGGCATGTGCAGGACAATGGATGGAGTTGGAAAATATAATGCTAAGTGAAGTTAGCCAATCCCCCCAAAATCATATGTCAAATGTTTTCTCTGATATAAGGAGGCTGATTCATAGTGGGGCATTGAGTGGGAAAATGAGAGGAATAGATGATCTCTAGATAGGGCAGAGGGATTAGAGGGAAAGGGAGAGAGCAGGAGATTTGCAAGTGTGGTGGAATGTGATAGACATCATTATCCAAAGTGCATGTATGAAGGTATGAATTGGTGTCAACATACTTTATATACAACCAGAGATATGAAAAATTGTGCTGTATATGTGTAGTAAGAATTGTAATGCATTCATCTGTCATTTATTTTTGTTTTAAAAATCAATAAAGTAAAAATAATGAAAAAAAAAGAATATAATGTGAAGGAGACTCAGGACTTTTCCAGCAGGATTGAAGAGGTCAGCTCAGGAAGAAGGGGAGGCCATGTGATGGAAATGAGCTTCTGACTCCCTGTAGCTGCCATCTTGCCCTTGTTTGGTGACTATAAACTGAGTCCTTTGAAGAATAATATCAGTCAGGGAAAGAGAAAAAAGGCCCTATTGACAAGGGTAAGACAAAAAAAAAAAACCTCCAGAGGCTTTTTTGCAGAGGTCATGAGAGTGTGAATGAACTGTAGTTACAGACACAAGTTGAAGAAGTCTGACAGGCAAGTGTGATAGATCCAGGCAAAAGTAAGTTCTTTCAGATGAATAGTAATGATTCTTTAACTCTGAGATGGCCCTTAGCAAAGTTGGGAAGCCAGTTTTTTATCCTGTATAAAATCACTTTCTTTATTCTTCTCCATCACCCTTTCCATGCCATGAACTACTTACTCTTTATGGCCAAACCCAAATTTTCAACACAGGAATCTTTATGAAACTTCCTTGATATTGTATGACCCCTCCAAGTATGAATTTGACCTTTACATTTCTCTGAATGTTGTGTGGTATTTCTAGGTCTCATCCTTGTTTCTCCCCTTCCACCTCTTTTCCTATTGGAATTTACTCAAAGATTGATAAGGTAACACTGAATAACAGAGAGGCTGGCCTCTGTAAATGGGTACAAGTCAAAGAGACCAGAGTTCACAAGTTCACCAGTTTCTAGAGAGGAAGTTTTCTGAAGATGGTTGTCTCTATTGCTTTCTCCCAAAAATAAATATGGTATTGTGTTTGTTTTTGTTGAAATGCTGGGGATAGAAAATAGGACACTGCCCATACTAAGGAGGTACTCTGCCAGTGAGATACATTCCCAATCCTAAAAGAATTGTCTCCATGCATATTTCAGAACAGATGGGCTATACTTACAGTAGAATGATAATACATTGAGCATTAGGTAAAAAAGAAAAAGAAAAGATAAATGATACAAAGCTCTCCTAGACAAAGATTCACCTCTCTAAAGCAAGGAGTAGAGATAGTTTGAAAGATAAAATCAGATAGTAATAATATTCTCTCCATTGTCACACATTGGGAAAATGGTCTGAGTTTCTTCAAAAAAGAGTAATGCAATGACTTAGGGTATAAATATCTAGTGCACCAATATGGAGAAACAACAACATTAATGTTAGTGTATAATCACATAAATATTGGTATTTAAAGATGACAGGGAAAATTTCAGGAAATAGTAAATTAAATTAAACTATGCCTGTGACTCTGATTGAAACAACCCTGCTTATTTTAGAAAAAAAAGAGAATTAAAACTTATCTCACATTTACATACCATTAACCACTATAATTGGGTAAGAATGAACTTAAGGAATGCACAGATAGCAGAGTTAATACCTTGAATGTAGAAAGGGAACCATAAGATTGTCACTGCTGAGTAAAGATGAGTGAGATTTTATTTCCAACTACCCTGTGTAAGCTTGCCATTTTAATTTCAGTGTCCTGATTTTTAAAGGCAAATAAACCACAGAGTCTTAACACTTTGACACATTTGAATGTTTAGATAATTTATATTATAGAATTTGTACTATGCATTCCTGGAATGTGAAGACAAAATCCATAGTATGCACACAAATAAAAATGAGGCCAGTATGTTTCTATAGGACAACGACTGCTCATTTCAGAGTGTGAGTATTCCACCAGTAAAGAATAATGTTCTCTGGTTTTCAATGTAATTTGATAATTAGAAGATGGTACCAACCTTATTCTGCAAGGAAGAAAAAAATTGAGAGTATTTTTTAGTCAAATTTTTCATTGCTATGATTAAAGACCTGACAAAAACAATTTTGAGAAAAGAAAGTTTATTTTGTGCTCAAGGTTCAGAATTTTTAATCCACAGACAGCCAAGTCTATTGCTCTGGGCCCCAAGTGAGGCAGAACATATGGGGGAAGGGTGTAAAGGAGAAAAGCAGTTCAGAATATGAAAATTAAGAAGCATAGAGAGGGCTCTGCTCACCAGGGACAAAATAGGAACCCCCAAAATACACCCTCAGTGACCTATTTCTTCAAGACATATCCTATCTACCTATACGTAGGTCAAGGATCTCATAGGCATGGTCCCTAAGCCACATTGCTTGTTGTTTAATTAATCAGAAGGGGGAAAATGCTGAGAGCCATAACCAAGTAGGAATGACCTATGGCATTTTTGGTTGAAAGGTGACCCTGCTCAGGGATTAGGTTGGCTCCAGGTTTAGGGTAAATCCTGCTGGATTAGGGTGGCTCCAGGATTAGGGTGGATCCTTCTGGGAATAGGGAGGCTCTAGGTTTAGGGTGGATCCTGCTGGGAATAGGGCATATCCTGCTGCCTTAGGTGCTTGCTCCTTGAGTTCCCATTGAGTTCTCGCAGGGTTCTGAGAGTATTGGTATGCAGAGCCCAGTGAAGGGAGTGTATTTTCCTAGAACATGCGTGTAGAGTATTCAGGAAGAGGGTTCAGGAATAAAGTGTAGAGAGTTCAGGAATAAAGAGTTGCTGTTGGAATAAAGAGTTGCTGTTGGAATCTACAAGGCTTTTGTGGTGGCTCTGTTATTTTGTGCCCAGCCAGACTGCGGCGGGAAGGAGGTGTTGGTTGAGCAGAGATGCTCCACTCATGGCAGCTGGAAAACAAAGGAAAAGAGGTGGGGGTCAGAATCCCAACATCCTGTCCAAGGGAACAACCCCAATGAACTAACTTACTTCCATTAGGCACCAACTCCTACAAGCTGTACCACTTCTCATCAACACTATTGGCTGGAAATTAAGCCTTCAACTCATGGACCTATGGAATCCAAACTGTAACAGAAATAGAACCCACCTCAATTCACAAAGATTATTCTACAATCAAATTTTTTTAGGCACTCATAAAAATCTTTTATGACCTCACTTCATCTCCATCTCCATCTCTGACAAAAAAAAAAAACCCTAAACATCTTTTGATCATTTCTTTTTATTCAACTAAGCAGAAACAAGGACTTTTAGATTACTGGGTATATTATAACTAGTAGATGTCTTGCTGCTGTGTTATTGTTAATTTTTTATTGCTTCCAAAATATGAGCATGATAGTACCTCCTAGCTGATTCAAAACAAACTTGCATCACAAGAAGGATAAAAATGTATTTGTTATATACTGTGATAATAAACTTTGGTAAAATAACAAAACTCTCAATAGTAACTTCTTATCACTATAAAAGAGAGATAATAATATGTAAATAGCCATTCAATAAGAAGTAAGTAAAATAAAGAATTTAGTGCACTCTTGATATAGAATAAAACCAAAATAACTCAGCCATTATTCTTATTAATGTAGCATAGAATAATAAATAATTATCTAAGAACATTCAGAGGAATAATTTACATAAAAATATATGGCCTTAAACATGCTTTAATAAACAATATAGAATGGAAATAAATTAAATATTAAAACTAAAGAAGTTAGAAAAATATTAACTATTAAAAGTTAGTAAAAAGGTATTAAAAGAAATCATTGCATGAGAAAATGAAAAAAAACTATAAAATAATGTAGTTTCTGTGCTAATACTTTGAAATCTCTTATTAAGTAGAGATAATATTTTCAGCTTTTATCAATCAAACCCAGATGATTAAATGCACATTAGCATATAAAGAGTCATAATCACAGATTCTGAGGCAAAGAATTTATAAATGAGTAGCATATTCAATACTAAGTCACAAAATATTATTAATACAAATAATATTCTAGGAATAAAATTACAGTACTTTACCAGAAGTAGAAAACTTGATCAATAGAATAATTGTTTTAATGATCTGGAAGTTGGCAATTTTTTTTCTGAAAAGGGAAAGATGGAAATATTTCAGGCCTTCAGCCTCACACAGTCTTAGGTAAAACTATGCAATTTTGTCATTAAAACATGAAAATACCCATAGACATTGTAAATGTCAAGAGGTCTGTGTGCCTACAAAGCTGTATTTTCAAAAACAAGTATGGGTAAGATTGACTGCTGTTTGCAGGCTTTGGATCCAGTACTGCTTCTAAACATCACTACCCTAGATTGTATGCATAACCTTCAAATATCTGCTCCATTAACTTCCAACTAGTCTGTAAATAGCACCAGCACCCCTGCTCAATCAACTTATGCTAGGTTTATTATGCCTTTTTATTTTATTTCTTTGGCACAATCATAAATGGTACTCACTATTGTTGTCTTTATTTTTTAATTTTGTTATTGAGGCAGAATCTAACTATGTTTCCAAAAGTGGTCTCAAACTCTTGGGCTTAAGCAATTCTACTGTTTCATCTTCCTAAATGTCTAGAACTACTAGCATGTTCTACTGTTCCTGGCTAGGTATTGTGTTTTTAAATTCAGGTTCTATGTGTTTCTTGGTAGAATGTAGGTATGTGATTTTTTTCATGTGTTAATATTATGCATTTGACATTTGTAAAACAATTTATTGTTTTCAATGGGGGTTTTCTGCAGATTATTCAAAATTTTCTATATGGGTAAAAGAGGACATCTGTAAACAGGGTTTATTGTATTTCTTCCTTTACTTCTGGATTTTTCTCATTTTTGGCCTTATTGTTCTGGCTGGGATTTCTACTACAATGATGAATAAGAGTGAACATCAATGCCTTGTCCCTCATCTCAGGGGAATTCTTTCATCATTAAGTAAAATGGTGTCTATAGGTTTTCCAGTGATGGTCTTCATCAAGTTGAGGCAGTTCACCTCTCTTCCTGTTTTTGGGGAATTTTTTTCATTAGTTATATGGTGTATTTCTTTAATTAATTTTGAAATTCTAAAAAAGTCTTTTGAATGACCCTCATTTGTTCATGGTATATAGTTATTATTTTTATATTACTGAATTCAATTTACTACTATTTTTAAGGATATGTATGTATCTGTGCCTGATTGATTTTGGCCTTTAATTTTTCTTATTGTGTTTTTGTTCCTCCTCCTTTTCCTCCTCCCCCTCTTCTTCTTCTTCAAAAGAAATTTTTTTTGTCTTGTTTTAGTAACAAATTTATACTAGTCTTGTAAAATAAATTGAGACATATCCCATCTATTTTTATTCCTGGAAAAGATTGTGTAGAATTTATGTTAGTGCATCTTTAAGTATATGATAGGATTCTCCAGGGAAACTCTAAGAGCCAGAAAATTTCATTTTTTTAATTTCAAAAACCAAATTCAATTTTCTAATTCATATAGGAATATTTTTATTACATTTATGAATGAGTTATGGTAGATTTTTTTTGAGAAATAAGCCCATCAGTGGACTCCACTGACCCCAGGAGAGGAGGCCTTTATTATCCTATGAGTGTAAAGTCAGTCCATGTGCAGTTGTCCATAGCATTCCTTTGTGATTATTTGGATGTCTTCAAGTTCTGGGATGGTATGTTTCAATCCTGCTTATTGGTAATTATTGTCTTCTATTTTCTTTGTTAGCCTTATTAGAGGCTTTTCAACTTTATGAATCTTTTCAGAGGGTCAGATCTTTCTTCCACTGTTTTTATTTGTGCTATAAAGATTTATAATGTCAACTCCACTTGTCTTTTCCCTCTGCAGGTTTTTTATTTATTATGCTTTTCCTAAATTATATTCTTAAAGTCAAAGTTGAGATTAATCACTTAAGGCTTTTCTTCTTATATATTTATTTAATGCTATAAATTTCCTCCTCAATTCTGCCTTTACTCCACTCTACAAATTTTAATGTGTTACATTTTCATTTACATTCAATCCAGTGTATCTTATTTTTTTGTCTTCCCTTGAGACTTTCCTTTGGTTTATGGACTATTTATATGTATTTTCACATATTTGAAGACCCCTTTTTTGCAATGGGTTTTTCATTTTATTTTCTGGTGGTTGGAGGGCATGTTGTGACATTTTAATTTTTTTTAAATTTAATTTTTTTTTAAATTTATATTTTTCCCCAGTCAGGTATTACTGTATTGTGGTATATGTTCTGTAGATGCTTGAAAAGAATGTGTAGTCTTCTGTTACTGAATGCATTCACTGGGGGAATGATCAATTAGAGCCTGTTTTTGATGGTGTTGGGTTCTATATTCTTCATAAGTTTCTGTCAAGTTGTTCTATCATTATCCAAAAAGAGAAGTGACTGAAGTCTCCAACTATAATTGTTGAATGGTCTATTGCTCCTTTCAGTTCTATCAATTTTTGCTTCATGTATTTTGTGGTCCTGTTGTTGTTGTTATACATTCACAATTGCATGTATTCTTGATGCATTGATCCTTTTATCATTACACAATATCATTCTGTGTCTTTAGCAATTCCATTTGCTCTAAAGCCTATTTTTTCCTATTATTAATAGAGCCACTTCTGCTTTCTCTTGATTAATGCTTGCATGTTTGGTTTAACATTCAATCTGCCTACATAATATATTAGAAGTCAGTTTATTTAAGTCATATAGATAGATAGATAGATAGATAGATAGATAGTTGGGTCATGATCTCTAATACAATATGACAGTCTCTGTAATTGATCTTATTTGGACAATTTGCATTCAATATAATTGATGCTATGTTAGAGCTTAAGATATTTTGTATTTTGTTTCTTTGATTTCTTTTCCAGGCTTCCAATGGGTTATTTTTACTATATATATAATTCTACTTTTATTTATCCATAGATTTTTAAAAATTTTCTCTTCATATATTAGTTTTCTTAGGGGTCGTTCTAGGTAATACTATGCTAATATAAACTTCATAATTTCACCAGTTCAAATGAAATACAGAAAAATTACCTTTTTTTATATTTCATTAACCTCGCTGTGTATGATATAATTGCCTTAAAATTCAAAGGAAAAGTAAAGGCTATTTTATTTACTCCTATTTCTTTACTATTTTCTTTCTTCCCTCTTGTGTTCCAAAATTCCTTTGTGTATTGTTTTCTTTCTCTTTATGGAATATTCCTTAGCTATTTTTCTAGCATAATTCTACTAGTGCATTAATTCTCCACTGGGCTTCCGTGTGGTGCTTGGGAGAGGTCACCGTTACTCTCAAATGGGTTGAAATATTGGCTGCCCATGTGGACTCCACTGACCCCAGGAAAGAAGGTCCTTTATTATCCTATGGGTGTGAAAGTCCTAGTCCACAAACTTGGCTTCATTTGGTGCTACTCTGGCATGGTGTTTAGGTTGCCTTATTCAGTATATAAGGATTGATATGGAAGCTATCCTCTTAACCTTTGCTGGTATGGATAAAGGATGTACCAGTTATTTTGTGGTCTCTTGTGAGAAAGCCTGTAATTATCTGAAAGTATTTATATATTTCTAGGCTTGTGTTTCCTGATTATACTGCTTCAAACAGTAGACTTTGTTGAAGAAATTTTTGTCTTTTTTTTAATTTTCTTTTTGCATTTCCAGGTTCTCTGCTTCTTCTAATTCAAATTTGAAGATATGCAAAACAAAAAGTAATCCCAGGGAACTCACTACTTTGCAATGTACTGGGTCTTAGGATTCTAAGCCTGTTTATCTTCCTCTTTCCGTGTTCAGAATCTTTTTAGTTTTTTTTTTTTTTTAGAAATAATGTCCATCCTATTAGTGTAGAGGAAGAGAACTCAGGGGAAAAAAGAGAGAAAAAAAGAAGCAAGAAAGAGGATAAGGAAGGAAAATAAATGGTAAGAAAGATAATGTCCAAAATTTTTAGCTGTACTTAGAAGTCCAAATCCAATTTATCTTCTCAGAAGGGATAGGTCATGTGTCCTTTTTTTCTGTGTATTTGTGTGTGTGTGTGTGTGTGTGTGTGTGTGTGTGTGTGTGTGAGAGAGAGAGAGAGAGAGAGAGAGAGAGAGAGAGAGAGAGATCCTGAGGATTGAACCCCAAGACATATGCCATGCAAGTGCTCTACCACTGAGCTACAACCCAGCCCCTTGTTTCACTTTTTAAAATATTTAAGGATTGATGTTTAAAAATTAAATTTTGAGCCCATATCAAACATTGGAATCACAACTTCGAAACCCAAAGTTCTAAAGAAAATTATTTGAAATCACTGCTTTGGCAATGGGAAAATTTTGAAAGATTTGTAAGACCGAGGGTGAAAATGTCATCTTTTTATCAGAATGAGATATCTGGGGCCAAGAAGAACATGACCTGAAGAGGGGAGATACAGGGTACTGGGGAAAAGGCCATGGCTATAATGCAGGTACAAAACAGTGAAGATGTGCATAAAACCAGCAGCAGTTGGAACAGAATGGATGAATTTGGAAAAAACAGTGTGGACTTAAGAAAACTCTAAATATTTCGTAGAAGGGGGAGGGAGGTATATGTTAGGGTCCAGTGGTAACATAAGAAAATTTAATATTGATTTGTTCCAAAACCATTTTTTTCCTTTTTAAACTTAATTAATTATTTTCTTTGTTTGTTTTCTGACTCTAGCTCGGCAGTTCCTATGACACAGAATGTACAACCAAATCAATTTATGCATGATCTGCTCTGTACTCTGATTTGGATTCTGGAGACACAATTATGAATATATAATATTCTTGCTCTTTGTCATGGACATATGAGCAAATAATTGCAGGACAAGTACTGTCAGTTGTCCTAGCTTGACATAAGTTTCTGTTTTGTGATAGCTGTTGTTTTAACCTTTATAGTTAAGAGTTTAAAAGGAGATAATATCTCAGATATGGCACCATCAATTCATCTCTAAATCAGTCTGCTCAATGGTTTTAAATTAAAAAATCATAGACTTATAATTTTGAAAATAAAAGCCAGAGTCCTCTCTGAAGTACAGATGGTTATGGCATTGTTTCTCCTGAGTAGAGAGAGTTGAGTTGGGAAAACATAAACCCAATAGAAATGTCATGAGCACAAATAGATATAATGTACAACTAAGCATGGTGGGGAGGGAGATAAGTATTTAAAAATTCACTGGTGTCTTGAGGGGTTGAATGTAAGCAGTTCTACATGCCATATATATGGTGAAGTGGTGACCTTAAATAACATGCACATCATAAAAATTGTTTTACCAAGTTATACCATTCTGCATCCCCACCAGAAATGTGTAAGGTTACTAGTTGTTCTCCATCCTCACAAGCAGTTAGTATTGTTAATCTTTTAACTTATTCTAAGAGATATGTAATCACAATTTTAACTTATAATTTCCTGATATCTAACAATATGACACTTTTCTATACTCATTTATTTACATCTTACATAAGGACTAATTCCAAATGGATTACTGTACAACATAAAAATATGTTAAACCATAAAACTTTTAGAAAAATACATAGGAGGAAAATCTTTGTGACTCTGAGTGAGGCAAAAGCTTCTAAATTGGATATCATCAATATTTTTGTTACATTTGCCCTATGAAAAGCTTTTAAGAGAATAAAACAACTAATCACAAACTGGGAAGGAATATCCACGAGTCACTTTTTCTGTTAAATAATTTATATACAGAATACATAAAAATTTATCAATCCAATTGTATGAAATCAAGCAATCCAATTTTTAAAATTGGCAAATGATTTCAACATTCATTTTGTAAAAAAGAGAGATGTGTGATGTTCAAATAAATTGAGTATAGAAAAGCGTCAAATAGTAACCTCACACATTTCTGGTGGGGATGCAGAGTGGTATAACTTGGTAAAACAATTTCTTAATACAAACTGAAATACATAATGGTCATATGACCCAGGACCCTACCTTACTGTTTTTATTCAAGAGAAATAGAAATTAATGTTTGATAGAAAACCTGTGTGTGGATACTTCAACAGCTTTATTGAAAATTCCAAAAGCTACAAACAATCTAAATGCCTTTAAATCAATGAAAGTATTAAAAATTTTATATTTACAGAATAGTACTTAGCAATAAAAGAATCAAACATGTAATGATGTGTATGAATTTGAATGTATTAGCCTAATGTAAGAACCAAGACTCAAAAGACTGCAAATACGTTCTTCCATTTGCATGGCATTCTGGAAAAGGCAAAACTATCAGGAGAGAGAACAGATAAATGGGTTTTATGAGTTAATGAATGGTTTCAAAGAGATTGACTATAAAGAGGAGGAGGAAAGGTTTGGGGCTGTTAAAATCATTCTGTCTCTTGATTTTAATGGTGCTCACGTGACTGAACATATCTGTTGATTTTCATTGAACTGCACAACAAACAGTGAATTTTCTCATATCTAAATTTTAAAAGTAAAGAAACTCATTTATCTTATGCTATTAATAGGAATGTGGTAAAAAGAAATAGGGAGATAATGATGTAACTATACCATGTTTTGATCATCTCACTGAAGATGATCAGATAACACAATCAGAAAACCAGTCTGTGAGAATTCCAGAGACCAACCTTAAAATTTCTTAAAACCCTGATCCAAACTTCTGTCAAAGTGTGATCAATAGTTTGTAAAGAAAAAAATGTGACTAGCTGGTTCATATGGAGGTAATAATTAGAAAAATAGAGTGGTGGAATTGCCCAAAACATTGAGTTTATTCAAATTAATGAAATACATCAAACTATGACATGTAGAAATATGTTGCAATGAAATATGAATATATGTAAACACGTGTGTATGTATATATAATGCACTAACTAAAATAATGATAACAATGGTAGAAGAGAGATGAGTAGTAGAGCAAGTGAATTGGAGAAGGAGGAGGGGAAGGAAAAGAAGGCACCAGAGAATAAGATTCATCAAATTATTCTATATGTATGTTCAAGTATGGCATAATAGAACCTAAGACTATGCATAATTATAACATACCAATAAAAAATAAAAAAATTTAGAAATCTTTAATATGCAATAATTTATGTAAAGTCTATTTAAATTTAAAATTAAATAACTAAAATCTTTTGATATTTTACCACTTACTTATGTCTGTTTTACACACTGTTATATCAACAATCTTGTTTAGTGTTACTATTTTCATTGTAATTTAATTTAAAAATTATGAAATATAATTCATTATAAATAAATCAATATAGTTTTATTTTCCTGTATACAAAAAGAAATATCTTGTTTTAAATAAGAAAGTTAAGCCTAAGGCGTTAACTCTAAAGCTTAACATAGTGGTTAACCTCTGTTGTACCATTGAATCTTTACATATATAGAAATTAACAGACTTAAAAATCATATTTTTATTACTCTTTATTACTTAATTTTAATTTGTTGAGGTAAAATTAATGTACAAAAATTTCACACAATGAAATATACATAGTGTTAAGTGTGAACATATGCATCCTAATGAAACTACCTTCACAACTAAAATACTAAAAACAGCCATTGCAATTTTATTGTGTTCTTTTGTTTTACATAGTTTGGTTTTCTTTGGTTTTGTTTGATAAAAACACTTAACATGAACTATATATTTATAGCATATTTTAAAACACACAATCTCATGTGTAATTATTGGTAATGTGTTATATTGCAAATCTCTAGAATTTATTCATCTCACATAAGAAATTTTATACTTACTGAGGAACATTGCCCATTTTCTATCTCCCCAGACTCTAGCAACCACCATACTATTCTCTGCTTCTATGAGTTTGACAATTTTAGATACCTCATATAAAAGGAAATTATGCAAAATATTTCCTTCTGTGACTAACTTATTTCACTCAGTATAATGTCACCAAGGTTCATCTATGCTGTTGCAAATGGCAGAATTTTCTCCTTTTTTGTTTTGAGGCTGAATAATAATATTCGATTGAATGTGTATATCAGTTTCTTTATCTACTCATTTGCCAATGGTTACTTGGGTTGTTCCCGAATAATAGCTACTGGGGAGAAATTAATATCTTTTCCTCACCATTGCAAGAGGCATCACTGACACCCCTATAATAAAAGACAGATTAAAAATAAAAAAATACAACTTTATTTTACCAATATTTTGTGTATCATAGGACCTTTTAGAATTAAAGGTCCCCAAATTGAGGGGAAACAAGGTCTTATATTTGATGAAGAATGTGAAGTTACATAGAACTGTGATGGGACAAAAAGAGTATGACACCATTGTATTAAACAGGGTTGGAGGAAGACCCAGAAAAGTCTGCCGGTTCATGCTCTTTTATGGCTTCTCAGTGTAGGAGAGGACCCCTTTATAATGAGAGTCTTATGTCCTGCTTCATGTAAATTAGGTCAAAGAATTCTTTTATGACAAGCTCACACCAAAATGTGGAAAAGTCACAGTCACCTTTTTGCTTTTTTAATTTTCTTAATTGCCAAGGAGCCATATTTTTTGGTGTTACACTCTGAGTCTCAATATTATTGTGAATAATATTGAAATGAATATGAGGAGGCAGGTTTCTTTGAGATCTTTATTATAATTTTTTGGAAAGCATACCTGGAAGTGGAAATGCTGGATTATATGAGAGTTCTATTTTTAATTTCTTGAAGAACCTTCATATTGTTTTCCATAATGACTTCCCCATTCTACATTTGGAGCAACAATGTAGAAGTGTTCCAGTTCTTCCATATAATTCCCAATACTTGTTACCTATTTTTAACAAAATATTCATCCTAACAGGTGTGAAATAATATCTTACTGTGATTTGAATCTTTATTTCCCTGGTTATTAGTGATGTTCAGCACATTTTCATATACCTGATAGTTGTTAATTTGTCCTCTTAGGGAAAAATATACTAGAGTCATTTTACCATGTTGTAACTGGTTGGGATTTTTGTTGTTGTCTGTTCACTTATTTGTTTGTTATTAGGTTGTAGAACATTCTTATATATTAACCCCTTATAAGAGAGAAAATATTTACAAAAATATATGCTCAAATTTTATAAGTAAAAAAAATCATCAATGTTTTGAGGACATGAAAATAAAGTGACTAGTAGACAAAATGTACTGTTAACAGAAATAAGCAGAAATACTCATAATTACCATTACTATTATCTTCTATCTAGGCACTATGCTAGTTGGGCTTAGGTTTGGCAAAGCTATATTGGAAATAATTATTCAGAACATTCTTTAAGTAAACGGCAAGACTTACAGTAAACTCAGAACTTTCTATTACTCCTAAAAAAGCTTTTCTGTTGGAGAATAAGTGTAAACAAACTCTTAGAGGTTCTCATGGCCTCTTTACATTTGTCTATCAACATGTGGATATCATGTGAGCAATTATGATGCTTCATACACTTTCCTCCTGTTAATCACAACTTTCAAAATGCATCTAACATTAATCTTATACACATGAAAAGGATTTCTTAATGATAGGATAACTGCTTTCTACAATATAGATTTATAATTGTTTTATTTTTACATGTTATACCAGATTAAAATTTCTACTAATAAAAGAGCCTCCCAAAGAAAGGGAGGGAGAAGGGGAATTGCATGGATGGTGGAAGGAGACCCTCATCATTATACAAAACACATGTATGAAGATGTGAGAGAAAAAAGAGAGAATAGCAATATCTTAGATAATGTAGAGAGAAGTGATGGGAAGGGAGGGGAGAAAATTGGGGGATAGGAAGGATAGTATAATGAAACAGACATTATTATTACTGTGTGTATATATGTGACTGCATGACCAATATGATTCTGCAAACTGTACACTCAGAAAAATGAGATATTATATCTCATCTGATTCAAATGTATGATATGTCAAGGTCGTTGTTCTGTCATGTGTAACTAACTAGAACAAATAAAAAATAATACAAGAAAAAAATAAAAAATAGGCTAATGTTATAATATCATATCTAATATTTTACATTTTCTAATACTTTACTTTCATAGTGAATTTAATAGTTATTCCCCCAATCATTGTAATTGCTCATAAATTTACCTTCAATTTTTTGAAGTGCTTTGCCTTTAGTGAAAATAAACAAAAACATCATAGATAGTAAGGCAATCCAGTTAGGGACTTGCACAGATGATAGCCAGATTTGCAGAAATTCTTTTTAATGCAAGACTATAGTGTGCAATAACATACACTTAATGTGAGCTTTTAACACCAGTGACAAAAATTTCAAACCAGTCCAGGTTATGGATATAATAACCAGATGGAATTATGAAAGTTTAAATAACATCATTCAAATAAAGATTCTCCCCACCTTTCTAATTTTCCTATCCATTAGCTGAGAGATAGATTTATAATTCTGAAAAATTTAAATATCATTGTGATAGGTTCAACAGTGTCCTCCAAAAACTCAAAGATCTTCGATGACCTCAGAGCATCAACTTGCTTGAAAGTAGGACCCTTGTGAATATGATTAAGGCATTTATCATGATAATATCATATTGAATTATGGTGGGTTAAATCCAGAGAGAATGTCCTAAAGGGATGGCTCTAAAAATCTACCTACCACTATAACCTAGTTTCCCTATGAGTTGAGTCATTTGAAGCAAGTAAACCTTGAAGCCTGTTTCTCTCTAAATTCCTATAAAGTAACCAGAATTTAAAACTTACCTCCTTCCATGCTCCCTAATTAAACCACAAGTATAGAAGTACTGCAAACTCTAGAAAAATATTGCCAGTATTTTTCCATTATAGTCTAGGTGAAACACAAATGCCCCTTCTCAATACTGATAAGTCATCATTGAATTGCTGTTTATGTGCCTGGGGTTTTAAAATATCAGAAACGAGCACCATGATAAAGAGACTACTTCTCTTCCAAAGTATTAAAATGTGCACTAAATTGATAGATATTTAATGTTTCTACATGGAACAATATCAATACCTCAAGTCTATATAACTTAAAAATATCAAGACTCAGTCTATATAAGTAGTCTTGAGACTTGGTATTTTAGTGTTCAATTGAACACATTTTCTCATGTAAGGAAAAAAATTTACCTTGAAAATTCAATTTTTCTGATATTAGGTTCCATTTTCATTTCTTAGAGGTGAAGTGCTGCATTCAGGTTAAAAGAGAAATAAGATGCAAACTATACTTAATGTTTTGCTTTTAAATTAGAATCTGTGATTTTAAAAAAAGAAAAACTAGAGAAGAAATAATGTTCATTATTCCAAAAGCCTCTCTATTATTTTGTAACCCACTTTTCTAATATAATGATTTTCTAAGTTGTCAGTAGTAATATAAATATCTGCTAAAAGGTCTATTCAGGTTATACTTCAACTAAATTTACCCATACTAAAATTTGCTTCATGCTGTCTCACATTTCAGGGTAGGTTGCAGAGAGACACAGCTCTCGGTATGCCAGGTTGATCCCAAGCATTTATGTTCAGGGCTTGATGCTGGACATAGGAAGACAGAAAGACACAGGATTCAATGCAGACTAATCATGAGCCAAACACTGGAGGTAATGCTATGACAATGGTATCAAGAACTAAAGATACCTGGGTAATTTTCTTAAAGAATTAAAATCATCAAACTATAGGAATTTATGTGTACCCATGCTTATAACAGTACAATTCAAAATGGACAAACTATGGAAACAGCCTAGGTGTTAATCAATGGAGATATATATATATAGATAGATATAGATATAGATATAGATATAGATAGATATAGATACACATATACATACACATATATAGATAAATATACATAGATATATAGATAGATAGATAACTATATCTATATATCTATATCTATATCTATATCTATATCTATATCTATATCTATATCTATATCTATATCTATATCTATATATCTTTGAAAATTATTATTCCAGTTAGAATCAAATTATTTGACAATTCTTATGATTCCAAAATGTTTATGTCCTACAAAAGCTTTTTTTTGTAGCCATGTCATTTGGCATCACAAAGAGTGCAGGAAAAATATTTTAGACATTAGTAAGTTAATCAAATTCAATTTTCTAAATAGTTTCATAATCCACATCTATAGTTCATGTTGAAGATGTAAAGGTGAGTTCAGTATGGGATACATGTCCTTAGTTTATTCACTCTCTGCTCAGGGAGAAAGCAAGTATTGAGGATTACAGCACAGTATGAAGAGTGGCTTTTAGAAAATTATGTACAGTGCTTCATGAGGAATTCAGAGAAGGCTTCCTGAAAGAGGAAATAATTGCATCAATCCTTGAAAAAGAATGGGAGTAGTTCACCAGGTACAAGATGAGAAAGGGCTGGCTTTACAAAGAGACAGAGACAAGTAAAAGCATGGCCTATGGAGGGACATACCAGTAGTTCTCTAAGACTAGGGCACAGTCATAGACCAGAGACAGAAGGTGTGGCCAAGAAAGTAGATGTGAGCCATAATTCATAGGGACATCTATGCCATTCCATGAAGTTTGCACTTTATGCAGTAGATGCTAAAAACTCACCAAGTACAAGTGATTACAGAATCAATTTTCCTTTTCTAAGGATCCATTCACTAGAAGTAGCAAAGGCCGAGGAACTGCCTGGGGTTGGGTAAATTATGTGGCTTCTCATTTTAATACCTAAGAATGAAAAATGAAGGTACCAGGTGTCTTTACCAGTACAAGAACATTAGAGAGGAATCCAGAGAAATGAAATGCTGATGCAAGATGCAATTGACTGGACTGACTGTATATGGGAAGCATGGGAGATGATTCCCAGCTTTCCGGCCTGAGATGAGGTGAAGTGCAACCTGTACAGAAAGCACAGGAGGACAAATAAGTTTGGGAGGGTCCAGAATCAATGCAGCCATGTGTTTTTTATCATAGTGTGGAATATGAGATACAAAGGCAAACTGTTAAGAATGTTGAGCAACTAACAGGAAATACAGATGATATATACTGGAGCTCCAGAGAGATGTCTGAGACACAGCTTCACTTTTTAAGTCATTGTTACTTGGATAAGAGATGAAGTCCTAGTTAGGAATGAGCTTACCTAAAGGGAGTTGAAGGTGTGAAAAGAGAAGAGAGAATGATACATTGCTGGAAAATTTCAAACATTAATGAAGAACACATTAAGAGAAATGGGATCCTATGAAAGACCAATGATATCCTATATAAATGGATGGCATTCTCTTTCTCTGAATCCAAGAGAGACAGAGAATGAGAAGGAGGAAGAAATGTTCAAGGTATGCCACAATGAGCAGTAAACACAAAAATAATGTTCTTTGGAATTAGAAAAGGGGGACAAATAGCACAGAGAAATTAATTTTTCAGAGGTTCTATAAATGAAAATCAGATGATAATTGTTGAATAAGGGAGTATAGAACAAATGGAGACTTTGCAGAGTTTTTGATGTTTTTGATGTGTTGGTTTATTTGTTGCTATTGTTGTTAGTTGTTTTTACTCCCTTGTGCCTTCTTGTATATTAGCAATACCAAATTTAAAAAATTATACAAGCCATATATACATCAATCTGGTTGATTAGCTGTATTTTTTAAAGGAAAATTAATAACATTATTTAAACTAATATGCTAAAAATATTATTATTGTAGCATGTAATCAATATAAGATACTAACAATGATACATGTTCTGAACTTGTGTATTATAGTACAAAATAAGCAGTAGGTAATTTTATGTAGCAGTTAAAGATAAATGTAGTCTACTTAGACAATAAAGGTATATTTTATGGAAAACTATTTTTCACTGCTTCAGTGTTTTACTTAAAACTTAAATTAATTAGAATTGAAAAGTCTCTAACTTGTGCTAGTCAAATGTCAAGTACTCAGTAACCACCCATGGGTTGGGGTTACCATGGTGAACTGCAGAGAGCTGAATTTCATTGTTGGCATTTCTATGGTACAGTGCTGCTCTATCTAGGTTATGATCTTTCTGAGGGCAGGGAATTGGATCTTGGTAACTATCACAGCCTCATCACCTGGAATATAATAAGTGTCTAAAATGTACTTGCCAGAAGATAAGCTAAATTCACTCACCAGACACTCAACTGAAGGCTCACCACTTGCCAGGTATTGTCATGGCCCTGGCACCTTGTGGAGTGAGCTTACATAAGCATCATTCCTGTCCTGTTGTGTCTTTGCAAAGACTAAAGTTCTTTCAGGTTTTATTTGCTTTAATTTGAACTATATTTTGGATGAAATGGAAAAATATACTGAAAAAAAGAAGCTAATTCTATAGGTCTTTGTTTAATCTCAGTGAAAACTAATTATAAAAAAATGAAGGAAAGAAGTGGCTTTGTCAAACCAACAAACAGGTAAATGGCCCTGCAAGATTCCTAAGGAAAAAAGACCCTAAGAATGGTGGGCAGGGATTACAAAGGTTGAACAAGAGATAAGCAGAGACATGGGAACATGTGTGAGGATGATTTAAATACTTCAGACAGTGCATTTGAAGAGGTACAAAGCATTATCTCTTACCAACCCCAAGGTCATAAGTCTATAAGTTAAAATACAAACTTTATTAGCATCCTAATTAATTTTGGAAGAGAAGTTTTTCATTCATTCATTTATTGAATGATTTTTAGAATTGTTATTGTTTACTACTACAAGTCAAGGGAAAAATACCAAAGTTATGTATGAAGTAAAGAAACACACACACACACACACACACACACACACACACACACACACACACTTTTGATTTGATTGTTTGGAGAAAATGAAGAGTAAAATGGTATTTTATAAATTTTGCCTTTTGATTCATAATTGATCAATTTTTTGTTCTTAAATGAGTATTTGCTTGAAGAGAAGATGAATATTCCTCTTGAGCATATTGTAACACAAAAAAGAAAGAATAAAAGCCTCTGCTTTTCATCACTCATTGTCTTTATTGCATTTGTTGGTTTGCAGTATTCTGCTACTACTAAAAAATATGTACCTAAATACAAGGAAAGAATATTAATTGCATGCAAAATTCCTCTCCTACCTATATGCTATTGAAAACAGAAGATTAGGTTGTGAAGTCATTTGGAGAATGGACTGAAGAGAGATTGCAGGATGTCACCAGCATCTGTCTTCTACACAATTCTTTGTTGCACCACTTTTAATTGCAAGCAAACACATTTATCAGTAACTGATTGGCAATTAATATAGGGAACTCTAAATTAAAAATACTACTAATAATAGGATATCTTTGTTGAAAACATTTTCATTCTTATTTTCACTGCAAAATTAGCCTAGCTAGTGTTTGTATGCCTGCCCACTGATTGCTGTCAGCCAAGTATCCTCCACAGTATTGAATAGTACTAGTCATTATGTGCTAGAGGGACAGCTGTGTACTGAATTCCTGGAAATGATAAGGGTATTTGTTAATAGCAAAAGATAGCATTCAAAGTATCCTTCATGTGTTTGCAGAATCACTGCTCTGAAGTTTCTAAAAATGTCCTCATATTCAAAACTACATTTAATTCATATGTTACCTTTTATTATGGTTGTATAAAAAATTGAATTGCAACATTTAGCCACAATGATTTTTTTAAATAACCCAACACATAAAAGGTCATGACTATATGATCTGTAATAATATTTGGGGCTTTTTAATAAATTAGAAAGTTGTTATCTTCTTTATTTGACCCAATATGAATATATTGAATATTTAAAAAATGTAAATTATGAATTTGTTGTAAAAATTTATTTTTCTGGTTTTGATCTAGAAAATACACATATTCTTTTTCATGAGGAAGAGAATGAAAGAAATAAACAATTTAAAAAAAAATTTTTACTCATAGCAGAAGTCTTTGAATTATAGCTTCCCAGCACATATGGCTAAGATCGTGGTTTGCTGTTTAGAGACTAGTAACATCCAGTACTTGATATTTTATTTCTAGTTGCAATGTTTGAATTCCACTGAATTTCTCAGGAAACATTTGCTATTTAGGTTTTGCAATGACATTTTATAATCTCAATGGTTTGAAAACTGGAAGCAGTCAAAGTCTTTGAGAGATCACAAAAATTAAACAAATAAAAACTAAATGACCTGAAAAACAGATCTCATTAACTTCTGTTTTAAAGGAAAGCACAATGTTTGGTGACAGAAATAGATAAAGCAAACAGATGCCTCAAATGAACTTGAATTTTTTTTACCTTTTTTTCTTTGAAGACACTGCTTATGTCTAGTATAAATACCAGAGAATCTACAGCAGAACAAGTTAGTCATCATACTCTTTCCACTTGGTGATGGTCAATTTTAACAATGTCAGTCATGAGAAAATGTTGAAGGAATATCTTTGTATTGAGTGAAAAGTAAAAGATTTGCATATAAGATGATACATCATGAGGGGATATTCAGTTCATATTTGATGACAGAAATGTAAACAACAAGGCAAAGATGTGACTGATTTAGTTTTTAAACATTTGGATTCAAAGTTTATATATATAAAATAATACAGTATAGATTACTATTCTGATGGAGACCTAGGTAGAAAAATAGAGAACAAATATGACCCTAAAGCACACAAGTGCTCTTCAGGGCAGCGGGGTAGGGCAGATTAACAAACCCCAGATCTGAGCATTTGAAATCAACAAAAAACCCCACAATTTTCAGCAACTCCACATGTCTTCCTACCCATCCACCCCTGCCTCTACCAGCTCCTGGTGTGTTTTAGAGATCTGCTGTACATTATACAATGGTTAATCATTTTCGATTGCGCACTTAAAAGTCTGTTAAAGGGATAAATTTTATGTTCAGTGTACTTACCATAATAACATATAATTTTAAATATGATAAATAGTCAAGTTCTATGTAGCAAAAGAGATTGGCTGCAGTTATAATTATACTAAAAATGTGAGCAAAGTGTCAAAATTGATCATGCAGTGGTCCAGCCTTCTGTCTCAGGTGATGAGGGATTCAAACCATAATAATCCCACCTAGTAGATGGGCAGTTTTGATGCCACTGTTTCTTCATTTGAAGTGGGGAGAAGTGTGATTTTCAGAAAGAAGCTTTTCAATGTTTCTCTTTCTGTATATTTGAAAATGTTCACAATCAAATATTTGAAAGCTAAAAAGAAAAAGAAAAAAAAACATAGTGCCTTTGTTTTTGCTTTCCATACAAACCATATATTTTAACCCTAGGTCACATTATTTAACTCTAGGTTACATTGAATTTCCAAAAATGCTTGTTGGAGTGGCCAATCACACTGTGTCTTCCAGACAGCTCAGGTGAGCAAAGAGGCAAGAGGGATGCCCTTTTAATGTCAATATTTCTTTCTGCCCTAAAAATAGAGAAAAAAGATGAAAGCCTGATCATCCTCAGATTGGGGACATATCAACAAGGCATGTCCCCTACTCTTATGTTTTAGCAGACTAGCTCATGCACCTCGTTCCCCTCCTTTCACCAGTTTAGAACATCCAGTGTGTGTATTAATCTGTGTGCAAAATATCATATACACTGTTAGACTGCCAAGAGGTATATGAACTTTTGAATTCTATGCATGAATATAAAGATATAATGTGTAGCACTTGTATTTTATACTTTTTAAACAACACTATTAAAGTATAACCGAGCAATTAAAATATATATAATGGATTATATATTTAAGTTGTATAATTTGGTACATATGCATATATGTACACACATACAAATACACACACACACACACACACATACATACAATCACTGTGTACCAATAACCACATAAAGCTAATAAATACATCTGTAAATTCACAGTTACTCTGTGTGACAGTGTGTGTGTATATGTGTGTTTGTGGTGTTGAACACTTTGAGATCTGTTTTCTTAGCAAATTTCCTGTATACTAAAGAGTGTAGTTGACTGCTGTCACCATGCTCTACAGGAAAGCACAAGAATGCATCCATTTGCATAATTGAAACTTGGTATATCAGGTGGTTCCAAGGGCCCCATAAGATGGAGGCTGCACACATCTTCTTGTTACATTTCCACAAGTTGACAAAGTTCTACCAACTCATACAGGATCAGGTATCCAGACAGGCCTGGTTACGTGCATCTTCCCTGGATTGAGGAGACAGAGCTTGATTTAGAAACATTTCCTCATTCTGAGTATGTTGACAGCATGCCTCACAGGGCCTACATAGCTACCTTAATATTGCCCAGGGATCATTCTGGCATCTAGTTTTGAGATTCTCAGCAGGTGTTTATCCCCTATATATCTGTACTGCTATATCAACTCTATACATAAAATTAGTTTTAGATAATGGAGTAAAGTTAGTGTTAACATGACATTTCAATTTTGGTCAGGGGTAATTTTAGTGGAAGAATATTGGTATTGAGAAACAAATATTCATAAGAATGTATAGGTGAAAAATATGTAAGATTTGAAACATAGAAGTGCATTAGGTGTGTATTTGGATACATATTTTTTAATTAGGGGACTTACAGATGTATGATAAAATCAATACATGATGACATATGCAAGTGTACCATTCATAACTGAATGCAGAAGTCAATATCTACTGAAATATGCAGAGTATGTAGGTTTTCAATGTAGATTTAGGAAGAATGAGTTTAGGATTAGTATTGAATATTTTTTAATAGGACAAATTTCTTCAGTGTTTGATTCATATGTGTATCACTTAGAGTAACAGCTACATTAATTCATTTGAAAATTGGTAAAACAAATTTGCTTTGGGCTCTGACCTCATAAGCCAAAAAGCCCAGTGTGAATTTGTAGAGTTGAATTATACTTCTGAAAAGCAGTTTTATTATGAAGATATTGATACCACTTCTACTCTTAGAAATATTCATGACCAGGCTGATAAATATATATTAGTTATTAACAACAATATTCTTAAAGTGACAAAAAATGAAAAAAAAAAAAACAGAATAAAGTGACAGAATTATAGAAAGTAAATTATTGGATAAGAAAAATAATGTCAATGGGAGAGACCCAAGAGACTTTTGTGACCTGATTCTGAAACTCTGGGAGATAAGGATAGTTCCTCCTAACCATAAAATCAGTAAGAATTTATGGTTAAAAAACCAATTAGAACCAGTCAGCATGAGCCAAACAAAGTGACCTAAAATTGTCAATGCATTGGGGACTTGAAAATCTGATGTCATCTTGCTGTCAATCAAAAGTAAAGAAGTGAGCCTGAGCGAGACTCTGGAAATCTCTCTTGAATCCCCAACAAAACTGGAGTGCAGGACAGGTGCATTGTCCCTCTCCTCCCTTGAGAGTGTCCCCTTTCCCTTTCCCTCTCCCTTCCATGAACTACTGAACTAAGCCTATTATTACTCTGAGCAACATCTGGGATCTTTCCGACTTGTTTACACGAGTTAATAGCTCCAGTTATCCTGTTTCCCCACATGTTGAAGTGCAGCATTAGAGACGCACACCAGCTTATAAAACAGGGCTTATTTAAAAAGGGTAACGTGGACTTCTCTGGGAGGGAGCAGGGGGCCATAGCTATCCCAGTATCCCAGGAAGTGACAGCGTCTGCCTTTCTATGTGCCACAGGCTTCCTTTGTTCTCCTGGTCTTCCCCTGTCTTTCTCCTTCCTGCTAGTGCCTGGGCCAGGAGATGCTCAGAGGGAGGGCCCCAAGGTGAGAAGAGAGGGGCTTGAGGGGCCTGGTGGAGTGATCTGGGCTGGATGGGGCCCAGGGTGCACTAACTTTTATAACTCCCTGGAGGGAGGGACAATCTCTGGGACAGGTCACCCTAGCCGCTTGTAGGAGCAAGGTGGAGGAAGGGCTCTGAAGAAATTAACATTTCAATCCCTCCAACTTCCCAGACCCAAATTGGCCTCCATTCTCTCCATCGACCCTCTGTTCTGACTACCTGTCTTTAATTCTGTCTTGTGAATCGGGTTTGAAGAAGGGTCTTTGCATTGCCTCATTTTCTCAGAAGGCCCCAGCTCTGAGACACCTACACCCTCTCTTCCTGTTGGAATGGACATCTGGTAGGAAGGGTGGTGCCTGGGGGCTGCCACTTTCTGCCATGTCTCCTTTCTCACTCCTGCTCACTCCAAGTGCTTGCAGCCTCAGATGCCACACATGGCCCAGGGCTGCCTGCAGCTTGCCACAGGCCTTCGGAGCTGCACCCCTTGCCAGGGAGACAAGCATGAGCACCCCCCTGCCCTGGTGAGCTCGGAGCTCGTCCTAAGCCACAGCAGCAGTCAGTCAGCAACCCAGGAGGAGCTCTGAGGCAGAGGCATTTGAAAGCACTTCTCCTAGTGGAGGGTCTCCAGGCTCCTCAGGCATCAGATATGAGGCGAGCTCTGCCTTAAAAGCCTTACATTCTAGGCACAAAAATGGGATTCCGTCTTTATGGCAGGTGGGATTTTTAGTAGTATAAGGAAGGGTCTTTGTCTTAGCAAGCTTATCTTGCCAACAGTAGGCAGACGGTGGCGTCCAAAGTTCAGAGTAAATACTTATGTGGCCTTGCAGTTTAGCCCGACACAAGAAACTGGACATTGACCAGCCAGAGGGCAGGAGGGACACAGATGATGGGAGCATGTGAGGGAGGTGAGCACCATGTTCAAGAGCAGTGGCAGAAGGTAAGGAGCAGCTGGGGGCTGAAGAGTCAGGAGCAGGGTGGGTACCTGAGCAGACCCAGGCAAGGGGGTCAGGAGTGCAGACCTGGGTGCTGACGAGGCCTGGTGGGGGGGAAGGGCAGACACATTGTCCCTTTAGCAGCATGGCACCACGCAAAGGCTGGCCAAGGGTCAGTCCTTACCTGGCCTCTGTGTGTTCATTTTGAGCACCTCCTTGAAGAGCCATCTGATCTCAGTTTGTTCTGCCTCCTCCAGCGTCTCATGTCAATGTCCTTGTCTCTCTCTAGGGCACTTCCTGGTTGCAAGTCACCCTAATTCCAGGCTCACATCATTACCTCCCTGCCTCCATTTTGCCCAGCCCACTTCTAATCCATTCTCCATAAGTAAAGGTGGCTTGGGGCGGGGCTCAGTGGTATAGAACCTGCTCTCAGGGCGGAAGGCTCTGGGTTCAGTTCCCAGCACCAAGAGGAGTGGTGGTCTTTCCAAAGCTAATGTGTGCATGCACCTCCTCAGGAGAGTCATTGGGTGACTGCTCCAGTGGGCGGGCTGTGCCCTGTGCCCCCAACCCCCAAGACAAGGCTGGAGTTGCATGTCCCATGGTGTCACACACCCGCATGCTCAGTGGGCTTCTCCAGACCCAGACCCAGTGGGCACACCCTGAGAACTTCCCTGAATCACCCCAAAGCCACCTGTGAGCGTCCCTGCCGATGTGCTGTTATTGTCCCCATTTTACAAACAAGGGAGCAGATGGGTAGGGGCTTTGCCTAAGGACACACAGCGTGCAACTTGATCCAACCTATCGAGCTGGGGTCCAAAACCCACCTACCTACCATGCAGCCTCTTTTTCACTTGTGACCCGGGCAAAGCCTGGCTAGTTCAACTGAGGGAAAGTAACTTTTGTGGGTCCCTGTGAGGGACCAGATGGTCTACTTGCTCAGTAAGTACTAAGTTCATTCTCCTTAGGCTGCCTGAAGAGTTAGCTTGAAACGATCAAATGGAAATGTGGCTACACTCATTGATTGACATGTGCTTTCTGAGCTCTGGCAATATGTCCAGGCACTGGGCTCAGTGCTGGAGACAGAATGGGGACTGGACTTCTGTCCTCTGCCCTCAAGGAGCCCACAGGTGTGACAAGCATTCAGAGGCTCCTAAGAAATGACACAAAACAAAACCCAGAGCATCGCTTCTCTGATTGCCCTGGGCCCGAAGCCCTCGTGGATTATATGTATCTTCCTTCTCCTAAAAGTACTTGCCTGGTGCTCCTGAGACGTGCCCTGGTGTACTGAGGCATGCCAGGAGGTAAGAAGGCACTTGCCCAGGAACCAGAGAGGTCCCGGGGCTACAGCCATCCCAGAGCCAGCGCTGCCATCTGCTGTCCACACAGAAGATGCACCACACCCATCCCCGGGGCAGGCCGTTGGCTTCCTTCAGAGATGAGCCCTGAGCAGGGATTTGCCAAAGGTCGCTCACTGGGGCCCATCAGGACCAGAAACCAAGCTTGGGTTCCTGTGAAAGTGGAGGCATGTGGACTCTGACATGAGGAAGGTGCAGGCTCCAGACTACCATCCAGTTTCTTCCCACTTCCACCCGTCTCACTTGCCTTTCTTAAAAAAGGAATGTTAACTGACACAATGTAACTGTAGATCTCTATGGGCTCTGGGTGATATTCCAATACATGTGTACAATGTGTAATGATCACAGCAAGTGACAGGTCTATCCCCTAAGACATTTGTCATTTCTTTGTGTAGATAACATTCAAAGTCCTCTCCACTGGTTATTTTGAACTATTTAATTAATTATTGGCAGCTGGCTTACTCCTGCTACCCTCCTGGGTCTCTGTACCTGTCAATCATCCTCTCTCTCACCCCACCCTGTCCTCCCCAGCCTCTGGTCACCATTGTACCACTCTCTACCTCTAGGAGATCAATTTCTTTTAGCTCCTACATGTGAGAACATGCAGTATTTGCCTTTTGGTGCCTAAGTTATTCACTCAGTGTCCTCCAGTTCAGTCTATGTAGCTACAAATGGCAGAACTTCCTTCTGCTTTGTGGCTGAATGATGAGCCATTGGGTGTTCACACTTCATTTTCTTTATCCTTCCATGCATTTGTGGAGACCTTGGTTGACTCCATGTCTTGGCTGTCACATTTGTGGTCAGTCCTCAGGGAATTACACCACTGTGCTTCCAACGAGGACTGCCTGTCCCTGTCTGTCTTCTCCAGGCTTGTCCATCTTGGCTTTGTCTTGGACAGAAGCAAATAGAATGTGAAGAAGCGTTTGAAGTCCCGAGGGAAAGTGTTGGCTGGACAGGCACCCCCAGCAAGGGGTGTGCTCCTGGAAGACTTGGTCTCCTGCTAAGCTGGTCACTCTAGTGGGTGCCTGACACATGCTCTTCCTCCAGAAGCAGGGCCAGTGCTGGGGTGGGAGGAGGGCGCACTTCCAGGGCAGAGCAGCCATGCACAATGGACTTGCCTCTGTCTCCCAGGGCACAAGGGAAGCCACGTCAACCCTGCTCTCCTCTGGGCAAACACTGTCAAGAGCTTGACATCCCTTCTCGTACCTCCACCCACCCTCAGTGGCAGAGGGCACTATAGGAAGAATGCCTTTGCTTTTCCCAGGAACTAATGGCTAATGGGAGACTCAAGGGAAAAATGGACATCCTCAGATGACGTGGTCCACCCCAGTTGGGCCAGGCTGCCCTAGCCCACAGGCAGTAAGCAAAAGGAAGACTTCCTCTCATTTATCCCACAGATCACCTCCTACAAGTGGTCAGTGGAGACCTTAACCGAGCCCAGCCTCTAAAAAACATAGGTAAGTAGTGGACCCAGAAAGTGGGCAGGGACCAAAGAAAGACCTTTCCTTGCTTCCAAGGATGCCCAGAAGTTGGAGGAGTGCACATCTTGAGGCCAGGGGAGGTGCTATTGGAACAGACTGGAGAGTGGGCTGGGCCGACAGCGTGGGTCTCCCACGCCACAGGAAGTCCTTGGGGTCTTTGACCATTTATTCAGTGTCCTGGCCTTGGCTTTTTATGACCATGTCACAGAAATGGCCTGGCTTCAAGCACTGCAGCAGCGACCTAAACACCTGGGTCTGCGTGTGCCCCGTTTCCCCTGTGGTCTAGGTAGACAGAACTTTGGAACAGCATGGAACAGGCTGAGTGACATCTGTCAGTCTTCCCTGTGGCCCTCAGAGTAGGCAGAGGTTAGGAATCGCCTCTGTTGCCTTTGTATCTCCACCTCCAACACTACTCAGTGCTCAGCGTGTGGTGCTTACTTGGATGAGCAAATGAGAGAAAGCAGGGGAGGAACAGCCTATAAAATGCTGGAGGCACTGACAAAGGAGAGGCCTCGACTTGCATTGGGGACAGTGTGCAGCTTCAGGACCACAGCTTGGTGTGCGAGTGTGTCTGATACTGATCTATGTCTACTCATCATGCTCCTCGGTGCTTTTCGCCCCCTGCCTTGCTGACACTCACATCCAGGCATGGGGATGGGAAAGCTTGAGAAGCACGTGGGATTGGAGTATGCTGGTGGCATGGCTCCCTTCCCATCCCTGAGCTCTGATTGCCCAGCCCTCCCTCCCCAACAGCCAGGCCTGCAGCCTCTGTGGCTGACCTTAGGGCTCCAGGGGACTCAGCTATGCTTCCAGAGGACAAGCACACAGCCATGCTTCGGCATATGGGAAATAAAGATGCATGCTACTGTTTCTCAATTAAACACCCAACACAACACACACACACACAGCTTTGAGCATATAAAAATGCCCCAAATTATTAATAATCAAAATTATTACTATTGCAATTTTTTAAGTTTTTTTTTGAGAATTTTAATACTTATTTTTTAGTTTTTGGCGGACACAACATCTTTGTTTGTATGTGGTGCTGAGGATCGAACCCAGGCTGCACACATGTCAGGCGAGCGCGCTACTGCTTGAGCCACATCCCCAGCCCCTACTATTGCAATTTTTAAAAGCTAATTTCCCACTTGTTGATGCACATGGCTAGAGGGGCTGGCACATCCGCCTGGCTTTGGAAGCTATAGTCAGGTGATGCAAAAGTGTGTCTTTTCCAATCTCGTCCTTAGAGACCATGATGAAAGTTTGTCATTTACAATATTGTGCAACCTTAAAAAGATTTAGCAACTGGACATTTAGAAAAAAAAACATTTTGAGGTTAATACATTAATTAAAAACATGTCTGTCACAACTCAGGATGCCACCCGCCTTGGTGCTGACATTTTCCCATATGATATGACCAGCTCGGGCTGGAAAACAGGCTGCAAAGCTCACAGGAGGTGGAGGTGTGTGGGTGGGTGGAGTTAGGAGAGTGAGCAGTACCCTGCAGCCCCTCTCAATCCTCTGGAAAGAAGAAACCAACAAGGGAACAGGAGCGTGCAGGAGGCGGGCAGCAGAGGAAGGTGGGCAAGGAGTCAGGGGCAGTTCTTGCCACCGCCTGCCTCCTCCTGGAGTGTCAGAAAGGGTTGTCCAGGATGTTGACTCTCATCAGGAATTTGTTCTTTTGAACATCACAGATGTTTACCTTGCCCGATAGGATTTTCTCCCAGGAGGGGAGGCTCAGAACCATTTGAAGCTACTAGTCCTCCAAGCTCTCCAGGTGGAGTACCACCACTCCTGAGGGCACAGAGAATGGTGGGTTGGTGCTCTTGACCTGTGTGAGCATGGTGCATCTGATCCCAGGATGCTAAGGCCCTCCAGCTTTCCAAGTTGCTCGACAAGCCGACCTGTGGCCCACAGTAGCCCTGTGACATGGCCTTCTCCCTCTCTCTCCTCTCTCTCTCTTTCCACACACACACACACACACACACACACACACACACACACACACACACTTCATTCCCCTACTCAACAACACCAAATTTAAGGAGAGATATTAACTAGGTTTTTGCTTTGGAACAAAGCAACATGCAACATTCAAAGTTGGGAAACAAATGTAATGCAGAGTGGAAGAGGGAAGGAAGACAGAGTGGAGCCATGCTAGCAGGATTTGAGTGAGGGAGAGTCCACAGGGACATAAGGGGAAAAGGAGGTCACAAGCCTGATCCATGGACCTGCAGCCCCTTTGTGTGGGATCCCAGACAGGCTGTGATGGCCACAGGGGTGGAAGGGCAGTACGGCCCAATCCCTATGTTGGAACTTCACCCCAGGTGATGGTGTTGGGGAGCAGGGTCCTTGGGAGAAATGAGGCCATGAAGGCCCTGCCCTCATGGATGGAATTAGAGCCCTTAGACAGGGCAAGAGGGAGCCAAGCTTCCCCCCTGCACAGCTACCATGTGAGGATGCAGCCAAGGGCACCATTGGTGAAGAACAGGCCTGGCAGTCACCAGATCTGGCACCTTGATCTTGAACCTGCAGCTCCCAGACCATGAGCAGTAAATTCCTATTGTTTTAAGCCATGCAGGCTGCAGTGTTGTCTCAGCAGCCCGAGTGACCAAGACAGGGGCCTCCCATGCTGGGGAGAGCCTGACTGAGAAGCTGTCCTGTGGGGCTTCCTGAGAGCAGCCCCTTGCAGCCTGCAAGTGGGGCTCCACACCTTCCTCTTCTTCAGCCAGCATTTCTCCAGCATGTTCACCTGTGTTTCCGAGAGCCTCAAGGCTTTGTTCAGGAACAGGTCGAAGTTCTGCCCATCTCCCATCAGAATGAAGACATAGGCCATCAGGTGGTAGAGTCGCGGGTAGAAGACTGGGCCAGTAGTGTTCTGAGCCACAAGACTCTCCAGGTTCTAAAGGAAAACAACAGAATGGTACAACCAGAGTCTGAAACAGCTCACTGACCACAAAGTAATTTCCTCCACAGATGGTTTGGGAACATTTTAAATATATGAGCAATCAAGGGAGAAACTGTGTTACCTACTAAGTATGGTAGATAGAATGGTAACATGAGGTAGAAGGCCGCCAAGGCCCACCCCAGACCACAGTGGCCTGCCAATAGTTTTCTGAAACAAGTGTTTTTTGGTAGATTTTTGGTAGAGATTGAAACTATGGCCTCACTTGTGCTAGGCAAGTGCTCTACCCTTGAGCCACATCCCCAATCTGTGACTACTTTGAAAACAAAACATCTTACTCTGATTATCAAAGCAGTACAAGTGAATGATTGAAAATTTAGGAGGAAAGTTGGCTCGTTCTGCACGTAAGGAGCTTGGAAATCACCACGTGATAAACGATTCGAGATCTGAAAAGACCAAAACCTGCCCAGCTCTTCTCAGATCTGTAGGAGAGGAGAGACACAGGACAGACAGCCACCTGCAGATAGACAGGTGCACACAGGGCCTCCAGGGCAAGCTGCTGTGGGAAACAGTACCAGGGTAAGGGACCTGCACTACACCGGATGAGTTCAGAGACTCATCAGGGGCCATCTGGGGGTTAAAAACTCCAGGCAGAAGAAGTGGAGCAGGAAGCGCCAGGGTCTGTCTCACACTCAGACAGCAGCTGCCTGGCAATCTGTAGGACTCAACTCTTTCAGAACTCTGGGGTCCTTGGAAGCTTTGCACGGGTCTGGGTTGGATGGTGAGTTGAAGCAAATTTTGGCCAACTTCAGCACTTAGCACAGTAGCAGCTGCCTGTCTCCTGCACCAGCCCCGCGGCAAGCAGCTGTGACATGTTCCTAAGTGACCTACATACAACTTGCTGAATCCAAGATGGACAAAAAGAACCCTGCCTCAGATACCTGGGCTCTTCACTCTGACCGCTGATTGCTGCTTTTGACAAAGAGGGACAGTCCCAGAGGCAAGCAGCTGGCAGGTAGTGCATCTCCTGCCATCATTACAAGCCCTCCTCTGGCTGCAGGGACATCCAGGGCACTGAAAGGCTGGTGAACCTCCCCTCTCTTCATTCTTCTCTCTCTCTCGATTGAGCATTCCAAAGCAGCTGCCTGTATGCAGAAAATTAGAAAGTGACTGTGCACACCCAAGGAAAGGCATAGGCTGAGAAAGACCAGAAAAGAGCTTCAGTGGGCCTTCCTGCTGACCCAGGGCACAGAGACAGCCCAGAACAATGAAAGAGAAAAGCAAAAAATAGCAAAAAAAAAAAAAAAAGCAAATGCTGGGGATGAGAAAGAATATTATATCCATCAGAGCTACCACACTGTTATATGCAAATCTGTAATATCAGACACAGAATTTAAATCAAAAACAGTTATAGGAGACAAAAGAGGAGTTTGGTCATTAAAAAGATGTTTCAAAAATAAATAAATAGTTAGATATAGATAGATAGATAGATAGATAGATAGATAGATAGATAGATAGATGGATAAATAAATAAAAGAGGTTCCACACAGCAAGAGGAGGTTTATGCAAACCATCAAAATCACAAAGCAAGAACTGGCAGAACCGAGGTGGAGACAACCTAGAGGAAGAGTGGGAGACTGTAGGACTCCACTCTGGACAGAAGGGAGAAGAGCCAGAGGAGATCAGTGAGGAAATAGAGGACATAAGAAACTGGAAAGGCTCAACCACTGTGCACTTAGCAGGCAGAGTTCCAGCTCTGCAAAATGTAGAGTTATGGAGACAGATGGAGGAGATGGTGCTCGATAGTATTGCTGAACTGCACACTTGGAGTGGGCGGCTTTGCGCTGTGTGCATTTGACCACCATCAAAAACAGGGACAATAAATAAATTTGAAAAACTTACATTTTGAGAGTTTCACTCAAGGAGATTGACCAGGTTCTTGCAGCAAATATAGGGGCAGGGATTCCCTTATGCTTCCAGCAGGGAAAGGCAAAAAGGGATCATTTTGAAATATACCAGTGCTCTCAGAAGGACCTATGTAAGCAGTCTTGCCCCCAGGGGGTTCATCAGAGCAGTGGCCTACTGCCACACTCCTGTCTCCCCTCAGAGAGGCAACTGCACTGCACTTGTGAGGCTCAGGGTCCAGCTAAGCAGGCTCTATAAAGATTGAGCCTAGTCATGAGGCCACAGGACACTTTCTCTCCCAGACACCTTATACCACACCACTAAAGACCTTTTACACTGCTTCCTTGTACCTTGTACATCATGTCCAGCTATCAAGAAAACATTATACGGAAAAGGAAATCAACTTGAAGAGACAGAGCTAACAACAGAATCAGACATGGCAGGGATATTAGAATTGTCAATCAAGGAATTTGAAGCAACTATGATTAATATGAACTCTAATGGATAAAATAGATGGCAAGAAAAACAGAGATGGAAATCCTGAGAAAGAACCCAAAACAAGTGCTAGAGATTAATAAAAAAAGAAAATAAATGCAGAATGCCTTTGATGGGTTCACTGGCAGACTAGGAACAGCTGAGGAGAAACCTCAGGGATTCCAATAGAAAACTCCAAAACAGAAAAGAGAATAAAGACTTAGCAATTAGGGGCTGGGGATGTGGCTCAAGCAGTATCGCGCTCCCCTGGTATGCGTGCGGCCTGGGTTCGATCCTCAGCACCACATACAAAGATGTTGTGTCTGCCGAGAACTAAAATAAACATTAAAAAATGTTTCTCTCTCTCTCTCTTAAAAAAAAAAAAAAAGACTGAGGAACACAGAACAGAATGTCCAGGACTGTGGGAGAGCAGAATGTGTCTGTGTAGGGCAGACCTCAAATGGCTGTAGGTAGCCTCCTCCGTCAAAGCCTCCAGCAGGCTGCTTGTAGTATGCTGCCAAGGTCATGAACACCTTGATTCAGCAGAGGCATTCAAGGTCATACACAGGGCCTGTGAGGTAGGCCCACTCACGCAACCTGTGGACAATGTGCCTTCTTTGTCTGGCCTGCACCAAAAATAATAGCCTATGGAAATGGCCCAGGGAGTTGGCTAAATGGAATTGGCCAGAACTCAGTGGGGCTGGAGCCGGGCTGCCACCACCTCTGAATAAAGAAGGTCTGCTCTCCAGGATCCAGACTCTGCCCCCCAGGGTCTGAGCCTCGACCCAGCACTGTACCCTGTCCTTGCCCCGGGCTTCCATCCCTACTTCCTTCCTGAATCCAAAAGCCACGGTCTTCTTAGTATTTTAGGCCTTTGTTGTGATCCCAGCACGTCTGCTTGTTTTTGGCCTTGGCTGTCTTTTGTGAGAATGGGTTTCATCACTTTACTATTGATGGACCTTCACTTAATCACCTGCTCATTTTTCTGTCTGGGTTCTCACATATTGATCAGGTTGACCACAAGTGAGGAACACTTTCATCAGTACTCAATTCATCTCTAAAAGTGAGATTGACAGTTGACTCATGCGTCAGGTGATGAACCTGACATTTGGGGAAAAGAGAAACTTGGAATAAATTAAATCCAGTGTAAGATGGCCAAAAATATTTTTTTTCTGAATGACCTGGAGTTAAGTATATCTCAGATTTCTCCTGAGAATCTTCTTAAGTAAGAGACATTCACTCTCTCCAGTGACATTTTTAAAGTAATGCTTTATATAACCAAGTGATTTCCCTATCCCGAGAGCCAGTGCATGTTGCACAGATCTGAGCTGCAGACTCCTGTTCCATGTCATGTCACCTTCAAGTGGGCAAAGTCTGAACATCCACGTGTTCAGAGGCAGTGATTTGGTAAGCTGGGAAGAGACCCTGAGGTGTGTGTGGGGGGAGTGGTAATGAGCCCTCCCCTAGGCCATGTATCACTCATTGTCTACTCTTTTTTTTTTGGACCCAGGGCCTTGTGCACACAAGCCAAGCACTCCACCTACTGAGCTACATCCCCAGACCCAAGCTCTCTTCTCATAAAGCAGGAGTGACAATGTTCAGAGCTCATTGAGCTGCCCTGCTCCATGGGCCCAGCTGCCTTGTTCAGGTTTTATCATTCAGCTTGTCTAAAGTGGGCCTGTGTCTTCATGGCCTGAAAGACTTGGAAACAGACTCTTGGTTCCTACAGATGAGAATACAGCTGGGCCCCTACCTTAGTTCTAGCCTCGTAAGACCCTCAGCAGAGATCCCAGCCTGGCGCTCCCAGACCTCCAGCCTGCCTAACTGTCAAACAGGAAGCGGGTGCTGTTGGTTTGTTTTGCTTAGGATGCTGGGGATTGAATCGAGCCTCGCACACACCAAGCCCATGCTCCCTGCTTGACCACGGAGCTAAATAAAGCCTCAGCCCTGGGTGCTGGTTCCAGCTATTAAATTTGTCACACAACAATACAAAACACCTCAGTGCTCAGTTTTTATGAGAACAAGGTAAATGCTAACACCGGCAATTTGACCCTTCGTTCCCTGAGGGGTTTGTCCTCCCTGGGAGGTAACCCAGATCTACTTTGCGTCCCACCCCCATACTGGGGAGTTAAACTCAGGACCTTGAACACACTAGACAAGTGCTCTACCACTGAAGTATATGCCCAGTCCTTTGAAATTTTTGTTCTTATTTTTTTAAGACAGTGTCTTGCTAAGTTGCTAAGGCTGGCCTCAAACTTGCAATTCTCCTGCCTCAGCCTCCTAAATTGCTGGGATTACATGCATATGCCTCCACACCCAGCTTAGTTTGCTCATTCTTTTATTCTGGTACTTAGTTTAGTTCTTAATACATATCAGTTAAATATTTGAAATTGTCATGTTCAAAGACTTATCTACCAGGTTGCTTATCAGAACAATAGCAATAAAATTTTGTAGAAAAGTTCATCCAAGAATAATTGGGCTATACAATATAATAATATAATAATAATATTATATAAACACTATGCTGTGTTTTAATTTAATGACAGGAAATTATTCATAATATGTTTAATAGCAAATCACAACAAATGGAAACGTTTATGCACACACTCAAAGAGAACTTGAAAGGTGATATCTCAGTGCATAAAAGCAATCATCGCTGAATAGTAGGGATACAAGCAGCTCATACTTTCTTCTTTCTGGTGTTTAGGATGATTGCCTTCAAAAATATTTATTATAAATAAACATCTAATGTAAATTCTGCAGTCAGAAATTGGTTGGCCCAGAAAGTAGGCGGCCATGAGTGGAGGAGGGACAGGGCCCCTGGCCTCACCTTGAGCAGCTCCACCCCACGGTCCTGGGCATTCTCCAGCTGTTGTTCAATTTGCTTCTGCAGATATAGAACTTGTCCCTCCAGGTACCTGGCAATTCCTTCATAGTAAAGAACTGTGGGGATTCTCCTTGACACCAGGTGTTTGGTTCTGCTGGAAAATGTGTGGAATGCATCCCAATCCTGAAGCCTGGTGTACCTGCACACCACAGGGAAGTAAGACAATCAGAGCCACCCCTGGGGACAGGGAGCTCACATCCTGTCCACTGCTTCTGGGTGCAGTTTCCAGCCCTGGGGCTCGGGGGCCTCCTGCCTGAAAACACAGGAGGCTGTGGGCCACGAAGCCCCGAGAACACAGAATTCACTGATGGTTTGAAATGAATCAGATCCTTAGGAGCACCCAGGTAATGTTATCCATCATCTTTCTTTAGATTCTAATATATATATATATCTCAGACTATAAATTCTTGGCTTGAAGACACTGCTCCAGTTTTTCCAGGAGCAGGAGCCAGCATTCCTGAGTGGTGTAAGCAGACTGGTGAACTCAGTTCCACCTGGGTTCCCCTTTTAAATGTGAATTCTCAGGTCCCCAGATTCTACTAAATAGACAGGTGGGGCCAGGTGATTTTTTTTTTGAGGCAGCATTTTGACATGTTGCTGAGGTTGGCTTAGGTGTGTACCACCATGCTCACCTTTTCCAGGTGACTCTTATGCCCACTAAATGTGAGAGCCATTGGCCTAGGACACAACTGTTGAAAAACTCTCCAGTCAAAACAGAAAAAATTGGAATGACATTTGGACTATTATTGAACTTCAACCCACATGGCAAGTGAATTTGACTTTGAACATTAATTGGCAAGGGTAATTAATTTGGAAATTTTGAGTTCTCCCAAGTAATTTTATAATAAGAAGGCATTTTGATTCAAATTTGAAGCTGCTCTGATTTGTGACATTCTATATAAGAATGTCTCCATATTGTCACTGACTCTCATCTCAAGACCTCTAGTGGACAATGTGGCTGCATATAGTTGAAGGTGGGTGGGAAACAGACTGGAAGGACTTTGAGCTGAGGGGTGGCTGTGGAATTTAAGGAACGTTTGGCTGTGACCCATCTTGGAGGCTTGCTGTTCATCAGGCACAGGTGTGGCCATCACTGGAGGCTTGCTTGGTCAAAGGCTTAGCAAGCAGATGGGACTGAGCCTAGGGTCCTGGGGAGTGGGCTACCAGAGAGTCTTGTTTCCTCCCGTCTCCTTCCACATGAGAGCCTCCACAGGTGAAGCCCAAGGTTACGCCTGCTTCCTCACTCCTCCAGCGAGAAGTGCTGCAGTTGGCTGGTGGTCTGGGGAAAGAATGAGGCAAGTGCACAGGGTCCCTGTCTCTGTCCTTCATCTTGAGAGCCAGGGCAGCAGGCCTGGGCATGGTGTGCATCTTCTCTGCACAGGGGGAAGAGGCCTGCAGGTCCCAGGACTGCCCACTGCTGAGGGTGCACGGAGTCCTGCAGCCATATCCTGCAGTCCCCGACTTCTTCAACGTGGTTTCTGTCTGCTCTGATATGGGTGGGTTCAGGTGGGCAAGCACCACTCATGACTGGTTTGGAGGCTCCACCCTCCTCAGAAGCAGTGTGGCCGCCCCTCATTCCCCTTTGGGGCCTGGTTCCAAGACCCCTCTCCCCACACACAGGACCTGTGGATGCTCAAGTACCTTACAGCAAATGGCCAGGATTTGCACATAACGTATGCACCCTGTCCTGAAGACTTAAAGTCTCCTCCAGAGGACTTAGGAGACCTAACCCAGTGTGATGCATGTAAATATGGTTTACTTTATTGTTTAAATGTACATGTTCAGTACAGATGTAATCCCACTACTATCCCCCAATACAGGTCTCTGTCTGGGTTCAGTTGAATCCCCAGACAAGAACCAGGGACACTTCTGGTTTCTCCAGCAAAGTGTGTGTAGCAACTGCTCACTGCAGGACACCTGAGACTACACGTCCCTGTCCCTGGTTGAGATGATGGACTAGACAACCCCTCCCTGTCTCCCCATGGATACTCTGTGACACCCTCCAGCCAACTCGGGTATAAGCTACACAGGCTTTTGCTTTCTTCTGGAAATACTCCCTGGATCTCTTCCAGGAGATGTTTCCCCTTAGAAACTTAGTGACATCCAAGACACTTACCAGATAGCAACACAGGAGTAAAGTCCCAGGAGGATTCCACTCTGGAACTTGAGATTTCTGTTGTTTTCATTTTGGCATATGAAACCCACACATTCTTCAAACGTTCTATAGATAAAGCCTAAAAGAGAAAGCAGCAGGAGAGTGTGGCAGAAAGCTGGGGGTGCTCGTCCTGCTGGCCTCAGAGCCCACTGTGGAGACAGTTCTTTCTGATTGCTATGAGCCAGAAGGTCCCGTGGACTTCAAGAACGACAGTCCTACACCCGCTCTGTTGCTGAGTCCCTGCTATCACAGAATGTTATAGGTTCACAACACAATTCCACAGCACAGACCAGGCAAGAGCAGAGTCTAAACCAACCTTTCCTAGCCTGAGCACAAAGAGGACCTTAGTGTGGCCTCTCTCCAACCTTTCCAGCCAGGCTTCCAGACTGGCAGCAATATGTGCAGCCCTTTCTAAAATGCATGTGTGGAGAACAGCCCCCAGCTGATCCTGCTGGTCAACTGTTCACCGAGGACTGCCCACTGGCAGTCAATTCAAGGTCGTCAGGTTCACCAACAGCTGTTGGTGCCTGCCACTCTCATCATTAGCAACTCAGTCCTTTAATCTAAAGCACAAAGTCTCTAAGAATAACCTAGTAAACATGAAGCCCTCCCAGCATAGGGTGCATGGCCAGACAGGCCTGTCAGCTCCAGGGTAAACTGAGCTGAGAGTGTAACTGACAGCTTAGGACAAGGATTCCTCCAGACAGGATTCTCCTTCTTGCTGTTCCTCAACAATCCTGCCACCTGCCAGACTGCTCGTCAGCATAGCCACCAACCTCTCCATCCCCATCATATCCATGCAGCCTGAAAACTTGCAGTCTCAAGGCCTCAGCCCTAGGGCTGCCTCACCACACAGCACAGGAGCCACACCCACCTTCTCTTCAATTCCAGAGCTGCACTTACCAGAATAGAGCATGATGTCCAAGCAGACAAAATAGAAAAATGCCTTGCTGAAGACGTGCTTTTCCACCACAGAAAGGTCCCACAGCCACCCCAGCACCTGGATCAGCTGCTTGTATCTGTTGAACAGAGAAGGCAGTAGGATCACCAAGTGGTGCATGGTGAGAAGTGAGCCCTGGTCTAGTCCTGGTTCTGCCCAGTAAAACAAAACCAAACAAACCTGAAACCCAAACTGCCATCTGTTTTGTTTTGTTTTTCAATCTGTTTTTCATATTCTTCTTTTTCAAATATACATTTTGTATTTATAGATGGACACAATAACTTTCTTTCTTTATTATTTTATTTATTTATTTATCTATTTATTTACTTATTTGGGGGTGTTGGGTATTCAACCCAGGGCCTTGTGCATGCAAGGCAAGCACTCTACCAACTGACTATAGGCCCAGCCCCATTTATTTATCTTTCTGTGGTGCTGACGATCAAACCCAGGCCTCACACATGCTAGGCAAGTGCTCTACCACTGAGCCTCAGCCCCAGCCTGTTTTTTCATAGATATTGAGACTAGGGTGACCATAGTCAGGCCAAACTGGCCTTCAGTACTGGTTGCTATTGTTTGGGCATTTTCCTTCCTATGAGACATTTTCCTTTCCCGCCACCTGTCAGGGCTTGGAGTCCTGATTCCAAAATAGGGATGATCAGTCTCATGGCCAGAGCAACCAAATTAGAGATGATGCTTATGAATGAATTCTGTTAAACAGAGGTATCCAAAGGCAAAAGAAGGCCACCAGCTGTCCCATCTTACTGGGAACTGGACTCCCTGTCCGGCCCTATGGACCAGGATAAAAATGAGCCCTGAACATTCAGCAATATGACTGACTTTGGAAAATAAATAGGCTTCAAGATAAATACCTGCTTTTCAGGAAGAGCGATTTACAGAGTCTGCAGAGGACCAGATAGTGTTTGTTGGGATTCCGAAGCAGTGACCACAACTTATGGGCTCGAGAGCCTGGGAAGGAAACAATTCCAGTGTGGGGGAGGGCATTATTTGTGTCTTCATTTCCCTTCTCACCCACCAGCCCTTTCCTTACTCAATGGCCAGGTACAGGTGGCCCATTATGTATTTGATGTGGGCCAGTCAACTAGCCACGAGGGCCACAATCTCAATTCCCTCGCCCTTCAGCAGGAGGTTCACGATCTGCTCCATGGCCATCAACTCATACTTGAACCACATGCCCTGGCAGCCAGTCAGCTGGTGGTAGAGTGAATAGTCCAGGTAAGCATTAATGATCTGAAATGGAATCAGGGCAGGGGAGAGGGGAAAGCCTAAGATGGTCCCCAGACCCAAGCCCAGGCACATCACCTGGCACCTGCCAGTGAACCACGGGTTATCAAGCCTGGGAATAAAGCTGGTCACTGGCCAAAGCCATGGGTTTCCAGGAATCAAACTGAGTTTCTACCACCTATTTGCTGGGGCATCCGAGGCAAGCCCCATGGCCCCTCTTGCCTACATCCCTTAAACAAAAGGCAAAATGTTTAATTTTTGTGAAACATAAAAAGCAATAGCAAATGTAAGTAAATGGTTGCACAACAGAAATCCTGAAAATATCTTTTAAAAGAGAATCACCTGTTAAGCTTCTCCCTTTTGCCCTAATTCTCTGGGTATATTGTGCACGTTTCCAGAGGTAACCTGTGTGAAGCTGCGCCAGATTAAAGGCTGAAGCTGGTGTCAGAATCTAGTATCTTCTGTGAATCCAGACATTAAGCTATTTTCCAAATCAAATTTTAATACAACGTCGTTGTATTTTGTTTGTTTGGGGAAACAGAATTCTTTTAAAAAATAAAAATGTTGGCAGGTGCAATGGTGCACCTGAAATCCAAGCAGCTCCGGAGGCTGAGGCAAAGGACCCCAAGTTCAAAGCCAGCCTTAGCAACTTAGGAGAATGTAAACAACTTAGTGAGATCCCTCTCAAAATAAAAAATAAAATGGGCTAGTTTGTGGCTCAGTGGTAGAGTGTCCCTGGGTTCAATCCCTGGTACTAAAAGAAAGGAAAAAAAAAAGAATGTTAATATGTATTGTGTTTATTACTTTTATTTTAAAGTATTTTTGAATTGTCGAAATTTTTGTTTTATAATAATATCAACAGATACAACTCAGAGAAAAGCCACTTGGGATCCTTGATCATTTCTAAGAGTGTGAAGTTGGAGAAGGGTGGGGCACTCTGGGCCAGAGATTCTCCAACCCTTTCCTGACTTGGAATCTCCTCTCCAGTGACTGAGAGCCCCTAGGAAAGCGCCCTACCTGGAAGTCGTTCTGTGTCTCCAGCACGGAGTTCACCTGCATCACAGCCGCCAGGTGGCCGTAGAACTTGTATTGGAAAAAGTTATTGGAGTTGTAGATCCGCCACAGCAGGGAGAAGCAGGCGGTCTGCCGGTAAAGCTGGGCCAGCCTCCTCTTCCTGCGGAGCGGAGGGTGCAGGGCGTGGGCAAGGGGGTGAGGCCGAGGCTCCGAACAGGCTCCCGCGGGCCCCGTGGGCATCCCAGTCTGGGTGGGAGCTCGCTGGATAAGGGACATGCACGTTGTTCATCACTTTTGGGTCTGGAATGAACACCCTTCTACCTGAGGAATGAACGATGGACCCCAGGCCTGGACCAGCCTCGCAGGCTCCCCAGCTATTGCCTCCACCGTACCCCGCGGCCAGGAGCCAGGGCTCTGCTCAACGGAGCCAAGGACGCTCGGGACACCCTCGGTCCAGCAGTGGGACTCAGAGGGCCAAGGCTGCAGTACCCATGGGTCTCACCGTCCATGAAAAACGGGGGGGGGGGCGGGGTAGAGACGGGAGAATCTGGGTCCTTTCCTTTAGACAGGGACAGACGACAGGGCAGGATCCCTCTACCGCTAACGAGGGGCACTCATAAGTAATGAGGAGCGGAGGCCAGGACCCAGGGTCCTGCCTGCCCTGTAGCCTGGTGGGTGTGGCAAGGCAACAGCGACCGCAGCTCCTTCTTCCCAACACTTCTCTACTTTTTCTCCTTGTGCACGTATTTCTTATTCCTTTTATTAAACATGGTTGCCAACTAGGGTCATTAAGTTTAGCAAACGAAAATACAGGATCCCAGTACGTTTGAGTTTTGTTAGAATGCCTGTGCTCTGAGTAGCTCATATCACACACACTGTCATCAGAGACTCAAGCACAGCTGCCCACCTCTGCCCTGAGGCTCTCAGAGATCCCTGTTAAGCCCCTGCCCTCCCCTCTGCCTCCAGAAGCCCACCTCCACCTCTGTAAAGGAGCTGGCTCATCTCATTGCCACCCAAGGAACCCCACATCTAAGGGCAACTCTGGAAGCTGGGATGGCACCTCTAGGTGAGATTAAAAGACCTGGAGCAACCCAGCCATGCTGCATCTTAGGCAGAAGGTACAAGAATAGCACTAGGGTCTCTCTCAAAATGGAAGAGAAGTCCTCTGTAGGCTCTCGAGGCCACCACCCAATGACAGCCTCCTTGTATGAACTGCCAACAGGTGAAAGACGCTGGACACTCTTATTATTATGGAAGTTGTCAGACCTGAACTTGGCAACAAGAGTATAATGAGCTACGTGCACTCAATACCCAGCTTCCGAAACGGTCAACCTTCCTGCCTCACCCACCTTTCCACTCACTCTCTCTCTCCCCCATTATCATGTTTTATAATGCAAAATTTCCACCCACTGAAATGCATAAATCTTTTATTTTTAAAGAAGAGTTTAAAATTATAATGCATTTTGCTTTCTGTGGACTGTGTTCAGAATTACTTATAGTTTCCTTTTTTAAAAAATTTGTTCTTTTTAGTTATGACTGTGGAGTGTATTTTCACATATTATACATACATGCGGAGTATAACTTCCCATTCTTGTGGTTGAACATGTTCTGTATTCATGTATGAACATGGGGAAGTGATGTCCCATTCATTCCACTGTCTTTCTCATTCCCATTCCCCCTCCAGTCCCCTTCTCCTCCTTGTCCAATTGGGTTCTCCACTCACCCCCACCCCCATTGCAAGTCACCATCTGCATATCAGAGAGAACACTTTTTGGCTTTTGGTTGTTTGGGATTGGCTTATTTCACTTAGCATAATAGTCTCTAGTTTCATCCATTTACCATCAAATGCCATAATTTCATTCTTTGTGGCTAAAATTGTGTACATTTTCTTTATCCATTCATCTGCTGAAGGACACCTAGGTTGGCTCTAAAGCTTGGCTATTGTGAATTGAGCCACAGATATGACCATGTCACTATAGTATGCTAATTTTAAGTCCTTTCAGTATATGCCAAAGAGTGGGATATCTGGGTCAAATGGTGGTTCCATTCCAAGTTTTCTGAGGAATTGCCAAACTAGTTTCCAGAGTGGTTGCACCAATTTGCAGTCCCAACACTAATATATGAATGAACCTTTTTCCCACATTCTCACTGATATTTATTGTTAGTCATGATATTTATTGTTATTCTTGATAATTGCCATTCTGACATGAGTCAGATGAAGTCTCAGAGTAGTTTTAATTTGCATTTCTCTAATTGCTGGTGATTTTGAACATTTTTTCATCTATTTGTTGACCAATCCTATTTCTTCTTCTGTGAAGTGTCTGTTCAGTTCCTTAGCCCAATAATTGATTGTGTTATTTTTGTTTTGTTTTGTTTTTTGGTGTTAAGTTTTTTGAGTTCTTCATATATCCGAGAGATTAATGCTCTAGTTGAGGTGTAGGTGGCAAAGATTTCTCTCCCATTCTGAAGGCTCTCTCTTTGTTTTTGATTGTTTCCTTTATTGTGAAGAAGCTCTTTAGTTTGATACCATCCCATTTATTGATTCTTGATTTTACTTCTTGTGCTTTAGGAGTCTTTTTGAGGAATTTGGTTCCTAAGCAGACATGATGGAAAGTTGGGCCTATGTTTTTTTCTAGTAGGCACAGGGTTTCTGTTCCAGTTCCTAGGTCCTTGATCCACTTTGAGTTTTGTGCAGGGTGAGAGATAGGGGTCTAACTTTATTTTATTATGTATGAATTTCTAGTTTTCCCAGCATCATTTGTTGAAGAGGCTATCTTTTCTACAATGCACGTTTATGGTTCCTTTGCCTAGTATGAATAACTGTGTTTATGTGGGTGTGTCTCTGTGTCTTCTATTCCTGTTCCATGGGTCTTCATGTCTGTTTGGGTGTCATGCTGTTTTTGTTACTATAGCTCTATAGTATAATTTAAGGCCCGGTATTGTGATGCCTCCTGCTTCCCTTTTCTTGCTGATTGTTTTGGCTATTCTGGGCCTCTTATTTTTCCAAATGAATTTCATGAGTACCTTTTCTATTTCTGTGAAGAATGTCATCAGAACCTTAATAGAAATTACATTAAATCTGTATAGCACTTTTGGTAGTATGGTCATTTTGACAATATTACCTCTGCCTATCCAAGAACATGGTGATCTTTCCATTTTCTAAGATTTTCTTCAATTTCTTTCTTTAGACTTCTGTAGTTTTCATTGTGGAGGTCTTATGTTTCTTTTATTAGATTGATTCCCAAATGTATTTTTGAGGCTATTTTGAATGGGATAGTTTTCCTAATTTCTCTTTCAGTTTATTCTTTACTGATGTATAGGAATGTCATTGATTTATGGGTGTTAATTTTGTATCCTGCTGCTTTGTTGAATTCATTTATGAGTTCTAGAAGTTTTCTAGTGGAGACATGAAGAATCATGTCTTCAGCAAACAGGGATAGTTTTAGTTCTTTTCCTATTCTCATCCCTTTAATTTCTCTCTCCTGCCTACTTGCTCTGGCTAGAGTTTCCAGGACTCTGTTGAGTAGAAGTGGTGAAGGAGGGCAGCCCTGTCTTGTTCCAGTTTTAGAGGGAGAAAAAGCACAAATCTTACCAGTACATTTTGACCATGGCACCCTGCGTCCTCATCGGGCTACCTGGACGGGCAGTAGTTTGCTCTTTGGCCGATGTCCCTGGGTTGGGACAATGCCCAGTGTCTCAGCACTGAATGGAAGTGGGCTTGAGACTGAGATTCTGGACTGGCTGGTGCTGGTTACAACAGTGTGGCCTGGTGATGAGAGGTTACAGCAGAGGAGGCCACTGGAGCTTGCTCTTCAGAGGGACCCTCACTTTTGTCATCTGAACTTCCTCTGCAAAAACTGCCTGTGAGGTGCTGTGGGACCCGGCCCTGGCCTAGGATCCCCTCCTAGACGCTCTTCCTCCCACTAGTCAGAGCTCAACAGGGGTCCTGGCGCCCCCTAGAGGCCGGGGCTTGGGGGCTGACCTGCGTGGTGTGGGGTCTGCCTTGCACTCTCCCAGCTCCCCCTTACCCTGGAGGGGAGCTGTCCGAGCCTTGCTGGTTCAGGTAGTGGAAGTGTCTGTTCTTCTCCACGTGGGTTTGGAGGAACAGGGAGATCATGTTGTAGGGGAATACGCGGTTGAAGAGCTTCAGCGCCTTCCTCAACATCTTCATGGCAAGCACCATCTGGCCCATGTTAAAACAGACCTGGAGGCAGCCGGAGGGAAGAGGAGAAGCCAGGAGTCTGGGTGGGCCTGAATGTTCCAACCACAGACGGCGGTACGCTTACAACACAGCTCCTCTGTGGCCCGGAAACAAACCTCCTATGGGGTGGGGTGCATGGGGGATGTAACTGTAACTGCTGGCTGGATAACTGCATGAAAGAAGCTGCAGTCTAGGGTTAGTATTTGGCATCTTGCTCGTGTATCATGAGCTCACGTCCATTCCTAAAGGTTGTTGAAAGAGTTCACTGAGCTGTTGGCCTGGAACAGCAAGCCCCCCAAGGCTGGGGGCTCGGGGCTCAGGCAGGACTATGGTGTGGGTGGCAGGAGGACTTGGGAAGCTCAAGGGTGACTTCTGCCAATGACCACTGAGTCATGCCTCCAGTGGCTTCTTACCTGGCCTTTGAGACTGTAAAATGTGGCAGACTCAAAAGTCCTTCTCCAGAACTTTTTCTGCCTGAGAATTTTCAGCAGCTTCTCTCCCTTGTTCAAGTACATGTGTGCCTGCAACCAGCACAGAGAGTGGCCCTGAGCCAGCGGGACAGACCCCGGAAGGGACACAAGCCCCCTCAACAACCTCCGCAGTACGTGGCGGAGGAGAGGAGGCAGGCACCACTGTGGACCTCCCCTGTCCCCAGCCCCACTGAGGACAACGACTGGCAAGCTCCAGGCAGCAGCTGCTGGGCAGAGCTCCCTGTCGCATGCTCCTGGGTGCAGGATCCCTTGGCCAAGAGGACCCACTAGCAATCCCAACTTTCCTCCTGCTGCTGCAAGTTTTGACCACCCCCACTGCCTCTGCCGAGGCCATCTCTGGGAGGCAGCAGAGGAAGATGAGCCCCAAGCAGCTTTCCTCACTTTCCTCCAGGGCATGAGCAAACACCAAGTCAAGATCAGACCTGGAGAGGAGCACGGGGGAGGTGGCACAGCAGCCTCCTGCAGCCAAGGGAGGCCAGGAGGCTCGTGAGGAGGCAGCTACCGTCCAGCCAGCCAGCCAGGTTCTCCTTGGCAGGGCGCACTGGGACCTTGCACCTGGCCCCTGCTGTCAGTCACTGTCTTCCTCCTCAGTTACCACTCCGTGTGGAGTGACAGGGGAACCCACAGGCTTCAGCGAGTTGGTCTCTGAGGCTTCCTAAACCTCTGCCTCCTGGAACCCACTGGCCACCTCCTCACTTTCTCCCCAGCTACATGCCTGAAATACATACGAGACTTCCATGTTTAAACACTCGAAGGGCTGACAGACATTCTTAATGGTTTAGTTTTTAAAATTCTATATGAATCCAAGGTATGAATGTTGATTGGACTGCTGTGATGGACAGCAACTTTCAGACAGACTAGACCAGCACTGTGGCCAAGGACTGGGGACACAGCTGCTCAGGTGTGTGGAGCTTCTGCAGCTGCTGGAGGCAGATGAAGCAAGGCCCAGAGAGACCTTTCCTCAAATTCCTTCAGGGAAGGTTAGTCGGCCAGCAGCTCCAGGAGGCCCTAAGGTCAGACAGGTGGAGAAACACTAGGTTCCTCAGCCCAGCCTGCCTGCCCTGCCCCATACTTCTGAGACATACAGGTGTCTCAGCATATCAGAGCACCTGGAATGTCTGCAGTAAAGAAACCTCCTAGCCAAGCCCAGCTCAACCCAAGTTGCTTAGCAGTGGATCATTTCAATGTCATTCTATGGGTCACATTGCCCTGGAGCCTTATTTATACTTATCCTGGAGACACATTCCTTTGTGCTTTGGGGCCTAAAGCTATATGCGATGATTTTAGCACAAATTGCATAAAGAAAAAGTGGAGGAGGCCTTTTTAAAAAATATTTTTTAACATATTGTTTAGTTGTCAAAGGATGTTTATTTTATTTATTTATGTGGTGCTGAGAATCGGACTCAGGGCCTCACACATGCTAGGTAAGTGCTCTGCCAATGAGCCACAACCAAAACCCGAGGAGGCCTTTTTGGAGATGAGATTAAAACCAGATTTGCACCCGTCAGAAGACCTCTAGGTATTTCATGCTCGAAGGCATTCTGGTACCAGAGTGTGAACATCACCAGGGATATTACTGAGGAAGGCTGTGCTGGACCACAGCTCTGATACCCAGAGTCCTCGCTGTATCGAGCTGGGAATAGGGCCACTTACCTCCCACACAGGGAGACAGGCCATGCCAGACTCTAATGGGAGCAGTGTACTGATTGATGTTTGATCCTGGTTGCAATTTGTTCCAACTCTCTTTTCTCAATTGAACACTGCCTCTGAGCAAGGTGGTTTTCAGAGGAAAGGGGCAATGGCAGGAATCAGGAACATGGTGCGATAAAAAAGCCTCCGGGAGCTTCCCCGGCAGCTTACCATGTAGTTATCGCCCAGGATGAGATAAGCGGCAGCAATTTCCAGGAAGTAATATAAGGCTTTGTTGTTTTCTCCCAGAGCCACAAAATGCTGGGCCAGAGGCAGGATGACAATCTCCAGGACCTCCTCACACTGGCAGGACTCCAGGGAGATGATGTCTTCCTCGACTGTCCTCAGCCTGGTTACAATGAGGTCAAAGAACCCCAAGATCGTATCTTTTATTTCTTTGGGACTGTTTAAATGCAAAACTAAAAAGGAGATAAACAGGTAATACATAGAGCAGGCTTTTTTTTTTGATACCGGGGATTGCACCTGGGCCTTGCTGATGCTGGGTAAGTACTCCACCACTGAGCCACACGCCACCCCCACCTCCTTTTTAAAAAATATTTTTTAGTTGTAGATGTGACACACAATATCTTTATTTTATTTATTTTAATGTGGTGCTGAGGATCCGGCCCAGTGCCTCACGCATGCAAGGAGACCACTCTAACACTGAGCTACAACCCCAGCGCCTCAGCCCTTTTGATTTCGATTTGGAGTCAAGGTCTGGCTGGCCTCAAATTTGATATCTTCCTGCCTCAGCCTCTCAGTTCTCTGTAATTACAGCCATGCACCCACAACATCTAGCTTAGCATACTCTTTTTTTTTTTCGGGGAGTGGGGGTAACTGGGGATTGAATCCAGGGGTGCTCAACTACTGAGCCACATCCCCAGCCCTATTTTGTATTTTATTGAGACAGGTCTCACTGAGTTGCTTAGTGGCTTGCTTTTGCTGAGGCTGGCTTTGATTCATAATCTTTCTATCTCAGACTCCCGAAACGCTGGGATGTCAGGCATGCACAACCTCTCCTGGCTAGTGTACTCCTTTGATATGAAAATATCTTTAAAAACTAACAAGAACAAGGCAGTTAAACCTACTATAGATACTACTGACCAAAATCATCACACATAGCCTGGACATTTTCCCATTGTATCTCAGAGGCCAAAAGGACTGACCAGATGAAAGAGTCTAATAGCAAATTTACTGATAATGATTTATATTCTTATCTCCTAAATGGTTACATATACCTATACCTGAGATTTTCAGGAAGTAACTCAGATCTCTTAGGAACCTCTGATTTAGCTAAGTTGATCTCTTCTTTAGCTGGAAAATAAACAAAGGAGTTGTGGGGATAATTGTAATGCTCTCTGTAGCAGAGGGGTCTGGTGTCTAGATGAGACACAATATCTTTATTTTATTTATTTTTGTGTGGTGTTCAAAGACTCCGATTCCCTTCTGGCCACAAAGGGCTGCTGCCCAGCCAGGAGCCACATCCCCCAGCCCTGCTGCACCATGAGAAGCCTTGAGAATACTTCTTACACAGAAGATGTCACCTCTGGGCTGAGAGGGGTTATGTGTATGCTCTACTCTCTCTTTCCACAGGAAAGCAACCAACTCTGAGGACCTAAGGGACAGCAACCCAGGAGCGGTCTGAGTGCCAGACTAACTGCAGCCAGGCCACTTGTTAAGCTTTACCAGGGTATCACAGGAGCAGGACGTAAACCATCCCTCTGTTTCAGAAAGCCTCTGAGATGTCCAACTGGTCATAGTTGACAACGGTACCCTAACTCCTCTACTCTGCACTAATTGAAATAGCAATTTAACCATCCTGAACAAAGTGACTCAGTTTCAAGTGAGAAAATACAGATAAAATTTAAATGAAATGCCCCAAAATGCTGACTTAAGGATGGAGAATCTTGAAGTGAAAGCCTTTTGCTGAACCAATCAGCAGAGATGATCTTATAATAGAAAACAAATGAGGACTGTCTAATCCAGCTGACTCCATTCAGGGAGCAGAAAAACCCTAGAGCCAGGGAGGAACTGTCTCCTGTCCGGATTTGCTGGTGGCAGAGGCAGGGCTACAACAGGGTCGGCTAGCTCCAAGGCCACGGCCTCCCTCCACAGACATCCCAATTTCTATAAATGCCTTGTGAACATCTCAGGAGTTGTCTTTTATTCCCTTCCACCACGGAGCAAGTGCCCCGCCCTGTACGTGCCATCAGGCCTCCTGCAGACCCCTCTCCTTCCCGACTTCTCCCACTTGTCCTCAGAAGTAGAGGCTGAATGCATTGGGCTTTCTCTCCCCTGGTCCTGGAAAGCTTCTCTTGGAGACCAGTAGAAGGAAAGAAATGGACCAGGGAGGGAGAAGGGAAGGAAAGGGGAGATACTGGGAGTGATACTGACCAGATTACATCATTATCTTGTCATCTGCATGAATATGTAACAATGAATCCCACTATTATGTATAATTATAGAGCACCAATAAAAATACAGAAGAAATAAAACATTTCTGTTCAAGGTTCCCAGTGACTCCTGCATTGCTGAATGAAAAGGCTGTGCATTTGCCCACATTTGATCACACCTTTCAGCGGCATTCAGGACAAGCTATTGCTCTCTCTTTTCACCAGTTTTGACAACACAGATTGCCTGGGTCCCCACCCTCCTTCACAGCCTGCTGAGCCATCATCTAAATGCTGCTAAGGCTCAGCTGGGCATGGGGCTTCCTTTCCCACCCTGATTTCCCCCTTGGCTATTTCATCTCCCCATGACTTTAAATCCCATCTATGTGCCAATGACTTTCAATTTCATATGCCTAATCCCTGACATCTACTCTAGCTGCATGCCTACACATCCAAAATCCTCCTTGGCCAGAGCCACTTGGATGCCTAACAGGCATTGCAAAGTTACCATGCTCACACACAGCTCTTGAATCTCTCCTCCACACACCTAGACCCACACACATCTTTCCTAATTTAGCATTGCTGGTTGCCATGGTTCATTGCCTCAAGGCAAGAACCCAGGCAGAGGCTAGATTCCCTGCTCTCCCCACCCTTCCTCATTTAGCCCAGCAGCTTGTCCAGTGGACCCCACCCAGGAACACACCTGAAACCTTCCTGTTTGCCCTCCTTCCCTTGGCACTGCCCTCCTGCATTGCCAAGACTTTCTCTGGACAGGAGCAGAGCCTGTCCTGTTCGGGCTGTTTCTATAGAGAAGATGGAGTGGGTCTTTAACAACCTGACCTGGATCTCTGGCAGAAGCTGCTGGTCCCCAGCTCCATCTCCTTCCCTCCATCCCTCCTTACTAACAAAACTCAATTTTATTCAGAATAGTTACATTTTCCAGCCTCCCTTGCAGCTGAATACAGTCATGAGTTCAAACTCTGTGATGGGTTATAGAGGAAATATTGGGTAGGACTTCTAGAGAATTCCTCAAAGGGGATGGATCCCTTTCTTCTTCCCCTTCTCCTCCTCCTCCTTCCTTCTTTCTCCTGGCACTAAATGGGAACATAATGGCTGCAGTTCCAGCAGCTATTTTGGTTCCTGATTTTCTAGTATCTTGTGAGAAGAACATTTTACATAAGAGCAAAACGAACTTAATAATAAGTTTAAGTCCCTCTAGCTGAACTCCTCTAATACACAGCCAGCAATGATTCTGAGCAATCCTCTCCAACTTGTCCCAACTCACTTAATCCCAAAAGGCCCCTGGATGGTTTTATTAATTCATCTTTTTATTGTCCTCTGGCCTCCACTGAAATTCAAACTTGTGAATGGACACGTGACCATGCCATCATTTTTACCATTACGGTCCCAATATGGACACCACTACCTGGCATGAATCAGAGCTCAATAAATATTTGATACATAAATAAATGTTTGTTGAAAAAAACTGATGAGTAAAAATTTAAAGCTATTCCTCCTGCTTCAATGTCCTATATTATTATATGTATTGTTTTTAAATGTTTTAAATTGTAATGGTAGGGGTTGAGGATGAGCTCAGTGGTAGCACTCTTGTCTAGCATGTGCAAGGCCCTCAGTTTAATGCTTTGCAAGGGGTGGGGATATATATACACACACACACACACACACACACACACACACATGCACACATAATGGTGTGAGAATTAGATGCAGAGAAAAGAATATTGGCTAGAGAAAACAGGATATGCGAGATATCCTCTCTGCCTTTATTACCTACTGAGTGGATCTTATTACTTATAGTTTTCTAATTTCTTCATTTATAAAGGTTATTATATTGAGCTTCCTACTCCAAGGACTATTTATAAAAATCAAAAGAAAAAAGATACTAAATGCTCATAGAAGAGAAGAAGAAAGCAAAGACACCACCTGCTCACCCCATAGATTCTAAGGCCTGGAATAAGACTTCAGGTTGAAGGGTCAGACTGTCTCCTCCTTGTACTTCCTGCTCCTCCAGGCCAAGACACTGTTTCTAGTGCTCAGAGTGAATGAAGGACCCTGAGCAGGCTAAGCACTCTGCCTCTGGGTCCTCCCCAGCCCGAGCCCCAGGACATCTACCCCATTAAATGAGAATAAAATGTTTTTTAAACGTGTACACTCTTCAGGTGGAGAACGGGAGGGGCCACATTCTTGACAGGGACCTTGTGCTGGCTGTCCCCTCTGCCGGGCACACTCTATCCTAGCCATCCACACGACAAAACCCCTGCTCTGTCTCTACATGAGTCTCCTGAGGGCTACCCTAATGACTTTCTCCTCCTAATCCCCTTGCCCATAGTTCTATTGCTGTCTGTGGGATTTGTTATTATTGTTATTTTTTAACATTTATTTTTTTTTAGTTTTAGATTGACACAGTGTGTTTATTTTACATTTATGTGGTGCTGAGGATCGAACCCAGTACCTCATGCATGCTAGGCAAGCACTCTACCTCTGAGTCACAACCCCAGCCCAAGATTTGTTATTTTATATATATATATATACACACACACACACACATCATGGTTACTTCTTCACATCCACTTTTCCCAAAAGAATGCTGCTTTGCTCACTAATGTACCTGACACACAGTAGGGATACAGTGGTATCTGTTGAGTAAATGAAATGTCCAACAAGGCCCTTGCATTCCTGGAAGCTGAAGGGGGTGGCAGACTCTGCTGAACCAGGGGAGGGATGAAGGAGGAGCTGTGGACTCTTGAAATGGATTGAGTCACAGAAAACACCATTTTTAAGGATATGAGGCTCAAAGGAGACTTGGAGAAAGAGCCACTCCTCACTCTGACTCACATCAGCCTCCTACGTCTCTCCCAGGTAAGGCCTTGGCCAGCAGGTCCAGTGGACCGACTCCACCTGTGGGAAGGTCAGGGACTGTGGTACTCCCCAGGCCAAAGCAGGATGTCCTTGAGGAAGGCACTGCCTCAGAGATTTTCCTAGAAACTCTAGGACAAATACACATTTGCTAAGAAATCTCTACAGTCGACATGGAAGCACTCACTAATTCATCTGGGATGCTAGTGATGAGATACTAGGAGGGGCAGCCGGGGCTGTGGTACACACCTGTGTCCCAGCTGATGGGGAGGCATGAGGAGCACTAGGGCCCAGGAGCTCACGGCCAGCCTGGGCCACACAGCCAGACCCCGCCCCCCCCCACACACACACACAGGAAAGGGAAAGAAATGGTGGGAAGTTGTATAAAAGTTAAATCTTCATCTACCATGGTGGCGAGGAGGTGGGGCGGGGGACAGATAAATTTCACAATTTGACTTTTTGAAAAGCAGTACGAGGCACCAATATGTAGAAAATAAAAGACCCTGAGAAGAACCACTGAAAGTACAGAGGACGGTCATGGACTACTGCATCTGCGATCAGACTTGCAGGGAATCTCACACAGGCTCTATGTGAAGTCTGTGTAGGTGACAGACTTTTGTACAGACAGCAGGTCCTGACCATAGTGGTAAGGCCCTGGTCTCACTCCAGTGGGGGGTGCTGATGAAAGATCACCAGAGCACTTCCCAGAGTGGCCTCATGTGACACAGGCTAGCTGGCCAAGGTCTATTGCAGGATCCAAAAATAACTGGAACCCTCTTCTTTGAGCCAACCTGTTGGAGGCCAGCTGTTCAGAACCTATCTGCTAGTTGCCAGCTTATCTTATTCCCCCAAATAAAACGGCACTCTACTAAGGACCTTGGGAGGGGTCACTGGGTTCACGCCCTCTCCCCCATCTCCCCAGGGGCTGCCTGAGGTCCTCCTTCCTTCAGGCAATGCTTCCTCCTCCTTCTCCACTGCCTGCCCCCTTCCCCAGACCTCTGTGGGGGTCTTCTCACATGTCCAAGACTCCCCAGACTGCCTTCTTCTCCAAGCCAGGTTATGTCTGACCTTTGGGAAACCCTACACATCTTTTCCACACTCTGGGAGAGCAGCTTGATCCCAGTGCAGCCCAGGTCCCTTGCTTTAGCCTTCCTGGGTGGGCAGGCAGCCCAAATTCTGTGCTAGGCAGTCGGTGGAGAGACAGCCAGCTGGAGGTGCAGAGGACCCCCACCTCTCCCCAGAGACGCTCTTCTTTATCCACAACAGACTCTGCTATTTCCTCGACAGTTTCTGCAGATCCACCTCTGACCCTAACTTGGATCTCAGCATTCATTGTGTCTTTGTATCTTGGTTCAAATGTCAACGTCAACATCACGTCACAATATAACCTTTATAACAATAATTAAAAAGGCATCGATGGCTTTGGAAAAATATAGCATCTGAGGAGAATTTTAACAAATGCTACTGAGAGACTCTGGACTCAGCCACAATCGAGTTCCCTTGATGTCCTCCTGCTGAAGTCTGCTCTGTGCCCCAGCCCCAGGGGCTCAGAACATTAATGATTCTCAGCATCAGATACAAATAAATGAATAAAATAAATGTCCACCAACAAAGAAAAATATATATAAAAGAATTCTTTTTTAAAAAGTGATGGACCTGACACTGCAGAGCCTCTTGCAATCTCTGGTAAAGCATGACCCTAAAAGCCCAACTCCTCACTGTAGGAAGCTGGGATAGGGGGAGCAATCAGATGAAGAGGAGACTAAATAACATCCCTCACTTTTTTCTGTGTTAAATTACTGAAGCTTCCAGAGCCTCAATTTTGTTGTCCATAAAGGGAAAATAATCCCCCACTTTGAAGTTTGATCCAGTGAGAATACATGCAAAATAGAAAGTGAATTGGAATGAATATTTATTTTGAACCTGCTGCAGTTCTTCTCAGGGTTTGATATCCTCATAATAAAGCACCCTCTCCGTATAGCCCTGCTTTCCCACTGGACCCAGCCATACGCACCGAGGCCCTCCCACCAGGGCCTGTGAGCTGGGCCTTTCTCAGCTGGCTTTGGTGCTGCTACCATGACCCTACTGGGTGTCATGCCTGTGGGAACTGAGTCCTTAGTCCCCCATGTCCCCTGAGCCCTCTGCTGTTTCCCCAGGTTTGTTGCTAGTGTGTGGCCTCTCTACCTTGCTTTGCTGTGGTCTGGAAACCCTGCCTTAAGACCAAGCACATTTCTCTGGAGCCCTGCCTGCTCCTCTCTGCCTGATTCTCTTCCGCTCCTATTCCTTTCCACTGGGAATTGTTTCACACTAGATCAACAAAGCCACAACTGCGCTCTCGCTGCATCAAGTTGGACCAACCCAGCCACCTTGGATTCCAGCCATTGCTGTGAACTAATACAGGCATTTTAGTTTAGCCTCTGGTGAGGCCAGAACCCAGATACCCAAACCTAAGCCCTATCAATCTCACAGTGAGTCGGGTTCTGGTAGACAGAACTGTGTGGACAGTCCCCACCTTCTCCTTCCCCACAGGCTGCTGAGGTCTCAGCCTCCCTGTGCCCAAGCCAAGTCCCTGGGGTCCAGATCCACTGCTTCTAGATCTTAGTCTCCAGAGTTCCCAGGAATAGCTGGGGTTCATTAGGAATGAAGGAGGTTTATCTTGGATTCCCCGAGGCTTAGTCATCTTCTTAATGGTGTTCATGCCCAAGGTGTTGAGGAGGATATCCACCATGAAGTGGTGATACAGGTTGAAGTCCCAACTTCTGCAGTGGTCACACCTGTGGGCATTCTCCTCTAAAAAGCCGGCACACTTCAAATGCATGGCCTTCTTCTGGTCCTTGAGCCAGAGCTCATAAGCTGTCTTCTGCATTATAGGCCGGGAGAGCCGAATGATGTGGCACTCAATCACCTCGCCCTCCAGTTCTTGGAGCTCCTCCTCCTCTCTGTGAGCTGGAGGGAACAGGAAGGGCATGCCAGCCAGGCAGTGGGCAAGAGATAAAACCGCTACCCAGCACAGATCAGCCTGTGAGTCTATGCACCTTTGGCCAAGGGGAAATATGGTTAACTTCAGGTGCAACTCACCCATCTCCTCGCTGGCTCTCAGAGACGAGGAGCAATGGTGAACCTCAAATGAGGTGGCATTTTGCTTCAGGGCCAGTCGAAGGTCCTTGCCATTTGGGAAGAAGTAAAAAATGTTCAGCTCCACGAGGGTGGCCAGGGTCTTGATCATCATCTTCATGTTCCAGCAAGGGAGAACCTCAAACAGCAGCTCCGTGGTGAAGGTCAGGCCAATGATGGCAGTGCACCTCACTAACATCTGGTGGGAGAGGCTTATGCTGTCCAGCTGGACCAGAGAGATTTCTGCAGGTGGAAAGCCACACACAGAAGGACACTAGTTACCCATCTGACTACCCACATCCTGGACAGGCCCTGTCCTGCTCTACAGCTCCTCTTGCAGACACCCAGCTAAGCTAAGTCTGGTTCACAGCTTGCTCCTGTGCAGGAAAACACACTACAGGGCTGGGCTGGAGCTCAGCAGCTGAGGGCTCGCCTCGCATATGTGGGGCCCTGGGTTTCATCCTCAGCACCAAGTGAAAATAAATAAATGAAATAAAGGCATTTGTCCACCTACAACTAAAACAAATTTAAAAGAGAAAATGCAGCTGCAGCTCTAAAGACACACAGGAGCAGAGTGAAGCTGCCTCCAGGGCTCTGACTTTGGGTCAAAGTGAGACAGGGATGTGTACAGACAGCAGGGGTCACGCAGGCCATGGCTGGCACCCACCATTCCTGCTCCTTGTGAACTTCTCCAGCTCGTCCTCTTTTTTCCCCACTGGCTCTTTTTGTTCCTGGAACCTCCCAGCAACAGGCCTTCTCTCTGTCTGTCCCCAAGATCCATTCACATGCATTTATTCCCTCCTCCATATCAGGAACAAGCGTCAGAGTTCAAAGTGCCGGTGATCCCTGCTTTTCATGGAATCTCGTAGCTTACGTGGCTCCCTGGACGCTCCCTGGACGCTACACTGGGATGTCCTTGGGTTAGAGATGAAAGGTCAACTCCTCAACTGTTCCCAAAACACACTAGAAGCCGAGCCAGTCCTCCTTCCCACAGCAGGAGATACAGTAGTGAAGGACACACAAATGACACCAACTGAAGACAGAATTCCAAGGTCTGAAGTCACTCTAGATGGCATGTGTTGGGGCTGAGTGCAAACTAGAACATTTCTTGAAAGCCATTATTTTCCAAGCATAATTAATAATACCCTTGTGACATCCAGTGCCTTGTATTTCTTTCTCACAAGAGTAGACGGCAGAAGTGTCTCAATGCTAGACTTTTCCCTCTCATATTTGGTTTCTGTTTAACTGAAAATGTGCTGTACCTCATTCTCTTGTGCAGTTAAACAAACCTGTCCAAATCAGACTCGCAACACATCACGGGAGGGAGGCTCCTAATCGGAAGTAGAAGAACCAGCCTGCCAGGGCAACACAGGACAGACAGGCCAGGGCAATGCAGGACAGACAGACCAAGAGCCCTGGCCCCTCCCTCCTGGGGCAGGGGGGATCCCAGGGGAAGTGGAGGTGGAACCCAGAGAGAGCTGGCACCAGGTGGAATGCCCCTTACCTTTCAGTGATGCAGGGGGCGACAGGTTTTTCATTCTGACACCACTGACCAGGTTACAGACTTCTTCACTTCCCTCCTCATTTCTAAGAGAAAACCCTTTTAATTCCTCCATAGGCTTAACAAAATTTTCTGTGGGGAGATCAGAAGGGAAGGAAGCCAAGAGTTAATATCCTGTCTTTCATGTCTGGCTTTCCCATAAGCTCTTAGGTAGATCTTGTGTGAGAAAGAGTAGGAAGAGAGGAGCACTGCCTCACCAGATATTCTGGGATACCTTGTTTTAAAAACACTGATTTATGAAAATTGAAATTTAATCAAAATGGTTTTGTTCTCCCCTGACAACTCCCACCCCAGAACAATAAATGGCACCGATATTGGTGTCTTCCCTAGTATGCACAGTTTGGTAAGAATAGAGTTCACAGAGGACTTAGGATCCCTCCCAGCACACACAGTAACCTACATTAGTATGCACACTTGCATTCCCATGCTCAGGCACAGGCACACCCTAGGGAGATCCAGCTCTGATTGGGGCATGACTGCAGCCAGAGATTTAAAACAGTGAGGTCTGGAAAGTGACCTTGCCAAATAACTGGGTCTCTGGGTACCCCAACATGCATCGCCTGCTCCTCCCTGTGGTTCTCCCACACTTGGCAGATTGAAGACACTGTGGTGGGGAGGGGAAGACATCAGTGCAAGGCCAAGGCTGCATCTCCTGCAGAGGTGAGTCCTATGCCAACAGCAAGACAACCAGGTCGTGAAAGAGGGCCCCGTGACTCTTCAGTGTGCATGTGGATTTTAAATGCATTGTCTCCTGCAAGGGATAAAACATGAACGCTGCATGTGTGCAGCCCTTGAGGTGATTAAGAGCTACGGGACACATAGACAAGTGGTAACACCAGGAAGAGTGACTAAGAACTGAAGAGCAAAGACTAAGCCAGATACTGTGGAGCACACTTGTATTCCCAACAACCTGAGAGGCTGAGGCAGGAGGATCACAGACTTGAGGCCAGCCTCGGCAATTTAGCTAGACTCTCAGCAACTGAATGAGACCCTGTTTCAAAATAGAAGAATAAAAAAAGGCTGAGGATGTGGCTCAGTGGTAAAGTATCCCTGGGTTCAATCCCCAGTGCCCCCCCCTCCACCAAAAAAGGCAAAAAAAAGCAAGCAGAAGAGTGATGGTGGATAGGAGTAGGTAAGTGGGGGTAGAGTCACCAGAAAGCAAATGCTGAGCCCAGTGCCATTAACTCAGCTGGAAAACGGGGTGAAGAAAGTGCATTAACTTTACATGTATTACACCAGGGGGTCCCTGGGAGAGCCAATGCACACATGGCAATATACAGCACCTGGGATTAAGACTGAGATTAGGGCTGGAGATCACACACGCGCACACACACACACACACACACACACTCACACACGCACACACAAATACACATCAAATCCAGCAAAATATGAATAAATGGAAACATCAGGGGGGAGAAAGCAGAGAGTGAGGGTGAGGCCCCGGACCCCCACAGGAGGGTTTGCCCAGGAGAGGGAAGGGGCGCAGGAGGAGAGTGTGATGGGGAAGCCCAGGGAGGGGAGCACCTGAGAAGAGGCCAGCACGTCGGTGTGGGAGGCGAAAGGGACAGCAGGCGTGCTGCCCTGGGCTGCTCATACTCTCCCCGGGGACCCACTGCTAAAGCAGCCGCGCTCTGCATTGCTCCATCCACGATTACCCAGGGAGCCTCCAGGCACAAGGCACCCTTCCAGGATTGGAGACTCTGGAGTTTACAAAACTCCTGCCTCACGTGGGGACAGACAGGCCATAGCTAACAAGTTAACCGGAGGCTTCATGGTGTGACTCAGTCGTGTAAACGCGAGGAGAGAACGAACACTGGGCGCCTTATACTCAGGGCCACGTGCTCCACGCTGGGTTCCTGCACAGAGAGGTGTTTCGGGAAGGTGTGAACACATGCTGCACAGCCCACGCCCTCTGCTCCCAGACACCTCACTCCGTATTTCCTGAGAACAGCGACACCTTTAAAGAACTCAGTACACTTACAACCTTTGGAAAAGGTGACATGGACCGGCTCCTGCAATTGTCCACCTGCCAGTTTGACAACTACCCCACAGTGTCTTTTAACATCTCTTTTTCTTCCAAAAAGAAACCCAGTCTCAGATCATGTATTAATTTCAGATTTTTAACTGAAGTGAAATTCATGGAACCTACAACTAACCATCTTCAAAGGGTACAGTTCAGGGCACTTGGCGCAATCACGATGTGCTGGTGCCCGCCATTCCTGCTCCTTGTGGACTTCTCCAGCTCATCCCCTTTTCTCCCCACTGGCTCTTCTCGTTCCTGGAACCTCCCAGCAACAGGCCTTCTCTCTGTCTGTCCCTGAGATCCATTCGCATGCATTTATTCCCTTCTCCGTATCAGGAGCAAGCATCAGAGTTCAGAGTGCCAGTGATCCCTGCTTCTCATGGAATCTCATGGTTTACGTGGCTCCCTGGACGCTCCACTGGGATGTCCTTGGGTTAGAGATGAAAGGTCAACTCCTCAACTGTTCCAAAAACACAAGCTCCCTAGTCTCACAGAAGACGCTGAGAAGTTACAAAGGGGGGAAACACTTGACTCATTTAATCTTTTAAACTTTTATTAGTGCATGTTAATCATACAGGATGCTGGGATTCACTGCGGTGTGTTTGTGCGTGCCCATCTCATACTTTGATCATTCTCGTCCTCTCTCCCCGTCCCCTCCTCTTTTCTATAATGTCTCCCTCTTACTCTCTCGCTGCTCCCCTTCCTCTACTCCACACAGAGGGAGCACAGGACACAGGTTCTTCTATCTGGTAAGTCGCACTGACTTACTCAGAGATTGCTGCTCTCCAGTCCTATCCATTTTCCTGCAAATGATGATTGTCCTCTATAATACTCCAGTGTATGTATCTGCCACATTCTCTCCATCGGTGACAGACACCTAGTCTGATTCCACGACTTGGCTACGGTGATTTGTGCCATGATAAACATGGGTGCAGGTGTCTTTGGAGTATGCTGACCTCAATCCCTTTGGGTAATGACCTAGGATCATATGGTAGTCCTAATTTTAGATTTTTGAGAAATGCTTATTCTGATTTCCATAGTGGCGGTACCAGTTTACACTTCCACCAGCAGTGTGTAAGAGCTCCTGTGTTCCTCTATATCTTTAACAGCATTTATTGTTATGTGCCACTAAATTCAGCCCCAGAGGAGGAATCTGACCCTGCAGACTGAGTGGTAACGGAGCGGTTCAAGCCGTCAAATCACCATCGCTCATTGAAAATCACAAAAATGAAAGATCCCCTTCCAGGGAGACAGAGAAGTAAGCTCTCTCCCTTTTGTCCTGCCACATAAAACTCAAACACAAGAAGACACCCAGGAAGAGGGGGAGCAGACCAGCTGGGGACCTTGGGACCCAGGGAACATCCTGGCAGAGAGCTCCTGGGTTTCTTCTGCCTCACACCTACCAGACTGGGAGCTGCAGAATCCGGCAGCTCAGAAACACCTCTCATAAAAGCCTCAAAGTGAGAGGAACTTCAGTCTACACTCCAAACTGTATACTCATCCTGCTCTCTGGCCCCTCCTCCTCTGGGCAACGAGATTGCTTTCTTGAGTTTCCAGCTGGCCTTGGTCATGCCATCCCTTGCTGCAGGCCTCAGCACGCTCTGCAGCGTGGGGCCCTGTGTGCAGACTCCCTGTGCTAGCACTTCACCTCCTGGCACCACCTGAGCTCTTCAGGTCTGACCCTGGCGGCTTTCCTGGCTGTCACAGGTGTGTACTAGCCTCGTTCAGGGAGTCTGACCTCTTTGTCCTCTTACAGTTTAGGTGTCAGATCCAAGATTTTCTCCCCCCTCAAGCCCTCTGGCCCTGCAGGAAGCAGCCTGTGGAAGGCCCATTCTCAACACTTTTTCCACGTAAGGACAGTGACAGAAGTGCCCGGCGTTGTGGTGCACTTCTGTCATGCCAGCAACTCAGGAGCCTGAGGAAGGAGATGGTGAGCTGAGGCAGCCTAGGCAACTTAGTGAGACCCTGCCTCAAAACAAAAAGCAAAGGGGGCTGGAGATGTAGCTCAGTGGCCGAGCACCCCGGGCTCAAACCCGAGTACTGAAACAAGAGAAAGAGAGTCCTCGAGAGACTTACTGAACAGGTTGTTCCAGGTCACCTCGGTCTTCTCCTTAGGCTCCATTTGCTGGAAAACGTGCACCTTGTGGTGGTCCAGGTTCTTCAGCAGTTCCTTGCAGTAGTAGGGGATCCTGCAGCTGCCCTCCACCAGGTACCTGTTGTCAAGACAAGGCGGCGGCTCACAGTGCAGAGCACCTGCGGTCACTCAAGATGACTCCCTTCCCATTTTCCATGTGCTCCAGTTTGCTCTCGAGTTTCAGGGGTTGCTTTCATCTTATTCTCTTTCTTTCTCTTTTTAAATTACATAAAACATTTTTATCTTCCCAAAGTTAAAACTAAATAAAAGGTACATCCTCAGTCTTGCTTCTCTTCCTTAGATACAGGTAACAATTGGATGTATTTTTGGTTTATCCTTCCAATACTTTTTCTAAAATATATGAACAAAAGTGTGCATGGGTGTATACACACACACACACACACACACACACACACACACACATACACACACCTATTCCACTTTTCTGAATAAAGGCATAGCACCAACCATGCATCCTGCTCCTCCCTGCCAATCACAGGTCTCCCTAACTTCTGTTTACTGCCCTACAGTCCTCCGGGATTCATGCATCCTAGTGTATTAAACTTAGCTCCCCTTGGAGATGGACATTGGATAGCTTCCAGTCTCATATTAATAGAGTTTGATAGAAACTTTGTACATATGTTACTTCATATTTGTGTCAACACATCTTTGAGATAGTCTCCTAAAACTGGGATTGCTGGATCAAAAGGAAAATGCAGATATGTATAGAGAGAGAGCGGGGAAGGGGAGAGAGAGTCCAATGCCTTACTGGAGTTATTCTATTTTGAGCACTAGGGGCTGAACCTTAGGGTGCTCTATCACCTGAGCTGCATCCCCAGCCCTTTTCTTTTTGTTTCAGGATAGGGTTGGAGTTATTTTAAATGACCCCTTGTCCAAGCCATCTTCCTTCCAGGAGCAAGGCAACATCATTAGAAAGAACAAAAGCAGAGAACAGGAGGGTTGTCAGCAGCCAGCCCAGGAGAGACGCTGTCATTGTCTGGGTGGGACAGTGCCTGCCTGCAATTCCAGCTACTGGACAGAGAGAAGCAGCTTAGTGAGACCATCTCCAAATGAAATAGAAAGGGCCGGGATGCAGCTCAGTGTTAGAATGCTTGCCTGGTGTATTCGAGACCCTGGGTTCCATCTTGAGAGAGAGAACTAGTGCATGCTGTTAGGGGGCTAATCTCAAGGCCCCAGTGGAAGCATCCTGAGGAGCTCAGAGAGTCATCCTGGACAGCTGCCACAGACAGACCACACACCTGCCGGCCACGGGGGACATGGTGGGTCACAGGCCACAGCCTGCCTTTCCTACCACCTTCTGTGACTGTGCTCCTAGTGACTGTTATCATGGGTAGTCCACAACAGGTAGACCCAAGTCCAACTTGATGCATGAGAAACACCCGCTGAGAAGGGTGTGGAAAGGGGCAGCGTGGAGCCACAGGAAGAGGTGAGCAGCACCACCCCACCAGGCACAGCATGTGGAACCTCTAAAGGAAGGACCAGAAAAACACTGGACAGGAATTTGCAGGCACATCCTGGAGCATCTGATGACCTGGGGGTGGCAGAAAGCGTGACTTATGTCTCCAGCTCTTTGGGGATGTTGCACACGTTGAAGTCAAGGCAGACTTTGTTGCGTGTGTCGCTGGGCTGCATGGGCCCCAGGGTGATGTAGGTGGTGTTCCTGTTCTTCATGATGGCACTGGCTGCCGTACAGGGAAGGCCCACAAAGGGTGACAGGGACATGATGATAAAAATGGGGATCATCTGGATGAGCTTCTCCATGAAGGTCCAGGAGGCCACGTCCACAAACTGGGCCTCATCGATGATGAAAATGATTGTTTCCTCCTTCACTGTCTGGACAAGGTGACAAAAGAGAAATAAAAATGCTGCAGGACTTCAGGGCTTTGTGCTCTGTGGCAGGCGGCGTATCTGTGGTGTCTGATGGTCCGTTACGGTGAAGGGAAAGAACCAAGCCAAATCTTTGTTTTTTCAATAACTCTGCATTAATCTGAATTTCAACAACTTACAATTACATATCAGTTATGACCAATGGACTCTTATTTGGGCAAACCTGGGTATAATGATGATGTCACGGAAGGAAGTCAGGCAGCAGGAGAGGCGAGCCCCAGGAGTGGGCTTGAGGGACTCCTCTGAGTCTATTTAAATTCTGAATTGATTCTGAGCTCAAAGCTGGAAGACTGGAAGAGAGGGAAGCACTTTTGGGTCCAACTTTCACGTACTTCCAAATTTTTCCTGGAGCCAGAGCCCCTTGGGCAGGTGGCCAGTGGCTGACACATAGGTGCTCTTACCTGTTCCAAGATCTTCATGAACAGTGCTTCCAACTGCTTCTGTTTTCTCAAAGTGCTCATCCTGGAAATCTCCCAAGAAATAGGGAACTGTATGAAAAATTATGAGAACACTGAGTGCAGGAAACAGTGAAGGAACTTCCAGCTGTGTGACCCTGGGTGAACCTCTGAGCTGCCTGTGCCTCGAGGGAGATCCTCCTTGGATGTCCTTATGTTCTTTCAGCTCTGATTGCCTGTCCTCGAGCCAAGGGAAGATCAGAACACACCCAGTGTTTGCATGGGCAGTCAGTTGTGGGAGAAAGTGACCCTGTGCTCAGGCACTGTACAGTTCTACTGGAGAGGAAAGAAAAACACGAACCAACAGGTGGCCATTAGCCAGGTGCACTGGCACACACCTGTGATCCCAGCCACTCAGGAGGATGAGGCAGGAGGATCAGAAGTTCCAGGCCAACCTGGGCAACTTGGTGAGACCCTGTCTCAAAATAAAATGTAGAAATTTTAAAAGGGGCCAGTGAGGTAGCTTTGTGGCAGAGCACCCCTGGGTTCAAGTTCCAGTACCACACACAAACAAACCAACAAAACCGGGGGCCGTTTGGGACTTCTTGAGTGTGGTATTTCCAGATACCTCCAGAAAGTCATTTGAATGTGGATGTAGGGGCTGGGATGTGGCTCGAGGTAGAGCTGTGCATACATAGTATGTGCAAAGCCCTGGCTTTAACCCTTACGACCTTGGTACTGTTAAGAAAAGAATATGGTGGATTTTCAGGAAGGATTGGGAGCTACTTCCTCACCATCTGGTGCTCTAGTGAGACAAGGGTAATAAAGCCAAGGAGATGTCAATCATGAAGCCTCAAGGAGTGGCTGTGCTTGCCTGTGGCCCTTCCTTGCAGAGCCCAGTCCTTCCAGGTACCTGGACATGGAAGATGTCGTTGAGAAGACAGTGGAACTTCTCCTCCAGCAGCCTCCTGACTCTGCTTTGAAGGTTGCTCTACCACTCCTTGTAGTGTCTGCAAGTGTCCAGATCCAGCACGTTGGCCATGAGTATCTGGACGGTGTAAAAATTCTGATGGAAGCTGATCTTAGTCAATGTGATAGCAATGGTTCTGTTCATGAGAAACCAAGAGTCAGAAGAGAGTTTGGCTTACATTTTTCAGAAATACCGAAGTGAAGAGGAGCTCTGACTTTTCTGGTTCAGCCTCGATGACAGACTCTCCAAGTTCCGTGGCAGCTGCTGCTTTCTGCTGCTGACGTTCCTCTTCCACTGTGCACCCTGTATACCCAGCTCCCATCACCTGGCCTAGCTGTCCCCGCCCCTGCCACATGGATCTGATGGCATCGCCTGCACAGGAGCCTGAGAGAGCTGGCTGGTTGCCCACTGGGCTGAAGGTGTTGCTCCATGGAGGAGCGCTCTACCTCAGCACAGGGCCCTGGCCTGAGCCCAGTCCTGGGAGAGGAGGCGGCCATCCCCACCAGATCACTCCTACCCAGAGCTGTTCATGGTTCCCACTAAAAGACCTGCGTCCACACTCCCTTCTGTGATGGGAGACTTCCCGAGGTCTCACTGTCAGCCCTGCTCTCTGCCTAGTGACCTTCCTTCACTGCCAACAAGCGGATGCATCCTCGCCTCCTTTGCTGAGGTCATCCATGCATGTGAGTGTCCTGGTGTTGCTGGTGGCCCCACGTAGCCCCTCATGGCTGTTCATCTGTTAGTCCTCTCAGGCTGCACCTGGAGACTCTCCTTGCTACTCAAGGCTGGGTCACATTCCCTTCTCCCTGAGGGCAGGGATCAGGTATTGCTCGGGATCATTGATCCATCGCCCCAAGTCCTTGTGCTGAAGTCATGGGTCCAGGAATCTCTCATTTGAGAACAGGATGGTTAGAGAGGGATTAGTTAAGATGAGACCTTATTAGAGATGGCTGGGTCCCCAAACCACCTTGTCTGGTGTCCTTATGAAAAAGGGAAATTTGGACACAGAGATTATAGGGGAGGCTGCCATGTGCAGACTAAGGCAGATGTCTGGGTGACGCTTCCACAAGCCAAATAGCATCAGACGGGGCCGGCAAACTGCCAGAAGCCAGGAGAAAGGCCTGGGAGAGGCTCTTCTTCCTCGACCCTGGAGGGAGCAACTCAGCTGCTGCCTGGACCCTTGGCTGGGCCCCCAGAACTGTGAGACCATCTTCCCTGTTGTCAAGCCACCCCGTCTGTGGTTCTCTGGTAACCTGCAAAGCCCTCAATGGTCCCAGACCCTGTGGGACTTGGTAAGTGCCTACATGAAGGAACACCTCCCCCCTGCTGTGGATCAGCCCTGGCAGCGGGCAGGGTTTTGAAATGGGCTTTACTCAGGCCTGACATTGAGGAGTGATATAAATACAGGGGTCATCAAGTAGTTTCCCCTTCACCCCTTAGAGGGAAAAGCTGTGTGAGACACCATAGTCATCCTTGTGGTCATCATTACTGTCACTTCTGCAAGAGGCCTGGCAGACTGTTCCAGAAAGGGCCTTCCACACCCCACACATGAAGATAGAGGAACAGTGTAAGATATTATATTAGCTCTGCCTTCCAGAGCAAGTCCCCAGGACGGTCACTGTTCCACTCACAGGGTGACAAACTTGTGTGTGTTCTGATGGCGAAATCTAGCCCTGATCACAGGTTCTCAACCTGTGGGCATGTTGGGATTATTTAGGAAGTTTAAAATACCCAATTCCCACCTGGTTTCAAATCAGGATTTCCAGAAACCAGACCAGAAAGTTTCTCTTTTCCTTAGTTCAAAATATTTATCAGGGCTGGGGATGTGGCTGGGTGGTAGAGCACTTCCCTAGCATGCAGGAAACCCTGGGCAAAATTCTCAGCACCACCAAAACAAAAAGAATTAATCTTGTTAATTCATCATCAAATTTGGCACAGGGTCATATCACCGCAAAATATTCATCATCATCTATTTGGTGCAGGGTCATATCTCCCCAAAAGTATAGAAATGTCAAGTAAATGGAGCTGCTCTCTAAGGGGGCAGGACCTCTGACAAGGAGAGAGAATTCCCAGGACTCACCTGTGGTTCTCACCTTGAGCCAGGTACTTAATTTCCATAAGTATCTGGCTTTTTCCATATCCAAATAATCCTTCGTACATTAGGATTTGGCTGCAGTTAGACATCAAGAATTCCTTCATGGTACGCATAAAGTATCTGATCTCTTTATCACGCCCTATTTTTTTTTATTTATTTTTTTAAAGAGGAGCAAAATCAGCAACAAAAAGAAGTCCAGATATTTAAAAAAGCACAGAGGGACACCCCTTCCAAAACTATCCTAGGAATTTACATGGCATGATTCAGACTTTACTGAGGCCCTGCAAACTTTTTAAATCTTTCTTGAGAATTTTCTAGTTAACAAGGTGATTTTGCAGTTGTATTTTAGTACCACAATTGTAAAAGAAAGTTGATTTTTTTTCCTGTGCTGGGGATGGAACCCCAGAGCCTCTTGCATGCTAGGCAAGAACTTTGGAACTGAGCTACAAGCCAGCCCCCAGTAAAAGTATTATTTTAAACTCATGATAATTCCATTTAATTTGCTCATACTAAATGGAATTAAACCAAGTCTATTAATACTAAAGCTTGCTTTTTCTTTCTACATCACACTAGTAGTAAACTACAGATTTATTGAGATTACAGCTCTAATACCGAACAAATATAGAGAAAACATTTTTATTTCCAATTCTGTGATGAAAGAAATCTTCCCTCATAAATGCAAACCACATTGTCTCAGGGCTGCTAAGAAGCACTATTAGGGTTAAGAAAGTCCAATTCACCTCCAGAAATAATATACATTATTATTACCATAAGGGCAACCTAAATTATTTTTAAAAGTAAATTTTTTCCTGATTATAAAACTAACACTTGCTCACTGTGGAAAATATGGGAAACTCAGGAGAAGGAAAAAAGAGCAAAATAAAAATCACCTTGCGTTCCAACCCTGTCACTGTTATTTTTCTTGTGTTTTTAAATATAAGCTCAAATCAGAAGCTCAGCTCACAGCCCTTGAAACTTGGGTGATAGGAGAGAGGCAATAGGACCATGATTTCAAAACATGGAGCATTTCTGTCAATAGACTGAGGGACAAGATGGGTGCTGGGGAGCACCTGTAATCCCAGCAGCTTGGGAGGCTAAAGCAGGACGATGTTCGTGAGGTCCTAAGCAATGTAGTGAGACCCTGTCTCTAAATAAAAAACTTACCCTCACCTAAGTTAAGCATGTTCAGAACACGTATCTTAGCCTATAGTATAAAACCCATTTTATAATAAAGCACTGAATATCTCATTTAATTTATCAAATGCCTATATCCAAAAAACCCACTGGACTCACAGAACACCACAGGGTGTTTGTGTTGGTCATTTCCCCTCCTGATCACAGAGCTGATTAGGAGAAAAAGCTGGCTGCTGTTGCCTAGTACTAAGAGAGCATCTGCCATAAACCTGCCAGGCAAGGAGAAGGTCAACATTAAAATTTCAAAGTATGATTTCTACTAAATGTATATGGTTTTTGCATTATCATAAAGCTGATAAAAATCATAAGTCAAATTATTCTAAGTCCCAGACTGTCTGTATTTTGATAATCAGTGAGTATGTAGGTTTGAAAGACAGTTAAAAAGAGACACATCTGTTTTCTCAAGACTACCCAGGATTAGGCTAACGTCTTCTAGTGTTTCAAGTTTACCTCTGGTTACCAACCCTCAACTTCAGATAAGAGTCACATTTTAAATTCTGTGACAACCATACTTTCATGTAGACAGACTTATGCATGCTGACTCACCACAAGCAACCTAGAACTTCTTATTTAAAAAGAAACAGAATCTATAGTTAGTTCTACTGGTATTATAAATATCTCATTGATTCATTTTTTTATTTATTTCAAAGATGACTGCTTTTAGACTTATGAGTAAGGACACTGATGAGTATACAAAGGCACCTGTGATTTCTCACCTGCTGTGATGGCTCTAACTGGATGACGAGGCGGGCACAGGCTCAGCTTGAGTTTCCCATCAGTAAGAACAAGGACAAGAGCCCCTGCCCAATGTAGAAACTGACTTGTCAGCAACAGCCCTTCTCTGTTCCATGTTTGAAATTAGAAACTGATGGCCACTGAATCCTCTCTAGAGGTGTTCAGCCGAATAACTCCTGGAGCTCATGAGGGCACAGGGACTATTTGAGGATGTGAACAGGAGAATAACACATTTCCCTGCAAATACAGTAAAGGAGGATATTAGGAAAGTGGAGTGGTGGAAAATTTTTGGCTAAGAAATTCCACTCCTGAAAATTCCCATCAAAATATAAGCCTCAGTATCTGCAAACACTTATGAAAATGTTTGTACTTGGGAAAAGTAGAGATAAGGTAATTACCTTCAGTAGAAAAAAGAAGAAAATAATGGTGCACTTTCATAATGGAATGTTACATAGCCACTATACAATAGAACCATACTTGATAACTCAAAAAAAATCCCACAAGATGTTATTGAGTCAAGAAATACAGAAAAGTATATTTGTAAATACTGCCAAATTCAGATAGATGAGTATTTATAAACATGTACATGAATATGAGCCTGTGGCAGATCTTCATGAGATTTGATTATGCTGGATGCAATAAGCTAGGCAAACTAGTCCAATAACATGTCAGTGTTGGGAGGAAACACATCTCTGCATGGAAAAGGCAGAAGGAAAGCAAAGAAAGCCAAGCAGAAAGAAAAAGTGGGAGGTGACCTCATAGAAATGGTATGAGAAGCTTTGGCCTTTCTTTCCTTCTTGGACACACAGATTTAAAGAAACATAGATCAAGTCCCTTTGTGAAAAATGAAGAACCCTATTATATGAGCAGCACAAAACTAGCCACATTGAAGTTTGTAGCAAAACCCATGAAACCCTAACAACATAAGTCCTTCCCAGCACAGTGTCAGAGTATCACTAGGAAATTGCAGCACCAGCTTCTTCCTGAGGAGGGAAGGGTGGGTCTGAACTGTACATCCAAATCCAATTTTCTTACTTTCCTGAGGGCTACCCAAGGGTAACCCTTGGGTACTTCACTTCTTGCATGAATGTGAGTCCTAACAGGAAGGGACCCTGGGTGAGAGTCCCTGAGAACAAAAAGAAAAATGTGGAGGATATCTATCAAGCAAGTATGCTCTGTAGCCTTTCCCAAGGCTCAGCGCAGAGTTCACTGCTGAAACACCCAAATCCCAGGTTCCTCATGGGAGGGAAAGAGATAGACTGCGTGTCCAACATTCTAAATTTTCCAGGTACTGAATTCTACCCAAGAGTCTGATTCCTTCTTATCTATCTTGAATCAAGTGAGAAGCTGGCATGTTGTGGACATGTAGGAGACACTGAGAACAAAGATGGTAGTTTAGACTAGCAAGTATGCACCTGCCACAGTCCCTGGACTTCGTAGAACTGAAAAGTAAGCAGATGGAAACCACCAAATTCCAGTTCCTGAGGAGGAAAAGGATTAGACTGTATGTATAAGTTTCCAACTTTTTCAGGGGCTGCCAGAGAGACTGGCTTCTGTCTTGTTTATCTTAAAGCACTGATGGTATCCCCCAGATACCTAACACACTGGGGGGGGAGGGTGGCAGTTTGGACTATCAAGTAAGTACTTATCATACATATCCTGTCTTTGTTGTTCAATAAAGTGGGTAAAGAAATCACCAAATCTCAGTTTTTCCCTGCAAGGGAATAGCTGCATCAAGCATGCAATGTTCCAGCATTTTCAGAGGCTGTCTGAGGGACTGACTTTATCTCATCTGTCTAAGAGCACTGGTGAGACCAGGCATATTCTAGATACACAAGGGTAACTGAGAATAAAGGCAAAGTTTGTACTACTATACAGTCATCTTCTACCCTCTCCTGGCTCAGCACAAAATAATCAATGAGGATCTCAGAGCCTGGCTCATCTCTGCAATGAAGAAAGAAGGAAGAAAAATATACCACACATTCAGAATTGGCTTCAGTCTCACTGTTTTCAGAACATGAATGAGACCTCACATATCTGTGTGCCTCTGAGACCTCAAAAGAGTCCAGGTGTGCTGCTGCACCAGAAAACCAGTGATACCTCAGACAGAAACCAGAAGCAGCAGAAGATTGTGAATTCATGAAGGAAAGAAATAAATAATGCAAACGAAGATAAAAAGAACTTCCCTAACTGGGAATTTACACAACCAAATCCAGCAAAAACACATACACAGAGAGTTTGAAAGGTCCCTGGCAGGGCTTCCTACTGAGAGTCTTGTTCTATAAAACTCCTATTTATGAATGTTGGGGTTTGAGCGTGCAGAGTTTAGCTCCCTCAGGCCTGACATATTGCAAGAGCTGTGGCTGTGATTTAGGTCAGCTGAGGCAAACCTCAGTTAGGAGGAGGAAAAGTTCTCTTCCCCTTATCGCAAGTCACAAGTTCTGCATGGTTTGGCCAAGAGGAAGAAGCTTCCTGCATACTTGTCCCGGGAACAGTACATTCTAAAGAAACAAATGCATCCTCAGGGTATTAGATAATGTCTACAAAGAATTTTAAGAGGGTACTTATCAAATGAACAGGAACGATCTGAATTTAGTTCTGTGTACCTGCTGAGGCATGATATTTGGGCAGTGAGGGTAAAATGTTATTGAAGAATTGCTTGCTTTGTTAGAAGAAAAATATAAAAGGAACTTGCAAATAAACCTCAGCATGCAGTTGCAACTGCTGCTTTTGCTCTGCATCCCCTGTGTCCTGGTTATTTCATGATCCTTACCCAGGGACCCGAACGCTCTAGACGTTCACAATGAAGACTGGAAAAGATGGTTGCTTTTTCTAATGTGCAGGTATTAACTCTAAGAGACAAGGAAAATGAACAAATAAGAACACATGCCTCTCCAAAAGGAACAAGATGAAACTTCAAGACCCCAATTTTACTGACACATAATATATGAGTTACCTGGCAAAGTGTTCAAAATTAACTTGGAAAAAATGAATAAAGAAAATGAAAATTTTAGCAAAGATACATGTGAGCTAAAAGAAGTCTAGACCTTAAAGAAAACAGTAACTACATTGAAAAATTTACCAAAAAAATTCAGTCTGCATCAAAACATCATACTAGATCAAGCTGAAGAATCACTGAATTTGAAGACAGGTCATTTGAAATTACCCAGTTATTTGGATAAAAAGAAAAAACGTGAAAAAGAATGAAGGAAGCTTGGTGAATACACCATTGAGTAGACAAATATATATAATAAATGTCCAAGAAAAAAAAGACAGACCCAAAAACTTACTCAAAAAAATAATGGGGAAAAAACTTTTGAAATTTTTAAAAAAGGAACAACTAGACTTATGAAATCCAAAGAAATCTAAAATAAGATGAACCCAAATAATTACACATTGAGAGAAATTATAATTGAAATGTGAAAAGTCAGTCACAAAGAGAACTGTGAGAGCAGCTAGTGAAAAGTGACATATCACATACAGCGAATTTTCCCCAAGATAGTCAATGGCTGTCTCAGCAGAAACTTTGCAGACAAAAGGGCAGTGGAACATTTTCAAAATGCAGAAAGGTAAAAAGCAACAACCAAGAATGTAATATCTGACAAAATTGTCCTTTAAAATTGAAGAAGACATAAATATATTCCCAAACAAAGCTGAAGAAGTCTATCATTACAAGACCAATCTTACAAGAAATGTTAAAGAGATTTCTTCAATTTGAAACAAACCAAAGCTAAACAGCACCACCAATGCATAGGTAAGTATAAAACTTTCTATTGAAGAATAGAATAATATATCATTGTAACAGTAATATATCATTGTTAACAGTACTGTGGCAATTGCTGTTAAATTCTAGTATAAAAGTTAAAGACTTAAAACAATAGTATAAGATACATTCTTGGCTAAAAAAAACAAAATGATATAAATTGTGATGTTAATAATATAAAGTCCATGGAAATGATTAATAATGTGGTTTTTATATGCAATTTAGTTTTTATTAGTTTGAAGAAGACTGTTACAACTATACAATATTTTAAGTAAGACTGAGTGAAATCAATTAAATATATGGAAAAGAAAGAGAAATCAAAGCATATCACTATAAAAATCAATAAAATATAAAAGACAGTATAAAAAGAAAACAGGGAAAAAATGTATGGTAGGCAGCAAATCTTTAAAAAATGCTAGCAATGTCTTTATGTGGTACAATAAAAATTAAATATTTGGTATTTGTACATGGTTCTTAACACATTGGTTCTATAATCTTTGAAATCTCCAGTGGTCTAAGTGCCTTCTCTATGCTCATAAGGACTGGTGACTGAATGCTGCCTCTACATGCCTACAAAATGGGAGCTTTTTGCCAGAAAGAAATCATTAGAGGCATGGAAATTTCCTCTGCATTACTTGAAGTCTGAGAAGGCAAGAAAGGATAAAGGTTGAACTTAATCTCCAAAGGCTAATGTCTTACTCTATCTACCTATCTCACAAAACATCCATAATGTAGGTTGAAGAATAGTTTGTAGAATTATGAAATTTCTTAATTCCTATAAAGAACATAAGATACTAATAAATTATATTTGTACATTAACTATGTTAGCATATTCAAATAATAGTCATGTAAGGTTGTTGTTTGAGGAAAATTCCAAGCATCACCTGGCAATCCGTGCCTAGTCCAATATAAATAAAGTTTGAATTAATAACTAAATCTGATGTAATCACTTTAGCAAAGCAACTCTTTCCTCTTGTATATATATGTGTGTGTGAGTGTGTCTCTCTCTCTCTCTCTCTCTCTCTCTCTATATATATATATATATATATATATACACACACATGTATATGTGTGTGCACAGGTATTCAATTTGCTACAAGAACATGTACCTGCTTACTAAAAAGACACTGCAAATGAGGATCAACATTGCAGCATCAACAACCATAAAACTTAATAAACTCACCTAAGTTGTGTGTTGCAAATACCAAATAATTACAAACAGCCATTAGGGACTGTTATCAGAAGCATATGCACAGGCTCTGTGTTGCCTGAGCTAAATAACTACAGTGTATTTTAATGTAGTATGTGTTATATGAAATCCAAACAAAGAGATTCTATTATAAGAGATTGATTTGGGGTGAGGGAGGATGATATGATATTCATCTCTGTACAGCCTCTTAAAACTGATTTACTGCAATGGCTTGTAGAAGTAACAGATGTTTATTTGAATGAATATTCATTTGTTCACATCAAGTCTCAGTAGACAACTCTTTCCTTTTAAGAGGTCAAATTTTCCTCTTATGCAGTGTTTACTATTGTGGTTTCCAATTTTCTATTTAGAGGATATAACATTAAGAATATATGTAAAGTGGAGTCTTGAAGGATAATGATATAGAATCTGAAGCAGAGATAAATATGCTAATTAGAAACAAAAAAATTCAGATATAAACATTGTACTGACTTACCTTATATTTCCTGACAGCATGATGATCATTTCTCATCAACCAATCATGAATTCTCTCTCAAATTACCTTATTATCACACTGTTGGAGCTATAAAAAAATTATTTAAGAAAGAGTATTATCAGGCTTGTGATGTGCATCAGTGGTATAGCACTTACCTAGCATGCATGAGGCCCTGGAATTGAGTCTCCAGCATTGAAAAAGAGAAAAAAGAAAAAGAAAAAGAAAAGAAAAAAAAGAAATAACATTACCGAAAAGTGAAGTGACTTCTTTAAATAACCATAGAAACCAAATAAAGAATTTTCTTGTGAAGAATCTTTAGAAATTATACAATTCTATGTGAATAGAAATTATTATCATTTGGAAGCCTGTCTGCATTTCTGCCACTTTCTATACAAAATATTGTTTTCTCCCATGCATACTTTTCAAGCAAACAGCAATATCAGAACTACAGATAGTCTGTTTGTTTCATAAGTTCATGTATTAGGGCCAGTTTATCATACCTATAGTTATTTTGGCTCTGCAAAAGATTATTTTGGCAGAAGTTTTATTAGTGTCTCAAATTGTCTTTTAAGAAACTTGGCTAGGTTTATTGCCTAAGATGGCCAGTTATAAATTTCAAACCTTATTACCACATACTCCCAATCTCTTTCCCCAAGTCACTAGTACTATGAGATTTTCAGGTGCAATGATTCAACATAAATTTGTTACAGAATTCCATAAACAAATAGGATAATTTTAGGAGCAGAGTTATAATGAGATAATGGTTTGGCTTTATTTTTTTAGTGCATGAAATGCCTAATATATTTGGCAGCATAACTTAATCTCCATTATCTATGGAATTATTAGAAGAACAGGTATAACATGTACACTAAAATATGAAGCTAATTCAAAAGCTATTTGAGTCAGCCTTCTTTCTCAAACTCTCAGACATCTATCTATTCATGGGAAAAGGTACATTAGTCTATGTACCTTAACAAACCTATCCTTAATAGCAACTGGGACAAAGTGCCTTAATTTTTATTATTTCCTTAGGATGAGGGGGCTTTTGTTGTAGCTCAGTGGTAAAGTATTTGCCTAGCATGTGTGAGGCACTAGGTTCGATTCTCAGCACTACATATAGTTTCTAGGATGAATTATGAGCACTGGAATTGCAGAGCCAACATGTTGCTTACTGTACAGGTTTGAAACATATTGTTAAATTTACAAATATCATATAGCATATTCATTGAGTGTCTACTCAAATATTGCTCCTCTTTACCCTTCCTTACTCCCTGAGGCAAAAATGAAAACAATTAAGTGCTATGCACTAGGTCAACAGCTGATCAAACAACGAGCCAACAAAGTCCCTGCCTCTTGATAAGCTTATAGATTTATTAATAAGACAGACATTTATTAGATAATGATACACAAATATGTCGTGACAAACAACTTACATGATCCTTCTCTTGCACATTTCTTGAACTTTATATCTAACTCCATTATGACATTACCCTTCAACTTAATTGGTATATTTTTTCTTCTGTTAGACTTAGTTGCTTAAGGGCAGGGACAAACATTTGTAACTATAGTGTCTAAGTGGATCAGAGTTTCTGCAGTCAGACAATCTTAACGTACATCCTGTATCCACACTTATTATGTATCTTTTGGATAATTTTTTGGCCTCTCGTGCCTCGGTTTCTTAATATATAAAATGAGTGGGGATAGTTATAATATTAACCCTATAGTGCTGCAAAAGGATTAAGTCCTAGGACATGCACAGAACTGTACATAATGCTTGACATATGGTAAGTGCTTAAGAACTATTAGCTATAATCATCTTTCCAGATCTAGTATAAACATTTTGTAATGTCTACTGCCAAGCTTAATAGATAAACTATAATTTAACTATATAAGTAATTCTGAGTTCTTTAAGATAGTCAACAAATTGATAAATGACTAGTCTTAAAAATTAGTATGTGCTTTTGCCATGACATGAAATTGAAAGTTTGATTATAATATAATCATTATTTTGCCTCTAAGAAAAATTGTTGTCAGCTAAACAATGGCATAAATTATAATATCAAGTTAAAGAGTTAATTCAAAGATGTAGCATTTTATGTGCCATTATAAATGAAAAATCATTACCAATTAAACTGTAATAATATTTTTTGTTACTTAGAATTTTTATTTTATGTTTATTGAAATAATTTTCTTAAACATATTTGTTCTTGGATTTTTATCATACATCACAATATAAAGAGCAATGGACAAGTTCATGCAGTCCCAAGCAATGATAATTGCATCACAATTGCTGCCTAAGAGTGATTGAAAACATCATTTATTGGATGGTACATTTTGATTTTAGAGATGATAAAAGGCACATGTTAGAATTGATGATATCACATATATATTTCTATGTTACATATGATAGGGAGACCCTTAGAATATAAAGATCACTGATTCTCACACTTTCTCAGAAGTTGGGGTAGTCTGTGATGGGTGATGGTTTTAGCTTTGCTGAGATACATATTGCACCTATTTTCTGTCATGTGCACAGGACATGGTTCTGCAGTCAGTGAATGAATGTGGTGGGTTAAGCACTCAATTCACATAGCTATGAGTGCACCCATGCAGAAAGTCACACTTTCCTTGTCACTGTATTCCTAAATATAAGAACAGGCAAAGATTTCCTGTAGCCCTCTTAAATAACAAAAGTCTATTGTGGGGTACTTATACAAAAAGAAGCAAAACTACTCACGCAGCGAGGTAAGGAAGCAGGGCTGGGGTACGTGTAGAGGGCAGCTGGAGCGGCGACGGCGAAGGCGACTGTGGCAGCGGCAGCGTAGTTCACGTGGCAAGGTAAGGAGAAAGGCTGAGGTCCGCGTGAGGGGCAGCCTAGACAGCGGCGGCAGCCTGGACAGTGGTGGCAGCCTCCTTCAAGAGGCCAGGTAAGGTAGCGAGGCTGGGGTCCGCGTGGCGCAGGGGGGGGCCGGAAGAGCCAGGGCAGTTTCCTTCCCACTTCGAGGTAAAGGGCGGGGGAGGAGCCTGGGGTCCGCTTGGTGGTCAGCCAGGGGCGGCAGCGGAACCTTCCTTCCCACAGCAAGGTAAGGTGGTGGGGCTTGGGTCCGGCGGGTGTCAGCCAGGGCGGCGGCTGCAGCTTCATTCTGGCCGCGTGGTAAGGCATCGGGGCTGGGGTCCTCTTGGGGGGCAGCCAGGGCATCATGGAGGCAGCTCCCTTCCCACCGCAATGTAAGCGGGGCTGGAGTCCGCGTGGGAGCAGTGGAGGGGGGCAGGCGGCTTCCTTCAGGCATGGAGGTGAGGCTTGAGGCTGGGGTCTGCATGGGCGACAGCAGGAACAGCGGCAGGGGCAGCTTCGTTCCCACCTCGAGGTAAGGCAGCGGGTCTGGGCTCCTGTGGGCGGCCGCCGCCTCGTTCCTGCCGCCGCCTCGTTCCTGCCGCCGCCTCGTTCCTGCCGCCGCCTCGTTCCTGCCGCCGCCTCGTTCCTGCCGCCGCCTCGTTCCTGCCGCCGCCTCGTTCCTGCCGCCGCCTCGTTCCTGCCGCCGCCTCGTTCCTGCCGCCGCCTCGTTCCTGCCGCCGCCTCGTTCCTGCCGCCGCCTCGTTCCTGCCGCCGCCTCGTTCCTGCCGCCGCCTCGTTCCTGCCGCCGCCTCGTTCCTGCCGCCGCCTCGTTCCTGCCGCCGCCTCGTTCCTGCCGCCGCCTCGTTCCTGCCGCCGCCGCTTTCGAGGCAGCTAGGGCTGTGGTAAAGGCGGCCGCAGCTTCCTTCCCGCCAGGAAGTAGGGCAGCGGGGATGGTATCCGCGTGGGCTTCAGCTGGGGCGGTGGCGGAGGCAGCTTCATTCCCGCTGCGAGGTAAGGCGTAGGGGCTGGGGTCCGCGTAGGGGACAGCTTCCTTCCCACCGCAGTGTAAGCCAGGCTGGAGTCCCCGTGGGGACAGTGGAGGGGAGCCGCGTTGGCTTCCTTCAGGCGGCGAGGTAAGGCACCAGGCTGGGGTCTGCATGGGCGGCGGCGGGGCGGGCGGCGGCGGAGTCCCAGCCTCGAGGTAAGGCAGCGGGTCTGGGCTCCTGTGGGTGTCGGCCTGGGTGGCGAAGGCTGCTTCGTTTTTGCCATGAGGTAAGGAAGAGGGAGGGTTGGGGTCAGCGTAGGGGTGGCAGCCAGGGGGCGGGGGGCGACTTCAGCGGCCTCGCGGTCCTGCCGCGGCCTCGTTCTCGTTCCTGCGCAGCCGCCTCGTTCTCGGTCCTGCCGCCCGACCAAGGTCGGCTGTGGGGGCAGCTAGGGCTGTGGTAGCAGCGGCGGCAGCTTCGTTCCTGCCGGGAAGTAGGGCAGTGGGGATGGTGTCCACATGGGCTTCAGCCCGGGCGGTGGCAGAGGCAGCTTCATTCCCGCTGCGAGGTAAGGCGGGGGCCTGGGGTCCATGTGGGGGGCAGTAGGGGCAGCGGCAGCTTCCTTCAGGCGGCAAGGTAGGGCAGCGGGGCTGGGGTCCGAGTGGGAGGCCTATGGCCTCTCATCCACCTACCAGCCCCACTCACCAGGGTGCTAGGAGGTGCAGTCATTGGCTGACTGCACCAGGCATGCTGGGTCACAGTGACTATTGCATTCTTCTGTCAGCACTTAGGAACCCCTCAGTTTCACTGGACCTGGGAGAGACAGGAGGGGGATGGGAGGATTTGAGGATATACTTTAATATGTGTATATATAAGTATTTACTTATTATATCTTTATATGTGTGTATATGTATATATTTTACATATTTGTCGCGTCTTTATATGTGTGTATATATTTTATGTGTGTATACACATACATGCTTATGAACTTTATACTTCCATGTGTTTATTGATACTTAATTGAGAGTAGAGCTTCTATTTATCATCTTTATTTTTTTTGAATACTGTTTCTTCCACATTGATAACTCTGGTTTGGAAGCATAGAGGGAATAATTTAATTTTCATGTCTCATAAATGCTCATTTCTTTTGTCCCATAATACATATGAGTCAAAGAATAAAATTGCAATACTTCCACAGTATGATTCCACAGTATGCACTGGAAGCATTCTGGGGTTTTATTGTTAGTTTTGGTTTTGGTTTTTTAGCATATACTCTCTCATTTCTTTTTTTCTTTCTTTCATTTTTATTTTTTACATTTTCTTTTTTGCCAGTGTTTTTTTAAATTGATTTTTAAAAAAACAAATGACAGCAGAATGCATTACAATTCTTATGACACATATACAGCGCATATTTTCACATCTCTGGTTGTATATAAGGTATGTTGACACCAATTCGTTTCTTCATATATTTACTTTGAATAATGATGTCTATCACATTCCAACATCCTTGCTAGTCCCCTGACCCTTCTTTTCCCTCCCACCCCTCTGCCCTATCTAGATTTAATCTATTCCTCCTATGTTTCCCATTCCTACCCCTCTATCAGTTAGCTTCCTTATATCAGAGAGAACATTCAGCATTTGTTTTTTTGGGATTTGCTAACTTCACTTAGCATTATGTTCTCCAATGCCATCCATTTACCTGCAAATGCCATGATTTTATTCTCTTTTATTGATGAGTAAAATTCCATTATGTATATGTGACACATTTCTTTTATCCATTCATCCACTGAAGAGCATCTAGATTGGCTCCATAGTTCAGCTATTGTGAATTGTGCTGCTATAAACATTGTTGTGGCTGTGTTCCTGTAGGATGCTTTTTTTAAATCCTTTGATTATAGACCGAGAAGAGGGATAGCTGGGTCAAATGCTGGTTCCATTCCCAGATTTCCAAGGAATCTCCATACTGCTTTTCATATTGGCTGCACCAATTTGTAGTCCCACCAGTAATGTATGAGTGTGCCTTTTTCCCCTACATCCTTGCCAACACTGTTGTTGTTTGTCTTTATAATAGCTACCATTCGGACTGAGATGATATCTAAGAGTAGTTTTGATTTGCATTTCTCTAATTGCTAGAGATGATAATTTTTCAAATATTTGTTGATTGACTCTATATCCTCTTCTAGAAGTGTCTTTTCATGTCCTTGGCCAATTTGTTGATTGGGTTTTTTTTTTTTTCGGATTCTTTTTGAGTTCTTTATATACCCCAGGGATTAGTGTGTGAGGGGGTAAAAATTTGCTCTCAGTATGCAGGTTCTCTGTTCACCTCACAGATTGTTTCTTTTGCTGAGAAGAAACTTTTTAGTTTGATTCCATCCAATTTATTGATTCTTGATTTTAATTATTGCGCTATAGGAATCTTATTAAGGAAGTTGGGGCTTAATACCACATGATGAAGATTAGGCCTTCTTTTTCTTCTATTAGACACAGAGTCCCTGGTTTAATTTCTAGGTCCTTTATTCACTTTGAGTTGACTTTTATGCAAGGTGAGAGGGATTTAATTTCATTTTGTTGCATATGGATTTCCAGTTTTCCTAGCACCATTTGTTGCTGTCTTTTCTCCAGTGCATGTTTTTGGCACCTTTGTCTAATATAAGATAATTGTAATTTGGGGGGTTAGTCTCTGTGTCCTCTATTCTGTATCATTGGTCTACCAGTCTGTTTTGGTGCCGATACCATGCTGTTTTTGTTACTATTGCTCTGTAGTATAGTTTAATATCTGGTATAGTGATGTTTCACTTTTCTTGCTAAAGATTGCTTTAGCTTTTTTGAGTCCCTTATTTTTCCAGATTAATTTCACGATTACTTTTTCTGTTTCTATGAGGAATGCCATTGGGATTTTGATTGGAATTGCATTGAATCTGTATAGTGCTTTTGGTAGTATAGTCATTTGATAATATTAATTCTTCTTATCCAAGAGCAAAGTAGGTCTTTCCATCTTCTAAGGTCTTCTTTTATTTCTTTCTTTAGGGACCTATAGTTTGCATTGTATAGATCTTTCATCTCTTGTTGTTGATTCCCAATTATCTTATTTTTTGAAGTTATTGTAAATGGGGTAGTTTCCTCGTTTCTTTCTTAGAGGATTTTTCACTGTTATACAGAAATGCCTTTGATTTATGAGTGTTGATTTTGTATCCTGCTTCTTAGCTGAATTCATTTAGTATTTCTAGAAGATTTCTGGTGGAGCTTTTTGGGTCTTCTATGTATAGAATTATATCATGAACAAATAGTGCCAGTTTGAATTGTTCTTTTCCTGTGTGTATCCTATTAATTCTTTCATCTGTGTTATTGCTCTGGCCAGTGTTTCAAGAACTATATTGAATAGAAGTAGTGAAAGAAGGCATCCCTCCCTGTCTTATTCCAGTTTTTAGAGAAAATGTCTTTAATTTTTCTCTATTTAAAATGATGTTGGCCTGAGGCTTAGCATAGATAGCTTTTATGATGTCGAGATATGTTCCTGTTATTCCTAGTTTTCCTAGTGAGTGCTCTACCATTGAACTCTATAGCCACAGCCCTAGGAGTGTTTTTATATGCTATTACTTGTGCTTCCAAAGACAGCTCTCATACTCTGTTGAACTTCGGGCTGGAGTGTCATGGCAAGGAGCTAGCCAGAGGAGAAGGAAAAAAATAAAATACAGTGCATTTAGAGACCTAAAAAAATGTTTTATTTTGTTTGACAACATAAAAGTGGCCAATAATAGAACATGCCTGGAAATTGAAATTCAACTTGATTTTCACAGAGGAAATAAGATCTAGAATTATATTCCAGAGGGATAGTAACAAAAGCAGCATGGCGTTGGCACCAAAATAGGCATGAAGACCAATGGAATAGAGTAGAAGACATAGAGACAAATTAATGTAAATACAGTTTTCTGATAGTAAGATAAAGGTGCCAAAATATATGTTGTAAAAAAGATAGCCCTTTTAACAAACAGTGATGGGCAAACTGGAAGTCCATATGTAGAAGAATGAAACTAGACTCTCACCCTGCACAAAAATTAACTCAAAGTATAACAAAGAACGAGGAATTAGACCAGAAACCCTGCACCTGCTAGAAGAAAATGACTTCCTTAACAAGACTCCTAAAGTGCAAGAAATAAACTAAAAATATCAATAAATGGGATGGTATCAAATTAAAAGGTTTCTGCTTCAAAGGGAAACAAGAGCATGAAGAGGGAGCTTAGAGAATGGAGGAAGATCTTTCCTACCTGCTCCTCAGGGTGTTAATATCCAGAATATGCAAAGAACTCAAAACACTTAACACCAAAAATCCAAATAACCCAATCAATAAATGGGCAAAAGAATTAAACAGATACTTTTCAAAAGAAGAAATACAAATTGTCCACAAATAAATGAAAAAAATGTTCAACATCTCTAGCAATTCAGGAAATGCAATCAAAACTACATTGAGATTTCATCTAATTCCAGTCAGAATGGCAATTATCCAGAATAAATTATAAGTGTTGATGAGGATGTGGGGAAAAAGGTACATTCATACATTGCTGGTGGGACTGCAAATTGGTGCAACCACTTCGGAAAACAGTGTGGCAATTCCTTGAACAACTAAGAATAGAACCACCATATGACCCAGCTTTCCCACCCCTCAGTATATGTCCAAAATATTTTAAATCAGCATACTATAGTAATGCAACATATTAATGTTTATAGGAGCACAATTCATAGTAGTCAAACTAAGGAGCCAACTTAGATGACTTTCAATAGATGCCTGAATAAAGAAAAGGTGGTATATGTACACAATTGAGTGGTATATATATACAATTGTGTACAGATACACAATACTCAGCCATAAAAATGAATGACATTATGGTGTTTGCCAGTAAATGGATGGAACTGCAGTAAGACAGACTCAGAAAGTCAAGAGTTGAATGTTTTCTCTGATAGGTGGAAGCTAATAGAAAATAAGGAATGAGGGATTTTTAAAAAAGGAGAAAGAGAAAGGGGAAAAAGTAAGATGAATTTCATCAAAATATAGGAGACATCAGTAGAGTTGAGATTGAGAAGAGGATTTAAAAGGAGGAAGAGATGGAAAAAGGGAAGAACAGTGGAATGAGTATGACTGAGGTTTTTTATGAGTATGCATGGATGTGGCATGGTGGTTCCTGGCACTGGGTGTATTCACAGGATGCTAATTTAAAAAAAGTAAACTCTAAATGGATTGAAAAAGAATAGGTGGAGTAGAGGGAGCAGAGGTGGGGAGTGCTGGAGACTGAATTGGAGCAGGTTCTGTTCCATGCTTTTGTGTTTATGTCAGGGTGTATCCTGGTGTTGTATGTGACTGAAAAGAATAAAACAACAATAACTATTATTTAATGAGTGCCATCTGCTTAAGACTAAGTTTATGTAAACTTTTTAACAATTTTATTATTTATTCTCAATGAATGCTGTCATCAGTGTTTATTACATTGAAATTTAGAGATACTCTGAAGACTACATTTAAAAACTCATATAATAATTTAAATCATCTCTTTATTTATAGATCCCTTTATGAACTCTGGCAGGTTAACTAAAATACCAGTTGAATACCTAAAACTTTTAATGTTAGTTTTTAAGTCCCAGGAAATGCAAAGTTAAAAGAGATGGTTAATACAGACATAAAAAGGTTTGTGGTAGCCTTTTTATCAGGAAGAGGAAGATATAAATAATAACATAAGTGATCTTAACTGTACACCTCTGCTCTAGTCTTGACATAGTTTTACATTGAAGAATATGAGTGAATTATAATATTGAACATTATAACATTATAATATTGAAATTTATATAAGGTTCAACTTAATCCTCACCAAAGGTTTTATATATATATATATATATATATATATATACACACACACACACACACACACAACACACACACATATATGGAGAGAGAGTTTTATATATAATAGTTACATATATATGTTATAAAGTATAGTGTATATATATACACTATATTTTAATATAGTTCTTTTAAATGTTTTTGTTAGTTCATTGTAACCCATAACAATCAGTTTGTTTTGACACAGTCATACATGCATGGAATATAATTTCCTCCATTTTAATCCCCAGTATACCTCCCCTCTTCCCTCCTCCCATTTTTCATCCTCTATTGTACTGGTCTCCCTTCTATTTATTTATTTTTTCATTGGTCACCAGTCTATGATGAAGTATGGACTCACTTCCAGGGCTACTTGACCCCACAGTCCTGCTTTGTAACAACTCCATTCCAACCTCATGGATCCTAGGTGTTCAGACTTTCATTCCACATGAGTGCCAGTGGGTGACAAGGTTAAGACAAAGAACCAGCACCCTTTTTCCCTGTACTATTCCTTTAACCTTGCAGGGTGAGTCCCAGTCTTTGAGGTTTTTATTGAAAAATAAGCAAGGTATCGATAACTTCACAGGTGCCTCATTTCAGGAGGCTTCTTCTCTTTACCACTGCTCCTAGATGTCTATCTGAGACCAATGATTAGCAGTTTCTTCTTAGTACCTTTGATATATGTCTTTAATTCTGTCTTCAGAAATCTCTGACGATTGCTTATTTGTTTAAAGTAAGTTCCCACTTAAGCTACAGAATGTTTCTGTGTGTGTGTGTGTGTGTGTGTGTGTGTGTGTGTGTGTGAGAGAGAGAGAGAGAGAGAGAGAGAGAGAGAGAGAGAGAGAGGGAGGGAGGGGTGGGGGAGGAATCAGATTTGGTATTTTAGAAACATCATGTTGAAGAGGTTGTTGAAATTAAAGAAGAGGGAAAGCAAGAAATAGGAAAACTAGGTGGTAATTCCAGAGACTTGTAAGACTGAGGTAGGAGGATGGTAGGTTCCAGTCAAGCCTGGGCAACTTCATGAGACCTGTTTTAAAAAATAAAAAGAAATTAAAAGGAATGAAGGTGTAACTCAGTGGTAGAGTGCCCCTGGGTTCAATCTCCAGTAGGAGGAAGGGAAGGATTGAAGCAAGGGGAAGACTACATCAGGGATAACTCTTGAGTGAAGATGAATGTTCAAATTAATGGAAAATAAAACATGAGAGAGATCACTATTATTTTGTTTTGCTTAAGTAACTCCAAAGACAAAGATAACCATAATTATGCATATCTATATATTGTCTTAAGCAATATCAAGAGCATCTGCTGAGAATAGAAGATGTGGGAATTGAGCAAGGATAATGTCAAAAATGATGGAATTCAGAACAATCACCTGAAAACCAAATAAAACCAATGTCATGGATTGTTTATTGTTAATTCACTGTGACCACTGAGGTTGGTCACAGTGAATTAGTAAAGGGGCCATTCAACATTAACAATTGATCAACATATTAATGTGCCCCCCACACTTAAGTCTAGGTATGAAGTAGCTTATGGAATTGACCAAGATGAGTGCATTTGAAGGGCATCAATATAAAAGGTTAGGTGCCAAGAAGGGTTGGTTTTTATTGAGGGTGGGGTGAGTCATTGTGATATAATTGTGATATAATGTTGGTTTGCCAAGATAGAAGAATCTATGGTAGTGTTGACTGGTCAGATTCTCAGTAGATTACAGGTGGAGGAGCCTAAAATGTGTCTGTGCAGCAATGGGGGGTGGACTTCATTGGTCTTAGTTGCTTTGTGGCCTGGTCACGGGTTCTGTAGTGGCAGCTATTAAGCGGGGAGTCCCAATGATGATTTAGGAAGCTGAGTGGGGAGACTGTATTGGATTTTTGACAAGTTGTGTGGAGGCATGTGTGGCCCATGGAAATTGAAGTGTTTTCATAGAACACTGGGACCTAGAGCTCTGGATAAATGGTGGGTTAGGTATAGATAATTGAAGGTGCAGATTCAATTGTGGTCATTTAAGCTGTGGAAAAGTTTTGTTTTTTTTTTTAGAGAAGGGTATATAGTTAGAGGAAAAAGTTATCCTTTGCTCTTTCCTTTTGTTTCTCAAATCTTTCATTTAAAATTCTCTTCATTTACTAGCTTAGGGTGTCTTGGCAAGGTATCATTTAGATCAGTGGCCTAATTATATATACTCTACATCTGTGTGGTCCATGTAACTTAAACACTTAATGCATAAATCTTATACTAATGACCTGATGTTCTCTATAATTTTTAAGGCATGTTTCAGATCTGATTTATCTTTGTTTCTCTTCATTGTTTGCAATGATAATGGGTTCACATGTTGCAACAGATTCTCTGGGTGACTGGTTACAAATCCAGATTCCTAGGACTGCCAACCCCCTCTTGTGAGTAAGATTTCTGAGTTAGTAAGTCTGAGTATAAACTAGATAGCTCTATTTTAAGCCAAGTTCCAAGTGATTTTGACACATATTGAGGTTTGAAAGTAATTTCATTGCACACAGGATCTTATCATACCTAGGAGATCTTCAAATCTGAACTATTAAATGAATAAAGTCCACTCTTCAGAGCCGTTTTTCTTACCAAATGGTTATATTAGTTCAAATGCTTTTATGGGTTATAAAGGCATGAGGTACCCTCTAGGTGAAACATGGCTCTTGATATAGCTAAGGTTTAAGATGTTCTTGAATCAAACAGTGCTTCAGTTTAGTGGGAATACCCTTTTCTTACCCTGTTCCACCAATACTGATGTGACGAAAACAGAAAAGTACATTTTACAGCCATAGATTGTATCTTGATATCCATTAACCAGCTTTAAAAAAAACAAAAACAACAACAACAACAAAACCTTGTTTTAGGTTACAGGGAGGATTAGTCAAGAGGATGTGGAAAGTTTTGTGGAAAAGTTCATAACAGTTAACCATAAAGGAACTGAGCAAATTTTACCTAGTGCTCCTGGGCTGGTAATGTCATTGTTATGTATAAAGAGCAGAATCCCAATGTAATACATTTAAGTGGATATATGGTTGTAAATACTCGCCATTTTAGCAGAATCTTTTTTATTTATTTTTTCTTGCAGAAGCAAAACCATCCGTGACAGTTGTCCATACTTGTCAATACTGGCTCTTTACTGGTATCCTCAGCAAATCAATGGGCACAAGTTTGAAGGAAAGGAAGGGGATTATATTAGAATTCCAGAGAAGTTATTGGATATCTCAGATGCACAAATAATGGCTGGGAAAAAATTCATGTAAATTAGTTCAGTTTACAGAGTATAGCAGTCAGCAGTGGTTTATAATTGGTAACAATCTTCCTGCTCTGAAAACAAGATAATCTATCATTTAAAAAATTATGTTGTTAGAATCTCATGTTTTCTTTAGCAGACAACTGATCAGAATACATCTCTTTGATCAGAGTTTTGGCAGATACTATATGTGGTGAATTAATATAAGAAGTCTTTCATGTTCATGAACCATTTATAGAATTTTAGTTTCAAAATAGTTGGAAATGTCTCTTTCCTGTTTTATTGAATTATTTTACTCAATATATGAGTTGTATAAGATATATATGTATACACACACACACACACACACATATGGAAAGTAACAAAATATAGCTTTCTCTAATATCCAATTATATACCTCACTCTTGATAAAGTTGGCAAATTATAGTTAAAGTGAGTGCTGTTAGCTGAATATCACTGAATGAATGAAGCAGAGGTAGAATGTGCATGATGGAAGACCAGTCAGATATCCTGCATTGATAAGTGAGCTCTCTATTAATACTGGAAGAAAACAGATAACTATTATGAAAATGAAATATAGTTTAGTATGCAAAATTCATTCTTAACATTGATTCAAAAATATCATTGAATTTTCTATTCCTTTTGTTATTACAGGTATTGTCTTTGAGTGTGAAAGATCAGAATTCACAACTCCTGACTAACAACAATGAAGTCCTCTACAGGATTTATGCTGCTGAGCCTAGAATTGTTCCTCAGACATCTCTCTGTCTCCTTTGGAATCAGGCTACAGCAAGGTACTTATTAACAACTTTTGAAGATTAGAGTTTAGTCCTTCCACATACCAGAACCATTAAACCTATTTTTTTTTGAACTGGATATAGAGGTGGCACTCAGTGACCTAACACCACAGAATAATCTCTACAATAAGACAGAGGAGCATAGGGAATGGTCTAGCATCGTTCAGATGGCAAGCTCAGCCCAGTGATTTAACTGTGTGTAGCACATTTATTTATTTATTATTGCTCCTTTTGTAGGTTGTGACATGAGTCCTGCTCAATTCAGATAACTTTTCTGAAGTCATCAGTTAGTTTGCTGGAAAGGAAGGAAATTCATTATTTGTCTTCCTTTAACCTGGGCTTGTGGTTCAGGAGCTGACACTCTATGTTTAGAGAGGACAGCAGAATTTATAATTCTAGTCCAAACATGTTGGATATATTTTAGGATTAAAGCCAGGTATAGGAATGGGAAGAAAAGCAATTATTTCTTTTCTCTTGACCTAAGGTCACAAGTTTCTGAGTAGTTACTATCACTCAGATCTCAATCAATGGTGCAGGGCCAGGCAATGCTGGCCGAGAAGGTCTAGGATTGTGTATATTATCGAGTTTTAGCCACAAAAGCTAAAATTATAACTAAATTTAATGTCTTTGTTGGGCAACCAACTGTCTGCTGAAACAGCAAAATTTTGGTTAGTCTCTTTCTTTTTCTGTGAAAAAAACATTTTGAAGTGAAATTCCTATGCCTGAAGGCATATCTCAAACCTAATGCAGATGGTCCCTGGCTTAAGATGGTTCAACTTAGTATTCTTCTATTTTAGAATAGAGAAGAAGTGATATACATTCAGTAGAATTCATACTCAAATTTTGAATTTTGCTCTTTTTCCTTATGGATGGTATGTGGCATGATACTGTCTCATGATGCTGAGCTGCAACACTAAGCCACGGCTCCTGGTCAACTGCATGATTATGAGGGTGCACTGTGTAGCTAAGCTATGATATGCAGGAGGTTGTATAGGTTAAGTGCAGTTGTAGCTTGACTTATGATGGGTTTATCAGGAGTTAACCCCATCATATGTCAAGGAGCATCATTACATAGTCTGAAGTCCTCAATGTATAATTAGAAATGAAGGTTTCAAGCCCAAATGAAAAGTTTCAAGCTCAAATCCACCATTGAGGTTATGAAGTTATATGTCCTTAGAAAAGTCATAGACTCAAGATGCATTAAAAGGGAAGGGAGCATAAACCTGTAATCTCTAGGAATGCAAAATGAGCCAAAATTTATAGAGTGAAGCATTTGAAGTACATTGGAAAACATATATAATCAGCTCCAATTTTTTTTTAAACGGTGAGGAAGGAATCTTAGAAAAGCATACAAGTAAATTATGTGGTTAAAAATACAAGAACTTGTGAAATCATATGGAAGGGCAAGAACTACACATATCATGGCAATGTTATCTCTTAGGATTTTAGAGTGATAGAGAATAGTGGGTCTGTCTTACATTTATAGGCAGGGACTGTCGGAAGACCAGCGTCTTTGGTACTGGGAATGCTGTGGCAGGTGTGGTTGTATCTAGACTGTTTCTTAAGGTGTCTGGTGGAATTTGTTGGCTCACATCCTGGACAAGATGTTCCCTTTGGTGTTCCTTCTTCAAAACGTGGTCTGCTTAGGTCTTGAGTAAAGAACACTTAAGTTCAGCAAGTAATTTTTTCTTCAGAAGACATTTCAACATCTTAAGTACTGACGAAAGAGGAATAGTGACTATTGTGTTTTGTTTCAGCTGGTTGTCTGACAGTCAGTTTTGCAAAGTGGTTGAGGACACTGCAGATTATGTGGAATGTGCCTGTTCACACATGTCTCTGTATACTGCCTACGCCCAGACTGACAACTTGTCTTCATACAACGAAGCCTTTTTTTCTTCCGGATTTATATGATTATCAGGTCAGTGATAGTGTTTTCAAGTCAATAATATTAAATAATTGTGAGAATGAAGGTCTTTTTTTCCATAGTTTTTTTCCCCAAAAAACAATGTCAATTGATATTTAGAAAAAATATTTACTACACTTATTTATGAGTTCAAATAGTATATATTCGGTTTACTTGTCTTTGTACTTTATACAAATGAAATCATATAGTTCATTTTGGCTTTGACTTTTCCCATTCAATATTTTATCTGTGAAAACCATTCATGCTTTATGTGGGTTGGTCATTTAAAAAATATTTTCCACATTTTTTATTGGTGTATCATAGTAGTACATATTGATGGGGAGATATTTGTTGTTACATATTTGTATGTGTACACAATTAAACAATATAACTTGACCAATATCACTCCCCAGCACTTTTCTCCTCCTTCCCTCCCTCTCTGCCACTCTATGGTTCTTCAATATATGCAAGATATGAATATCATTAATCGTTTCCTGTTGTTTTTCTATTTGTTTTATTCATTAATTCATACAATAGATATTTATGGAGGGCCACTTATACTACAGACAGAGTAAAAAGTATAGGAATTAGTCCCAACTCCTAAGGAATATATATAACACAGTATAAGAAGCTAGATAGTAAGAAAGGTTATAATTTGCTGGTTTAGAGGGCAGGTTCTGTGAGATAGAATGTCAGGATTATTTGAGATAATACATTCAAAGAATTTTGTATTTGCAATAGTTAAAAAAAAAAACAACCCTACCCTTTAGTTGATTTGTATTCTATAGCTTAACCATTTTAAATATGGCAAACACTGTATTAAAAAATCATCTATCATTATTACCCTATGTACATATAAAATTACATAATTGGTGGGATTCTACATCATGTATAACCAGAAGAATGTGAAATTATATTTCATTATACATGATGTGTCAAAGGACATACTGTCATATATAACTAATTAAAACAAATAGAGGGGCTGGGGATGTGGCTCAAGCGGTAGCGCGCTCGCCTGGCATGCGTGCGGCCCGGGTTCGATCCTCAGCACCACATACCAACAAAGATGTTGTGTCCACCGAGAACTAAAAAATAAATATTAAAAAAAATTCTCTCTCTCTCTCCTCTCTCTCACTCTATCTTTAAAAAAAATAGAACTTATTTTAAAAATCATCTATCATTTTCCATATCTAAGCCCCATTTGGGGCATTAATAGGAACTTAAATTGTATTAGTACCTGTCAAACTAATCAATAGAATTATTCTCACCTACTATATTAATTATATGGTTGGAAGTCTGAGAATTTATTACTGTATATTTCTGTCCCCCATCTTCAGCACTTCTGTGCCTTAATTCACTTTATAAAAGCTCCACAACTCTTTCTGTGAACAATATGTTTATTCTACAGAGAACTAGGTATAGGGTAATGGTTTAAAATACAAAACCTGAAGCCAGAGTGTCTGGTTTCAAATACTTGATCTGCCATTAGTGAGTGTGAAACCTTGAGTAAATTACATAGTTTCCACATACCTCAATATCCTCCCAATGATGTATGATTATAAATGATATCTACTTAATAAGGTGGGAAATATATTGAATCAGACATTTCTGATATTCTACTTTGATGATGTTTTATCTGTAAATGTAATTGTCATTGAGTTTTTCTGGAGACAGAGTCAAGCAATTAATTACTGTTCTTAGTTCAGTTGCTAAAATATAATTTGATTTTATATAGCTACAAATTTTCCTTAATGTATCTTAATTATGAACCTAATTTAGATTCAATAGCAAAAGTTAATAATTTCTTATTCTTTTTTTAGGGGGTTACCCTAGCCCTATTTTGTGTTTTATTTAGAGAAGATACGGTCTCACTGAGTTGCTTAGCACCTTGCTGTTGCTGAGGCTGATTTTGAACTCATGATCTTCCTGCCTCAGCCTCCTGAGCCACTGGGATTATAGGCATACCCACACTCAGCTAGTAATTTCTTATTCTTAGTAATGTCTTTCATAAATTTTATAATTTCTTACTTAATAGATTCTTCTTTGTCCATTATAGTTATAAAATAGGTAAGTAATTCCATTTTACTTTAATGCCAATGAATTTATAAAGCAAAGAAATTTCATAGGCTGATGAAATGAAATTGAAAGGTACAATATTGGAATAAAAATCCTGTCATTTTACATTTCTCCATAGATATAAAATGCAAGTGTTTTTATGACCCACAAAATTTTCTTGTTTTGTTTCAAATATTGATCATCAAAGCAAATAGTTTTTACAATTAAACAGAGAAAGTCATCCTGATTTTATGGAAACTAGCAGGACTATAACATTTTTCCTGGGAATATTGTTAATAAATATTTCTTTTCTGTAGCTTACTCTAGAAAAAGGCAATATAGATTTGCTTATGTATTTGACAATCAACAAACACCAAAGCATCAATATCTGCATTTATTACTTTCAAGTTGGAATTAATTTCAGTAATTTGAAATTCTTGGTTTTTCCCCCTTGTCCATGACACATTGTTCTGTAATTTGCATGATCTGTCAATAATGACACTTAAAGTCATGTCTTTGTGCTTTAATTTTAGCTTCGCAAAGGGGTTTGTGGGAGGAGAAAGCCTATCCTCTGTTGGGCCTCAGGTACCAGAAAAGAGAATGTTATGTCTTATCTATGCTATAATTTGGGTCAGGTCCTATTGAATATCCCTCTAAATTTGATAGTAATTAACTAATTATTTTTATGAAATATAGTAATATATAGTTAGAAAGGAATTTAATCTTTCCTTGTTTTAATCACAGTAGATCAAAGTTAATCTATTTTGTAGCTCTATGCGAAATCAGAACCACCAAAACAAGCAATGTGTAAAGTAGGCACAGAGGCCAAAATGCTTAGCAATCCTCAGTTTAGAAAGATGAAAGAGGCATATATCAAGACTTAACCATTTACACAATGCCAGAAATTTAAATGAGGGTCATTCCTTAAGGTGAGATGGATAGGAAGAGAGAATGAGAAAATGAGTGCTGTGTGCCTTGAAATATAGCTTTATGGAACTTAGCCACAAAACAACATGGAAGAAATATAACTTAAAGCCAGCTTCCTATGATTATGCAATATGTTTTCTTGTAATTATTCAGGAACTTCAGCATGGTTTTGGCACACATTACTATTTGGATGATAATGTCAAAAAACCTCCTTCATTGTGCCCTGCTTTGATAGTATACTATCAAAGACAGACTTTGGATTGTGTGTGTCCTGATTTTAACATAAGCCCCTTCCATAGTCTTATATTCTCAAAGAGAACCTACAGTATTTCATATTTCATGTTTTAACATCAGTGAATATGTGAGGTGATTTTGATGTGCTTGCAGTAAGTCTCCCATGTTTACAGTGGTTTTAAGCAGAGGCAGAGCTGGGCCAGGCCTCATATGTATTTATCTTTTATTTTGTTCTCTTAAGGTAGAGAAATCCTTTAATGCAAATTAATGCTTTCCTCTTTAATTGACTTAACTTTTACTTACCTTTTTATAGGCTACTAAATATATTATGCTATATATAAATGCCAACACAGTTTCAAGTTCACTGCAAATAACTGTTTATAAAATGCTAAATATAAGGCTTATAGGTTAAGTAAATTAACACAACCCAAAGTCCTTTGAAGCAACATAATTTTTTGTACAATGCTTATAAAAACTGCAAGAATATTCAGATTGCACTTTTTGTTTTACAAACTAAGATTCTAAAAGTTTTTCCAAAACAAAAAAATAACATTGCAAAATGTTACATATTTACTTCAAAATTGTTTTTAAAAATAAGATAAAATTTTCTATTAAGTTCTTACAGAAACTAAAGTAGATACTATAAATGTGATGAGTAATATATCAAAACATCTTTATTTTATTAAATGGATAAAATATGCTTAGAATAGAAAACTAATATCCTTAAATAGAAAAAATATGTTTAGAGCGTAAAAAGACTACAGTTGAAGAAGTCAGAAAACATAGTTTTAATTCCGACATGGCATACAGATGTTTGGTTGTTACATTTGTATAGGATATTGTTTAGCATGACTTTGGCTGCAAATAATAGAAAACAACTAAAAGGTTAAAACAGATTTAAGGTTCCTGGTTTAATACCTTGATGGTGTCATTAGGAGCCCAGCCTCTTCTCATATTTCTGTTTTGCTTTCCCCAAAAACGTTTTTTTCCCCTGAGCCTTGTCCCTACATGGTCTTGAGTTGGTTGCAGTAGTGTAAGCATCACACTAACAATGTCCAGGCGTACCAATGGAGAACACTGTTTTAAAAGCAGTGAGATCTTCCCTGAAAGCCACCCACAATGTTTTCCTCTACATCTCTTTGACTGGAATTGTGTTATGTCAACTTTCATAAGCCAGTCTTTTTATGGAGGAAAATACAGACAGATTTGTAGTGAAACAAGCTCTCAGAGAGCAGTGAGTATCTTTTTGAACATCGCCCAACCCAATCACTGACATACACTAGTTTTCATAGATATTTGTTAAATTAATAAATAAATATTCCTTTTAAATTTAATATTATAATTTTTAATATTTTTTTCTGAAATAGTACATATTCATATTCAAAATAGTTTAACACAGTACTCTCCCTTAGAGCTTTCTGTGATGGGTGAAAATATTTTATACTGTCCAATACGGTAGCTCCTAGCCACAGGTTGTTGATGAGCCCTTGAAATATGTCTAACACAACTGAGAAGCTGAGTTTTTAAAATTTTTCATGAAAATTTAAATTTAAATAGTAATTTGTGACTAGTGGCTATTGTGTTGAACAGCACAGGTTTAACACCCTGATGATCTGGAGGTGGGTCTCCTTGACAACCTCATCCCTCTGGAATAAATCCTTTCCCTAATACACAGATGTATGTATTCCATGGTGCTTCATACAATGTCCCTATTAGAAATCTTTTCAGGGTTGACTATTTCTTTTTCCAGACCTTAGCTTATTGGTAGCAGTAACAAAAGGCATTGTACTCATGGAAGAATTGCAGAAATATGGGAATAAGTAGATATGAGTAACAAAAAGTAGAAAGCATGACAGGTACTGCCAGCATTAAGTGGGGGAAAGAACAGCTAACCTAAAAAGCTGATAACTTATTTAATAATAAAATAATTAGAATTGGGCTGTGTTTGGATTATTTGTAGAGAATGTCAAAATTCATAAATTGATAGATTAGTAGATGATAAATATTTTAACTAAAATCTGTGGCAAAATATACTAATATTTATCATGTGATGGAATAAACTTCTGTTAAATGAAAAGTGTACCCCTTTTGTAAATGATCTCAAGAACAGATATGTTTTCTGGATATGCCAGTTTATATGCAAATATTAATATATTTATATACATGAAAACATTCAAATATTATATAGGCAAATAAAATATTAAGTCAGGTGTGATAATAGGAAAAGACTAAAGGTAGTCTCTTGAGCTTTTCTTACCTAAATCAAACATTATCTATCTTATCATTAAGGGTAATTTTAATTTACCCTTATTAAGGTTAATTTATCTTCCTTCTCAATTTTGAATCATGCAGCAAAGTCATTTGTGTCAAAGAACTAATTAAATGTTCTTTTCCAAATGAATCGGGATATACTGCCAGGAAAAAAAATAAAGGAAAATTAGTGAGTTGCTTGTTTTTCTATATAATTGTGAAGAGATCAATTTTTAAAACCTATAAAGAGTAAACCTTTAGAAGTACCTGGAGTTGTTAGACTTTATTTTGTCTAAAAAGTTTTATCCATGTTTATAACATTTTATACATTGTGATTTGCCTAATTATATTAAGGAATTTTAACAGAAAAAATTCCATGTTTAAAAAAGTTAACTTATAAGTTTAAAGTTTATATGCTAAATGTAATTATTCAATTTCAGGTAAGAAAGTAAATATGTTATTTGCTTAAATTAGTATGCTAGTATATAGTGTTTTAGAAGCTTAAATTACTATATGGTTTTTAGAAACCTGTTATCTAAAGTATTTGTTTTTTAAAACCTTATGTGGTTAATATCCTGCCCAACGACAGCTAAGTTTCCTTAGTCTAGGACACAGGCTACTTAAGGTTTATAACAATATTCTTCTCTCCTAAATAAATAATGTTGCAAATAACCATGACATATTACAATTAAGGCTAATAGAATCTAGCCTGATTCCCTGCCCCTGACTTTGGAGCTTGGTCTACCACCAGGTGTCATGTTAGTATTTTAATTGAAGCTCAGGATACTTGGTTAAATATTATTGAGCTTGTTTTATTTAATCCACTAAATTTGTATTATGAAAAGGGAATATGATGAGGAGCCAAATTTTTAGATAAAAAGTCTTGACTAATATGGAAACTTCCTTCTTGTGGGGCTCTTTGTCTACCTTACTGAAATATTTTTACCTTATTGAAATATAAAAGTATATGGGAATATTTCCCCAAAAGGAGATCTGAGAGGCGTTTTTGAACATAAAATGTGTCACAAGACCCTATGTGGGTATTTTGTAGATGCCCAGTCCATTTGTACTAACATGTGATATACTCTGAAAGCTTGCTCATATAGCTTCAGAGAAGATAATGGAAGAAAACAAAATGTTAAATCAAAGATCTGTTTGCCAAGGAAGCATTGACACAATTAAGTGAAGTGCTGCTTGCAAAGTATATTGCAAAACACCATGGGAATGCCAATTGTTGCAATGCTTCAGTAATTCTTAGACAAAATAATCCTTTTGAGGACAAGGCTGGGGTAAAGGATTTAAGTGAAAAGCACATGGTTGCTATAGGCAGCACATTTGAATTTTAAAAGGTAGAAAATATTCTTAAAATATGTATGTATTCTGCTTTTAAAATCTAGCATTAAAAGAAAAATATGTGTCAACCTGCTGATAGTAGACATCATGAAGATAGACTTAGCCCCCTAAAACCTGACCCCTTGCCTCATTTGAATAGCTTCTCCTCAATAAAAGGGGTCAGCGCATTCTCTCTCTCTCTCTCTCTCTCTCTCTCTCTCTCTCTCTCTCTCTCTTTTTCTGTGGACCCTTAAGGTCAGATGAGCCATCACAGCGACCCCAATGAAAAAGGGGAAAAAATATGAGAATTGCAAAGATTGTGGATTAGTGCTGAATTTCTAATCATCCTCTTGAAATAGTGTGAATAGGTGAATTCAAGTAGACTTAGAGATAATAATTTTCTTCATACCACTTAGAAATTTAAATATTTAAGTTAAAATTCATCCTGGGGATAGAACACATTTTCCCCCCTGGTTTTGGCATGCAATAGTGTAAAGTTGACTTTAAAGTTCATAATTACCTCTGGTGCAATTATTTACTGTTTCTAGTAGATTAAAAAAAAAGGTGGAGGGTAATTGCCAAACCTGAGGTTTGGTAGTTTCCTTCACAATTTTATGCCTGAAAATCACCTCTCTAAACATCTCTATTTAGCCAAGCCACCCATTCTTAGAAAAAAGATTAGAATTTGATTACTTTTTCTTAAACAGTAAAACTTGATGAATTTAAACATAGAAAACTAAATCCTTATTAAAATTAATATGCTTAATTCATTATTTCATCAGGGATGCAAACATGTAGATATTTGAAAATTAAAGTCATTCTTTGGGCTTAATTGATATACACAAAGAATTTATACATCAGGTAAAATGTACTTTTTCCCAGGGGTAATGTGTTTTGCTATGAGCCATAGTAACAGATGATAGGCCTATGTGCTTAACTGTCCCAAAGATTTCCACTATGATACGGTTTGCCTCTTCATGGATTACAAAACCACACATGGCCTCTTTTGTTTCCTCAGGTCTTTGCTTGGTGGTTCTTTCCCACATCTTCTGTGCCAGGTACTCCATGTTTGCAGCTAAACTTCTGACTCACATGATGGCAGCCAGCTTAGGTACACAGGTAGGAGAGCTCTGACATGTCTGACTTATATGAGGTGTATGTTTCTTCTGTAATCCTTGGAATGACTAAATACAGTGAATCTCAACTGAATTGAAATAAGCTCATTTAGTTTTGCAGTAGAAGAGGATGAGGAAGGAGAGCAATATAAGGAAATGAGAAATTAAGGCCTAGAATGTATATTTTGTGAACTTCCTTCAAAGAGAAGTATCTTGATGTCACCTACAAGAAAATGACAAACATCTTATTGTCAACCAATATATTGATAACTTATATATGTTAATGTGAACATATGTTGTTTAATCTGGTGGAATAAAACATAACTCTGTTATAAATTCTTCACCTAGAGGGTGTTAAGATGATATGTACTGGGTCTAGGGTGTATAACTCAGCAGTAGACCATGCTTGCCATGTACACGGTTCTAGCTTTAATCCCCAGCACCATAAATGAATAAACAAGATGATATACACTTTAAAACATCTGCATAAATAAATATTGTTTCATTTGACCTAAGATAATACAGTTTGAAAAAACAAACATTTGAAAAATTGTTCCATTTCTCAAATTATTCATTTTTGTGCAATTTATAGCATCAGATTGAAAGCGCAGTTGAAGACAGAGAAGGCAGATCAAAGATTAAATTAAATTTCTTTTCTATCCTTGAGTTACAGTGTAGGAAGTATATGTATATGTAAATAACTATAATTCAGTGTGATGTGGGAACACAGCTATTTGCAAACTACTCTGTGAATATCATGGATAAGGACTTAATCCATTCTGTGAAGGTCAAGACATCCACACAGGAGATGATATTTGAATTAGACTCAAATGAGTAACCAACTCATTCACACAGTTTACTGATAAGGGGAAAGAAAGGCATAGACATTTATAAAGACAAAGGGAAATAAACATAATCATTTGTATGAATCTAGCAGGTAAGAATATGCTATGTAACCCTATTACTGAGAGAACTATTCAATAGTATATTTATTTAGTATCAATACTATTTTATAAAATTAGGAACTCTCCTTGTCTGAATGGAGGACACTTCTAGAAGACAGACAAGGCTCTGCTTTTTGACTGGGTGCTGCTTATACACAAGGCATCCAGTTTGGGGAAATGTGTTGTACTATTTACTGACAATTTGCTTACTGGTTTTTAGAATGCTAAAGTGTACTTTACTGAACTCTGAACAGAGCCTGAAATTTGAAATGGAAAGTTATCTGGTACGTTGGCATTCTGTTGCCTTTTTGGATCCAATGACCTATTAATTTCATAACTATTAATTTCATATTTCAGAGAACAATCAAGTGCTAGATTACAAGTAGAGAGTCCCAGATTGTGTTTTTTAACATACCTGTGAACTACAGAAGATAGCAGCTAGGGGGCTTGCATTGAATTTGACAAGGCTATTTATATTACCTCAGTAGCCTGTCTTAGCTCTCTGATCTTGCCTTCCTTCTTGGATGTAGGATCTTAGAAAACCCGCCTTCCATAAATAGAGTTTACTTGGCCTGTATTCACCACCCATTTTGGTGATGTTTTGGAAATTAGCATAATTTGTACAAGACTTAATTATAGCACTGCAGTATTATAGAAAATTCTTCGGTATTCTAGCAGACAAATTTGCTCATGTCTAGGGATGTGAAAGACCAGAGTTTATGTGTTGAGGCATTGCCTTCTGATTCACATTGTACTTAGAACTGATTTTAGAGAAAATAATTAGTTGAGTGCAGATTTTGAGCATATTTTTAGAATAGACAAAGCAATGTGACATGAAAAAAATCATATAATGTATGACTAGTGTTATGAAATAATTAAAAAATAATTTTCCTATTTTGTTTCTGGGAAACATTGGTGTGTGATTGATAGAAAGTATTGTTTTCTTAGCATGCTTTACTTATCTACTCTGATTTTTAAAAATACCCTCAAAGTTAAAAGAATAATTATCTCCCTTAAAATATTTTTTAATCTAAGGCTTTTAAAAAAATCTTAGACCCTCCAAAATAAGAAATGAAGTTGATTGCAGGATCTAGGCTCCACTCTTTCTAATGTTAAAGTTATTCACAACTCCAGTTATAGTATCTTTCCAACAAGGATGTATAGTTTCAGCCTTAGAAATCTCATTTGGGACCCTCCATCAGAGTTATGTCAATATCCTTAGAGTTTAAATTTACTGTAGAGAAGTATTCAAAAATACAGACTTGGTCTGTGGTTCTTGGTAGAAATCTTATGAAGCTGACTTCAAATGTCAGAGTTGTACCTATACTCTGTGGACAGGTCTGCCAAGATAATTTGGCTTCAAATATTTAATGCTGACCTAGGAATGAGCAGAATGGGTTTTGTGAGAAAGTAAAGAATGGAAATGTGGTCATCCTTGTCTTCCTTTTAGAATAATGTGGTACAGTCTGTCCATGAAACAGGCAGAAAAATATGTTTAGGTCTGGCTCTACACTTCTAGAATTATATAGAATATTATATACATTATTAACTATATGTATTGTATGTTCATCTATACCTGGAGAAGAGTAGGTAATAATTCAAAGATTATACTTGTTTTAAAAATCAAAAGATAATGCTTAACTCAAGTTTGTCATTCTAACACCTTTGATTATCATTGACTAGAAAACACCAGCAGATGGCAGTAGAAGTTTTTGTTTTGTTTTTGTGTTTGTTTTGTTTTCTGCAAATCTGATCAGTTTTTGACTTTATCAAAAACGGGCAGCACTGGGGTTCAGTATAAACTCAAGAGTACTCTCATAATATTACTTTGGCGGGGCTGAAGGATGTGTATCTTCCACATAGCAAACACATTTATGGTTTCCTTCTTTTGTCTTTTTCTCCCCTTGATTCAGAAGTGAACTAGATGCATTAAGCAATGCAGTAATATAAGAAAGCTTGTACACTATTGGTTTTGATATACCTTGCTACCACTATAATTCACATAAAATTATTTTCATCATTTTATTTATGATGCAGTGCTCATTAAGAAGTATGCTATTGATACAGAAAAATGTGTTTATTGTAGAATGACACCATTAGAACTTGTGAAATCAGGAATATATTACCATTAGTTTATCAAAAATAGGTACTTTTTTTCAATGCCAAGTCATGTTTTTCTAAAGGAAATTTGTTTTCTTTCTAAAGGAAAATTGTCAAATAGCAAAAAATTGTGGGACAATTTACTTCCAAGTATGATGTGAACAATATAGAACAAACTTCCATGGCATTGGGTGATATTTCTGAGGAAAACATCTAATTATATCTTTGGGGGTTTGTGTCTTAGAATCACATGCCAACCCATGTGTCCCCTGATAAGGCTGGTAAACAACTAGGGCAAAGGACAAGCTTGCAGTTCAGGGTTCTCAGTTCTGGGGGTTCTATCAGGAAAAGCAATTCTCCAAATCTAAAAAAAGAAATGAAGTTTCCTCATAGAAAACATGATGGTAAGATAGGACTATATTTACTTTGATTAATAATACTTAAAATTGGGGAAAGTTTGTTTTTCTCTCTCTGTTGTTTGTTTGGCTTAAGCACATTTTCTGAAACGGATTACTAAATTTGTCTAGCAAAAAAACTTATGTAAGTAAATATTATTACATTTACTGACAAGCGTGTACAGTGTCTGAACTCAGATGTCACTGTGAATATTTGAGAATTTGAAATACTTTTATTTTTTTGGCAGCAACTGGGTGTGCAAGAACTTTAGACACAAAGACCCTCTCCTCAAAAAGGAAGAGAATTGCTCTAAGATTCATTGGACTGGTGGGGTTGTGGCTCAGTGGTAGAGTACTTGCCTAGCATGTGTGAGGCACTGGGTTTGATTTTCTCAGCTCCACATATAAATAAATGAATAAAATAAAGGTTCATTAACATCTAAAAATATTTAAAAAAAAGATTTATAGGACTATCCTCTGGAATTTAACAAAACTTGAGCTTTCATTTTTTTTCTTTGTCTAATTTCTCATTCTGCAACATTTGAGGATGTTGTTTTGTAATGGCCTGTGTCTCAGGAAAGATCCTGCTCAGACACCCCTGCTAGAAGATTTTCCTTTAATCGGGAGCTATGTCATTCTAGCTTTGGGAATCTAGCACCTGGGAATCTTTGAGAATCACTGACTGAAGCCAGAAGCCCTGTGTAACCTCCCATATGCCAGCTCCTTCTGGATGTCAGGGACTTGGTTTCTTCCCAAGCAGCTTACGCTCTTTTGTTGACATTGATAACTCAAAAAAGCCATTGTGTGGGGTTGGGGTTGTGGCTCAGTGGAAGAGTGCTTGACTAGCAGGTGTGAGACACTGGGTTCAATTCCCAGTACCACATATAAAGAAATTAATGGATAAAATAAAGGTCTATTGACAATTTTAAAAATATTTAACAAAAAACATTGTGTGCTTAGGGCCTGAAAACATGTATCTGGCTAGCTAATTTTTATCAATTGAAGTAGAGCAACAGGAAAGATTATATAATGTTCTTTAGTCAGAAGAGATTTGTCCTTAGTTAAAAGTTTTGGTTACTTACTTATTAACCACACTATCCTTTGTTATTTCTACTTTTGCTTCTGAAAAAGAAAAGTAAGTAAGAGCTTAAGTACTACTATCAACATTAGATCTTCTCTTTGAAGATGGGAAACAGGGAAGGAAAGTCATTATTCAATAGAAAATATCTGTATGTTAGTTCAGATATAAATGGATCAAGGAAGTATTTTCTTTTCTTTTTTTTTATTCTTTTGTGTGTGTCTTTTTTTTTTCTTTATTAGCTACACATGACAGTGCAATGATCTTGACAATTCATACATTTTGAATCAAATGGGGTATAATTTCTAATTTTTCTGATTGTACAGGTTGCAGAATCACATTCATCATACAGTCACCTATATACATACAACCATAATAATGTCTATTTTATTCTGCTGCCTTTCCTAAGCCCCCCTCCCCTTCCCCTCCCCTCCCCTCCCATCACTTCTCTCTACCCAATCTAATGTGACACTTTTTTTTCTCCTCACAACATCATACATGTATTGTGTATAACAATGAGGGTCTCTGTCAATCTTCCATGCAAATCCCCTTCTCCCTCTTTTTCCCTCCCACCTCTCTTCCCTATTTAGTGGTAATCTTCTTATCATGCTTTTCCTCCCTAACCCAATTTGAGTCACTCCCTTATATCAGAGAAGACATTTGGCATTTGTTTTATAGGGACTGGCTAACTTCACTTAGCATAATCCACTCTAATGCCATCCATTTCCTTGCAAATGCTATTATCTCGTTATTTTTTAGTGCTGAGTAATATTCCATTGTGTATAAATGCCACATTTTTTATCCATTCATCTATTTAAGGGCATCTAGGTTGGTTCCACAGACTAGCTATTGTGAATTGTGCTTGCTATAAACATTGATGTGGCTGTGTCCCTGTAGTAATCTCTTTTTAGGTCTTTTGGGTATAGTCTGAGAAGGGAAATAGCTGGGTCAAATGGTGGTTCCATTCCCAGCTTTCCAAGGAATCTCTATACTGCTTTCCAAATTGGCTGCACCAATTCAAAGTCCCACCAGCAATGCATGAGTGTACCTTTTCCCCCCCGCATCCTCGCCAGCACTTATTGTTGTTTGACTTCATAATGGCTGCCATTCTTAATGGAGTGAGATGGTATCTTAGAGTAGTTTTAATTTGAATTTCTCTGATTGCTAGAGATGGTGAGCATTTTTTCATGTATTTGTTGATTGATTGTATGTCCTCTTCTGAGAAGTGTCTGTTCAGGTCCTGGGCCCATTTGTTGATTGGGTTGTTTTTTTGTTGTTTAACTTTTTGAGTGCTTTGTATACTCTAGAGATTAGAGCTCTATCTGATGTTTGAGGGGTAAAAATTTGTTCCCAGGATACTTCAATGTAGGCATTCAGTTAAAATTCAGATATTGAATGAGTGTGAGTGGGTTTCCAGATGCTGCTTTTTAAGAGATTAAATTAGTTCTCTTATGACCTATGAATACATCTGGTTGTTTTTATTACTGCTGTTGTTAGTCTTACTAAACCCCAAAACTCTCAACCTCTTTTCCTTACTGTAATTTTTTATTCAAAAAAGTCCATTAATGTTCTATTCTCATTTAAAATGTCAAAAAGTCATTAAATCTATTTGCAAACATTTATATTTCCTTTTTTGCTGTATTTTATACTCTTTTGTTTTTTTTCCCTTTTTAAAATGTTTTGATCAATACATAATAGTTATGTGTAATTATTGGGTACAGTGTGATAATTCAATGTGAATACAATATGTATAGTGATCAGGTAACTAACATTCCCATTTCTTCTCTTCTAGTTATTTTGAAACATGTAATAAAATAACCATAGAGTAACGTATTATAGCACAGTAGGGTAACTATGGTTATTATAGTTACCTTACTGTGTTGTAATATACTAGAGCTACTCCTGCCCATCTAATTGCATTTTGGTACCTGTTACCCTACCTCTTCTTATCCCCCTTCCCCTCTTCCCTTCCCATTCTCTCATGATCACTATCCTACACCTTCTACAAGTTCATCTCTTTGATACTCTTGGGGCTGCTTTCTTCTGATGTTCAGGGACTTGAATAAGCAAACTAATATACAGTTCAGGGGACAGATGAGGCTTTTACTTTGGTCTTTCTTATAGCATTTCACACTTTATGGAATTCATCAACATTCTCATGGAACTTTATGGAACTTACCAGTATTATTTTGGACATAAAGTGAACCACTAGGAAAAAGCTAGGTAGCTTACCTGCCAAAAGAAATATCCTTTTCTCAAGTTCTTTCTTTCCTATAAAGTTTCAGAGAATCACTTTAATATTAATGATTATGTGAGCCTTTTGTTGATACAAAATATTTCCAAGATACCTAACCAAATCTTTTGTAGAGATTAGTTTGTTGAATATGACTAAAAAGCATTCTGTATATAAATAGAAATATAGATTTAAACATGCCTGTAATTCCAGTGACTCAGAATGCTGAGGCAGGAGGACCACAAGTTCAAGGGCAGCCTTGGCAACTTACAAGACCATCTCAAATTTAAAAAATAAAGAGTGCTAGGTACAGCTCAATGGTAAAGGGCTCCTGGGTTCAATTCCCAGTATTAAAAAAATTAAATTATATATATATATATATATATATATATATAGAGAGAGAGAGAGAGAGAGAGAGAGAGAGAAATATACATTTAAGTTTTATTTATTATGATATTTGACTCTCAATTTAAGTATTCTCATCTATATGGCAAAAATATTATCACTAACCATTCTATAATGCAGTAATAAAATTTAAAAAAAATTGAAAAAATTCTTATCCTAGGGGACATCATTCATCCATAACTTGACCATTTCTTATCTACCATATGCATGATATTAAGTGTGCAATAGGAAATACCAGAAGAGATATTAAACATGTAAATAACTATCCCATGACCTCCAGGTAAGAATCAGGTATATGCATACTGAGAAACAGATTGTTTTTTCTGCAGTGTACTGTATACTATTGCATAGATTGAGGATAAAGGGCCTCAGCTTGAATAGGCCTTACAAAGAAATAGTTGTGGAAGGATGCATAAAATATAGCAAATTCTATACAGGGAAACAAGAAAAGATGCATTGAGGTTTCAGTGAGCTTGGCGAGCTTCATTTGGATAAGGCTTGCAGATGCCACTGAGAAGCAGATGTCTTGGCTGCAGGTGAGGGGTTTCCACGTTGTCTGAGAACCATGAGGAGTTCCAGAGTTCCCATGCAGCTGGTTCTTAAAATCACAACATAAAAGAAGTGTTTTTAAGGGTTAATTTTGCAGGGAGAAACTTGAAGAAGAAGAAGAAAAGGATTAAACCAGATGAGAGGCCAGAATTAGGGAGATCAGCTTAGAAAAGCAGGGTGGGCAACATTCACTGTCATCTCATTATGATGGGTTGTGAGCTCAAACAATGGTAATGCAATGAGATCAAATGAAGTAAAATAACTAGTAAAAACATCATATTTTGCCTGTGGGAAGTTTTGCAGTTTTTGACTCCTCTCTTTAAATCAATAAAAAGACCTCATTGCAAATTTGATCTTATTTAATAAATATTAATATAATACTTACTAAATATTATATGAGATAGATATTATGAGAAATGTACTAATAATATTCCTACTTTACAGATGAGAAAATTGTGTCATAAAGAGTTTAATTACTTGTCCTGAGCTATATAGTAGTAAGTAACAGAACTGGTATTTGAACACAGTGGCCAGCCTCCAGTTCTTGCTTTTAACCACTATGTTGTGCTACCTTATGAATGAGAAATTAATGAAGTTTAACCAATCATCAAAGGAGGTAGAAAATTTAAAGGTGGCTGTGAATGAGTGATTTTATTTGATTTGAATAGGAAAGTCTAAACAGTTTAATAGCTAGAGAGGGACAAGTGCAATTCTGGGCATCAGAGGTTTAGAATTTCCATAGCACATTCAAGCTAGTGACTTAGATGTTGTCTACATCTAAGTGGCACTGTAGAAGAGGTTCTCTGAGACAGGTTGTATAGACAACCTGTGGTTATAGAACACATAGTTGATATCTTGAAGAAATTGTCTTTATGGTACCATACCAAGTGAATTACATGCCTTGCCTTGTTTATTCCAGACAAGGTAGGCACAATGATCATCCCTATTTTACATATGGAAAAAAATGAGTAAGATTTATGTTACCTGCCTTAAACTCTCACAGGTAGAATATAAAGGGAAGAAGAATTTTAATTCAAGTCTCTCTGGTCCTAAGCACATATATGTAAACAACGTATTAAAATGAGAAGAATCATCTGGAGAGAATTAAAATACAAAGCTTTTTAAGTTGAGGAAGGAAAAAAGGTTTCAATTTAAAGGATTGATCTTCAGTGGGAAATTGATCCTAAAATTCAACAAGAACAAAGTCTTTGGAAACCTGTGAGAGAGATGATGGAAACTAGAGAAGTTTCAAGAGTAAATGGGTAGGGAGAAGTGGAAGAGGCTTCTGGACCACACCAGGGAGAAGTCTTGCTATGAAAGAAGGCCATAATCAGGGGACAGGAAGAGAGAGTGGCTTTTTGACTCTGATCATGGACTTCTTATCAGAGGGATGCTGGCCCTGGGTCTACCACCAAAGAGTAGGTCTCCTCCATCCTCACTGATATTTTATTTTCTTGAAGATGAACTTCCTATGGCAGTCCCACAAAAGCATTATAGGAATTAGTAAATTTCTTTGGGGCATGTTTTCATTTGTGTGGTTTGATTGTGCTGTAAGTTTTTATCTTTAAGTAACTGTTCATTAGGGTACCTAACCAAATGACATTATACATAGAATAAAACAGAGCTCTAGTTTTATTACGCACACCTCAAATTCTTGAATCCTAATTTCTAGATTTCTTTACATTTTTGGTATTGTTATTGAACTTCATGTGAACTTACAATCAATTCATGAAAAAATGTAATTAGCAATGATCAAATAACTTTATAATTACTTCTGCAAACAGAACCATTAATATAATGCACAAGTTGCTTTAGCTGATTAAGATGATATGCATATTCAAAATGGAGTAAAATTTTAATATTGATAAAAGTATTTAATTCCAGGAAAAAGTATATTTTATCTTTATTGTTTTCCTATTTGTGTGTGCATTTTCCTTTGTATATCAAACTTGTTTTTCTAAAGTTTCTAAATAATAAAACCTGATTCTTTTTTCTCAGCAAGATTTGAAAATTCAACTCAAAAAAGACTGTTCTAGCTAAGTTGAAAGTAAGTGCACACTGAAGATACAAAAATAGTATCATGGTCACACTACTGGGAAATTCAAACTTTCCCAAGTGCTGAAGTAGCAAAGCAACAGAAAGAGTGAGTAATACCCCGAATGAGGCTACAGTGACATTATCATGTTTGCAACATGGCTTTTGTTACTAGGAAAATTTGTGAGGCAAATCCAGACTTTACCAGAAAATACCAGTTTGGAATCTTCTATTACAGCCTCAGAAACATAAACTATCCTTGACTTTTAAAAGATTTCTTTTGATGTCTTTAGCTAGGGAAAATCAGTGTATGAGAAAAAATGTTTTTATGAATATTTAATGATAGCTCTAAAGAACTTTAAATAAATATGGGAGAGTCCCAGTTTTGAAATTAGAAGGACAAATGGGTAACATCCCTCAGCTTTAAAAAATTTGGCAAAATAATGAGAGTTACTCTCTTGTAAAGTTTTTATGAAGATAGATATTAGGTCATGTTCAGAGAGCATGAAATACAAGGCTCCAGAAAGGAGGAGGGCAAGGGTGCTTACTGCTGCCACACAACCCACACAGACCCTTGGGACTCTGCGTTGAGTCAGACACTGAGCACCCTCAGGAGGCATTTCTATTATTGAGGTTTTCTTAAATAAACTGCAAGGGAGGTGATGATTTTTCACTAGTTGGTTCTGCCAAACTGGTTCCCATACTTCTCACTGTATAGAACCACAAAGGCTTTTCTGTTGGTTTCCATTATCTATAGTAGACATTACTAGTAATTTTGTTTTGTTTATATTTTTTTTCCAAATGAAGTGATTTTTTCCCCAGAATATTTTTCTGTTGATACTCTTATTGTTAGGACTTTAAAAATTGAGGACACACACACACACACACACACACACACACACACACACACACACCTGTCTACTTTAAAAATACACGTATATTAATATGTGAAGTGATTTTTTGTATATGTGTATGTATACACTTAAATTTGAAGTAGATACATATTTTTAAAATATAGAGATAAATATTTAATGAAGCAGAACTAAGAATTATGATGCACACAATTCCATGGAATCTTTCAGCATCCTATGAGGTAGTCAGTATTATTGTTTTTTTTCACTTTTAAATAGCATATGAGAAACCTGAGACCCTATAAGATTATGTTATTTTCCCCAGGATCCACATCAAGAACATCTGTCACTCCAAAGTCAAGACCCAGAGTCTTGCTACCCATCTGCAAAAGAGACCAGAGTCCTCCCTGGTACTTCCCCCTCCACCTCAGTGGAGCATAATAGCAGGATCTTCTTGCAAACAGTTTTAACTTTTACTCTATAACTATGTTAATACTGTCAGTAGGTCTTTCTTCAACCTCCTTTTTAACTCTCCAAGATCTTGCTTTCTTTAGCTTTTCAACTATTGAACCCTTGGAGCTCTAACTGCTTGCTCTACCAAGGGAAGATCTTCCATTTAATTGTCTGTCTGCCTAATCTCCTTTTAGTTCCTGAGGGAAGAGACCATTCCTTTGTATATCATATACTATGCCAAAGTGTCCAGGATCAAAACAACAATGATAATAAGAATGAAACAGCCCTTCCTATAGGCTGTAATTTTGGCTGAGCCCCTGAGCACATCAACTCCCAGCACATAGACTCTCTGTTCTGCCAGCGAAGGGGAGGAACTTGGTTTCAGGCACTGTGTTTGCATTGCAATGGTGAATGTGGTTGCCAAACTGAAACATTTACATGTGACATATCAACAACCAAGAGAGTTTTGTGGCCAGATTTAATCTTTAGAATATGACTTGTGCAAGTGATTTCATGGGGTTTAGCATGGAAACTGAGAAGGTCCATAGCTTTACCAGGGCTCAGCTCCAAGCAAGTGTTCTTGTCCTCTCAAGTGTTCTCTCACCCCTTCTAGAATATAGAAGTCAAAGTGGAATGAAAGTCAACCTCTGAATACAAATTTCTCAGTTTCACAAAAGATAAAACTTTGTTCCGTAAGGTATGGATTTCCTTTAAAAAAAAGAAAAAAGGAAATTTGAGAATTCAATGCTTTTTTTGCTCCTTCCATAGTGTATCTCAATTTTAGCCCTTCTTTCAGCCTTCATTGTTACCAAGCTCATCTAAACCTCATATCTAAAAGAACATCTAAACAACTTGCTATAATTTTATTCTAATTCTTTTCTTTATAATCCATTCTCTCAACAGCAGGTATAGTACTTTTAAAGATGAAATCCACTCAAATTATTCTCTCACCCAATACCCTTCAGTGATTTCCTGTTGCACATAACAGATGATCTCTGACCTCCATTGACTCAGGGTCAATCCCTGTCCAGTCTCTGATCTCATCTTCCACCACCTCCACCATTCAGAGAGCATTAGTCACCAAGCTAACTCCCCTAGGCCCTGTGCTCCTCTTAATACCTAAGCCTGGAAAACCCCATCCTTGTGTTTTGCTTATTAGTGTTTTCATTCATACACTCTTCTTCATTTACCCTCAGCTCATTACCACCTCTAAGCAAATGTCCTGGGTATCCCACACTCCACAGTGTCACAGCACTGTGATTTTTTTTCATGTTATCTACCAGAATATAAAATTTCTTGATTCTTTATTGTGTTTTATGTACTTTCTCCCTCCCTACTCCCATCTCATTGAATATAAACTCCACTGGATCAAGGGTTGGCTGTCTTTTTTATTGCTGCTTTTAGTACCCATAGAAAGTTTTTTTGGCACATACTAGATTTTCAATAAAACTGGTTAAATAAATGAGAAAAAACAATGAGGTTAAAGAAAATTATAGGCTTGTTCCTGAAGAACATTCCTCAGCAATCCGAAACTAACCTATTATCATTTTCTCATGAAAATAAGCATTTCCTATATTCTTAGTTCCTTAAAAAAGCAAACAAAACTGAAATTTTTAACAAGAGATTATTTATTCTGATTTAACAAATTTATATTCTTTAAAATATTACTAAATATGAAATATAATAACTTAATAATTGCAAATGGTCAAACAAAATATAGTTTCTTCTATTAAATATAATTTTAACTTTCTTATATTTCCAAAGATAAATAAATAAATAAATATAAATAAATCTTTGATGGGACTTCTATTGTTGTAGTAACTTGAATTTTGACAAATGTTAGCATCTTGAAAACAAAATGCCAAATATAACTTCAAGTTTCATTTTTCTCTAATGTGAATAAAAGACTTATTCTATCCTTAAATGTACTGTTGTTGTGATCTACCACTTATAAACAAAATGTTATTACAAATCTCTAATTTATATGTGTTCAATTCAGAATTAGATTTATCCAGAAAATAATAGTTACAAAGGGAAGTTAAGATCCAAAATCAAAGCCCATTTATCTCCTCATCTGTCTGGCTATTGTGGATCTTAATTGTATTCTGTAACTTTTGTTCACGTTAAAACACATTCTGAGGGCTGGAGTTGTAGCTCAGTGGTGGAGCACTTGCCTCACTTGTGTGAGGCACTGGGTTTGATCATCAGCACTACATAAAAATGAATAAGTAAAATAAAGGTATTGTGTCCATCTACAACTAAAAAAAAGAAAAAAAAATTAAAGAAAACATTCTGAGTGGGAACTTCCAGAAAACCCTTACTTGTTCTATAGCCTCTATTGTATATCTCTTCCTCCTCCAGAAGTCTATGGGAGCAGGTGGCCAGGACATAGGTGATGGGGTGGGGAGAGGTGAGATGGAGGACAGAGGCAGAAGTCTGCAAACCCGCCTCCTTGGCCTAGGTACATGCTTCTCCAGGTGAATAGGATAGCATATGGTAAGGTTTTTGAGGGTTGAGGAAATAGAGTGTTCTTAAACATTGGGCTGAAGCAGCTTTAGTCCTTCCTTCCTTCCTTCCTTCCTTCCTTCCTTCCTTCCTTCCTTCCTTCCTTCCTTCCTTCCTTCCTTCCTTCCTTCCTTTTCTTTATCTTTTTTTTTCCACTCCGGAGCCATTCTACCACTGAGCTACACTCCCAGCCTTTTTTCTTTTTTGTTTTCAGACAGGGCTCATTAAGTTGCAAAAGCTGGCCTAAAACTTACAACCCCCACACCTTGAGCCTCCAAAGTCAATAGAATTACTGGTATTTACTACCATGCCAGAGGGCTTCAGTAGTTTCTTATTGATAAGAAAGATTAGAGACGAGAGAAGAACCATTGGAGTATACAGAAAAGTTTTTCCTAAGATTTTCCTGTATAACACTGAAATAAGATTTTGTATTAAGAACAGGTGTAGACATTCTTGAGAGATATTAATTGTATTAATTATTGTGTTAATTATAATAAATAATTAACTCATGAATGTTTATCATGCCAAAGTAATTAATATAGGACATTAAAATGGGACAAGGTTGTTATACTGGTAGTTTGTTGAAATTGGGGCTGAGATAAAAGTGCCCCAACATACTGCAGTATGTCTAGACATAATGAGCAACCCTGACATGTTTAGGTCATGTGTATAATTGTGAGCTTCTGAGTTTTTTGTATCTGATACCACACTGCAAAAGCCTCTTAGCCTATGAGTATCTGAAAGCACTCATTATAATGCCACAGACTCTGAAAACAATTGGAATAATGAAATGTAACGATTACAAATCTCCATTACTCTCTTAAATATGTTTTTAATAATTTAGATCTTTGCATTTAATGAGTATAGTTTTGTACCTTGGAAATCTTTATATCAAACCTGGAAGTGTTGGTTAATTCAAAGTTGAATAATTCAAAGTTGGTTAATTCAAAGTTGAATACTTTGAATCTGTCTGGAGATGTATTCAATTCATACTTGTTTTTAGAAGAGCAGCATAGGCATTAACAGTTACATAAATTCAGGTGTGTAGGCACTGCTAACATATTTCTTCACTCCACAGAGGTACAAGGGTTGCAGGAGTCTTAGAGATTAATTATCCTCTGGAATTAGAGAAGCTGGATTGTCAGTGTTTTAACTCAGGTTGTTACCATAATATTAAGTCATTAGATACTCACAGACCCCATTTAAAAATGTACTCCTCTCATACAAACAATCCACACTTGAGCAATCTTCTACTCTAAGGTTAGGAATAACACTTTTGAAAACCTTTGTCAGGGTTAATTATTTAAGACTTGTGTGAGTATACAGAAGTCAGATGAGGGCAAGCACCTGTATTTCCTAACTCCTGTGTGAGTTTTAATCAGAGCAGAAAAACCTATTTATTCTCTAGGTAACAAAAAGAAGACGACCTTTTGTGAAATTTTTGTGGAAGCACAATTTAAATCTGTCTTTTGTATACAGTAGTAATTCATTGTTCCTGTTCTCCACTTAGTTAGCCTCCTATGTGGTATATCATGCTCTATGCTAGGAACTATAGATAGAAAAACATAAGACACAGTTGAGATCCTCAAGCAATGGATAGTCTACAAGGAAAGCCATAGCAAATAAACAGAACACAATAGAGCAGTACATGCACATGGGAGTCTGTCAGTATACAGTGTGAATAATAATAAAAAAGGACTTATTAATTCCATGCAAGATGAGGGGTGTTGTCAGGAGAATCTGTAAATTTATGTAACTGTTAATGCCTGTGTAAAGATGAGAATGCTTAAGCTGTCTTGAAAGATGAGACGTCTTCATCAGGTAGAATCTATATATAATTAAAATACAGACATTAGTAAAGGTTGAGGAATGGGCTGTGTCTGGTAAGATTCATAATGCCAAAGGAGTGTTCTAACTTGGATTATATTCTATCAGTTTGCAAGGATTCAGGGATGGTTCAACTGGGTAGGGGTGGTTGATGAGGGAAGAGAGCTGTTTCTAATGCAGACTTGGAGGAGATGAAGAATGGTCTCCAAACCTGAGCAGACCTGAGTTGGGGAAGGAACAGAAAATAAGAATTTCTCATTGGTGTTTCTAGGACAAGAATTGGGGGTCCACATACACATTTTTGTGTGTATCTTACAAGCATTTTTATTATGAATGCATTAACTGAACTAATCTGAAATGACCAAAGTATTCATTCCTATATTATTGCTTATGGAAAAATAAGATATGTCTGTTCTGTCAGGTATTATAGAGTTTTTTGGTCTTTTATTGATACATTCAGGTAATGCCTCATATAAATTGTTTGTTAGTCTTTTATTGATGCATTCAGGTAATGCCTCATATAAATTCATTATTCATTGAGATACAAAGCTATTGCATATTTTAAAAAATAATTCCTCACAACAATTCCAATGAACATTTTGTTATTAATTCAAGTGAAAAAACAGGCAAAAGTTAATTAGTGTATTTTTCAGTGTTACTTCAAATACAACCTACTATTTATTAAAGACCCACAAAGTATATATCAATATAACTAACTACTGCAACATTTAAATTTCTATAAAAATATTAATTCAATAATACTTTTTATGTTTCCCTTTTATGTAAGCCCTAAGGGTCAAATTCAGTGAGAAAACACACAAATAAGTTTTAAAAACTCCAACTGTATAATGGGAGGAAATATATCCTGTGTATATTTTCTATGATTCTACCCTTTGTGAATTTACTATTGAATTCATATTCTAGAAGTAGAAATATAATTCAGACCATACGAAAATACAGCAAAAATAACTACAGGAAAATATTTGTAGTGTTGTTTAAAATTCGGCATGTATAACTTTTTTCTAAGTTATTAATAGGCTTGGGAAAACAATATAAGCAGTTTCTCCTAAACAGAACAAGTTCAAGAGAACAGACTTCCGTCAGAATTGGCTGCTGTTAGGGAGAAGGGAAGCTGAATTCAAACAGTTTTGTGAGAAACTGGGAAAGAGGAAGCAATTCGGCTTCACAATCGGTCACCCATATTTGATTTACTATCCTTGGAGTTTACTAGAGGCTGCCAAATTACTTATAATGCTCACTGCATGATCCTCAGAGGTCTCTCTTCCAGCTGATGTCTGCGTCAGTGGTGGTTTTGAGAGAGGAAGCGGCCTGAAGGAAAGAGTGTTTACCACTTAAGTTGGACATGGAATCAGAGGACTAAAAGAAGTGGTTTGGGACACCCTTGGAAAACTATGTTTTATAAATCTGTAATTCCCCAGAGAGTTACTTATCATGTAGTCCTAAGGCTTATTAGGATCTTATTCTGAATGGCATCTTTTTTAAAAAAAAAAATGATTTCTTTAGGAGTAATTATGAAATGTCAAAGACATACTTTTAAAAAAATGCCTCTATGTTCCCGGTCATTTGTAAATTCCAGGTGAGACTGATCAGATAAGTAATCTGACTAGCCTACCCTAACATAAAAGTCATGATGATGATGATGTTCTCAAGATTGGAATCCAAGGAGTACAGAAGAGTTTTATACAGATAAGAAATGGAAGCAAACAAGGGAATGTGAAATTGGCTACACAGTGTGTTGTGGTTGTTGCACATTGTATTGCACATTTACTCTTTTCCCCACTAACATATTATAATTTACTTGAGAGTAAAGACTAGCCACATGTTCTTGCTAAATCTCCTTTTATGGACAGACTGAAACAAATGAGAAGATGAGATGACCAATGTGACACTTTCTCTGGGATAAGCCTACTTCAGTTTTTAAGTTGGAAGATATTGTGGAAATAGAGTCACAGACTCAGCTATATTTTAAATGTTTGTATTTACTTCTCCCTATCTGCATGCAGAAGGGAGGGAGAGAAGCATCCTCTAGCAAAGGCTGTATGATGACTTCTGCCCACTGCCAAGGTTTCTGCACAAGAGTGGAACCCAAGTTGCCCACCTAACACCATCTTTCCAGAAATAGTTTTGAAATACATAGGAGAGAAAGACCTTGATAGTCACAAGTAAATTCACTTGTCAAATACATTTGGAAACAATCTGTGTACACATTTTGAAAGCAAGAGCAGTGCCAATAAACAAAGTGAACTATAAACTCAAAAGATTTGAAAAGAATGAACAGGATTCATTCACAAAGACCATTAAAATAAGTATGGGTTGGGCATGGTGGTATGTGCCTGTATGTAATCCAAGTGACCCGGGATACTGAAGATTACAAATTGAAAGTCAGCCTCAGCAAATTAGTGAGGCCCTTAGCCACTTAGAAATACCCTGTCTCAAAATAAACAATAACAAGGACTGAGGATGTGGCTCAGTTAAGATACCCTGGGTTTAATTCCTGGCACACACTAACAAACAAACAAAAACCTAGAGATATGGGAGTAAAACACAAAATATTTTGTTAAGGGTTCTTTCTTTTTTAACTTTTGAAACAAGTTTCTTGGAATTTCAATTTTCTTCTTCAATGTGCTGCTTTTCATGTGTGTGATTTTTATCCTTTAACTTTTTCCAATGATAAATGACATATATTTAATTTTACATTTTAATTAAATTAAAGTAAGTTCTTTTAAGACACCATTTAAGCAATTTAAACAAAAGCAACAACAACAAAAAAAAACCCCACAAAACATCAGTGACATACTTCAATCTGAATTTAGAAAGTACAGGACATGTTTAAAAATACCCCAGTGGGACATTGTAACTGACATGCCTCATCTTTGAATGAGAATGTTGGAGGGTAAAAATACATGGGCAGGTTCAGATCACTTTATGGAAGACTCTGAAAGCTTGACTTAGAAGTTGGGACTTTATTTCCGAGGTTTTAGAAGGTTTCTATGGGAAAAGTGAAATGATCAGAAGATCCGTTCTGGAATCACCTCTTGCCTCAGCTTCTGGGAGCATAATGTAACTACTAAATCACACAGTTTGTTGATGGCAGCCTCCATATCAATATAGCAGTTGTTTGGAGAATATCATTAACATGTCAAGAAGTGTTGCTAATCCAAAATTTCTCATTCTTTAGTAGCTTCTTATTCTTATAATTAAGTTTCCCCTGAAACGCAAGCAGATTTTTGCTATGACCTTTAATATTCAGTCTGTCTGTGAACTAGGAGCAGTCTGCTCTAAAGGGTCAATTGTTCTGTCTGGTAGGTGTTCTTTATACTATGACATCCTCTGCTTTTAGTCTTTGAGGAATCATATGCTTTCTCTGCTTAGTGATGCATTCTTGTCTTCCATAACTGGATGATATTTGCATCTGCATTTTAACAAAACTAGACCATGAGGGTAAATGCCAAATGGGAAAAACTTTATTGTGCATCTTAATTTTAGTTCATAATTGATGGAATATTTTGTATTTCTTGGATCCTACTTCAGTACATTGCCAGACACTGCTGGATTCCACGTGGGCAATTTTTGAAAAGAAATAATTAAATGATGGTTCCAGGAAAGGTTCACATTTCCTTATTATTTCTGTCTTAATCAAGTTAAAGGGGAAGAATAAGAAAACAGCAAAGACCAGAGCACCTGTAACCAGTGTTGCCGGAAATTATGACCCTGTTACTTTGACATTTTTTGTGTGGGGCTAAGGGGACTGATTATTTAGGCTGTTAATAATCTTATTTAAGTACTCATTAAATGTGCTCCCATTTAATAGGCTTGTCTGATCACAAAACTTCATTAAAAATCTTAGGAAAGTTATCTTCTTAAATCTTGTATTTTCCCATTAAATACCTCAAGAGCCGTGGACTTTGGCCTGCTAATCCCAGTGTAGGAAGAAGACTGGGTATTGTGATGAGAGATAATCAGAATTTATAATAGTTCTTAGCTATCCCTAAGGTTTTAATGCACATTTTGGAAAATAAATATGAGAAAATGATTAGAGGCTGGAAAGAAGAGGTATCCCACATTTTAATGGGGGACACTTATTTTTCCTTTAACTTTGAAAAATAAACCAACTTTTATATTAAGGACTAAGTTCAAGGAAAAACATCTAAATTTCATGTATAGTGGAAAATTCCAGATCCCCTCACAGGTGTAAAGAGATCATGTAACACACTCACTTTCAAGCCCAAAGCTGTTTATAGCTTTTAATTTAAAATTAATATGATACTTTTTGCCTTAATATAACTATTTTAAAAGAAAGACTTTTCTCCTTTCTGAAAGTTATTTCCAGAAAACTTTCAATATTTTTTTTTAGTATCTTTCTCATGTACTTTGGATGAAAGGAAAAGAACTATTGTTGAATACTCTGTGGAGAACCAGGGATTTTACCTTTTAAATCCCCACTTTGCAGATGCAGAGACAAACTTGCCCCAAGTCTCCTGCCAAGTGACTGATAGAGCTATCAATATAACATACATCCAAGTCATTCCAAAGCCTATTTTTCCCCATTACACATATGTTTATATATTATTTCATTATAGACTTAAATACTCTTCTCTGTGATATTTCCCATTTCAGAATTTCAAGAAAACCATTGTTCTGAATGGTGAAACTCTATCTGTAGCTGGACAGGCTTCTGAGTGCATTCACCGTTTACCTGTTTAAACATTATGAAGTGCTCACTGTGTTTGCATTTCACACCTAGAAAATGAATGTTTTTTCTTTTCCTTAAGGGACTTTTATATATGGATTAAAGTCATGGAAGATGAGAAACAACACCTAGAAATACAAAAACATATAGCCAATGAATGATTTTTAACATGAATACCCTTTGATTTAGGATGTTGGTTTCAACACAGCTGCATCATTAAATTGCTTCTGACTCCTTACTTCATATTGTGGTTTCCTCCATCAAGGCTAATACATTTTCACAGTATCACTTTTGAGGAATGAAAAAGATATGTTAGTGATTTTTATGCCTGTGACAATTAATCATCTTATCTTTCTAACTACTCTAGAATATCTTAATGATGACTCCTCTTTCTTCTTTATGTTGTCTATTTTTTTCAAACCTTATTAAAACTAGCCCCCATATTGTAATCATGTTTTGTTTCCCCAGCCCGAAGCTCAAGATAAATAATTGGCTTGATTTGAGGCAATCACTTATCCCTGTTTGACTAGGTCAGTGTTGATTTTAGAACTGAAAATTCTGCATCCTGGTGAATCCTGCACCCTGAGGTGATCCAAGACAGTTGAAAACTTCCTTAGCAATCAGAACAACTTAGTCCTGTGCTAATTTCAGCTCTATAGTATCATGGGGGCATTTATTGCAGATGCAAAAAAGTCCTATGTGTTGAGTTAGGCACACAATTGTGGTAGGTGAGGTCTTGCAGTATTTCCCTCAAACTGAATTTGAATGTTTGCTGTGGACCTCTGAGCCCAATAATGTTTTGTATATGTCTCTTTCCCACATTTATGTTAATTACCTTGTACCTGGTTGTTTTTGATATGTAACTGTTCATTTAAGGACTGCTTGTAACTCTATTTGGTGAATAAAATCTTTGGTGCTGTATACATTTTTCACAAAGCAGATTCATACATATACGTGTTCAAGATTTCATAACATGAAATCAGCTTTCTATAGCAGTTTATAATTCTTGGCAGTCTTTTAAAAGTTTGTTTGCTTCTAGGTAATTAACTCAAAGACTTCTTAAACTGTCTGTTGGATTTTACAGGTAAACTAGATAGCAAACTACTGGGTGTTGATGGAGGATTGTTAAAATTATCTTCACCACACTTAGTGTAGCACAGAGTGTGGATGTCAGGAGGGTTCTTTGTCTTGCAAAATTTGAAGGGTAAAATCCATGGACACAAGGTAAGAGCAAAGTAATAGGATTTATTAGAGTAACAGAAAAAAAGCAGAGCTCGAGCTCCTGAAGAAGGAGTCGTCCCAAGAAAGGGATGCCAATGGGTGTCTTGCATAGGGTTGTATGGGCTTGATCTATCCCTATCATTGATTAATGGGATGATAGGATTCAGGAAGGGGCCAACCAATTCTATTTTGTCTTCTTCAGCAAACCTGGAGAAAAGTGATTTCTAAGTCTTTATTAGCATAATGGTCATGGTGAGGAGGGATTGTTGGTGCAAGAGAAGGTATATTTTATGGTTGATAATGTCTAGGGGCTATTAAAGGACTATCCTTGTGGCTTGGACCAGCTGGGGTCAGAGCTTGATGTTTTCATCCTCTCTTCCTTCTTCCCTTCTCTGAGATACTTTTCTTGGCTCCTAATGAGTGGTCTTTCTGTCTCATTAGTACATCTTCTCCATTGTGATAACAGGGATGCTCTGATATTATCTTAACTTCCTCAAATGAAAGTTTCTCTCTACAGAAGCTTCTGTTGAAATACAAATCTATAGGAGATAATAAACCCATAAACATATGGTATTTTATGGATCAAATGGTTATTACATAAGCCTAGGTGTAACATGATAGGCTTTGAGAGAAGATGGAAGCTTAATTTGTCTGATACAAGATGATATCTGAATGGTTAGAGTTCTTAGCAGCTAAAATAACAGGCAGATATGGATGGCAAGAAAAGGGCTGGTAACAGAATATAAGGTTCAAGAAAACAAAACCTTATATTCTTAAAACCTTCCTCATCCTCAGGAACATTGAAGCAGGTTGACCAGTGTCTACTTAACTCCAGCACAGCCAGTGATAGGCCAGGATGCCCTCTCCTGGCTTTAGTATAGCTGTGTAAGATGTTGTACTTAGAAAGGTACCAGCAATCTCGTTGCTGATATTATCTGTGCTTTTTCCTCCAAGTGATCATGCACAAATTTATTTAGCAACATTGAGAATTTATACCAATCTATTGTCCTGGAGGCCTAATCTTGTCTCTAATAAATCTCCCTGCTACTTTCATGTGTTTTTTCATCCCTTGATTTCACATATGAAGGAAATTGTGTAATACTTGTCTTTCTGTGTCTGGCTTATTTTATTTAATATTATGATCTCTATTCCATTTGTTTTCCTAGGAATGACATGATTTTATTGTTCTTTATGGCGGGATAATGTCCACTCTGTGTGTGTGTGTGTGTGTGTGTGTGTGTGTGTGTGTGTATCACATTTTCTTTACTCATGTATATATTGACATACACACCTGGTCTGATTTAATAACTTCCCTTGTGCTACAATTTACAAGAAATGATAAACTATAGGATAGCTTGCTGACTTTAATCTTTTCAAGGAATGGCATATCTATATAATAAGTAGTATTATATTTAGTATTCTGAGGAACCTCTATCCTGATTTCCCTACTATACTAATTTAAATTCTCACCAACATTTTGTGAGTGTTTCAATTCCCCCACATCCTCATCAACATTTATTTCTTTTTTCTTTTTTGTATTCTTGATGATTGCCATCTGACTGGGCAAGATCAATACCTTTCAAAGTTTAAGGTATTTTTTAAGGTTTTTGATCCATTTTGAGTTGATATAAGTGAGAGGTAGGGATCTAGTTTCAATCTTCTACATATAGATATTTAGTTTTCTCAGGATTTTTTGTTAAGGGGCTGTCTTTTCTCTAGCACATGGTTTTGTTACTTTGTCAAGAATAAAATGGCTGTAGTTGTGTGGGTTCATTTCTATGCTATTTCAATTCATTGGTCTACATGTCTACTTTTATGCTCTGACTATACTATTTTTGTTACTGTTGCTCTGCAGTATGTTTTGAAACTTTGTGTTATGAAGTCTCCAAAATTTCTCTTTTTCTCAGGATTGTTTTTGCAATTCAGGGGTCTTCTGTTCTTTGAGGATATTTTTGTAGTTCTATAAAGAATGATGTTAATTTGAAGGTGCTTTTCATTGAATCCCAGGATTTAATTATAAATAATGATGACATTTCAGAAATTCAATTTATAAAAGAATGAAGAGAGATACGCTAGTCAGGTGCTCCTTCTGCCATGTCTGCTTCTGTGTATCCTTTTCCCAGGTGTGTTGGGCTTGGGGTGAAATCCCTGGCCTTAGCCACCTGGCTTCAGCCAGGTATTCCCTCTCTGCTTGCCTCATGTGGCCTTAGGCCTCATGGCTCTGCACCAAGCCACGTTTGGCCTAATCAGGCTTGGGCCTGTGGTCCTCACTCCAGCCCCTGGCTGGCCATCAGTGGATGTCCTGAGCTAACCTGCCATAGGCTCTGTGTCCTGGCAAGTGGGCTTCTCTGGGTGGTGCAAGTTAGGCAGGATATGTACCAACATTATGACCCTGCTGGCCTGCTGGCTCAGTGAGGTCCAGTGGTGCATGTTGATGGTAATCTCTGTTGTGGCCTTCATCATGATTGGCCTGAACCTGATGTATTGTGTGCTGGCCAGCGTGTGACCCCCGTCCTGGAAGTTGGCAGAGCCTGAAGAGTGCTGGAAGTCCTACACATTACTTTTTTTGATCCTGATGCTGAACAGCTATAGGAACCAGTGGCAGGTAGCCTAAGTGATGGCCCTGAACCAGGAGGCCAATAGGAAAGGGAGGTCCCCTGCAGGTCTCCCCATGGTTGCAGCTCCAGGAGCTGGCAGTTGGAGAAGTCTCCAGTGTGGTCCAGTCATCCCAGGAGAAGGTGGTGGCCTGTCACATGGTGGGCAAGACCCTTCAGTTTGGGGTGCAGCACCCTGGGTTGTGGGCTTAGGACACCAGCTGTATGACATGAAGCTCTCCCTGGTTCATCTACAGCTGGAGCTACACATGAAAGAAGAGAGAGAAGACATCCAGATTAGGTGTTTCTGCATCCATGCGCCAAAAGTGACAATTAGCTGCTGAACAAGAAGCTACTGTCCATAAACTGGGGCAAGAGCACCATGAATGCCATTTAGCAGTCTGCCTCCTTTTTGCAGCTGGAGGACAGGCACCTGAGACAGCACCCTCACCAGGACAGAGCAGGAATTCTGGCCACTGCAACATGCCCACGTCCAGTGTGATTGTCCCTAACAATCTAGTCTTTAAAAGGGAAAGAACAATCTGAGTCTCCAGCTGGAGGCTTCCCCCAAAAAAGAACTTACAAAGCCCAATTTGCCACCAGATTTGCAGTGGGACCTGCATCCCCTACCTAAGCATTGAAGTAACTGTTAGGAGAAGAATTCCTTGTAAGAGAAATACCACACTCAGCAAGGCATAGGAGGGACAACTGGGGATTTGATTTTACCTACACAGCTCTCTAGCAAGACATGTTTGGTGCCCATATCTGGACCATGTCATGGGGAGGTGTGCCCCTATGGGCTCTCACTATGAACAAAATGGATGCTTACCTCTCCTACTAGTTTGCTTCTTAGAATTAAAAAGTACACCAGGCCCTGAGGGCAGGGAGATGGAATACAGGCAGGGTTTTGTTTTGTTTTGTTTTTTCAGAGAGGGGGAATTCAACCTTTATTTTATTTATTTATTTATATGGTGGTGAGGATCAAACCCAGGGCCTCACCTTTCCTAGGCAAGTGCTTTACCACTGAGCCATAACCCCAGCCCCAACAAGCCAGAGTTTTGGTAAAAAAATTATGATAGCAGTTGAAATGTTTGGGCAAATATAGGAAGGCATTTGCCTTTGCCCATAGCCATAGAACTTGAAAACTTATGCAAGCACTAAGTATGTCCTGTGCATATTATACTTGAACATTTTTCCATGGTTACTATGAGCCTACTTTCCAGTGGAGATAACATAAATCCTGATGTGGTTTTTATGCCAGTGGAACAGTTGATGTGCAGATTTCCTTTCCATCTGGTGCATGTACTAGACTAGAGCAGGAACCTGTCTCAGGAAGATATGAGCAATAGGTGACAGTGCATAGAACATGGTAACCGTGCCCCCCCCCACACACACACACACAAACACGGTTTTGGTAAATATTTCCTATAGCCAAAACAAAGTACTTGTAGGGCACTAGAAGAAATTGTTTTGCATCTCAGCTATCCATTGTAGGAATGTGAATTTAATAATAAATGGTTCAAACATGGGAAATTGTTTTTATGGACTCTTATGTGTACTGCCAGCAGACATTCTTGTTAAAGAGTGATTGTCACTGGAGTGACATGTTTTATCTATGTAATGAGATTGATGTTCGTTTAGTAAGTTTGGAAAGCCTGGTGTGACCCTGACCTCCAGCAGATAGGCAAGTGGGTGTGTGACTTCCAAGGCTCCATTAACCCTTCATTAATTAACCCTGTATTTCAGGGGAATAGAGTCATCAAAGAGCAAGGCCCTTTGTGAGAGCCAAAACTGAAGCATTTGTTTCTTTCCTGTTTTTGAGGAAGATATTCAAAAACTATGCTGGGAATTTTACTTTCAAATGCACATTTTCAAATTCCTAGGTGTTTCAGAAATTATCAAGTGACTTTAAAATGACTTTTTAACCACATTTCATTTTTAAATATTGCAATTGAATGTTAGCTATTGTACAGTTCCAAATACATGAATAGAAAATCAGTCTCCGCACCAGAAGAAAAGAAGAGAATGAAGAACATATGGCAAAAATACTATACTGATACAGAATTCCTTGTACTTATTTTCATTGAGTTTTAGGGAAAATTATCACCAAAAGCCAGTTGACAACATTCTCTTTAATTTAATTAATATTAATAGTAGCAATAATCAGTATGTATGACCTGCATGGAATAAAAATTTACATAGAATTCATTTGACTTTGACCCTTTCATTCAAGTGGTGGTTTACTATGTTAGAAATGTTTCCAGTCAGAGTGCTCTGGAGTGACTGATTCCACCTGTACTCATAGGCTGGTGTTTCATGGCTCAAACCAGAGTGGTTGTGTGGATTTTTACAATATTAAAATACTTCCATACTGGTTGGTGAAGAGTCCTGAATGGACTCCTGCTGTGAGCCAACATCTCTGACACTAACTATACCTCCCTGTTCTCCTGTCAGCTGAAGCCCTCTGGGTCAACTCCAGCCCTATGGACAGGGGTCCATTCTTATTGGCTGCAGTCTGTGATATTTTTGTGGTTATGTTTTGGAATATCATCTATTGTATCCTGCTCTTATTTAATTTTTTGACGTTTTAGAGTTCATCATAGAGTTTTCATGTTAATTTGGATTTTTGAAAATTGTTCATTCATTATCTTGATTACTACTTTTTTGCATCCCTTAATTTTCTACCCATCTTCATTTTCTTGAATCTAGAAGTGCCTTATCTGTACACATTCTGGCATTCAGTTTTTAAACTATTAGAGCTGTTATATGTCATCAAAAGAATTCAAATAATGAGAATGGTGCCAGGTGCTGCCGGACACAGTGACAAACTCATGCAAGGCCCTGTCTTCCACATCATAGGGCCGAGGGTTACCATGGGGGAAGGCAGAATACAACTTCTCTTTCTCCCTGCAAAAAGGGATATGTAGTAGTCAGCTTGGGCTGCCATAACAAAGTGCAGTCGCTTGAACAACAGAAATGTATTGTCTCACAGTTCTGGAGGTTGTAAGGCTGAGATCCAGATATCATTAGAATGTTTTCTTCTGACAGTTCTCTCCCTGGACTGTGTAGGCCATCTTCTTCCTATGTCTTCACATCATCCTCCTTCTTATGTATCTTTGTCATAATCTCCTGTTTTTCATATGTGTGTGTGTGTTTATACATATAAATATAATCATATATTAATTGTAGAAATTAATGGGTTTCATTGTGTCATTTCCATACATGCATGTATCATGAATTGACCTTCTTTCTACCCTTCTCACCCTTTCTTCTCCCAGCTACCTGCTTCCTGGTCTCTATTGGTCCTTTTTTATGGATATTTCTTTAGTTTTTAGTTTCCACATACCAGAGAAAACATGCAATACTTTCTTTACTATGGCTGAATTATTTCATTTAACAAGATCTGTTTTGCTGCAAATGAAATAATTCATTTTTCTTTGATTAAATAATATTCCATCATGTATATATACTATATTTGCTTTATTCATGCATCTGTCAATGGACACCTCAACTGAGTTCATATCTTTTATTAAATAATTTTTAGTTGTAGCTGGATACAATACCTTTATGTTTACTTATTTATTTTTATGTGGTACTGAGGTTTGAACCCAGCAGCTCATATGTGCTGGGTGAGCACTCTACCACTGAGCCACAACCCCAGCCACAACTGAGTCCATATCTTACCTATTGTGAATAGTGTCACAATACACATGTTCATTCAGGTGCTTTTTAAAATTCTTTTTAAAAATATTTTTTAGCTGTTGATGGACCTTTATTTTATTAATTTGTATGTAGTGCTGACAATTGAACCCAGTACCTCACGAATGCTAGGAAAGCACTCTACCACTGAGCCACAACCCAGCACCTCAGGTGTCTTTTATAATTGCTGAATTTAATCCCTTTGAATAAATGCCAAGCAGTCATATATATAGGACATATGGTAGTTCTATTTTAATTTTCTGAGGTCCATCTATACTGTTTTCTATAGAAGTCATACTTATTTACATTCTTACCAACATTCTTACCAACATTGTATATGGTTCTGTTTATTCCACATTCTCACTGGTAATATTAATATTAAAAATATATATATATATATATTTTTTACATTAATGTTATACATATTAATATTGTAGTTATTATACATATAATAACTATTCCAACTGGAATAACCATCTTACCCAACTTGGTAAGACATAATCTCCTTGTGGGTTTGATTTGTGTCTGTGATGGCTAAAGATGTTGAGCATTTTTACATATATTTATGGGAAATGTGAATTTCTTCTTTTGAGGAGTGTATCCAGGGCATTGGTCCATTTTTTTATATGAGTTGCTTTTTAATTGTTGGTGTTTTTTCCTGTATTCATCCTTTGTCAAACAGATAGCTGGAAAAGATTCTCTTCCATTCTCTGTGTTTCCTCTTCACTCTGGTGATTGTTGTAGTCTTAGTTGTGCAGAAGTTTTTTTTAATTCAATGCAATCCTGTTTGTTCATTCTAATTCTGATTTTGTGAGCTTTTTGAGTCCTTACTTGGAAATTATTGCTTTTGCTATGATCTTAAAGTGTTTCCCCTATGTTCTATCTAGTAGTTTGAAAGGATCCAGTCTTACATTAAGGTCTTTAATACTGAGTTGATTTTTGTACCATGTGATATATCTAGGAGTCTAATTTCAGTCTTCTACAGGGGAATATCCAGATTTCCCAGCACCATTTGATGAAGAAGGCTGTTCTTTCTCCAATATTTTGGCACATTTTTTGCAATATATATATATTTCTGGGGACCTGCCTCTTTTTATGCCACTACTATACTGTTTTTGATACTATGGCTCTCAGATATAATTTAAAATAAAGTATTGTGGTGCTTCTAGCATTGCTATTTTTGCTCAAAATTGCTTTTGCTATTCTGGATCTTTTTTGCTTACATATATTTTAGGGTAATTTTCTAGTTCTATGAAAAATCTTATTGGTATTTTGGGGGAGATTGCAATGAATTGTAGATTGTTTGGGGTTGCATGGCCATTTTAACAATACTAATTCTCTGAATTCATGAACATAATAAGTGTTTTCAACTTCTAATTTGTTCTTCATTATATTTCTTCAGTATTTTATAATTTACATTGTAGAAGCCTTTCACATTATTAGTTAGATTTACTTTTAGGTATTTTTTCTTCTTTTCCTTCTTCTCATTCTTCCCCCCTTTCCCCTCCTTCTCCTTTATGTAGTTTATTCATGGTTTCCATCATAAGGAAAATGCTGAATTTTATCAACATTTTTTCTGAAGAGAATTTTGCTGATTTTTTTGCATCAATTGAGATAATCATGTGATTTTTATCCATGATTTCATTTATGTGCTTTATTGCATTTATTGACTTGTGTTTGTTTAACCATTCTTTCATCCTTGGAATGAAAGAAACTCAATGATGACATATTATCTTTTTTAATGTATTATTAAATTAAATCTAAGAGAATTATATTAAAGATTTTTATATCTATGTTTATCAGAGATATTGGCATATCTTTTGGTTTATCTCTAGTCATATTTGGTTTTTAAAATTGGTGCTCCAAGACTTATTGCTTATGAATTTATAATAATTATATCTTTGTGATGAATTAGTCCCTTGGTCAATAAATAGTGACCTACTTTACTCTTCTGATTTTGTTTTAAAGTTTGTTTTAAGATTTATTTTTCTGTTGTATCCTTTGTAAGTTTTGTTATCAGGGTAGTACTGGCTTCATAGAATAAATTTGAAAGTTTCCTTTCCCTTTTTTAATAATTAGTTTCAGCAGTGTTGGTGTTAGTACTTTAAAAGTTTGTTAAAATTCAGCAATGATTCCATCTGGTCTTAGGATCCTTATTTTTTTCCCTCCTTTTAATCAGAAAAAATTACATTATGATTTCAATCTCATTACGTGTCATCAGTCTAGTTAGGTATTATAATCTTTGTTGAATTTGTTAAGTTATATGTTTACAAATATTTTTCCATTTCTTCTGGATTTTCTAATTTATTAGGCATAGAGTTTTTCAAACTTTTTCTTGATGATCTTTTGAATTTTACTATTGTTAAGACTAATTTTTTAAGTCTAATTTTACTTCTTTGGGCTTTCTCTTTCTCTTTGACTAAGGCATTCATTGAAATGTTATTATTTCAAAAACCAACTCTTTGTTTTATTGAGGTTTTGTATTATTCTTTTAGTTTTTTTTTTAATTTTGGGGGGTTGTAGATGGACACAATACCTTCATTTTATTTATTTATTTTTGTATGGTGATGAGGATCAAACCCAGTGCCTCCCACATGCTAGGCAAGTGCTCTACCTCTGAGCCACAAACCCAGCCCCTATTCTTTATATATATATATATATATATATATAATCAGATTAAAGACTATGCAAGCATTATTTTTGTATTCGTGAAAGTTACAGTGATAGTAAATGTATGCAGTTATTTCCTCAGTTACATTCTATTGCAGTGTGCAATCTTGGGAGGATTGTTCAGTTCTCAAGAAGGTCCATTGTTTAAAGTTACCAATTCATAGGTAGATTCAGGAGAAGCAGAACTGATGGAATTTTGGGATTATCTTAGCAAGGAAGTTCCTTCATTCCCAGGAGCTGCAGTGCCTGAGAATATGGTCGAGGCTGATAAGACTCTAGCAAGAAGGACATCTCCTTAGCAACCAGGCATCCTATGCCTTTGCACCGAAACTTTCCCAGTCACAAAGTATTCCACAGACATGAAGTGAGGAGGGATCCCGATCTCACACACTAGTATCCCAGTCATTGTCACTACTCTCCACACTCAAATGCTCCATAGAGATCAGCATCTGCCCAGCTTGATGGTTGGGTTGATTTAATCTCTCCAAAGAATATACTACTCTATACAACTCCAAACTAACACTTAGAGCTAGAATCAGCCCCAAGAACTTCTCAAGCAGAACTCTACATAAGCCCCACCCTACATGAAGTAATCTATACTGTATGAATAAAACTCCAATAGAAAATACTTTCAGTTGCACCTTACATAGCAGTGGTAAGCAGGTAGCTGAGAGCCATCTCACTACATCCTACATCCTCAGTCATTTCCAGGAGGCAGACTGGCAAGCAACATACAAAGAGGAATGATTTAATAAATAATACCCAGAACTCGATCTCTCCTGGGCACAGAGCCAAGAAAGAAGGGCAACAAGGTCAATCTGGCATAGGTAATGAATATCCACTCCGTCCCACAACTGCAACCACCTCAGTAGAGGGACCAGTGTTTTTTTTTTTAATTAAGAAAATTTTTATTGTCAAAGAATTTGCTGATTGGTTCACATACATATACATGTTTATGTGGATGTACGTATACATACAGTCACATTGGTTTTTCTTTTTTGTCAACTCTTTTTCTTTTATTGTCCTTCCTTTGTCCCTTCCTCTTCTTTTTCCTCTTCATTTCTTTTTAGATTCTTTTCATGTACTTGAAACCTCTGCAGCCCAAAATTAAATCAGTAATTGAGTAGCTGACCTAAGATCCCTATATGCTTTCATGTCAATTTTCATTTCTTTAATACCAAATGTCTCAATATTTTCACAAATATTACTCCCATTTTTCACTTTGATTAGTAGACATACGGAGAACATTTTCAAAAAGCTTTATAAAATTTTATTAGAATATTGCTTTGTTTTTAAGTGGTTCTCTCTCTCTCTCTCTCATATATATATGAGAGAGAGAGAGAGAGAGAAGAAAATCGAAATAAAATGTTTCTTGTAGCTTGGTGCAGAAGCACACTCCTATAATAGCAGTGGCTCAAGAGGCTGAGGCAGGAGGATCCCAAGTTTAAAGCCAGCATCAGCATCTGAAAGGCCCTAAGCAACTCAGCAAGACCCAGTTTCTAGATAAACTATTAAAAAATCTTGGGGATGTGGCTTAGTGTTTAAACACCACTGGGTTAAATACCCAGTAGCAGATAAAATAAAACAACAATAACAACAACAAACCTTGTTTAATAGAAGAAATAGTTATTCCAGAAAATGCATCTAAATGTGAAAGATGGAGCTAAAAATCTGATAGGCAGACTAGTTAGGAACATTGATTGTTACAATTCCATATACAAAGTATGATGAGCCAGACCACATGTGGTCAAGCTTGAAAACAGCATATGATCAACACTCTGACTGGAGGGTGAAGGGACCCATAATCACTAATTCTCTCACTCTGACTGGATGTAGAAACTCCCCTCCCTCAAAATCATGACCCAATAGTTTTAAGGGTAACCTCCAACAATACCACATAAATCCCTAGACAGCAGCAATTCAGCTGCAACCAGTTTGGGATTCCTGCCCAATGGAAGCTGAACCTCCTCTCTGTTTAAAGAAAGAAATAGGACTGGGGCTCTATCTCAGTGGCAGAGCAGTTTCCTAGCATGTGTGAGGCACTGGATATGATCTTTATCATCACCTAAAACTAAATAAAATAAAGGTATTCTGTCCATCTACAACTATAAAAAAATTTTTAATTAAAAAAGAAATTTTCACTTTACCCTTTGTTGTCCATGGGCTTCATTCTTCAGATCTGTAAGATAACTACATCTTCAAAACCTTTAAGATTTGGGGACGTGTCTGGGGTCCTTGAAAGATAGAGTAAAATGAACTTTTGGTTTTCTGGAGTCTTATAGTACTTTTAAGGGGGAAAATGCATTTCAATCCAAAAAATAAATACTGGGTACCTGTCAGCAACTTAAAAGCCATTACTGTGGCTGCCAATCTGAAAACACTGAACATGAGCTTGCTGGAGAAGGCTTGATCAATCTCCTTTGTCTCTGATGGTGGAATGTCAGTGATATTGTGCTTCAGCCAAAGAACTCAAACCAGGTTGACCTGGTAACTTCAAGTGTTTGCTTCTTTTCCTTTCTGACTCACTTGAAACAATGATGGAGGGTGTCTTCACATGATGTGTCTTCTTGGATCTGGAGAGGAAGTCTTAATCTGATCTGAGGTCCTTTGGAAAAGTGGGGACCCACTAATTCCCAGAATGTGAACCAAACAGTCTGTGTCTCTTTGTCTAATTCTATGATGAAAATTCCTTTCCTCACAACTTCTCATGCAGCAGCAGACCCAGGTTCTTGATATCCTCCAATGAATCCTAATTTTTTCACAAGAAACCATAGATCAGACTATGGGGAATTCTTGAATCCTTGAGCAACATTTAAGACCCAAATCCCAACCATATGCCTAGTAACCACTTTTAGGACAGGGGCCAATTCTTTAAGAGCTCACAGGATAAACTTTAGGACCAAAGGCATAACATAAACTAATAGTCAATAAGATTTTTTCTGGCCAAAGGGACATGATTGCTTTTTTCTCCTTAAATTAGGACATTATCCAGAGCATTATCTGACCTGCCTCCCTCTCCAGACTATGGAATGGTCAGGGAGTATGGAGAAGAGTCTTGGATTCTTTTGTTTTGATAAAAGTGCTTTCTCTTATGGCAAGAGTGGTGTTTAGAAATTATGTAAGGATTGTTTCAGGATGTAGATTTGGGAAAGGAAGTCAGCAACTAGGAAGAAAAATCATTTGGTATGCTAAGAGAGAACAAAACTAAGGATTTAAACAGATATAGATATGTCTAAGAAACATACATATGTCTAAGAGACATTTATGTCTAAGAAAGTTGCAGATGGTTTATGCAAGGTAAATTTTAAAAAGTTTTTTATGTTGTGTCTATTGGATTTTTTGTTGTTGTTGTTGAGGAGAATGTATCCTAGAGGGCAGATGGTCAAACCTACTTTGGAATCTTTTGAATGGTTGCTTCATGGCTGTTGCTGTTTTGGTTTGCTGCGGTATTATTTATGCCCCAGGTGTGCATGGTTTTAGGCATATATACATCAAGAAGGTGGGTGTGTTTGAGAGATTTTTTTTTAGTTGCGCACAATATATTTATTTTTTTTTTATTTTTTATGTGGTGCTTTGCACATGCTAGGTGAGTGCTCTACTGCTGATCCACAACCCCAACCCCAGTCTGAGAGCTTTGAGTGTTGATGTGGGTTTTATGTAATGGGGGCTTGTATGAGTTTGGTACAGGCAGGAGGGTGGCCTGCGTTAAGTCAGCATGGGATTTAATTTTGAAAAATTTACATTGGCACTTGGACTCAGCTCTTGAGCAGGCACATTTGGTTCTTTGGTGTGTGCATGTTTCTGGACAAGTATATTTGGAGTGTTGACTATGTTGTGACATCCAAAGCTGACAGTTATTTGGCCAGTTATACAATAGTCATTTGGGGAACTTTAGAACAGATGTAGGCTCTGTTACTTTGGGACATGGTTTGATGAGTGATGGAAGTCTGGTGGACATATGAGTTTATATTAATGAGAATATTTTGGTGTTTTGGGAGGACCTTGTTGATTGATGCATAGAGAGTTGGATTATGGTTTGTACCTATGCACTAAGTTTTAACATTAGAGAAGCTTTTAACTATCTATGCCATACTGAGTGAGGCACAAATTTCCCTCCAAAAGTGTATCAATATATTGGGAATCCCCACAAATTAGCTCAGGGTTTATGAAAACAGATAGGAAATCACAAGATCCAGAACCAGGCTTTGGCTGTAGGTAAGTGGTAGAGCACTCACTAGCATGTGCAAGACACTGGGTTCAATCCTCAACACAATAAATAAATAGATAGATAGATAGATAGATAGATAGATAGATAGATAGATAGATAGATTAGATAGATAGATTGATTGATTGATTGATTGATTTTAAAAGGTGCCTAACCCAGTAGGCCACAATCCTTTCCCATGGTTGCTCATGAAAAAGGGAAGGAACATCAGCTTACACCCTATCAGGAGACAAAGGAAATAACAGGGGATGCATTGTTCTTTACTTTTTTGAAGATGGAAAATACTCCGTGCGCTGTATGTTATACAATTGAGATCAGTTTGATCTACAAGCCCTAAAAAAAAAATTCCTGATAGTTTTCTGCACCTGAGCCTTGCTGAAATAAAATCTAGAGGATGGGACAAAATGGTCTCCAAAGGGAAGTAAAAATTAGAACACCAACTTAATGCTAGGCTTGTTTTATAAAAAGGAGGGAAATGGGAAGAAGTCACTATGTGTAAGCTTTTTGCCTTTTGTGCCCAAAATAGCAACTGTGCTTGCTCCTTATCTGCCTGTTAGATATCTATTTGTAATGTGGGCTGCATGAGCAAGTGCCCAGACCAACTTAAGATCTGAGGAAAGTATCACTTTAAAATACAAGTCACTGTGGGAAATAAATGGCTGGGCTTTTATACTCTGGGATTGTTATCTTTTAGTAAGTTCTTCCCTGCATGCTAGAGAAAGGTGTCCACAAAGGAAAAGGGATCTGTAAAGGCTGACTGCACCAGGCCTTATATGTTTTGAAGATGATTAAAGGGCACAAATTTTGATTTGGGGATAATTCAGTAGATATTGTCCCAAATTGCAAGGGATTCCAAGAGACCATTTGTTCTTATGCTTCAATTTATCCCTAACTGTATGGTCTCCTTCTGTTCTAAAAGTAATACCTCCAGTCTCTCACCAGAATGGAGTTCAGTATCTTTTAACAGTATCAACCTTCTTAACACCCAAGGATTACTAGTTTCCTCTCAAAAGTTCTTTTTAAAAATACATACTTTTGGATCCTTGGCCAATAAAATATCTGAACAGATTAAAATTCACTGCTTTGATTTAAAAAGACTCCAGGTATATTCAGTGAAAATCCCCTAACTTGCCTTTTTCATATGGGTTTCAGACAAATTTGGAGTCAGATGATGGGCTATTTTTCATTTCTGGAGATAGGGCATATATTTCCTTGCCACCAGTGCAAAGAGGCCATAGCCCATTGGCCTATGTGGCCCTGGAAGCTTCAGTAGCATTAGGGGACACTAAGATGCCTCAGGCACATAAAGGGTATTATACAGCTAAAAGGACCTGCAGCTTTCACTAAATGATAACTTTAACATCACGAATAGTGGGCAGCACAGGGACAACTGTTAAAAGAACCTCTGAACATCTCTATGCCCACCTGGTTAAGGCTCTCAGGGAGACCACTGCTGGGGAATCCAAAAACTAACCTAGCAGGAAGACTCCTGGTAAGAGAAGTCCTACAAAATCACCATGCTCTGGAAATTTTGACCACCAAAGCTGGATGAAACTGTATTTTTGCAGGGAGGATAACACTTTTATGTTAAAAATTACATATTCAAGTCCATTTACAAAAAACTCCAATAAAATTTTTAACTCAAGAGATTTCTAATTGGTGGACATCCCTGTGGGCACAACTGCTTCACATGTTGAAGCCCTTACTTGTCCTCTTGGACATGATGTGTTTGATTTTGCTCTCTGGCCCTTGTATATTAATTGTCTTAGTGAAATTTGTCCCTTCTATCTTGAAGCTGTTGAGTTCTTGATGGGACTAGAGATGGAGCCATGGATCCATTATCAACGTCCTCTAGAGAGACCCACTGAAGAATTTCCCTACTTGCCAGATCTAATATCCACAATGCAGCCTGAGGAAGGTAGAATTGTAATCAACCAAATTCCCTGGTGGCAGTTAGTATTATTTCTTCAGAAGCAGGAATAAGAGCAGGAACTAAAAACATGATAGGAACACAGGAATTGCTAAAATTCCTTGTACAAAATATCTAATGGGCATGTGAATAAGCACATGAACAGCACTTGACCAAAATCCTGACTAGAGAATGGGGTGGGTGGGGCATGATCACGGAATGTCTTATTCTGATTAGATGTAGAACTCCACTCCCTAAAAGTCATCAGACAAGGGCTGTAAAAGTTGCTTGCAACAACACCAATATAAACCCCTAGTCAGTAGCAACTCAACAACAACCGATGTGGGACCCCTCTCTCGTGGAAGCTGCATTTCTTTGTTTAAGGATAGAAAAAATATTCCATCACTTTACCCTGTTTTGCTATGGGTCTCATTCTTCAGATCCACAAGAGAAAGAACCTACACCTCACTACACCACACAAGCAATAGGAGAAAGCAAGGGGGAAAATGTCCTCAATACCTAATACTGTTGGTGGACATGTGAATTAGTGAAACCACAATAGAAACCAGCATAGATGTTTCTCAAAAGACCAGAAATGGAACCACCATATGGCCCAGATATACTACTCTTCCAAGAATTAAACATTTATACCATAGTCATAAATACATACTTGTGTTTATAGCAATACAATTTATAAAAGCCACAATAGGAAATCAGCCTGGCATTGAAAGACAAATGGATAAAGAAAATATGGGGTGTGTGTATGTGTGTGTGTGTGTGTGTGTGTGTGTGTGTGTGTGTGTGTGTGTGTAAAGAAAAGAAAGTTGGAGGGGTTTTCATGAAAGTCAAAATGAGATCAGTAAAGGAAATGATACATTGTGTGTGTGTGTGTGTGTGTGTGTGTGTGTGTGTGTGTGTGTGTGTGTGTAGAGAAAGTTGGAGGGGTTTTCATGAAAGTCAAAATGAGATCAGTAAAGGAAATGATACATCCCAACACCCTAAACAAAACAAAATAAAACCAATTCCTAAATCAGAAGAAGCAACGAAATGATGAATAGTACAACTGAAATCAATACAATAGACAATGAAAAAAATACAAACAATCAATGAAGCCAAGGGTTGGTTCTTGGAATACGTAAGACCTTGTCCAAACTTATGAAAAGAAAGAAAATCCAAATTCGTAAAATTAGAGATAAAAGAGAAAAATTCACCACAAACATCCAAAGATTCATTAGGGAGTATATTGCAAACGTATATCCAATATGGTGGAAAACCAGGAACAAATGTATGTATTTCTAAATTTATTTGGCCTTCCAAAATTAAACTGACAATATATAAAAACTAAACAGATCAATTACAAACACTGAGATAGAAGCAGTGATACAAAGCCTCCTAAAAAGAAAAATATATAAATAGAGAAATTTTTAGTTGAATTCTAATAGAAATTTAAAGAAATAACAAAATAGAAAGATAGAACAATTTCAAATCTATAATATGAAATCAGATATCATTCTGAAACCCAAAACCATGTAAGGACACATCAAGAAAAGAAAAGAAAAGTAGAGAACAATATCCCTGATGAACTTAGATGAAAAAAATTTAATAAAACATTAGCAAATCATATTCAGGAACACAATAAGAAGATTGTACATGATAACTAAATTGGTTTCACTCAAAGGATACAAATGGATACTGATTTGAACATATACAAATCAATAAATGTACATCCTCATACATGTAGAATTTAGAGAACCATCATACATCTTCTCAATACCTACAGGGAAAAAATCCTTAACAAAATTTAGCAGATTCAGTTGGAAAACTGAAGAAACAATGGGTAGAATGGAATTAATTTATAATCCATAAAGTCTATATACTATACACCTAAACTCAACATCATTGTGAATGAGGGAAAAAATGAAACATTCCCTTTAAATCTGGAACAAGTGAAGGAGGTCACAATCAAAACTCTTCTACTCAATATACTACTGGATAATTTTTCTGGACCAATAAGCCAAGAAAATAAGATGGAAGGGATAAAAACAGGAAAATAATAAGTCAAATTATATCTGTTTTCAGAAGATATGATTTTATACTCAGAATATCCAAAACACTCCAACAATTTGATAAACAAATTAAGCAAACAGCAGTTCACAAAATCAATATAAGAAAATCAGCACCTTCTCAAGACACAAATAAAGAACCTAGTGAAAAAAATAGCCTCATAAAATCAAATTAAATACCTAGGAATAAACCAAACCAATAAGGTGAGAGACATCTACAATGACAACTAGAGAACACTGAAGAAAGAAATTGAGGACCTTAGAATATGTAAAGTTGGTAAAATTAAAATTGTCCAAGTAGCCATACTATCAAAAAGTATTGCACAGATGCAATAGAATTCCATTCAAATTAATATGACATTCTTCAAAGATCTAGAAAAATCAATTCTAAAATAAATTTGCAAGAGCAAAAGACTCAGAATAACCAAAGCAATACTGAGCAAGAAAAGCAATAGCAAATGATACTACAGAACTATATTAACAAAAAAGAAATCATGGTATTGGCATGTAAACAGACATGAAGTCCATGGGTATAGAAGACTCAGGGACAAATCACCATAGATACAGTAATTTGGTATTCAACAAAGGTGCCAAGAGCACATGTTGGACATGGTATTGATAGCTTTTTGGAAAAAAAGTGATGAAGAAACTGGATATTCACTTGCAGAAAAATGAAAATAGATTTCTACCTTTTACCCTGCACAAAAGACAACTCAAAGTGAATCAAAGATATAGACTTTAGAACAGAAATTTTTAAATTAATAGATAAACATGGGCTCAACATACCAACATATTGGTGTAGACACCCACTTCCTTAAAAGACTGCTAAAGTTCAAGAAATGAAACCAGGATCAATGATTTGGACAGCCTCAAATTAAAAAGCTTCTATATACAGCAAAGAAAACAGGGGCATGAAGATGGACATTAAATAATGGTACAAGATTTTTGCCAGCAGCCTTTCCAAAAGGCAATTAATATCCAGAATATACAAACGAATCAAAAATCTCAACACCAAAAAAAAAAAAAAAAAAAACAATCTAGTCAGTAAATGGGAGGTAAAACAAAAGAGACACTTCTGGAAAAAAGATATACAAATGGCCAAAAAAAGATATAGGAAAACAAACTTCAGTATCCTAGAAATCAGGGAAATGCAAATCAAAATTACACTAAGAATTCATCTCATCTTTATTGAAAATGACAATCATCAAGAATACACATAATAAATACTGGTGAGGATGCAGGTAAAAAACCACACTCATACTCTGTTGGTGGGTTTGCAAATTAGAACGACCACTTTTTCCTGGAAAGCAGTGGGGATATTCCTCAAAAGACTAGGAATAGAACCACCATATGACCTATATGACCCAGCTATCCCTCTCCTTAATATTTATCCTAACGTACTGAATTCAGCATACTATAGCAACACAAGCAGATCAACACTTAGAGCAGTGCAATTCACAAGAGCCAAGTTATGGAACTAGCACTGGTGGTCATCAACAGATAAATGGATGAGCAAAAATGAAAGATTGTATATATATATATATATATATATATATATAGAGAGAGAGAGAGAGAGAGAGAAAGAGAGAAAGAGAGAATGAATAGATTTTTACAAAGCCAGAAAAAAGAATGAAATTATAGCATTTGCTAGTAAATAGAAAAAACTGAAGAGCATTGTGCTAAGTGAAATCAGGCAGATGCAGACATCAAATGTTGAAATGTTCTTACTTGGGGAAGCTGAAATCATAAGGAAAAAAAGAAGAAATCCCATGAAAATAGAATGGATATAAGTAGAATGGAAAAGGAAGAAAGAGGGGGAGGGAATATGGATGGCATAAGGGAGGATCAGTGGAATAAAATTGACCAAATCATGGTACATAAATACACAAACAAACTTCAGTGAATTTCAACTTTATGTGTATCTTTTTATTTTTATATTTTTTCAACTTTATTTTATGTATTTATTTTTATGTGGTAATGAGGATAGAACCCAGGGCCTTGCATGTGCTGGATAAGCATTCTACCACTGAGCCACAACCCTATCCCAAACTTTATGTATATCTAAAATCACAAATTTAAAATATATAAATGAACAAAAGGCAGATGAGTAGAATAGAGTTAAAGGGACACTGGGAAGAAAAAAATGAAGGCAAAGAGAAGTACTGGAGACCAAATAGCAATGAATTATATTCTATGCATATGTGATTATGTCAAAATGAACCAAAATATCACCTATAGCTATGATGCACTAAGAATACTATTAAAACTAAAAACTTTAAGTACAGACTTTAAAAAGGATGTAGAGAGAGAACTTATGGCATACGTACAAATGCTTGCCACCTACTCCTCAGACAGAGGATTAATATCCAGAATACATTAGGAATTTGAAAACTTAACACTAAATTAACAAATAACACAGTGAATAAGCAGGGAAATGAATTAAACATACAAATTTAAAAAATATAAATGTCCAATAATATACAACAATTAAAATGTATGGCATCTTTAGCAATTGGGAAATGTAAATCAAAACTAAAGTGATGTGTTGGGGTTATATCTCAGCAGTAGAGCCATTGCCTAGCATGTACAAAGTGCTAGGTCCAATCCTCAGAACCACATAAAAATAAATAAATAAAATAAATTTTTTAAAAAACTACGCTCAGATTTCATCTTCAGGCAGAATGGCAGCATTACAAATAATAATAAGTGCTGGAGAGGACGTGGGGAAATGAAAACAATTTTACACCATTAGTGGGATTGTAAATTGGTAGAACCACTCTGGATATCAGTATGGATATTCCTCAAAAGACTAGTAATGGAGGGCTAGGGTTGTGATTCAGAGGTAGAGCACTTGCCTAGCACATGCAAGGCATCCTGGGTTTGATCCTTCACACCACATAAAACAAGAATAAATAAGGATATTGTGTCCAAATACAACTAAGAAATATATTTTTTAAGAAAGACTAGGGATTGAAACACTATATGACTCAGCTAAACAACACCTTGGTATTTACTGTAGAGAATTAAAGTCATATGCACAATATGCTATGTGTGTAGCCAAGTACACAGCAGTACAATTCACAGTAGTCAAACTATGGAAGATCCCGGGCATTTGCCAATGGCTGAATGCATGAAATAAATATTGTATACATGACAAATGGGGGTTTTTTAGCCATAAAAATGAAATCATGTCACCTGCAGGAAAATGGATGGAACTTAGAACATTATGTTAAGGAAAAGCAAAACTCAGAAAGTCAAGAGTCATGTGTTTTCTCTCATTTGTGGAAGCTAGAAAGGAAGAAGGAAAGGAAAAATGGTGTGACTTCATGAATAGTGAAGGGAGAACAATAGAACAGAGGAAAGGATTCAGAGAGAGGGAGGAAAGGGGTAAAAATAAAAATATTGGGGAAAAATATCAATCATATTATACTGCTTTATCATATTCATGTGTGAATATATAACACAAATCCCCTACTTTGAATAATTGTAATGCACCAATAAAAAAAGAAAGATAAAAATAAATTTTTATATAAAAGGGCAAAAAACACCCAGTGTAAGGGAAACCCACAAATCATACAGGTTTCACATTCTGTGTCTTGTGAGGCTGCTCCTTAATGTACCTTCTCACCATGACTGAATTCCATAGTCCAAATGCTAAGGGAAAACTTTGCTTTTTCTTCATCTTTGCTTCCTAGTTTGGGACCATTACCTTGGAGACCTTCCTTAGTCTTATCCATCAACCTGATACTCCTGAACTCCCCCAATGCACAATTTGTGAGAAACCCTCTCTTGAAACTCCCTTTATCTATGTTATATCCCTATAGATACTAGTTTGAACTTCCTGGAGCTTTGCAAAAAGTATAGCGTTCAAGGAGGACTACTTATACAAATTATTGGAAGACAGCAACTTCCCCATTATTTACATAACCAACTCACAGTAACACTACTGGCTCTTTGGTCCACTTCCCAAGAATGTCTGTCCCTTTGTCATTTGCCTCCACAAGAGCTTTTCCAGAAGCTCATTACTGATAGCAAGTCCTACAAATTGACAATTGTGAGGGATGCAATACATCAAAGCATCCCATTCTTATTGATAGGCACACTTATAGACAAAAGCAGACACAATTCACTAAAGGGACTCAGAAAGTTGTCAGAGATATCTGGCAGTGTGGCAGAAGTAGGGATATGCCCCAACCTCTGTCTATACAATGTGCAACTCATTCAGAAAAATCAATGGAATGCTTCAAATACCTCTGAGTCTGTCACTGTCATTGTTTCCTTTAGAAAACAATATCACAACATGGGAGCCTCACTTTCAACACAAAGGGCTGTACTTTTTATGTTGTAAACAAATGGAACAAGGAGGCTGGGTTGTGCCTCAGTGATAGAGCACTTATCCAGCATGTGTGAGGCATTGGATTTGATCTGGAGCACCAAATAAATACATAAATAAATAAAGTTATAACAAAAAACCTGAGACAAGTATGACCCTGATATCTTAAGGCAAAAGTGCTTCATTTTCTATTGAAATACTGCCTGGACACAATATAAGATGGGATATGGGGAACAATGGCCCCACAATGATTGCCTAAATTACATCATACAATTGGAGTTTTTCTGCAAATGGTCCAATGGTGTGAGATTCCATATGTGCAAATCTTCATGACATTTTATCAAAATCCAGACATATGCTGAAAGACACGTGATGATTTTAAGACAATAGAAAAGCCAGATCTTCTAACTGATCCCTGCTTTGCAGTTCCCATTTTAGCTCCAGGGAAGGTTATATGCCAGATAACAAAAGAACCCCCTCATAGATCATGGGCTACCCAGACCCCTCCTCTGTATGTTCCGAAGTACTGTACTGGGTATGATGTACTGCACATCATACCCAGAGTGGCCTCTTACCATCCAATTACCAAATATTTGGTTGACATTCTTGCCCATAAAGAAGGTCACCAAAATGAATGAAAAAACTCAGTATTTACACATATTTCTTTATGACTGTAAACTCCCCCTCCAAGAGAAGACTTGGAAATTGCTCCAAAGTTTCTTTCTGCTTTATCAGTAATTTTCAAACACTCACTCTTGCCTTCAATCTTGGGTGGAGGGATGTTTATTTAATCTTTACTATCAGCTGCACTCCAGATATGCAAAAGATAGTTTTATTAAAAACATGTTCAGAGTTGGGGCTGGGGCTCAGTGGTAGAGTGCTTGCCTGGCATATTGAGATTTAATTCAATCCTCAGCACCACATAAAAATAAAATAAACTTATTGCATCAATCTAATATATAATATATATATATATATATATATATATATATATATATATATATATATATAATATTTTTAAAAACATGTTCATTATGAAAAAGTCAAAGAGATTACCCAGGGAACAGAAGAAAATCACACAGGTTCCATGCATTTCTTAATGAGGTCTTTAAAAGTACACCAACATAGACCAACCTCCTTAAGGGACAATCCCTTATGGGATACCATTTTATAGCTCAGTCTATTCCTGATAGATAGAGAAAACTCCAAACATTTCAATTGAAGTTCTCAAAATTTGTTAATAGATATGATTTTCTCTGTCTTAAATGACAGGGACTTGGAGGAAATCTGATAAAGAAAAAGGAGGGATAAGAGAAAGGCATCACCACCTGCAAAAACCTCCCCACTTGACAGGATAGGATTCAATCCTCATGGTAATATAATACTGCAGGAAGCAACGGAGAGTAGGATAGCTCCAAATGCAGGGGAAATTGACATCTGGCACCCACGTGCACAAGCCCAACACCCACCCCTGCCCCACACTTTGTATGTAAGGATGACCCTGTCATGTAACACTGAAAGAAAAAAAATGGATCAAGACACAAGGTCTGACCATTTCAAGAAGCCTGGAAAGGCCAAGAGTACAAAGATGCCCCTAACAAACATTTGCATTTCACATGAGGAAATCTGGGCAATTCTTGAGGTTGCAGGCAAGTTAATGCAGTTCCTTTTGGACACAGGGTACACAATCTATCCTGAAATTCTCTGCTACACTCTCGCCTCAATTTTCATTAGTAGTAAAATCATAATTCCAGTATTTCACACCCCCTACTGTTCCTTGGGTGATTGATCTCAAGTCTGAGACAATGGAATCCCATGACAAGTCCTAAATTCACAGCTGGCACAGATATTATTAAAGGGGACAAGTTATTCATATAAAAGAAAATACCCCTAAGGACAGAAGCACTGCATGGATTACAAGCCACTGTATGTACATCTTTATAATACAGGATTATAATTTGTTATCGGTTATCATGTGATAGTGCAATTCTTCTGAGACATAAACCAAATAGGAATTATAGATAATTACAGGATTTAAACTTGATCAACAAGGCAGTGATCCTCCTCTGCTCCATGATAACAAACACAACTTGCTACCCAGGTTCCAACGTACCACTCAGTGATGCACTGTCCTAGATCTCAAGGGGGCAGCCCACTCCTAACATCCTTTTGCCTCAAATGGGGAGATCCTGAGATGCACACTAAACAACTTATCTAAACATACATTGCCCATTTGTTTGCCTGAGGGTTGAAAAAGAATTCAAAAGACTAGGTCTTCTGGCTAAAATTGACCTTCAGTATGTAGGTGACATTCTCACTTGTAGGCTAGATAAAGAGAACTCTAATAAAAATACTCTCTGGTAACAAAATTTCCTAGTAGAAAGAATTTTCTGGGCATCTAAATCCCAGATCAGGCCACACAACAAAATGTTACTTAGGGTATATTCTATTTGGGAGGGTTACCTGCAAAAATAATAACCCAGGAATACTTACCACAGAGTAATATCTCCACTCCTTTATATGTTCATACAGGGCATATATAAGTTGCTGAGGCTTGCTTTAAGCTTATATCATCTTTCCTTAGCCTCTGGAATGACTGGCATTACATACTAGTAGTGCCATGCCCAGCATGATATATTCTAACCCTAGGAAAAATATAGCCGACTAGGAACAGGGTTCAAGCAATCTGTAATACCACAAGCAATCTTTAATAGCACAAGCAATCTGTAATAGCACACCACCTGGGACCAAACATCATATCTGAGCCTTCATGAGAATGGCTAGTGATTGCTGAATCTGGATTTCTAACTTAGGCATCATGGCAAAATACTTGATGTATCAATTCAAGGTCCAGATTTAGAGCCCTTGGAGTGAAATCAAATCCTACAAGATGCATTCATGCAGAAACTCCTACATTGGGCATCCCTAATCTACACAAACCTTTCTTCTTTTATGTGGTTCAAAAGGGAGGAATAGCCTTGAGGAATAGCCTTAAGGGTACGAGTCTAAATATTGGGAAACAAAACAACAGCCTGTAACTTAGTTTTCAGAGAAGATAGGCCCTTTCAGCACTAGATACCCCCTTGAATAAGTAGAGTAGAAACATAGCCATACTAATGGAAAAGGCATCTAAACTAACTCTAAGTAAAAGATTAGAAGTTCCTACTCCACATCAGATAAAGGGACATCTCTGACTGGCATCAGCTAGACTAAATAAATATCAAATATACTTCTAGGTAATCTCAAGGTATATTAAAGTTTCTGCTTCTCTCACAAGTTAAGAAACATCTTCTACCACAGTTTATTCATGCATGGATGTGCAATCCCTTACCTGTGTCAGTTGAGAAAAACTTACAGTTCAACCTCCCAGAAACCTAGAACAAGAATTGTTTATAGATGAAAGAAAAAAAAATTTTAAATGGACAAATATTTGTATGGTATGCTGTAATAACTAGAATTCACCTTTTGAATATATGGGCAGCACAAAACCCTGAACTTATCACCCTAACATCACCACTATTTCAATGCAAGGTCAAATGAGCCAACATCTACACTGTCAACATATGACTTAAGGGTGCTTCATGCACATGCAATCAACTAGAAAGACAGGGGAATGCTTACTGAAAAAAATTCTCCTACTAAACATAGATAGAAACTCTACAATTCTAAAATTATTCTAAAATTATTAGAAGCAAGCCACCTCAAAAACAAGTAGGTATAATCCTTTGCAAATGGCATCAAAGAGATCTGACAAGAAAAAAAATTCTGCTTAAGAGATGCCATGTTTCCTTCTACTGACACCCAGCTGTCTTTGCAGTACACTACTGAGGAATCTAAGTGGGCTCAGGAACAAGGAAGAGACAAGTCTGGACCTTGGTTATGTGTAAACAAAAAAAAATTGGTTTTGGCTCAGGGATTACAATGAAAGGCCATAGAGGGAGTATATGATTCTTTCTATATGGAAAGAGATTCTCCAATGGGAATGGTCAGTTGCATGTTATGGACTTTGAAATAACAAATACCATCTGCCAGCTTAAACAAAGTTATTCTCTGTACAACTAAAATAACTCCATAAATTTGCTACCACCACCCCTTGTAGAACCAGGTCAACACCAGGAATCATATACAAAGGAAGACTGTCAACAAGATTTTACCCATATACCAATGTTCACAAGATATAAAATATTCCTAATCCTTATAGATATATTTACATGGTGGAGAGAAAAAGCATAGGAGGTAGCAAATATATTCCTAAAGAAAATCATCCCCAGTTTTTTTTTTTTAGCAAGATCACTACAAAGTGACAATGGTCCAGCTTTTATGGTACAAGTTCCCCAGTAAATAGCAAAAGCCTTGGGGAATACAGTATTATCTGCATTCTTCTTGGCACCTTCAAACTTTGAGCAAAATAAGAAAAAGCCAACTATTTCTTTATGAAGATTTGAGCTAAGATTTGCCTGCCAATGTCCAAAATCTGACCCAAGTTACTACCTGTTTCCCTTATCAGAGTTAGAAATACTATGAAAGCTTATCTGGACCTACATCCATATGAGATTTATGTATCACACCCTTTCTATCAGTAAATATGGTTCTAGACTAAGAAATTAATCAACCTAATTCATCTGGGATGAGTTCATACTACTTACCAAACATGCAGGAATGCCCATTGATCATGCCCAGTAAAATCCATTAAGCTCTAGAAGCAAAGAAAGCCAGCAGACCAAGTTCTTAAGACCTGGAAGGAGGAGGATCTATCAAAACACCTATAGCCTAGATGGAAAGAACTTAAACAGTCATTTTATCTACTTCCAAGGCCATAAAGGTACTGAGCATACCAAGATGGATCCATCTCTCTTGAGTTAAACACCTCCCTCTGAATCTTGAAATAATCCAGGCTTACACATAGCTTCCAAGAATTCATCTTACACCTGTGAACCTATACAGGACCTCCAATTATCATTCTGACAAAATATATCCTCAAAACTGATAAGTAATTATAATTATAAAGTTAATTTTGCTTGTTCTCCTTGCTGCTTCACATTTGTTTATGAGAACTTTTCCAAGTATGAACAGTGACTGCAACCTTTAATCTCTCCTTCTGTTGGCTGTGTCCTTTTGAAACCTGACAGGTGTAGTTTTTACCACCTCTGTAGAAACCAATATGCAAACAAGCTCTTACACTTCCCCACCTTAAGTTAGCCAAGATTCCAAATGATTTTCTCTCAACATTCTCTATTATCATGAAGCAATATCCATATCCCTTCACTCAATTTACCATACTAGGACAGATCTTTGTAATTTCTCAAAGAGAGATTCTTGGATCCTCTTGGTCTCTAGATATATTTATAGGCTTTCCATTCTCCTTTGGGGAGCCTGCTGTCTCTTTCTACAGCAGTATACTCTCACTTAAATAAATTATCTTGCTCTGTCTAGTAGGTTTATCCTTCTACTCTTTGTTATTGACAAGAACCTGGAAATACAGAGAGTGCACCAACATCAACATCTATTATGACTAAAAAAAAAAGAACTGGAAATAGAAGGGAGAAATACAGCTGAATATATTGATGCATACCTGTAAACACAGCCTTTGAGCTGAGGCAGGAAAATTAGAAGTTCAAGGTCACCCTACACACTTTAACCATCTCTGCCTCAAAAAAAAAAATTTAAAAGGCTAGGATTTAGTTTCATGGTTGGTGGAGTGTATGCTTAGTACGTGTGAGGCCCTAAGTGCAATCCTTACTACTGAGATAAGAAAAAAAAAACACAGAATAATACAACAACAAAATGAATAGCAACACACTGGAAAACCCAAAGCTACTAAATTAATTAATCAGAAAAAAAATACTTTCTCCAAAATGAGATTTTAAGAATGCATGATTTTCCTTGTTCTTTTTAACATACCAGAAGTCCTTGCCAGATGTATTTGGCAAGAAATAGACACAAAGGGCATAGTTATTGGAAGGAAAAAGCATGACTATATCTGTCCATAGAAGACATACTTTTATGTGTATATAATCTTAAAATTCTATGAAAATGAATAAATTAAGCATGAATATTCAGTATAAATAAATTTATTCTGCATATTTGGTAAATAAATAAATAAATTCAGCATGAAAATCCAGAATGCGTAAATTCAGCAAAGGTGCTAATACACAACCCACACACACAAAAATTAACAATAAAAATATGGAAAGAAAAGCAAAAAAAAAACCAATTTCATCTGTCATCTCAAAGAGAATAAAAGCTAGTCATCAAAACTGTGAAAATGAAAGAGAGAAATATAGATTAATAAAATAGAATAGAAAATCCAGAAAAAGAGGAACACTTAGATGTGTTCTCAAATGACACCACTAAAACATTATAGGAAAGGACTTGAACAAATATTTTTACCCACAGAAGCACACCAGGATTTTCATTATACTCAATGGTCAATTAAGGAGGAATTTTTTTTCATTTTTCATTATTGTATTACAATTATACATAACAGTGGGAGTAATTTTAACCTAACCTCACAAGCAGGGAAAGTAATTTGTTCCAATTCAGTCCTCAGTACTTGCCCTTCCACTCCCCTCTTCCCTGGCCCTGTTCCCTTTACTGTACCATTCTTAATACTTAATCAAGGATATAAATGATTTGTAACTGAAAGCTATAAAACTATGAAGGAAATTTACAAAGACACCAAAAAGTGAAAGACAGCAAATGATCATGGGCTTAAATTTCTTAACTTATCAATACTGCCCAAAGCAATCCACAGATTCAATGCAATTCCTAAGAAAAGACTAATTTGTCATTGCAAAAATTTAAAACATTATTGTAAAGTTAGTATGAAATCTTAAAGCTACCACCTACCAAAACAGTGCTGAAAAAGAACAAAGTTGGAAGTCTGACACACCTTGATTTCAAGATGTCCTACTAAAAAGCCAGTCATCAAAACAATGTGAAAATGAAAGAGAGAAATATAGATTAATAAAGCAGAACAGAAATCCAGAAAAAAATAAACACTTACATATGTCCTCAAATGACATCTGACAACACCATTCAATGAGAAATGAATAAACATTTCAACAAATGCTGTTGAAAAACCTAGATAGCCAAAAAAATGAATTTGTATACTTGTCTGACACCAGATGCAAAAATTAACATAGATGGATGACTAAATGTCAGACCTACACCTATAAGGCTCTAAAAACACAAAGGAACAATTTCATGACTTTGGATTTTTAAGTTATTTCTTGGATAGGACACCAAAATCACAGATACCTAAAGAGAGAAACTAGACTACATAAAGATTGAAAATTTTATGCATATAGGGACACAATCATTACAGTGAAAAGGCAACACACTGAATGCAATAAAACATTTGAAAATCATGTATCTGATAAGGAGATAATATCCATGATGTAAAAAGTTCTTATATCTCAACAATATGACAACAACAACCAAATATTAAAATGGGCAAAGGATTTACATAGACATTTCTCCAGAAAAGAGACACAAATGTCTGAGAAGCACATGGGAAGATGGTCAACATTAATAATCTGTGGAGAAATAAAAATAAAAGCCACAATAAGATACATCTTTACACTCATGATGATGGCTACTTTCAAAGAAACAGAAAACACCAGTACTGCTAAGAATGTGTAGAAACTGGAACCCTAGTGTATGGTGTGTTAGAATGCAAAGTGGTACAAACTTTATGGAAATATGTATGGTGGTTCCTTAAATTATCAAATGAATTTCTGTCAACATTCTCTATTCTCATGAAGCAATATTCATATCCCCTCACTCAATTTACCACCCCAGGTGAGGTGGTAATTCAAATTCTCACCATACACCTCTTTAAACATTACAGGAAAGGACAGATATTTTTACCCACAAAAATCACACCAGGATTATTCATTATACTCAAAAGTCAATTGAGAAGGGATTTTTTTTTCATTTTTCATTAGTGTACTACAATTATACATAACAGTGAGGTTCATTTTAACATAACCCTACAAGCAGGGAAAATAGTTTGTTCCAATTCAGTCCTCAATACTTGCCCTTCCCCTTCCATCTTCCCTGGCCCTGTTCCCTTTACTGTATCATTCTTCCTTCTACATATTTATATCTTTCAAAAGTAGTGCTTAAAACACTTCTTTAGGAATAACTAAGGGTGAAATTTACTGTGTTCTATTCAAGTATGTACTATAATAGTTTGGTCAAATTCATTCCAATATTTCTGCTTTTTCTTTGTCAAGGAGAAATGTTGTAAATGTGGCATGCATATATAATAGGATATTATGTGTTCTGAATAAAGAAGGAAGTTCTGTCCAATACTAGAACATGAACAGACCTTTTGAACATTATTCTAAGTAAAAGAATACATTTTTTATTACTACTTATATGAGGTACACAGAATAGTCAAAATAATAGAAAAAAGAGAATAGTGGTTTCCAAGCCCTTAGGAGGCAAGGAAATTGAGACTTAAAGAATAAGTCTCAAGAAATGAGCAAGTTTCTAATTTGCAAAATGAAAAAGTTCTGTGGCTGCATGTTGGTGTCAGAAGTATGGCAATACAAATATACTGAAAACCACTGTCCTGCATTCCTAAATGGTTAAGATGGTAAAGCTTTGTTAAGATGGTAAAACTTTATTTGTATTTGATCACTTATAGATAAGTTATTCACATTTTGTTTATTTCCAAATAAATAAAAACTGAAAATAACTTCCTTATTTATTCAGAACACATAATATCCTATTCTTTGTGTATGCCACATTTAAAACATTTCCACTTGAGACAGGAAAAGCAGTATTAGTAGAATGAATTTGACCAAACCATCCTAGTACATATTTGAATTCTCCACTGGGAGATCATTTCAATAAGAAATGTTGAAGGACCATGTTGGCTGAAAGGAAGGATCACTAATTCCCATGCCAAAAAATAAAGAACAATAATGAGCATAGCTCTCAGGAAAAAAATTAAAAGTCAATATCATTGGATTTTCAGCTTGTAATTCCTCTTATAAAATGACTGAAGACACAATTATATGATAATTGTAGAGTCAGTAGTGTTTCCAGAGCATGCACACTGTGAGCTCAGGCATGTGAACTCATTGGACACTAACACGGCCAAGTTGGGAGGGTCCTGTGGGGAACACACTTAGAGTCTTGGACTTTGTCTTGGAAATGAAAAAAATCCAAGAGAGGAAGCAACAGTTGGACAAACATAAATATCTGTTTCAGGAATTGTTCCTGAATCTGTGAATCTTCCAGCAGTTTCCTTTCTGAGTGAGTCTCTATGAAACATTCAGGAGAAAAATGGCCATATTGGAGAAACTCCGCCCCCCTGAGGGGTCATCACTGATCTACTTACATCCGCCAGCCGAGAATCCTACAGGCTAGCAACACTCAAGCTCAAGAGGCACAACCACCTACCAGTACAACTAATGTTCTCAGACCCACTGGATAAGAACCAGAAACTAGAATCTCACTTCTGCCACAGTCACTGGCCTCCACTGTGCACAGGCCGAGTGTGGGCAACACATCAGATCAACAGAAACAAGTGCATATGGGAAGGGCTTGCCATCACTAATGTGGTCCTGGGACCACATTCAACACCCAACACACACACACACACACACACACACACACCACCCAGCCACAAAGACACGTGCACATTTCCCTTACTCATGTATGTACATGCGTGACAATCCCTTCTGTTACAGATAGCATAAAAAACGCTCACATTTGAAAACAGATGTACAATCATCAGGTCACTGACATCCACCAAACAAACAGATGCACAAATTGACCCCATTCTTGCATTCCCTGAATTCATACAAAACATCTTCCCTTCAAAAAACACATATTCAACCCCTACTCCAAAATGCACATGCCAATACATGCATCTGTAAACTATACTTTACAAATTACATGCTTATACATTCACACATAAAATACACTCCCTGAAAGCAAGTGCACATTATACCACCAAACATTGAAAATACACACACATACACACACACACACACACACACACACACACAAACATATATGCATACAACCCTACTTTTTTCCAGAACGCACACAAACAGAATCCTAAACTCTCTAGCAAATCACACAGATGTGATACTCTCAAAAGAAATACATACTTCATAAACATTAGAAATATTACTTCATTCTCAACATACAACAACTCTTAGAACTTCCTAAAGATTTAGCAACCAGATATACCATGGTTATAAAAATGTAACATGCATGACACTGAAGGATATGGGCACAACCCAAAACATACACACATAAACATGACTCTATTCTCAAAAATATTTGATGTGCAAACAACTCCCAAATACACATAAAGACTCCCAATCCCCTCCAAATGTACATAATAAGGATATCAACTACAATTCATTTGTCATCATTTTCTAGATACATAATCCACTAGTAGCTCCAGTACAAAATATACCTACCACTGCATTCTCTACCCTCATACTCTAAGCCCCAAAGTGTACATACACATTCTCAAAAACTCTCCCTTCAAGCACTGCTCTTAATAAATACCCATAAACCCCACCACGCCATGAACAATGCATACACACTGTCACTAACCAAATACCTAACATGTATTCCCATATACATGTACCACTTGCATTGCCTAAGAAAGCACACACCACCGACTTACAGCTCGAAAATGAATATACAGTCAACGCATTACCTGAATACAATCAGAGCCCTAGATTACATGGGATTGACAACACAGGTGTCTGTCTGAATATATACATTCCATAGAACAGCCAGACTGAGAAACACATGCAGCCACTCTGTCATTATTAATAGGTATATACAGGACTCCTCATACCTCCTGATGTATAGTCACAAGCACACAACCCCATGAAACTCTGAAAATTCTCAATTATATAAACTTCCTATCTGTCAGATGCCTGGTCATACACCAAGAATTCCTCATACCCAAATATAAAACACATACACCACAAAAACCAATTAAGGGTACACAATCTGTACCCTATCATATAAAACCTCATAATTCTGGTTACCTTCAAAAAAACAGTTAAAATAGATACACATATCCCCATGTCACAGAAAAATATTGACCAGCCAATATAATGCAAAATGCAATCACACAAATGTTCTATCAATAACTGAATATATTCAGAACATACTCAAATACTTCTTAACATATGACACCAATCTCCATTCCCAAATGTATCTTATATGACCACCTGTATGCCACAAACATGCACATACATTCAATGCCTCAGAATTTGAACATAAGTACAGGAAAAACTCTCAGTCCTAAATTCTTTCCTTGAAACCATGTTTATACATATAAACTCTAAGATCTGGAAATACATAGATCCGAGCTCTCGCCAGCCTGCGGCAGACTGAGCCACCACCACCCCACCGCTGCTGTCGCCATCTTCCAGCTGGCCCCAGCGAAGTGAGAAGCAGCTCATAGCATCTGCCCTAAGAGGCCCGGAGGTCTGATCAACTCGCCTGCCTTAGCCTCCTCCAGGCTCTGCTCTTCAGGCGCGCCATAGCTGCCTTGGCGCTTGTGGCGGCGGCGCCCCTCATGTATCAGAGCGGCTCTGCTTTGCCCTGCTGCAGAAGGACTCCCCCACCTGCGCCGCCTGCCGGTGCCCAGGATGCACGGCCTCTCGCCCCCGCCCGCGATCGACCGGGCCTTCGTCCCCAGGCTCCTGGAGGCGGTCTCAGCGGATTCAGGCACCATGAGGTTGTGTTCCCCGACACCGTGTTTCATGGGAAAGGTCACAAGAAGACTCTATAGTGCTCTCGCCAAAACTCTGAACAGCAGCGCTGCCTCTCAGCACCCAGAGTATTTGGTGTCACCTGACCCAGAACATCTGGAGCCCATTGATCCTAAAGAGCTTCTGGAGGAGTGGAGGGCTGTCCTGCATACTCAACTTCCCAGATTCCAGAGGGACTTTGTGGATCTGAGGACAGATTGCCCCCGTAGCCACCCACCCATTAGGGTCATGCAATGGAACATCCTTGCACAAGCTCTTGGAGAGGGCAAGGACAACTTTGTACAATGCCCTGTTGAAGCTCTCAAGTGGGAAGAGAGGAAGTGTCTTATTCTGGAGGAAATCCTCGCCTATCAGCAGGGCATACTGTGCCTGTAAGAGGTGGACCACTATTTTGACACCTTCCATCCGCTCCTCGGTAGACTGGACTATCAAGGCACCTTCTTCCCAAAGCCCTGGTCACCTTGTCTAGATGTTGAACACAACAATGGACCAGATGGTTGTACCTTATTGTTTTTTCCAGAACCGAATCAAGCTGGTCAACAGTGCCAATATCAGGCTAATGACCATAACGCTGAAAACCAACCAGGTGGCCATTGCTCAGACCCTGTTGTGCAAAGAATCAAGACTACAGTTCTGCATCACGGTTACCCACTTGAAAGCTCGCACTTGCTGGGAGCAGTTTCGGTTGGCCCAGGGCTGTGACCTTCTCCAGAACCTGCAGAACATCACCCAAGAGGCCAAGATCCCCCTGATCATTTGCAGGGACTTCAATGCAGAGCCCACTGAAGAGGTCTACAAGCACTTCCTCTGGCCTCAACCTGAATAGAGCCTACAAGCCGCTGAGCAACAACAGGCAGTTGGAGGTCTGGACCTGAGGGGGAGGGGACACACCCTGAATTACATCTGGTACTCCAGAGAGGCCACTGAGCAGTGGCTTGGCGCTTGACCTGCTTATGCAGGAGCAGATGGGGCTTCCCCCCTTCAACTACCCCTCTGACCACCTCTCTCTAGTGTGTGACTTTAGCTTTAATGAGGAACCCAACAGATTTCTATAAAAGCTGATCTGGCCTTTTTAATCACAGGAAACTTAAACAGGGATATTCACGAAACTGAAAAAAAGATAGGAAATTGCCTGAGGAGGGTCTGCAGTTGCAGTTTCTGTATCCTTTCCTGCCTTTCCAGCATGCCCTTGGGAATGATCCTGTTAGTTCACGAACCTTTTCAATGCAAATTGTAGCAAAAAAGCTGTTTGTTTGCACTCCAGTTTCCGGCTTTTTGTATTCTCCCTCCCTGAGGATTCCCTTTTGCTCTGTCATTTAAGGGCATTCAGCTGGGCTCCCTTTGAAGCTCTTTCAGTTTGTGGATGCTTTAAAAACTTGCTGGCTTGCTTGCCTATTCCATGGATAACATTCAGTATGTAGGAAAATTTCACTAGACCGTATTTCAAGTTTTTCATTTGTGAGTTTTTCAAATGTCAACAGGATATGCATGCAATATTTATTATTTTTATATCTTCATGTAAAACTAAATTACGGCATTATGAACATTTTAGAACCGTGCAAGACTCAAGTTATAAAATCACTTAGAGTAATTTTCTTCAAGCTTTAAAATGTCTCCTTCTAGTGCCCTACAATGTGTACAGAGCAGCTTTTCAGCCTGGGGGTGGGGGATATTATTTAAGTCTGAGTATAGGGACTGAAGCTCTCTTCATCAATACTGTTCTCTCTGCCTCCATGTTTCCCATTGTGTTTCTTGAAGAAATTCCAGTTAGTTTTCCATTATTTAATCACTGCTATGCATTGTCCTTTTTCCTTTGGGATAATAGTGGTATACATTTGAAAGTTAGTATCATCATCATTTGTGTTGGAATGTGCTTTTCACCATGATTATTTGGGAATTATTATGTCACCGTGGCTAAGAAAGCCAAGGGGACTTTCTTTTCAGAGATTTGAAGGCTGTTTGTTTTGTTTTGTATTTGTTTTTGTTCTTGTTGTTTGTTTGTTTGTTTGTTTTTGGTACTAGGGATTGACTGCAAATGTACTTTACCACTGAGCTACATCCCCAAGTCTTTCTTTTTTGTTTTAAGACAGGGTCTTGCTGAGTTGCCCAGGCTGGCCTCAAAACTTGTGATACTCTTGTCTCAGCTTCCTGAGCAACTGAGATTACAGGAATAACCTCCCTCAGACAGAGATGGGAAACTTTATAGAAAGCCTGTAATTGGGCTGTCAGAGAAGTTTCCTAGGAAAGCTAGATGACTGTCATTTAAAACATCTACAAAGAAGAATGTAAGAAGTTAAAAGATAACCCACAATTCTCAGCCATCAGAAATAAAAGTGATAAAGATAAGAGGTGAAGCCTCTTCCAAACAACATAACCCATCAGGAGTAAACTAGTACATATTTTATTGTATGAGTTGTAAATATTTAAGATTAATAAATAACCTTTTAAAGCTTATAAAAAGAAATACACAGATCCATAACAAAGATGACACACAGTCCTAGATCTTCCCAAAGGCATAGACACACGTTCACAACAGTCCATAGTGCCAAAAATAAAAATCATGGAACCAGCACCAGTAGCTCAAACACATGCACTACTACAAAGGTACTCACACAACACAGGCCAAAGAAATCACTCAGACACAATCCTTGCATACATGGCAATCAAACATGCACACAAAAGATGATTCATGTATTTTGGTTCATGTTCTTTTCCTGACTCTTCACATGAAACATAAAGGATCACCAAGTCCTGGTACTAAGGCACAAGATCACACAAGCAGTACACCACATGCATAGTCTAATATTTGACACCTACAGTCAGCAATTTGTTTTAGTCTATTAGTTTTGTGGGCTCTGAAGATAGAAGTGGAAGGGTATAAATGCAGATTTCAGGCAAACACATTGATGTTGAAAATTTAATAAGAGAATATAAAAGTGAAAAGCAGAGGCTATACTCCCTCCTATAAAACTGAGAAGTACTTGCCAGTCACTCAATAAATATTTAATACAGAGAAAATGCTTCAAATAGAAAGAGATTTCTTTCAGATACCCCTTCTGGAGACACTGAGGTAATTCAAGGGGAGGATCACCCCAAATAAACCCATATGAGTATCCATCTCAGCCTATACAGATGTCTCCTAGCTGGGAAGACACATTGTTGTGCAACGTATGTTCCCATGCTGGGCCTGAGCTTGTCCACCTGGGCTACCTGCAGTCACATCTGCCCCAATTTGTGAATGGTTTACAGTGCATGCACATTTGGCCCTCTTGCATTTGGACCTGTAGTAAGGCAGTATGTCTGGTTGAGGGTGGATAGAAGAGGAAAACTGCTCAATTTATGGTGGCTGGGAAGCAAAGAGAGAAGGAACATGTGTCTGAGTACCTGTTCAGGGGCACATCCTCAATGACCTCATTTCCACCAACTGGGTCTCATCTTCTAAAATGTGCCACTACCTCCCAGTGGGTTATCAGGTGGGAAAAAAATGTTTAATATATGAACGTATGGGAGACACTAAAGATCCCCATCAGGTTATATCCTTTGTCCCAATAAACTCAATCCATCTCACAGCATTCATCTCTAAAAGTCCAAATGGTCTCAATAGTTCCTGTATTGCTCAAAAGTCCTTGTCCAAAGTCTCCTCTGAGACTCAAGGAAACTAAGTGAAGTGGTACTGTGAGGTAAAAGATTTATACCCCACACATTTTCTTTTAATTAATGAGAATAATTTTATTTTCTTCCAATATCCTAATCCTTATTTTAATTACTAGTTTTAGAGTTAGTTAAAAGCACTAACCTTTGTACAGGGCAACAACCATCACAACCCACATTCCAGAAAAGAAAATTTATCCAGATTAGTGAACTACCCTGGTGCCCACCTGCCCAAGATTGAGGAACGAATCCCACATAACATGCTATATGAACATTCACTTGGCAGCACTAAGCAAGATGAAACAAGGAGCTAGCCATTCATTTTCTTACCTGTGGGAATGTTGCAAAATAAAGTCCAGACTCTTCTACCAACAGTCAATCTATGAGGGCATGTCAATCGTGATGTGACCACATCAGCCTCAGCAAAAGTGACTCAGTATTCCGTTTTGCAAAGTCACTAACATCATGAAAACTGAGCGTCCTTCTGCCTAACAACCCGGATACTGGCTGACAGTGTCTCTAACATTCACAGCTTTCACCGGGGAACAAGAAAATAACAGTCACAACTTCGTCTTACACCGACAGGAGCGCTGACCTGCTGACCGGTACCATGCTTCTCAAGCACTGCAGAGGTTCTCTGGAGCATGGGCGCCACTGAGGCTGCAAGGGACATGGACAAGGCCTCGACGATGGTGCCGCCCTGGCCAACGTGCCCCTCACTTCCAGGCCAGGCGGGCCCTGGCACAGCTGGCCTAGTCGGGGCGCAGCCCTCGTCTGAGGTGAGGAAAGGCCGGCACCCCGGGCTGCCTGGTGAGGTGCAGGGGCCTGTGCAGTGTAGCAGGCGCCTACTCACAAGCACACGGAGGCCGACGGCCCACGGATGGAAGACTGGACAGAGTTCAAGGCCTATGGGACTGACTCTGGATGCCACTGTGGGAGCCACAGCCAGCCCGTTGTCAGTTCCCCTGCCTATGCCTTGCTACACTGGAGCTGCAAGGGACTCTTGAGCCAGCTGTAGGATGGCAGCCCAAGAGCGCCAGAGCGTCTCTTGCCAAGAACATGCGCATGCATGTGAGGGGTGCCAGTGGGAAGCTCAGAGCGCTTAAGGGGGTCGGGATGTCTGTGAGGTGTCTGGCAAGGCGATTTCTTGTCACAGAGCCTCTGGGCTGGCTCTTTTTTTAGAGAGTGCATCTGAATCACTGCTAGTGATTTTCACTATTACTAACAAGCCATGCCTGTATTAGAGACTACTGCAGCAGCATTTGGAAGTGCTTTACTCTGAAGCATAGAGTCCTCATTTGGGCCCAGTGTTTTTACCACTTTTACACTATGCACGTTTAATTCATGTTCACTAGTCGAAACATCAGTGTATGCTATCTTTGGAAATATAATACTTTTCCCTTATTCCTTCACTATTTGTTGCAATCAAGTCATTCAATCTGCCCATCCATAAAATGACAAGGATACTAAGCTCCACATGAAGGAGGGGATGCTATTTTTTTGCATTGTTTTGAACCCTTCTATATGAGAGCGTTGTTTGTTCCCATCACTTATTATCAATGAATTCAATCATTTTTTTCTTAGTTAATATATATTTATTTGTTGCTTTCACTTATATTTTGCTGATAAAGGTTTTTATTTTATTGCTCATATTTTTCCAGCTTTCACTCTTTCAGGATATTTTACCTTAGATCTTATGTCATTGTCAGGAATCCACATGTGGGACACCTTGGGAGACTCTCTTCTTACTCTCCCTTCTCTTCCTCCTACTATGTTCAGGCTCTTTTTTTATTATTATTTATTTATCTTACCAGATCCCAGATCCTGCTACAGGTGTAACTCAGCATCCGGCCCTTCTTCTTAACACTGCTCCAGTTGGCCTGGAATGTAACACCCATTACATTGCTGTGACCCTCAAAACCTCTGCACAGCTTCTCACCTCCACACTGGGTGAAGCATGAGGCTGAGGCAGGCTTTGAGGCCCTGCATGATGTAATCCACTCCTATTATCAGTGATTCCTACATCATCTCCCACTCACTCTCCCTGTACCAGCCAAATGAAATTATCTCCTGTGTTCCATGCCCAGGTTTCTTTTCTGAAGATAAAATTTTAGTGTTAGTACAGTTTTAGTTTATAGAAAAACTAAAAAGACAGTGCAGAAGGTTAATGATACCTCTCAGCTAATTTCACCAATGGTTAGCATAGACATGGTTTTGAATGTCTATCACAATCAATGAATCTATGCTGACATGCTGACTAATGTCCACGCGTTACTCACTCAGTAGTTCCTGTCTTTCTTCTGTCTGCAGATCCTACCCAAGAAGTGATATTATGGGATGTGGTCATGTTGTGCGGGATCCTCTGGGCAGTCATGATATCTCAGACTTTCCTGGGATTCGAGAACCTTCACAGAAGCATTGAGAGGCACTTGTCAGGGGTTGGTAGGACATCCTCAACTGCTCTGCTTTGAAGCTCATTTCCCAGCATGTGATCTTGGGATTTTACTCTGTTCAGAAGAAAGAAATTAATTCACAATAAAAATAATTTCTGTAACATGGAAAGAATTGGTGCTAATAACAATCTTCTCAAGCTAATGATCCTGGGAGTTATTTAAAGAGAAAGAATAAACTTCAAGGGCAGTTAGAATTAACAGCTAATCCTCCACTGCCAGTTTAGAATCTAGGAAAAGTACAATTCCTAAAACAACAAAAAAATAGGAAGGAAGGAAAGAAAGGAGGCTGCGAAAGGAAAAGAGGAAGAGAAGGAGAGAGGGATAAAGTAGGTGTACTGCCTCGATTGAATGTTAAGCGTTACCAGTTTGGGAAGAACAAGGACTTGGTAATAATAATCCACCTGTACCCATGATTTTATGCAGACTTCCAAGTACAAAGAGAGAAGTTTGTTATGACAGAAGTTGAAATTCATCTGTAAGGTCCTTAATCCAGGGAAAACCAAATAGGAACCACAGAGGAATATGGAGCCTTTGAAAGTCCACAAAGATGAGTAGGAACAAAACACATTAAAAATTATTCAGAAAGATTGAAACTGCACCACCATGGCATCCCCTGGATAACAGTAAGGAAGATCCCCCTTGTGGCTGGGGGTTTAGTCTTGCAGGAAGGGTGGGAGTAGGACCTGCTGTGCATTAACTTAACAAGGTGGCTTCAGGAGGACCCCAGAAGCACAGATCAACCCTGTTGTCTGACTCAATATCATTGTGTTAACTATTGTTCCTGCTTGACAGTCTCCTAAAGCAGCAGATACCAGGCTATCTTGCAACTGAACTTGCCCGTGAGTGGACCAGGGAGTCTGTCACTGACCCACTCTCCTCCTCTTGGAACTACAGAATTCACATTCCTCAGGTCAACCATCCACCCAGAAGGTGAATTGGATGCCAAGCTCAGTGGAAGTGTGTGTTTTTTTCTGATACCTGAGTTTTAATCACAGGCTGATCCATGGGTGTTGGTTTGAAAACACCTGGAGAGAGGAAGGCAGTGTGATGGTAAATCCTGCATGTCCACTTGGCCAAACTACAGTGCCCAGGTGGTCAGTCAGCCTGGATGTTGGTGCAATGGTATTTTAAAGATGTGACTGATAAATAAATTCTACAGATGAAGAGTCAAGCAGATTGCTTTCCATAATGTGAGTGGGCCTCAGCAAAAGAAAGGCCTTAAGAAAAAAGACTGGGATACACTCTGGAAAAGGAACCTCTGCCCACAGACTGCTTCCAGACTAAGCCACAACCTCAGTACTTTCCTGGGCCATCAGCCTGCAATCTGCCCTGCTCATCACTTTAAACTTGCTGCTCTCCGTGGTTGATGAGCCAGTTCCATAAAATGAGGCTCTCTCTCTCTCCCTTTCAGTACTGCAACTGGATAGTTCAGGAGATCCATCATTCCTGACATGTGACCACCTCGTGATCCTACAGGTAGGTTAGGACATGCTAGTGACAGGGAATTCAATATGATGTAGAGGCAATGAAGCCATAAGAGGTCTCCTATCAGGCCTTGCTGGAAGTAACCCTGCCTTGGACTCTGGTTCTGGCAGGCCTACACTGGGCACGCACTCTTGCTACATTGCACTTGCTTCTACCTGGCCAGGTTGGGATGTGTGCAGGAAAAAAGTTTTGCTCTTCTATCATCTTCAAACCTTGGGATTCAATTTTTTGCACTATCAATGTAAGTGATACTTGTAATTCATCCTTTCCACAAAGGCAGACTGTCATCAATGAACACAACCAAGAAGCAAATTAGATGCTTAAGGAAATTTATGGGAAATTCAAAGAACTTCCCAGATGACCTCAGACATCTGACAAGGTGGGATCTGTGTTGAGAAGTATCCACAGAATTGAACTCTGGCCAGTGCTCAAGCTTCTGTTAATATGACTGAGTTTCCTGGCCAAGCAGGAAAGGGAGGACAGCAGAATGATGAGGGGATCTCAATATGGGCTCAGAAATGTGTTCATGAGGTCACCTGTCTTCTGCAGCTTGGCAACTGCATGTCTGTCTTATCCTCCCAGCACCCAGTGCTACAGCTCCTGGGAGATGGGACATGGCATGTGGTCTTTGTAGCCACTGTTATACTTCAATCCAGACCCTTGCAAATAGCAAGAAGTATGAAAGAAAAGAAAGAGAAAGAGAAAGTACAGAAGGAAAGTGGGAGATGGTTGGCACAGAGCAAACTGTAGATTTATTCCTGTTTCACATGCTCCCCGTGGCACCCTGAAGAACTTTCAGATGTAAGGAAGGTCTCACTTTGCCGGTGTCCATTAGTGCCTTTCTAATGAGAGCAATGGTAACAGTGAACATTTTCCAGAAGTTACCACATTAGGTGTAGCTGATATTCTATATTCATATTCTGTCTTTGCAAGTTTACTGCTTGCTGAAACTTACTTGTAACCCCCAAATTAGTGCCCATGTGCACAGAGCCACCTGATAGCTATGCTCCCTGCTGATGCTGAATGAAGCATCTTCCTTCCTTAATGCATGAAACATGCTAAATCATTGGCTAAAATACTTTATAAAAACATTATAAGCTAAAAAAATTCAGTGACTCTCAATTATACAGTGGTACAATATTTGGTGAAAATGCCACCTCTGATAATATTTATATGGCATCAATTTCTCTATCTTGTCTATACCTCCAGGGAAGTAGTTAGAATCAGATTGCTAATATAGTGAATACTGCTTGTTTCTTTAGCAGTTACTACAAGAGGGCATCAAAGAACAAGCAAGTTAGTTTGTATTTAGAGTTCAAAGTGTGTCTATAGTTTATAACTATTGGATATTCTTTTTCTCCATTGTTTGTGGTCTGAACTGTCAGGTGGAACATTGGGGTGGTTGGAAAAAATTGCTCCTGTGTGCCAAACAGTGATGATTAAACTACTCATTCTCAAAAAACCTCCTGCTAGATTTTCTTGGCTCAACTGTGGAAGCTAGCCCAGGCAAGAATCAAATTAAGTATTTGCTTTTTTACCTGAACCAGTCAGTTGAATTAAATAAAAGCTACAGTTTGAAATATAGTCTTAATTCCCTATAAAATAAATGCTTATTTTTTTTACCCATGATATGTTAGCTGTGGCTCTCTTCTATGTCCTCTGTCACACCCATTATTTAAGCTGAAGAAATATTGCCATGTGTGGGGGGGGCACATTGCCATTTTTGTGACAGAGGAAGAAAGAAATGGCAGAACCAGCTTCTTGGAAGTGACATTATATTTGTTTATATTTTACTGGCCAAAGCAAAGCAAGTAAGTTACTGAGTCTGAAATCACTCAGGTAATCAGGATCATCTCAAGTCGTTGATGTCATTGGGGTAAAAAATCCTCTTGGTATGAATCAGATGACTTCAAGGAACTTAGTTGTAAATCAAGAGAGAGGGTTAGATCTTCCACTGGTGTCAGAAAAAAAAAAGAGTTGACAAGTTTAATATCCATGACAAACAAAATATTTAGTTGTGATTACTTTCTTGTGGCACTGACAGAAAACAAATAGATCTATTAGGTTTTTGAGAGGATTTTGTTGTCCAAAATCAAAAAAGTTTGACTTTCAAAAACCTGTGGTGTTTTGATGTTGCTTGACACTTAAGTAGTTGAGTAACTCTTAGTCCCAAATATACACCAGCAGGAAGTATACAATTAGATCTTTGCTTCCCTGTTGAAGCACATTCTCTTCTGTGTCCACTTCATATATAGACAGAAAAAATATTGGAAAAGAAAAAAATCTTCCAGAGGCCAAGACAGGGCTCCCACCATCAAATGGATAAAAAAATTTCTTTCAGGGAACAGAACCTTAATTTACCCAAAAAACGTTTTATTTTGGAGCATGGGTTCTCTGCAGTTCTTTTCCAACAGAATTTCATTATTGATAAAATATGTGTTTGGAATTCTTTTCAGAATAAACACTTAATTGTATTTGACCATTGTATATTAGGCGTGATGGTGATAATATATAGCAAAGATTAGTTATCTGTTAGTTATAAGTCAATGATAGGGAAGAAGCCACATGATACCTATTGAAGTAGGTTGTCATCATCCAGAGCTCCGAGACTTTGAACAAATTCCAGTAATTGAGTGGAACTTTCAATTAACTCTTGAGAAAGGAGATGTCTCTTGTATACTGGGAAGAAGACATACGTGCAACTCTGATATTTAGCTAGGTATATAGTCTCTATATAAAAAGAAACTATATCTCAGGTTTCTTATTGCTAGATAAAGTCACTAAACCAGTTTCTAAGTTTGGGCAGTGAGGTGAGAGTGAAGGTGATGTGTGATGCTACTCTTAAAACACATTTGTATTACAAAAGCTATTTGTCTGTCATACTCTTTTACCCATCCACTTTCCTACCCATGAAGTGTTGGTGAGCTAGGGACAAGAGAAGTGCCACAGGAAAAGCTATAAAGAGCCCACTGGATGACCTGGCATTGGATGACCTTGCAGAGATGAGCTGGCTACCTCCTCTGAACCATTTGCATGCCCCTGTACTCTCTGTAAAGGTAAATTTACTATCTATCTATCTACTTATTTATTTTTAGTCATTGTACTTTTGGTATTGTTTTATACCATTTTAGCCTATATTTAAATGAATACAGATGGCAGTGCTCTAAGTAATAAATATACATAGCAAGTTAGATTTGGAATTATTTTTATGTTTTTCTTTAGTTGAATTTTTTTATTTTTACTTTTCTTTTGGAGATGGGTGTTGGGGATATGCCAGGAATTGAATTCCTTGACATTTGACCTCTGAGCCACATCCCCAGCCCTATTTTTGTATTTTATTTATAGACAGGGTCTCACTGATTTTCTTAGTATATCACTTTTGCTGAGGCTGGCTTTGAACATGCAATCCTGCTGCTTTATTCTCCTGACATGCTGGGATTACAGGTGTGCATCACTATGCCTGGAACTGTATTAAGCATGATTAAAGATTGATATCCCAAATACATGAAGAGTTCCCTGAAATTTAATTATGTAAAAATATTAAAGTCCAGGGTTGGGGTCTTGACTCCGCGGCAGAGCACTCACCTTGCATGTGTGAGACCCTGGGTTAGATCATCAGCACCACATTAGAAAAAAATAAATAACTGAATTAATGATATTGTGTCTGACTATAAATAAAAATTTAAAAGTTCAGTGCATAAATGAGGAGAGTATTTTAGTAGTTAACAAGTAGTACAGTAAAATGTGGGAATGTTCCCATAATTTTTCCCATAACTGGGAAATCAAATAAATGCATTTTAAAGCAACCTTGAGTTACCACTTCCATTCTCTCAAAGTACTTAAAATTAATTCTATGTTCTTGAGAGTTTTAAAGGAAAGGAGCCCATTCATACTTGTTTGTTTGTCATGCTTTATCTATTTTTAATTACTGCTTTTCTTTAAATATTTTGTGTGATTTCAGACTCTTGTACCTCATAAGTATTTACCCATTACCTCCTGGTTTCCTGTCAGATCTTCACACTTTCAGAGCTGCAGTGAGAAGCTGGGAGCATTCCCCCCAACTCAGCACTGGTGAGCACCCTGCACTGTGGCCATTGGCATATGAGTCAGTCCTTGCCACTGGAAAGTGGGTCTTGAGGTTTGGGATGGTCAGATCTTCCGGTAGGGTGTGGCACCCATTAACCATTAGATGACTGTTGTCCTAAATCATTGAATTTTGATGAATGTTTTAATGAACTACAGCATGTTGGTTGTTGAAATAACATAATTATTGGAGGTATGAGTTCGGCAAATTTTTGTAATTAGTACAAAATGATATTTTTAGTGTAATTTTAACTGTACTTGAAAAGTAATATGCATAAAATGAACTTCTTCTTTAAACTTTTAGACTGTTGATAAACTTCTCAAATTTACTGTTGTCTTTATGACAAAATATGTAATTTTTAAAAATCAACTGAGTTCTGGGGATATATCTCAGTTGGTACAGTGCTTGTCTCACATGCACAAGGTCTGTGTTCAATCCCCAGCACCACCATAAATAAATACATAAATACATAAATAAATAATCAACTGACAAACTTGACTTCTACCTCCTCCATCACAAAATTACCTCTGGGCTTCCTGTACATTTAGTTTTCTTACATGTAGCAGTATGGGCCTCCATATTTTTGTGAACTTTTAAGGTTAGTTGTGTTTATGTGAGTGGAATTAGGTCCTCAAGCATATTTGAAATTACACTGTATCTTGATGCATATAGCTTGAGATATTTTATTTTCTAAATAATTGTATCTTATGAGTGTATAGAGCTTTATTTTTAGTTTACAAATGTGTTCCCATTACCAGCAATAAACTCTATAGTTTCTAATGATGTCAAATATAATTGGTAATTGATTTCTTAAACATATTTTGAGTCTTGAGCATCTTTCTGTGACCAATATAGAGAATTTCTGTAGACAAACTCTTGTTCATTAGGGAAGAGAGACAAATCCAGAGGCACGTTATATAGTTCCATAAGTGCCATGAGCATGTGATGAACAAAATGCAAAGGAAGGCAGGGGAGAGAAGTTCTTTTTTTTCTTTTTTTACCAAAGGAGTCCAGTTATATGCAAGATTCTTAACTAGTGAATCCTTCAGCCAGACTTCAGAAAATGGACAAAAATTTTTGCCAGGAGGAAGGGATAAAAAAAGCATGAACAGAAAGGCAGAGGTATAGAAGTGAAGGATATGTGGAGAAGCCACTGAAAGAGGTATATAACTTGATCAGGTTTGTTCTTTTGAAAGAAACTTGAGGTCAATGTGGAGAATGATTATAACAAGAAGACAAGAGAAAAGTGATTCTTAAACTCTTATATTTTGTTTTGTTGAATGCTTTTCCATGTAACAGTTAAGTAAGCATCCCCATAATTTAGAATGCAACATAGGTAAAACAAACTGTATTATACACAGTTCTAGCCAGTCAACTTTGTGATCTTACTATAGCTGTACATAAGAGTGTCTCTTCTGATATTCTGAGTAAGAATCAGTGGACTAAGGAAAGAGATCAGCTAAGAGGCCATTGTGGTGTTCCTTTATATTTGTCTGTGTAGACTTGGTGTCAGAGTTGATGTGTAGGGGTAGGGATAGAAGGAATTACAGACCAGTGTTTCTCAAATTTTTATGTGTATATTAATTGCCTGGGAATTAAAAGATAGGTTCTGATGCAGATGCAGAAGAACAAGGCCTGAGATTTAGCATTAGATAGGTTCACAGTGATGTCAATACTCTTTGTCCATGGACTATGTTTAAATAGTTACATTAAAATAACTTGACTGTGAAGCTCCAATGACTTTATGATGATGTCATCATTTGAAATGGGGAACACAAGATAAAAGAAAGGGAAGAATTCAAGGAATTTGTCTTTGTGGGACATTCAGGTAAAAAAAATGTTATACATAACTGGAAATTGGATATTATGGATAAGGGGAAAAGTGAGACCTAGAGATAAAAAATTGTGAATTAGCATTTTATACCTGGTAGTTAAGGCTGTGAGAATCAATGAAATTACCTGCAAGAAAGAGGTGAAATAATATTTTAAAATGTACTGATTTAAGAATTTAACTGAATCATAGAATTTTTAAAAACGTTTTTTTTTGTTTTTAGTTGTAGACAGACAAAATACCTATATTCATTTATTTTATGTGATGCTGAGAATCAAACCCAGTGCCTCATACATGCTAAACAAGTGCTCTACACAGAGTTACAACCCCAGCCCCTATTTACTTTATTCCATTGACCAGCAATTGGGAAGAAATTAGAGAGCTTCCATTCTTGGGGTAAATTTAGGAATGAGATAGTTGCCTTTGGCATACAGCCTTCTTCTTTGGTAATGACCATAGATGAAGTTAAATATTTCGTAGATCACTTTAAGAATTCCTTGAAATATCCTTTCTTCTGAAACACTGTTCATATAAATATACATATTAAACATCTTCAGTATGCCAGGCATTCTTTTCTAAGCTCTGGTATAAAAAATAGCAAATGAAATGAATCCAAGATACAGTGGCATTTATGAGGAGATGGACAAAAGTAATTACAATACAGTATGGTAAATGCTGTGATAGGGAAGTGTATGTAGGGTGATACTCTAGCACCTACATCAGGAGCACATGACTTAGTGGAAGACTTGGAATGACCTTCCTGAGGAAGTAGCATTTAAACTGAGACCAAAAGCCTGAGTGGAGGTGACCTAAAAAAGAGAAAAAGATGGACATGCAAAAAATGTCACAGAGGGGAGAAATCCCCGTAGGTTGGTGGAGTTCAGTATATCTGACCCAGCGATATGTAGGGTGAGATTGATAGGAGTTGATCTTGGAGAAGTAAAAAGAGTTTATACTAGGCAGTGACTCCTGGAACTTGGGATGAGGACAGAAAACGATGTAGAAAGATATACTGTTATTCTACCTTGGTGTAGTTAAAATGGTAGTCTTATGCTTATGGTATGGGCTTCAAAACCTGTATTATAATTTAACTTTCAAAAAAAATTTAACAATTTGGGAAGTGCTTGGATAAAAGCATAACTTTAGTGCTTTTGGGTATCCATGCTTAAATGTGCCTTTACTGGTATTTTTAAATGAGGCTACAGTGTTGATTTTCTCACTCTCTGATATAAATCAAATGTATCATTTCACACATGTAGTTGAATTTTATTTTCTGGACCAGATTTATAAACTATATGAAAATAAATAAATAAATATTTATAAATTGTTTGGTTTTTAAAATGTTCCTAAAAGTTAAGGATTCCCTCTGTAAACTATATTATAAGATATCCTATATACCAGCAAAGTATAAAAAATGAAGTTCACATAATTGTAATTAATAGAATGTAAAAGGTAGTAGAATGAAACAGACATTATTAGTGTATGTATATATGTCACTACATGACCAATATGATTCTGCAACATGTGCACTCAGAAAAATGAGAAATTATATCTCATCTATGTATGATATATCAAAGTGCATAAATGCATTCTACTGTCATGTATAGCTGATTGAAACAAAAATAAATAAAAAATTGAAATATAAATTTTGGGACTGTTCCAGAAAGTACATCAAAAAAAATCTATGCATAAGAATTCCAAATTTATATTATCTCCTCTCAAAAAAGTAAAGCATAATCTGTACTCCTTAAATATGGGCTATCTCTACACAGTGGAAAGGAGAAAAACAGAATAGCCTTACTCTAGAAAACCTCACCATCACTACCTTAGTCAGGTGACTAAAGTTAGCATCAAGAGTAATTATCTTTATAGTGTGAACACCCACAATAAGGTTCTGAGAAGAGTGCTTTACTTTTGTAGTCTTCCTCCTCTACACATGTAACACCAGTCTAATCATGACAACAATGACAGACACATTTCAGCTGAGAGACATTCAGAACTTTCAACCTTATAAAACAAGATGTCCTAGATCAATTAGATTTGACATTAACAAATAACATCAATCATAATTTTCCCACTATTAGGGCTAGACAAGGTTTTAGGAAAGAAAGAAAGATTAGTAGAACAAGAACAAGGTATAGCAGCACCAATTCAAATAGATCAAGAAATAAATAAACATGGATTAGGTTTTCAGAAGGGATCACTGAGACAATAAAAATTACTTGGAAATCAGAAAGACAAGTATGGGTTCCTCAGTGGCCCCTGACTAAAGAAAAGATACAAGAAGCCCATGACCTGGTCAAACAACAATTAGCAGAGGGACATATACAACTTTCCATATCTTTAAATAATACTCCCATTTTGTCATTAAAAAGAAATTTGGTAAATGGAGATTATTGCAAGATTTAAGAGCCATTAATAATTAGATGGTTATTATGGGACCTGCTCAATTGGGGATTTCCCAATTGTCTGCTTTGCCAAAAACCTGGTATGTTTTAGCTATAGATATTAAAGATTTTTGTTTTTTCAATTCCAGTTCATTCTAAGGATAGTCCAAGTTTTGCATTTACTATCCCTGCACTGAATCATGAAGGTCCTGATCAGAGATATAAATGGAAAGTACTACCACAAGGGATGGCTAACAGCCCAACTATGTGTCAAATTTATGTTAACAAAGCAATCCAGCCACTTAGAATTCAAAATCATAAACTACAAATATTTCACTATATGGATGATTTATTGTTAGCACACAAAGATAAAAACACATTGCTAGAATGTTATGCCACTCTTACAAACTCATTAAAAATTATAATCTAGAGATAGCAATAGATAAAGTACAATTAAATTTTTCAATTAATTATTTAAGAGTTCTATGATTCTCAACCATGGTCCGTCCCCAAAAAATTCAATACTAGTAGATCAACTCAAATCACTTAATGACTTTCAAAAGTTACTAGGAGACATAAATTGGGTAAGGTCTTATCTAGGCATACCAACAGGAGAGTTGAAACCTTTATTTGATATCCTAAAAAATCCATCAGATCCAAATTCACCCCACATGTTAACGCCTGAAACAAGAAAAGCATTAAAAATCATTGAAACATATATGGAAAATATGCATTTGGATAGAATTGATATAAGTTTGCCATTATTATTTAATGTACTACCAACAAAAAATATTCCTACAGGAGTGTTTTGGCCAGAAGGTCCATTATTATGGATAAATTTATCTTATTCTTATAACACTATTAATTCTAGGTATACTGAGGCTGTATGACAATTGATACTCAAAGGAATAAAAGCAGCAAAGTGAGTATTTGGAATTTCTCCCAATAAAATTATTACTCCATATACTATGGATAAAATTGATGAGTTAGCTAATAAGTTAAATACTTGGGCAATAATCAATTGTAAATCTAATGTTTCATTTGATAACCACTTACCATCTAACCCTTTGTTGTCTTTTTGGTTGTATCATCCTACAGTTTTCCAAAAATGACAAGAAAAACACCTATCATGAATGCTTCAAATATATTTACTGATGGGTCAAATAATGGTACAGCAACAGTAGTTACCCCTGAGCAAACTTTTACATTTTTAGTGCCCAAACAATCAGCAAAAGGTGGAGCTTAGTGCAGTATTACAAGCTTTTGTGATGTTTAAGATTCTGTATTTAATTTATTTTCCAAAAGTCAGTATATAGTTAATGCTATAGTATCTCTTGAAGATGCCGCGTGGCAGCTCGGTTATTTTGTGCCCAGCCGGACTTCAGCAAATGCAACCATCACAACTCTTTAATTCTACAAAATCCTTATTACCTCAGAAGGAAACTTTGTGCTCATTGAACAATCATTCATTCCCCAGCTTTTTTATCTGGTTTAGGATATTACATATGAATGGAATCATAAGATGTGGCATTGTGTATGCTTCTTTTATTGTATTATTGTCCTGGTCTGTTCATGTTGTAGCATGTAGCAGTACTTCCCATCCTGTTTGGCTGAATAATATTCTATTGTATGCACATAGCACATGTTATTTATCCATTCATGAGTTGATTAGTGTTATAATTGTTTCCACATTGGTACTATTAGGAATAATACTGCTATGAATATTAGCATGCATTAATTTGTAGATGTGTTTTCATACCCCAGAATATATGCTAAAGAATGAAATGGCTGGATCATTGCCAGAGGTACCCATTCTGCACTCAGGCCTGTCATCCCTTGTCATCATCCTGCTTGAGAAACTACCATGTCTCACAGACTGAGATAAGTATCTCAACTTCCTTTGTTCCAGTCCAGAAAACTCACCAGCTTACAAACCCCTATAACTTACTTCTAATTTGGAATTTCTATCAGTATGGTGTCCTCACTTACCCAGCCTGTGCCTTGTGTTGAGTTAAAGTCACGTCTCACTTGAGACATCCTCAGCTCTGTGACAAAGATTGGGCCATGATCTGAGTTTGGCTTTCATTTGCAATCCTTTTACCTATTCAGTCTGACAGCTTCTTCTGCTTCTCTCATTAGTTTCCCAAAACAATACATCTTGATATGTTTATTCTATCACCTATATCTATAGCTATATCTATCTCCCCATGAGTCAGACAGGCAACACTTACTGTAGAAAGAGAAGACCCAAAGTAATATAGTGTGTGGCTTTAAGATGACTGCAGAATACCTGGCACTCAGGAATGGGTCTACAGCAACAAAGCTGAGGAGTGGACACACTTTCCTTGCTGCTGGATGTTTTGCATTCTCCTGCAGTTTCGTTTCTTTGCATTGATGCACATGACCCATCCAGCCAACCCTGCCTGGCCCTACTGGTCACAGTTGAGGATTTTGTCACCCTTTGGGCTCAAAACCCTAATTTTTGAGTTATTTTTATTGACATATTTTTGTTTTATGCACACCTCATTGGTTGCTTACCAATAACATCTAGATTTGGGTTCTTTCATACCCAAACCACAACACGTTTGTGTATCCTAATAGTTTATACTGTGTATATTGTTTATTATATGAACCTAACCTTCATGTTTTTCCTCAGATTTTTCTCAAAAAGTACCAATCTACCTTGTTCTAGTGGAGCTGTTTTGGTCAAATGTAAGCAGTTTGGGTTCTGTTTAGGTAATGAATTCAAGGGGTTTGATGACTCAGTTTGAACTTTATTTCACATCAGTAATTTATAATTTATCTGAATAAAATATTTCCTTTTCCTCTCACTGTATCTCTTTAGCCACCCCTCCCACTCCTTGTTGCTGAAGAGAAAAAAAATCACCTTTGATCGTTTTTTATGGATTTTTTTTCCTTTGAAAGCAATGGTGAACCAAAATGGTCACAATGCAGTGTTTCAGAATCTACCTTCAGAATCAGTGTATTGGGCCTGAAGAAAGTAAGACTGTAGGTCTTGGGCTTCAGGTATCTTCAAGGTTGAAGGGAGCGAAATCAAGAAGGAGCAAGATGAGGGAACAGTGAACCTCTGCACCTGTACTAATAAGGAAGGTCCACTTAGTCCAGAATTATATTTTGACATACAATATAAAACCTTGTTTACAAATGATAAATTTTTTTTAAAGAAAATGAAAAAAAGGCTTAAACTCCAGTGCTAGAGGTCATATAAATAGGGCTAGGGCTTTCTTTGCAGTTGCTAGATGGAATCCTTTCAAGCCACACACATGATTAAAAAGAAAAAAAAAGTTTACTAAGTTCTGAGAATCACACCAAACACACACACACACACACACACACACACACACACACACACACCACACTCCACAAAATAGGCAACAACTGGCTGTACCCCTGTGGGTTTGTACCTGTGGGTAATTTGCATTTAATGTCGAGATCAAATATGATGACGGAATTGAAAATTTCCAAGTAAATGGAGAAAATTTCTGTGACAGAATCAGACTTTCTTATCTTTAAACTGGGTCCAAATAGCTTATAATTAACTTAGGACCATTTCCATATAGTACACAAGTTATTAATATCCCCACATAGTAGAGTGACAGTGGACTCAACTTTAGGACAGCCATGAATATCTTAAAAGAACTCTATGGATGTATTTCTTTGTATAATTTTAAGATCTACTCACTAGCCTTTCCTCTAAACAAATCAAAGCTGATGACACTCTACACACACTAAAGCATTCACCAAGTATGTTTTAACAACGCATGATTAGGGAAGGGGTCCCAAGATGTATGGTGGAAAGACCCAGAAATTTAATGCCAGGCAGATATAAATGGGAGAAGTGGCTCGGCAGCAATAATACCAACAAAGAAGATAATGACATACGCCCTTGGAACCTGTCTATTTCATCAATAAAAGAAAAATTAGAATAGCCATTTTCCATTGTGCTTATATTAGAAGCAATGTTTAGAAACTACCACTTAGCACTACCACCTAAGATTAATATATCAGGCAGAGGATATAGCTCAGTAGTTGAGTGCTTGCATGGCCTATGTGAGAAACTGGGTATGATCCTCCACATCACATAAAAAATAAAGATATTGTATCCATCTTATAAAAAATGTCTTTTAAATCAATATATACTAGATACCAGCCATTCAGCCCATAGTGTGGTGTGATTCATTGCCTTCAAGCTGACTTCTTTGGCCAATGGCATAGGCGCCATGGGACTTACATAGCCATGTGCCCTCATCAACTTTCACTCTTGTGGAAATTGTACTTCCCATCCTATAGAACAGCAATGCCTTTGGGGACCTAGCCAAAGGTCTTGAACACATTTAACACTTGATGGAGGGAATTTAGCTCATCTACAAGTACTGGTTCAATGTGTTTCTTCTAAGTCAGCCTCCAGTTCTCATTGTATTAGTGAGACTTGTTTCCCATCAAACAGGGGAAGGACATTGCCCTCCTACCAGCAAATGAGACACAAAAGACTCACTTTTCAAAAATCTTTAATAATGTAACAAATCTATGGGCTCTGACCTCTATGTAATTATCTTATGCTCTAGGTTAGTTCCCTTTACTACTACCTCTGGTAGCTGAAGCTCCCTCCTTCAGTGATAAGTGGTTACAACTGAGAAGCCAGAGGAGACACATTGAAATAGTTCACCCCATGGGACAGTGTCTGAAGGGATTAAAAGTGGATATGCCTTTCAGGAGACTTAAGAAAGAGTTAGGAGGCAGAGTAATCCAGCATGTGAGGTTGGTTTGACATTCAGAGGGGTGGGGCAGAGGGTATCTCCAGAAAGACCATTGGAATGGGGATGTGGTCTGTTGATTTGGCATTAGGTTAACTAAGGGATGCTGTGCGGCCACCAAAGCAAGTTGCAGAGAAAAGGGTCCTCTGCCTTGGGGCTGCTAACTCTGAAGGCATAACATCTGTCTTTATGGGAGTTCCTGCTCCCACATAATGTCTGAAATGTGGACTTTAATCTCAGCATTGGCAACAGCCCTGGGAGGGCCTGTCTTGATGGCTGCAGTCATGCCATATCTGCGTTGTTTGTTGACCCAGTACAAGAATGGGCTGTAAGTGAATGTTGCAGATTTCATCACCTCCACCCACTGCTGGGCACGCTCCTCCCGCTGCAGCTTCTTCCTCCAGTGTAGAAACATCATGCATCCACCAATTATCAGAGTGCCCAGCCCGAGCCATACAAAGTACAATGGGAACCACACTGAGGCAGTAAAAAAAAAAAAGAAAAGAGATAAGTTGTCTGACAGCTGTAGCTTGAGACCTGAACTGATTCTAATTCCTCTCCTTGATTTGGCTCAGTCATCCATTCACTCTTTCCCTCCCTTTTTCAAGACTTGCCACATTGTCTTCTGATAGAGTTCAAGCTATTTTGGCAGGAAGCTTGAGAGTCCACTTTGGCCTTTGACAGATGAGGAATACTAGGTGTAACAGGGGCCATGACTTATGTGGACTCTTTCAGAACTTCCAGCTCCCAGTCCGGGACCCATGCCATTCTTCAGACTGAGAAGTCTCACTAAGGGCAAAGTCCTTGAGGACGTCAAAGCTCCCCACTTGACAAAGAATCCCATGTATCTTTTATATTTGGGTAGAATGTTGTCTGTGTCTTCGAGGAGTCCTCCCTTTTCTGGTGGAGTCTATCTATGAACTGCTTAGCACTTTATGGAGGCAACCACCACCCCATGCCTACAAAGCTTATTCCCCTACTCTCTAAGGATGAGAGGGGCACTTACAACCAGGAATGTCCAGGTCCTCCATTGGGGAATCCATCATTTTGAGGCTTGAGGAATCCATTCGCACGAGGCTTGTTACCAGGACTGTGGCTCTGGCCAGAATGAACTCACCCACTCCTCGTTCCACCAATGGGAGTCCTCAGAAGGCTCCAGCCCCATTGTTTCTTCAAGATGAGGTCATCAGGTTATGAGCACTGGGAATTCCAGGAGCAGCTGTTGTAGAGTGGGTGACAGTTAATGGAAGGAAGTGACTCCATCTTGTGACCTGTCATAAACATTGTTATCTTCCCTCAAAGAATGGTCCCAACACAGAATTGTCTGTTTCCAACTTCATAAGGGATACTCACAGAACAGCCCCCAGGAAAGGGCCTTCACACCCTTAGGATCTTATAGTAATGTTGTGAAGCATTAACACGGAGAACTAATAGATATTCCTAAAGAATAGATATATAAAAGACTATTAGGTGAGAAATCTATGTCTCTGAGCATACAGATTTTCTTTTTAAATTATTAAATTAATTATTAATTTACTTTTTTTTTTTACTTAGTTACACATGACAGTACAATGATCTTAACATATCATACATTTTTATCAGATGGGATATATTTTCTCATTTTTCTGAGTATACAGGTTGCAGAATCACATTGATCAAGCATGGGCTGGAGATATAGCTCAGTTGGTAGAGTTCTCGCCTCCAATGTAAAAGGCCCTGGGTTCAGTCCCCTGCACCACCAAAATAAATCTTAATCATTACTTTATACTTGGTGCTGATCATCAAAACCAGGACCTCATACATGACAGCCAGTATTCTACCAGTGAGCCAGAACTCAAGATCCTTATATAGCTTTTCATATACTATTTCTCTGTTTACTGAAGATCTGTTTCAATGTGCAAAAGAAAAAAAAATATTTTGTTTCCGACAAGGATTAGAGCCAGAATAAAGCTGTGGGGAGGGTTTTTTTATTGTAGGTGTTAATGGCTTTTTATTTTCTCTTTAAGACTCTCAGTTCAATCTTTCAACATTTAGATGGTGTAAGACCCAACTGCAGGAGAAGTAAAACAAATAACAAATGAAAATGAATTGGTATATTTCATGAAAACATGTTCTGTGAAACAATCTGAAAGTGGAAAGTGCAGTTTCTGGAAATATGAGGAAAACGAGATAAATTATATGAACATGAGCAAACTTATCTTTCTTGGTCTTACTCTTACCTAACTAATATACTTCTATTTAATTTTTTTCATTCCTGTTACCTACATCTAATATAAAACCATCAACGCCCTTTCTTGGATTATTGCATTATCTTTTTTAGTAGGTCTTCCGCTCCCATTTTTCTCCCTCTATATATCATATCCTCACCAGCTGAGTTCTCTTAAATTTTGCTTGCCTGATAGGGAAACATAGTATACTGGTTCAAACATAGACTCCAGAACCAATCTGCCAGTTTTAAATCCTACATTTTTACCCTACTAGCTGTCTGACATGGACATGTCTATTAATTTTTTGAGCCTTAGATTCTCTACTATAAAGTGGAGATAACTACAGTACATTCTTGAAAGCTACTTGAAAATTAAACATATTAAGCTCGATAAAGCATTAGAATAATGCCTGGCAGAGAGTGAGGGCTATAGTTATGTTCTTAAAAGAATAAAAATAAATATTATGTTGGGAACATGCTTGCAAATGTTAAGTAATTTCTCATTGCTTTCTTTCTTCCTTTCATTCTTTCTTTCTTTCTCTTTCTTTCTTTCTTTCTTTTCTTTCTTTCTTTTCTTTTTTTGCATTTATAATTCTCCATTATTCCAGAACCTTCCACAAGAAGCTTCCTGAACTCCTTTCTTCAAAGTACTCATCATCTATTCTGCCTATTTGGCCACCATATGTGCCTTGTTTTTCATTGCCACTTACATTTTCATGTCTCAGTCTTCTCTAATTAGAATTTAAGAAGCTATTTTTTTGGCATTTCATGAATTTTATTTTAGGTATATGTACTAATTATAAAAATAATAATAAAAGGAGTAGTCAGGTATTATGCCTAATTCTTCATATACCTTATTTCATTAAATTCTCATGACTACTTTCTGAAGGCAGTATTGCTATCCTCACATTATAGTTGATGAAGCTGGAATTAGTCTCATAAATTTCAATGCTGAGTCATAAACTTTGCTGATATTATAAATTAAATTAAAATTATCAGACTATGCTTTCCTTAAAATAAGACAATGTTTTGACATGCTTTTTTTTATAAAAAGACAAAGGAACCATAGGCTGCATTAGTTAAGTGGTTTGCTTAAGTTCTAGGAACTAATGAGTTCTTTTGTGTGCTATATTTTCTTTAGCTAGACTACACTTTAAGTAGTATATTCAATTGGGACTTGTGTGTATGTGGTACCAGAGATGAAACCCAAGGCCTTCCACATGCTAGATAAGTATTCTACCAGTGAGCCATCATCCTGGGGCCTTATATTTAAGTGAGAATGTTGATAGAGCAGAGCAATTCTAAGGTAGGTTGACCCATTTTTAAAGACCTGCTCACTCAGAGGTCACTTTGGTTATGACATCTTTTCTGAATTCTATGCTGTCTATAATGTCATGCTGAGCTTAGAATGTGTCTGTTATATCCTTCTGCCTTATTTCATTTCTTCCGATTGAAGCGATCAAGGGAGAATATGTGAAAGAAAAAGTATATAGGCTCAGATTTTTCACTATACATAGAAATAGAATTTCTGATGTTTTATTCGCCTAAAAAAATGCAACATCTTTAATAAACCATAGTACAAAATGGAGATCCCAATTACAGCACATCATTACAGAAAGAGCAAAACAGAAAACATAAAAATCCTTAAACTGGCAGGTAAAAACAAATTTATGATAAGAATTATCAGCAGGAATTAAAAAAAAACCCTTCATACTAGAATAATTACAAAATCTTGAGTTGTCAAGTGGATATTCTCCACATTGCAAAATCTAAAATAGCGTTACCTAGAATATAGACATAAGTCCAATAAAGTTTGTGTATATATAAGTCTTTCAATGTCCCTATTGTGATATGTGATTACAGGCTACTGCTTTGTAACCAGATGATGAAATCTAATAGATGCTTATGTAGGTAGGGCATCTGTAATATTGCAAAAATGTACCTCATAAATACTGCCTATTTTGAACTTTACAGATTTTTTTTTATTGCTTTCTATAGTTTGTGTATTTTCCTCCTTTGTTTTATAATCCTCTTCTCATTAGAAACTATGTATCTATTATCACTTAACATCACAGTTCACGCCACATTAGTAACAGGTATTTAAGTATGACCAGTACATAAAATCTAGCTCATACTGATTTTTTGCTCACACTAGGTAAATGAGGCAAGCCTTACTCCACAAGCTGCAACCCCTAGATATGTGACAATAACCAAACACACATTTCTTTGGAAGCATCTCTGTTCTTGTCAGGTCTTTTGGTCACAGCACTGAAAAAAACTGACTAAAACAGGGGAGAAAAAGTTTACTTGGGGGCTCACAATTTCAGAGGTCTCAGTCCAAAGACAGCTGGTTCCATTCCTTGGGGATCTAAGTGGAGATCATGCTTCATCAAGAGTGTGGTGGAGGAAAGCAGCTGGCTGGCAATGTGGCCCAGGGAAACAGAGAAAGAGTCTGCCCCACCAGGACAAAATAAACCCCAAAGGCAGGCCTTCAGGGACCCACCTCCTCCAGCCACACCCTACCTGCCTACAGTTACCACCCAGTTAATCCCTATCAGGAGATTATTCACTGATTGGGTTAAGATTCTTATATCCCAATAATTTCTCTTCTAAACTTCCTTGCATTGTCTCACACATGAACTTTTGGGGGACTCCTCACATCCAAACCATAACAATCTCTTTAAATATTACAGGAGACAGAGCAGAGAAAAACATCCCCAGGCATCAAAAATGCCTCAGTTCCTCTTCATAAATAAATGACAACTTCTGAATAAGTAAATCAAATACAGAAAAGCAGCACTGAGATAACCCTCCGCCCCCATCACCCAAAGCATGCTAACTGAAGTTACTCTTCTTTTTCCACATAAATATTGTTCCTGACTGCAGACAAGAATATATCCTGCAACAGCAGCCTAACTCCCTGAGGAAGTGTGAATGTTTAGCTAAGGGGTCCACAAGAATATCAAATATTCATCGGCAAAAGCAGCAGACTGCAATATGCACATAATCTTTTCTCTCCAAGCAGCACAGCTACTTGATGGATTATAAGATTCTGATCATCTGAAAAGCATTCCAAACGACTGTGACTGATCAATTGCTGACAACAGATACACATAAAGGAACAGAAGCCTGAAAACCTCATAACCAGTGAAGCAAAAGCAAAGGTGGACCAGATGTTTTATAATATAAAACTATACTGATAAATTCCTCTATCCCTTTATGTAAAGGTGAAGTAAACTTTACCAAATATATTTTCACTAAAAAGAGAACTGGGTCTAGAAAAATCATGCTATTACCATGCCATTAATCTTTTTCTTTAAAACCGCATCTAACAATTTATTATATTCAGATGTCTTTTCAAACCCACATGAAAAATATTTATTCCATTCTGGCTTTTCCGAGTAGAATTTAATCATACATTACACATTTCATCAATAACATGAAAATGATACACAGAATATGATATAAAAGACTGTCCTCTTTTTATCATATCTAAATTTTAAAAATGTGATTTAAAGTGTCACTTGAAAAGTTTGCATAAAATGTCAAGAATTTCATCTCAAAGTAACAAGATCATATATACTGAACATATTCATCTGTTTGCACTAGCTTTGCCAAAATTACTAGCGTAGTTTTCTTTTTTAAAAAATTCTAAGTTACAAATTTAAACCAGTGGCTCTTACAGTGTTTGAAAATAAGCAACAGAACAAGGACTTTACTTGTTCACAGATAATCTACTAGAGACTATCAGCATGCATATATTAAAAGGGATTCCCCAAAAGTTCAGTTTCCTTTTGATTTGAAGCTTTTAACTCTGAAAGCAGGCCAAAGTCATCACTAAATGCCAGCAAATTAACATCATAAGAAAGATAACTTGCTCATCAGCTATTTATTGAGTATCTGCAGAGTGCTAAGAGTGCTAAGGTAGCCTGCTCTAAAGGACATCAAGAAAGACACACAAGGACAAAATTACAGCCTAGAAGGTCAAAGCAAAGAATGAAGACCCTCTGTAGCATCTGACACCAGCGGCCTAACAGGTTGGAATGATGATAGATAAACACCCTGTCTTCTCTTTCCTAGAAATACCCAATACAGTGGTGGACGATTTGGGTGAAGACTATCACCATTATCTGTCATCCCCAGAGACCAGAGGGGCTATGGTCACATCAGTAACTTCACAATCAATTTTCCTTATATAATCGGGCATATCACCAATCTGCATTTCTTGAAAAAGTACATCATTAAATAAATACCTAGCATTAATCAGCCATGTTTGACCTTCTGATTATGGAATTTCTAAACTTTATTTAAGAAAAATACATAGAGTTACACTTCATTTACTCAGCTACCTTAAATATTTGGAAAACATTTAAGAACGTAAAAAGTAGCAAAACAGTACATTAAGTAGGCAAAATAAATGTCAGCATCTGCTTCCTAAAACTACATAGGGACAGTCCCAAATGCACTCAAAATATGTTTATTTTAGAGGTAAGTTTAATAAGGAAACTGTAACTAGAAAACCAGGGAAAAGTAAGCAGAGACACATGAGCCACTTATAACAGGTCACAAATGACAGGAGGGAGGAATTAAGGAAACTGACAAAAAATGAGAACACAAAATGCATAGTCTGAGGATACTTGATGCAGAACTGATTTTAAGGTGAGAACTCAAAAGAAAAGTGGTCTCTTACTTTTTTTTTTCCTTTCCTATTGAACTTGGGAACTGCTTGTAGGTACTACTTTAACACAATACTGGTCCATCAATATTAGAAATAAGGGACATTTTCCCCCTTACAGGACACAATAATAATACACAGAGTGGGTGGGAAGTACATTTAGAGGAGCATGAGTTTATGTTTCCCACTTTAATGTTCTTTAATCTTTAAAGAAATTGTTTTGCCAGGTGTGGTCGTGCACGCCTATAATCCCAGCAATGTGGCTGAGGCAGGAGCACCTTAAGTTTGAGTCAGCCTGGGCAACTTAGTGAGACTCTGTCTTGAAATAAAAAAAAATAAATAGAGCTGGTAATGTAGTTCAGTAGTCGAGAACCCCTGGGTTTGACCCATACACAGTACTACAAAAAATTAAAAAGAAAGAAAGTAAAAAGAAAAATAGAAGAAAAAAAAAGGAGTTGTTTTGTTTGGTGTTTGCTTGTTTCTACTAACTATGTATACTTAAAACCCTTTCAAATGCCATTCAGGGAGGAACAGCATTTTGAAAAACATGAAATAGTGCTGTTATGATAATAAGTGTAATTAAAATGCTGCCAAGAGCCAGTACAGGAATTTTAGATCTCACAGTTCTCGACAATAAATAGCAGCAGAGTCACTGCTGTGGAGAAGACTATCTTAATGAACAAATTTCAAACATCTGCTTGTCTGAGCTGGCAGATTCCTCTGGCACAGAGCTCACATTCGACAGGAGTGCATCTCCTTAGACATTTACTCCCTCTTTTCTTTTGGCTGTGGCACATACATTTTCGGTGCTAAATGTCATAAATATTTTCAGGGTATTGACAGGTGGCCAGGAGAAAATTAACTTCCAGTTTTCCACATTTTGTTCCTTACCTCTTCACACCAACCCCAGGTTGAGAACAACATCTACTTTGACAGAGCTATTGGGCTCCTATAGCAACTAACTGTATCACTGCCACCACTGCCTGGGGGAGCTACTACTGCAAGCATGGGTGTGGTCACATCATCTCAGCCTGTTTCTTCAGAACAGGCATAAAAGTCTCCAAAACAGAGATGAAAATTTGTACATCAGTGTCCTATACCTGATGGGTCTAACTTGCAAAAGATATGTTTCAAACAGCTAGAGATTGATGCTACCCACACTTTAAAGTTACAAGAGTTATAGGTGCTCAGGAAGATATTCATTTCTCTTAGCAGTTCTATTTCCATATTGATCAAAACATTTCACCAAATTACAACCACTGCCACTATGATGTTGCTAGTCAGCAACAGACAACTCATGCAAAATAACGTACTTGATAAATGTGGTCAGTGACCTACACTTAATATAATTATAGTCATTCCCTTCTATAATGAATCTCCTTTTGTGTGTGTGTTTGTAAGCAATATATACACAGCCCTACCCTGCTGGTTAAGACCCAAACTGTGAAATTAACACACAAATAAAAACAAAGAACCATTAAAAGTAAACAAATTGTGGTATATCCATACAATGTAATATTATTTGGCAACAAAAAAAAATGATGTTCTGATTTTGCTAAAACATGGATCAATGCTGAAAACACGTTAATCATCAAATTTTGAAAAGCTACATTTATATGAATTCTATTTAGATAAAATGTCCAGAATAGCAAATCCATACAGACACTAAAGATTAGAGGTTACCAGAAGCAAGGGAAATGGGGAATGGGAAGTAGCTTCTAACAGGTATAGAGTTTCATTTTAGGGTGATGTTCTAAAGTTAGACAGCAGTAATATTGTAAAACTCTGTGAATATAATATGAAACACTAAAATGTACATTTTATAAGGGCATATTTTGTAGTCTGTGAATTCACTCTCAATAAAGCTGTTATTTTTTTAAAGGCTCAACAGATGATAAAAGACACTACAAGTAGAGTTCTTCAATATAGGAAGACTAAATTCCCAGCCACACTTATTGGCACTTGAATTTTATCAGTGTCAGCTCATCTTTATATCCTGGATCTATCTACTAAGCCTGTAAAAGTTTCACTTTCACTGCTTAATTTTAAAAACACAATCTCCACTTAACAAAAAAGAGAAACAGGATTAACTGCAATCAGGGGCTAAATCCCACAGTGCTTCTCTTTGTTAACAAAGTACATTCTATATGAACCCATCTAATGTAATTTATTAACAGGCAGTTCCAAGGAAATCTTAGGTCATCCAAATATTCTGCAATCACAGAAAAAAAAAATTGCAGGTAGTACTTAATTCACCATCAGCTACAATGTCAAAATCTAGGTATGCCTATTTTGCACAACTAGTGACAATTATTAGTCAATGAAAAAGGAAAATGTTTTAAATGTGAATACTCACCTTGTTTCTTTTAACCCTTCCTTCTGAATGACTTCCAATATCTGCTTTGCTGTCATGGTGAGTTGGGATGTTTTTCTAGTGCCTAAAAAATAAACATAAAATTTCGATATTATTATATGGAAATATAAAAACTGAAAATATATGTAAATCATGCAGTTTTTATTTAAAGTTTTAAGGGGGAAGAGGCTTTTATGTGAACGTTATGTTCCCATCACACAGCTCAGATGTCCAAATTTTTTTATGAACTTTTAAAATGGCAATTTCTGCAACACATAGGGGGTCTATTCTTGAAAAAAATGTCACAAAGGCATACACACCAAAAAAGAAAAAAAAAATGAAACCTAACGAAACAAGTCAATAAATGTATGTAATTTCCTTTATGTGAAAAATTGCTGATATTTCACGGTTAAAGTCATGTCCCCAAGCTGTTAAAATGTTTCCTAAGTTCCCAGGACCTTGGAAACATGGAGCCTGAATGCTACCAGTAGCAGAGAACAGGATGCTGGTCACAAACATCATCATGGGATTCATATTTTGATCAATCTCGTTTATATTTTTTTAAAAATGAGAAAGAAGATAAAACCTTCATGGCTAAAATGTTGAAATAAGCATATAAGAGCTAAAGTCACTCAGTGCTATGTGTTTTCCAGTTCAGCTTAGTTTCCTTTCTTTTGCCTTTTCCAATTAATTTCAAGTAAATCCTTTCCTCTTTCCATTCAGCCCATCTCAGTTTCATGACCTCAGTCCCATTTTCTTTCCTCTTCTGCCCTACTTATTCTTTTGGGAAGGGGTTTAACCTCAAACAAAGGGCATAGAAATACATGAAACATAGCTCATTATTTTCACAGGCATTAGACCATCAGCCCTAATCAGGTTCCCTTACTGATCCAGGGACTCAACTCCATGCAGTGGAAGTGGTAAGTAGCAGAGCCCATGTTGCTCACCCCTGTGGACCCCAGGGACCATACATGGGCACAAGAACCAAGTCTACACAAATCTTCATAATGACCTCCTTCAAGGGTAGATGACACCAAACTATGTTACACTGGAGCATCATGCACAAATCATGGCCCCGTGCAACTTAAAGATACTAGCGTTCTCATTTATAATTATTTACTAGAAGGATCATAGTTATTAAGAATTAACAGGGTCACCCTAAAAGGCTTCCCAATCCGTTCAAAACAGCTCTGTGATCTCGTTGACTGTCATTGGCCAAATTTCAACTAGTTTACTAGCAAAGGCTCTGTCCAGAGAGGTCCCCAAACTCCAAAGAGTCACACACAGCCTGCCCCGCTTCGTGTTCAGGTTGCTTCCCTTGTCCTCCCTGTTCCCAGGCAATCCCCCCCTCTTGCCCAATCTCACTCATTCCTTGACTCATTGCTGGTAAGTGCTTTACAGGATACAGACATATGAGCCACACTAGAAGGAGAGCCTGGCAACTGGTATGTCCACAGGAAAGAAGGAAAACGGTCCTCCCCGAGGAGGACACCGAGAGGAGGTGCACTGAAAACTGGGAAAGGCGATAAAAGAAACAGGCATCAGGAAGAGGACTGAAGGATAAAAATCTTGGAAAAAAGGCAATAAGGAAACTGCATAATAAGGCTAAAAAGGGGAAAAGATTTTATCACATAGAAAGGGAGAAATAAATAGACATGGAAACAAAAAAAAGCTGACAGAATTTTCAAAAAAAAGAGGAATTGTAAGAAGAACGGTGTATAATTATGAATCACTGAAAGGAGATGCTGTGGTCACAGGTACTACATATAGGGTCGGCATCACCCCAGTGAGAGGCAATGCTGGGAACACGGATGGTCTCTCATAAAAGATATAGGTAGAAGGTCAGCAGACACAGACACAGACACACACCAAGCAAGGATGAGGGGAAGCGAGGGGAGAGGAACAGGATGGTGGAAAGAAGGGGAAGAAGGGAGAAGGGTAAGGAGGAGGAAAATTGAGCTGAACTGGGAATGTCTAAAGGCAAAATGATTCCGTCTAGAAAGGGCCAAGGAAGAAACTCCAGTGTACTGGACAATATTTTAACAGAAATTTGGGTGCACTTGAAAGTGGGGTTACTCACTGTGGAGGATTCCCTGTTTCTCTTCCTGAGAATAGGCCCCTCAGCACACCTGGGCAGCTCCTCCCAGCAATTGAGAGAATTTGGATAGCCCTGTCCCCTTCTCTATGACATCACATCCTACTCTATAAAAGAAGTAAAAGTGCCAAGAATTACATCATGAAGTGGAAGAGAGGCAGGAAGGAAATGATGAAGCCACACAGACACCAGAAGCCACCCTCAGTTCCTGCAAGACAGAGAAAGAAGACAGAGGAGGGCATGTTCCTGGGTGTGAGCAAGCTGTACTGAGCTCTAGTTGTGTACACATGAGGGGAACAAAAGAAATTACCTTCACAGAACAAAACATGGATACCATCAAAATAATGTGACACACAGCAAAGACATGAACAGACTCACAAGCAGTCATACTCTAAAACACTGAAGTGAGGAAAAGCCCCAGTCAAGTATAAGAGCATCCTAAGCTCTCAGGTGCAAATACTAGATTGAGTACCACCCACTGTACCAGTAAACCTGTAGCTATGGGGTATACCTCGGCCTTCTTTTTCACCTGTTTTAGATATTTTACCTATATGTGCAAAGTTTTCTATATTTATGCAAGCAAGTCCATTGGTCTTTTCCACTGGCTTCTACTGTTTAAATGCATAGAAATTTCTTTTACCCAGTGAGCATGCAAATATCTGCAAATGTTTCTCTCATTTCTTAAAATATTTATTTTTTAGGTAGAGATGGACACAACACAATGCCTTTATTTTTATGTGGTGCTGAGGATTGAACCTGAGTCCCGCCCATGCTAGGCGAGCACTCTACCACTGAGCCACAATCCCAACCCCATCAAACATTTTTATATACTTTTTAATTCTTCTGAAATTTACATTTTATGCAAAGGTGAATACGAAGATAAACCCCCATTTCCTATTAAAAGCCACATTTCCCCGATGGTATGTGTTCCACTGGCAAGTGAAGCATCCTCTGCCCTATATAAATACCAGGATGATGAAAAGCTTTCAAAATATGAAATCTATATATAATGTGGGGACTCAATATGTAAAACATACAAACAGAGCTGTTTTTGTTGAACTGGATATGAGGAAGGTACAAGTCCCCATACTTATGGCCAAAGGTGCATCTGGGAATCCTGAGGGTTTCAAAACTGCAAAGTACTGTCCTTGTGGCTTATGCAAGGATCCCTCTGGGTCTCTCTAATCTTTCAGATAATCATTGTCAGGACTCTGACTAAACTGTTGTAACTGATATCACACTAGAGTGCGCTGCGCTCTGAACAGGATGATGCTCTTATTATTCCTTCATTTTTTTTAATGTCTACTGTTTTAGTTGTATATGGATGATACCTTTATTTTACTATTATTTTTTCTTTAAAAAATTATTTTTAATCCATTGGGATTTTTTTCTTAGTTGTAGTTGGACATAGTACCTTTATATCACTTATTTTAATTTAATTTTTTTATTTATATATGACAGCGAATGCATTACAATTCTTATTACACATACAGAACACAATTTTTCATATCTCTGGTTGTATACACAGTATATTCATATCAATTCGTGTCTTCATACATGTATTTTGGATAATAATGATCATCACATTCCACTATCATTGCTAATCCCATGCCCCCTCCCTTCCCCTCCCACCCTTCTGCCCTATCTAGAGTTCGTCTTTGCCTCTCATGCTCCCACTATAAATCAGCCTCCTTATATCAAAGAAAACATTCAGTATTTGTTTTGGGGGGATTAACTAAACGTCACTTAGCATTATCTTCTCTAACTCCATCCGTTTACCTGCAAATGCCATGATTTTATTCTCTTTTATTGCTGAGTAATATTTATTAGAAACTTCCAACACAGTATTTCATTTAAATTTAATTTTAAAATCCATAATAACCACCTTATTGTTTTGTATTTTGAGTTGCAACCATGAATAAACTTTTTAATATAATATTTTCACATTTTACTGCAAATGCACACAAAAGCCATAGAATTGATAATTATTATCTATATGAAATAGTTAATTGAATTCTTAATAGTTCTAACTGTACCAAAGAATTGGAATTTTTTAACAAATGATATGAATTGTATCTTCTTTCTAGTATCTGTTTTGTTTCTCTTTCCTACATACTTTGGCTGAAAATTTATCTTTTGTAACTCATTTCAAAAAACTTGCTAAAAATTTGAGCTAACTTATCATTTGCTTCCTCAAAAACAGGCCCCTAAAACTGCAGCATTTTGCTAAGGATAAGCTTTAGCCAGAATTATTAGAATAAGCACTGCCAAGAGAAGAGTGTAATTAGAAAACACTGGTCAGACATATCACTGTCTCTTCACAAATTAGTCTGTACCAGTGATCAATCTTTACATGAAATGCCCTTTCTTTCTTTGTAGAGTGACTTCTCTCCTGTGGGAGAGCCATATCTGTGATTCTTGTTCATTCTCACTCTCCAGGAGTTACCTTGCAACTCTCAAATCCTTTCAGTTCTTACCTACTTTCTTTTTACAGCATTGCTCCTGTAGGAAAAGTTTCAAATTCCACACTGGTCTCCAAAAATGGGAACTCCCCTGTGGCCAGGGACACAAAGGATACATATCATCAGCTACCTTCCTAGAGACCGGTCTTTTATTTTTCCCCAGGAAGTGAACAAATAAATGTACAGATACACCACTGGATTTCAGGTTTCTGACTTACTGTATCAGAGCCCATGTCAAAAACATCTAAATTCATGCAACTGAAGCAAGACAGACTCGTCCCAGATATTTCCTTCCCCCATTATCCACAATCTTAGCTACAGGAAGAGCAGGGCTGGTATGCCAAACCATTTAGGACACAGGCCATGTGAAGAATGTGTCTTTCTATGCATTAAGTTCACTCTCTTAAGTACTTTTCTGATTCAGGAACATTGGCTCAGACATTTTAAGGCTTACTCAAAAATTCCTTAGTGCCTTTCAAACAGAAAACTCACTTTAAGTGTCTATAAGATAAACACACTAGAACAGTGTTCACATAAAGGTCAAAATTTTGGCCTTCTGGGTCCTAAATTAAAGTTTCAGAGAGTTTACTTATGTGATTGCAAAAAAAGAAAAAAAAACTCTGTACAATTTAAAAATTATTTCAGTGTTTACAACTGTAAAATGCTAAATGGATATCAGTGACCAGTGTCACCCTTTTTCTAACTTACTGTGTTCTTCCTCTAATCCACAGTGGCAGTTCATTAAAGTGTTTAGATGTTTAAGGCCTGTGTCCTGGGTAAATGATTATGGGGTTATAACAACAATAAGCCATTATATAGCTCTCCACAATTGCAGAGTGCTTTCAAACAACATATAGTATTTCATTTGCTTTCCCACAACATATTATTTTATTTGATCCTCACAATGCCATGAGATGCATAAAAAACAGTATCATTAACACTCTGTGTGATGAACAGAGTTGAACAAGGCCATAAAGCTAGTAAGTGGGTGAAGAGGACCTATCTACATGATGTTATTGATGATGGAAATGTTTAAATGTAATAAGAGCAGCTAATATTTTATTAGACAACTTTTATGTGAGAGGACCTCATTAGGAGCTTCTCATTATTATAATAGACTCCAGAATTCCCACAGGTAACATTTCCTATTTCTATTACTCTTGAAAAATCTCAAAGGTCCATGTCATTTTGATGAAACGTGAATTTGGATCACTGGTAGTCTTCAGATAAAAAAAATAAATCACATAAAAAGTTATAGCACCTTGCCAGCTGCCTGGTATTTACAGTTCATTTAGGTTTTCCTCCACTGACAGTGTATGTGGTTACTAATTAAGGAGTTAAAGATGATACTTACAATTTTCCATTTGAGTTTAATGCGTTTTATGAAAAAAAATGTATGCTATAAAAGTATTCATGTTTATGTGACTTGGCAGGTAAAATAGCATTATAATAGCCCAGAGAATCAGCCCTACTACACCCAAAAATTGAACCCTCTGAGAAGGTAATATGCTGCAAGATGGTACAGCTAGTAAGTGAGAGAACTAGCCCGTTCTGCTCTTTTTAACAAGTTAAACTGCTCCTCATCATGAGCACAGGGCTTTTACAGAAATGGAGATCCTCTAATCAAGATATTATACAGAGGATCTATTTCAAAACCCCACTACAACAATCTCACTCTTAAGAACAATCAGACATTTTCTTGAATTCTCAGATAATGGTTTAAACTATATGTTCCCTCGATAGCACCTGTCAAAACTGTCATTAATTAGTATAACCTGTTTAATGATGTTCTTCCTGCTACACTGCAAACCTCATGAGACCAAGGGTCTTAGTTCTCATTCACATCTATATCTTCAGACTATAGCACTGCTAAATAGGCTCTAATAAATAAAGATCAAGGTAATTTGGTGGGATATACTGATTCATCCAATATTTGGAATGTTATAGAATACTGAAGGCACAATCAGGTGAACCAGGAGCCCCTACTCATTAACTGACTGATGTTAGATGTTTAACCTCCTTGGGTCTCAGTTTTTTCATTCTGTCATTCATAAAAACATTGTGAAAGACTAAATGAGATAATGAATGTCAAGTACTTATTATTCCAATGAGTCAAATGACTACCTACACTAGTTAGAGTTAGTAAACATTAGCTAGCACTATCATAAAAAATAAATAAAGACCCTTTATTTAGTCTAGAAACAGAACTTGTCAAAACCCATAATATAGCTATAAGAAAATGAAGGACATTAGAAGTGGTCTTTGAGATCTTCTGAGTAAACTACACCAGTTTGTACAAATCAGGTCACACATTCCTATTCCTCATCTCCTGGCCAAGGCCAAACATATTCCACAATAGATTCACAGGAAAATCTGCACCACAAAGTGCCCAATTTCATGGCACAGTTGACATTACTTGGGTACACAGAAAAATGGAAAGCAAGAGATACCCAGAGCTCACCCAATGTTCTAAAAAAGTAAATAATAATTGTTAAAATTATTAAGTCTTTTACATGCATCAAAAAAATTCTACTTCCCTTTTATTTCTACTGAGTAATCCTAATTTTTGCCTTTGGATATAACAATGACTATTTAATATTAAATTATAAGCACTGTCCTTACATATAAGTTTAAAAGGCAACTGTTAAAAAAAGGTTTGTTACTAATGACATATTGCCACATGTTTTTAACACTAGTAGGAGCCAAGTCTCCCTATTTTTCCAGGTTAATGGAGCTTCAGTTTCTTTCATCAGTCCTCAAGTGAAACAGTTTGCAACAATGCCATCAATATCACCCTCCTTTGAATATTCTTCAGTTTCCCAATTCACTTTTAAAACACAGCTTTGTCTTTGAGAATTATACTCATTACAATAAATTAGCCAAATACCAATAATAAATACTTTACAGTTTAATCAAAATACAATATTGTGTAACCCTTAAATCCATTTTTCTATCTCCTATAAGTACATTAATGTAACCTAATGTAACGCTTTCTCTTTTTAGCAACCATCTCACACTGTCAGGCAATGAAAACTTCTGAATCTTTCAATATTTGCTTCTGAAATCACATCCACAATTCTGTGGTGCATTTTCCAAGCTTGCCAAACAGATCTTTGTTTGCACTTGTGTTTGTTTCAATCCATTTTTGCAGCCTCTAAAATATTATTAGTCACAAGTATTTGATTATCCAAGGTCAATTCATCCAAGAAATCTCCCCCAGATTTCTACATGCCCAGAAAAAAGGCCTATAAAAAAAAGGACACTGTTAACTTGAGTAAATTTTATCTTTAAGCTGCAGGCTATTTGTTTAAGCTTATAAAGTACTCTGTTGGCCAGTTGCTCACGTGTTCTGTTTTAATCAACTGGTTTTTGTGTGTGTGTGTGGGGGGTTTTCCTGCTAGGACTAGAAGATCTGACTAGAATAATTTTAGGAGGAAAATTTTATTTGGAGGCTCACAGTTTCAGAGGTCTCAATCCTTAGGGCTCAAGGTAAGGCAGAGCCTGTGGTAGAGGAAAGCAGCTCACAAGCTCACATGATGATCAGAAAGTAGAGAGAGAGAGAGAGAGACTTCCTGCTCCAGATACAAAATATATACCCCATAGCCATGTCCCCAATGAACCACTGCCTCCAGCCACACCCCATCTGCATCAGTTATCACTCAGTTAATCCCATCAGCACTTAATTCAAGATTGGGGGGCTGGGGTGGTGGTTCAGTGGTAAAGCACTTGCCTAGCATGTGTGAGGCACTGGGTTCAATTCCCAGCACCACATATAAATAAACAAAGGCCCATCGGTGATTAATAAAATATTTAAAAAAAAAAGAATAGATTAAGGCTATAGCCCAATCATTTCTCCTCCAAACCTTCTTGCGTTGTCTCATACGTGAGTTTTAGGGGGACACCTCACATCCAAACCATAACAAGTTCCTTTTTTATTCTGTAATACCCACACCCTTGACTGGCAGGATTTTGATGTATGACTTCAAGTGATCCATGGCAGAGTCACACAAGGCAGTGGAAAACAAACTTGTGGCTACTAGAATCTTCCTGTAGACTGATACTGATTACTCAATCAATATTTTTTGCCTATAGGTGTTCAATCTGCTACAAATCCATTTACTAATGCTATCACTCAGATCATTATTGTCCATCACTTCTAAAAGAGTTTCAAGTAGACTAATGTCAAATAACTAGCTGAAGCATAGCTCTAATAGTCACATCTTACTGATTTATAAGTTTGATAATCCTATCAAACATAGATTAATTTAGTTTGACATAAATTAACTGAGAGAATCCATAATGCCTTTCATGGATCTTTACTTTAATTTCTAAATGTTCATAGTTATATGTTTAATAATAGACTCCAGAATTTTTACTGAGAGTTGAGATAAAGCTATGATTTTGAAAACTTTGTCCTTCCTTTTTAAAACATTTTTTAATTTATATATGACAGCAGAATGCATTAAAATTCTTATTACATATATAGAGCACAAGTTTTCATATCTCTGGTAATATTTACATAATAGTTATTCTGAAGCAGGCCTTATTCTGTGATGCATATAATCTCATTCAATGCTAATAACAACTCTATGATGTCGGGCCTGTTATCAGCCTCATTTAAAAAACCACAGAGGAACAACTAAGGCACAGCAGTGTTAACTTAATTTTCTCAGAGTTCTATAACTAGAAAGAGACAGCACAAGATTTGAATCTAGTTCATCTGGACAACTGTTCTCCTGTTCTCGTGGTCCTTCCCATGGTTATCAGCAGTGCTCTCAGGTCCCCTCTGTACTATTTCTGTGTCCTGTCATTAAGCAGATGTTTGATCATTACTTATCCCAACTGTAGTCAATATAACTTTCTTATGACACCTTCTAAAAAGAAACATGATAATTAAAAAAGAGACAAATATAATGAAATGTTTCAAAACTAAATGATGATAAAGTTGCTGTGTCTGATCTAGAACATGTCCTAATTTCATGGCAGTTCTTTTTTTTTCTTTTTTCTTCTTTTTTTCTTTTTTTCTTCTTATTTTTTTCTTTTTTTCTTCTTCATGGCAGTTCAAAAGTAGAATTTGTTAATTCACATTAGTTGAGTGAAAGAAACAAAAGTTTGTCAAAGCAGATAAATGCTTTTTCTATTTCTAAACTAAAGGAATTGTCTGTTATCAAATTCATAGTCCTTGATAGTAAAGGACAATCACTTCACTGAGGTTTTTGCAAAAGCAAACAGAGAAAATATATATTGTGCTGTAGAAACTCCCATTTATATATATCATTAAAAAATAATTGAGAATATTAGGTGAAATAATCCAGGTAAATAATTTTCCCACAGGCTAATATGATTAAATCAAGATCATATGTTCTACCAACTTAGAATTTGGGTATTATTTTTTGTTTGTTTGTTACTTGGGATTAAACTCAGAGGAATTCATCCACTGAGCCACATCCCAAGCCCTAGTTTGTATTTTTATTTAGAGTCAGAGTCTTTACTGAGTTGCTTAGCCCCTCACCATTGCTGAGGCTGGCTTTGAACTGATGATCCTCCTGTCTCAGCCTCCAGAGCCGCTGAGATTACAGGCGTGAACCAACATGCCTGGCAAAACTAGAATTTATTTATATTTTGTTAGTAACTATGGATAAATAGGTAACTCAGAAAAACAGATTTGCCAATGGTGGGACTAATGCAGTATCATCAAATTATGGTGCTTCATGTGTACTTTTTCTTACATATGGAGAGAAAAATGATGTCCGTGTGAAAATAGACAACAGAATATTGATGGTCAAAATCAGCATCATTCTGCAGGATGATTTTTTTTTTATACTAGAAATTAAGTTGAGCCCAGGGATATTTTACCATCCCAGGCCTTTTTTTTTTTTTTTTTTTTTTTTTTTGAGACAAGGTCTCATTAAGTTGCTTAGGACACTGAGGACATTACTAACTTGCGGAGCCTGGCCTTGAACTTATGATTTTCCTGCCTCAGCCTCCCAAATCACTGGAATTACAGGCATGCACCACCATGCCTGCTTGCAGGGTGACAATCTGAAGCAGCAATCACTAGAGACCTTGGGAAGCCTTACAAGGTTCTGGTGTTAATAATAGCAACTAATAGTTACATAATGCTAGAAAGCACTTTGTAATAGAAGCACTTTGTGATAGAAATAGACCAGGCACTTTTCTAAGAATTGACTTATGTTAACACATTTAATTCCATAATCACCCATTAAGTTAGGTATTACTGCTTTCTGTACATCATAGAACCAAGATACCAATCTATTCCCAAGTCAGAAGCAGAGCTGGAATTCAAACCCATGCTTCCTACACCAAGTGTTTTGCCATCACAATATACTCTCTTGGATCAAATGGTGCAAATTTACTTGGAGGGTAATTTAGCAGTACTATTAAAATATAAAAATAGGCAGTACCATTTATGGAACCTAGTGCACTTTTAGGTATTTTCCTTACAGGAATCTACAACCCATGCCACATCTTTAATAAAGCACTATATGAAATTTTAACAAAAAGATCCAATTCTAAAAGAAATAGTTAAATGAAGATACACAAATGTCACAAAATAATATATAGTCATTAGAAAAAATAGGGTAAGAAATATTTACTGACATGAAAGGATGTCAGTAAAAAAAATGAGTAAAAATATTTGCCAACACACACATCCTCCAAAATACGTATGAGAAAAGTATACAGTTGAGTGTATGTGGTATTCACATACACACACCCACAAATCCCCATTCATATAAATGCAAATCATATAAAAACATTCAGTCAACAACTGTTACCCTATAAAGTAAAAAAAAAAAAGAAGAAAAAAGTCAAAGAAGGTAATTTTATACTCTGTTATGCTTTTGTATGTAAAATCACTAATGATTTTCATAATCTTTAAATTGCACACTTATGCAATATCTATATTATATAAATTATACTAATTATGCATGTTATGAAAATGGTTATTAACTAATTGAAAAATCTGCTCCAAAAAGAACCAAAAATGAACACTCACACAACAAAACAGTTATAAGACTTATACTGTAAAGCACAGTGGAGAAAATATAATATAGGTAGACCAATTTTTTTCTAAAGCAAATATTAATCGTTCAATCTGAGTCAGGAAAAATCTTCAGTCTTATTCCCACAAACTAGACTGAAATGACACAGCATCCAGATGTATCTGCCAGAAGGAATTAGTTGCTAAATATATTCTTAGATAACTGTATAAAATTACATTGCTATATGGAATTATTCCATTCTGCCCACTTAAATGGTGAAGAATGACAAAGATAATGATGCTCATTTTGTCACAGTTAATAGTAAACCTTTTATCCTGACTATAGTTGGGCAACAGCATCACCTCCTCAATAATTCATTGATTTAACAAATATTTGCCAAGCACACACATTCTCCAAAATGAAATACAATAAAACAAGCCATCACTATTCTCCAGAGACACGTATTCTCTGGCTTACTCTAGTGGGGAAGGGGAGGGAAGCAAGAATCTAATTTACTTAGAAATAGATTTAAAATGAAAGGACACTAAACCATGTCTTCTTTCATATTTATTCAAAATGCTAATCTAGTCTACATAGAAATAACCTCTGCCTTTCCTGTTTCTAGCAGCAATATTATAATTCTGACTGCGTGCAAGTGTGATTATCATGGTATCTGTGTTTGTGTGTTTGCACAGCATATGGTAGGTACTTAATAAAAACTGATGAATAAAAACATGATGAACAATGATGAACAAATGACAAAGAGTTACTGAAGCACTCAATTTACTAGATTTTGTGCACAACTCCCTACTCTCTTCTTTGCCATTTTTTAGTTTCAATGGGAGGTGTCATGTTGCCATAGATGCTAAAAACCTGACAACCAACAATGGGATAGGGGGATGTCTGGGGTTGGTACACAAGAGAGGCAGTCACTGATCATCTGGCAAAAAAAAAAAAATCTCACCAGCTTTCTGATAATGACACCATGGGATGTGGCCCTGATTTGCTAGAAACCATATTCCTGGCTGTGTAGAAGAATCCAAACTCAGAAAATAAATCACTGTGCAGAAAGTAGTAGAGTTGAGAGCTTTCTTGACATGTTCTTTTCATTAAATTGGTTAGATAAGAAATGCTACCACATGTCTGTTACACTAATTATTAAGCTCATAGTTGGTTCCTTACACAGGATATCAAATAAAGGCCTGGAGTTTGATCTCAAGCACCACAAACAATAATAATAATAAAATTTAAAAGTACAAAACATAATAAATGCTTGTAAGTCAGATGCTAATTTTTATGATGGCTTGAAGAGAAACCACTACTAAAACCTCATCATCGCTGGCAATTCAAACTCATAATAAACTAAAATGCTGGAAAGGCAAAGTGTATCCCTTTGTTAAATATGCACTTTGATTCATCCAAGGATGATATCTTAAAAATTAAACAATTTTATAATATTGAGACCTTACTGGGAAAAGCTATAAATAATTCCAATAGTAAAAGTTCTTCATCTCAAACTTAAATTCGATGAGTAACAGTGAAAGAATTCCTGATCACAGACAGGCTTCAGACAGAGTACTACCATTTTTAAAATATGAGCAGGTAGCCTAAGATTTTAGAAATATGACCCAGAGGCCTCTCTCCAGACAAGTAGGCTTATGCAATACTGCATCCCTATTTCTAATAAGAGTCATGCAAAAAAAAAAAATACCATCCTACTTTATATAAATATGAACTCAAAGATCTCTCACCCTGGTTTACTATACTCAAGTAATTATGATACACTGAAATATCCACATTAAGATATATGCAGAATAAATTCTTGGATTAGCTATTTTCATATGCTAGTTGATATACTATACCATCTTAATAACCAAGTTTTCCAACCCTATTTCCCTCCTACCTCTCTCTCTGGTCCTGCATTTTAAGCTATGTATAATAAGATTGAAGGCCACATTCATTAGGATGCACAGCAAGCAGAACTGGTTTCAATCAGTCAGTATTTGTTGATTTGAAATACAGGCTAGGTCTTAAAGAGTTAAAGAGGCAATGAAATATTAAAACTTACTTTTGCCAACCAAAGATTCTTTATGAAATCAGAGAGTCCCTATTGATTCCTCGCCTTCCACAGTTCTGATTTTAGAAGCTGAGTTCTACTTTCCACCAGGCTGAGAGCTCACTACTCTATGATACCACATTTTGATATCAGAATAAAGAAAAATGATCAACTCTGATGTGATCAAAATTTCTATCTTTTGCAAAGAACACCAAGAAAGAGTTACCTATTACCCAACCCTAAACATAAACTCTTACTTCGATTGTTCCCGGAGGTTACCATTCAGCATTATTAAATTATGCCTGAAGATAAATTAGACCAGATGTTGTTCTTTTACATTCACTCAACCACAGAGGGTAGGCCTTAAGCTCACAAAGAATCAGTCTTCCCAATGAAAGCAAACTACAGGAAATCTGGAGAGGACTGTTAACCAACATGAAATACGGTGGTTTCAGGTTTTAGGTATGAAAACACCTGCCATCAGGTGCGGAGAACACATTAGATGATGAGCATGTGGATAATCTGTATATATTCTAGTACAGGAAGTAAAGATAAAACATATCAGCACTGTATGGTGGGATATTAAAGTGAGAAGATGAAATTCTGTTTTATGACCCAACCAATTTATAGGTGGCCTTACCTATAATAATTAAATGGCTATATCCCCAAGAAAGGTCAAAATTTTCATAGATAAGGAATTCACTGTGAAAATCCATTCCTTCTGCAGATAAATCATTCCAGAGTTTAAAAAAAAAAAAGAACTACAATCTACAAGTTAGGTATGGTGATTGTTTACAGCAGCTTAATTCATAATAGCTAAACTATAGAACCAACCTAGATGCCCTTCAACAGATGAAAGGATAAAGAAAATGTGATACATATACACAATGGAATATTATTCAGCCTTAAAGAAGAATGAAATTATGGCATATGAACAGAACTAGAGAATATCATGCTAAGTGAAATAAGCCAATTCCAAAAAACCAAAAGCTGAATGTTTTCTCTGATAAGTGGATGCTGATCCACAGAGAGGTGGGGGGATGGGGAGAATGAAGGAAATTTCATTTGTATAAAGGGGAGAGAGGGGGTGGGTGGGGGCTGTTGGGATCGGAAGGACAGTAGAATCAGACAGATATTATTACCGTATGATTACAGTACTGGTGTGACTCTGCACCGTGTACAGCCAGAAGAATGAGAAGTTGTGCTCCATTTGTCAGTATGTCAAGATGCATTCTACTGTCAGGTATAACTAATTAGAATAAATTTTTTAAATGGTTAAAAAAATAAAGTAATACTAACAAAGAAAAGAAAAAGTCAGAGATTGTGTATTTACAATTCCTTTCATCATTTGAGGACAGGATTGGCAGAAAATTCCAGGAAAAAAAAGGAAAGTGAACATGATCAATGAAGATGTATACATGCATAGTAATGTCACAGTGATATATGTTAATTTGTATTACTAATAGATGTTAACACAAAAGAGAAAGGAGAGGGCTGGGGTTGTGGCTCAGCAGTGGATTGCCCTCCTAGCATGTGCAAGGCCCTGGGTTCGATCCTCAGCACCACATAAAAATAAATAAACAAAGGTACTGTGCCCAACGACAACTAAAAAAAAAAATAATAAATATTAAAAAGAAAAAGAAAAAGGAGAAAATTTCAGGAAACTTTCTGGTTTTGAGTTTGGGGTTTGCTACACAGAACAGAAATGGCTGGCTATTGGGACTGAAGAGTTGGACAAACATGGTTCATCTGGTTTAGGATGCATGTGGTCAACACATTCCTCATGGAATGAAAGTCTGCAGGCTTCCAAGCCTGGATTTCTTCATTTTTCTTTCCTGTTCCTACATGAAGGGGTAAGGCTCAATTGGGAGTCTGTGAGCTGTCAGGAGTTGCTGTATACTATATTTAGGGAAGAGTGGGGATTGGTGGGAAACAGCCCCAGGGTGGCTGAGCCCTCTGTGGGTTGGAAACATAGCCAGGGCTCTCTGAGACAGAATGGCAGGGAAATGGAATCTGTTCTTTGGGGTGCTTCTGGATTAGTACTCCCCTCTGCCAAAGAGGTAGCCAGTGGGAGTGTGAGAAAGGAAAGAAAGGAAGAAAGCAGTACTGAGACAGGGTCTGCTGTCCTGTTCCCACCCCTTGTCAGTGAAACACAATTTGTCTGGACTTGGAAACCTGAACACATTTAAAATATTCAGGTGCCCTTTTTCTATCTCTTCAACTATCGTAGAATTTAATACCTGTTAACAGTAATTGTTCCATTCTTTCTGGTCAGAAAATGTTCCTCCCTCCAGATGCAGATGGGAGGGAAAGCAATTATTTCATAAGGCAAAAATATAAACAAGTATCTAAAATGAAATATAAAATATAAAAAGAACTTTCTTGCTAATAAAAATTCTTTATTGTTTACTGGTGTAACAACATACCAGAGCACAAATAGTGGAGAGGAAAATTTTATAAATCAATTTAATGTAATACAGATGGGGAAAAAGGGGGGCTTAACCTTATTTGTCTAATCTACCTCTGAGCATGTAATTATACATTTAGCATCTCATAAAGGAAAAAAAAAAGTTGCCTGGAATAAAATATCAGGTTTGCTGTAAGTACTGTATCTGTTGGGAAAGGCAGAGAGATGCAAGATCAAACCCAAATCACAGTGCAGTACAACAGATACTTCTCACTCACAGCTGTATGTCTAACTACAAAACAGATTAACCTGGTCCCAAGTTTCCACTGGTTTCTGTGATGAATGAAGCTAAGAAAGAAATAAGGAGATTCAAACATTGTCCTGAAAAGCTTCAAGACAAAGGTAACAAAATGATCCATATGCTCCTGGCCTAACTTCAAGGCAGCAAAGGAGTACAATCCTACTACATGTCCCTGGGGAGAAAATGTGAAAGAATTGTGCACCAACCTACTGACTGTAAGAAAATATCTCATTGCCTATGTATGAAAGAAAGAAAGATTTTTAAGAACTTAATAGAAGACAATCTTTTTGTTCTTCATAGATGTTCTTCATCAGCATAAAGATATATGCACAAGCACACATGGAAAGCATTAAAACAAAACAGTAACTTTTATTAAGTACTACTGTTTGTTTATCCATCATTCATATTTTTAGATCATATCTTTCATGTGCTTACAAGTTGTTTTTTGCACTAAAACTGCCTCCCACTAGCACATAACACTGAGAGAACAGAGATAAAAATTTCATAAAAAGATGAAGTGGGTGGAGTCAGCTAAGAAAAAGCTTCAATCTCCAAGAAGCTTTTAACAAATAAAAAATGTGTTTAACTTTCAGGAATGCATTTTGTGCTATGAAGTTGAGCTCAGTGAATAATGAATTCTGAAAAAAAAGTGGAGTCATTAGAAGATTAAAAGGAAATGCAATATCGGTATTTACCATTGATTTTTCTTTTTCTTTCTTACAATCCAACTATCCCTGTTTAGTTCCTGTAATTTAGTGAAGAAGGCTACATTAGTAAAAGTGATGAGACACACGCACACAAAAATTGGAAAAGGACTGAGAATAAGGAGAAAACATTTTTGTTTATGTTGAATAGTGTCTTTTGTTCATTTTTCTCCTGAAAGATTCTGGTGGGTCTAGAATAAATGTGTTTTACTTTTTTTTTTTTTTTGGTGGTAGGGGCAGGGGTTCAGGCAGTGAACCCAGGAGTGCTTAACCACTTAGTCACATCCCCAGCCCTTTTTTTGTATTTTATTTACAGGATCTCACTGAATTGCTTAGGGCCTGGCTAAGTGATTGAGGCTGGCTTTGAACTCGAAATCCTCCTGCCTCAGCCTCCAAAGCCTCTGGGATTACAGGCACATTTGACTCTCTGTGCATAGTGGGCACCTCTACCTAGAGCTGAGTATGAATCAATATCAACCCTCAGCATATCCACCTCCTTCCAAGCTGAAAAATATGAGAAAATTTTCACAAAGCTGAGCAGGGTGGGAATTAAGAAGAGAGAATAAGAGTTTTCTGATGTGCTGTGTCTGCTTCTCCTGGGATCTAGAAGAAGAGTGCCATTAAATATCAGGATGTGGCAGTAATTACACCATGGAGTCTACAGCCTTCTATGTGAAACAAGGAGTCATCATCCGATTTAGCCAACCTCAGCACTCAGACAAGGAGGAGTGGGGATTCACTCCAGATAGAAGGAAAGCGTGTTCTCTTTGACAAAGTTAGCATCCTCTAAGGGTGATGATCTACTCAGAAACTTGGCATTTTAGTCAGTGAATAAAAATATTTACTTACATCCAGAAACTATCTGGAAGCTTCATGCAGACATATGCATTTCGGTGTGCTAAGACCTAAACAGATCAGATTCTGAATTGTATTAAACCAAGTCACAAGTATTACATAAGGCTATTGATATATAACTCTAAGAAAGTAGTGTGTATGGGGAAACTAGAACTAGAAACTAGAAACTAGTTACCATCATCCATGGTAACTTCTAGGCTCTAAATTAGGAAAGTCTGTTTAAGTGGAAACAGACCAAAGAAATATTTAGGATTGTTCTAATGACTGCCTTGGCTTCAACATGTTTTTTAGTGTAAAATAATTATCATTAAAAATAACACCAGAAGAGCTGGGATTGTGACTCAGTGGCAGAGCACTTGCCTAGCATTTGTGAGGTACAGGGTTCAATCCTCAGCACTGCACATAAATAAATAAAGGCCTCTTGTCAACTTTAAAAATACTAAAAAAATAAATAAAAATAAATAAAACACCAGAAATAATGAAAAAGCACCTATATGAGAATATAGGTCCAGAGCGCTGAAGTCATTCAGATGTAGGTTTTCTCATTCATCTCCCACTTACCAGCTGAGCAAGTTAACTCACCCTTTCTGTAGCAAAGGAAATGGCAGTTCTAATTTATTTTTCAAGCATATTTCCATCTGCCTTTTACTAGTGCTTCTGTGTAATTTCCCTCTGTTCCACATGATCCTTGTATGTCAATCAGTTGTAATACCTGATCCTGCACTATTGCTGGTGCAAGAATAGGCATGTCAGCCAAGCAAGGAAAAGGTAAAAATCTTCCCTGGGATTGGTACTTTGAAAGTGACAGGGGACAAGGATGGAGGCTGAGGTGGAGTCTCTTTAAACTGGCATGGCTAAGCTTAGAGGAGGCAAGTCTGTAGTGTCCTTGACCATCTTCTCCAAGACTTGGATAGAACCCTGTCTGCAGTGTGACACCATGAGAAAAAAAAAAAGTCTGAGAAAGCAAATACCTGCATGATATTCTCTGATCTCTATATCCACTTACAACTGAAGTCCGTTTCTCAGTTACGTGAGCCTTTTTCCCTTAAACTAGTTAGAGCTACACTTATTTTGCTTGCAACTGAGAAAAAGTCAATTAACAAAATGTCTACATCTCAATTTCTTCATTAAAAAAAACATGGACAATAGTGCAAAATAACTCCTACATTTATTCACAGGATTAGGCAATTTAAGACATATACAAAGTTTTCTTCAGTGTACGGCATATAAGTACCCCAAAATTACTAGTTTTTATTAGTTAGTGGTAAAGTCATTATTCAGCTTTTTATTATACAGCTCTCCATAACAAATACCTGAAATAATCCACTTATGAAGATAAAAGGTTTATTTTGGCTAACAGTTTTGGAGGTTTCAACCCATGACTAGCTGACCCCCATTGCTTTGGGGCCTGGGTCAAGGCAGCATACCATGGTGGGTAGTGACGAAGGGAAAAACCATTAGCCTCACAGCCAGAACAAAAGCAAAGAGGAGACCACATATATATATATATATATATATATATATATATATATATATATATACACACACACATACCTAATTAAAATAAATTAATTATTGTTTTTTTAAAAAGTGAAGAGGAGACCAGAATTCCAGAATCCCCATAGAGGGCACAGCCCCAGTAATATAAGACCTCCTGATAGTACTCACTCCTTAAAAACATTCTACTACCTCCCAAGAGTGCCACAGGTTGGGGACCAAGCCTTTAACACAGGAACCTTGGAGGACATTCCAGATCTAAACTACAGAGCTATATTTAGTGACACTAATATTTTATATAATTCATACACTAAAGCTAGATCATGTCAAATTCCTATGTTCTCAAAAGGATGAAACAACATAAGTTTATGAATATTTTATTTACTTATACAAAAATGATTAACTTTGCAAACATATCTAAAATGTGTTGTAATCAGTGTACCGGATAATTCTTCTTTTGATTTGGAAATCAAAACAAGCCTTTATAGATCATCACCGTAGCTTATTAAAAATCAAACACATAAAATTACTTTTAGGTCACTGAATTTCTACATTGCATAACTCTAAATTTACAGAGATAAATCTTATTTGAGCCCTAAATATTTTTTCTTTTTTTTCTTTTAAGTTAATTACCCAAAGGTCAAGGTCCATATCTTATTTCATTCACATCATGCCTAACATATTAATGGCAGGAACTGAATATTTTTCCAGTGCTATTAATTATAATGACTATTAAATTATAATCCCAATGAAATAAAAGGTGGGTTGAAAGTAGATACAGACTTTCAAAATTCATAAGTTATCTGACTGAATCTTGGAAAATTTGATCCCTTTACACTGTCCAGTACCAATGACACAGAAATCAATCAATCAACCATAAGTTTTGTGGGAAAAATCCTCCTCCATTTTTACAGATCTTTTGAAAACTTCTGAAGACCTGGATCTATCAGTCTCCTATGGTTTATTCACTGAATTCAACTATAATCTAAACCAACTTAAGTAGTGCAAAAAGTATAAACAAGAAAGTAAGCAGAAAATTATACCATCACAACTACAAAGTGCTTTGGGAGCACACAAATGCATCTCAATGGGAGTTAAAATCTGAAGCAAGCCTAAAATTTTACCAGATTAAAAAGAAGGGAAAGACGTGTGTGGTGGCACATGCCTATAATCCCAGTGGCTTGGGAGGCTGAGGCAGGAAGAAGGCAAGTTCAAAGGCAGCCTCAGCAAAAGCAAGGTGCTGAGCAACTCAGTGAGACCCTGTCTCTAAATAAAATACAAAATAGGGATGGGGATATGGCTCAGTGGTTCAGCGCCCAGGTTCAACCCCCCCCCCCAAAAAAAAAAAAAAAAAACAAGACATACAAAGTTCAGGCAAATTACAAACAGCAGGACCTGTACAAAGACCTGAGAGCACTTTACTATGGAGTATGGAACGCCAGTAGCAGGAAAGTCCAGCAATGAGACCAGAGGAATATGGAAAAGACCATTGGGTTTTGCAGGTTTTCATCTGGGAATGAGACTCCTGGAATAATAGAAAGCTATTAGAAAACACTGCAATAGGTATGTTGAACAGTCTCACCTCCAGATCCACCATCTACCCATGTTCACCTAGTCCTATGTCTCAGTAAGACAATGTCTATGAATTTCCTCAGTGCAATCACCTGTCCTTTGGCTTCTGGATGATTTGGCTGATAGGAGGAGGCATCAATTATAGAGATCAGAGAACAGGAGAACGATTTCAGAATATGAACTGGGCATTCCTTCATGCAGGGATTAAGGCTCTGCCCCTCCTGGAAATGCCATAGCTTCTGTCAGAAAGCTTTCTGCGACCATCTCTGCCCACCTCATGTCAAACAGCCACTCCACTCTTAGTCCTCCAACTCTAAGGACTGTAACCACTTTCTAATGTTACAAGCCTTGGTTTGCCTCACAGGTTTGCCTGGTTTCCCTTGTGATTTTCTTTTACTATGCCCTAACTTTCTTAATCACCCCCATTAAGATAATGCCATCTGTTTCCATGAGGGACTAAGTCAGACTCAAGGGAAGTAACCACAGCTAGTTTTACAGAGGTTACAGATTCAAGGAGGAGGATCCCAGAGGAGACAAGTGGAGTCAGTGAAACAAGTAACATACTGGCTGTAGCAACTTAACTAGAAGATGAAGGTGGCCACATAGGAATATTAACTGGCATCTTATAACTTCAGACCCTCTACTATATATGTTTAAATAAGAATAATATCTTATTTAAATACTCAAGCTACTCTTCAAAGTAGATATTAACGTTATTCCTTCTTTAATAGACAATGCAACTAAAATGAAGAGCTGTTAAATACCTTGCCCAAGGGGCTGAATTTTTATTCAAAGACCAACAGGTCTTCCTTTTAAATCTATCATGAATTCATTCTGTCTTCATAACCTTCATAGTGACTGAATTAAAGGTAAATTACAACCAAATTTAAAGATAGGATTGAAAAGAGTTGAAGAAAAAGAGACAAAAATAGTAGAAATCAGTAATTTCTGGATAAAAGGAAAAACAGAAGAAGGTATTAGTGATAACAACAGGGTTTGCAGCTGGAACAACTGTGAAGCTGGGGGTGGCTTTCACTGAAAAATGAAAGAAAGGGGGGAAGAGTTGCTGAGAAGAGGAGATGGGGAAGAGAAAAGACATGCAGCTTTAATCTCGTAGACCTTATGTGCAATGAAAATGCAAATGGATATGTTTCTACTTCAGGATTTACAGGAGCCACATATACCTTCTCACCTTTCCCTGGCCGCCAAGGAACATAGAAGAAACCTAGATTCTGCCAATTTGATGCTTCTGCCTGTGAACACGAATCTTGAACATGGGATACAAACACAGCAGACTATGACACATGCATGATACACTGGCAGCACTGCTGTGACCCACTGAGTCACAGCAGTGACCATCACTGGTCTGAGTGGTGCCTGTAGCAGCATCCCAATTGGCCTAATCTTGTGGCATGACCTGAACTGTGTGTTTTTCCTGCCTAGCCCCAACTGACTCCTGAAAATAATTCAAGCTTGATTCTCCATATTCCTCCTGATGGTTTATATAAACTACTTCACAGCACAAACAAACAAAAAGCCTTCTATTTCTTCCCCAAATTATCAGTTATTCAGTGTTGGTTGAAGCCCATAATCCTGACAAAGTCAACTGAATGAGGAAGGAGTCCTTTCCCCATGGCTCTCGTACAATTTCTAACCCATAAGCTAGAGATGCTATATTTACTAGATGTTAAGAGGACTCTTTTTAAGAGTTCAAATAATTCAGTCTGGAAGGGATACAATGCAATAAGCAAGTTATATACAATATGATTCACATTTTAAAGTATCCAAATGGTGACAATTGGGGTGGGGGTGGGGTCATAGGCTGGTAATCCCCCAGCAGCTTGGGAGTCTGAGGCAGGAAGATTGATTGCAAGTTCAAAGTCAGTCTCAGCAAAAACAAAGTACTTAGCAACTCAGTCTCTAAATAAAATACAAAATAGGGCAGGGGATCTGTCTCAGTGGTCCAATGTCCCTGAGTGCAATCCCTGGTTAAAAAAAAGAAAGAAAGAAAGAAAGAAAATGGTGACAATAAAATATGCTCTAAGTACCAAGTAAAATAAAGACAAACCCATCCATCAACATTAAGACAGAGTATTTAAAAAACTGGGATTGGGGATTTAGCTCAGTGGCAGAGCACTTGCCTAGCACATGCAAGGCCCTGAGCTCCGTTCTCAGCCCTGGTATGGGGGTAGAGGAGGAGCCTGCAAAAAACTTCAGAGAATGTGTAACAAATATAAGATACAAAAAGAATATTTCCTCCTCAAGAATAACAATTGAGGCAGGGTGCCCACGCCTGTAATCCCAGGGGCTCAGGAGGCTGAGGCAGGAGGACCACAAGTTCAAAACCAGCCTCAGCAACTCAGCAAGGTACTAAGAGACTCAGTGAGACACTGCCTCTAAATAAAATACAAAAAAAAGAATAACATTAGACCAAGTCTCACATTCAAGGATGAATGAACACAAAGAAGAAACATTTCTAAAACACTATGGATAGTTAACTGAGGCTTTTGTAACTAGCTAAATTATCATTATGAATTAAGGGAAATATAGGGTCTCTTAGTTTTTTTCCTGTAAGTTTCTCCATTTTTAAAATAAAAGATGTGCTACTGGTACTTTTCTAATTCCTATAACATCACGTGAGTCTATGTTTCAAAACAGTATAAAAAGTGAAATCACATTTTAGATGTGCAAACAATAAGTGTTTAGACCCAGAGGCCTTCACAAAATTAAAGATGTTAAAGGTTATGACTGTAATGCATTCCACTATTGTCATGTATGTAAGAAATAAAAAAAGATGTTAAAGGAGGCAATTTAGAAAGAAGGGAAAGTACAACACAATGACTCAAGTTGAGCACCAAAGCTGATAAAATATGCTGATAAGCTTAATTAATTAATTCATGTTAAAATAACCAGTCTCTTGTGTTTTAAAAGAATACAAAATAAATTTAAGCCTGCAGAAAGTACCACAAAATGAGAGGGTTGTTATAACAAATGGACATAACACCCTCAATTTCACAGATTATTAGGGAAAACACTTATCAATTTTTTTAAAAAAGTGTTGCCAATATTGAAAAAGGATTCTCATGGCCTGCTGGTCTATAAAAGTGTTTTGGCAGAAGAATGACTCAGTGAGATCAGTTCTGTCCTAGACATATCCATACACTTTCAATAAGAACTAGAAAAGAGATTAGAGACAAAAACGATTTGGAAAGTCAGAACTCAGTAAAATGAAGTGAATGAAAAGAAGAGGCTCTAAATGGGAGCCATATTCAGAAGACAGAATTCACCACTCCCCAGGTACTCAAGTATTTAGGTACACAGAGATAAGTCCCTTCAGAGAAGAATGCTGTCACATTCTCTTTGGGCACCCAATGTGCATGACATATTTATGGGAAGTGTTCAATAAACGTTTACATGAACTTGATAAATTTCATTTGAAACATCTACAGTACCTAGAGATAAACCATTGGAACCGTTAATATAAGTCTGAAATTCAGGGACATCTGGCTGTACTCCTTATCATGGGAGATTCACCAAGAGTATAGGTGAGACTGCCCTGGGGGAGGAGGGCAGTGAGGAAAAAAAGTGGGGAACAGGCAGAACCATGAAACATGTTTGTACTTAAGGGGCAAAGGAGAGAACAGGAAACTCAAGTGGGCAGGAAAGAATAAGATGACAGAAGGGAAGAAAACAAGGAAAGCATCAAAGATAATAACAAATATATAATTAAATATCTACACTTGACTTTAAAAAGATGAAATTAAATAGACAGTCTTTAGGAAAGACATTAAGATAAATCCTGCCTAGTAGATTTTAAAGTGAACACTTTTAAAGAACAGAAATTTTCTTAGAAATTTTTTTTTAAATGAGAATTTATCTGTTGTGGGGTGGGTGAGGGGGTATGGAGGGTCATAAACAGTCCTAATGTTCCAGAGAATACCTTATTTCAGTGGCCATGTCAAAAATATTTGATATATATACAAATTACATATGTAACCATTTTTATTTTGGGGGGGAGGTGGGAAGGGTAACTGGAAATTGAACTCAGGGGCACTTGACCACTGAGCATCTTTTGTTTTTTTTTTTTTTTTTTTTTTTTTTTTTTTTTTTAAGAGACAGGGTCTCACTGAGTTGCTTAGTGCCTCGCTTTTACTGATGCTGGCTTTGAACTCGCAGTCCTCCTGTCTCAGCCTCTCAAACCGCACATGAAAACAAACAACAAGTATGCAATCTCAATTTCTAATTCATTGAAATTTTACTAAAATAGGTTTAATATATTTTAGTTAATAAAATTTTAGAAATACCATCTGTCAGCTGGGCATGGTGGTACATTCCTATAATTCCAGCAATCTGGAAGTCTGAGGCAGGAAGATCACAAGTTTAAGGGCACTGTGGGTAACTTAGTGAGATCCTGTCTCAAACTAAAATTAAGACAAAATAAAATTAAAAAGTGTGGGGTGCAGCTCAGTGGTAGAATATGTGCCTAGCATGCTCAAGGCCCCAGGTTCACTTTTCAGCACAAAAAGAAAAACCATCTATCTTGTGACTAAAGTGAACAGGGTCCAACCTTCTTTAGGTCATAGATAACTGATTTGTTATTGATTTTCTAATTTATTCAAAAACCAACTGTTGCATAATAGTTACATAAAGAAACACTTGCCAAAAAAATATCAACTCTAGAATTATTTTTAAAATCATAATCTATTTTTTCCTTGAACTAATCCATGTTAGAGTTATGCAAAGTAAACCGGTGACAAATAATTATACCATAAATTAAATTTATACATGTACATCTTTAGAAAAATCTTACAAGTTTTAAGCTTGTCCATGAATTATAAATTGCGCCACCTTGGAGAATTTCTCAGGTTCTAAAAGTTCCTCCAAAGCAAAGGTCTTGAATGTCATTTAAGTTATATATTTCAGCTATTAAAGTCAATGTTCTGACAAGCCCTTTGGCTCTAACCCCAGGGCATGAATTTGTCTTAAACCCACATAAGAATGTGTCAGAGGGCTATATGTCAATCAACTAGGAGAAGTGCCCATTCCCAATTTAGCAGTTGTCAGTTGCTGACATTAAAACCAGCAACAGTTAATTGTAACCACTTCAAGTGGAAATACTGAGGGAAGAGGAGAGGAAGGTGTCTTAAATCCAGGCCCATAAAGCTGTTAATTGCCACCCTTTTATGTAGATTTGTTTAATAATGAAAACAATGTGGCTAATCATATAATGTTTCTATTTGTTCCCCAAGGGCTCTTCAAGGAAAGTTTCATTCGGGGCTAGATTTCGGCAGCTACCAACTGTGCAGGGACAAAAGCAGAACAATCAAGGCACTCAGTGTTGGCAAAGAGCTGAAAGTGGTTCCACAAGGACACCCCTCCTCCCAGCCCCATCAGGAAGGAGCCAGGAGCTGCTACTTCCAAGCCTTAGGGGGAAAGTTGAGGATGTACAATAACAATAGTAACAATTTATGCATGATTTTATGGCAGAGAGAGAAGAAAGGAGAGAGAAAGGGGGTGGGTGGGGAATAAAGCCAAGGAATAAATCTGATGTAGACTTAGATCCTCCCTATACCTACAAGCAACAAAATCAGTTAAAAATTCCAACAGTCAAAATGCCCATACTGTTTTTAAAAACTGGAGGCAGCACAGCTGGGGAAAAAAGTCCTGCTCAGCCCTATTCCTTATGGAAACAGTGAGGATATTGGACACTCATAGACAGTCACTGAGATGATCCCACCTATCTACTGATCTCAAGAGGGTATTTTAAGGAACAACTAGAGCACTCTGTATAAAGCCTTCTACAAATGTGATGTATATTATTTATAGATTTCTATTTTGCCTCACTTAGTAAAGAACATAGGACAGAATAGAGTCGTGTTGTTTAACTGTTTTCAGACTGTTTAGTGCCAATTGATGGGAGCACTCAATGATATACCCCCTCTCACACTGTACAAAATACATATAAGGGATAGTCTGTTTTGTGCTTCTTCATGAGTGTTGACAAGTGGAGTGTTTTTAAATTCTCTTACTACTATCACCTCTCCGATGAGTCCCATGCTTACAACTAACTGCCTTAAAATGATTTTCAAAACTCTTTCCAACCTGATCACAATTTAACTTTCAATTATATCGAAGAGCCTACTCCTTCAGTCTTCCCATTTTTCTAGACTCATCTGCTCAATGGCACCAGAATCCACCCTCTCACCCTACATTACACCTTTGCCCATGCGGTTCTTCTCTTAGAATGTTCCCCTCACTGTCTACTGTTTAAAATTACTCCTATTTCAAGACCAAACCCAGCTTCACCTAATCCACCAAGCATTCCACAATTGCCAGAAACCACACAGCTTCTCCCTTCTGCAACTCTGTAAATCTGCACCTGCTTGATCATTCATATGTCACCTACAGATAGTGTCTGCTCAGTCATCCTCCACTTCTTGCTCCCTCTCCTTCTGAACTTTATACTCCTCTAGGATATATCTTTGCATCTTCCCCAGCATTTGAACCATATTTCACATTTCCAAGCATTTCAGTAAAGTTTTACGATGATTTCATTATTAAATATTGAGTTTAACTCCTTTACTGGTTAACTTTTCTGTAATGAAATTCCTTTACAGGTATGACTATCGGTCTACCAAAATGTAGTTCATGTCTGACAGCCAAAGAATCATGTGCTAGGAAAGCATTTGTCAAAGAAGAGAAAGACTTTAAAAACACTAAATTCTTAAAATTCACTGTCATGTCAGCTGGGGTAAAAATTTGCTAGCTAAACAGTAGGCCTAACTTAACATTACTCATAATTTCAAATACATTTTTTCCAAACTTAAAACTCATTTTCTTTCTAAATAGGCATACAGATCACTAAACTCTTCCCTATCTTTCAAATTGCAAAATGGAAATTTAAGTTCCACAGCTGAAAGAGGAGATGATGAGATAGAGACATAAAGAAATGATGCTATGTGTGGATCAGAGAAAACAGCTGAATCAAACTGAGTGAAATGTGAGTGATTGAAAATAAACTCCATTTGCAGAAATAGATTTGTCAGGCTCAGGATTCAATAAGAATTTCCACAATTATGCTCAGGTGCACCTTTTGGGGTGACCCCAAATCACAATTCAAAATTCTCTTTACTGTTAAAGAGGAATGATCATAACATAGAATTTAAACACAATGAAAAGATTGCAAAAACAGTTCCAATATCCTTCTCAATCTCCTTGCTTATCATCCTGAAAAATTATATTTATTTATAAAATACAAAGACAAAAGGCAAAGCAAGCAGTCAATTAACAATTAGGAAGTATTTTGTATTTTAACAGCTACCAACAGCATTCAACTTTATTTTATAGAAACACTAACAGTTCATTTGGGATGTAATGCATTATTCAAAAGAATATTTACTTCGCAAAAGATGCACACAGATTTCCTTTAATTAATAAACCCAACTACTTAATTTTTAATAGAACATGGCTTAGCAAACTTCAATTTACATAAAACCTTCAGTAATCCTGCTTTGGCATACAGGGATATATGTCTGTTTTCTTCCAACAATGAGATAAATTTGCTATATTAAAAAAAAATTCCCCCCAAAGGTCACCTTGAACTACCCCCCCAAAAAAAAACCCTACCAACAAACTGATATTTATTATCTGTATGAATATATCTAAGCTATGAGTAAATAAATCAGCTATGTTACAAAGCACAAAGCTATTGAAATTGCTAAGATTTATTTCCAGGTTTTCAGGTGCCACCGAGACTAAACAAAGATTGTAAAAAATAAAAAATTTAAAAAATTTAAAAAATCGAATGAAATCAGGGAGCAAATTAATACATTGAATCATTATCTTAAAAGCTGCATTCCATATAGAACAAAGTGATGAAACTATCAAAAAGCACAGCTCAAAGCAACATTTTTGCATGTCAAAAGAAGAATTAACCTAGAAGAAATATATAAATAACAGTATGTTCTGTGTTAAGCCAGTAACAAAGAAACCCCTTAGTGCAGTAAAACAAAGTCCTGTCAAATCCCCATTTTTTACAAAGAAGCATGAAGATCCTTTCACAATGGTTTAAACTGTATTTATAGTAACAGAGTGAAGACTTGAGATAAAAGTCAAAAGGATTAAAGTCAAAGCCCCAGCTCAACATGAGTTATGGTTTTGATTTTTATTCTTATTGTGGTCTACAAATATTAAGACAGAAGATACTTCCATTTGATTGTGAGGTCCTCTGAGACTCTACAACCTTAGAAGAGCAGATAAAACAGATGAAAATGCATCTGGTTTGGGAGCAGCCTCCATATTAAATGGCAATGTGCAAAGTAATGACTACAACTGCAGAAGGCCGTGGGGGAGGGGAGGAGGCTAAAGGCTGAAATTCTGCAACTGATGCAGGGCAGAAAGGAATAAAAAGGGGGAAATGTGGCATTACTGTTTTAAGATGGCAGCCTATTAATAATCACTGCATTCCTGAAAATGCAGGCAAATTATTCCACCACTCCTTCTTTCAAAAGCTGAGAAAGCCCACCACATACAAGTATTGCATACTCTCTGAAGGACAGGGTAGGGCTTGGTAGCTGTACCTACAGCTAAAACAAAAATCCCAGGAGTTGTCACTCAGGAGTTTACAGATTTGCACACTATATACTTTTCTTACAAAGAAAGAAAACAAAAATTTGTTGTTGAATGGAACAAAATTCTTACTTACTCTAGGAAGAATTATTCTTCTTCTAGTTATGTTTTTCTTAAAATGAAGACAAAGCTACATTTAGCTCTTGGTCACAGTTCAAAATATCTATCTTGCATTTCCTCTCCCCTTGTATCCATCCTCCTTTTTAAGAAAATCTCTCTCACACACACACAAAACACACACACACACTCTCCAATAAGAGTTTATACACACACAGTATGAATTGGAAGACTGTTGTTTTACTGTTAATTTGAGTACTCCTTCTTTAGTTCACATATTAGCAGAGCCACATATTGAGTTGCACATTTACCCTCCATTCTTAATCATTTTTACTATTAAAATCTGATACCTGGTTTAATATTTTGTGAAGAAAAGGCTAAAAGTCCTGAACATTAGCAAAATCAGCAGTATATTAAAAGATAATATCTATATCACAGAAAGACTAAAAAAATCCCTTTTTCATTGAGTATACATTAATACTAACAATTTAAAAAGCAAAAATATTCTATCTTACAAGTTTGAAACAGAGTTCAAGTCCATATGCAGTCATGTAATCATAAAGAGAGCATAAGAAATGTTACCATTACCCAAATGGACCAATTTCTCCTTTTCTCATAAGTTAAGAATTATCATAATTCACTTTAAAAATCACAAATCTCTGAAAATGATATTTCCAGCACAATCACTTGCTATTTCATTCAGTATTTTATTTCAACTGTCACATTTTGAACACATACACATTTGTACAACTACCAGGGGAAAAATAACTTGAACCAAATTGAAAAATTACCATAACTACTAGTTCAATATGTCTGGTTAAAATAGAGACATCTGGTCTATCATTAATTCTTTTGTGTTGATGTCTCCTAGTGTGTCTTTTCCTATTAATGAACTTTGCAAGAAGAAAATTTAACTTTCAACAAAAAACTGTGACTTAGAAATCTATTGCAGGATCTATCAATACATATATATCATGATTCAATCAAATAAAGCTCATTTTTTGAGAATAGTAACACACACTGATTGAATACAAACGGCTAAGCTTTAAATTCCATTAGAATAATGTTATCTATTAAATAATTCTCTGCAGGCAGATATGGCTAATTCATGAATCATTATTTTTAAATATTTATAAATCAACTCATTGTTCACTTGTTTAAAATATATACACTGAAGCTCTGTAATAGTACTTGATTGCCACTCCAAGGAACCTGAATAATGCATTTTCAGAAGCCTTGTACACCCCCCACACAATTCTGAATTAATGGCCGAGCAAACAACAAGTAATGTACTGTGCTCTGGCAAAACTCAGTGATAACATCAATCTGGCATCCACTTAACACTTACTGCTTACTTCTCACATATTCCCCACAACTAAGTATCCCCTTCCAGAAGCAGTTCATTAGAGAATGGCTATCACCTGCCCATTCATCCGCAGAGAGAGTGATTTAGTGATTAACAGTCACGGACAAGGGGAGAAATGATAACATACACCAGTACCAAATTAAGAGATGAATAAGTAAAAGAGCCTGGCCACTCCGGCTACCAATAACTAGATTGCAATTAAAAAGGACTTTTGTCACTTCTTCGCAGGGCAATAGGGCCAATTATCTAAAACCCTCTGCTAGAATCCAGAGACACAGGAGCAAGGCCCTTCAAGGAAACTCAGATAATTACTTTTGACAAATGTTCTCCTTGAGCATAATGTAGTTACTCAATAGCTTTTAAAAATGACTCCAGTTATAGTAAAACAATCTTTACAAAGTCAACCCAATAACATGTCCTGGATCCCCCACCCCCACCCTGCTGCATGCAGCCAGCTATCTTTTGGCCAATTTATAAAGATAGTAAGTTGGTGAATAAATATTTAATTTCTGTAGCCAAAACCCTGAAAGGTTCAGCTTCAAATGTAATGCCTCGCATTCCCGTGAGATGCACTGTTCAGAAATATCCTTTTTGAAAACCCCGTTTACAGTTGTCCTTTAAAAGAAGATAGGGAGGGGGGAAAAAAAAGAAAAACCAACATATATACATGCATCAAACCAAAGACGCTGACGCCCCTCTGCCAACCAGCATTTCTATAGAGACATTCTTTCGAGATTAAAACGTAAGCTCAGAAAGGTTAAAGAAAAGGAAAAGCAGCCAAGTAACACCGCCCAGAAAGCCAGCAGTAAAAACACACCTAGCTGTACACTCTTAACCTCCCACGACAAATGACACTGACCCAACTTCACCAAACACACACACACCGACACACACACTCACGAATTGCACACACGTGCACATAATGTACACACAAACATCAAGCGGAACACAATACCTACAAACACAGCGAACTGGATCCACACAAAACATGCACGTATCAGTGTGCATACATAATGCACACACCGCACACAGACACGCAACAACCTAGCCCACAAGCACACGCCCCACAAGTCCGTGTCGGACACACAGCGTGCATGCACGTGTAAAATGTTTGAACTCACAAACGCCGAACATACACACAGACCGTGCACAGAGTTATTGATGAAATTCCGGGGGGTGGAGGGGCCAGGAGGGAGTGGTAATTGCCACACAAAGGTCTCCGGAGCGGCAGAGAGGGAAGTGGAGCGGAGCCGAGCGCTCGGAAATTCACCGGTGGAAGCAGCACAGCAGAGCCCCGTGGGCGAAGTACCGGGAGAAGTGTGCCAGGCAGTCCCGGGCGCGGCGGCCGCGGGGCTCCCGGAGTTAATCGCAGCTCCCCTCCGCGCGCACACGCACACACACAGGAGACCCTGGGAGAGCCCACTCCCGCAGAATAACAAAGAGCAGGAGCCCGGCGAGCGGGCGGCGGCTCGGGCTGGAAGTGGCCATCTCCACCGCCGCGGGCCAGCGCGGGGCGAGCGGCGGGGCCGGCAAGACGCGCGGGCGGCGGGCGGGGGACGGTATGTACCAGGCTGGCAGCCTCGGCCCAGGTGCGGTCCTTCTTCCTCTTGTCTTTCATGTTTGCATCTCATTGATGGTTCTGATGATGACGTGGGGGATTCCACGGGGTGCTCGGGTTCGGGCGCCGAGACAATGACCCAGTGACCCGGTGACCCGCACTCGATCCGCGGGCGGGAGGTGCGCGGGCGGCGGCGGCTGCGGCGGCGGTGGCGGCGGCGGGTGGGAGGGATGGAGCGAGGGGGTGGGGTAGGTGGGTGGGGGCGCGCGGCGGGCGGGCCGGGGGCGGGGGCGGCGGCAGCTGAGGCGGCGGGCCCGGGCCAGCGGCGGGGGCGGTGCCGGCCGGGCTCGCTTTCGTGCGCCGCGGTGACAGCTCCGGGGATGCTCTGCTCTGCCCGCTCACAACAATACACTCTGACGTCACTCGGAATGGCGAAGCGGCTGCACACTCGCCTCGCTCACACTCGCCCTCCGCGCGCGCACACCCGCGCACACTCACCGCGCGCCCCCTACTCCAGGCACGCCCTGAAACCCTCTCGAGACCCCTCTCCTTCCAACCCAGCCCACTCTGGGCAGGCCGTTCCACCTAGGTCCCGCTGTCCCGCTAGGGCCGAAAACCGCGGACGCGGTGGCCTTTGGAACTTATGTGGGAGTCAGCTCCACAACTTGGAGCTGTGTCCTGTGCGCTTGCTCGCGCTCTCTCTGTCCTCTCTCTGACACACACACACACACACACACACACACACACACACACACACACGCTGTACTACTCCCCTCTACTGGACTTTCTTAACCCTGTTACTGCATGACTGGGTGGATTCCCAGAGCCTTGTTGAACTGAGCCAGCCTCTTCTGAAAGAGAACTAACACGGAACGTGCAACTTGACACAACATTGAGCCACCTACATCATCTTAAACAATGCAAGACCAAAGAGCCATTTCAGGGATCTATGCAAAGCCATCCCTTAGCGCTAATTATTTTTAAATGGTATGCAGGCGTCATTCATAGTGTAAAACATGGCTTGTGCAAAAGACTGAACAGTTAACACTTGAGAATCTTTCTAAATTATTTATAATCTTCAGGCTTGGGAGGCACAGAGATTGGTTATTTGTGAACTACAATAAAAATATGTCAAGATTTATAAAAAGTTGATTGTAACCTTTCCAACTTATTAACATTTCTGGTAAATTGTTTAGGTCAATAAAGTTTTGTTAAACAAAGAAACAAATGACGCTTTGACCCATACTTTAATTATGTGTATATATGTCTTAAGTACCTAAAAACAAAGGAGAAAAAGGTCACTCCTAAGAGATTATTTACCTAAAGTTATTTCCTGAATATTATAATGATATGTAAATAATACTTTGTGTTTTTTTCTGATACATTATCTCATCTGATTCTCTAAACAGGCAGTTAAACATATTTTCCCCTTTTGTGCCAAAGGAGGACAGTCAAAGCATTACATTGTATCCAAGTTCTGCTAAATCATTTTTAAGACCTGAACTCAAGTCTTTTGACCCTAATTCCACATTGTGTGTACTCACCCGTACTACTGTGCTTAAAGCTAAATGCCCAAGTCTAAGAAGTGAACACTTAAATCTAGGTAAGACATGTGCCTACGAATTAAGTTGATTGTGATAAGGTGATTCCTTTGAGAACCCTGACAAGTGACTGAAATAATAAAAGTGTTTGATTGCCAAAAATTAAGCATAGACAATTAATAATCATAAAGAGCTGAGTACTAATTATTTTTAAATATTTGTTTTTATTCATTAAAATAAGAAGAAGCGATGCATCTGTTTAAGGAAATAAAGATCATCTCCACTTTTTGTTCTTTAAAAAAAAGGATTTAGAGAATACACTGAAGTTGTCCCTAGGGAAGAATTTTATCCATGCAATTTGCATAACTCTATCCGGGTGTATTATATTTTTACTTTACATTTCAAATATATTGAATTTGAGTCATGCTCACATCTGCTTTTATTCTCAAGAATACTCTTTATGACTAACGTAATTGACATATTTTCAAAGTATTTTCATTGTAATGTTTTTTCTTCTACTTAGAAATACCTATTTTAAGCAATCAGACCATAACATATAATTTGTTATTTTTCTGTGAAATAGTGCTTAATAAGAAGTTTTGGAGCCAGTAAAAGAAAAACATACATAATCAGTTATTCACAGAAAGGCCAATTCTGGTTATTAAAGAAGAGAAAACATATCATCCCGTTTAAGCAGATGTAATTTGATTTAAAAAAAAAAAGCTGTTGCTCATGTACCCATTCTCTGAGATTGAGCTGAGCATAAATAACCAATATTATAACTGACTCTTGGTTTCTTCCTCTGCTTTTAGGTACTTGAATATAAATAGTCCATGGAATGTACATCTGGTTAAAGAATTGGTGAATATTCAGTGTCATAATGACTTATTTTAGAGATAGAGCAGAATAGAAATAGGATACCATTCCAGAGGGGCCACTGTTACATTCCTTTCTTCTATCTTTACCTAAGTACATTCAGCTATTACTTTCCTTTAGAACTCACTCATTCTCTCAGTAGATGTTTATGGAAGGAAGGAGGAAAGATCTATGTTCAATTATAGAACTTTTTAGTTTGGTAAATCCTAGGAATGTTTTAAACAGAATGTGATAAATTTCACAAAAAAGTGTCCAAGTAAAATCATGTGAATTTGGGAAGAGAAATAGCTCTCTGCTGGGGAAATTAAAGAAGCTGTTGGTAAAAGAGAGGCCCTTTGGAATGGGATTTGAAGATTGGGTAGGATTTGAACATTTATGTTTGTAAGAATGGTGAAAAATCCTTCCAAACACAAATGCATTTAAGTCAGTTAAGAAAACTAAAAACTAGACAAATATTCTAAGAAATACGTGACATCTACCCAGTGCTTTTAACATTAAGTTTATAGCAGATCTCATGAAACTTTCCTTTAAACAAGGAGAGAGGAATAATAATAATTCAAAGCACAAGTTCCAGTTAGAACTGCCTATAAATTCTTCTCTGAATCCCTTTCCCAATTATAGGGCAATTGTGATCGCTCCGGAGTTCAATTGGCATGTTGCAATGCAACAACTTTTATGAATTCCCCTGCTTTCTTCAGTTCCTTTTCTGCTGTTAGTTCTGAATTCAACAATTCAAATTTCTTTTGTGCATATCTTCCCTCATCAATCACAACAGATTTTACATCTCTTACAATGCTTTTTTTTTTAAGTTTTGCAACATGTTCTAAGAATTGATGGATGCTAAACCCTAGCAGTAATAAATGTCAATTTACAAAAGACAAAATAGAGGTGATGGTATGCTGGAAAAGGGTTAAAGTTCATTTGAGACTCCAAAACCAAGAGAACAAAGACTTAAAGATGTTGAGACAGCTAGGCACAGTGAGACAGACCCTGTCTCAAAATGAATGAATGAATGAATGAATGAATGAATGAATGAATAAGAGCTGGGGTTGTAGCTCAGTAGTTAAGCACCCCTGCATTCAATCCTTGGTACAAAAAAAAAATTGGGAACAGAAATTAGTGTGTCATGTCTGTGGTCCCTCAGGAGAGACAAGGTTTTACCATGGATCCTAATCAAAGAGTTCAGGAAATATGGAAGTTTAGGTGTTTCAGAAGAGAACCAGGCTGCAATTGTTCTGGCATTCAAACCCCTTGTGTACATATCTGCTAGCCCTGTAGGTGCCCACTACACAACCTAAAATGAATAGAAATCTCTCCCATTCCTTCCACACACATGCCCCCCTAGCAGGCAGCATACCAAGGGGAAAGGGAAGGTCCTGCAGGGAGGGAATAATAAAAGAAGAGGGGAGAAGATGGAGGCAAGGGTTTCAAGGAGGTGTGAAGAGGTCTTAGATGGTCTTGACCATTCAACATGGGTTTTGTTTCTGAAATATGTTAATTGGGCACAAGTTGGGAATCTCTGAATGTTATAAGAACATCCAGTAATCTTGTTATCCCTAAAAATCTTTGGATAATAATCACTTAGGATCTCAAAAGTCTGGAAAATCCATGAAGGAGGTCAACTTGTCTCCTTGGTCTACTGCTACGTTCACTAAATCTCTAGCTCTAACCAAACTACTTGTCATAATCTAGGATTCAGTATTTACTGGCCAAAAAAAAATCATTGGAAATATAGTAGACTTAACCCTTTTATTGTGGTACAGTAAAATTCAGTGAATCAAAATGTATTTTCATATTTTCCCCTTGATACCATTTTTTCTTCCCATATTTTTACAGAATAATTCAGGCATACTATTGATTTTTTTTCTTTTTTTTTATTGGTTGTTCAAAACATTACAAAGCTTTTGACATATCATGTTTCATACATTAGATTCAAGTTGGTTATGAACTCCCATTTTTACCCCAAATACAGATTGCAGAATCACATCGGTTACACATCCACATTTTTACATAATGCCCTATTAGTAACTGTTGTATTCTGCTCCCTTTCCTATCCTCTACTATCCCCCCTCCCCCCCTCCCATCTTGTCTCTCTACCCCATCTACTGTATTTCACTTCTCTCCTTGTTTATTTACCCATTCCCCTCGCAACCTCTTATGTGTGATTTAGTATAACAATGAGCGTCTCCCTCCATTCCCATCTATTCTCTCTCTTTCCCTCCCATCTATTGTATCTGTTTAATGTTGATCTTTCCTTCCTGCTCTTCCTCCCTGCTCTGATCCTGGTTATTCTCATTATATCAAAGAAGACATTTGGTATTTGTTTTTTAGGGATTGGCTAGCTTCACTAAGCATAATCTGCTCTAGTGCCATCCATTTCCCTGCAAAATCCATGATTTTGTCATTTTTTAGTGCTGCGTAATATTCCATGGTGTATAAATGCCACATTTTTTTAATCCATTCATCTATTGAAGGGCATCTGGGTTGGTTCCACAGTCTAGCAATTGTGAATTGTGTCGCTATGAACATCGATGTGGCAGTATCCCTGTAGTAAGCTCTTTTAAGGTCTTCAGGGAATAGTCCGAGAAGGGCAATAGCTGGGTCAAATGGTGGTTCCATTCCCAGCTTTCCCAGGAATCTCCATACTGCTTTCCAAATTGGCTGCACTAGTTTGCAGTCCCACCAGCAATGTACAAGACTACCCTTTTCCCCACATCCTCGCCAGCACTTGTTGTTGTTTGAGTTCATAATGGCTGCCAATCTTACTGGAGTGAGATGGTATCTTAGGGTGGTTTTGATTTGCATTTCTCTGACTGCTAGAGAAGGTGAGCATTTTTTCATATATTTGTTGATTGATTGTATGTCCTCCTCTGAGAAGTGTCTGTTTAGGTCTTTGGCCCATTTGTTGATTGGGTTATTTGTTTTCTTATTGTTTAATTTTTTGAGTTCTTTGTATACTCTGGATATTAGGGCTCTATCTGAAGTGTGAGGAGTAAAAATTTGTTCCCATGATGTAGGCTCCCTATTTACCTCTCTTATTGTTTCTCTTGCTGAGAAAAAACTTTTCAGTTTAAGTAAGTCCCATTTATTGATTGTTGTTATTAACTCTTGTGCTATGGGTGTCCTGTTAAGGAATTTGGAACCTGACCCCACAATATGTAGATCGGAGCCAACTTTTTCTTCTATCAGGCGCAGAGTCTCTGATTTGACATCTAGCTCCTTGATCCACTTTGAGTTAACTTTTGTGCATGGCGAGAGGAGGGGATTCAGATTCATTTTGTTGCAAATGGATTTCCAGTTTTCCCAGCACCATTTGTTGAAGATGCTATCCTTCCTCCATTGCATGCTTTTAGCTCCTTTATCAAATATAAGATAGTTGTAGCTTTGTGGATTAGTCTCTGTGTCCTCTATTCTGTACCATTGGTCCACCCACCTGTTTTGGTACCAGTACCATGCTGTCTTTGTTACTATTGCTCTGTAATATAGTTTGAAATCTGGTATTGCTATACCGCCTGATTCACGCTTCCTGCTTCGAATTGTTTTTGCTATTCTGGGTCTTTTATTTTTCCATATGAATTTCATGGTTGCTTTATCTATTTCTTCAAGAAATGCCGTTGGGATTTTGATTGGGATTGCATTAAACCTATAGAGAACTTTTGGTAATATCGCCATTTTGATGATGTTAGTTCTGCCTATCCATGAACAGGGTATATTTTTCCATCTTCTAAGATCTTCTTCTACTTCTCTCTTTAGGGTTTTGTAATTTTCATTGTATAGATCTTTCACCTCTTTTGTTAGGTTGATTCCCAAGTATTTTATTTTTTTTGAGGATATTGTGAATGGAGTGTTTTTCCTCATTTCCATTTCAGAAGTTTTGTCGCTGATATACAGAAATGCCTTTGATTTATGCATGTTAATTTTATATCCTGCCACTTTGCTGAATTCATTTATTAGTTCTAGTAGTTTTTTTTGTGGACCCTTTTGGTTCTTCTAGGTATAGAATCATGTCATCTACAAATAGTGATAATTTAAGTTCTTCTTTTCCTATTTTTATGCCTTTAATTTCTTTCGTCTGTCTAATTGCTCTGGCCAGTGTTTCGAGAACTATATTGAATAGAAGTGGTGATAGAGGGCATCCCTGTCTTGTTCCAGATCTTAGGGGGAATGCCTCTAATTTTTCTCCATTGAGAATGATGCTAGCCTGAGGCTTGGCATAAATAGCTTTTACAATGTCGAGGTAAGATCCTGTTATCCCTAGTTTTTCTAGTGTTTTGAACATAAAGGGATGCTGTACTTTGTCGAAAGCTTTTTCTGCGTCTATTGAGATGATCATATGGTTCTTATCTTTAAGTCAATTGATGTGGTGAATAACATTTATTGATTTCCGTATATTGAACCATCCTTGCATCCCAGGGATGAATCCTACTTGATCATGGTGTACAATTTTTTTGATGTGCCTTTGTATCCAATTCGCCAGAATTTTATTGAGGATTTTTGCATCTAGGTTAATCAGAGATATTGGTCTGTAGTTTTCTTTCTTTGAGGTGTCTTTGTCTGGTTTCGAAATCAGGGTGATGTTGGCCTCATAGAATGAATTTGGCAGAGCTCCCTCTTTTTCTATCTCCTGAAATAACTTTTAAAGTATTGGTATTAATTCTTCTTTAAAGGTTTTGTAAAACTCCGCTGTATACCCATCCAGTCCTGGGCTTTTCTTGGTTGGAAGTCTTTTGATTGCTTCTTCTATTTCATCTATTGATATTGGTCTGTTTAAATTGTGGATATCCTCCTGACTCAGTCTGGGCAAATCATATGACTTAAGGAATTTATCGATGTCTTCACTATCCTCTATTTTATTGGAATATAGGTTTTCAAAATAATTTCTAATTGTCTTCTGTATTTCTGTTGTGTCTGTTGTAATATTGCCTTTTTCATCCCGTGTTAGTAATTTGAGTTCTCTCTCTTCTTCTCTTCGTTAGCATGGCTAGGGGTCTGTCGATCTTATTTATTTTTTCAAAGAACCAACTTTTAGTTTTGTTAATTTTTTCAATAGTTTCTTTTGTTTCAATTTTGTTGATTTCCGCTCTGATTTTAATTATTTCTTGCCTTCTGCTACATTTGCTGTTGTTTTGCTCTTCCTTTTCTAGGTCTTTGAGATGGAGTGTGAGCTCATTTATTTGTTGGTTTTTCCTTTTTTTGAGGTATGACCTCCAGGCGATGAATTTCCCTCTTAAAACTGCTTTCATTGTGTCCCATAGATTCTGATATGTTGTGTCTGTGTTTTCATTTATCTCTAAGAATTTTTTGATTTCCTCCTTTATGTCTTCTGTAACCCATTGATCATTCAGTAACATATTGTTCATTTTCCATGTGATGTAGGATTTTTCCTTCCTTCTTTCATCATTGATTTCCATTTTCATTGCATTATGATCAGATAAAATGCATGGTATTATCTCCACCCCTGTATATTTACTGAGGGATGCCCTATGACATAATATATGGTCTATTTTTGAGAAGGATCCATGTGCTGTTGAAAAAAAAGTATAGCCACTTGATGTTGGATGATATATTCTATATATGTCAGTTAAGTTTAGGTTGTTGATTGTGATATTGAGTTCTATAGTTTCTTTATTCAACTTTTGTTTGGAAGATCTGTCCAATGGTGAGAGAGGTGTGTTGAAGTCACCCATAATTATTGTATTGTGGTCTATTTGATTCTTGAACTTGAGGAGAATTTGTTTTATGAACGTCACAGCCCCATTATTTGGTGCATAAATATTGATAATTGTTATGTCTTGTTGGTGAATGGTTCCTTTTAACAGTATATAATGACCTTCCTTATCCCTTTTGATTAATTTAGTCTTGAAGTCGATTTTATTCGATATGAGGATGGCCACTCCTGCCTGCTTGTGAGGACTGTGTGCTTGGTATATTTTTTCCCAACCTTTCACCTTCAGCCTGTGTATGTCTTTTCCAATCAGATGCGTCTCCTGGAGGCAGCATATTGTTGGGTTTGTTTTTATAATCCATGTTACCAGCCTATGTCGCTTTATGGAGAGTTTAAGCCATTAACGTTTAGAGTTACTATTGATGTATGGTTTGTACTTCCAGCCATGTTTTATTATTTATCTTCTTTTAGTTTGTTTCTCCTAGATTAGCTTTCCCCCCACCCTCTGGCTTTATAGAGGCTCTTCCCACTGATGGTTTTGGTTATTGTTTTTCATTTCTTCCTCATGTAATGTTTTGCTCAAGATGCTTTGCAATGCTGGTTTTCTGGCTACGAATTCTTTTAGCTTTTGTTTATCCTGAAAGATTTTTATTCGTTGTCGTACCTGAAGCTTAATTTTGCTGGATACAAGATTCTTGGTTGGCAACCATTGTCTTTCAATGTTTGAAATACGTTGTTCCAGGATCTTCTCGCTTTCAGCGTCTGTGATAAAAAATCCGTTGTTAACCTTATTGGTTTACCCCTAAATGTAATCTGCCTCTTTTCTCTTGTAGCTTTTAATATTTTCTCTTTGTTCTGTATGTTGTATATCTTAATAACAATGTGTCTTGGCGTTGGTCTACTGTGATTTTGTGTGCTCGGTGTCCTGTATGCATCTGCAATTTGTATATCTGTTTCCTTTTTTATTTCTGGAATGTTTTCTGTAATTATTTCATTCAGCAGGTTACTCATTCCCTTGGTATTAATCTCTGTGCCTTCTTCTATCCCGATGACTCGTAAATTTGGTTTTTTTATATTATCCCAAATCTCTTGGATGTTTTTCTCATGGTTTTTTACCAGCGTATCTGAGTTGGCTAGACTCCTTTCAAGATGATATATTTTTTCTTCATTATCTGACGTTCTGGCTTCTACTTGCTCCACTCTGTTGGTGATACTCTCGATTGAGTTTTTAATTTGGTTTATCGTTTCCTTCATTTCTAGGATTACACTTTGATTTTTTTTAATAATCTCTATTTCCTGATAAAGATGCTTAATTCCTTCTTTTATCTGTTTCTGTAATTCACTTTCAATGTGATCTTTAAGGTTCTTTTCCATCTGTCTAAGGTGTTCCTTGAGTTCTTTATATGGCCATTTTTCTGATGACTCTAAGTCCTCCTGAATATTTAGGCTGTCCTTCATTGTTTGTACTCCTTTTCTTCCTTGCTTTTTTATGCTCATGTTACTTCTTGATCTGTTTGACTGCTGAGTTACTGTTTACTCTTATAAATTTATTTGGTGCTTGGAAGGAGAGATATTAGAAGGGAAGGGAAGAAGTCACTAAAGAGAATGAGTGTAGGCAGGTAGAATTCAGGAAAGGGGAAGTAAGAAAATTGAAAAGAAATGAAAAGACAGAAGAAAAAAGTGAAAAGAAAGAAAGAAAAGAACGAAAAATTAAAAATTTAAAACAAAAAAAAATTATAGTGATAATAAAAAATGAAAATTAAAGTTTAAGAAATAATAGTAACCATAATAGAATAAAAATAATTTAAAAAATTGAAACCATTAATAAGAAAGTTAAAGAACAACAACTAAATCAACATCAAAAAGTAAAAAAAAATAAATAAAATTAAATTAAAAAAATAAAAATTAAAAAATTAAAAAAAATAGATAAATAAAAAAGTAAAAAAGAAGTACTATTAATAATCATTGAAAAATAATAATAATAATAAATGCAGTCATAAAGCTCGATTAACTTCTCTTCCAGTAGGTGGAGCTATGCCCACTGGGCCAGGCTTCTCTTCTTGATAGGTGGGAACCAATGACTGTGTCTCAGCTCTTCTTCCCAGACTGTGCGGGTCTCCAATCCTGAGTGCTTAGGGCCTTCTCTTGTGGTTCCTCAATCCAGGCCCCGCTCACCTGTGACGCTTACCACAATACTGGCTACACGCTGGGTCTGCTGCTCCTGGGAGCTCTGTTTTCATGGATGCCTGGCCACACCCTTTCTGTTTGCCTCCCTCAGACCCCAAGTTTGTATGGCTTGGGGCTGAGGGCCCCAGTGAACTTGTTTGCCCTCAGGTAGTAACTCCCCTGGTATCTGGTGCAAGGGACCTCTGTTGTCAGCACTGGTGGAATCAATAGCCGGGAGTTCTGCGCTGCAGGTCCCACGTCCCTCCTGATTCCCTGGGACTGGCTATGAAGCTCAGTTGGTTTTTACCTCTGTGAGTTCAGGTGGGACTAGTTACTTCAGTGGGATCGTTAGTGCTGAGACACGAGAAGCAGGCGAACCAGAGCTTGCATGCAGCTGATTTGTGCTCAGTGTGTGTTTTCTGAGGGGCCCAGGCTGCACGCCTTAGCTCCACGTCAGCTCAGCTTTGCCTAGTGATCCTGTGCTCGGGCGCCGTGCTTGTCCGTGGCCTTAGCAGCGACGCCGGGACCTCCGTGGCTCCTCGGCTAGGTGCCTGGCTCCCCAAGCGGCTGCCGCCGCAGCTCTCCAAACAAAACAACTCCAGAACAGTTTCTGCCCAAAGGTGCAGCAGGGAACAAGCAACCGCTGCGTTCGGGGTCGTGGTCCCGCCTTCAGAGGATAGGACTTGGCACGCAGCCCAGTTCCTGTCTCTAGGTGCGGCAGCAGGACCATGTAGACAGAGCCATTAAGACAGCATGCAGGAAGCAAATGGCGGCTCCCGCGGAGTGGATTTTCGGCCTCGAAACCACAGCCCAGCCAACAATCCCAATCCACTAACTCTCCTTGTATAGAAAATATTCAGAAAAAAAAAAAGGTGGTGTACTGAGCTTTCTTTGTCAGGTACTTACAATCCGCTGTTGTTTACGTATTCAGCTTCTCTGCCGGTAGCCAAGTGAAAGAGGCAGCAGATGGGTGCAGAGCGCCCGCGGGTCTGGGCAGAAAAGCGTCTCTCTTTCAATCTCTTTGTTATTTCTTCTGCTTGGCAAGGTGGTCCACTACAGATTAATGGTGATAGGGGCTCTAGCACGCTGCATGAAATCTGAAATCTCGATTAAAGCCACTGCTCAGAGCCCCACGCTCAGCACTTCAGCAACCCCTGTACGCAGCGGCCATCTTCCTCTCAGGCATACTATTGAAATGAAGTGGAATAAAGCCAAATATCAGTGTTATTATGTATACTCAGACACTAGTGGGTAATGCTCTTTGAAGGCCTTTGACTTGTCCTGTTATCACTGTACATATCCTGTTATCACTGTACATATTCTATGGAACGTACTTTAAAGTTTTTCAAAGTATCCACTTAAAGTCAGTTTATGCTATTATAAACATTTGTTGCACTCTGGGAACACACAGAGGTAATAGATTATTATCTGACACTAACTTCATCTAAATTTCAGACACTTCTTCCACTAGGAAACAAGTGACTTAACTGTGATCATTCTATTTTTTTCTCCAAAATTTTAACAGTCTAATTTTAATGCACTTTAGTTATATACATGTGTAGCTAAGAAAAAAACACATTTTCATTTCCTTCAAAACTTTTCTGTAGATTATTTTATTTATATCGTCAATGCACATCATTTTTCTTTTTTACCTAATTAGAAATATTTTAAGATTTCCTTATATTTCTCTGGTTAATTTTAATTTTTATTACATATCATTGCACTAATGAAATTTTGATGATATATCCAGACTCATAGCAGCTAAAGGAAAAACAGAGGAGAAACAGAATAAATTAGCTAAAAATATTTTCATGGTTTACTTCTTATTCACTTGCTTAAATTGCTCTTTTTTTCCTGCTTTATCTCTCTACTTCCTCAGTGCAATAACCAACTGAGCTTCTTAGTAGAACCCTTCATTCAAGAATTTACCTTTTCCCCCTTTAAACCCTTAATTAGGCATAGAGAACACAGTGTGATTTATGGCCTAGTGTTTAAAAGGACTCACACTTAATCCATTACACAAAGAAGGATACACATATTCCCTAACAGCACCACTCATTAGTTTATACAAAATGAAAAAAAAAAAACACTTAGGAAATGTAAATAAAGCTTTGCTTGACACTATCTTCTTATGCATATGTAATGTGATCAGAATTTCAACATTGCAGTGGAACAGCTTTTTGCTTATTTTCAAAACTACAAATTAGATTTCTCTAGGTAAACTCTAATTCAATCCCACATTTAGTGGATAAGAAGGAAAATTACATGCTGCTAAATTCATCTTTATGTGAAAAGAATGTTCTTAGTTCGTGAAAAAAGACTAGAATTCTGATTACCACCACTGTCTCAAACACTATAATCCAGTGGAGTCTTAGGCATGTTACGGATATTCTGCTTCCAACATGTTTACCAAAAGGGTACGTTTTGTGATTAAGGCAGCCCCAAAAGAATTTTCAGAGGAATTACAAACAAGTAATTTATTCCAGAAATTTTTCAAGTTGCTACAATTTTTAAGTTGTACAGTAACTTTTTCATTCTACACATAGCCTTTAAAGCTCAAAAGAAGATACAATGCTATTCTGTAACATTTACAAGAACAGATTGAAATGATGGGGAGATGAGGGCTTCTTTTGTAACTGAAGAATTCTTATTGCTTTCCTGTTAAGTTTTATTGCAGAGGACACAGCTGATCATCTTAGGCAACACACTTCCAGTAACCATGGAGTGATGTGATGGATTAACTAAATAGCAGGAATAACTATAAGATCTCTTAGGAGCCCATTTTGGCCAAGGAAATGTCTTCCAATTGTCCACTGGCTTATGTGACAAGAGAAAAGCAAGTAGAGAGGGGGATGCAGGAATTTCTATCCCCTACCCCTCCAGTAGTTTCCACTTATCAGGGAGGAAAGGTAGCAGGACTATATTTTGGGAAAAAAAAAGCAACAATGACCTTCAGGGTCTGAAATCTGTCCAGGATTAGCCCCAGTGAAGCTACCGGTGGGGATAGAGTGCTCATTATTTATTTTTGTGTGTGATGATAGAAAGATCCAGAAAAAAGAGATTTTTGTTCACCCACTCCCCCTGACTTTCTACCACTCTATCACGTTTAGGCAAGGTATCCCCAAGGAAAAGAATCAAAGATAGTTATGACATTTCAATGTCAAAATAATGAATCATGCCTTTTAACAATACCTGGATTGAGTTGCTGATAAGAATTTTGATAAATGCGCATTTTTTAGTAGAAAATTCTTTTCTCTGGGGATGCTCCCCTTTTTCAGACCAAGAGGTGATTAACACTGGAGAAAGATACAAAATATCTTGATCACAACTTTCCTACCTAACCCATAATCATCCAGTTAATTTTCATTTAATAAGACTATCTGCCCACTTTACCTCCACCCTTTGCTATTCATGGGCTTATTGCTGAGTTCTCTATTCAGGCAAGGAGTTTTTCATGTTGGTAAGATTTCTTAAAAAAAAGTTTATTTTTTTTTTACTTGGGGTATAATTAAAATTAAATGCATAGGTCTCAAGTGTTCAGTTTGGTGACTTTGGATAATTTTATGTACCCTAATAACTATCATTCAAAACAAGGTGCAGAACGTTTCCAGAACCTTTCCTTAGGTCATCTCCAGTCATTTCCAGTCATTACTTACCCCCTATAGAAACAAGCACTTCTAGACTTCCATCACCATAAATGAGTAAATTATTATTTTTTTCCCATCAGTACTTTGCCTATTCATTTTTGTAATGATGTCTGGTACATTTAATGAAGTCCATTTTATATATATGTTTTATTTTATGATTAAGGCTTTCAGGTAGTCTAATAAATCCTTAACTACCTAATATCAAGAAGACTTCTCCTACTTTTTTTAGAAGCTTTATGTTCTAGGTTTTATATTTTTGTCTATGATTTAACTACAAGTAATTTTATATATAGAATAAGATAATGATCCAAATTTTTATGTAATTTATTATTATCATTTACTATCTGAAATGAATTGGAAATGTGCTCAAATATCAACTGACCACACATGTGTGATTCTGTTTCTCATCTTTTGATTTTATTCTACTTACCTCTTTGGCTAAATGTACAACAATAACAAACAGTCTTGATTACTGCAGATTTATAGCAATCCTGAAATTAGGTATGTTAATCCTGAAACTTTCTTGTTAGTTCTCAAGTCCATTATAGATTTGCTAGATACTTGCATTTCCATACAAAGAATCAGACATTTTTATAAGGATGACACTGAATAGATAGACTAATTTAAATGAAGGGTATATTGACAGTATTGAAAGTGTTATATCCATAAAGTTGAATTTGTTTGGGGGTAACTTATTTGACTTTTCTTAGTGTGTGTTTAAATTTTAATATAGAACTTTTAGACATATTTGCTATATTTACTCCCATCTTGATATCTTATTTGCTGTTTGGAATATTATTTTGATTTGATTTTTGGATTTTGTCTAATAATGCATAGAAAAAAATTGATTTTTAAATATCAATTTTGTATACAGTAACTGACAAATTTACTTATTAGTATTACTATAAAATTTCTGTATTTATAATTTTATTGCTTATAAACAATGTTATATTTTCTGAGTTAATGCATTTTATTTCTTTTTCTTGCTTTGTTACATTGGCTGGAACATCTGAAATAATTCTGAATACAAGTGATAGAGGAAATACACTTATCCAGTTTTCAAATCTTAAAGAGATACATATTTCTCTTAGGTATCATGTTAGCTGTATGACTTTTGCAGATGCCATTTATCCGATTGAGGAATGTTCTCTTCTTTTCCTAGAAAGCTAACAGTTCTTCCCCCTCACCTCCCATAAGTAGGCTTTACATTTTATTAAAAGGTTTTCTGCATCTTTGAGAATATCATAAGATTTTTCTCCATTTTCCGCTAACATAGTGTTTCACATTGAATTTAAAACTATTTCTACAATAAATCCCATGTGGTTGTTTTAAGTATGTTGTTATATGTTGCTGGATTCGTTTTTCTAGTATTCTGTTAATGAATTTTGTCTTTATGCTCAGGATGAATATTGATATTTTTGCTGGAGTTGAACTAAGTGGTAGAGCACTTGCCTAGCACATGTGAGGCTGTGGGTTTGATCCTTAGCACCATATAAAATAAATATTTTTTACAAAAGGTATTGGGTTGGGGATATATCTCAGTTGGTAGAGTACTTGCCTTGCATGCACAAGGCCCAGGTTCAATCACCAGCACCAATAAATAAATAAATAAATAAAGTCATTGATTGTATCCATCTACAACTAAAAGAAAGTTTTTTAAAAATATTGATTTTGGAGGGGCTGGGGTTGTGGCTCAGTGGTAGAGCGCTTGCCTAGTGTGTGCAAAGCCCTGGGTTCCATCCTCAGCACCACATAAAAAAAATAAATAAATAAAAACAAAAGTATCGTGTACAACTAAAATAAATAAATATTTTTAAAAATATTTATTTTTAATTTTCTTTCAGTATCTTTGAGATATATATGTCATGCATCAGTAAATTCATAAAATGAGTTGGAAAGTTTGTTCCTCCTTTGTATTCCAAATGCTGAAAGAATTTTTGTTGAATTAGTATTATTTATTTTTTTGTTTCTCCCCCTTTGGTACTGGGAGTTGAACCCAGGGTTGCTTTATCATTATGCTACATCCCCAGTTATTTTATTTTTCATTTTCAGACAGGGTCTTGCTAAATTGCTGAGGCTTGTCTCAAACTTTTGATCCTCCTGCCTCAGCATTCTGAGTTAGTAGGATTACAGGAATGTGCCACCACACCCTGCAATTAGTATTATTTCTTTAGAGTTCACTGTTGAAACTATGTAGAAGTGTAATTGTAATTGTGTGTCTGTGTGTATGTGTGAAGGTTTTTTATAGCAAATTCAGTTTGTATTATATATGAAAGATTATTTATTCTGTCTCATTTCTCTGAATTCCATAATTTTCATCAGTGTTACTAGAATTTTTAAATTTGTGCTATTTGTATGCCACTAATTTAGAAACTGTATCTACATACTTTAATGTTTTTATTTTTGTGAATTTGTACATTTGTACAAAAATAATCTGATTTTACAAGCATTTCATCATCCCCCAATAGAATCCCCAGTCTGTTTGAAGCTTGTTTTAGTTAGCTTTTGCATGTCTGTGACCAAAAACACTGACAAGAACAACTTAGAGGAGAAAAAATTTGTTTGGGCTCACAGTTTCAGAAGTTCAGTCCATGGTGTGCTGACACCATAGCTCTGGGGCCAAGCTGAGCCAGTACATCATGGCAGAAGTTCTTGGCAGGGGAAAGCAGCTCAGGACCTGGCAATCAGGAAGCACAGAGAAGGCTCCATTCACCAAGGACAAAATATAAACTCCAAAGGCACACCCTAGTGACTTCCATTTCTTACCTTACCCTACCTGCCTATAGTTAGTGCTCAGTTAATTCACTGATTAGGTTAAGGTTCTCATAATCTGATCATTTCACCTCTGAACATTCTTGCACCATCTCACACATGAGTTTTTTGGGGATACCTCATACCTAAATTATAACAGACCTCCCACCTCCAAGGGCGTGGAATTACACAATGTATAAGATTTATGTCAAGCTTCTTTAATGTAGCATATTCTATTTTACATGTGTCTGTTTTATTGCATGCATCAGTAATTTGTTGTTTTTTTTATTTCTAAGTCGTAACCAGTCTTATGAATATACAACATGTTATTTATTCATCAATGTGGAAGAACATTTAGAATATTTCCAGTTTGGGGCTATTATAAACAATGCTAAGAACACAGGTGTAAATCCTTGTTGTGGACATGTTGGAAGTACCCAGGTGCCATAAGGAACCAAACATGTGCTCAGAATTCAGTCAGCAAGGCAAACTTTACTTCTACAGAAGGGTGTGCCACCCAAAGAATCCAGCCAGCAAGCACACCTGGGCTGGTAGTCCACCTGCTTTTATTGCTAAGGTAGTACTGTTCTTTGCTCAGATAGGAACAGTTTGGGTGTTACAATCTACATGATTAGCTGCTTTAAAATTGAGGAAGTCAGTCAGTCATGGTGACACATGCCTGTAATCCCAGCAGCTTGGGAAGCTGAGGCAGGAAGATGGCAAGTTCAAAGACAGCCTCAGCAAAAATGAGGTGCTAAGTAACTCTGTTTCTAAATAAAATACAAAATAGAGTTGGGGATGTGGCTCAGTGTCCCTGTGTTCAATTCCCATAGTACCAAAAAAAAAAAAGGTGGGGGAGAGCACAAGAAAGACCTGCAGTTATGATTGGATACCTGTTACTGAGTTTAAAAATGGCCACATTTTGACCACTTGGTTTCCTAACTTAAAATGTCTTTATTATACATCATGAAATTTAAGTTAAATTAAACATGTCTGTGTGTTACATTTCAGGTTTGACTTTCTTTTTTTAATATTTATTTTTTAGTTTTTGGCAGACACAACATCTTTGTTTGCATGTGGGGCTGAGGATCGAACCTGGGCCGCACGCATGCCAGGCGAGTGCACTACCACTTGAGCCACATCCCCAGCCCCTCAGGTTTGACTTTCATAAAAAATAAAACATTAATTTCACCAGCACATTTTCATTTTTCTTGGTAAATAGTCTCAAGTAAAATTATCATATCTTATGTTAAATTTATATGTAGGTTTTCAAATTGATTCATTTTATTTTAGGCGTATGTTCCCAAATTTGCACCATATTTTTTGGTGAAATTTGTATTGAAAACATTTACCTATTTTTTGTGTGTGTCATCTTTCTTCCTAATATTTATTTTTAAGAATTCTTGGTATATTTTAAACATAAGATTTTTATTAGATATAAAATTTATAGATAGTCCCCTCAGCCTATGGCTTTTTAAATTTTCTTAATGGTATCTTTTGGAGACCAATATTGCAATTTTGATAAAACCTAATTATCAATTTTTCTTCTGTGACATACACTGATAGTATCATATTTAAGAAAACTTTGCCTAAATTAAGGCCATATATTTACCTTATGCTTTCTTCTAGAAGCATTCTAGTTTCAGCTATTAAATTTATGTATATGATTAATTTTGAATTATGGCATGGATTTTGTTGACCATGTGAGATAAAAATATCAGTTTTAACTTTTCTGATATATGAATATGCAGTTGTTTTCCAAAACCTTTGTTGTAGAGGTTATCCTTTCCCCTATTGAAACATCTTGGCACAAATATGATTATATGACCTTTTCTGTACTATTAATTGATACATGTTGTTTGTCCTTATACCAATATTGTCCTGTTCTGACTACTGTAGCATATTCCAAATTTTGAAAACATCTAGAGTAAAATCTCCAACTTTCTTCTTCCTTTTCTCTCCTCCTCCTTCTCCTCCTCCTCCTCCTCCTCCTCCTCCTCCTTCTTTTCGTAATTGCTACAGCTATTCAGTTTTAATTGAATTTCATATAAAGGTTGAAATTAGCTTTGCCGCAGTCTGGCTGGGCACAAATCACCCAGCTGCCACAAAGCACTTGTATGTTCAAACAGGAAACTTTATTGCCTGAACTCCAACAGCACTCCACGCACACTCCCCAGGAACTCTCCTGAATGCCACCCACGCAGTCCCTCTCTAGCACACCACACCAACTGGAACTCTCTCCTCTGGAACTTCACCAACCAACATGAACTCCCCAGGAAATTCCGCTAAAACTCCAAAGTAGCTGGCACCTGAGGCAGGCAGCAGGGGTCTATATACAATTGAATCAATCCAGCATTATCTTAATGGCTTGCCTCTCAACCATTACTTCTGGCAAAAGGCCATTCCCACTTGGCCGTGGTTCTCAACAAGCTTATCAATTTCTATCCCAAATAGGGGAGGATGAAGTTTCTAATAAGCCATCCTTACCCAGTCCCCATGCTTTCACTGTCTTCTCACTTGGAAATGCTTTATCCATTATTTCTTTTAAAAAAATTTAAATCTGTTCTAATTAGTTATGCATGATAGCAGAATGTATTTTGGTGTATAATACATATATGGTGTATAACTTCTCATTCTTCCAGTTGTACATGATATAGAGTTACACTGGTCGTGTAATCATATATGCACATAGGAGAGTAATGTCCCATTCATTCTACTATCTTTCTTAGTCTCATTCCCTCTCCCTTTCCTTCATTCCCCTTTGTCTGATTCAAGTACTTCTATTCTTCTCTAATTTCCCCTTTCTTATTGTGAATTAGCTCCACATAGCTGAGAAAACATTTGGCCTTTGGGTTTTGAGGATTGGCTTATTTCACTTAGCATGATATTCTCCAGTTCCACCCATTTTCTGGCAAATGCCATAATTTCATTCTTCTCTATGGCTGAGTAATGTACCATTGTGTGTATATACCACATTTTCTTTGTCCATTCATTCATTATTTCTTCAAATGTCCCTTTTGTTTAATAATCATCCCTCAGTATGATCCCTACTGACTGGTTACTTTCTAAGGAAGGGAACTATGTCTTTTTTTGGCAGCACTGCATTACTGTAATTAACCCAGGACATGGTGCCCACTAGGTGTCTGTCAATGTCAAATGAACTAATACATGCATTTCTAAGCAGCAAGGACAGCATTTATTGTACTCACTTAGTTTGCTTAGACAACGTATCTCTGAACAGCATTACATTTGGTTAGAAATAATTGATTATATACCACCTCTCGAGCTAATATAATTCTCACTCTAGTCCAATTGAGTTCAACCATCTCAAGCCAGGACACTCCACTGTGATCCCTCCATTTATCCTTGTATTTTTTTTATAATCCCTGTCATTCCTACCTTTAAATGGAGCAGGAATAGAAAAGGAACAGGTGAAAAAGAAAGGAGTGAAGGAAAGAAGAGATGCAATTGGACTTGTCCCTTGCAATATCTGAATGATCAATAGGAATTTTCTACCTTTTAAATTTGCAAGGCTGTTTCTTACATTAAGAAATTATATTGACTTGCTTTTATGTATCAAAAAAGTGAAATATTTGTTCATTTTAAGGACAACAATTAGGTAGAAATGGGTGGTTCCTCAGGTTTTGCTAATTTTCAAAATAACTAACATTTATTAATAACTTATTATAGCATTGATACTTTGTTTACTTGTTACCTATAAAAATATTATAAGTAGAAAGTCCTATGTTTCCTCTCATATGTGGAAGCTAGAAAAGAAAAAGGAGAAACTGAAGTTGGGTGAACCTCCTAAAAATCAAAGAGAGATCAGTAGTAGAAAGGGAACAAAGGGTGGGAAGCATAAAGTGAAGGGGAAGAGCTGGGGAGAGATATTTATCCAATTATATTGTTATATTGTGTTTGTGTATGAATACATAATAACAAATCCCGTTAACATGTCCAACCACAATGCACCTATGAAAATGTGGAAAAGAAGAATTAACTAAAACATTTATGAGTTATGGACCATTATTACTTCTTTTGTACCAATGAAGAACCTAGGCTGAGGATGAAGTAAGTTACAGAATGTCACACAACTTGCAAATAACAATGCTGAGATGAAACCTTAGGCAATATGAGTCAAAGTCGCTGAGTTTCACCTACTCAAAGAAAGCGCACCATGCCACAACAGTATACATTTCTTCTATTATAAATTAGTTAACTTTTGCTAAAGAGTGAAAATAAAGCTTTGTATTTTTATGTGTATCATTCTTTCTAAATATTGATGCTACATAAAAAGCTTGAGTTATATTATTAACATTTTTACCACTAATATTTGTAAAAGGATACTCTTTGTTTTCTTCTTGTGTGTGAATAATTGTATTTACTTAGAAAAACAAATCCAAAATAAAAAAGCAAAAAAAAAAAAAAAAAACAAAAAAAAAGAAAAACAAATCTAGCATGTCTTTGATTTCCTTAGAAACTTTGAGATAATTATTATTTAATAAAATTTACATTCTAGAATAGTTTTCAATTTATAGAAAATATACAAAGATATACAGTGTTCTCAGTTACCGTAATCCAGAGTCTCACATAATTAATCTTACCTTGTTGTGGTGTGTTTGTCACATTGATTAGTTAATACGGACAAATTGTTATTTACTAAAGTGCTTACTTTGTCCATATTACCATTGTTTTATAGTCAATGTCCATTTTTTTTGTCCCTGGATTCCATAAAGTATCCTGTATGACATAGCGTTACTGTAGCTCTTTCATGTCTGTCCCTGGGTTGTGACAGTTTCTCAGATTTTCTTTGTTTTGGGTGACTTTCAGTTTTGAAGAGTACTGGTCAGTGGCATTTTCAATTATTTTGTAGGATGTCCCTCTCTTGGCATCTGTCTCATAGTTTTATCATGACTAGAATGAGATTATGGCTTTGGGGAGGAAGACCAGTTGCCATTTTTTATCATGTGACATCAATAGTACATACTGTGAGCAAGGTTTATCACTGCCGATGTAAGCCTTCAGGTCGTGTTTGTCAGGTTTCCCCTTGGTAAAGTTCTTTTCCTTCCATCTCTTTCCACACTGAACTTTCTGGAAGAGAGTCACTACTTATAGCAACACTTGAGAAGTGCAGGACGTACATAAATTTTTTGTTTTCTTCTGCCTGAGAAATGTGTTATTCTCCTGTTGTCTTTGTTCAGTAAATTATTAATATCTCTATGGAGTCATGGATATTTCTCTTATACTTTGTACAATCCAAAAAAATATTATTGATTTTGGTAGTTCAGTTTTCCAGTTTGGGTGATTAAGGACTCCTTTGAATGACTATTGTGTCTCTGTCGTTGTATTTTGTTTTTGTTATTTATTTTTTGAGCACTTCTGTATAAGATGCTCCAGGAGGGGCTGGGGATGTGGCTCAAGCGGTAGCGCGCTCGCCTGGCATGCTTGCGGCCCGGGTTCGATCCTCAGCACCACATACCAACAAAGATGTTGTGTCCGCCGAGAACTAAAAAATAAATATTAAAAAATTCTCTCTCTCTCTCTCTCTCTCTCTCTCTCTCTCTCTCTCTCTCTCCTCTCATTCTCTCTTTAAAAACACACACACACACACACACACACAACTGTACCCAGTCTTCTAATTTCTCAGTATATGATGTCTCTATCAGTTTATTCAGGCCAGAACATTTAGAGTTGTCTTTTTCTTTTCTCCTTCAGACTTGAGGGACATCTTTATCTTTTTGACCCAAATTCATTTCCAAAGAAAAGTCAAAATCCTTAAGATATCCTACAAGACCTGCCAAGTCTGAATACTTCTTCTCTGTCTAATCTCATTTCCCATAACCCACCCTGCTCACAATATTCTGGCCCATCACTGCTTGTCAGACACTCAGGTATGTGCCTGGCTCAGTTTATCTGTGCTAAATGTTTTTTTCTGCCAGAAATATTTTTTTTTCTGGGGAAAAATCCGTGCTATACATTCAGATACTTATTCATATTTTGGAAAGTACAATCTGAATTTTTACTAAGTAAAAAAATGAGCTCTCAGTAATGTCTCTAATTCTGATTCATTATCAAGTAGATCCTTCTAGTTTCCTCTCCTTGCTTCTTTGTAAACTTTTCTTAAAACAATAAAATGAATGGCTTCCATTGTCTTCTATCTAATTACCTAATTGTTCAAGTCCATTATTCCCCCATAGTTATGCCAGAATTGTTAAATAATATCCATAAGGGGGAGGGGGGGAAAACAAGTGAAATAGTAGACCACAGTCCTTATGTATAGATTTTTTTTTTTAGTCTTATAAATTCCACTCATTTTCAAAGTTAATTAGATTTAAAAAAAAAAAGTCAACTAGGTCAACAATGTTTCCCTCTATCCCTTCAAGGATGTGGTCAATCCCTTTGTCACAGTTTGCGTTCTTCATCGATGTTCTATACTGTTATATATCCGTCAATGTAATATCATACCTAATAGTTTCACTGCCCTAAAAATCCACTATGCCTCATATAATTCAAACCAGTCCCTCCCCAGATCCCTGACAACAAGTTAGTTATCTGTTTACAGTCTTTATACTTTTCCCTTTTTCAGAATGTTCTATAATTGGAATCATATGGTATTTAACTTATTCACACTGGCTTCATTCACTGAGCAATATGCATTTACATTTCATCCATATATTCTCTTGGTTTGAAACTTTCCTTTTTATTGCTGAATAATATTCCATTGTAAGAATGCAACACTGTTTCTTTATTCATCTGTTGAATGGCATTTCCATTACTTAATTTGTGGCAATTGTGAATAAATAACACTGCTATAAATATTTTATTATTGTCTGAACATAAATTTTCAACTCATTTGGGTAAATACTTAGAAATGCTATTGTCGGACCATATGGCAAAAGTACTTTTTCTCTTTGTAAGACACTGCCCAACTGTCTTTCAAGAATTCTGTATAATTTTACATTTGCTCCAGTCATGAATGAAAATCCCTATGTATTTTGCATCTTTGCCAGCATTGGTACTGTCAGTTTTTCTGGGTTTTAGGCATCAAAATAGTTGTGTCCTGGTATCTCATTTTTTAAATTTGCATTTTCATAATGACAAGTGATGCTGAACACTTTTATATGCTTATTTGCCATCTCTATGTGATCTTTGACTAACTGTTAAGTTGATGCAAATCTTTTGTTCAATTTTCTTTTTTTTCTCGTTGAGTTTTAAGATTGTTTTTTCTACATACTTTGAGTGTAAGTCCTTATCTCATGTGTGTTTTGCATATAGTGTTTCCTACTCTGTGACTTGACTTTTGTCTTCTTAATAGAATCATTCTCAGAGCAGAAATTTTACATTTAATTAATTCTAACTCCCTGTTTCTTTTCTTTTTTTTTGTACTAGGGATTGAATCCAGGGGTGCTTAGCCACTGAGCCACATCTTCAGCTCTTTTTTATTTCTTATTTTGAGATCTTGCTAAGTTCCTTATGGCCTCGCTGAATTGTTCAGGCTGGTTTTGAACTTGAGATTCTTCTGCTTTATCCAACAGAGTTGCTGGGATTGCAGGTGTGTACCACCAAGCCTGGCACTGCTTTTTTTTTTTAATTCTTCTTCTTTTTGGGTTCTGTTCTTTGTGTTGTAGCTAAAACTTCATCATCAAATTCACATACATATCCTCCATGTTTTTTTTCTGATGTTTTACAATTTTGTATTTTACATTCTGTTCCATGACATATTTTGAATTAAGTTTTGTAAAAAGCATAAGGTTTAGGTGTATTTATTTATTTGTATGTTCATATCTAATTGTTCTAGCACTTTTTGTTGAAACCATTTTTTCTCCATCAAAACGCCTTCAAAGATCACTGGAGATATTATTATTTAATATATGTGCGTACTTAATTCTGGTTCTCAGATCATTGTGCTAATGAAGTCAACTTTGAAGTCAAACCTTAGAAAACAATTTGGATTCATATAAACATAATTTTTTGGACACATGTGCCTCTGTGTAATGGGAGTTCTCCAGACTTATGCCTCTGCCTTTTTGTTTTCAGATGCACATCCTGTTTACAAAGAAAAAATATTCTAACTAACTTAGGCAAGACCCAGCACCACAAAGGAAACCCTGTGAAAATTACTGGTATTTATTTCCCTGTTTATACACATACACACAAAGAAGAAGAAGAAGAAGAAGAAGAAGAAGAAGAAGAAGAAGAAGAAGAAGAAGAAGAAGAAGAAGAAGAAGAAGAAGAAGAAGAAGAAGAAGAAGAAAAAGAAGAAGAAGAGGAGGAGGAGGAGGAGGAGGAAGAGGAGGAGGAGGAGGAGGAGGAGAAGGAAGAGGAGGAGGAGGAAGAGGAGGAGGAACAACAGCAACCAGGGCATAGATGAAACTGTGCTGAATTAGTATCCAGAATAGTTTTGAATATACCTGAGATAAGTTGTCCTTTCCTGGTATACAGCAGACAGTAGGCGACTTTTAATACTCAGCTCATCATCCCCATTCCTGGAGCTCTGGCAAAGGGCAAAGAGTGACATGAAGAACAAAAGGGAAAGAAAGAAAGAAAGGAAAAAAAAACCCTCTGTGGCAGTACTTTTTCCAGCCCTTTGTAGCTCCCATTACTTAGGAGTCAACTTCTTGAAATTTGTGCTACTGCACCCTGTGTGGATAAAACTGTTTCTGATCACAATCAGGTATTTTTATTTTCCATTCCTGATAAAAAATACCATACCCTGCATTTCCTTCTTCAATCAAGAATTTCAAGCTGGGGGCTGGGGATGTGGCTCAAGCGGTAGCGCGCCATGTCTGGCATGCGTGCGGCCCGGGTTCGATCCTCAGCACCACATACCAACAAAGATGTTGTGTCCGCCGAGAACTAAAAAATAAATATTAAAAAATTCTCTCTCTCTCTCTCTCTCTCTCTCTCTCTCTCTCTCTCTCTCTCTCTCTCTCTCCCCTCTCTCACTCTAAAAAAAAAAATTCCTTTGGGATGGACTTAAAAAAAAATTTCAAGTAAAGCTGGTTGTGGTGGCGCTTACCTGTGATCCCCCAAACTCTGGAGGCTGAAGCAGAAAATCGCATGTTCAAAGCCAACCTCAGCAATTTAGAAAGGCCCTCGGCAACTTAGTAAGAACTTGTCTCATAATAAAAAATAAAAAGGGGGTGTGTGGCTCAGTGGTTAAGTGCCCCAGCATTTTATCCCTGCTTCCAAAAAAAAAGAAAAGAAGGAAAAGAAAATATTATAATATTATTTTCTTTTCCTTCTTTTCGAAAGAGGCTACATTGATGTCTGTCAATGAAAGCCTTGCATCTCTTAATTAAATACTCAACTAACAAAAAGCCGACATAGGTATATCCATAACTATGATTTCATAAAACCCAATTTGGAGTAGAAATCGTTGCTAAAAAATTTCTTTCCTATAAGATATGCTCCTTTATTATTTGTTAGCATGTCAGCTGTTTCATTAATATTTTATAATAGAAAGTAAGTGTCTGGAGATTTTAAAATCATCATATACTGCCCCAGCTCCACTCTACTGGTTACTATAATGTCATCAAAATCCTTTGATATATGTATAAAAGCATCCTTACTGGGAATAGCTTCTATTCTCAGTTTATGCATATGTACAAAGAGGGAAAACCTATGAAATTCACCTTTAATGGCACTGAAGATTTGAAAGGGTATTTTGAAAATCTGTGTACATTTTTGTGTTCCGGATGGTTCCCATGGTGAACCAGTATTCAGCATCTTTTTTATTTTTTCATTCAACATCAACCCTTTTGAGTCTTTCATTTAAAAAAAAAATCTGGGCTCCTGTATACAATATGATAAAGAAAATATTAGAATAAAATGAATAAGAATAGAAACTAGAGAATATATCTACCATGAATAAATTTCATGTTAGAATAGCTACTGTATTAAAACTAAGTCATAGTAAAAGAGAGAAACTTATAGTAAAACAGAAACTTTAGTGAATTATTTTTTTTTAGTGAATTTTTTTTTAAGAGAGAGTGAGAGAGGGGAGAGAGGGGGGGAGAGAGAGAGAGAGAGAGAATTTTTTAATATTTATTTCTTAGTTCTCGGCGGACACAACATTTTTGTTGGTATGTGGTGCTGAGAATCGAACCCGGGCCGCACGCATGCCAGACGAGCGCGCTACCACCTGAGCCACATTCCCAGCCCCAAACAGAAATTTTAAAACATTTCTTACTTAGTGAATACTCTGCTGGTGCTGTAGTTGTAATTAGTGTACTGTAATTACACTACAGTGTAATTAGTGTGTGTGTGTGTGTGTGTGTGTGTGTGTGTGTGTAATGTTGGTCTACTTTATGCTTCAAATATAGCCTTTGCAGCTCTGCCCCTGACAGTTATTTTAAAATGGACATATTTCTTTTTCTTCCTATCTCCCTGCTCCTCCCTAATCTTCCCCCCTCCCTAATCTCTGGGGAAATAGGATTACCTTTCTTCCCCATCCTAGGCAGATTTCTCTTGAGCACACACCTACCACTGGATAAAAGTACTTGGGTGATGGTACCAGAAGATCTCAGAAATGATTTTCTCTCAAATTAACAAGTGAATTACAACTCAGATGGAGAACACTTTTAAAAGCCTCAGGTTCCTGCTGATGGGGTGAACCACAGCCTCAGGGACAGGAGATCCCTTGTTTCTCCTTGGATTGCAAATCAACAAACCTTCCTTTTTCTTTTTCTCAAAGCTAGATTGGCATCAGGGACCACAACAGAGCTTTCAGTAACACCTAGATTCAATATTATTGTCAATAGAACTTCTTTTGCACTTGTTCAATGTGAGAATATTTGTGTGTTTGTGTTAATGGCCTAGCTTTAAGTTTTGAGTTTGTGGTGAGGAGTCCTTGTTTGCCCCCTCTTCACATTGGTGTGGAGTTCCAGCATATGATTAGTCTCAGAGAGAATGTAGAAGGCAGCAACAGTGTCAAAGGTATTGGTCTTACAACATATTTTCCTAAGCACACATTCCAAAGAGTTAAAATGAGTTAAAACTCCTTATACAATCTGTATGCACAATAGCAAGTTTATAACTTATCAAACATTAAAAAATTTAGAAAATTTAGAAAGAATTATTATTTTTCATTTTGCTCAATTTACGAACAATACCAAATATTTTCTTCTCATTAAAATACCAGTTAATATCAGATTTCTGTGAGAGCCCTGTAAATAAAATATTTTTGTGAAGGCTAGAGTAATTCTAAATTAATTAAATAAGAACTAAAACTATTTTGTTCTAAATTGAACTTCAAGTTTTGCTTCTAATGGATAGTAGAGCTAGAAAAGATATTTCACAAAGTTGCATAAACAAAATTGCCATTTCACAATTTCAGAAAACTTTCATTGAGGCCCTTACTAAATCATGATGTGTGTTTTTCAAACTATGCTCATCAACAATGCAAGGGTTTTTATTGAAGCTTAGATAAAACATTTGTCTTCTCCAATGTCAATCAATTGTTTTAGCAAATTAATTGAAAGATGTTGGATTTAAATAACTTTAGAAAATTGGTTAAAAAGAAATTTCTGAAATTCTTCATTTGCAAAATAACATGTTATGTAAGGGTCTGGCGAAACGTCAGAGGGAGAGACCACCCAAGAGACTGACTCCATGCAATTGGCAAAAGTGGATTTATTGGGGATCCATTCCAGCGCGCTGGGACTCTGTGCTCACTCAAGGAGGGAGAGCAGCCCAGAGCCCAGAGCAAAGGTCAAGCAGAGCTTAAGTACACTTTTTGGAGAGGGCGGTGGGCTTTGCATACATCAAAACAAATCATCATGAGGCACGGGGAAATTGAACAACAACTCTGAGACGTGATTGGCACATTCATTGGCGGGAACAGGTCGGGCGGAGATGATTGGTCATTCCTAAGCGGGTTACACATTCAAATGATTGGTTCGGGCCCTGTGACAAACTGCACAGGGCCCTAGGCTAAATGGCTAGTAGGGTGTTGTCTTAACTATCTCAGGAATCTGGGTGTAACAGAGGAACTCAATAATACCTAATCTTTTACATTTTAATTCAAGCCTTCCAGCTTAGAAACTTTACCCTTTCAGTTATAGTTTCCAATTTTTTAAACTTGGCTAAAGATGAAAATATTTTCTATAAAATTGAAATAATTATTATGGCAACAAAAATTTAATGGTGGTAGTAACATTTTAAATATACATTTTTTATGTCTTCTTTTACTCTACAAGACTCTTAGAAAAAGCAACTTTTTTCTCAATTGCTTATAAAATGATATATCTACATAAAGAATATATATATATATATATATATATAATATATATATTTTATATATATATATACACACACACATATATATGTGCCTGTCGATAACATACTGCTGAGAGCCATTCATTACTATAAACAAGATTGCAAAGTTAGAACAAATTAATTTTTGTTAAAAGCATTATGCAAATAATCTTTAAGCTGACTTTGTTTTCTTTTTTTTTTCTTTTTTTGTACTAGGGATTGAACCCAGGGGCCCTTAACCACTAAGCCACATCCCCATTATTTTTATTGAATATTTGAGACAGAGTCTCAATAAGTTCCTTAGGGCCTCACCAAGTTGCTGAGGCTGCTTTGAATTTGAAATCCTCCCATCTCAGCCTTCTGAGCATCTGGGATTACAGGCATTTGCCACCACGCCTGGCAATGTCCAATTTTTAACTCTTTTTAAAGTAATTTTATGTTATATAATCTTCAGTTTTTAATTCTATCTATCTATCTATCTATCTATCTATCTATCTATCTTTTTCTACTTATTTATTTTTGATACTGGGGATTGAACTCAGAGGCATTCAACCACTGGGCCACATCCTCAGCCCTATTTTGTAATTTATTTAGACACTGGGTCTCACTGAGTCTGAATTGCTTAGTGTCTCGCAATTGCTGAGGCTCCATTTGTACTCCTGATCCTTCTGCCTCAGCCTCTGGAGCCGCTTGGATTACAGGCCTGTGCCACCATGCCTGGCTATGTCATATAATCTCCAAACACCTATACAGTTTCATTAGCAGTCCTGACTTTCCTACAAATTTTAATATTCTACTGTAATGCCATATTCATGGGACCCCAATAGACCTTGAGGAGCCAAATCCAATGCAATCACACAAGAGTCTTTATTGCAAGCTTGAGCCTGGACTCACAACCATTTCCGACGCAGCAGTCCCAGGGAGTGAGTCCTGACCCTTAGTTCCGTGAGGATTTATAGGTTTTTTTGGATACTCTATGCATACAACATCACACAGCAAATCATTTCATACCATGGGAAAATCAAACAACAATTCTTAATATTGATTAGCAGATTCACTGGCAGGAACAAGTTGGGTAAGGGTGACCAGTTAGTTCAAGTGGTAGATACATTTGAACTGATTGGTTTAGACCACGAGGGGCAAGAGTGTATATGCTAAACTGCAGGGTTGCCTAATCATATTTTCAATCACCAAAACTACTGGGAGGGTCACCTGGCATTTCAGAGATTTTCCCTGTCTCATGCTGATTGGAGTTTGCTAGGGGGTTGCTATGGGTCCTCACCTAGTGTAACTGAGTCAGGGACACCTGGCACCACAGATCCCTCCAGTTAAACAACTCAGCAGGTTGGGTATGTACCTAGGAGCACTCTGTGGGTTTTTCAAAGGACAAGTATCACGCCCCTTCCCTCTGGACAGGCCTTGAGGTAGAAGCTGGTTTCTCAAAAATGGAGTCACATCAGTTTCTCACTACCACTTAAAATCACATATTTCATCAATCACTTACTTCTTAGTATACCTAAAGACTGTTGCAGAAAGCTCAGTCCTTGTTCCTGATACCAAGCCAATACCAAAAACATGGTTTTGAGAGAAAAAAAAAAAGAAGAAGAAGATTAATTGCTTTGCTAAGCAAAAGAAAAACACAGGGACTCCTGTCCCAAAGGCCAATTCTGCCCATCAGTAGGAACACGGAATTTTGAAAGTGGTGACTCAGAGGCTACCTTCCACAGTTCTCTGTATGGAGTTGTAATTCACCTATTCATTTGGGAAATAGTCATTTCTGAGGTCTTTTGGTGCCATCCCCAAGTTCTGAATGACTTCATTTCTGTGGTGGGTGTGTGCTCAAGAACAGAAAATTCTGCCTAGGATGGGAAGGAAAGGGAATCCTGTTTCCCCAGAGACTAGGGAGGGGGAGAGATTAGGGAGGAGCAGGGAGAGAGAAAGAGAAAGAAATATCTATTTAAAAAATAAATGGCAGTGACTGAGCAGCAAGATTATATTCAAAGCATAAAGTGGACCTCGGTTACAACTTGACACTGATTCCGTTGAGTTAGAAGGCCAGTGCTAGACCCTTCATGTGGTACTGAAAGGGTAAAGTTTCTAAGCTGGAAAGCTAGAATGTAAAAGATTAGGTATTATTGAGTTCCTCTGTTACACCCAGATTCCTGAGATAGTTAAAACAACACCCTACTGGCCATTTCCCTAGGGCCCTGTGCAGTTGTCACAGGGCCCGACCCAATCAGTTTGAATGTGTAACCCGCTTAGGAATGACCAATCACCCCCACCCAACCTGTTCCCGCCAATGAATGTGCCAATCACGTCTCAGAGTTGTTGTTCAATTTTCCCGTGCCTCATGATGATTTGTTCTGATGTATGCAAAGCCCACCGCCCTCTCCAGAAAATGTACTTAAACTCTGTTTGACCTCTACTCTGGGCTCCGGGCTGCTTTCCCTTTTTGAGTAAGCACGGGGCTCCAGCACGCTGGAATGGATCCCCAATAAATCCCCTTTTGCCAATTGCATGGAACCAGTCTCTTGTGTGGTCTCTTTCTCCGACGCTCCGCCGGACCCTTACAGTACAACTTCTCTTCTCCTTCAGGACACTCTATATCATCTTCGACATGTACCTGTATCATTTGATGTATTAAATTATGGGGAAGGATAAAATTTTGTTTTTCTTCTTTCAAAAACACTTACAAATATTGCCAAGTTAATATTTATTTCCAGCTCCTCCATACAAAAATCTCACATGTAATCCGGGATATCTGCATCCTTCTTTTGGAGAGCCTGGGTGTGATTAGGACATTCTTGAGGAGCAGGCTTTGAACAATGTTTATGTCAGAAATGTTCACGGTGCCTCAAGGCACAAGAAAGCCTCTTTCTAGGACATCTTCCCACAAGGAGTGGAAACAAAGCAGATACAGCTCTGAGAGAAGGGAGTCTGGCAAGAAAGATTGGTGATTATCATTCACAGGAATTGTCCTTCACAGGAATTATCATTCATGCCACCTTAGGATATTGTGCCACAAGGCTCAAGAATTGGGAATCTGAAACCAGGGAGCCTGGTATGCAAGTGGGGCTTGCCTGGCAATATTTAATGAGCCTTTAGCTCACAATGGAGAAATCTGATTGGAGAACAGCATGGAGCATGAAGGAGCCCCGTATCCATGATGGGCCCTTAGATCCTGTAACATGTCCACTTTATGCTTTGAATAGCCCTTGCTTCCTGCCAGAGCGACTTATTTTTAAAATGGATATGTTTATTTCTCTTAGTCTCTCCCTCCCCTTAATCAATCTCTCCACTCCCCAATCTTTCTTTCCCTAATCTCAGAGGAAACAGGATTTCCTTTCCTCCCTATCCTAGATAGTTATCTGTCCTTAAGCATATACACCCATCCTAGGAATGGAGAAATGCAAATTTGGAGGTTGACTCCAGAAGACCTAAGATATCTCCCAAATTAACACATGAATTACCACCCAACAGGCACACCTGGAATGTAGCCTTTGAATCTATCTTTAAAAATTCCTCCTTTTCTGTTAATAGGCAGAATCACAGCCTCTGGGATAGGAGTTTCCTGTTTTTCTCCTTTGCTATCAAAGCAATAAAACTTAGTTTACTTTTTTTTCCTGAAAATTATGTCCTTGTTGTTGAATGGGCATTGGGGATAAGAACCTAAATGTCAGGAACAATTGCAAGCATGAGTTGGACTATTCTAATCCCCATTGGACATTAAAACAGAGGAGGTGCTTTATACCCCTTTCCTTAGTCAGGATTGGCTGTGAATATGAACAGGCCCAGAGTATGTGAGGGAAAGCGCCAAGAAAGAAATTAATCACAACATGACTGTAATTGCACTAACACTTTGTAAGATTGTCAAGTATTAAGGTGAGAGCTACTAACACAGTTAAGCTTTATATTTCAATGGAACTGTCAAGCCAGTTTATATGCATATCTGTATCCACTAGACTATGATTTCCTAAAGGCAATTACAGAGATACTAAATAAAAATGACTTTAGATTCTGACCCCCAAATGCCACCATTTGCTCTCTATGGAAGATAAGACTAAGGAAGGGGAAAAGCTGTTGTGAGCCTCAGTTTCCTTAAATGTAAAGTAAGGATAATAATCTCTGCCCTACAGATTCCCTATCCAGATTAAAAATATTATTTATAAAGTTCTTAACACAGTGTTTGACAAACACAAAATACTTAATAACGGGTCACTATTATTCTATTTTTAAGAGCTCAATATTCACCAGGCATGGTGGTGCCCTCATGTAATCCCACTGGCTCAGGAGGATCATGAGTTCAAATCCAGCCTCAGTAATTTAGTTTTCACTAAAGCAACTCACTAAGCACTAAGCAACTCAGTGAGAACCTGTCTTTAAATAAAATACTGAAAGACCCTCAGTTTCCCTGTCCAAGGAGAATCACAGGAAACACTGGCTGCAAAAGCAAGAGGTGGTTTATTGAGACACAGGCGCCTGCGGGTGCCCAGCAGAACCTCAGCCAGAGCTTTGGTGAACTGGCACACCGTGCTTGGGGATACAGAGATTTTTATAAGGTTTAGGACAGGTTTCACACGTGTGGGAAGCAACCGGTTTCTTATTGGTTTCTTTAAATCTAGCATATAGGTTACCTAGGGGGTAAGGTTGTTTTTTTTTTTTTTTCACTTTATGTTCCCGGAAAACCCACAGGTTTACATTCCGTTGCTTATCTGTTCCGGTTTATTCATGCATGCCCCAGGATGTGGGTGCTCTGTTCTTTCTCAACCGGTTGTCTGGAAAGCATGCCTGGCGCCTGAACCTGTTTATGGTGTGCCTGGTATCTTGGTTTTACATCTTGGCCTTAGGTAACTGGGCTAACTGGGCTAGGGTCTTTCAATACAAAAAGGACTGTGGATGTGGCTTAGTTTTTAAGCACCCCTGGATTTATTCCCCAGAACCAAAGGGAAAAAAATGCTCAATATTCGATGAATACAGAGAACAAATATCTAACATCAGATATTTATATATTTGGCTTTTTGGGGGGAGGTAACAAGGATTGAACTCAGGGGCACTTGTTATGCTCGAATTCAGGACCCTCAAAAGACCACCAGAGACCAAGATCGATGTAAACAGCAAAGAGGTGTTTATTACGAGCTAAGCTAGCTCAGTCCTCCGGGCACACACACAGCAACTGGTGATGCTAAGAGGCCCCAGCCCAGGGTTTGCAGCAGTTTTATACATTCTTTGGAGAAGGCAGGGATCCCCACATACATCATAGCATCTCTTAGCAAATCATCACACACCACAGGAAAATCAAATATCAACTCTAAAACATGATTAGCACATTCACTGGCGGGAACAAGTTGGAGAGGGGTGATTGGTTAATACAAGCGGGAGATTTGTTTGAACTGATTGGTTTAAGGGGTGTACATGCTGAACTTCATGGTTTCCCAACTTGTTATGAAAGGGTAAAGTTTTTAAGCTGGCAGGCTTGAATTAAAATGTAAAAGATTAGGTATTATTGAGTTCCTCTGTTACACCCAGATTCCTGAGATAGTTAAGACAACACCCTACTAACCATTTAGCCTAGGGCCCTGTGCAGTTTGTCACAGGGCCCGAACCAATCAGTTTGAATGTGTACCCCGCTTAGGAATGACCAATCACCCCTGCCCGAGCTGTTCCCGCCAATGAATTTGCCAATCACGTCTCAGAGTTGTTGTTCAATTTCCCCGCGCCTCATGATGATTTGTTCTGATGTATGCAAAGCCCACCGCCCTCTCCAAAAAGTGTACTTAAGCTCTGCTTGACCTTTGCTCTGGGCTGCTCTCCCTTCTTGAGTGAGCACAGAGTCCCAGCACGCTGGAATGGATCCCCAATAATTTTCCAATTGCATGGAGTAAGTCTCTTGTGTGGTCTCTCCCTCCGAAGATTCGCCAGACCTTTACAGTTATCAACCACCATAAACTACTGGGAGGGTCATCTGGCATCCCAGGTATTTCCCTGTCTCATGCTGATTGGTGGTTGCTAGGGGGCTGCTATGGATCCCCACCTAGCCTGACTGAGTCAGGGACACCTGGTGCAGCAGATCTCTCCTGTTATTTGTAGATAAACAACTCAGCAGGGTGGGAATGTGCCTAGGAGTGCTCTGTGGGTTTTTCCAAGGACAAAGGCCATGTCCCTTCCTTGGACAGGCTTTGTTCTGAGATAGAGGCTGGTTTTTCTGGAGGGTCATCTGGCATTCCAGGTATTTCCCTGTCTCATGCTGATTGGTGGTTGCTAGGGGGCTGCTATGGATCCCCACCTAGCCTGACTGAGTCAGGGACACCTGGCACAGCAGATCTCTCCTGTTATTTGTAGATAAACAATTTAGCAGGTGGGAATGTGCCTAGGAGTGCTCTGTGGGTCCTTCCAAGGTAAAAGGTGATGTCCCTTCCTTTGACAGGCTTTGCTCTGAGGTAGAGGCTGGTTTTTCACACTCAATCACTGAGCCACATTTCCATCCTTATTTTTTATTTTATTAATCCTATTTTATTTATGCCTATTTTGTATTTTATTAGAGACTGGATTTCACTGAGTTGCTTAGCGCCTCACTTTTAGCCGAGGTTGGCTTTGAACTCAGGATCCTCCTGCCTCAGCCTTCAGAGCAGCTGGTATTATAGGCATGTGCCACCATGCCACACCAAATATTTATATTTTTAAAACTAACTATGTAGGTTTATGATGAACCTATTTATTACAATAGAGAACTGGCATGGGGGGTTGTATTGCCAGGAAAGATAGCATAAATTAGATAAGTTTCTCAGGCTGGGGCTGTAGCTCAGTGGTAGAGATCTTGCTTTGCACGTGTGAGACACTGGGTTTGATCCTCAGCACCACATAAAAGTAAATAAAGATTGTGTCCATCTACAACTAAGAATTTTTTGAGAGAGATAATTTTTTAATATTTATTTTTCAGTTTTCGGCGGACACAACATCTTTGTTGGTATGTGGTGCTGAGGATCAAACCCGGGCTGCATGCAGGCCAGGCGAGTGCACTACCGCTTGAGCCACATCCCAAGCCCAAGAATTATTATATTTTAAAATTAGATAAGTTTCTTACTTTTTCCTGATAAGTAAGGCTTACCCTCCTGGGCATAGTATACAAAGAGACATTAGAAGACTTTGGAAGGTGGAGACGGAGGTGGATTGGTTAGGAATTTTGGGGCACAAGGACCAACATAGTAATGAATTCCCTGGATTTTGTTCTTTGCTTCATACATCCCAGACAGTATTGGAGTTCCAGGCTCTCCAAAAGAAGGATGCATTATGTCCCAAATTACACGTGAGATTTTGTATGGAGGAGCTGGAAGTAAATATTAACTTGCCAATATTTATAAAGCCTCACAATGGCCTGCTCTCTTGAGCCAAATGACCAGAAAAGTGCCAGCCAAGCAAGACACAAATACTTTTAGACAATGACTGTGATGCACTTACTACATACTCTGGAAAAAGAAAAAAAAAGTGTCTCTGCCCTTCACTGACGACCTCTAGCAATGGCCTAACCACAAAAATTACCCTGCCTTACTCACAGACATCTACCCCAGGTTGTAAGGGAACGATGGGTTTCTGTCTCTACTGGCCCCCTCCATGGGTTTGTCTTGAGTAAACCCATGTCGCTGTTGAGCTGCCTCTCCACTCTTTATTTCCTTCTTTTGTTTCTTTCTTTACACCCTCAAGCTTAAAGGGTTCACTTGATGATTTGACTGTTCTTTTTTTCTTTTTCCCAATCTTCTTTTCCCTAACCTTCTCCCTGATCTTCTTTTCCATGAACTTCTTCCTGATCTACCCTCCTTAATTCCATTTTCTCTGAATCACCTCTTTTAAAACCACCCCTGTTCTGGTGATGGGTAGAAAGAATATCAGCCTTTGGGACAGGAGTCCATGTTTCTCCTTTGCTAGCAAAGCAATAAACCTTTCTTTTCTTTTTCCTCAAGACCGTGTCTTCCTTGGATTGGCGTGTTGGACGAGGACCAAGCTTTGGTTTACAAAGGCAGTGTCATGTGAGAAAAGGCTGAATGGCCAGCACAGTGGTGCATGCCTGTAATCCAGCAGCTCAGATGGCTAAAACAATAAGATAAAGAGTTCAAAGCCAGCCTCAGCAGAGGCGAGGTGCTAAACAATTTAGTAAGACCCTGTCTCTAAATAAAATACAAAATATGGATGGGGATGTCACTCAGTGGTCAAATGGCCCTGAATTCAATTCATGATATCCACAATCCCCGCTCTCCTGCCCCCAGGAAAAAAAAGAAAAAAGGGCTGTGTGGAGATCTGGGACTTAATCCATGCCAGGTGTAACTGAGGTTCCACACCACTGCAGTGTCAATAAAGATCACTTGGGAGCTGGAACCTTCACTGTGATTAGTAATAAAGTCCCCCTTGCTTGCTGGTGTGGGGTCAAGTAGAATTCAAGTAAAAAACCACTCAACAGTCTGGGGGCTGTGGGCACACACCTGTAATCCCAGCAACTCAGAAGGCTGAGACAGGTTCAAGGCCAGCCTCAGCAAAGGCCAGGCGCTAAGTAATTCAGTGAGACTCTGTCACTAATAAAATACAAAAATTGAGCTGGGGATGTGGCTCAGTGGTTGAATGCCCCCCTGAGTTTAATCCCTGATACCTGATCCCATCTGCCACCCCCACCAACAACACTCAACAGTGACAAAGGAGGACACATTTTACTTCTGAAGGCTGTACTTTATAATATAAATAAAACTTTCAGGAATACTTATAGTTAAAATAACAAGATCCACCTTTAAGAAAAAGAAAATGGGAGACAAATAAATACTATACTAATAATAGGATATTTTAAACATATTACTCATGACACAGGAATACAATATATCAAATATACAGAAAAACTGTACAACACAATTAATTGGTACATCACATGTATATCATACCATAAAAAAATGGAGAATAAAATTACTCAAACTAGCTAAAAGTTTTAAAAAAGTCAATCATATAGTAGGTCAACAAATATATGTCATTCATTTTCATAAGGAAGTGTTAATAACACTCAAAATCACCATGCAATAGAGCTATATATTAGTAATAATCAAAAACACAAAGGAGCTTTTATTTCTGGAAATTTAAAAGCTTGTATGAAACAACTTCTAGGTGAGAGGGGAAATAAAACCCAATATTATAGAATTATCTTTTTAAATGATGAAAATGGAAATACTATATAGCGGACCTTCTAGGAAATATTGAAAATAAAACCTTAAAATCATAGTAGGGCGAGGCACAGTGGTGCACGACTATAATCTCAATGACTTGGGAGGCTGAGGCAGGAGGATCATGAGTTCAAAGCCAGCCCCAGCAATAGCAAGGTGCTAAGCAACTCAGGGAGACCTTGTTTCTAAATAAAATATAAAAAAGGGCTGGGGATGTGGCTTAGTGGTTAAGTACCCCTGAGTTAAATCCCTAGTACAAAAAAAAATCAGGAAAAATTAAAGGTTAAAATAAGTGCATTAAATCTCCAACCAAAAATCAAACTGGAAAATTAAGAATAAAGCACACCAAAATAAATAATACAATGTAGAAATAATAAGAATAAAAGCAGATGGGCTGGGGATGTGGCTCAAGCGGTAGCGCGCTCGCCTGGTATGCGTGCGACCCGGGTTCGATCCTCAGCACCACATACCAACAAAGATGTTGTGTCTGCCGAGAACTGAAAAATAAATATTAAAAAAAAATTCTCTCTCTCTCTCTCCTCTCACTCTCTCTTAAAAAAAAAAAAGAATAAAAGCAGAAAGTGATGAGGTAAAGCCCATAAAATTGATAGCTCTAAATAATAAATAAAAGACTGGAGCTCCCAAGTGCAGTGCCTTGCCTCGCACCCTGTGCTGTGTCGATCGCTTGAGTATGGTGAGCCATGCTTGAGGGGACTGTCCTGCCTCTAAAGCGGCAAAGGCTTGTATGAGCATAAGATTCTGCACCCGCTGCCGCTTGTGCATACGAACCAGACACCACAGGCACAATCCAATGGCAAGTACCAGGACCACAGCCAATGCACCCATGCCTGCCCATTGCTTCAAGAAACTAAAAGACTTAAACAAGCATGATATTACATCTTTCATGGGAGCAATATGGACTCGCTTCTTATTTACTCTAACAATTTTTTGTAGTCCATCCATGGGCAATAAACACCCATGAGTGAGTACTTGACTCAAAATGTCCACTTGGTCTTGTAGTAAATCTACCCGCTGGTTGAGAAGCACAATGCCACGATGTAGATGTTGATTCATCATAGTCTGAGTCTCCATGGCTATTGCAGTAGTACCCGCAAGCCTGTTCACAGCATCTGCAGTAAGCACAGCAGTAGTGAGAGTTGCGGCGGCAGTGGCCACCGCAACAGCAGAAGCTGCAACGGCTGCCACAATGGCTGCAGTTATACCAAAGTCTCTTTTGTTTCTTTGCAATAATACAGGCAAATTATCATCATCAATAACATTCTTGTAGGTGGTTGTTAAAGAAAAGGTAAAGGTTTTGTTAGAATTAATAAACTGAAGGGGTCAATGAGCCCTGACATCCAGTCCAAGCTGGTGAACTAGTTTTTGTGGCTTTACTATGGGGCAACAATACCGGTTGTTGAGGAATAGAAGTATTGGCTCTCAATACCTTAGCAGGAAAAACACCACTGATTACAGTAGCATTACCATTAGAGTCCCGGGAACCGTCACTATCAAACCAGCCCAAAGATTAATTGGTTAACATAATACAAGGTATGGAATCAGAGTAATTAACATGTACAGAGAAACACAATGTGTCAAATAATGAAACAGTAGAAAAGTTATCAATAGCTGCTACAGTATCCATAGACAAGATCGGTCAATCCAAGGTGGCAGAGCCATTAGTAGTGAAGAAAGATGGAAGTACACCAGCCTGAGAAGTAACTGGCAATGGATATGGCCACGTCTTTACCACCGCCCAGAGGAGTTGTTCTGCAGTCCAGACGACCTCATGTCTGATCACCATCAGGAGAAGCATCAAGCACCTCATCTTGTTCATCTTCATTCTTCCTTCCTGACGGAGCTTGAGGAACTTTCTGCACGAGGCGCTCTGGCACCCACAACGGTTCTGTTCGGTCCTGTGGGAAACACAGACAGAACCTCGTGCCCATGCCAGCACGGGATCAGGCCCATACCATTGTCCAGAAAGTACATCTTTCCACTTAATGTGCCCAAAGTTCGGGGCAGAGGGCGAACAGTGCCTAATCGCAGCAGAGCGCCCTTGGATGTCCAGATTCAAAAAATTAATAGTAAATAGAGCCAGGGAGAGGCGCTCTTTCGGGGTGTGGCCTAAGCCAATTCCCCCTATTTGTTTTATTAACATCTCTTTTAGAGTCTTATGAGCGCGCTCTACAATGCCCTGACCTTGTGGATTGTAGGGTAAACCATGGACAAGCTGGATACCCATTTGGTTGCAAAAGGAAGAAAATTGTCGTCCAGTATACGCTGGACCATTGTCCGTCTTAGTGGTCTGTGGTAATCCCCAGGCTTCCCAGGCTTCCAAGCAATGCGTGATAACATTTCCAGCCTTTTCACCAGACAAAGCAGAAGCATGGATAATGCCAGAACAAGTATCTACAGACACATGGACATATTTAAGTTTGCCAAAGTCGGGAACATGAGTGACATCCATTTGCCATATAGTTAAAGGCTGCAAACCACAAGGATTTACACCCACAGAAAAGGGATGATGTAAAATGATACAATTAGGACAATCCAATACAATCTGCCGAGCATCAGCACGGGAGATAGTAAAGCGCTTCTGAAGTGCTCGTGCATTAATATGAAATTTACTATGAAAGTTTCTAGCTTGATCTAAGGAGGAAATAGGGAACACCCAAGAAGGACGAGTAGCAAGATCAGCTTGGGCATTGCCAGCAGAAAGAGCACCAGGTAAACCTGTGTGGGCTCGAATATGCAAGGGGTAAAAACAGGCGGAGGGATTCCAAATCAATGTTTGAAGATGGAGAAAAAGGGAAGACATTACTCCTGATGTGTGTATGGGACCCACTGCTTCCAACACCTTTAAAGCTTGAACTACATAAACAGAATCTGAGATTAAATTAAAAGGAAACGGACATTGTTAAAATACTTTTATGACAATTTGCAGCTCCACCCATTGTGGATTGCCAGGAGCAAACTGATGTTGGATAGGAGGTTGATCATTTACCACATAGGCTCCAATACCAGTTTTAGATCCATCTGTAAAGATATTTGCAGCTCCTGGGATAGGCGTACAAGAAGTGATTTTAGGGAAAATGATAGGATGTTCCTTAACAAATGTAATAAGAGGATGTGAAGGATAGTCATTATCTATCTCTCCTGGAAAAGAGCATTGTAATATAGCCCAACCATCCAGGACAGCACACAAAACTTGAATTTGTTGACACGTATAAGGGACAATCACAGACGTTGGAGGAAAACCAAAAAATTGTATACTTTGTTGTATCCCTAACATAGCTAAAGAAGCAACTGCATCAGGATAATACTCAAGGGATTTTCCAGGGGATATACGTGGATGTATCCACAACAAAGGACCATCTTGCCACAAAACTCCAGTAGGTTGCCGTACAGTGGCAAGCACACATAATTGAAGAGGCTTATCCTCTTGAAGCCTGTAAAGGCTAGCATGTTGTATAGCCTCTTCCACTTTAAGCAACACTGACCTGGCTTCCTCAGTAAGATCTCGAGGGGAAGTAAGATCTGCATCACCTTTAAGAATTTCATACAAGGGTTTTAATTCAACATTGGGAATATGTAAGTAACCCCTAATCCAATTTATGTTACCTAATAATTTTTGAAAATCATTTAACGTATGTAAATTATCAGTCCTAAGAGTTACCTTTTGGCGTGTAATAGTTTTACAAGAGATACTAGCACCAAGATAATCAATAAAGTCTCCTGTCTGTACTTTATCAGGTGAAATAAGCAAGCCCTTTGATTGTAGTAAATGTACTAAATCAGTGTAAGCTGCTCCACCTGAGTAAGAGTGAAGGCAGCATCTACACCATAAGTGTGAACAGATTCTGCCAAGGTTTTAATTATTTTAAAATCTAAAGGCTCATGGTATCTTCCCCTATTAGCGTCCTGAAAAACCGGGTATGCTAGTCCCATGTCTGTATTAACTGTTCTCCAAACTTGTGTATGAAAAGTTCTCCGGGAGCTTTGGACTCCCCTCACATATGAGGGCGATGCAACAGGCACTGCATCTTCTTCCAAATTCTCAACCTCCTCCTCAGAATTAGATTTATCAAAATTAGATTTATCCCCCTTCTCACAGTAGGCTTTCATGCTTTGTGTCTCCCTTTTTTTCCCTTTTCCTTTTTATCTTACGTAATTGCTGCAACAATATATCAAGGTCCTCAGAACTCTCTGAGCCACTTGTGTCCTCAGGTGTTTTTAATTTGGTCAAGTCTGGATAGAGCCTTCTCCTATTTTTATTTTCAGGCTCTTTTGCCTTTTCACTACTCTTACTCTTAAGACTCTCTGCCACTTCACTATATGACCCCTCAGATTTTTCCTCATGTAGTTGTTCAAGAACGGCCTGACCCTCACCCACAGCTTCCTGGCATTTACCGTCTGCTATACATTCTCTAACCAATTTCCAAAGTGGTATAACGCCATCCTCTAAAGTACCTTGCTCATTAGCGAAATCCAGATCTCTCCCTAATTTGTCCCAGCTGGGAATCGTAAGACTCCCTGAAAAAGCAAACCAAGGAGCCGCTATATCAGCTTCTCTTAAAAACATCCGCAAAGTACTCTGCTCCACCCCAAGTCCTTTTGAATGTAGCAGCCCATCCAGGGCCAAAAAAATTGGGCTTGAAGAGGTAACACCCATAATGTTTTCAAAACTATGAAGAAATGAAAGTACAAAAGCCCCGCTCTCTCTTTATCTACAGAGGAGCGTCCTATTCTATTATTTTTTCCCCCGCTCTCTCTTTATCTACAGAGGAGCGTCCCGCTATTTGCTAGTGGATTCCCACTTTACCTGGGAACTTACCGGTGCACCACCCTGACTGCTGAAAGTTCTGGATCCTGGGTTCGAGGAATATTCTTCCCCGTTCTGGCCACCAATTGTCGTGACCCCTCGCCGGCAAAGGAAACATGACACAGGATTCTTCTTTCAATAGTTTATTCAGGACCTTTGAATCATGATGAGAAAACAGAACAAGAGAGCTAGCGGTCGGTCTGCCCTAGCTTAAGTACCCAGCCCTGCCAATGAACTAGCACCACGTGGAAAAGTCTAATAGGTACAGCGCAGCGGAAGCAGACCAGAGCCCAGCCCCACAGCCTTACAAGGAGTTGTTTACTTCTAACAACTCTAACCCCTAAGACATCAGAAGCAGGAGGCCAGCGCCATTTTCAGGGTGCGGTCGCCGGCTCCCAACATCCCAGCATTTTTTTTTTCCCGTACCAGAGATTGAAACCAAGGGCGCTTAAGCACTGAACCACATCCCCTTGCTAAATTGCTGAGGCTAGTTTCAAACTTGCAGTTCTCCTGTCTCAGCCTTACAAACCACTGGGATTACAGGTAAGTGCCACTATGTCCAATTATCCCAGCATTTTTTGAAGCAAATTCAACAATGATAATTAAATCTCATGAAGAGAGCACAAAAAACAAACTTGCAAACCAGTATAAAAATTTTGTGAAGATACTCTATATAATAAATATCAATACAGTGGTATCTATTTCAGGACAGCAAAATAGATACGTGTATATATGTGTGTATATACATATATGTGTATATGTATTTGTATATATATATATGTATGTATATTTATCAGAGTAAGGTGAATATTTCCACCACCCTCTCTAGTAATTAACACTGTACTGCAGATTTTGTCCAACTCAGTTAAACAGGTCAATTAAAGCATATGAATTAGAAAGTTAAAAATCTTCTGTTAGCAAAAGATATAGTAGTACACATAGAATTGATAATACTGTCAAATTTTAAAAATGAGTCATGTGGCAATATATAACATAAAAATCAGTACCCTTTATAGATAAAAATAACCAATCAGAAGGAAAAATGGTAGTGAAAACCCTGTTTTCTATTTTAAAGAAAATAAAAGAAGTAAATTTAACAGGAAATAAAAAAGCTATAAAGAGAAGTTGAACACATTCTTAAAAGAAACAAATGTGAGTTTATACAAAGGAAATCCATCTACTTGTTATTTGACAGGATTAGTCAACATCATTAAGATGCCGATTTTCCTGAAAATAATCTGTACATTTTTTACAATTCAAGTACCAATAAAGTAGTTTTATGTAGCCGGGAAAGTTAATACATTTAATGTGGAAAAATAATCATGTAAGAATAGCTAGAAAGACAATGAAAAAGGAAAATGATAAGGAATTAGCCTCACAAGATAAGAAAGGTGAAATAACCTCTGTAAAACAGTACAGAATTGAGCCGTAAGCACACCAGTGGAGAATAGAAATTTCAGAAACAGGCCAAAGTACATATGGAAATTAAGGGATGGAGATAGTCTAACAATTGCTGGGGCAAATATAGGCTTTTAAATCAATGATGTTGAGACAACTGGCTATCCATTTTGGAAAACATGAAGCTTCATGTATCATATATAAGGGTGAGGGGGAATCTCCAAATGCATCAGTTACCTAAATATAAAAAGTACATACAAATAGTAAAATGAAACAGATGTATGTTTCTCAATAATGTGGGGATAAAAGAGGCTTCTAAGTATGAATCAAAATCCAGATGTAATATTTAAAAGTCAGCAGTCTACTACATTAAAAAAAGCAAGCCTTTTTTAATGGCATAAACAGAAAAGGAACATCTAAAAAGGCATAAATGATAAACTGGAGAAAAGTCACTATTTACAATTCATCTAAAGGGTTAGTATCTCTGATATATGAAGAATTGTAGATGGCTTCACTGCAACTGTCTTGAGCTAGAAATATCAGAGGAGTTCACTTCACTTCTGTAAATTCCTTGTCATGATTATGTCTTTTGTGTAGAATAGGCCATATGGTGGTTTCAAACAGAATATACACTTTCATTATTTGAATTACATTTGAATGTAACTATACATTCAAAATACTGAGCCTCAGGCAAAGCCATCTTTTGGCAAATTGAACTGAGAATCATTTGATTGCAAAAGTCATATCCACAGCTAGATTTTATGCTAATTGGCCAGGTGATTCAGATTTTAAAAACAAATTTATTTGCCTCATCCCCAAATCAATTTAATGCTTTGTCTTCATAGTTCTACTACACATTCTGGATTAGTCTATGGATAAATTCACCACAGTCTCTTTGAATAAATGGATGTTAATGAATACAATATTGAGCTTTTTCTTGTCTAAATTACCTCTAACAAGACATTTTAGAGTTAATTTAATGAAGTGCACTAGGAAGTTAAGTAAGTGGCTTAGTACATTTAATTGAGGCAACTTTGAAAAAATAAACACAATAAATACTGGAAAGTATAGGTAATTTTATCATTTGGATTTCACTTTTAAGTAAAAATGTAAACTTCTGTCATTAATGTCTTTCTTCTGTGTCTTATCTCTCTACATATTAGATCAGTAATATTTTTTAGTGTCTTGTTATTTTGACCCAGGATGATTCCATTAATTTCTTCAAAACATATGTAAATTGTATATGATGTTGCTGTGACAATAATGGAAATATTCAAAGAGTATCCAAAGTAAAAAAAAATTGCATTATTTACCTATACAAGTGTTATTTAAAAAAATGTGAATTATAGATAAGAAGAAACCTATGGCTATCTTTCCTACTTCCAAGAAATGTCTTGCACACTACATATGGGCATATTATTTAAGTTTATTTGGCACTTTTGTGTCCATTATCTCTTTTGATGGTTACAATAACATTTCGAGATAAGCAAAGCAGGGATTTTCTTCTTTGTTTTAAAGATTGAAAAACAAAGGATCTGAAGAAGTTTTATATCATGTAAAATTAGATCATATTGCTGGTATTGCTATGAAGTTTTTCCTGTAAAAATAAGTTTATTCATTAAGGGATTTCAAGATAAGTTGTTGCTACTTGCATAAAATGAACATCTGTTATTAAGATATTAACATTAAAAAAAATGAGGATTAAACCCAGTGCCTCACATGTGCTAGGCAAGTTCTATATCACTGAGCTACAAACCCAGCCCTGATATTGACATTTTAAAGCTATATATTCCACCATCACTTTGTGGAATCCCACAGATGCTTTAAGATAGTTTTTTTTTCATATTTCTTGAAACTCTCTGAATGGGCAGTCTCAGCAGTATATGAGTTGGAGTATGTGTATTTTCAACAAATATTGCAACCTCTTTGGAACATGGATTAGAAAGAATGGCCTACTCTAGACAATCAGCCTAGACACTTGCTGTCTTGCTAGAAACACCTGCTGTCCTACTGTTGAACTGGAGCATTACTGTGTGGACAAATGTTTAACAATGAGCTCTCCAGGAAACAAGAGGTCATGGTTGGATTTTCCTATTCTGTTCCCCAAGAATTATCCCCATGACTAATTTCATCTTCCAATATGAATGCAGAGCTGAGAAATGTCACAGTTTAGATCAGGAATGTCCCCCCAAGGCTCATGTGTTGAAGGCTTTGTCCCCAGATGGTGGCCCTTTTGGGAAGTAGTGGAAGCTAGTAGGTGGGATTAGTTGGAACAAGTAGGTCACTGGAGGCATGCAGGCCTTGGAAGGGTAGAGTTTTCCATAGGCCTCTTGCTCACCCTCTCTTCTGTTCCCTCTGTCTCTGTGCTCCCTGGCAACCAGAAGGTGAGCAATTTTGCTGCATCCCATTCTCCCTGCTCTGATGCTCTGCCTCAGCACCAGCCCACCATGATGAGACCCAGCAACTCTGAACTGAAACCTCCGAAATAATGAACAAAATAAATCTTCCCTCCTTTAAATTGTTTTTCTTAAGTATTTTTGTCACAGTAACAGGAAGTGGACACAACAAGAGATACTGACAATGGAGTCTCACGGGCCAATGAGTGGCAGGCCCAGTCCATCACTGACTGGAAATCGCCATTGTTGTACAGGGTCTGAAAGTATCAGTTGGAAAAGGGACATGGAGCTGTTATGGTTTGCATGTGAGGTGCCCCTCCCCCCAAAGCTCACATGTGAGAGGATGCAAGAGGATTCAGAGGGGAAGTGATTGGATGTGGGAGCCTTAACCCAATCAGTGAATTTGTTCCTGATGGGATTAATCGAGTGGTAACTGAAGTGGTAGGATGTGGTTGGAGTAGGTGGGCATGACTTTGGGGTATATGTTTGTATCTGGTGAGTGGAGTCTGATTATCCTAGGAGCTGGTTCCCTCTGCCACACTCTTCAGCCTCACCTGGAGCCCCCCAAAATGGAACCTGTTGTCTACAGATTGAGACCTCTGAAACTGTGAGCCCCTAAATAAAACTTTCCTCCTCTATAATTGTTCTGGTCAGGTCCTTTAGTCACAGAAGCAAAAACCTGACTAAAACAGGAGTGTACACTTTTGGATTTAGATTATCTTATTTATCTTACTTGGGTCCTTTGGTGTTTTCACCCATTCCATAATTATAGTTTAAGACTAGAGAATTATAAAACTAGAGGATGAATATCCTTTCCCTCATTTTACCAGAAAAGTTTCAGTAGCAGAACTCTGAAATAACAAGTCAGCTAAGAATTTGATTGACATTGTGCCACAGGAAATAGGATTACCTGTAGTACTCCAAGGTAACATATACTTTCTGAATTTGAATGAATAAAAGAGGTCTTCCTATTTTCAACAAATAGGATTTTTTTCCCAAAAATTAGTAATGGTCATGGTAAAATATTAAAGTCAACTTAGAACTGGTCTTTGTTTACCAGGGACTGACCATCTAGTTAGAAGGAGAATTTAGACATAGGCACCACTTATGGATGTCTAAGGGCACATATTTGTAGTATACCTTTGATGCGGTGGACATCTAACTGCTTACCCATTTGACCTTCATTTCTGATGTTCCATATTTCTTGTCCTCTGTCTTCACACAGATTAATAAATTATAATTGTTGGAATAGAAAGTGATTTAGCTTTTTCTCTTTCTCTTTATTTAGTTTTAGTTGGTATTTTTAACATGTTTTACTAGAACTAATATGGAAAAATCTGGCACATTATTTCTACAATAATTTAAAATGTGTGAACTGGAAATATTCTTTGTAAACTCAAAACTCATCCTTACAATCTGACCCTCTTGTACCTGGATGATCATGTGCCATGATATACCATAGCAATTTCTAATTATTTTTGGTAAAGATCTTTCTGTAGGGTCATGTGAATAATGGAATATACCCTTTACTTCTGGGGGCTGTTTTTGCATTGAAATACTGAGATATATCCTTCAATGAGGAAAAAAATTATTTTTATCTGATATTTGTAGCCCTTCCTGCCTTGGTGTATCCCTGGTTTCTTGTACCATCATCATCATAAAGTATAAGGCCAGAAACAGAAATCAAAATCCTGTCAAAATATATAGGTAAAATTCTTAGAATTTCTATTTATAAAATTGACAGTGGTTAACAATGTCTTATAGACCAGTGGTGCTCAAAGAAAGGTACTAAAGCTGAAGCACATGCTAATGGATTCTCTGATCCCACCTTATATATTTTGAGCTGGAATGTTTTTGGGTGGGACCCACGAGTCTGTATTCTCAGAAGTTTTTCATGTGATGGTGATGCAGGTTCAAGCTTGGAAATCATTTGTGGTGAGCCGTTCCTGCGGACTGTGGTCGCCATTACATGATGGCGCTTGCTCCGCTGTGGTCTGTGAAGGACAACTCCATATCAGAGAGAGTTGGCGTATTGTCAACTCCTTATCAGAGAGAGTTGGCGTGTTGTTTTCTAGCACCCTGTGAGAAGGGTCCATGTGGCAGCTTCGCATTGGGGTTCGCGGTGCTTTATTAAGGCTGGGAGGGGCATCCGAGGAGATTAGAAGAATTATTAGAAGAATGTCAAGGGCCTGAATAAACTGCTGAAAGAAGATTCCTGAGTCACGTCTTCCTTGCGGGCAAGGGGGTCGTGACAAGTGGTGCCGAGACCCGGGAGAAAACACCAGGAACCAGAACTTTCAGTAGCCAGGGAGGCGCGCCGGTAAGTCCCAGGTAAGGTGGGACCCGCTGTTAAAAAGCGGAGGCTCCTCTATAAATAAAGAGGGAGCGTTAAAAGGTAATTGCTCCTCTGTAAATAAAGAGAGGGTGTTACATCTCATAGCAATTGCACTCTGTATTTTCGTTTTTGTTTTCTGTGTATTTTCATTTTGTTTTTGTGTATTTTCACTTTTGTTTCCTGTGTTTTCTTGTGTTGCGTCATGGGTGCCGTCACTTCAAGTCCACCTCTTCTGGCCCTAGTTGGCCTTTTACGTTCCAAGGGACTGGAAGTGAAACGCAGTACCTTAGAGAGATTTTTACAGAGGGTAGATAGAGCTGCACCGTGGTTTGCATTTTCGGGCAGCCTCACTACACCCAGCTGGGATAAATTAGGCAAAGACCTTGATTTTGCTCGTGAGCAGGGCATGTTAGAGGGTGGGGTGATACCCCTCTGGAAGATGGTCCATAGTTGCCTTACGGATGGCAGATGCCAAGAAGCGCTTGTTAAAGGGCAGGAAGTTTTAGAACAATTGCATGAAGAAAAGTCAGACACAACACAGAGAGCGAAGTGTCTCAGGAAGAGGGGAGTGTGCGGGGCGTGGAGAACGGGAGGAGACTGTATCTAGATCTCAGTGTGCTGCGCACGCCCCCATGCGAAAGTGGGTCAGAGGTAGAAGATAATGAAGAGGAGGAGCTGGAGACGCTGTCTCGGCAGCTAGGGAGTTTAGGTACAGGGAACAGAGATAAGCAAGGGCTCAAGAAAGGACAGCCTCCCGATCCGCCTCCGTATGGCGGGGGTGTTTCGGGACGAAGTTTCCACGCCCAAACATGGAGGGCTGTTAACGCTGAGATGGGTCTTGCTTATCCAGTTTTTCAGGATGATAATAGGAAAAAATTTCATGAGCTTTTGGATTTCAAAATTGTAAAGACCCTGGCGGAGTCTGTGCGCACTTATGGGGTTGATGCCGCTTTTACACTAACTCAGGTAGAGAATCTGTCTAGATACTGCATGACTCCCTCTGATTGGGCTAGCCTCGTTCGGGCTTGCGTCTCCCCAGACAAATATTTGGACTGGAGAGCATTTGTGCTAGAGGGTGCAACAGAACAGGCCGCCCAAAATCATACCCATAACTTGGCTCACCGAGGAGCCTGTTTGGGTGCCTCAGTGGCCCCTTCCCTCGGCTAAATTGGCAGCAGCCCATGACCTAGTTAAAGAACAACTTGACTTGGGCCACATTCAACATTCTACTTCTCCATGGAATACTCCCATATTTGTCATTAAGAAAAAATCAGGGAAGTGGCGCCTACTGCATGATTTACGAGCAGTTAATGCTCAAATGCAACTTATGGGGCCCATTCAAAGAGGGCTGCCGCTGCTTTCCTCTGTTCCTCAGGGCTGGCATATCATTGCTATTGACATTAAAGACTGTTTCTTTTCTATTCCTTTGCATCCTAAAGACTCACAGCATTTTGCCTTCACCCTTCTCTCGTGTAATCACGAGGAACCAGATCAAAGGTTTGAGTGGGTTGTTTTACCACAGGGAATGTCTAACAGTCCTACGATTTGTCAGATGTATGTAGGGAAGGCACTCGCACCTCTCAGACAAAAATATCCTTCCATCAAGATTATTCATTATATGGATGCAGCCAAATTAGAGCAGTCAGTTAATGAGGCCTATAAAGACCTGGTGAAGTTGTTAGCTCAATATGGATTACATATTGCACCTGAAAAGGTTCAAACAGGGGATTCTATTCAGTATTTGGGAGCGACGATTGGATATGACATGTTAAAACCACAAAAAGTTACTATAAGAACTGAAGATCTCCAAACTCTAAATGATTTTCAAAAACTGTTGGGAGATATTAATTGGATAAGGGGTTATTTACATATTCCTAATATCGTGCTCCAGCCTTTGTATGCTATTCTTAAGGGTGATCCAGATCTTACTTCCCCTCGTACCCTCACTAAAGAGGCCAGAGCGGCCCTTATAAAAGTAGAAGAAGCTATACAACATGCTACTCTATGCAGGCTCCAGAGTTATAAACCTTTCCAGTTGTGTGTGCTTGCCACTATGCGGCAGCCTACTGGAGTACTGTGGCAAGATGGGCATTTACTATGGATCCACCCACATGTATCCCCAGGAAAATCTTTAGAATACTATCCTGATGCTGTTGCAGCGTTAGCACTTAGAGGGATTCAACAGAGCATTCAATTTTTCGGACAAGCACCTTCTTCTCTTAGCATACCCTATTCTAAAGCTCAAATTAATATTTTGTGTGCTACTCTAGACAACTGGGCTATTCTATGTTGCTCGTTTCAAGGGGATATTGATAATCATTACCCTTCTCATCCATTACTCCATTTTGTTAAAAAACATCCTATCATTTTCCCTAGAGTAACTTCACCCACTCCAATTCCGGGGGCTGTTAACATTTTTACTGATGGCTCTAAGTCTGGAATGGGAGCTTATGTGATTAATGACTCTCCCCCTGTCCGGCATCAATTTTCTCCTGGAAATCCACAATGGGTAGAACTACAAATTGTCATTGAAGTTTTTAAACAGTGTTCTTTTCCTTTCAATCTCATTTCGGACTCCATCTAAGTAGTGCAGGCGCTCAAAATTCTGGAGGCTGTGGGAGCTATTAGTGATACCCATAATATATCTGCTTACTTTAATCAGCTTCAACAGCTTATCCGTAGCCGTACTGCCCCTTTCTATCCAATGCACATTCGGGCTCACACCTCTCTTCCTGGCCCGTTATCACAGGGTAATGCCTGTGTTGACTCGGCAACTAGAAGCCAGTTGGTATGCTTGGCCTCCTCCTTAAAAAAAAACTAAATTGTTTCATCACAACTTTCATGTCAATGCTATGACACTGCGCAGATGTTTTTCCATCTCAAGAGCGGATGCTCGTCAGATAGTATTACAATGTCCCCATTGTGTCACATTTCTTCATCTTCCTACTTATGGTGTAAACCCACGAGGATTGAAGCCATTGGTTGTCTGGCAAATGGACGTAACTCACGTGCCTGACTTTGGTAACCTCAAATATGTACATGTTTCTATTGACACATACTCTGGAATTATTCATGCTTCTGCTTTATCGGGAGAAAAGGCGCGTAATGTCATTACTCATTGCTTAGAGGCATGGGCAGCATGGGGTGCACCTGCATCCCTTAAGACTGATAATGGACTTGCTTATACTGGCAGACAGTTTACATCTTTTTGTTCTACTATGGGAGTACAACTTGCTCATGGGTTGCCTTACAATCCTCAAGGGCAAGGCATTGTTGAACGTGCCCACCACACCTTAAAAGAAACCTTAGAAAAACAAAAAGGGGGAATAGGAGTTGACCACACTCCTAAAGAACGCCTGTCCTTAGCTCTTTTTACCATTAATTTTTTGAATTTGGATATTCATGGCCGCTCTGCGGCCGATAGACATGTGTCCCCTCAGCCCTCTGTGACTGGCTATGTTAAGTGGAAGGATGTTCTTACAGGCCAATGGAATGGCCCTGACCCCATGCTGACATGGGCACAAGGATCTGTATGTGTTTTCCCCCAGGATCGCACGGAGCCGCTGTGGATCCCTGAACGCCTGACAAGAAGAGTCTCGAGATCTACTAACCAGCAGCAGGAGGTGCCACAACAGTCCCATGATGAGAAGCTTCATTCTGATGAGTGCTCTGGCTCTGATGCTGGTACCAACGGTACAGATGGCACCAATGCAGTGGTGGGCAGTGGCACGGGCATGGCCAATGCCAATGCCAGTTCATAGTAATTCTAGTGTCCTCCCCACTCTTTTTTCTACCTCATGTGAGATGTCTGCTCCTTGTACCTCTCCTAGAGGGGACATGGAAAATATTTTTAACCAGTCTCAAGTTAATCTCACAGGAGTTTTTTGTTTCAGCCTTGGGAACACTAATTGTATTAGCCTTAAGACCAAAAATTTGACTAACTGGGAGGACCCATTGCGGTCCAGTCGAGTCTCAGGGAGTATTCTCAGTGCTGTATTGAGCCAAGTAGTTTCAGGGAAGCAATCAGGCTCAGGGACCCCCGCAACTAGCTCTATTTTAAACATAACTACTTTAGCTATTATCTCCGAGGTACTAATCCCAATGCCTCCTTCTTCTAATAGTACTTGCAATGCCACTCATTTCAAGGCCTCTCCTTACTGTACCCCTAATTTTGGTTTTCCCCCAACATTTACGCCTTGTCAGGATCATTCTTGGGAGAAACATCAAGTTGCTAAAGGTTTCTCCTTTCCCCCCCCCTCTTAAGAGATATGTTTATAACTTTAACAACAATGCCAACTCCTCTACAGGAACAGGTTGGTCCTGGTTTCAATGGCTCATTTCCAATGAGAAGGGGGCTTCAGCCGATATTTCTGCATTGGCTCAATTACTAGGAGCCAAAAGTTGGCTGGCTAATGTTTCTGGCACTACTAAGGAGAGTGAACGAGGTACTAGGCTTACATCTGTTTTGTTCAACTCTCTGTTACATAGTGCCACATTGCCTCCTGCAATGGTCTGTATCCAATCCCCATTCCTGTTCCTTTTAGCTAATGACACCTCATCGGGGATGCTGGATTGTTCTAATATTACCTGTTTCTTATCTGAGTGTTGGAATGGTTCTTGGACTGTAGCAGTGATTATGAAAATTCCAACTTTTGTCCCAATCCCAGTCACTGCGGATCCAGATAAATTTCCTATTGTAGAGCTACTTAGAGTCCGCAGAGATTTTGGAATCACAGCAGCTATAGTGACAGCCGTGGCGGCATCTGCTGCTGCAGCAGTTACGGCCGGAGTAGCCATGGCCAGTCAAGTACAAACTGCTGCCACCATTAATCAAGTTGTTCAACAAACGTCCACTATACTTGAATCGCAAAATGCAATTAATCAACATATTTTGTCAGGGATTTTAGCTGCCAACCAAAGAATAGATTTTCTTCAAGCTCAGGTAGAGGAATTGGCTGACCTAGTACTTTTAGGCTGCATTGACCAACGTGCACATTTATGTATAACCTCTGTCAGATTTAATGATTCCAGGAATGCTTCCCACATCATTGGTGGATATCTGGCCGGGAATTGGTCCATGGAAGCGGAAGACATGATCCAGTCTCAACTAACCCAGATAGCTGTCTTGAATAGTACCCGTGTCGATCCCGTGACTCTGGGTCAATTCACCAATTGGATATCTTCTGCCTTTTCCTTTTTTAAGGAGTGGGTGGGAGTAGGCATTTTTGGTGCACTGTGTTGTTTTGGTATGTTCCTCTGTTTGTGGTTTCTTTGTCGCCTTAAAGCTCGTAGTGCTCACGATAAGGCTATGATCATACAAGCTCTTGCTGCTTTAGAAACTGGCAACTCACCTCAAGTCTGGCTTGCGCATCTTAAACAGTAAATCTTTGACATGGTCATTGCACCCCAAGTTATTATAACATTGCACTGGGATTGACATGTCTTTCCTCGTTATTCTCTTAGTGTCAGAAAGCCCTTGCATTCTGCCGGTCTTGCTACCATTGCACGCAGATGGGTTTCTACACTAGTGCCTTTGACATGGTCGTTGCACCCCAAGTTCTTATAACATTGCACTGGGTTCGACATGTCCTTCTTTTGTCTTTCTTTTAGTGCAGGAAAGCCCTTGCACTCTGCAGGTCTTGTTGCCATTGCACGCAGAAGGGTTTCCACGCTGGTCTTTATCTATCACTTTAAAGTCCGTGCCTTTCTTTCAGGGTGCTGCCAACTTGTTTGTAGTTGTACTTCTAGACAGCCACAGTTCAACCTCAGCTATTCCCTTTTACTCACCATCGTCATGATACAGGATGCGAGGCAAGGCACTGCACTTGAGTGATCCATTGAGAAGAGGGACCTCAAGGGGAGCATGTCCTATTGCATGCGGGTTTGACGTGTCTCCGCCCCGCCCCACGAAAAAAGGCGTCGGCTGATATGGTGTCAGATCTGGGGAAGGCGCCCCCTAGGGCTGGACCATACTATGCAGCCACTTCTGCACAGTGGGATAGGACCTCTACTCTCGCCTGTATTGTCTTAGTGAAACAAAAAGGGGGAGCTGTGGTGAGCCGTTCCTGCGGACTGTGGTCGCCATTACATGATGGCGCTGGCTCCGCTGTGGTCTGTGAAGGACAACTCCATATCAGAGAGAGTTGGCGTATTGTCAACTCCTTATCAGAGAGAGTTGGCGTGTTGTTTTCTAGCACCCTGTGAGAAGGGTCCACGTGACAGCTTCGCATTGGGGTTCGCGGTGCTTTATTAAGGCTGGGAGGGGCATCCGAGGAGATTAGAAGAATTATTAGAAGAATGTCAAGGGCCTGAATAAACTGCTGAAAGAAGATTCCTGAGTCGCGTCTTCCTTGCGGGCAAGGGGGTCGTGACAATCATTCTCTTAGAACAATGATTATTAAAGTAGGAATTTGGTGGGGGATGCTCTATTAGTTTGTTGAATCACACTTCAGAAAGAGTTACAGGCAAATCATCCTCAATGTTCTTTCCATATCTGGAAAGATTTTCTCCATTTTTTCTCTTATATTAATCAAAATGTTCAAATGCTATCTACCTTTTATCTGTTAATATCTGATTGAGTACTTCCAGAATATACTCATTCCATTGAGAAAGTGTTTCCTGAATTCCCCAAAGTTTTTGAGTCACTTCAATTATATTTAATTTTTACTTTAAACCCAGCACAAGTAAATCTGAATTTCAAGAGTGTTAGACTTTTTTTTTTGTATTACTGGGGATTGAACCCAGGGCCTTGTGCCTACAAGGCAAGCACTCTACCAACTGAGCTGCATCCCCAACCCTTCAAGAGTGTTAAAAATATGTTTATTTTGTAGTTAAGGAAGCATGAAGGGATCCTGGCAGAAATTTCTGCTTGAGTCCCTTGTCTTACATTTTATATGAGGGGTCTGTTTAAGCTAAAATTTAAATCTTTTCAAAAACTTGTTCTTTTTAGATATATATGACAAAATTTTAAGTCAATTGAAATTACTTCTTTCTTGTTTTAATGTAATTTTTATTTGTTCGTTTTAGATATACATGATAGAGTATATTTTGACATATTATACATACATAGAGTATAACTTATCCTAATTAGGATCCCATTCTTGTGGTTGTCCATGATGTGGAGTTACACTGGTCGTGTATTCACATATGAATATAGAAAAGTTATTTCTGATTCATTCTACTGTCTTTCCTAATCCCATCCCCCCTCCCTTCCATGAAATCCCTTCTTTGTCATCCTTCAGAATGTAGAATAACTTGCTAGCTCCCAGGATCCAGAAATTAATTCGGAAAAAAAAAATTCTTTGTTGCAAATGTGATTTCCTGAATTGGGCTGCTCCTGAATATTATTAGCTGCATCTATTTAAGAGAAGTCAGTTTCCTTAATTACAAACTCCCACAAAATCAAGTTTAGTTGGCTTTTCCTCCTATCTTTCCCCAGATTCTTTTGCTTCTTTTTTTCCTGTTTGGATTCTTATCCAAACCATCTCTCTATTTGACCTAAATTTCATTTTTATTTCCCATCTTCTGTTTTGCTCTAATCTTACCACTTTTCCCTCCCCCAATTTTATCCTGCTTCCTATTGTCATGCAGTGGCTGGCTTCAATTAAAGAGACCTTATGTCTACTTTTTTAAGTCTCCCATTTGAAAACAGGCTCCTTTATAGATCATTGTACTTAGTGTTAATGGACTGTTCCTGTTCAGAGAAACACATTAAAACATTAAAAATAATGAGATTATTTGTTTTGGTTTCAGATAAGCAGAAAAATTAAAATCTTGCCCCATTGAGAACTTGATCACTAGGTTTCCCTACCTGCCTTCTCTGCTTGAGGACAAGCTCTCAAAGCCAGAAAGCTTAAAAAAAGAAAGAAAGAAAGAAAGAAAGAAAGAAAGAAAGAAAGAAAGAAAGAAAGAAAGAAAGAAAGAAAGAAAACCTATTCTCTAATGAGCTCCTACCTTCTCCTTATCATTGTTAACAAAGTACAAGGTTTTTTTTCCTTGATCTTTTAAGAGATGTTATTCAGATATTTTTAGAAGGGTTTAATATCCAAGAAATGCAGTGCTGTTTCAGTACTCTAATACCCTCAAAGGATCGCAATATTTTTTCCTCCATTTTTTCTGAAACAATGGGAATGTCACATATTTCTAGTTTCTTTTGTATCATACTTTAAATTTGCCCAATTTAACCTCCTTTATTCCTTTGGCTGAGTAATTATTATCCAGGACTTGACTGATACAACATCATATCTTACCAGTAATCTCTGTTTACTGTGGTATATATTGCTTTAATTATTTATGTATTTATTTATGGTATTGGGGATTAAACCCAGGGGCGCTTAACCACTGAGCCAAATCCCCCAGACCCCCCCCCCTTTAATATATTTTATTTAGGGACAGGGTCTTGCTAAATTGCTTAGGGCCTCACCAAGTTGCTGAGGCTGGCTTTGAAGTCAAGAGTCTCCTGCCTCAACCTCCTGAGCAGCTGGAATTACAGGCGTATGCCACCCTTCCTGGCTATGACTATATTCTTATGTATTTGTTGAGACTATTATTTTCTGATTATAAAAACAGTGAACATTTTAAATCCATGTTCCAACTAATAACTTGTTTTGTGCAAATTAAGAAGACTATAGTGAACAATTTTATATACATACATGTCTTTGTGTAACATGTAGGTGGTATTTTAGAGTAGATATTTTGGAAATTGTTGAGCCATCTAGCATGTATATTTTCAATTTTGCTAGATTCCATTAATGTGTTGAATAATGTGGTTATACTACCAGCTATGAACAAATTTCAGTGTCTTCACTGATTAGTCAATATGTAATATGTCAAACATTTAGCATTTTTCAACATGATGAATGACAGATTTCATTATATTAGTTGTACTTTTTCTGAAACTCGGACTTTCTCTCTTGAATTTCCTATTTGTATTTTTTTCTGTTTCTTATTTATATGCATGCAGGAATTCTTTATGTATTCTAGATACAACATCTTTGTGTACTATGTTGCAAATATCTTTTAATATGTTGCTTACCTTTTAAATTTAATTATGATATTTTTATATATGATTTGTTTTTAATTATTAAGTATGTAGATTGTGATGTTTCTTCTCATTAACTTTGAAAGTATAATATCAATAATTCTTGTTTCAATTCTTCTTGACATAATTCCAACTTGGCATTCAGCTTGAGGAGTAATATTTTAACTTCTAAGAAATATTTGTTTGAAACCATTACTTTATTGAGAATATATTATGATTATTATACCACTTTGATGAATAACATTAGTGGTCTCTGAATTCTTTTTTTTTTTTTTTTTTTTTGGTACTGGGGATTGAACCCAGGAGTGCTTAATCACTAAGCCACATCCCAGCCCCTTTTATTTTTTATTTTGAGACAGTCTCACTATATTGCTTAGGGTCTTGCTAAGTTGCTGAGGTTGGTTTAAATTTAAGATCCTCCTGTCTCAGCCTCCCAAGTTGCTGAAATTACACTTATGTGCCCCTGTGCCCAGCAAGCTTTGAATTCTTAAAGTTGATTGCTGATTAAAGACTAATTTTGGATAATTGCTCTATTTTAGGACTGAAAGAGCCTTTAGTGATCATCTTTTCCTTATTTTACACAATACAAAACTACAGAGAATGTGTTAACCAAGGTCCCATTATCCATGCAGGGCATATAGCTAGAACTAAAGTCCATTCCTAGTTCAGGGCAGTTTCTATTGAATCTCAAAATAACACCAAGAAACAGTAGATGGATTTCATTATTCAGAATCAAAGTTAATGGTATTACTAACAAACATGTTTCTTTTCCTTTCAGAATTAAGTGACATTGGACAGTCTGTACTCAGACTTCAGATAAGAACCAACAATTAAAATAGGCTCTTTAAACTAGTGAGCTAAGGAGAAGGAAGGAGAAGGGCAAATATGCTCACTAACCACATGTTCTCCTTTTCCTGTGGGCCACACTCTGCAGGTGGTAGGGAAACCAAATGAAAGAGAATCTAACTTGCAGAGGTTTACCAGTTTCACCTCCCAGGAATCTGTTCTCTGTCTCAAAGAAATTTTCTAGCCAAGCCTGACCAGTTTTCCACATGCAAAAGTTCAGTTTTAGATATTGTTCATATTATGAAGAACATTAACCTCAGAGTAATTACACTGTAATTACCCTGTTAGAGTCTCCTATGCCTATAACAAATTCCTGTAACTGGAAAAGTACTAAACACTGTAAACGCTTAATTACTTAGTTTTACCTTTAGCATATCTGCATTATACACACACATCCATTAGTTACAGTAATCGTTTTATTCATTCAGCTTTGTTGTTACTTTTCCAGCTGAAAGAACTTATGGTTGGTACAGGATTAAATAAATATGATTAAAAATACAGCTTGGGTCAGTGTGTAACCATTTTGAAGGGCAGCTAAAATGCTCTCAAACACAATCAGTGCTTTTTATTCCTCAAGCTGTTTGTAAGTAGGAGTCCTTTCATCTTTTCATGGTAGTTCAACATTTATTTACATCTTTTAATAGTACCTTTTCTAGTTCTGACATCAAGGACTAGTTTGTTCAGTTTCAAATGGGAATAAAGCTAGAGGGTATTAGCGGGAGAAAAAGAAATAACTGTTTCAACACTGTAGCACTCACATAGGAAGGAAATCTACATTACAAGCAATTTTACATATGCAATTCCTATAGCATAAAGCACCCTGAGTCTTAGGGGTCAGTTCATGTCCCACATGGTATTTTCTAGTTGCCATGGCAATTACTTGTTTTCATTGGGCAACTAAGAGAATAGCAACATCCGTTCTTGCTGAGAATCCCCCCCCCCACCTAACACAGAGCATAGGGAATAGATTCACTTCTCAGTGCAAACAGATTTACGTGCATAACTGTCTCCACATCAAGGGGAGGTTGAAAATCTCAGGTCAGAGAGTCACACTTGCCCTTGAGTACCCTTCTTTTTTCTGCCCAAATGTTCTCTGTTCTTCTATAAACATAGCTAAATATGCATGTATTCAGTGGAGAAAGATATATAACATTCCCCTTAGGCAATAAAGAAATATTCATACATATATATATACACAAACCCACATGGATATAGATGTATATATGGTTATAAATCGGATATTGAAGAATGGTAACATGCTCTGGCACACTTATATTCTAGAATTTAAACTAAAAGATTCCTTTGGATGAATTTATTATTTTTTTTTCTTTTAAGTAAGTCTGTCTTACTTGATGAAATCCTTCAGGTAAGTATTCAGATACCTTAGTTCTGGTGCCCCATGGAATTGAAAGACCTTTTGGCACTTGGATAAATTTGTACTAGCCTCACGGAAATAAATAACTACTGTACTGACTCAATTCTTTTCTATTTTCTGCAATCCTGGAAAGAGACCAGTGATAACAAAGATGTGTAACAGCATTCATGTTAACACTTGACTCGATGTTACAAAGTCATGAGGGAGATAACTTCCAGTGTGTGTATATATATATATATATATATATATATATATATATATATATATATATATATATATAATTTTTTTTGTGGTACCCAGAATCTCATGTAAAGGCAAACTAGGCAAACTCTCTGCTAGAACATTTTTAAATCTGAGAATCAAAATCTTAAACTGAGGAAAGAGAAAGCATTGGACTTCCATTATTTTCTCTATTTGTCAATCACTTTTTTGTTTGTTTGTTTGTTTGTTTGTTTTGTGATGTTGGGGATTCAACCCAGGGCCTTGGGCATACAAGACAAGCACTCTACCAAGTGAGTTATATCCTTAGCCCCTGTCAATCACTTTTTTAGAGCAGAACCTTATATTCATATTTTTGTAAAATGGTAAATGTTACTCCGTATCTTTTACTTGCTTTTTTGGGGGGATTCCAGGGATTGAACTCAAGGGCACTCTAGCACTGACCTACACTTAACCCTATTTTGTATTTTATTTAGAGACAGGGTCTCAACTGAGTTGCTTAGCAACTTACTTTTTGCTGAGGCTGGCTTTGAACTTATGATCCTCCTGTCTCAGCCTCCCGAGTTGGCTGGGGTTACAGGCATGTGCCACCACATCCAGCTACTCAATATCTTTTATTAGGTTTTTATTGGGAAGATTGGCTAACTATACTCTGACTTGGTAACCCACCTGATTTAGAGTCAATTGGTTTTCCATAGTATGTTAAGGCATAGAATTTGAATAGCAGAAAATAAAATATTCTGACAGAGAAAAGCCAGATATCTATCATTCAAGCTGACATAATGGTTGAAGCCAAACCTGAAGGAGATAAAAGGAAAAAGATGGAAAAGTGAGGATTTAGGTCCAAAGGCAGAAATAAGCTTAATCCATGGTGAGAAAGAACAGTGAAATCCAAGCTAATTACAGGATTCAAGATGTTTATCTACATAAGCAGCATGAGAATTTAATTCCTCTTCCTGAGGAACTAGAATAGGCCTGAGAAGAAGAATATCAGTCCCCATTGGCTGAACTATGGATCCAGGAATAGATAGAAATTGGGTTACATGTTATGCTTATCCAAAGGACAGAAAGAACTGAAGAGTGGCTTAAACCCTGACTCAGAGATTTCTGAGGTCCAACAATAATAACTAAATTTTATTCAGAAAAATTTTTATGCAAGGTATCAGAGAAAGGAGACCAAACCAAAGGTCAAAAATCAAGATTATATTGAATTGGTACAGGGAAATGGGAGCTGTTGGAAAGAACATACCTATGGGCTTATTTTGAACATGGCTAGCGTGCTTTTGAATAGTCAGCCTGATTCAATGCATAGTGTTCAGCAGAACATACAGAAGATTTGAGGGGTTCAGGGTAAAAATTCAAGAAAGTACTAGTGTCAGTCATGGACCTTATGAAATGATCACATTATAGATATTCATGGTTCATTGCTTAAAAATTTTAGCACTGACTAATATATGGATGGGGCATGATAAGAAATCTATATTTGATTTTTGACTTCAGTTCTTAATACAGAACTCCTAAAATCCTTGCGTTTTCCTAAGTGGTAGTGATGACAGGCGTGTTTTGTTTGTTTGTTTGTTTGTGTCTGATACAAAGCTCCAAAGTCTACAGAAATCTCTTGGGTGATAGGATACTTTTTTGTTCTAATGAAGCAACTGTTGGTGGGACCTTACATAGCTTAAGGATGGGGCCTGATCCAAGAAAGACCAAGCTTGATCAGAAGCCAAGAACATTCAGTCCTACTCCACTCAACCTCCAGGGAAGGGAGAAAAGCTAGAGATTGAGTTAATTAATGATTCATCATGCCTACATATTGAAACCTTCATAAAATGTCTAAATTATGAGGTTTGGAGATCTTTTGGTTTGGGTAATATATCTTTGCTCAGGGAGGGTGGCACACCCTGATTCTGTGGGATGAAAGCTCGTCGGCTCAGGATGCTTCTGTACCTTACCCAGTAAGTCATGTTCATCTTTTACAATAAACTGGTAAATGTAAGCATTTTCCTAAATTCTGTTAGGCTGTTCTAGAAAACAATTGGAACTGAAGAGGGAACCCTTTGGATTTACAGTTAGAAGGTCAGAAGTCCTGGTGGCCCAGAACTTGCAACTGATGTCTGTAGTGGAGGTAGTTTTGTGGGACTGAATCCTTAAGTGGTGGGATCTAATGCTAATTTCAGGTAATTAGTGGTAGAATTGAAGTAAATTGTAGAACACCCAGTTAGCATGTAAAGAGTTGAAGCAATGGTCTTTGGTGTAAGAAGAAAAACCCATACTCATTCAATGTCAGAAGTTTTCTGTGGATAGAAATAGATAATTATAACAAACCTTTTTTTTAATACAGAGAACCAGCCCAAAAGTTGAAAGCCACAAACAGATCTCTCAAGTCACCATTACTGTGGGAGCCAGAGGGCATGAGATTATAATGTCACTTAAGAACTTACATATCACTAATATATGACATTAAAATCAGATATTATGACTAGCTCTTCTCCTTGCTACTTTCATTCAACAAACAGTAGAATATGCATAAAATGTACAACACAAACTGCTAGGTATTTTAGTGATGGTGCAGAAATGAATAATAAAAAGTTGCAGGGGGTTTCCTCTCTCAAAGAGCTAGAGATTTGCAGACAGATGACATAGTTTATTTTGCTAGTCAAGACTCTCCTTAATCCACCTCTTTATGTACCTACTTTATCTTTTAGCCCTGACCAATCCTTTGTAAAGTTTACTGCAGATTACCATCTCTTTTTGTTCCTATTTTTGTTAGTACTGAATCCAAGTCTTTGTTGTATAGCATTGGGAAAATGGAATTGAGAGGAGACCTGAATGGAGATTATAGGAAAGTTAAGATTCAAAGGCTAACCAATAGCATTGGTACTTTTCCAAGACCTTATTAGCAAAATTTGGACCAACAGCATTGACCCAAGAGTTATATAAATCCCTAGAATAAGATACTCAAGCAGTAACCCCTTTTGGGTCCCCTCTGTATCTATTCTACAGTTACTAATGGAGAGGGTCCTGGCTCAGCTCCATTGGACTATGAAAAAGGATCACATCTCAATTTCATAGACCTTGAGGTCTGTGGGGCCTGACTTTGCTTGTTGGAGCTCCACAAGAATTAACAGATCTTCTTGACGTCCAGTTCTCTTATTTGTAAAATCAGGAAATGATGATTATCTGGCAAGGATGTAACTATGAAGGTTAAAAATGAAATGTCCAGGATCACTTTATGTAGATGCTCAATTTACTTCTCTTTTTTATGCCCTCACTATCTCTTCTACTTCACACCACTGGTTTCCACACTCATTACTGAGAATATTTATTTCCAATTCAGTTAATTTTTATAATTGTCAACAGAAAAAGAACACTTTTAAATAAATGATATAAAAAATGACACATTTGAATTTTTAGAAAAATTCTGGTGAAAGTATTTGGAGCAAAATGGGTAATTTCAAAGATTAGAATCAGAACAAATAGCACAAGATAAACAATAAGACAAGTAGCTATAATAATGAATGGGAGGTCTCAAATTGTCTTTTCAAAGTACATTTGAGTCCTATTAGTCATGCATTTTTATACATATACAACAAAAATCAAAATGAAAGTTTTGAATGATTTTGTTAGCATTAATCTGTCTTTATAATTGATGGCCCTCCTCCCCCTTTTTCAGACTCACCAGCTAAAAATTACAAAAGAAATAAAACATCATTCTTTGCTTCCAAGTTTGATAGATTTTCTGAGGGAAATCTCTATGGTTTATTTAAAACAACTCTTTGGGTGAAATTAAATGTTAATTACCAAATTATTATTTTGTATTTCAGCCACGAATGAATGCATTTTTGCATGCAGATATATTAACTTTTGAAAGAGCAATAGCTCAATTGTTATATAGCATGGTTGTTTTCTTTCAGATGTATGAACCAATAGAAATGAATGAGCTTTATTCAACAGTACATTTTTACATTTATCTTAATTGACTAAAGTATCCCCTTGATTCTTTTGCATATTCTTCAAAATTTTGTGACAGTTACATAGGGAAAGAAATGATCCCTTTTCAAATACTGGTAAAAACAAATTTCCATGAACCAAGCTTTAGTAGATATGTCAAATAATTATCTCTTTTGAAAAATTATGTTTTCCTTTTAAATGCAAAGAAGATGCAATTAATAGACTACTGTGTTCTGCCTAAATGAACTAATAATAACAATTATAATAAGTATTTCAAGATAAAGTTGTAATGGTGGTTGCTTGACAATATGAGTATGAGTATGTGTTTATTATGTTTAGGAGTAAAAACTTCAAGGGAAAGGTAAGTGAAATCAAAGGACATGAGACTAAGACCTTGCAACCCAAAGAGAAACATACGGAGTAAAATGCTTTTGTCTTGGCATTTCATATTAATGGTTTTTTTCAGGGCCAGACAGACAGCCATCCGTGGGCCCAGCCTGCCTGGTAACCATCACCACAGTTAACTCTTGTCCAGAGTATAACTAGAATGTGAAGAACTTAGGTCAGCGATTACTTTACCTCTCTCTCTCTTTCAGTTCAAATCAAGCCAGTTGTGAGTGAAAAGCTGTTTCTTGACATTTCTTAAATTTATCTCATTGTGTGCTTTCAAAAATGACAAAGCTTATTCTTCTTTTAGCTAAAATTGTTCGATAAGAAAATGCTCTCTCTCTAGCTGTGAAATTGATTGATGCTTTTAAAACCCCCAAGGAACTTCTGCTGGCTGCTAAGGTTACAGTTGCAAAGAAGAAAAAGATATGGTATGTGTTTTATGGACCAAACTTTCATGATTTTTGCTTGATTGAACAGATGATTACAGAAATGGTACTGGAAAAATAATTGCTGTAATTAATCAGCATTTTAAAATTGGTTCTATTAATGCTTAAATATTTTAAAATTTCAATTAAATTATTTAAAAATATTGAGACATCTTTTGGCCACTGTATCATTCCAGTAAGAGGGGCTGCTGTGATGAATTTTCAAAATGCTATATTCATTTTTAGACGGTTATTTACAGCTGGAAAAATCATTAAGAACCTACTTAATGAGGATTAAATACACTGGAACATTTATGTGCATGCATTTTTTTAAAGAGAGAGTGAGGAGAGAGAGAGAGAGAGAGAGAGAGAGAGAGAGAGAGAGAGAGAGAATTTTTAATATTTATCATTTTTTAGTTCTCGGCGGACACAACATCTTTGTTGTTATGTGGTGCTGAGGATCGAACCCGGGCCGCACACATGCCAGGCAAGCGCGCTACCGCTTGAGCCACATCCCCAGCCCCATGTGCATACATTTTGAATGCTTGTGCAATATTAAGACAAAGGAGAAAAAAGAAAGCAGTAAGAAGATTCCTTCTTACTTCTCATTTTAAGGAGATGTCACTGTCAACCCAGCCAATCCAAGCCAGTTTGGCATCTATAATTATGACATTTTTCAACAATCTGAGGGACTTGAGCACTTTAAAGACCCCACCCCCCAATATCTTTTTGCTAGATTTTATGATATAATAAAAGCAATTTTCAGGAAATTCTGCCACAATTAAATATTTATTAGCAGGCAAGCATACAAACAGTAAGCAACCTATTTTTTTCTTTTTTTAACTTGGTAAAGTCTCCCTCCTTGGTCCATAAGGAATTATGATGGAAGTACTTTGCATGAAACTTTTATTGGAAGCAGATGCTACAATATTCTAACAACATGATTAGGTAAATGTCGAGTCAGCTGGGGAACAGAATCCTCAAGCCTAAATAAACTATCAACTACATTAAGTATTTCAAGATAAGATTATAATGGAGATATCTTTATGGCATTATCTCTATGCTTTTTAAGTCTCTCCGTAAAAATGATTTAGTGCAAGTGAAAAGTAAATAAAATATATTTGCAAGCTGTGGAAAAAACAGAGCAGAGCTGAGCCCTAGAAGATGGATCTCCTTTCCAAAGACTCTGTAAAGCCCATTCAGGCAACAGTGCAGATACTTGTGTAATATTATTAGTATTTCAGTTTAGGGTTACAGAATTAGCATATCAGGGATAACAAAAGTTTTAAGGGTATCAGTTTCCTGATCACACACTTCCACATTTGCCCTTTACCCAAATCACATTGATTGGTCTTTCTCATCACCCATTTTCACAGTCACCCTGCACCTCCCAAAGTCTACAATGGTACATTGCCTTCAAGATATCACACCTCCTAGGTACTTAAAAAAAGAGATGATCTAAAACATTGTTTATGGTAAGTGTCCTTTAACTATTAATCAAGGCAATTGGTCTGTTCTTTTCTTTATATTCTGTAGTACATATTTACTGGTTTGGGTATCAGGTTAATGCTTTCTCGTTAAATAACTCGGCACAAAAACATGGATAGAAGTGCTCTTCCTCTATTTTCTGCAAGATTTTATGTAGGATTGATATTGTTTCTTATGAAATGTTGGTTAGAATTTACCATCTGGGATGGAGTCATTTTATGATAGCTGATTTACTTATGAATTAAATTCTTTAAACAGATGTAGGGCTGATCAGATTTTCTAGTTTATCATTGGAAATTTGTTTTTAAGATTCTTAAGATGCATTTCTACTAGTGAAACATACCAATACTGAAGTTATATAATTTATAGTAATTGAGTTCTTGATATGTTTGTATCTAATTTTAAGATTCCAGTTTATTATATCATTCTGTTTTCTTTGTCTGCTTTAAATCTTATTTGACTTCTTTTTAAATGTCATCTAAATCTCATCTTTAACAAAATATCTTATTCATTTTACTTTCTCATTTTTTGCCACATCCTCCCTCCTTTTTCATTTGTTGTTATCTAGATTTTAATGGGGATATATAGTCTTTTCTCAAGTGGTCACTATGTGGTTTTTTTTTAATGAGAGAGAGAGAGAGAGAGAGAGAAATTTTAATATTTATTTATTTTTTTACTTTTTGGCAGATACAACATCTTTGTTTGTATGTGGTGCTGAGGATCAAACCCTGGCCGGATGCATGCCAGGCCAGCCCACTACCGCTTGAGCCACATCCCCAGCCCTATTTTTTTTTTACATAGCAAACTTCAATGATGTATTTAATTTGTTCTTATATGTCTTTTGTAGCATCTCAGATTTATTATTATTTTTTTTGCATCTCAGAGTTATTAAATGTTATACTTTAAAGTGCTATTTAAAATAGTTTCCAAAACTATTTTTAATGTGAGTCTTTTCTTAAATAAGGCAAGGTTTTGAATTTCTGGGGACTTTAAAAAAAATCATCTTCTAGTATTTGAATGAGTTTGGGTGAATCTCCATCCATGTTCAAATTTTTCCTTTTAATATTTTCAAGGTATTTTATTTTCATCTTGCTTCTAGAGATATTGTTGAAATGTGTAGCTCTGAATGTTTTTCCTGATTGGCTCCTTCCTTTGAAGCTTTTAGAAATTTCTGTTATCTCTGATTGATTCTTTAATTACTGGTGTGTTCTTCCACTAACATTACATAGCAAGTGCTTGGTGCCTAAATCACATAGAAACCCAGGCTATGGCATCTAAGGCATCAGCTTTTGCAAAATATCGGCACTTTATTATAGGTTGACTGGCAAGGAGAGAAGAAGCGTGGTCAAAATTGTCTTCAGGGTCTCCTAATTGGGAAGGAAGGTAATTGGCCTGAGGTAAGGGGAATGGAGAGCTGATTGCTTGTAATCAGGAGTTGGGATAAAATTGTCAGCACCTAGTAAGCCAGTGCAGGGAATCTTGGATAATTTTGTGATTCTTCTTGCACTGTTGACAGAATTCCTTGCTTCTATCTAGCTCCACCAAACCCTGTTCTAGTTCTTCCCAGCCCACTCATCAGAGACTTTTGGTTTCATCAGGTTTCAAAGTCATTTTGGATCAGGTCTTTTTTTTTTTTGAGGTGGTACTGGGGATTGAACTCAAGGGCACTTGATCACTGAGCCATATTCCCAGCCCTATTTTTTGTATTTTATTTAGACACAGGTCTCACCGAGTTACTGAACGCCTCACTTTTTGCTGAGGCTGGCTTTGAACTTTCTCAATCCTCCTGTCTCAGCCTCCCGAGCTGCTGGGATTACAGGCGTGCGCCACCACACCTGGCAGATCTTAGGGTTTTACACCTGATTTTGAAAAACATCTTGAACAAATTTTAGAAACAAGAAAATTAGAGTTTTATGACTCTTTCACTAATACTTCCTCTTTTAACAATCTCTGAGTTCTTATAGAAAGAATGTTTTGCTGCGGTCTGAATGTTTGTGTCTTCTCAAAATTCTTATGTTGAAAACCAGTCCTCAGTGGATGGAGATGCTGAGGCTGCAAGGACAGAGGTCTCTTGAGTGAGACTAGTGCTCTTATGAGAGAGGCCCAAGGGAGATGTGTGCCCCTTTTCTACTATGTGAGATTGCTTGGAGAAGGGACCATGCATGAGGCTCCAGCCTCACCAGACACCAAATCTCCTGACATCTTGATCTTGGAATTCCAGCTTCCAGAACCATGAGAAATAACTCTGTGTTGTTTATAAGCCAGTTTATAAGCCACCCAGTATGTTTGGTATAATGGACTAAAAGGATAAAGATGTGTTTCATTTATTATTGGAAATGATTCCTCATCATTCTTTAAATATTTTTCCTCTTGTTTTCTATTATACTGTCCTTCCTAAGGTTCTATTATCTGTACACATTTTTATTTTGCTTTTGTTGGTCTTTTACTTCTCCCTTTTGGGTAGTTACTCACGTGTTTCTTCCATTTTCTAATTCATCCCTCAGTTATATATTTCAATTCAACTCTTACCTAACTACCATGACCCTTCTAGCAATTATCTTATTTTTCAATTGTTTTTTTTCTTTTAATGTGTTCCTACTCTAATTTGCATTAAAAAGATCTTGTGTATTATTTGAGATGGCTTAGTTTGTTCTACTAGATTTATTTATATTTTTGACTTGTTTGTTCTAATCCTTCTGTTTCAGAAAGACCATTTTATTATAGGTATATTCTTGTCTCCGCAAGTGGTTTTTCTCTTCAAATTTATTACTTCATTTTATTGGGACATTTCTTCCTAGCCATATCAGATATCCTGTTAGAAGTGAGTCTGGGAGATGGGATCTCCAATCACAGAGCCCTGTGGGTTTCAAGAGAAAGATCTGACATGGTGTATGTTTGGAAAGGTCCAGAAGACAGGAAATTACAGAATTACTTGTCATTTAGAAAAACTCTTCTTCCAGGTATGGTAGCCCACAACTGTGATCCCAGCAATTTAGGCAGCTAAAGCAGGAGGATCCAACTTCAAAGCCAGGCTCAGCAAAAGCAAGGGGCTAAGCAACTCAGTGAAACCCTGTCTCTAAATAAAATCCAAAATAGGGCTGGGGGTGTGGCTCAGTGGTTGAATGCTCCTGAGTTCAATCCCCAGTACCAAATAAGTAGGTAAGTAAATAAATAAATAATGAAATACAGTAAATAAAAAGAACTAGGGAAGTAGCTCAGTGGTTAAACACTCCTGGGTTCAGTCACTAGTACCCCCACTTCCCCCAAAATTAGAAAAATTCTTCTCATTTAGATTTCAAATTTTATCTTTTATTTTAAAAATTTTCTTTAAATATGGAATGCTTCATGGATTTGTGTGTCATCCTTGTAGAGAGGCCATGATAATCTTCTCTGTATCATTACAATTTTAGTACATGTGCTGCTGAAGTGAGCACAAATTTTATCTTTTGATAGATGCCAAATTGAGAAGGAAGTCTCATTCTGTTATTCTATTAGCTATTAAAGGAGGTGCATTAAAATCTCATGGCATAATTGTAGACTCATTAATGTAACCATTTAGTTATGTCAGTTTTGTTGAATGTATTTTCAAATGTGTAATTGTGTGCACATAGATTTAGGATTTTTATGTCCATCTGATGGACTATGTCTTTCATTATCAAACATATCCCAGTGACTGTGGTGATGCTCTCATCTCTTTACTTTCAAATATTATGCATCACAGTATTTATGTTGTATGTATTCTAATTACCATATCATTTAAAAATTGAGCCTGATATCTTATTCTTTTCTTGAAATATCCATTTGACTTAAATTTAATTATTGATATATTTGAGATAATAGCAACAGTCTTTCAATTTACTTTACATATGACTGATGTCTTTACATTCATTATTCTATTCATTCTTGTCTTTTTTTGAATTAATAAGATATTTGAAATTATTTTATATTTCTATATTTAATTGGAAAATGTATACTTTTTTCTAGTTTTTTTTAGTGGTTAATTTAAAGATCATTACTTTAGAAAACAGATGTGTGATTTAAAGCATTTAATAAAATTAGGAGTTTGTCAATTCCTCTATAATGCCAGATTCTAGAACACTTGAACCCCTAATCTGCCTCTCATCATTTAACAACTATTGTCATGCACGTTGGTTCTACATATATTTTAAATCTCACAACACATTAGTTTTATTATTTTGTATAGCTAACATAAATATCCTTCTATTTAAATCTCATTCACCTTCACTGCTTCTTATCTTTCTAAATAGCTATTTGGGATTGTCTTCATTTTGCCAGAAGAACCTTAGGAATTTCATTTGTGGCTTCACCCCTGAATTTTCTTATATGTTCTTGCTGAAGGTGTATACCTTTTTTTTTTTTAAATCTTTTTAAAGAAACAATTTTGGTTTCATTGATTTGTCTATTGATTTCCTGAGTTGTCACTGATTTCTGCTGTAGTTGTTATTTTATTAGGCTGACTTTTGTTTTAAAGTGCTTGTCTTAGCTTCAATTGCTTTCCTTTTTCTAATTTCTTAAGGTAAAAGCTTACTTATTTTAGATATTTTCCATTTCTAGTTTATGCATTAAATAACATAAATTCCTACATATTCATTGATTTTTCTGTATTCCACCAAATTTGATGTTATATTTAAAAATTTCTCAAGACCTCTTTGACACATGTATAATTTAGAAATGTTATTTAATCTCACATTTGTTTCTAGCTATTTCTCTGTTGTTCATTTGTAGTTTAGTTCCCTTATAGTCTAAAAACATATTTGTAGCCCAGCGTGGTAGTGTACGCCTATAATACCAGTGGGTTCAGAGGTTGAGTCAGGAGGATCACAGGGTCAAAGCCAGCTTCAACAATTTATTGAGGTTCTGAGAAATTTACCAATACCCTGTCTCAAAATAAAAATTAAAAGGGTTTGGGATGTGGCTCAGTGATTAAGTGCCCCTGGATTCAAACCCTGGCACCAAAAACTAATAAACAAACAAACAAATAAAAACATACTTTCTATGATATCTATTCTATTAAATTTGTGAAGATGTGTTTTATGGCACAGAATGTTGTCTTTGTTAATATTTCATATTAACTTGAGAAGAATATAGATTCTTTTGTTGTTGGATGGAGTTTTCTATAAATGTCAATTAGGTCAAGTTGATGTTATTCAGTTCAATTCCCTCTTAACTTATTTTTTCATTGTTGGAATTACTGATAGAGGGATGTTGAAGTTTTCACTTTAAAAGTGGCTTTGTAAATTTCTCTTTGTCATTCTGTCTGCTTTTGCATTAGGTATTTTGACATTGTCTAGGTGCTTGCACATTGTAAGAAACTAGAAACTGATGTGACTCCATTTTTTGAGAAACCAGCTTGTACCTCAAGAGGGAGGGCGCATGACCTGTCCAGAGGGAGGGTGCGTGACCCTTGTCCATGAAAAAACCCACAGAGCACTCCTAGGCACATATCTACTCTGCTGAGTTGTTTAACAGCAGAGATCTGTGGTGCTAGATGTCCCTGACTTAGTTACGCTAGGTGAGGACCCATAGCAACCCCCTAGCAACTACCAATCTGCGTGAGACAGGAAAAATATCTGAAATGCCAGGTGACACTCCCAAGAGTTTCAATGATTGATAACATGATTAGGCAACCCTGCAGTTTAGTGTATATAGTCTTGCAACCCCTTGTGACCTAAACCAATCACTTCAAATGTGTCAACCACTTGAACTGACCAATCACCCTTACCCAACTTGTTCCCACCAGTGAATGTGCTAATCAATGTTAAGAGTTGTTTGATTTTCCCGCAGTATGAAATGATTTGCTGTGTGATGTTGTAATGCATAGAGTATCCTGCCAAAAACCTATAAATCCTCACTGAACTAAGGGTCAAAACGAGGCCTCCCACAAAGGCAGCCTGGCACTCACCACTGTGTTCCTGTTGGACATTGTGGATCCCAGTGGAGAGCCTCAGGTAGAGAGGGCACCAGTGTGTCCAGCAGTTTGTGGGGTGCAGCACTGGCTGGAGCGGCATCATGGGACCAGAGCTGGGTAAGTAATGCATGGGGAGGAGGCAAAGTGTGTCTCTCTCCCTGTAAGGTGGTTCATGGATGCGCGGACCCTGCTGAGTCCTGTTTGGGATAGGAACCTTGTTGGATAATTCTTAGGGAACCAGAAGCAGGGTGGGGTAGGAGGTGGGAGGGGTAGAGGTGGGTGAGGTAGGAGCTCCGTGGGGTAGAGGCTGGGTGGGATAGTGCAGGGGAGGGTGTGCTCTGAGGCAGTGACTGAAGGGGTGACCATGCTGAGGCTTGTGGGGGAAGGGTCCTGGCTGGAGAACTTAGGGGACCTGAGCTGGGTGGGGTAGTGTCTGGGGAGAAGGCGCACTGTGCCTGTTGCTGCTAGACATTACCTTGTAACATTCCTGGGCAAAGCCCCACCCTCAACACACAGGCAAGTGCGTGAGGCACACAAGCTTGGGCGGGCATATTGCAAGCTGTTTCTGTGCTCTGAGTTTCCAGGCATTCAGAAGTGGCCAGTAGACAGTGGAGAAGCATGTTCCTCAAGTACCTGAGATCCTTCCTGCTGAAACTGGGAGCAGAGCCAAGGTAGGGAGACCTCCAGTGTCCTCAGCAATGTGTGGTGTATGGCCCTGGCTGGTGAGGTGTTGGGGGACAAGACTGGATGGGGTAGGTGCTAGGTGTGGTAGTGTGTGAGGAGGGGGCACGCTGTTTCTGTAAAGTGGTGCCTGGAGAGGAAGCTCATGCTGAGGCCTTTGGGGGCACCGCCCTGGCTGAAGAGGCTTCAGGGGAACGGAGCTGGGTGAGGTAGTTGGTGGGGAGGGGGCACATTGTGTTTGTACCTGTGAGGAGATGCCTGGAGGGGGCGCTCTTGCTGAGGCCTGTGGGTACAGGCCCTCACTGGGGAGGTGTTAGGGCACCAGGAACTGGATGGGGTAGTACATGGGGAGGGTACTTGCTGTGCCTGTCACTGCAATGCAATGCCTACAGTGGATGCTTGTGCTGAGGCCTGTGGGGGCGCAGTCCTGGCTGGAGAGTTATTGGGAGACCAGAGCTGAATGGGGTGGAGCTTGGTGGGGTAGGAACTTTTGTGGGGAGAGGTGCACTGTGCCTGTTCTTGCTAGGGGGTAGCTGGAGGGGGCAGTCGTCCTGAGGCTTGTAGGGGCACAACCCTGGCTGGAGAGGTCTTAGGGAACCAGAGCTGGGTGAGGTAGTACCTTGGGAGGGATGAACTGTTTCTATAACTGTGAGGTAGGGCCTGGGAACATCCCAGCACATAGCCCCGCCCTTGACACACATGTGCATGCAGTTTGCACACATTCACTGATTCATGCAGGAACTTATCCCAAACTGCATCTGCACAGTGTATTTCTGGGCAGCCTAAAAGTATACTGCAGATTGTGGAGAAGCTAGGGCCTTCAAATCACAGAGATCCTTTCTACTGATGGCTGTCTGGGCTGCTCCAGTCTTGCCCCTAGACTATGTCACCCTCTGGGAAGGTGTCCTTGCCGTCCGTTCTCATTTATGGTTCCTGGTGAGGATTTTGGGCCTCCCACAGGGAGGCCCTCACCACCACCTCCTGTTGGTCTTTGTGGACTTATGAGGACAGTCTCAGGTAGGGAGGACTCCAGTGTCCCCAGTGGTATGTGGCATATGGCCCTGGGTGGAGAGGTTTTAGGGGCCTGGAGCTCGGTGGTGAAGGAGTTTGGTGGGTAATGTGTGGTGATGGGGCACACTGTGCCTGTCTCTGCGAGGCAGTTACTTGAGGGGGCACTCATGCTGAGGCCTGGAGGGGGCGCGCAGCTCTGGCTGGAGAGGCATTGGGGACTGGAGCTAGATGAGTTAGAGCTGGGTGGGGTAGTGTGTGTGGAGGGGGCATGCTGTGCTGGCCCCTTGAGAGGGGCCTCTTTCTGAGGCCTGTGGGAGTTGGACCCTTGCAGGAGAGGTGTCCTGGGACCAGAGGCTAGGTGGGGTAGGAAGTGGGGAGAGGGCACTCAGTGCCTGTGGCTGCAAGGTGATGACTGGAGCAGACACAGGTGGTGAGGCCTCTGGGGGCGCCACCCTGGCTGGAGAGGTGCAGAGGGACTGGCAGCTATGTGGGGTAGTGGGTGCCTGCTCTGAGTGAGTGCCTGGAGGGGGCACTAGTGCTAAGGCCTGTTGAGGTGGGGAAGTGTGGCATAGGAGTTAGTGTGCTGTTCCTGGGTGCTCTTGAGATGAGCTGAGTGGGTGTGGCAGAGGTTGCAGGGCAGTGGGGCAGAGGCACTTGGGTGCTGTTCCTGGGTGCTCCTGGAGGCAGCTGAGTTTGTGTGGTGGAGGTTTTAGGGCCGGTACCTGGCTTCAATAGTGGGGCCTTGTTGGGGGAGTAAGTGTGAAGGGAAACTTTGGTTGGGGGCTGACCTGAATGGGGGGATGTTGAAGGGAGAAAGAGGAACACCTGGTTTAAATGGGAGTACACATGTATCATTTTTAAAGCTGTGTGTATGGTGTATCATTTTAAAAGCTGTGTTCTAAACATTATCTGCCAGTGTTTTCTTTTGTTTGTCCCCCCCAAAAGAGTAAATTACAAGTTTTTAGTATAAGTCTATTCTCTACATTCTGTACATATAATTTATGTGTTTTTCTTGTACCTTTTATTGTATTACAATTAGGTGATTTGTAATGATTCATTGTTTATATATCAATAACTTTCATATTTTAAATCAATCATTTTTATGGAAACCATTTTTGTAAGTCCTCATTTACTTTGCTTTTTAGTTCACTATTTCCCAGGAAGTACAATTACTCATCCATTGGCATTTCCCTTTTTGCTGTGCAAAGTATTTCATTCTGAAATACTTTGATGTGTATTTTGTCCAGTGTGTCTTACTCAAGCTTCATGGAAATTTAATTATCAGTTGTTTTTGTCTGATATTCTTAACTTTCACTCATTTACTGGCATATGTCATCACTTTGTTCTTCTTTAAAACTGAGTAATATTCCATTGTGCATATTGACCACATTTTCTTTATCTGTTCGTCTGTTGAAGGACACCTAGGTTGGTTCCATAGTAAAACTCTTGTGAGTTGAGCTACTTTATAGCATTGATGTGGCTGCATCACTGTAGTATGCTGATTTTAAGTCTATTGAGAAGTGGGATAGCTGGGTCAAATGGTGGTTTCATTCCAAGTTTTCTGAGGAATCTCCATACTGCTTTCCATGATGATTACATCAATTTGCAGTCCAACCAGCAATCTATGAGTGTGTATTTTCCCCCACATCCTCACCAACATTTATTTTTGCATATGCAGTAAATTAGGAGAAACAAGAATGACAACACTTTAACTTCTCAATCAAACAGCATCATGCTAACTGAATGATAAAAGTTCAACATTACCTGTACTTGACAACAGATGTTAAGTTTCCCACCCCCTACTCCATGAAATAAGTATCATCTGTCCAATTCTTGTAGAAAATGTTTTGCCTAAAACAGATCATGAGGAGGCAATTAGAAACATTCAAATTCTGCAAAACAACTGTTCAGGACACTTCCACAATGTCAGTGCTGTATAAAAAATGTCAGAAAACCATTATAGATTACAGGATTCTAAAGAAAAATGACAACAAAATGCAACATGTGATCCTTGATCATATCCTGTATATTTAAAAAAAATCCAGCTATAATGGATTTAGGAAAATTTGAATATGGAATATATACCTTGATAGTAGTTTCATATCAATATCAAATTTCCTCAAAGTGATATTAGTATGGTGGTACAAGAAAATTTTCCTATACATAGCAAAATATTAAAATTGATGAATTTAGCTGAATACATATGGGTGTCATGCTAATTTTCATTTTTGCTTGACATCATATACATATAGAAAAGTATACAGATTATGGTGCACATCATTTTACTGTTCTTGAAACTTTCCTATAGGATTGAACATTTTAAAATAGCATTTTAATGGGAAAAAAGCAGTGTTAGACAAAGTTCTACATAGTCTAAGTTAGTTGCACCTATCTAAGCACACAGACTCTAAAACTAACTTTGCTTCTACCACATGGCTCTTCTACTTGTGGCAGTGCTCTGAGGTCAAGGTAAGTTGCTTTGCCTCTTACTAGCCCTTGCCTCAAGCCTCAAAAATCTCTGGGAAGTAAAACAGTGAAACATCACAGGTCCACTATGTCTTGTGGAAGCTTTGTACCACAGACAGAATTCTCCATAGCCAAGGAGAAGAGTTACACCTAGGATTGTTTACCACATGGAGATTTTCTTAGCCAGGTGTGTGTCCCTCCTGCACCCCACTGCCTTACCTGAGGGACAGGGCTGGCAAATCTGCAGAAGTCAGGGAGCTCAAAAGCAATCCTGATTTCTTCCTTTTGAAGATTCACATGTTGGAAGTTCTCTGGTGGGCTGAGATGACCAAGTGTGGGGTCAGCTCGCAGGAAAGCACTCCAAGTAGCTCCTTCCACCTCCCTACAAGCTCTTAGGAGAGGCCAGGTGAAGCAGCATATGCAGTCAGAAAACAAAAGGACCCCAGTCTGCCCCAAGTGTGGGCTCCCTGCACTGGTTGGTGTGAAAGATTGAGGGGAAGCAGGGAGTCTCCTCAGGCAGGACCCTGTGGGTTACTTCCTTCCCCTCTTTTGCCAGCACCAAGCTCCTAAAGGCAAAGAGAGCTGGAGAGAATTCTTGGGCAAACCCAGTGGGAAGTCCTGAAGGAAACAACATTTTCTGTGAACTTGCTTGTGGGGTGGCACAGTGATTAGTTAGAACTTTACAAACAGATGCGGGCATATTTGTCTTCCAAGACGGTAAAGCAAGTTTTAGTGTAGCAGGGCTCAAAGTCATTTTCAAACTCAAATGTTATCAGTCTATTCCCCATTTGCCAATCATACACCCATGCACTCAGAGCAAGCACATATGTTCAAATATGCCTGTCTCCCCCCTCTGCCATCTCTCCATGCTTTGCCTTCCTCCCAGGTGGACAGGCTGTGGAAGTACTGACTGTGCCCTGTGAAAGACAGGAAGACGAGTCTCAAAGAACCTGGAGCTTGCTCTAATAACTTGGCTTCTCCTTCAAAGAGCCTTCTAAACTCCCTCCACTCTTTTCCTCCCACTCAATGAAGAATAGTAAAGCTCAGATTTTGCATAAAATTCTTGTTCTATTAAAAACATCTGTCCTCTCTTATTTGTAAAGCAATCCAAGAGAAGGATTATGCATTTGATTGAATTGGTTGGTTTTGTATCAGGTCTCTGAGACAGGACAAACATTTTAAGTGAAATCACACATTCAAATTTTGTTTGTATAGGCCAGTTTCACCTGGAAAAGTCAGTATGTTACTAAGAATATTTTCTTCCATCTTCAAAGTGGTGAAGTATTTGGAGGCCAGTACCCAGGGTTGTGAATTCTTCCCTCAATTTCATTATTTCATTGTTTTCATTTGAGATTCTTTATAGCAATGTAAATATATGTATTTCAACAGTCCATCCCAGACAACATCAAATTGTATAATTTTAGTCTTGACAACATCTCTATGGCACTGACTAGAAAGGGTTTATTTACCCTGGGAAGAATATCAATTAAAAGTCAAATGTTCTCAAAACTCTTTACACTTATGTTGGAGCTAAATAGCACAAGAGCTACCAGAGTTCTTCCTGCTACTAATATCATGGTTTCATTGTAAGAGCAGGCACAGTATGAAGAAATAAATTTCAGTAGCAAAGGTAGGTCCCTCTCTAACAATATATATATTTCAACATAGAAGATAATCCTAGAAGAAGATAATGCCTGCATTCCAGCTATGGTGCTGTCCTGAGCAGCAGAGTGATAGAAGGGGATCTTGTCACTGCCCCAAACTTTTCCCATGCCAGGCTCCGTCAAACAGAACCCTGAGGGCAGCATATGTGGCCTGGATGTATCGAAGGACCTTTCAAATGCCCTGGTGCCCACATTGCTCCTCCCACTGCCCACCCAAGACCTTCCACTGTTCCTGTTGTAACATCTTTGTGGACATGAGTGTTCCACCTCCCTGTTCACTCACCAACCCATCCCTGGACACCTGGTCAGGACCAGGAAACTCACATCATAAGTGGGCCACAGGTGGGTATGAGACCATCTTCCCAGTCTGCTAAAAGTGGCTCCCTGCTACTCTTGCTCACTTCCATCTGTTATTGCCTCCAGTTCTGCACCTGTCCTGGGAGGCTTGCACAGGTGCTGACATGCAAAGGGCATCCCCTCTGTGCTGAGCCTGGTGGAGTCAGGGGGAGGAAAGGCAGTGACTGTGCCCTTCCCTGGCTTGCTGATACTAGATTCCCAGCCTTTTTTGCTGACTGCTGCCTGGTCCTGGGGATCATTGCATGTCTTGGTCTGGGTGTCCTAGTTGTAGGGTTTCCTGGTTCTGAGTGTGTTTGTCTGATGTGCCCCCACCCTGCTTGGGTTCACAAGTGCAGACGGCTGGTTGGGCAAGGGTGTTTTTTCATCCTCATCCAGTATCTGAGAAAACAGAGGCCCAGAGTTTTCATGTCCTGCTCCAAGTGACACCAGGCAGATCTTGTCTCTAAAAATCTCGCTCAGAACAGGTGACCTGATATACTATGGGGCTAACTGTGCCCTAACCATGGAAATGCCAGGTTGTCCTTGAGATGAGAACCTGTGTGTAGGGCCAAGAGCAGGCAGCCTAGAGGGCTTAGTTGGGGAAGACCTGAGCATTTGGGGGTGATGGAAGTCAGGTCAGATAGACCCTTGAGGTCTGCCTCCTCTCCCCTAGGAGTTGGACCACCACTGTGGGCAGGTGAGCAACAGCTTGAGGTATCTGAACATCTGGCATTTCCTGCTGCTACTTGTGTCCCTTTGCCTGTACCTGGGTGCCCTTCTGGTGATGTGCATCGTCTTCCTTGTGGCCACCACAGTGATGTCATTATCCTTGGACAAAGCCATGGCTATCCACACAGTCCCAAGGGCCCACAGTGGGAATAGCATTCCTACAGAGTATTTATACATTCACCAATTGAAGGACTGTTCATTGTATCTAGTTTTTCCACAGTGTTTTAGTTTTGTTTTGTTTGTACCAGGGATTGAACCCAGGGGTGCTTAACCACTGAGCTGCATCTCTGATCCATCTGCCCCCTTTATTTTTCTTAAAGGTTTTTTTTTCTTTTGAGTCAGGGTCTCATTGAATTGCTTAGAACCTTGCTAATTTGCTGAGGCTGGCTTTGAACTTGCAATCCTCCAGTCTTAGCCTCCCAAGTGGCTAGAACTTAGGCACGCGCCACTGTGCCTAGCTAGTTTTTCACAGCTATAAAGAAAGCTGCTACAAACATTGGTGTACAGGCATGCAAACCTAAGTTTTCATTTCTGTTGGGTCAATTCTTAGGGGTGGCATTGCTGAGTCATAAGGTAACTGTAGGTGAAACTCTGTAGAAAATTGCCATTTTTCTTTCAAAATCACTGTACCATTCCTAATTTCTACCAGCAAAGTATGAAAATTCCAGTTGCTCCACATTCTCACCAACATTTCACACTGTCATTTGTTCTTGTTTTGTTTTCTCTTTTTAGTGAAGCCTTTCTAATAAGTGAGTAGTGGCATCTCATTTAAGCTCCAGGTTATGTTTTCCTAGTGAGCAATGATGTTGAGCTTATTTTTATGTCTTCTTGCCCATTGGTAGGTCTTTGGCAAAGTGTTGGCTCAAATCTACTTCTCTTTTAAAAAATATTGTTTTCTTTCCTTACTAAGTTATGAGTTGTGTACACTGGGTTGAGATCTATGTTTTCCAAATTTTTCTTGCAATCTGTGGCTTTTCATTCAATTTTCTTCATAGCATCTTCCGAAGAACAGAAGTTCTTAGTGGTGTTGTTTTTCCAGTTCTGGAGATTGAATCGAGGTGCTCTGCCACTGAGTGTTGTTATTTATTCTACTTGGAAAATCATGTCCTCTATGAGGAACAGTTTTATTTCCTTCTTTCCAACATGTGTGTTTTTATTTCTTTTTCTTCTTAGTGTTGACTAGGAATGATAGGAGTGGGCATCTCTGTGGTGAGATTCCTTTAGTATGGCAATCGCTTGATTAAAGGCTCTTTCAGGAAGACTGGTGGGCAGCATCAGTGGGGGAGGTGAAGCTGCAGACCCTGAGACAACTGAAAAGACAGAGGATCCTGTCTGCTCATTACCTCCCATCCTTTTATTCAGCACCCCACCACTGCCATATGTGGTTCCCTCCCACCTGTGACTCTTGAGCTTGGCCCTTATTCCTCAGCCCTGTGGCTGCCTGTCTTCTCCTCTGTCCAGCTTCACTCCATCATTGAGTTTGCCTGGCAGCCTTTTCCCTTCCTCCATCCTGTGGTTCTTCCAGCCCCAGGTCAGGCCATAGGCCCTTCCTCCTCTGCTCAGAATGAGGCCCTCCATGTCCAGGATCACTATTCTCAAGGGACCTAAATGTGGTCTGCCCTCTGGGATTCCCCAGTCAGGGTTCCTTTCCATTATTGGAAGCACCCATCTCAGGCACTGATCTCATGCTCCAACTTCACTCCCTTTCTACTCTGCCCCCTGACTGCAACTCCTCCTGGAGTCCCTTGCTTGGTGGTTGGTGGCAAGGTCTCTGGAGCCAGACCTCATAAGTCCAAATCACAGCTCTAGAACTAACCAGCAGGAAGACCTTGGGTAACTACTTAGCCCCTGGTCAGTCAACTTCCCTATATGTAAAACAGGGATTGTGGTATAATTCATGTAAACCACATAGAACAGTGGCTGCACCAGAAAGTGCCCTGTGTGTTGAATACAGACCACAATAAATGTTGATGAGGATGTGGGGGAAAAGGTACACTCATACACTGCTGGTGGGGCTGCAAATTGGTGTAACCAATCTGGAAAGCAGTATGGAGATTCCTTAGAAAACTTTAAATGGAACCACCATTTGACCCAACTATCCCTCTCCTAGGTCTATTCCCAAATGACTTAAAATCACCATATTACAGAGACACAGCTACATCCATGTTTATAGAATCTCAATTCACAATAACTGAACTGTGGAAACAGCCTGGATGCCCGTGAATAGATGAATGGATAGAGAAACTGTGGTATATATATACCTAATTGAATATTACTACTCAGCATTAAAAGAAAATAAAATTATGTGCAGGTAAATGAATGGAGTTAGAGAATATCATGCTAAGTGAAGTAAGCCAATCCTCAAAAACCAAAGGCTGAATGTTCTCTCTGATAAGAAAAAATGGAGGAACTTTGATGAGGCAAAGGGGAGGCAGAGGTGAGGATGGGGCATGGGGATAGGAAAGATGGTGGAATGAGATGGACATCATTACCCTAAGTACATGTATGAATGCACATATGTTGTGATGCTACATCAGGTACAAGCATAGAAATGTAAAGTTGTGCTACAGTTGTGTACAATGAATTAAAATGCATTGTGCTGTTATATATAACTAATTTAAAAAACCAAAAAACAAAAAAAAAGAAAAGAAAACCTAAGGCTAGCATGGTCTGCTACAAAGCTCAATAGACCTGGTATTTATGATTCTAGAACCACTCCTGACCTTTTTCCATGACCCAATGCATGTCATCCCTTCTTGTGCTAAAACATAAATCAACATAAAATTTAAAGATAGACTGTGACTCAAACATCATTGCATTCTCAGTAGAAACACAATTGACCAAGATAAATCTGAAAAAAAATGTTCAACATTACTAATCCTTAGAGAAATGCAAATTAGAATCATAATGAGATACCCTCCCACACCTATTAGAATGACTATTATCAAAAAGACCAAAGAATCAGCGGCACATGCCTTAATACCAGTAACTCAAGAGGCTGAGGTGGGAGGATTATAAATTCAAGGTAAACCTCAGCAACTTAGTGAGACCTGATCTCAGAATAAAACTTAAAAAGGTCTGCAGTTGTGTATCTGGGTAATGTACCCCTGGGTTCAACTCGAGTATAAATAAAAGAAAAAGAAAGACAAAAGATATTAAGTACTGGTCTGGATGTAGAGAAACTAGAATTCTTGTAGAATGTTTGGTGGAATTTAAATTAGTCTAGTCATTAGGAAAATCAATATGGGAAGTTTCTTTAAAACTCGAAAATAGAGCTCAGTTGGTAGAGTGCTTGCCATGCATGGACAAGGCCCTGGGTTCAATCCCCAGCACCAAAAAAAAAAAAAAAAAATTACCCTACAGTCCAGACATCCAACTACTTGGTATATATCCAAAGGAAATGCCATTAGTGTATTAATAGATATCTGCACCCCATGTTCAGTGCAGTAATATTCTCAGAACCTAGAAATGGGAAAAGCTGTGTCTATCAGTGGGTGAGTTGATATAGAAAATGTGGTTTAGTAATATAAGGGGACACTATTTAGTCTTTAAATAAAATTAAGAAGTCCTGTCACTTGTGGCATTGAATGAGGCCAAAGGACATTTTACTGGGGGAAATAAGCCAGGCATAGGACAACTATCACATGATCTCACCTACATGTGAAATCTATAAAAGTTGAACTCATAGAAACAGAGAGCAGAATGGTGACTGCCAGGGGCCCAGGAGTGGCTGGGCTGTGGATGGGGAAGATGCTGGTCCCAGGAGGCCAAATTGCACTTAGATGAGGGGGATGAGTTTAAGGGATCTATTGTACAATAAGATGACTACAGTTAATAATAACATACAACAGAATGAGTACAGTTGATAATGTTATATACACTGGAAAATGACTCAGAGAGTAGATTTCAAGGGTTCTCAACACAAAAAAGAATATGAAATAATGTATATGTATACATGTTTCAAAATATGTTTTATGCCATAAATATGTACAAATTATTATCATTATGTTATCATCATCATCATCATCAGGGATTTATGGAGGGTTGCTTAACCATTGAGTCACATCCCCAGCTCATTTTATGTTTTATGTTGAGACAGAAGTATGTCATAAAGCCCACCCTGGAAGAGAAGGAAACTGGGAAGATATTTAGTTGGTAGCTTGCTACCTCCTCCCCAAATTGGAGCTTTGTTACAACAGAAAGAAAGAAGTGGCACTAGGATAAGCGAGGAGCACTGCCTACTTCCATTAGCACTGGGCCTGAAAGGGGGATAACTACCCATCACCAAGCTTCTCCCCATAAACCATATGACATGGTCTCTGTATTAGCTGCTTTATGTTGCTCTAACAAAATACCCAAGAATGGGTACTTTATAAAGAGATGAGGTTTATTTAGCACAGAACCCAACATTTGGTAGCCCCTGAGACTGATCTTTGGTGAGAGTGATTACAACATGGTGAATGGCATCATGGTGGGAAGACATGCAAGGGGTCGAGACTGAATGGCCAGAAACTGGGGAGGATGAGTCTTGTTCTTTTTATAACACCCCCTCTCACAGGAATTAACAGGGACCCATGAGAAGTTCATTACTCCCTTCCAAGGGCCTCATCCCCAGTGGCCAAATTACCTCCCACTAGGCCCCACTTCTTGCAGGTTCTACCCCCTCAACACTGCCGCACCGAGGACCTAGCCTCCAGCCTAAGAACCTTTGGGGGATAAACTACATCCATCCTCACAAGCTCCAACAAAGCCACATTGTAAGAGCAGGATGTCCCCATCCAGAAGTGTGTTGTGAGGCCAGGGGAAGGTTGATATCAGTGGGCACAGGAAGCAGCCAGAGCCCCCATTCCGGAACCTCTCTGATGTCACACTTGTAGTCATGGTACTCTGGGTGCCAAGCCAGGAGAAGGAGCGGTTGGCTCTCATTTGTTTGAGAGCAGGCATCGCAGCATGACTGTATCAAATGATTTATTTTCCCCACCCTGACCCCCAGCCAGATCCTGGCTATTCTCAAGCCTCTGGGCTTGTTTCACTGTGGCAGCCCTGGTGTCTCTAAGTGTTGTGTTCTTTATGTTTCCGTGAGTCTCCGGGCCAGCTGTGGGTTCTCAAAAAGAGACAGAAGGGAAATAGACAGTGAGAGTGCAGAGGCAGGGAGGTGGAGGGAGGCCAAGAGGGGAAAAAGGATATTTAGTGGGAAGCACAGAGATGTGGGGAGCCTGAGGATTTGGGGGGACTGTTGGAGGCTGGTAATGCTGGTGACATTTGGTGGAAGGAATGGGGTCTGTCTCTAGCCTGGATATTCAGATCTGTCCTTAAGGTGTGTGGGTCTGACCTCAGGTGAGCCGGGCTTCATGGGGGCTCTGGGTTGCCCCCGACTAGAACGGAGGAGTCTGGCTCTGATTTCAGAGGCCGAGCACTGGCTCAAAATGTAGAGTGGGCCTACCCAGTGGTCTCCGGACTTCTCTGCCTCCTGAGTTTGTATAGCCTCATTGGCATGAATTTTTCAGACCCAGGAATCTTGCACAGAGGTAAGGCCTCGGACTCCTGGGAGAGGGAGGTGGCACCCCAAGGCTGGTGCCTACAGGGGTCATTTGTAAAGGGCTGACCCCACCTGTGGCCTCAGGATCCCTTCTTACCCTGTCACTATTACTTGGGCCCTGGCACTTCATTTCCCAAGCCACTGAAGTGTGAAAAACAGAATCCTGGATGTTTTCCAGTTGCTTTAGAAGGGAGGACGGGCCAAGAGAGGCAGCAGGCTCTTCCAACCACGCAGTTCCCCCTTCCTCCTTCCCATTTCACACCCAACCCCAAGCACTGATCACTATTCCACAGGGGGAGCTCCATGTAGAGTTCCTGTGCTGGACAGCCCTTCTCTCTGACTGCCGCCCATCTGAGTGGTCAGCTTGCTCAACAGGGACTGGGGTTCCCCTGCCCTCCTCCTCCCCACCTTCTTGATGCCCAGTGATGCTATGGGGCTGCCCCGAGTATCAGAGTGATACAAGGGCCTCCTCCACTGCCCACACCTCTCCCCCTGCCAGGCGCCTTCGAGCAGTACCCTGAGACTGTATACATGGCACGAGTGAATGGCAAGTTGTACCACATGCCGTGGTGTCCCACGTGTTATTTTCACCGCCTGTCCCGAACCTTCCACTGCAAAAGGTGTGACATCTGTGTGGAGGTGAGTGCTCCTCCTCCCTGTCCACTCACCAACCTATCTCCGTGCACCTGGCCAGGACCAGGAACCTCACATCATGAGTGGGCCAGGTGGGGGTATCAGACCATGTTCCCAGAGTGCTTCATGTGGCACTCTGGGAACATGGCTCACAAGAGCAGACAGCCGGTAGTGAAAGGGCATTTTTTTCATCCTTTTCCAGTACTTGAGGAAATGGAGGCCCAGAGTTTTCATGTCCTGGTCCACGTGAAACCAGGCAGTTCTTGTCTCTAAAGACCTCACTCAGGACAGGTGACTTGATGAGCCATGGGGTCCTAACTGTGCTCTCACTGAGATGGGAACCCTTATGTAAGGTCAAGAGCAGGCGGCCTAGAGGGCTGCGTTAGGGGAGGCCCCAGGATTAGGGAGTGATGGAGGCCATTCCAGAAGGACCCTTGGACCTGTCTCCTCTCCCCTAGGAGTTCGACCACCATTGCAGGTGGGTGAATAACTGCGTGGGGCACTGAAACATCCGGCTCTACCTGCTACTCCTCGTGTCCCTGTGCCTCTATCTGGGTACCGTGCTGGCCACCTGCGTGGTTTTCATCATACGCAGGAGAAACATGGCATTTTTGGACAAAATCATGACGTATCCACACAGTCCCAAGGGCCCACACTGGGAAGAGCTGATGTGGTGGGGAGGGAGGGGCAAACAGCCCAGTAGGGCCAGGGTGACAGGGGAGGGGCTGACGTGGGTGGGGCTAGAGGGAGAAGTCACTTGGCAGGACCTGTGAAGGACATTTGGAAGGCCAGTGGAGTCAGGAACATGGACGAAATAGGATGCCTGTGGAGTTAAGAATCTAGGGGCCCACAGAGTAGGGTAATGAATGTTGAAAAGGGACAGGTGGGAGGACAGTGTGGTGGAGGGAGGTTTCCCTTGGTTGTACTAGACTAACTGTCCAGTCCAGGGAAGGAGAGCCATGGGCAGTGCTACCTGGGACGGGAGGTAAGGAGGGAGCAGTGAGGTCAAAAGCGGGGCCAGGGAGGAGCTCTTCCATGGCTTCCCTTCTTAGCCTGTGCACAGCATCCTAGTGGCTGTACCCGCTGGGGCCTTCCTGGTCCCGGTCATCCTGCAATTGTTCATCAAGGCAGTGGCGGTGGGCACCACAAGGCGACCCTATGAGGAGAAGGTAAGTGGTGAGTGTGTGTGCCCTTGGCTGTGTGGAGGCATCTTGCACCTCTTCAATTAGACACTTTGTGCACTTTCTCCACTGCCCTTGGCCTTGATGATGCCTCATGAGTCCTTCCAGACCCACCTCTGAAGATGCAGCTCAGATATTTCTATACCCTGGAGCTTGGGGCCATTCTGCCTCCTGGGTGCATTGCATTGAAAGCCTACTGTGTGGGCTGGGGATGTGGCTCAAGTGGTAGTGCGCTCGCCTAGCATGCGTGCGGCCTGGGTTCGATCATCAGCACCACATACAAAGATGTTATGTCCGCCAAGAACTAAAAAATAAATATTAAAAAATTCTTAAAAAAAAAAGAAAGCCTACTGTGTGCTGGGTGTTCTAGGTGGTGGTTATTTGAGGGATGAGTGTAGGGGTGAGTAAGTGCATCATGCACTTGTGTTGATAAGCAACCTGCCATCAGAAAAACACTAGGAGACACCAAGAACACTCTGAGCAAGGGGTCAGTCCTGAGTGGTGTAGCCAACTGGAAGAGACTGGGAGTTTGGCGAAGCCTACGCTGTAGAGGAGAACATGCCACTCTCTGTGTCCTAGGTGTGCTTTTGGAGAGGCAGACAGGAGGGCATTGACTGTGAGAGGTACAATTTTGTAGAAAGGCACAGAAATCTGAAAGTAGGGTGTTAACAGAATGATGAAGAAATAGATCCTAGTTCAAGGACAAGGTGACCTGGGAGCCATGAAAAATTTTGTGAAAATGTCATTCATTGAGGGGTAATTAGAAACAGTAAATTCACCCTTTTTCATCTATAGTTAGGGATTTTGACAAATGACTGTGTACTCTCCATCAAGATCAAGGTTAACCAGTTTCACTACCCCAGAAAATCCTTTCATCTCTTTTTGTCATTTTCTCTCCCTGAGTCCTTGTGGTTTCTCTCTTTCCGGAATCATGCATCAATGGTGTTTTGGGCTTTCTAGTCTGGCTTCATTCACTGAGCATGATGCATTTGAGATTCATCTATGTAGTTGCTCATATCAGTAGTTTATTGTCTTTTGTTTCTTGTAGTATGTATTTCCCTACAGACTATTTGTACATTCACCAATTGAAGTATTTTTACTTTGCATCTAGGTTTTGGCAGAATTTTTGTTTTGTTTTTGTACCAGGGATTGAACCCAGAGGTGCTTAACCAATGAGCAACAATCCCAGCCTCACCCACCCCACAACCAGCACCCTTATGTTTTCTTTTTGAAAAATTTTTAAAATTTTGAGAAAGGGTCTTACTAAGTTGCTTAAGGCCTTCCTAAGTTACTGAGGCTTTGAACTTGTCACCCACTTGCCTTAGCCTCCCAAGCCATTAAAGTCATGGGGAACTGTGCCCAGCCAGTTTCAGGCAGTTATAAATAAAGCTGCTACAACAACCATTGATGCATAGACATGTGGACATAAGTTTTCATTTCTGTTGGGTAAATTGTTAAGGGTGGCATTGCTGAGTCATGAGATAAACATATGGGACATTTTAGAAAACAACTCTACTGTTTCTATTTTGTACCGGCAATGAATGAGAATTCCAGTTGCTCCACATCCTCACTAGCATTTGATACTGTCATTGGTCACTATTCTTTTTTGTTTTCAAATTGTAGCCTGTCTAATAAATGAGTAGTGGTATATCACTAGGGCTCCACTCTGTATTTTCCAAATGACTAATGATGTTGAGCATATTGTTGTGTCTTATAAGCCATGGGTATATTGATGGTGAAGTGTTTGCTTCAAACTTTGCCCATTTAAAAAAAAACTGTGTTGTTTTCTTATTGAGTTTCAGGAGTTCTCTATACTGGAGTCAGATGTATGTGTTGCAAATATTTTCTTGCAATTCATGGCTTGACATTTTATTTTCTTCATCGCATCTTCCAAAGAGCAGGAGTCCTTAGTGTTGATGTTTTTCCAGCACTGAGGATCGAACCAGGGGTGCTCGACCCCTGAGCTTCTTCCCCAGCATTCGTTGTTGTTCACTCTAAATGGAACCTCATGTCTTGTGGAGCAGTTTCATTGCTTTCTTCCCCTTCTGTGTCTTTATTGCTTTTTCTTTAAGAATCCACTAGGAATGATATAGTGGGCATCTTTGCCCTGGGATTCCTTTAGTATGGCAATCACTTAACTAAAGGCTCTTTCAGGAAGACTGGTGGGCGGCATCAGTGGGGGAGGGGAAGCTTCAGACCCTGAGATAGCTGAACAGACAGAGGAGCCTTTCTGCTCATTACCTCCCATCCACCACTGCCATATGTGGTTCCCTCCCAGCTGTGACTCCTGTGCTTGGCCCTTATTCCTCAGCCCTGTGCTCTGCCTGTCTTCTCCTCTCTCCAGCTTCACTCCATCATTGAGTTTGCCTGGCAGCCTGTTCCATTCCTCCATCTTGTGGTTTTTCCTGCCCTAGGTCAGGCCATAGTCCATTGCTCTTTCTCCTCTGCTCAGAGTGAGGCCTTCCAAGTCCAGGATCCCCAAGTCTCAAGGGACCTAAATGTGGTCTGCCCTCTAAGATTCACCAGACAGGGCTCCTTTCTATTAATGGCAGCACTAATTTCAGGCACTGATTTCATGCTCCAACTTTCACTCCCACCATACTCTATTCCCTGACTGCAACTCCTCCTAGACTCACTTGCTTGGTGGTTGGTGGCAAAGACTCTGGTGAAGACCACATAAGTTCAAATCGCAGCTCTAGAACTGAGCAGCAGGGAGACCTGGGGTATGCTACTCAGCCCCTGGTCACTCAATTTCCCTATCTGTAAAACAGGGAATTGTGGGTTAATTCATGTAAACCTCATAGAAGAGTGGATGGCACCAGAGAGTGCCCTGTGTGCTACTGTTACATCACTACCATTCCTTCCCATGGTCATCTACACATGTTTGTGCTCATCTTAAAAGTCATACAAGTCCCAGCCTTAACATCTCAGGCCTCCACTCCACCTGTTGTACCTTCTGGGCCTTATTTCCTGAAAGAGTTGACCTTGTTCACTAGCTCCCCCTTCACTTCCTGGCCCAGCTCAGCCCAGCCCAGCCCTTGCTGTCAGGATGATGCTCTCATTAATGGCCAAATTCAGCAGACATCTTCAGACTACTCTTTCTGGTCTAGACACAGCCTCTGAAACCAGAAGTCGCTGTCTCAGCACTTAACTCTCTGGGCTTCTCCTCTGCATGTACCTGGGTGGTGTGAGCTGGGTTGCCTACATGGTTCCCATGAAACTCTCTCTATGCTCTACCCATTCCACTCCCCTTGGTGCACAGGGCCTCAGGTTGCAGCTGCCCTCACCCACTGAAAGTAGGCTGGCCATGCTGTTTGCGGTGTGCTTTCCATCCCCAGTGCAGTGACAGGGCTTTGTTTTTTTGCTACTCGGTATTAAACCCAGGGGCACTTTACCACTGAGCTACATTCCCAGTCCCTGCTACTTTTTATTATGAATCAGGGTCTCACTAAGTTGCTGAGGCTGGTCTCAAACCTGCCTTAGTTTCCCAAATCACTGGGATTACAGGTGTGTGCCACCCTGCCTGGTTGGACCCAAGCATTTTTGATGCCCTGAAATATTTCTGATGGGGGTGCATCTCAGTGGTAGAGTGTGTGCTTAGCATGTGCAAGGCCCTGAATTCTTCAATCCCCAGCACACAGAGAAAAGACATCTGAATCAATGAGTGAACCATCAAACAGAAGAATCAACATTTGGGGATAGAAGGAAAGAGGAAAGGAACAGAGAGAAGAATTGTGTCCTGACGCCCCAGGATAAGGAGAAGAAGAAGAGACAACAGAAAGTTGGGCAGAAGATGGGGCAAGAAGAAGATGCTGCTGAATTTTGGTCCTGTGGAGTGTGAGGGTGTTTGAGACACAGAATTGGAACAGGAGCCCCAAGAGTGGAGCCAGTGAGAGAGGCTGGTCTGGGTGCCTCAGAGCTGTTGGATTCCAGTTGTGTGTGATAGAGTTCCATGTGGGGGGAGGACGGTATTCACATTTACTGCTCAGTTCTTAGAAATTTACTCTCATTCCTTAAACATTTTCTATACTTTATGTACGATCAATATTTTCTACACATGATATATATCTAATCAAATATTCTTTCTCAAAGTTTAAAGATTCTGTAATTTTTTAATGCTCTGCTATTAATTTATTTCTTCTGGTACTAGGGATTGAACCCACAGGTGCTTTACCACCAAAGCTGCATCCCTAATCCTTGCTCTATTTTGTTTTGAGATAGGGTGTCACTAAATTGTTGAAGGCCTTGCTAAGTTGTTGAGGCTGGCCTTGAACTTGTGATCCTCCAGCCTCAAAATCCCAATTCCCTGGGGTTACAGGTGTGTGCCACTGTACCTGGTGGTATACTCATTTCTTATATGCTGTGAACACCTTAAAGGAGGCAGAACCTCATAGAGGACATTGATTCGAGTTGCTTTTTGGACATATTCCAGAGCTGTTCTTATGTGGAATCGTCTTTCCTTCGGCAGAGGAGAGTGTTGAAGATGAAAGTCTTCATGTGTAGGCCATTGGAGACTTGGGGTGGATAGAGGTGCTGCTGGGCCACTTTCCACTATAACAGAGTATTTTCTACCTAAAGCTCATGAAGTTGGGGTGAAACTCAACCTGTTCTGGAAGGAGGAGTGGTCGAGGCTGATGGATGGACTCAGGGGAAAGAGAAAGTAGAATAAGGGAGAGGAGAAGCCAGTCAGAGTCCTGGGAAGGACATGAACTTTGAGCTTGACCTTTCCTGCTTTGTGTACTGAAGGTCTTTAGCTCAGATTTTCTTGGAAAATCTGATTTTTTGACTAGGGAAATATGTCTGGGCATCCTCTGCTGCCACTGGTCTCCTTCATAGTGAAACTCAATGAAGGTAGATTTTTAGAAAAATCGAGTGGTAAGACAGTCAAGTGGGAGTGGGGTGGTGACACGATCTTTGGATCAGTTGAGCAGAACACCAGGAGACAGACCTTAAAATGTACCTGGAAGGATGAGGTGAGAGGACAGGTGAGGCCAATGGAGACAGAGTAAGGATCCTGCAAAGGGAAGCACTAGGGGTTGAGAGCCCTGAGAAGGCAGGAGAGGTGGGTGCTCAGTCAGCACTGTCTGGGGACAGCTGCTCAAAAGTGGGTCGAGGGAGGTCACGCTTCCTGGGAGCCTGGGAATACAGGAGGCCCTGGGTCACTCTTGGGCACCCCTGTACCTAGAGCCTGGCCACAGGCCCAGGTTGAGCCCTGGCTTGACTGACCAACTTAGTGAGGGTCCCTGGGAGATGGCCGTACCCAGTCCTGCTGATTCTGAGCTCCTCTTCCCTTCCTCATCTCCCTCCAGTATGACAAGGCATTCAATGTGGGCTGCCCAACAAACTGTTACATCGCACTCTGTGCACCTTTGGGACCTAAGTAAGTTGGTAAACCAAGGGCTCAAGTGGTGGACCCTGGGGCTGGTGGGGGGGATGTGAAGCTTGGTCTAGTTCCCTGGTCTCTGTCCCCAGCTCCCAGCCTTAACACTCCTGTTCCTTTCCTTTGGGGTTTTCTCCAGGGCACTCTGGGAGTTTCTGGGAATTTCACTCTTCCTTGGTGTTATAGGTTCTTGCCCCAAGAAATGTGCTCGAGGGGAATGGCAGCCTGGATAAGGCTCCTGGGCTCTGTGTTTTCCCAGCTGAGGGTGAGAGTGGTCAGGGAGACCAGGCCAAGGTGGGTAGTGACTCCTTGCATTTGGCCTGTTGCTTCCCAGGTACATGTCCGAGGCGGTCTGCATTCAGGTGGACCAGGGGACCAACTGGGGGCCAAAAGAACACCTTAAAGACCTCCTTTGGCCCAGGTGCACCACTCAGGCCCCCCAAAGTAGTGACAAGGCTGCACCTGTACAGAAGGTAAGGAGTATCGGGTGTGCTTTGAATCATGAGGATCTGTGGTTGCACATGTGTTGGGGGAAGCCCCGGATGTAGGGCTGGCCCTGAAGCTGAAGCACTTGGAGCATAAGGAGTGGGATTATGGACCTGGAGGGTGCAGGGTCCAGGTCACAGGGCTTCAGAGCACACCCAGGTGTCCCTGGATAGAGAAAGAGAAAAGACTGAAACACACTTTCTGGTTGGCTTTGTGCCAGTCCTTACTTTTTTGGTCCCCAGTTTTCTCATCTATTAATGAGGACTGAGACTAATCTAGTAGTTTATGTTTTAAAGAAAATTCTGTTTCTTTTATATGTGTGTGTGTATGTGTGGTGTATGTGTGCATGTGTATATGTATGTACATGTATAAATATCAGTTGTAGATGGACACATATTTATTTTGTTTATTTTTATGTGATGCCATGGATTGAACCTAGTTCCTCATGCATGCGAGGCAAGCACTCTACCCCAGAGCCACAACCCCAGCACTCCAGATTCTTTATTTATGGAAATTTTTGACATACAATGTGAAACATTTGTGTGGAGCATTAGGTGTACAGTGGGGTGGGTAACCCACAGTGTCCCCCATGGTCTCTTGCAGTAATGTGGTGCCAGCCCTCTCCCTTGTCCTGACTCTAGGCACCAAGGGACTTGACTGTGAGTTGTGGGGTGGAGGGTAGGGAGATCCCCCATGTACTGACTCTGTGTTTACCTTCTCATCAGCCCAGTGGTGCATTGGGAGGCTTCCAAGGGAGGCTTGGCCTCCTATTCTCCCTTCACACCCAGCAATGCCAGGACAAGCACCAGAAGTTAATCTCTTGAGCCCCATGTGGGGGTCTCTTGTTCCTGAGCCCTCACTCCCCTGTTGAGAGTGCCAAGAACCCCATGTCTGTTATATACACATGTTTGGTGCTGCTTCCTATGGCAGCTGTGCCTATGTGTCCTAGGTTCAGGGAAGTGTGGGTGGAGGCTCTGAGGGGCTGGGACAGAGCCCTCCTGGAAGGGAAGATCCTTGCTCTCTGGAGACTCAAGCTCATGAACCAACACTGCCTGACTCTTGGCCGGAAAGGATTCCATATAATAGGAAGGGAACTTGTTTATTATGAGTCCTAATAGGCTATTAGATTTGTCAGAAATTACAAAGTTTCAGTTAAACATGAGTAAGTTTTGGAGATATAATGGTCAATAAGGTTGTTCCAGTTAATTTACTGCACACTTGAAAAGTGATAATACAGTTGGGCACAGGAGTGCCCATCTATAAGCTCAGCTACTCAAGAAACTGAGGCAGGAGGATCACAAGTCAAGGATCAGTAACTTAAAGAGAATTGTGTTCTGTATCAAAAAAAAAGTTTTGGGGATGTAGGTCAATGGGAACACACCCCTGAATTCAATCCTCAGATGTGGAAAAGGAAAGAAAAATTGACCATCAGTTTTGTGGGTTTTCTGTTTGTTTGAGGTGGAGTTCCCAGTATGTTGGCCAGGCCAGTCTTGAACTTCTGAGGTCAAGCAAACCTCCTATGTAAGTGTGCTGAGTCCTGGAAGGCAGGTATGCGCCACTGGACTGGCTAGAAAAGGGATTGTAAACTGGGTTTGGTGGCACATGACTAATTCCAGCAACTCAGGAACTCAGGCAGCTTTAGGCCAGCCTCTGCAATTAGCAAGACTGTATCTCAAAATAAGAACAGCTAGAGATAAAGCCAAGTGGTAGGATATCCTTGGGCTCAACCCCCCAGTGCTGGGGGAAAGTGTGTGTACACACATACACACACACACACACACACACACAGAGATATAAAGATATATATATATATATATATATATATATATATATATATTCATTATATAGGAGGATTAGGAGATTTTAGATTTCTGCTTTGGGGCTAGTATGAATAAGCATGAAAACTCATGTCCTTGAGCATGCTAGGCAAGAGCTCTACCATTGAGCCACACCAGAGACCTTACATTTAAATTTGGGTTATTTTCTCACTGTTAGTTATTAGAGTACCCCACTTTTATCTCTTTTTTTTCCATTTTTTTTGTGGTATGAGGTGGGGCTTCCTCTGATGCTCAGACTGGTCTCAAATTTGTGGGCTGCAGTGACTCTCCTGCTCCTGATTTCTGAGCATGGGGGATTACAGGTGCATGCCACCACACTTGGCTGTACAATCTCATATTGATAAGACATTTTACATGGGATAGGAATCCCAGAATAAAAAAGAGCAATTTAAGATGACTGGGCATAGTGACGTCTGCCTATCATCCCAGTAGCTTAGGAGGCTTAGGCAGAAGGATCATAAGTTTGAGACCAGCCTGGGCAGTTTTAGCAAGACCCTATCTCAAAGTAAAAAGGGCTGGGAATGTAGCTCAGTGGTATAATGCTCCTGGCTTCAATACCTAGTACTTCCAAAAGCAAATTAAAGAATAAAAACATTATGGCTGGGGATGTGGCTCACTGTTACAGTGCTTGCCCAGCAGGCATGAAGCCCTAGGTTAGAGCATTAGCACTACATAAAAATAAATAAAATAAAGGTATTGTGTCCATCTACAACTAATATTTTTATTAAAAATAAACATGAAAGCTGGGCTTTGTGGCACATGCCTGTATTTCCAGCTACTCTTCAGACTGATACAAAAAGATAACTTGAGTCCATGAGTTTGAGATAAGCCTGGGGAAAATGGTGAGACCGTAAATCCCGAATAATAATAGTAATAATAATCATAATAACTTGTGTAGCCAAGCACATTGGTTGGTTCACCCTTGTAATCCCAGAGGCTCCAGGTAGTGGTAGGTTGATCACAGGTTTGATGCAGGTGTTGGCGTCTTAACAAGACTCTTGTCCCAAATTTGCAAAAGGGTAGAGGGACTGGGGCTGAAGCTCAGTGTTAAAACAGCCCTGGATGCAGTCCCCAGTCCAGCAGATGGGGGGGGGGAAAAGCCAATTTGACTCCATAACATTAAGACCTTGGGAGTACAAGTAACTTGTGGTAATGTTTACCAGGTGCTTACCAGCTTGATGCCCTGGGTTTAATCCCAAATACCAAACAGCAAAAAAAAAAAAAAAATAAAAAAAAAAAATAAAAAACCTTTATGTGTATATCCCAAATCACAAATGAATATCGTACTTTTTCACATACATACATTTTGACTCAGAAATGGAATGTTTAGCATGTGTGTCCTTGGGGAACCAGAGAACAGCACATATTATGGGTTTTGTCCCATTATTTAGCTAGCAAAATGTATTAAAAATCAACTCAAATATCATTAGTAGTAAATTGGTTAAAAATATGGCATGACCATGTAATGTACTACAAGATTATTTGAAATGAATTTAGGGGAAAAAAATTGTAATGTTTTTCTGGGTTCAGTAGGGCATGATTGTAATCCCAGCAGCTTGTGAGACTGATTTAGGAGGTTTGCAAGTTCAAAGCCAGACTCAGCAACTAAGCGAGGAACTAAGCAATTTACTGAGACCCTGTCTCAAAAAATAAAAAGGCTGAGGGTATGGCTGAGTTGTTGAGTGCCCCTGAATTGAATCCCTGGTACTCCTCCTCCTCCCCACCAAAAATGATCTGAAACAGTAATCACTGTATAAAGTGGGTTCTTGGTTTCAAAACCCTACATTTGTATTCCCTGAATTGCTGAGGTTGGAATGGGCATGCCGTCCTGGGTTCTCTGTCTAAGCCTAGAGAAGAACCAGACATAAGAAAGGATCCTTCTTTCTGTCTGCTGTCTCCTGACTTTTGCTCTTGGCTTAAGCCATTTCAATTAGGAGCTACTCTGGTGGATGATGAACAAGGGGAAATAGAAGTTTAACAGTTCTGTCCCTCTCCCCAAACAAACCCAGCACTCCATTCCATTCCTCTGTTTGGATCTTTTCCTGTTGATTTACAAATAAATATGGAAAAGTAGAGTATTAGAAAACAAGACCAAATTTTAGTCAAATCTAAAATTATGTGTATGGGTTTGTTTTATGTATGTTGATGTTTATCTCTGAAAATTGGTAGTATTAGAGCAATTCAAACCACAAGTCATGTCTGAATTTCTCTTTGTTAGGGCATGCCAGAGCAGGGGGCTCAGTTGCCACAAACCTTCAGGGTCCTCAAAGGAAAGCCAATGGAGCATCCTCTAGCTGTGCGGGGTGTCAACAAGTATTATAATGCCAGCACCTTGAAGAAGAAAAATCTCAGATTTCCTCCTACTGGTGAGACCTCAGACAGTGGTAAAAGACTGAATCCCATGGAAACTTGTGAAGCACTGATAGATAAAAAGATCATTTCTAGAAAAATAAAAGGTAAACTGTATTTTTCCTACTTTCTCCTGCATAGATACTGCTTTTTGTCAACTCTTGGGAAGGCTCTTGAACATCATCTGGAGATTGAGAATTTCATTGATCTCATAATTTTGTTACAAATGGAATTGGATCTGTTACATTTTCCTCCATATTTCTTATACATTATACTTCAACATGATAGTGGGATTCACGATTGTTCCATGTTGTTATATTTACTTGGGTTTTTTTTCCTCCTCATGGGTTTAAATGATTTTTAGTTGAGAAGAAAAAATTGTGGATTTCTAGACATGTTTATGCTAGAGATATGTTTTTTGTCATTGGCCTAGAAGGAATTTTTGTTTATAAATGCATAGACCTTGAAATAAAAAGCATTTTCTATTCAAAAATTACATTCAAATACATAAAAATAAATACCTTACCTCAAAGAAGTACTTATTCCTCAGAATTAGAATCTAAGTGGGTAAGAGTTGAAGTATACTGGATTTTTAAAAACAGTTTGTGTAAGGCAGCATCGGAATGAAGTCCACATGGTACAGTTGGTTGACTGATCCCTGGTATGTCTTTGGAGATTTATTTAGACTCTCCTCCCCCATGCTGGTTCTCCTGCTTTCACTTCTTTGCACTATACATTAAAAGATGCAAAATCATTTCTTCCATTTCTCTCTGGGTAGATTTTGCCCATAACAACCCCAAGATTCATAATTTTTATTTAATATGTTTTCTGTCTCTAAAGTCATATATATAGTTTTAAAAAATAATCTAAGTATGCAAAAATCATATGTGGTTGGATTAATTGTATTTAATGTGTTTACATCATCACAGAGATAAAGGCTATGTTTAAAAAAGAAGTAGACTTCTTTGCAAGTATTACTGATCTTGACTTTTTCTATAAAAAACTTACCTGGTATCCTTAGGAAAACATCTTACTTTTACCTAGAACTTCTGCGTCAACTAGTAAGTTGCATTTTACAAAGAAACAAACCATGTCAAATATAATTCTTTTCCCAGTTGCCATGTTTGGTGGCTTTATATCCCCTTGCTCCTTGGTACTCAAGAATATTTGTCATATCACCTTTACTGCTTAAGAAAGTATCTTAAACAAGGAATGTTTTATTTTAATACAGCTTGGGTGGGTATGGTTTTCATTACACTTTGGTGGGTACAGGGTACCTGGGATTGAACCCAGGGGCACTCAACCCCTGAACCACATCCCCAGCTCTATTTTGTATCTTATGTAGAGGCAGGGTCGCATTGAGTTTCTAAGCACCTAGCTAAATTGCTGAGGCTGGCTTGGAACACAAGATCCTCCTGTCTCTGCCTCTTGAGCCCCTTGGATTATAGACTTGGAATTACCAGGCCAGGACTCCATTACATTTTAATAACTTGATTGAAGTATAATTTACATTCCATGAAATCCAGTCATTTGAATGATCAACTCAGTTTTTTTAAAATGTGTTTTTAAGGTTTCATTAAGTTAAAGAGTTAGTAGCTGAGTTTTATATAAATTTTATTTTTAAGTTACTATTACTATCATATTTCTAGAGAAGTAATTCTACTTAAAATGAAATTGGTTTTAACACATTTCACATGCTCCTCTTTTATATTATTTTTCTTTTTGTCATAGAAATGGTTTCTTTGGTAAATTGTTAACATTCCTTTCCCTTTTATTTTCAGAGAAGGATTGCTTCCCTTCTGGAACACCTGCAGTAAGTTGATGATGTATTTCTCATAGTTCTTGCTTTAATTAAGGTTACCAAAAGAAACCTGTTTTTCATTTTTTTAATTTCTAAAATAAGAGGTAGGACTGGGGTTGTGGCTCAGTGGTAGTGTGCTTGCCTGGCATGCATGAGAAACTGGGTTCGATTCTCAGCACCACATACAAATAAATAAAATAAAGGTTCATCAACAACTTTAAAAAAATGTTTAAAAAAATAAAATGAAGTAAAGAAATATTTAATGTTTCTAAATAGCACTCAAGAATATTTATCATATATATATGCTTATTTACTTTTCCATATTTCAGAAAATCATCTTTATTTTTTAATTGAATATATTGTAACCAGTGAGGTTTAGTCATTTAAAAATTAGCTATGGAAAAAATAACTTCTTAAAGTATGTTTAATAAAAGGAGACCTGGTCACATGTTAATCTTTGTCTTTTCCTGGCTTGTCTTCCTTTGCTCCTGAACATAGCTGAACACCAAGGGGCCGGAAACATTAGCAATAGTAATGGAGGAAGATGATGGTGATGGAGAGGTGCAGCCTTTCACTGTCCCATGACATGGCCATACAAGACCAGTGAGTGACTAATGACCCTGGTGTGCACATCTGTGCATGTGTGTTGAAAAAACTGCTGTTTGCATTTGAATTTCAGAGATAATTTCAAAAAGCTTCAAGTTTGAAATATTTTACTCTGAGAAGATTAATTTAAGATTAAAGTTTTTACCTAAAGAGTACTCATCAAAAACCACTTTTTTGAAAAATAAAAATCGATGGCTTCTTTAAAAGTTAGAATACTTAACTCACTGTTTTTTTCTTTCCATGTTTTGTCCTCTTTTCCAGAGAGATCATCTATTGCTCTGTTTTTTCTCTGTTTCATAATGTGGGTAACTCTTCTACCTAAAACGTAGATCTTTCCTCTTCCCCAGATTATGTACTCTATTTCTCATTTTGACATTTCTCTCAAAGCCTTGATGGCATTCGAAAGACAGTGGAGAGTGAAATTCCTCCCCAGCTGAGGAGAATTTCAACAGTAATGAGCTCAGGTGGAGCCAGGGAGAGAAGTACTAAGGGGGCTGGACTGTGATGTGGTGGCTCTGAGGACCGCCATTGGATTCCCATCTCATGACAGAAGGCTGTGTTTTCTATATTCCTTACAACTGGCTCTTTGAAGTGAAAGGGAGGGGGTAGCCATTATATTTGTTAAAATATTTTGAGACTTGATTAATGATAGATTATTTCAGTGGAAACTACCACAGTGAAACATAAAGATAGAAATGAAAACTTTTAAATGCAATAGCATCAGTAAGCTGTGAGACAGTTTCAAGGGTTTTCATCATGTGTATTGAATTTCTGATAGAAAAAACTAACCCAGAAATGTATCTCCCAAAAGCTAAATAATAGCTTCCTCAAATAAAGTAAAGTCAAAAGTACTTCTACCTACCTGAATAAATAAATGTCTGTCTGTTATAAAAGTATCTTTAAAAGATAAAACCATTTAAATAAAAATAGTAACAGTGGAGGCAGGAGGTAAAATGACAATAAGAGCATCCGGGCCAAGAACAACCACCCTAAATTTCTTGTTCTGTGTGACACGGTGTGTCATGTGATAGTCGAGTGTGATCATTGAAAGATGCAAACATTCAATAATAAGATGGAGTCTTAGCTAATCACTAAGGAAAGAAAGAATAAAAAAGTGAAAAATGAGAGATGGAGCAACAGGAATGCTCTTGCATTGCTAATGGGAGGCTCCACTCCAGAAGAGGGTTTTTTCAGTTTCCCACAAAATGAAACATGACCTTACCACATAACCCAGCAATGTGTTTCTAGGTATTTACCCCCATGCATTGAGATGTGTCCACACATAAACCTGTGCAAAATTTTTATAGCATCTTTATTCATATTTGCTAAATCTGGAACGAGATGTGTTTCAAAAAGTGAATGTGTGCAGTTCAGTGGTAGAGCACATGCCTAGCCTGCTGAGGCCCTGTATTCCATCCCCAGCACCACAATATAAACAAAAGAAATCCAATGTATGTGCTACATCCATACAGTAGAATAGTATTCATGGATAAAAACTAAGATATCATAACACCAAAAGGCATAAAAGAATTTTATCTTATCTCTTTATTTATGACAGGGAAATAACTTGGATAATTGACTACATGCCTATGGTGTGGGCATATTATTCTCTGAAAGATCTTTAAGAGCATAGTGCTTAGTGTTGCCCTTCCATCTAAAGGGACTAGATGCTCTCCAATTCCAAGTGTAGCATGTGGGCGAGAAGTGTTCAATCCATGCTAGGGTACTTGCCTAGCATGTAAGTTTAGGACATCTCAAGTATGAGGAGTTTTAAAAAATCATTGATTGCAGGGATTCAAGGGTGTGAAGAGGATGAGTAGTAGCTTTTAGGGCAGTGAATTTATTCAGTATGATGTTATAATGGTAGATACACAGGACAAAATTCATTTTTCAAATCCCATAGAATTATATAACCCAATACAAAGAGTGAACTCTAATGTCAAGTGTTAGCTTTGGATTAATAGAAGTACGTCCGTATTTGTTCATTTGTGGTAGAGTGCTTGCCCGACATATATGAGTCCCCATGGTTCAAGCCCCAGCACCTCCAAAAAACAACAAAAGTGTATTAATATATAGATATGTATCCACAATAGATATCATTGTAGTAAGTATACTGCACTGTAATGCAAGATATCAATAAGAAAATGAGGGGCCAACATGGGAACATTTCAGGATCCACATTTTAAGACACAGTATGCATTTGGAAAAAGCATTTGCAAGGCTATCTAGTTGTCTTTTCAGTTTTGGAGAAGGTCAGCAAGATCCCTTAAGTGTTCTTCCTGTGTCAGAGGCAACTTAGGGAGGGTCCCTATTGTCTGCTCACTTTTAAACCTAAAATTTATACTAAAAAATCCATTAATTAGAAATAATTTCACTTCTAGAAATAGGTAATAATCAAAAATTAAAGAATACAAAGATTTTATAAAGGGGATTGGTTAAATTATGAAAACACCCATATTAAGGCACTATTCAATTTAGCCATTAGAATCATTTTATGGTCAGTTCTTAGGAATGATGTAACTGGCATATAGCTTTTGAAGGAAGAGAGTGTCAGTATATCCAAATAATTTTGAAATGTGACTTTTAAAAAGCTTGTGAAGTTTTAACAGGATAGTCCATATTGATAGAAGGATTGTCATCATTTTTCTTAATACTTTTATGCATCCCAGGTTGATTTTGTTTTCTTTAAGCAAATGTATTGTATTTATACTTAACCCAAAAAAGATGAAGCTGCCAGGCCTTGGGGGCACACACCTGTAATCTCATCTTCTGGAGAGGCTCAGGCAGGAGGATCTCAAATTGGAGCCTTCCTGGGCAACTTAGAGATACCCTGTTTCCAAATAAAGTGAAAAGAGGGCTGGTGTATAGCTCAGTGGTAGAGCACTTATTTGCCTAGCATATTCCTGGGTTCAGTTCCTGCACCACCTCCTACAAAGAAAGGGCAGTGGTGGGGGGAGTTGGTGAAGAAAGAATTGAGGGAGGAAAGGAGGGAAGTTGAAAAAGGAGAAGGAGAAGGAGGAAGAAGAGGAGGAGGAGGAGGAGAAAGAGGAGGAGGAGGAGGAGAAACAATAAAGGAAGGGGAAGGCGGGAGGATACAAAATTCAAGCAGGAAGAGAGAATGATAACCTTATTTTACTCACTGTAGTATTTATAGTGATTTTCTTTGTAGAATGCAGAGGGGCTAGAGATGTTGTTCAGTGGTAGAGTGCTTTGCCAGCATGCACAAGGCCCTGAGTTTGGTTCTAACACCACACACACACACACATACACACACATACACACACACACACACACACACACACACACACTCAAAATAGTTCCAGTAACTTGATAAATTATAACTTGTTGAGCTACCTGAAAAATGTCATAAATGCTATACTCAATGGTTGTACACCTGTGATCCCAGTGACTGGGGAGGCTAAAGAGGAAGGATCACAAGTTTAAGTCCAGCCTTAAGAAGTGGGGTAGACCCTATCTGAAAAATTAAAAAGAAGGTTTAGGAATGTAGTTCACTGGTAAAACCACCATGGGTTCAATCAAATATCATGTCCTTTTGATGCTGACATGAATGTATTAATGGTCTGTTTAACTGTTGACTTTTAGAATTTAGAACAATTAAAAACAACTGTTTTCCAAACAGCTTATAAAAGTTATGGTTGTGACTAAGAGAGGTTTGGGGCAGGTATTAAAATATGGGTTGTTTAAGTCAACTGTATTCATAAGTAGTCTTCAGGCCTTAGTTGAAAGTACATAAAATGTTTTGCTTCTAAATTATGCACTTTTTATTTTCTCTTTGCAGTACCCACTCCCGAACATGGCGAAATGGCTCACAAGTTAATGCCTCACATCTTGGGAGCCAAGGAGGTTCTCCAGAAAAAAAACTATAAATGGCATCCTACTCTTTTAATTTTCTGGAAAGGAAAATGTTAAAAATTTTAATAATTAAAGGGTTCATTGTTTTAAAGGACTGGTACCATTAAATTTGCCATTTTAGCCCTGTTAAGTGGACAACTCAGAGGCATTAATTACACTCACAATATTGTACAACCTTCTGTTTCCAGCACACTTTTGTTTCTCCAAACAGAAGCTCTACCATCATGTAAGTAAGAACTCCCATTCCTCCTCCTCCACCCCTGGCTGCCACCATTCTTTTTTCTTTTTTTTTTTATTTGTTCTAATTAGTTATACATGGCAGTAGAAGGCACTTTCACACATCATACACAAATGGAGTATAGCTTCTCATGTTTCTGGTTGTACGTGATGTAGAATCACATCAGTCATGTGGTCACACATGCACCTAGGGCAATAATGTCTACTCTTCTTCCCACCCCATACCTGGCTTCCCTCCTTTCCTTCCCCTCTGCCTAATCCAAAGTAACTTAATTCTTCCATAGCCACGCTCCTTATTGTGAATTAGTGTCAAATATCAGAGAAAAAATTTAAACTGTGGTTTTTGGAATTGGCCTATTTTGCTTACTATGATATTCTTAACTTCCACTCATTTACTGGCAGATGCTATCACTTTGTTCTTCTTTAAAACTGAGTAATATTCCATTGTGCATATTGACCACATTTTCTTTATTCGTTCCTGTGTTGAAGGACACTCAGGTTGGTTCCATAGTAAAACTCTTGTGAGTTGAGCTACTTTATAGCATTGATGTAGCTGCATTACTGTAGTATGCTGATTTTAAGTCTATTGGAAATAGACTGAGAAGTGGGATAACTGGGTCAAATGGTGGTTTCATTCCAAGTTTTCTGAGAAATCTCCATACTGCTTTCCATGATGGTTACATCAATTTGCAGTTCTACCAGCAATCTATGAGTGGGTCTTTTCCCCTACATCCTCACCAACATTTATTTTTGCTTGTCTTCTTGATAATTGCCATTCTGACTGAAGTGAAATGAAATCTGAGAGTAGTTTTGATTTGAATTTCTTGAATTGCTAGAGATGTTGAACATTTTTTCACATATTTGTTGATGAACATACATCTTCTGAGAATTGTCTGCTCAGTTCCTTAGACCATTTATTGATTGGGTTATTTGGTTCGGGGATGTTAAAATTTTTGAAATCTTTATATATCCTGGAAGTTAGTGCTCTATCTGATATGTGTGTAGTAAAGATGTTCTGCTACTCTGTGGGCTCTCTCTTCACATTATTGATCATTCCCTTTGCTGAGAAGAAGCTTCTGAGTTTGAATCCATCCCATTCATTGGTAAGGAATATCATTTTATGGCCCAGAATATGATCTGTTTCAATTAATTCATGAAGTGCCCTTAAAGGGAACGGGAGTTCTGTAGTTGTTGGGTGTTGTATTATATAACATCAGTTAGGCGGAGGTAGTTGATACTGTTCCTCCAACCTTCTATTTGCCCATTTAATGTATTTACTGAGAGACAGGTATTAAAATCTCCCGCAATGGTTGGTAACTGTTTCTCCCTTTCATTCTGTTGATTTTTGTTTTATATATTTTGAAGCTCTGTTACTTAGTGCAAGAGCATTAATTATTGTCATATCTATCTTCAGGATTTCTATTTATGCTAATACTTTTGCAGTTTATTTTATCTGATATTAATACAGCAGTTCCAACTTTTCGTTCTTTTTTTTGCATTATTATTTTCCTGACTTTTTAACTTTCAATCTATCTGTATCTTTAGATTTTAAGCACATCTCTTGTAGACATGATTAAGTCTTGATTTTTTAACCCATTCTGATAATATCTGCCTTTTAACTAGGTGTTTAATTCATTCTGTCCAATGTACTACTGATATATTTGGACTTAGGCCTCATATTTTGCTCTTTGTTTCCTGTTTGTACCATCTGACCTTTGCTCTTCTGTACTTACTTTTCTGCAGTCTTAAAATTTTAACCATCAACTTAGAATTAATGTCTTTATTTAAAATGTAAAAACCTTGTAAGTCCATACACTATTACTTTATATTATTTTTTTGGTACCAGGGGCGTACCTAGGGACACTTAATCACTGAGCCACATCTCTTTAATTTTTAGAGACTGGGTCTCAGTACAGTTTTTATGGCCTTGCTAAGTTGCTGAAGCTAGCTTTGATACTCCTGCCTCAGCCTGAGTCACTGGGATTGCAGACATGTGCCACCACACTCGCCCAGTCCATACTAATTTTAACCTCCTATTATATGCCACGGTTCTGAGAAGAATTCCAGTTACATACCTGATAAATCCCACCATACAATGCTGTCATTTTTCTTTAAACTGTAGGATATTTTTTAAATGAATTAAGAGAAAATGTGATAGTTTGAAACTATGCTCCTGCATAATTTACATAGTTACCATTTCTGGCACTCATATCTTTCTGAGGATCTAATCATCTACTGGTACCACTTTACTTTCATCCAGAGACCTTCATTTAGTGTTTCTTGGAGTACAGGTCTGCTGATGATGGGTTCCCCCAGCTTTTCTTTATTAGAATTGTCTCCATTTTCTCTTAATACTTTATATATTGATTTCAATATACAAAGTGTATACATATATAAAGTATATACATATATACACACATTATGTGTATTCATGTTTCTAAAGTTATTTGGTTTTTTTGGCTTGATATAGAATTCTGGTTTGACAATTTTTGCTTTCAGCTCTTGTTTAAAAAATTAAACTATTCTAAGAATAGTTTTTTATTTAAAGAAAAATTGCATGGATATAAAGACATAGTTCTCCTATGCTCTACACCCAGCTGTCCTTATTATTATACCTTTTGTTAGGATGGCACACTTATTAGAATTGATGAACCAGTATATTCTGGAGAGATGATGGAGAAATAGTACACCACTGAGGTCATTTAGTTTTTCAAATTTTTCATAGAATTCACCAGCAAAGCCAAAGAAACCTGATGTTTTCTCTTTTAGAAAGTTGTCGGCTTTTTATTTATTTTCCTTAATAGAAACAGACCTATTCAGATTGTCTATTTTTCCCTGTGTGAGTGTGAGTAGTTTAGTTTGTCAAGGAACCCATCTATTTTAGCTGAGTTATCAAATTTGTGGACATAAAGTGGTTTGTAGTAACTTTCTATTGTTTTTAATTTTATTGATTTTTCTTTTCTTTTTGCTTGCTTTAGGCTTAAATTGCTCTTTTGGCTTTGGCTTTTAAAAGCTAGGTTACTGAGTTTAGCTCACTCTTCTTCTCTCATCTGTGTCTTCAGTGCTATAAATTCCACTAAGTGCACTAAATGCTTACACAGTTCATTGGATAAATTGTTAATTTTGATAAATTGTAATTTCTTTTGTTGAATTCAAAATATTTAAAAATTTCCCTTGGGACTATTTTTACTAATTTGTTATTTACAAATGTATTATTGAATTCCCAAATATTTGGGAATTTTTCAGTTCTTTTTCTATTGGTGATTTTCAGCTTAATTTTGTTGTGATATAAGAATATATTTTATTTGATTTTAAATCTCTTAAATTTATTGATGACAATTTTATGATACAGGACACAGTGTGCCTTTCTAAATTTTATGTAAACTTGAGAAGAATGTGTACTCTATTCTTTTGGGGGAGAGTATTTCAGAATTCCAATAAGATCAGGTTGATTGACAGCGCCATTCTCGTCAACTATATCCTTATTGATTTTCTGCCTGCTTCATCTATCAAGCCCTGACAGAAGTTTTTGGAAGTTTCCAACTATATAGTAGTGAATTTTGTCAATTTCTCCTTGAGTTATATCAGTTTTGGTGTCACATATTTAGATTTCTGTTGCTAAATTCTTACATATTTAGAATTGCTATATCTTCTTGGAGTTTGTCCCTCTTTATTGCTGATAATTTTCCATATTCTGAAATGTACTTTATGTAAAATCAATATAGCTATTGCAGATGCCCACTGATTAGTTGGTATAGTGCATCTCTGTCCATCATTTGGCTCTAATTGTAACTGGGTCTTCCTAATCAAAGTGGCTCTTTTTTACAGACAATATATGGTGGAGTCTTGTTTCTTATTCAGTTTGACACTTTTTTTTTAATTGGCATATTTAGAGTAGTCACATTTAAAGTGATTATTGGTAGAGTTGGAGTAGTATTTATTGTATTTATAACTTCTTTCTCTATTTTGCCTTTGTTCTTTACGCATTTTCCCATTTCTCTGGTTATATGAGCATTTTATATGATTTCATTTATTCCCTCTCTTAGAATATCAACTATCCTCCTTTATCAGATGTTTAGTAGTTGCCCCAGAGTTTGCAATGTACATCATAAGAATATAAGAACATCCTCAAATAATACTCCACACTTTCACGTGTAGGGCAGGTACCCTATGATATTGCTCTCATTAATTTCACTTTTTCCTATGCTATAATCACCCAATATATGGTTACTGTTACCGCTGTAAACACATGGTTATCTTTTATATCAGGAATAAGACAAAGAAAGATGGCATTTCACATTTATTTCTTCACCAGTGCTCTCATTTTCTTTATGTAGATCCAGGTTACATCATTTTTCTTCTCCTTGAAGAACTTGTTTGAACGTTGGCTCAGAGCAGGTTGCTGGTGTTTTTGTTTTTGTTTATGTGAGAAATTCTATTTCTGCTTCACTTTTGAAGAATAATTTCACTGTTTTAGTCAGCTTTTGCATCACTGTGACCAAAATACCCAACAAGAAACAATTTAGAGGAGGAAAAATTTATTTTAGCTCACATTTATAGAGATTCAGTCCATGGTCAGCTGATTCCATAGTGCTTGGCTCAAGCTAAGTCAGAACATGAGGGCAGAAGGTGACAGAGGAAAGCAGCTCAGAACATGACAGCCAGTAAAGAGAGAGAGAGAGAGAGAGAGAGAGAGAGAGAGAGAGAGAGAGAGAGAGAAGCACTTCAGTTCACCAGGAACAAAAATACAAGCCCCAAGGCATGCCCCTAGTTGACCCATCTCTCTACAGATATCACTAGGTTAATCCATATCAGTGGATTCATCTACTTGAGTAGGCTACAACTCTCACAATCCAACTTTCCACATGGAAGCCTCTGGGCCTGAGTCCTCACCCACTCTCTCATGATGTTTTCACCTTCATAAATAATATATATTATTTAACCCTGGCCTGCCTGTCTATTCTACATTCAGAGAAACCTGTTTCCTGAGGGTGTGGGGAGGCTCTGAGGGGCTGGGACAGAGCCCTCCTGGAAGGGGAGATCCTAGCTCTCTGGAGACCCAAGCTCAGGAACCAACACTGTCTGGCTCTTTGACCTTGGGCAAGACACTTAACATTTCTCTCATCCTTAAAATATGGTGACAGTAATAATCACAGTGACTGACATGACTGGCTTCCTGGCAAGGGCTGGAGATGAGAGGAGAGAAAACCAATCATCCAGGATAATACCAAGTACACCTCAAACACAGAAATGGAACTTATTATTAGCTTTAATTGTGTGTATTCTTTAGGAGTGTGTGTGTGTGTGTGTGTGTGTGTGTGTGTGAGAGAGAGAGAGAGAGAGAGAGAGAGAGAGAGAGAGAGAGAGAGAGAGAGAGAGAGTGTGTGTTAAGAGTCATTATGTGTGGTACTGGAGATCAAATACAACCCAGGGTCTTTTGCATGGTAGGCATGCACTGTACCACTGAGCTACAACAGTCCCAGCTCTTTTTTATTTTCAGACATGGTCTCACTAAATTGACCAGGCTGGCCTCCAACTTGTGGTCGTCTTTTCTTAGCCTCCCACACAGCCTCCCAAGACTTTACAGGAATTCAGTGTTATAACTAGCTTAGGATTTGCTTAGGATCTTGCTATCTGCCAATAGATAATTTTTCTCCTTTTTTTCCCAACCAGATATTTAATTTTTTTTCTTGCCTAATTTCTTTGGCTGTAACTTTTAATAAATATAATGTTAGATTTTTCATAAATGCCCTTCATCATGTTGAAGTAGTTTCCTTTTGTCTTTGTTTTTTTTTGTGTGTGTGTGTATTTGAAGTATAGAAAGGTATTAGATTTTTTCAAATGTTTTTCTGCATCAAATGATTATGTTGAGTTTTTCCTTTACTATTAATGTATAGTATACTAGATAATTGGCATTATTCCAAGTTAGTGTTTAATAATAATTAAGACCAGGGTCAAGACTTTAAGATACTATATTCAAGAAACTGGGGGAAAAATCACTTCATAAACTCACTACATGGTATGTCATAAGAATGCACCTTATAATATAAAATCTTTCTACACATAGTAGTTAGCTGCAAGAAACCATTCTTAGTTTAGGAAAATAGTGTTCCAAATTTCAGGGTAAACTACTAGCAACCTTCAACTCTTCTGTGTGGCAATATCCGATTTTTGTTTCCAAACTCTTCCACCCTAGCCTAAATTATGGAGTCTGGAGTGCTTTTCTCCAACCGTGTGATTACCAATATTGTCAATTTTTGCAATGATCTGATGAGATGTAGTCTGACGTGTATCTTGCATTCATTTCCTGAGCATGTGCTCAATAAGGTGAGATCCTGCATGATGTTGGGGTCACTCTTGGTCATCTCCCCAAATAATGAGTCAGACTATCACCTATATGACTTTTTTTGGGGAGGAGGTTGTGTGCTAGGGGTTTAACCTAGGGATGCTTTACTGCTGAGTTTCATCCCCAGTTCTTTTTACTTTTTATTAGAGTTCAGGGTCTCATTAAGTTGCAGAGGACCTAAGTTACTGAGGTTGGCTTTGAACTTGTGATTCTCCTTTCTCAGCCTCCAGAGTCACTGGATTTATAGGCATGCCCCACCATGGCCAGCTACACTCCAATCTCTTTTGTACCAGGGTATTTTTGGTACAGGAGACTGAACCCAGGGGTGCTTATCACTGAGGTACTTCTAAAGCCCTTTTTATTTTTTATTATGAGAGTTGCTGAGGCTGACTTTGAAATTTCCATCCTTCTGTCTCAGTCTCTTAGTCACTGGGATTACAGTTTGTGCCAGCATGTCCCAGGTGATAAGATTATGTTTTAAATGCTAAATTTTAAAGCTTTTGATATTTTCATTTTTCATAATTATTATTGTCCTTTAATCATTTTATATGCCCATCTTTGTCTCTTTTAATAGATTTTTACTTTTAAAAGTCTGCTTATCTAATATAAGTATAGCTATTTCTACCCCCTAAATTTCTGTTTGCATGAAATAGCTTCCTTCATCCCTCAATTCACAAGTTTTTACTGCACAGTTAAAAACACATGAACTGTAGCAGCATAACAGTACATTTTGTTTTATTATTCATTCTGCCAGTCTTAATCTTTTAATTGGGTAGTTTAATTTACATTCAACTTTTGTATAGTTAAGAACATATTGTTATTAAATCATTAATTTTTTCCTGGTTGCTTTCATTTTATTTCATTTATTCCTTACTTTCTTATTTATCCTTGATTTGGTGATTTCTGTATGGATAAGGTGATTCTTTTTCTCTTTTGTATATCTGCTGTCCTAGTGAGTTTTGTAGTTTTACATGTTTTAATGACAAAGCCTTTACATCTGGAAATAGGACTCTGATAAGAATTTATTTATTTATTATAATTAGGTATATATGACAGCAGAATGCATTTTGATTCATTGTACACAATTTCAGCACAACTTTTCATTTATCTTGTTGTACACAATGTAGCATTGTACCATATGTGTAATCATACATGTACCTAGGGTAATGATGTCCATCTCATTTCACTGTCTTTCTTGCTCCCATGTCCCCTCCCCACCACTTCCTCTCTTTTGCCCAAAGTTCTTCCATTTTCCCCATGCCCACCCCCTCTCCCATTATGGATCAGCATTCACTTATCAGAAATAATAGTTGGCCTTTAGTATTTTGGGATTGGCTGACTTCACTTAGCAAGATATTCTTTAACTTCATCCATTTACCTGCAAATGCCATAATTTTATTCTCTTTTAATGCTGAGTAATCAATATTCCATTGTGTATATATGCCACAGTTTCTTTTTCTTTTCATCTACTAAAGGGCATCTAGACTGCTTCCAAAATTTAGCTATTGTGAGTTGAGCTGCTATAAATAAACATTGATGTGGCTGTGTCACTAAAGTATGCTGATTTTAAGTCCTTTGGGTATAGACCAAGGAGTGGAATAGCTGGGTCAAATGGTGGTTTCATTCCAAGTTTTCAAAGGAATCTCCACATTGTGGTAAGCATTTCTTTTAAGGCTGGTCTGGTGGCAAGTTTTCTCAATTTTTGCTTATCTTGGAAAAGATTTATCTTTTAATTTTAAATGTTAGTATGCCTGCCTGCCTGCCTTCTTCCCTTCCTTATGTTTTGACTTTAAATACCTTATCCCAATCTTTCCTTATCTTTACAGTTTCTTCTGAGAAATCACCTTTTCATTTATATATGTCCTGATGCTTTTCTCTTTCTGCTTTTAAAATTCTCTCTTAGACTTCTAACACTTTGACTATATTATGCCTCAAAGAAGACTTTTATTTTGGAAAATCTGTTTGGGTTTTTTGGACTCCATGGGCTTAGATTTTCACATTTTTCTTAAAATTTTGATGATTTCGGTTATTATTATGTTAAGTAGGCTTTCTATAACTATTTCTTCTCCTCTTTGTCTGGAACATAATAATGCAAGTATTTGCTTAGTATTATCCCATAAGTGTCATAGTCTTTCCTTATTCTTTTTTACTTATTTTTTTAACTTGTTCACCTGAGTAAAAAAGATATTTCAAAAGATATTTGAAGACATTTCAAAGAAGTGTCTTGAAGCTGAGAATTTTTTTTGTTGTTATTCTGCTTGATCTAGTCTATTGTTGAGGCATTCAACTACATTTTTGAATGCAATTTGTTGACTGCTTTAGTTCTAAGATTTCTGTTTGGTTCTGATCTCTGCTGAATTTTCTTACTGAAACATGAGCTGACTTTCTAGTTTTGTTAAGATGTCTAGTTTGTGTTGATTCTCATTGAGTTTCCTTTAAATCACCATTTCAAATTATTTTTCAGGTAATTTATTAATTTCCCTTTCCCTGAGATCTGTCATTAGAATTATTTTGTCCTTTAGAAGCATAACATTGTGTTGGTTTTTCATATTTTTTGTCACTTTAATTCTAGGTGGGCACAGCAGTTTGGTCTCTATGTTGTGTTTCCAGCTAGAATCAGGCTAGTGATGCTTGTGGATGTGTGGGTGGTTTACAGAATTGCTTTGTGATCTGGGATTCAGCTTTCTTATGAAGGGCAGGTTTTCTGGTGGCTCTGGACACAGTATCTGCAGCCGTAGGTGAAAGGTACTTGGAGTTTCTGTAGGTCATGTAGGAATGGGGCAACTCTGGTAGGCCTAGGCATGTGCCATGTGGCTGGTGTGACAACAGAAGCAAGAAATTGTCAATTACTAATAAACCCATGGGTGAGGGGCTGTTCTGGAAGGCCCAGGTGGGTTTGGCACTGTGTGTATGGTAGTAGAGGATGAGGTACCCGCTGATGTCTGAGGACTGCATGGAGCCAGATCACTCTCATGGCCCTGGGTAGCATGAAACAGTGCCCCCAACAGTGGGGATGGTGTATGTCTTTGTCAGAGGACAGTGTAGGGACCCAACCTCACCAGTGTGCTCAGAAGGAGCCTGTCAGTGTCAGAGGACTGTGCTGATTGCCTTTGGTTATGCCACTCACAGGTCTCTTGGTTATTCCTTCAGTTGTGAGTAGGTAATTCAGGCTGTTTTCTAGTTTTTCAGGGCCTCTGTGAGCTGTGATACTCAAAGAAAGCCCCCTCAGTACATTTTAGGTCCATGTATAGGGGGGCAGGTTGGCCTGCTTCTTGGGACCATGGGTTGGTAGAATTCCAAAATGGTTCATGTAGCAGGAGCTTAGTGGGAGAGGATACAGCATAGGTTGACCCCTTTCTCTTGGGTAATGTAGCAGCTTGAATTCCTTGGAAGCACCCCAACTTGAACGCAGGAGCTGTGAGGACTTTAGGTCTCTCCAGCGGCAAATATGTCAGTTGCTCATTATGTTAGTGAAGGCTGCTGGGGACCTCCTGATTACGGATTCCCATATTAAATCTCTTGTATTTGGGGGTTTATCTCAACTAGGCAGTTAAGATGGTAGATGTTCTGGGTTTATTCCCTTCTTTACAAGGCTATCCTGGGTCTCTGTTCTCCATAGCATTTCTGTCACATTCCTAGTGTACTCTGGCACTCTCCTTCAAATGCTTCAGTGGAATATGTGTTATTTTTATTTGTGTTTTTTTTTCTTCTGCTTTGGAGGGAAGTGCACCAGACATCTCTAATCAGCAGTCTTGCTGATGTCACCCCTCCATATGGTTGCTCATTTTAGTTTTGAGGAAAAGCACACCAAACCAGATTCTAGGGCTACCTTCTTTTTGTACAGTCCCCAGGGTTTCCTTCTGGATAATTTGTCCTTACATTCTCAAAGATCTTAGGCTTCCAAAGAACTTGTGCATCTTGAGAATATCTTTAGAGCAGTTTCAACCTTCAGCTTGCAGATAGGAAACACAAAATGGCTATTAATCATTCTCATGGGGAAAACAGCTTATAACTAGAGAATTCCAAGGCCTATTTAGTCTCTATTCATGGGAACCAAAGACTGAAAAAAATATGATTGTCATTTTTCCTTGTTCAGACATAAGACAGACAGATAGATAGATAGATAGATAGATAGATAGATAGATAGATAGATAGATAGATAAATGGAGTTCTTACATCATGTAACATTATGTTGCTAACATGAATTAAAGCCTTATAAAATTTTACAAATAGAACTAAAAAATTAAGTTTTTGTCATTGTAGATAAAATAGCATGGTCAGAGGTTTTCTGAGTATGAAATAATACATAGACTTGAAATTTTTATAGAAACAATTGACAGAAATGTTAAGCATGACTTAGGAGGGACAAAATGAAGACAGTTATTTTTCAAAAAGAGTTTGTGAGTGAAAATGCAGAGAGCAGAGTTAGGGAATAATTGGAACTATTTTTCTGAGTGACTGAAAGAATATTTGTGCTATTAACTGCACTAAGAAAAATGTTGTACACACTGGACCTATTCAGAAAGTGGAGTCTGGCCTTTGGGCTGTCAATCCTGTATGTTTCTACCACTCTAAATTTGGCATGCAGATGGTACTCATCATTACAATTGTTGTTTAACATTTATTGAATATTGACAGTGTGCTAAGCCTGGTGTGGTATATTGGAAAGGCATTCATTTCTGCACATTCCCCCTCCCACCTCCATCTGGTTCCTTCATTTTAGTATTGTCATGTTTCTTGGCACTTTGAAGTTGGTCATTGGCTTGTTATTCACTTAATAATTACCAACGACATGACACATGATGAAAAGATTTGAAGCATTTTAAAAGCGCATTCATTTATCAAGCCACCATTTGTGGGAGATGGGTGTATGACATTAGTTTAAACTTTGATCGAATAAGGGTTGTAATGTTTTTAGTATGCATGCAATTTTATGAAGAGTTTTACCTTTATTAGGTTACCTTGATCTTAACAAAAATGGAAAATATTGTTTTAGTTCAAAATCTTTAAAATCACAGGGAAATGCACAGGATTATAGAAGATTCTAATTTATAATGCAAATATAAATTTATAATATAAATATAATTAAAATTATAATCTATAATTTTACAATTTATAAAATTATCATCAGTGCTCCCCACATATGCATAATATGGATTTTTAAAGTAAAATTAAAGATTATGAAAAAATCAGAATCTTTTCTGTTTTTACCACAGCACAATTTACCTCTTCCCTACTCTTCCAGAAGTAAACATCATCATAACTTGGCAAATTTTTCATCCTTTCAGCCAGATATACATGTTTCTTTTTAGAATATATAATATAGTTTACTCTGTTTTAAATTTTAATTATTTTGCTCTATGCATTTCCTTTTAAAAAAGGAAATTTCTATGTTCAACATTATATTTATGGTATCTATAATTAAGTTTAACTATTGTTTAGCACTCTATCTCTAATTTTAGAAATAAATTATATTTTTTTTATACAGTCTTTTAGATAGACATTTTGCTTCCAATCTTTGCTATTACTTTTTTAAAATTTTATTCTTTGCTTTTATTAGTGCATTGTAGTTGTGCATAATAGTTGGGTTCATATTGATATGATCATACATGCATGAAATTGACTTTACTCCATTTCTGTCCCCTATGCTTGCTTCTCCTTTCTCTCCCCTTCTCCCTCCCCTTATTCACCTTCCTCTATTCTACTGATCTACCTTCCACTCACTTATTTATTTTTAATGAGGCTTCATAGATATACATATAGCTGGAATTCATTGTGGTGTATTTATGTATGCACATAGAGTTATTTTGTAAAGTACACAGAAGAAAGGATATTATAAAGATAAAAGTATAAATTGATACAATCAAATTATTTGCTATCATTTAGACAGAATATTTCAGAGAATCAAAATAGAGGAAAATGTTTGGCTTACTTGATAAGTCTAGTATAACTTGATTTTAAAAAGAAATAAGGACAATGTAAGAAAATTATAGAATAACTTTTCTTTGTCTACATAAATGTAACTATATTGAATAAGTTAAGCAAACGTAATCTAGCAGTGTATGTGAATGAGTATGTAATGTATTATCAACAAATGAGCTATCATTATGCATTTATTAAAATAGCTAAAAGTAAAATGACTGATGAATATCAAGTACCTGTGAGAGTGTAGAGCAACTAGAATATGTATATGTTATTAATGGAATACAAATTGATAGACATTTAAGAAATCAGTTTGGTTATTTGCAATTTTGTTGATAATTTGATATAAGTGGAGCAATGAAGTATGTATTTATTTAAAAAAAACTTGGGTGGAAAAGTTTATTGCAGCTTTATTTATAATGGCTAAAATCTCGAAACAACTCAAATGCCAAAAAACTGTTGACTAGATAAACTATGGAATACATGCATTGGAATGCTGTTTAGCAGTAACACAAGTAATTACTAATTCATGCAGTTTCATGGACGAACTGCACATTCATCATGCTAAGTAAAATAAGACTGATTCAAAAGGCTAAAAATTGTATTATTCCATTCATGTGATGTCCTGGAAAAGTTACAACTATAAGAAAACAGTTTAGCCAAAGGACTAAATGTGAAGGAAGTAGATTGACTACAAAAGAGCATGTGGTAATTTGTGGGGTGATATGAATATTCATTCTCTGTTTTCTCTCAGATGCGGAAGCTAACCCACAATAAAAGTAGAGGGATAAAAAAGAATAGAATTCAGTGGAGTAGACAAAGGGGAATGAGAGAAGGGAGTGGAGATGGGAAAAGGAAAGAATGGAATGAATCTGACATAACATTCCCATGTACATAAGTGAAAAATACCACGGTGAATCTCACTATGTGTACAAAATTAATTTTAAAAAAATCACTATGGGTAAGTGGCAGAAAGATCAGAAGAGGGAAGGGAACAGGGGTGGGAGGAGGGATGGGGAAGGAGAGACACTGGGGACTGAATTAGAACAAGATATATTCCATGCTTTCATAATTATGCCAAAATGGATTCATGTATAACTAAAAAAATAAATTTTAAAATTTTATTATCTTAATTTTGACAGTTCTTGTATGGCTGTGTGCATGTCTTAAAAATTATAGAACTGAACTCAGAAAAAAAATAATTCTATCATATTTGAATTATAACCAATAAACCTGACTTTGTCGGTAGGTTTTATACACACTAATGGGAGTTTTATTCCTACATGCTTGATATCAATAATGTTATTTTAGATGAAATGCTTTCCAAAATCCAGTCTTGAACTTTTGCTAAAGCATAAAGTTTTGTTTAATTTTATTGTCTTGGATAAATCCCAATAACTTGCGGAACTTTTACATAAATTCTAATTTGTAAAAATATGTTTGGATTTTTATTTGTGCACAATTATCTCAACAGTAGCTCATAAAATTTTTGCTCATTCTTAAAATATAATTTTAAAAACACAGAAAATAAAGTTCACAGATATTGTCATTCACTGAAGTCTATAGGGCTTAAACATGGCAGAACTGTAACACCTATACTGATTTTTTAAACATAACCCAAGTGTTTTCTAATTAATTTTAAAATAATTTGTTTTAATTATTTCATTTAACATATTTGTATTGAAAGTGTTATGTTTGCAAGGTTGCAGTGGATACCTCTTTTCTGGGCCAGCCTAACACTTTTTTATTTTTAAATAATACATTCTCCATTTCCCTTGCCCTAATATCACACTCCATCTAGGAATTTAGGTGGGGTTAATACATGCATATCTTATCAGGGTGCCACATACTCTGTTTATAGTAAATGGATTAGGGATCATTTAATGGCACCATTATTAACATTCAATCCTAGAAATTTTACTGGATTAATTTGATAAGAGGAGCAATCTGTCTGTCAGGCCTGCAGAGCTATAGAATATAAACTCTGTGTTGCCAGAGGCTGATGTGTGGTGAAACTTTCCTAGGGTAGAGAACCAGCACAGAAGACAACAGAGCTGCAATGAACTTCTGTTGGCATCATTCATTCAATATTCCCTGAAGCCATAGAAATCCCTGGAATTAACACTTAGGTGAAATAATGAACTTCCTTTTCTTTTTGGAATGGGCTTGAATATGAAATCATCTCCTGATTTACTGAGTCAAAAATGAGACATTAGCTCACATGTAATTTATGCCCTCAAGAACTCAGGGACTTGGAAAAATAATGCATATAAATTTATTATAGTAATAACATTGCTATGTTACTTTAATTGATTACCTCATTTAACTCACATTCCAGAACATTAGTAAGAATAAATTGAGTTAGTAAATAGGAACCATTTTCCCATGCAAGCCAAAAAGTTAGTAGTATTTTAAATTTAAATAGAGGGAAATTTTAAAGATGATAGTCATCCAGTAAAGAGATATAATCCAAATAAACTAAATTCAGATTTCATCTTTTACTGTTGGCAGCTTTTTGGACATATTTTATTTCAAAGACCTAGATTTCTTAATATAAATCTTGAAGGTCAGATGAAGACTAGGTCATTCCAAACATTTAAAGATAAATGCTTTTTCCATTTGTTGGAAAAAAATCACAAGGCAATAAACTCCAGATCTACTATCAGGAGAGAAGAATGAGACAAGGACCCTTCCCAACTTACCTAGCCAAAGACCTCTCATTCATTGATCACTGATTTCTGCCATTTGTTTGTCATATATTGTTAAATAAAAGCTGAAGAAATAAATATCAGAATCTACAACATGAAAAGTATTGTTAAATAACATTTTTAGAAATTCAATAAGTTGGAAATCAATCAAAAATTAAAAAAACACTTTAACTCAAATGATGATTTATATTAAAAACTTGAATTTAAGAAAAAGTTAATTTTTTAGACATAACCTGTGTGAGATGTATAAAGAAGTTTGCTAAATGGTAATAAGGCTAACCATGAAAACTTAGGTAAGTACTTATCACTCTCTGTAATGCAAGTACAGCATATAAGCTGGTCTGTTTTATTCAGCTTTTTCATCTGTGACCAAAACACATGATAAGGACAACTTGGAGAAGGAAAAGTTTATTTGGGACTCAGGGTTTCAGAGATCTCACTCCATTGGTAGCTGACCATTGCTCTGGACCCAAGATGAGGCAGTACATCATGGGGGAAGACGCCCAGCAGAGAAATGCTGCTCAGCACAAGGCAAGGTCAGGAAAGAGAAGTAGAGGGGTGGGGGAGGGAGAGGGGGAGAGAAAACTGGAGAGAGGGGAAGCTTGCACATGGGAAAGATGCATCATTCTAGGGCACATCCCCAGTGACTCACCTCCTCCAGCCACACCCCACTTGCCTTCAGTTATCACCCAGTCAGTCCATTCAAACTAGGATAAACTGATTAGGTTACAGCTCCCCCAATCCAATCATTTCACCTCCAAGCACTCCTGTATTAACAGGGGAGCTTTGGGGGGAACACTTTATATATAAACCTTAACACTGCCTAAATGTCAAGTATATCTTCAATGCACATTTTGTTTTAAAGAGATGCATTAAACCTAGAGAAGAATTCAGAGAAAATTGACATCTTTATTATATTGAGTTCTATACCCCATAAACATTCTATGCCTCTTCCTTTATATAGGTCCTCTATTTCTTCCAATCTCATTTTGTAATTTGTAGGATGCAAATCCTCTGTTATATTAGACTTTTGCTTAATAATGTTTCCTTTTATGTTTTTTAAGCTATTGTCAATTGTGTCTCAAATTTTATTTCTAGTACATAAAAGTGTAGTTGATTTTTGTAATTTATTTGTAAACCCTGAAATTTTGTTGAAATCACTTAACAGTTTTATGATTTTTAAAAATACAATAGTAATCATGAGAGGTTGGGAAGGTTGGAGGGGTAGCATAGATAAAGAAATGTAGATTTGATCAGTTTTACTGGTATACAGGTGTTAAAATATGACACTGAACCCCATTAAAGCATACAATTAATGCATAAACATTTTTTAAATGTGATATGTGTGTGTGTACAATGAAAACTACATAGCCTTTAAAAAGAAGGAAATTCTGTCTTTGTGAAAATAGAATCTTTAAGATTTTTCATATAGACAATTATATCATATATGAAAATGAGGATAATTTTATTTTTACTTTCCAATTGATAATGCCTTGCATTTCTTTCCCTACTTTTACTGCAAGGACTAGAACTTCTAGGTGAACAGAGTAGTGAAAACAATACTTGAAGGGAAAGTATACAATCTCTCAGCTTTAGATAGGGTATTAGCTGGGATACTAAGTATAATTGTAGGTATGCTTTAATTAATGAACTAGCCCAATTTGTTTACATGTATGAAGAGTTTTAGTCATGAATTATTGTTGGATTTTATCAAATTCTCCTTCTGTTTCAATTTATGTAATCACTTGCTTATGTGATTAAATTGATTGATTGTAAATGTCAAACTTGCCTTCCATCATAGAAAAGATTCCACTTGTAATGATTTTTAATCTCTAGATTCAGCTTTCTAAAATGTTGTTATTTATTTATTTATTTATTTTTGCATCTAACATCATGAGAGATGGTCTGTAGGGATTTACAGACTTTTATTAATGGCTTAGGTGTAGAGCAGAGCCTGAGAGAAGGTGTAAGGGAAGAAGTTTGAATGCATACTTGTTTAGGATGAGTTTCTGATAATCATATGTCATAATAGAATGAATGCTTGTATTCCTAACCCCCTAATTCACAGTATGATAGTGTTAGCAAGGAGGAGGACCTTTGGGATTTATTTAGATTTAGATGAGGCCTTGAGAGTAGACCCTCCTGATGCAATTAGGGTCCTTGTAAGAATAGGAAGGTATTAGCACTCTCTCTTTCTCTCTACCACCTGAAGATACAGCCAGATGGCAGTGTCTAAAAGCCAAAACCCAACAATGTGGCATCTTGATCTCAGATTCTCCAGTCTCCCAAATTGTGAGAAATAAACACCTATTGTTTAAACCAGTTATTGATGATATTTTATTATAGCAGTGTAAGCTTACTAAGATATTTTGTTTAACAGGACAAGTCCAAAACACTGGTTATTTTTTTCTTTTCTTTAATTTTATTTTTATAAGAGCTTTATAGTTATGCATAGTAATTGGGTTTATCCCAATAAATTCATACATGCATAGAATTGGATTTCAGTTCATGATCACCCCTTTCCCATTCCCCTTGTCCCACCCTGTTCTCCTTCCTCTACTGTACTAGACTTCCTCTCACCTATTTTTTATATTTGATTGGTTCTTCTTATTTATACATAAAGATAAGTTCCCTGTGGTATAGTTATATATTCACATAACATAATTTTCTAAGAATTAATTCTGCATTGCCTCCCCTTTACTATCCCTCCACTCTGTCTCTAGATCTCCTTGTATACTACTGATCTTACCTTTATCTGTACAGTATTTATCCTCCCCTCCTTTCCTTTATTATACTCTAGTTTTCACTTATAAGAGAAAACATGTGACTTTGGAGTTGCTTAGTTTGGCTAATTCCACTTAGCATTTGTTCTCCATTTCCATCCATCTACTGATAAATACCATAATTTTATTCTTTTTTATGGCTGAGTAGAACTCCATTTTGTATATATGACACAATTTCTTAATCCGTTCGACTATTGACAGGACTCTGGGTTGATTCCATAATTTGGCTGTTGTGAATTGTGCTGCTGTAAACACTGAGGTGGCTGTGTTGCTGCAGTATGTGATTTTAGAATTGCTGGGGTTTCCATTCCTAGTTTTGTGAGGAATCTCTATACTGCTTTTCAGAGTGGTTGTATTAGTCTGCAGTGCCTCAACAGTGTACAAGTGTACCTTTTCCTCCCCAGCATTTATTATTGATTGTATTCTTGATCATTGCCATTCTGACAGAGTAAGGTGAAATCTTGGCAAAATACTGGTAACTGACTTGATATAAAAGGAAGATTTTATATCTCATGCCTCAGGTATTTTGTTTTTCTTTCTGGGGAAGCTTTCTCCCAATTCAATGAATATAAGATGGTAACACAAAACTGGGTTTTGGGGAATTTAGGATTCCAGGTTTGTAAAAACTTCACAACACTACATTGATTTCCATTTCAAACAAAAGAGAAGAGCATTCTATAAACTATACAAATAACAATGTGCCAAAATAGATAAAAACTGAAAAGAAAGAATTTAAGTTAGTGAACAAAACATTTCCTCCTTATAAACAGGAAAGACAAAACACCAGCATCAAAGAAGTTAAATATGTATTAAGAAATTATAGAACATACCCACTATCTAATTTCCCCTACCAGGGCAAACAAACTGAACTATGAGGAAGCATTCAAATCATTTATGGTAAGTAGAACAATTGAAAGAGGTGAGATGATGTGTATTAAATAAAAATAAAAAGTATTATTTTCATGCATTTTTCAATTCACTTATTCAGATTTTGCAGGTGAAAAACAGAGGGTCCAAGATGTATAAGAAACTTTACAGCATTACATATAGGTGAAATTTAAGAATTTTAATCCAGGTCATTGGGCTCCACACTTTATGCTCTTTCTTGTAACACATAGACCCCAGCTCTTTGCTTATCATGAAAATCTTCATAAAGTAATAGGAAAGCATATTGAAGTTCCCAAAGTGTGTGCTGTTTCATAAATATCCTGGCTTTCCTCTTGCCACATAGGTTACTCCCTCTTTCTATGTTGCCTATGCTGATGACCCCCTTTTTTTAAGATTTGTTAATGTGGAAGGAACTCAGTGTTCAGTCCTTGATGTTAATTTTCCTTTCTTCACTTGCTTCTTTGTTTCATCTAGTCTCTTGAATTTGAATACTGAATTTATGGTGATGGCTACCAAATTTGTTTTCCAAGCCAAATTTTGTACATCCCACTGTGTCTTCAACATCTCCACTTAGATAATTAATATCTAAAGCTCAACCTGTTCAAGCTTCCTCTGGCCTCAGCACTCTCCATCTCCATTATATAACATGTTTTTTTCATCCATTCATGGATTGGGGAGCATTTGGGTTGTTTAAACCTTCTGACTCTTGGAAGTACTGTTACCACTGTTTACTGGTGAAGAGTCCTTGGTTCCTCAGTGCTTAAGTATAACACCAGAGAAGCATGCCGAGGCAAGTTTAGAGTGGAAAGCAGAAGCTTTATTAAAGGACAGCAGAAAAGACTTCTCCCGGGAGGAAGAAGAGGACCCAAGAGGTGGAATCCTTGGAAGGGGCAGATGTTTTCCCCTTTTTATAGCTAAGGTCTTCTTTCAGCTTTCCTGCATTTCTGTCAGTGTTTCTGTCCTTTGTTCTGTTATCTTGCAGTGATAGAATGTAGGTGAGGAGACCTAAAAGGTGAGGGGCAGATAGGCCTGAGGAGTAATCTGGGGCTGCTTCTGATTAGCATCTTCCTGTTTGCTGGGAGCTGTTTCATTAACATTTCTTTGGGATGGGCTCTGGGCCTTGGGAACATTAACATTTTAATTTCCCAAGTGCTGCTCTGCTTTCCTGGGCTCCATTCTCAACATGGCCTTCATTTTCGATTTTACTCAATATTAGACCTGATTTATCTGACCACCCTAACTACCTATCTTTAAATCTGGCTTCAGTACTAGTGATATGAATATTCACAGGCAAGAGTTTCCATGAGTACATTCATTCAGTTATTTAAGGTCTATACCTAGTAGTAGAATTATTAGCACATATTGTAATTCTATGTTTAATATTACAGATACACCAGACCATTTTCTATAGTGACCATCATTTTATTTGTTGCCTGGTATACATTTTTAAATCCATTTTCTTTTAACTCTACATGTTTGCATTTAATTTTCTTAATGGACTTAATTTTTAATAGAAAGCATATAGTTGGGTTCTTCTATTTTAAACCTGGGTTCACATTTCTTACATTTTAAATCAAATGTTTACATAATTGGTGGTTAATACAGCTATAAAACATTATGCTGTTCATCAAAACTCTACTCATTTTTTTTCAAATTTATGATCACTGTGTTTCATTTCTGTGTCTATTGTTATGTCTTCAATTCACTAAATTTGTTCCATATATCTGATTGTTAATTTTACCAAATGAATTTTGGTTTTCTTATATTTCTCAAATCTATGACTTTATTCATTTGTTTTGTTCATATTTTATTATATCATGATTGTTTGTACTTGAATGTAGTTATGAAAAGAGGTTTTTATCTGCCATTTCCATCATTTCTACTATTTTGGGGTCTGTTCAATTACCTATTTTTTCTAAACATTGGTCACATTTCTTGCTTCTTGGTATATCTAGTAATTTTTTAAATTGTACACTAGGCAAGGGAATTTCATTTTACTGATTGCCTGAATAGCATTGTTATAAAGAGCTGGATTTGTTTTGATATGGAATTAAATAACTTGAAGTTAATATTTTGGGGGATTTGTCCTAAATTTTGTCATGGAATTTCTAGAGTAGCCTTTGATATATTAATATATCAGAGTATTGTTATAGTTTGGATATAAAAATGTTCCCTAAATGTCCATTTGTTAAAGGCTTTGCCTCCAGCATTCAGTGTTATTGTGCAGTGTTATTGTGAGGTAGTGTAATTTTTACAACATATGGGCCTAGAAAGAGAAAATTAGCCATCAGAGGCATGCCTTTAGACATTATATTGGAAATCCAGCCTTATTCCTGTCCCTTTCTTTGCTTCCTGAGTTCCATAAAATGAACAGACACCCTCTGCCATGGACTCCCATAATGGTAATACTGTATACCATAGGCCCAAAGAAACAGGACTAACCATCCATGGACTGAAACCTCTGATATTGTGAGGTAAAATAAATCTTAACTATTTTAAGTTGGTTATCTCAGACATTTTGTCGTAGTAATTGAAAGTTGACTAGTACACTATAAGACTGAGAACCTATCCTTTTGACATCCCTATTGAGTCCCCCAAGTGATAGATAAATAAACTGCATCCTCTATGATAGAGAGGTGAACAATTTCAGGCCTTTAAAGTCTCTTGTTTAAAGCTTTTTCATTCTCTTTTAAAAAACACTGAAGAGTTTCACTTTACACATACACATCTTAATAAGAGTGAGTTAAAGATAATCAGTCAGATTTCTAGAATTCGTTTTATAACACTGTGCTGCATCTTCTGGCTAATTTAGACTTCCTGGTTATTGTTTTCTCAACTCATGATGCTGCTCCCCCCTGCCCTTTAATTTCTTTCTGTGGAGTTAATTTTACATGTCAACTTGTATGGACTATGATGCCCAGATTATGTGGCCAAACATTATTTTTGATATTTTTGTACAAGATTTACTTGTAAACAGGTGGACTTTGAGTAAGCAAATTTCCTTCTGTAATGAAGGTAGGCCTCTTCTAATCTGGTAAAGACTTAGATTAAACAAAAGACTAACCTCCCATCACAAGAAAGAATTTTGAAGAAGATGATCTTCATACTTGAAATGGAGCATTAGCTTTTCCCTGGATCTCCATCCTGATGGTCTTTACTCACTGGCAATACCCTGAAGATTTTGAACTTATCAGTCTTCATAAGATCTTAGCCAATCCACACACATGTGCGCACACACACACACAAACACACACACACACACACACACACACACACACACACACACACACACTATTGGTTTCATTCCTCTGGAGAACTCCAGCTAATATACTTTTTCTATTCAATAATCTGGAACATATTTCCAGGAAAAACGGTTGCATTACATAATGCTCATTTTTATTTGCTTTTGTTCTTCCAGAGACAACAGTTAGTGCTGCTTACTGTCTATTATTCTAAAAACTATATTTCATATATTTTCTCTATTCTAATTATTTTTTTATGAAATGAGGCTGAACTCAGTTCCTGTCACTTCATTATGACTACAACTTGAGGTCAAATACATGTTTAAAAAGAAAACAACTCAGTTTCCATATTCTTTATTATCACCATTTTCTAGGTTCTTTAAATATTTCTTAATCTTTTCTTTATTTGTTTATAAATTGAAATGTGGATTCTTTTTATTTAACTTAAGGAAAGGCATAAACATCCTTTTCGAGTCAACTAAACATAAGTTCACAAACTGGCTCCACCATTCACTCAGTGCCATAAGCACTCTACATGCCTTCTCAGACCTGTTATTTCCTCATTTGACACCTGTGGAAAAATAACTGACTCACAGACTTATTGGACATAAAGTACCTTGTGAACCCTCAGTAATTGCTAGCGTACTGAATACAATTTTCTGGGAAGTTCCCCCTCTTCTCCTCCAAACAAATGGAAAGTGACAGCCACTTAGCCATTTTAGATACTAAGTCTGTGTCAAGCAAGCCACAGTAAGTCTAGTAGTTACAGGATTTAAAGCTCCGGTATTGGGTACAACACTCATGCTTCCACCACAAATACCAGAAACAAGGAGGGAAGAGATAGGAAAGAATGGAGAGGATGCCTAAGACTCCAGTATCAAAAAATACTTTTATAATTATACTAACTTCCTTAAATTCATCTTTTTATGACCCAGATACCAGCTGCATTGCATCTTCAGAGTTTCATGAAAGACCTCACTAGAATAAAATTTAATTTTGGCTTAAGTTAGGTTAAATGTGACTTTGGTCTTTGCAATCCAAAGATTCCTTACTAACAGTGTGTATCATTCCTTTAAACATGATTTTTTTTTGTTACCTTAGAAATTTTAACTTATCCCTTAGTAATAACCCAGGTAATACTGCTAACCATTAAAAAACTCAATCTATTTTGTAAAAATCTCCCTATAAATCATACACATGGTTAGAGAATTAATGATTCACCTTTTCACTCTTCAACACTGTGTAAGATCTACAAGGAAGTTTTTACAAAGAGATTTGAGTTTTTAAATGGTTTGTAATATCAAAGTCAGCATAATAATAATTGCAGCATAATTGGCAAAATTACTCCAATAATGCATTTTATAAGCTTTTCTATGTTCCCACTTGTACTGTTTCCTGAAATCCTAAATCTTTAATTATAAATGACTTGAATTATAATCTACATTTTTGCATGGAGAAAGAAATGACATGTGACTCCTTTTGTTGGCGAAACTTACATGAATCTAAAACATAGCAATTGGAATAAAATACATAAAAGCAGGTTTACAATGTAACAAAAATGTAACAGTAAATCATAGAAACAGGTGCACCTCAATTACACCTAAATAAACATTGCATAATCTATTTCTCAACATAAATTTAAGTCTTGAATAGCTTACTGCAGTGACAGAAAGAAAAGCCCAGGAAACAGTTTTGACATAACATGAGCTAGCTTCAAGAAAGATCACACTGGATTATAGAAACCCAGAAGTAACATAAAGAGTATGTCTGTCCCAGACTTCTGCTTTCAAATAGTTAAGATATCATCAGTCTTTATTTTATATGAATTATTATAATCTAAAAATATAAAATGCTTTGATTAAGGTCTTTCTGTGGTTAAAATCTTACTATCTTTAAAAAGTGAAATCATAACAAGAACTTATTATTTCTCTATTCATTCAATTAATTTTGTAACATATAATTATATAGTGAATACTTAGTATATGGCAATCCCTGGGCTATTTGGATGGATGAATGGTGAATGGGTCAGTCAGGATACTGGGCCTCATAATTTTTACTTAAAAATTATATTCTACATATATTATTTTACAACAATGTTCCTAATTTCTTTATTTAGCTATGATTAATAGGTTCTTGAATAGTTTAATCAATAGATTATAACTTATTATTATTAATACTTATTTGAATGTCTTAATTTTCACAGATTTATCCAGTGGGAACCTATTAAAATTAGTTTCTTGTTTTCTCAGTTTTGTTCTCATTGGTTAAGAATGTTCTTACTTTCAGGCATAGCATGTTGTTCAAAATTATTCTGAAAATTTCCAGGCACAGTTCTGGAATGAGGCACTTCTCAAAGGATTCTTGATTCTTTTTAGTGATGAATAGGATATTAGGATACAAGATCTTGAGGATGATAAGTATACTCTTTGGTAGGTGTACTTAGAAGGGCCCAACATAACATCTGTGGTATAGATATCAAATGCATAACATGAATCTAACCATGAATAAGCATCAGGTAAGCCAAAATTGAGAGACATTCACAAAATAAATAGCTTATTTTCTACACAAATATTAGTGAAAGGAAATGAATGACTGAGGGATAAATAAATTTAGTACATGATTCTGTTACAGAAAAAAAATACATAACTATTCTAAGTGTGATTGTGATAAGAGCTAACCTGGAATGATAGAAGATGCAATTTTCCAATGATACTAAAATGGAAGAGAAGAAAAAAAATGAAAATTATTTACTATATGGAATTCCCTCACAGTTTGGTTTAACATGCTGCATACCAGTTTTAAATGAAGAAGATACAAGTTTAATTTCTACTCTTATCAAATACTACCTCCTCAGTTATGCATAAGTCCCTTAATGACACACTCTCACTTATTGTGAATAAGACACTCTGTACACATAGAGAATTTTACAAATAATAGTCACTGTTTGTCCTATATTAGTATAATTTTTAATCTTTCTATAGCTTTGGCTTAATTCTGATATCATGGGGCCACGGTTGACAGAGTTACCCAAATTAACTCCTCCTCCCCCAAAATGACTATAAATTATCTTCCTCATGACTTTTTGTTTCATAAAGCATACATCATTTGTTGTATGTCATGATATAAGCTGTAAGCATCTTGAGGGCAGAGAGACATAATCTTCATACCATCACAGAACAAATCTCAACACTGGAACAAAAGAATGATTCAGGAATGTTTGCAGATGGAATGATTATCATGGATATCTAGGAACGACCACTGGACTCTATTTTCATATTCTTCACTGTGCTCTCTTGGGAAAAGTCACATACTGCTCTGGTTTTTGCTTTCTTGGCTGTAAAACTATGATAACAGCATCTGTCTTCAATGCCTCCTGTGAGTTAATGAACACCGAGCCTTTGGATGTGCTTAACAAGTGCCATGCTTATTGTTTTCTAGGGTTGTTGTAACAAATTATCCCCAACTTGGTGGCTTAAGATGACAATGAATTAGTATTAATTCTGTCACAGTTCTGAAGTCCAGAAGTTCAAATTCAAGATGTTGGCAGTTTTAGAAACTTCTGACTTAGAATTGGTTCCCTCCTAACCTTTGGCAGCTTAAAGAACCCTTGGTACTCTTTGCCTTGACAATTTATCACTCCAATCTCTATGTTCACCACATGACTTTTTTTATCATATCACATTTCTTCTCATGACTTTCCCTCTGTGTCTTTCTGTGTAGAGAAATTCTCCCATTTTCTTCCTCCTTCTTTGCTTCCCTCCCTCCTCCCATCCCTCTCTTTTCATCCCTTCCTTTTTTCCCATTTCTTTCCTTCTTTTCACAGTACAGGGAATTGAACTCAGGACCTCACATATGCTAGGCAAATGCTCTACCTCTGAGTTGCACCCCTGGCCTTTTTAAAATTTATCTTGATAAAGATTCTCACTAAAATGCTGAGGTTGTCCTTAAACTTGTCATCCTACCCTTCAAATCACTGTGTTTACAGGTGTGCACCACAATACAAAGCTGAATTCTTCTGTTTTTTTTTTAAGGCAATGCAAGTCTGCTTCTATTCATTAATGCTTAGATCATGATGACAGTGTTCCAGCATTTTGATAGAGATGACATGGTGTTCAGGACTTCTGATGGTACTCCATATATTGTTATATAGATGACAGCAACTAGCATTCAACTCTGTGTAATAGGTAAGAGTTGGTGCAATTGATGGAAGTTTTTAGAATTTTTTCACATATTACCCATGAGAAGTACTAGTGGTAATTCCCCTAAACAGAAGTATTGGAGTAGGTAGTTGCAACAGCCCCATGTGTTAAAGGGAATAAAACCAGAGGATAAAGATAATGAAAGAAACCAGATATGGGAAACATATTATAGAGAATCTTCAGAAATAATGGAAGTTACCAAAAATATCAGAGGTCCAGTGGTTCTTGGTCTAAGTTAGTGTGTGTATATATATATATATATATGTGTGTGTGTATATATATATATATATATATACATTGACTGTCTTATATGTATGACTATGTTTTTAGTTTAAGACTGTCAAACTAGAAGTTGAAAAATTTACAAGCTTCTCACAAGTTATTTAGACATAAAAATTTCCTTTGAAATTATTAGAATCTCTAAATTGAATGGTTCTAGATAACATAATTCAATGATTATTTATTGAATATATATGCAATCAGCAGAATATCCCCTCAAAGATGCACATATCCTCATTCCTGGCTTTTAAAAGTGTATTACTTTAATTTGCAGGATATGTTTTGCAGAAATAACTAAGAATAGGAAGTTTAAAATAGGGAGAATGTTCTGGATTGTTCCAGTAGACCCAATCTAATTACATAAGTCAACCAAAGAATAGTATTGTTATATCTTTATTTTCTAGAGGATTCTACCATCTTCACACACGATAAGGAAAACAACACTATTGCTAAAGGAACTTCAAAGCATTAAATGTGTGAATTCTAAAATCATTCATATTCTATTCTATTTCTTTTTAGGTATTTATGTAACTGCACATTTCCTACCATTCCATAGTAAAGATTATAGGCTCCCTGTTTCTCTTGTTTTAAGGTCTTGGGTGGTCTTTATAAGGCCAAACTCTCATATTACTAAGCTTTTCTCTAGACTATTATCATGTCTGTTTTCTGAGCCAAATGCCCATCTTTGCCTACATATATATTTAAAAATAGTTAAGAAGATTAAACCTCAATTAATACCTCAACATAAAACAGTAAACAGATATCAGAAAAAACTATAGATTCCAAATCTATATTGAAAAAAAAAACAATACTTGTTCAACACATCTAAATTTTTTGCCATTGGGTTAGCCACACTAGACATATTAGTGTTTTCTATAGGTGAAAAGTCTATCCAAAATACACACACACACATACACCTATATACACACACACAAACAAACACACATATACATATGTGTATATATATGTGTGTGTATATGTGTGTGCATCTCTGTGTATGTGCATATACATCTGTATCTATTTATTTATATACATCTATATCTATATATACATCTGTATATATATGTATATATATATATATATATATATATACATCTGTATGTTTTATATATATAAATAAATTCTGAAATGGAGCTTCAATCAGAAATATATTATATGATTCTTTAATACAAAAAATACCCCACTTATTCAAGATACTTTCAACCATGTTTTCTTTATAAGATTTTTAAAACTCCCTTCAATGTTTAATCATTTCATATATGACCTTTTAATTATTAACACTGTTGAAAAGTTGAAGCCAGCAGAAAGAGTAAATAAATAGTCTTTATCCAAAGCTAGCAACCCCATCTTTAAGAAATACAATACATCTAAAAGAAAGACCTATCACCAAGGAAACATCAAATCACCAAGGTATCCACTTCCCAGAAGAGACCTGCAATACAGTACCTACCCTTAAGTTGTGAAACAAACTATTGAAATTTACTCATGCAGTCTTTTCTTTCAGACATTTAGTTGGGTTAATATTCACTCTGTCTTTTTATGTCCCGTTTTCCAGTTTCCTTCAAGAAATAAATAAGAGACATGTGGATTGAATGAATGATGTTCTTTTGTGTGTCTGTAGGAATCTCAGTACTTATTCATCCATAGCATCAGGTTGCTAATATGTCAAGAATACTGGCTGCAATAATATTATTTACTCAGAGTCTGCTACATAATTTATGTGCTCACTGCAAAATGGAAATATGCTGTTCCTCATTCAAAAAGCAGGAGAAAAATGTCCTTAAAATAATAGCATTTTCTTTTATTTCACAGGTTTGTTTTGACTTCTCATGATGTTTTTATTTATTATTGTGTCATTCTAAGTAAAGAAAAATTAAAATTTGTTTTAGGATGAATTTTACTGTGCATTGTAAAATTGCACAATGCCAATTTTAATGCAAATATAGAATACTTAAAATGTATTTGGAATCACGGAAATTACACAATTCATATTTTGTAGTTTGTACATACATACATAGGTATTTTATTCTTACCAGAACAGGGAAATTGTTTACAGAATTAACTCAACAGCATTTTATTCACTTCTTGACACTTGCACTTTCCATCAACACTCTGCTTTTAACTTACTGATGAGTAAGGAAAGATTAAAAGGCAAGGCTGACTATGAGTATTCCTGTCTTTCCCTTTCTTTCTATCATTCTTTTTAGTGCAAGTGATTTGATAATATAGGAAATTAACATGAGCAATGAAGGATGTTTTAGGGTTTCTTCATCTCTCATGGTTTCTCAAAATGCACTTGCCTTCTTTCCATTCAAGGAAGGTTTTAGTTGGATCAGAAAGCCCTGCCTTGGCTGGGCTATGTGGCACACACCTATAATCCCAGCAGCTGAGAAGGCTGAGATAAGAGGATTGTGAGTTCAAAGCCAGCTTCAGCAATTTAGCAAGACATGAAGCAACTCAGTGAGACTCTGTCTCTAAATAAAATACAAAATGGGGTTGGGAATCTGGCTCAGTGGTTGAGTGCCACTGAGTTCAATCCCTGGTACCAAAAAGAAAGAAAGAAAGAAAGAGAAAAGGAAAAAAGAAAGCACAGCCTTTTTGAGGTAAGCAGAGCCATTCTTTGTCAGTATAGACACAGCCTACTTATCTTGGATTCACTTTGAGTCTCCTGAACTTCCATGTATCTTGGATCTGCAAGAATTTTTTGCCTATGGAACATGTCAAACACTGTATGTGAATGGAAAAGGGGACATATATATTTTGTATAGTCCTTTGTGACATTTGGATATCCCAAACTGCAGGTTCAAAGTTCATAGATTAAATTATTAAGACTTTCAATATGGTGACAGCAAAGGATTGCAAATATTTGACACTTCTATGCTTGAGGCCTCCACAGATATGAGGTTTTCCCCAAAACCTCCTGTTGACATGGCAATATTCAGAGGCAACATGATTAGATTATGACAGTTGTAACCTGATCAAGTCCATCTTAGATGGAATGGACTGATTGGGTGTTAACTGTAGGTACATGGGGCATGGCTGGAGGGGATGATCACTGGGGGCATGGCCTAGAAGGGTAAATATTCCCTGCTGCAGTCTCTTCTCTCTCTCTCTCTCTCTCTCTCTTTCTCTCTCTCTCTCTCTCTCTCTGTCTCTGTCTCTGTCTCTCTCTGCCTCATAGCTTTCGCTGGGGGAGCCTACCCTTTCCCCATGATATGCTGCTTCAACATGGTTCTAGAGCAATGGAGTAGACAATCTGTGGGCTGAGATTTCTGAAACCATAATCCTCAAATAAACTTTCCCTCTTCTAAGTTGTACCTTGTGTTACAACTTGTATTGTTTGGGTCACAGTAAGGCTATATATATATATATATATATATTTTGTCATATATATTCTTCATAATCATAAAACCATCCCTGAAATTATGAATTGAATTCCTCCATATGCCCAGTGCCATCTTTATTTTATTTTTATGTGGTGCTGAGGATCGAACCCAGCGCCCCACGCATGCCAGGTGAGCGTACTACCACTTGAGCCATATCCCCAGCCCCTCTCCTTGTTTCTTACAGAATAAAATGAATAATCAAAAGTAATTGATCATTTCACTCAAGATTGAATTAAAGATCAAGCTACAACAAAATCTGAAACTGATCGTTTTAACTAGTTCTTCAATATTCTATAATGCAAAACCAAAATTAGTGGAACTGTTTTTATTGCATGGCTAACAGAATTCACTGTAATAATTCTATAGTCACAAGACAGGCAGTCCTCACTTGCATGGTATTATTTGAACTGACATTAACACATATTAGTATAGTGTCATCACTCTATTACCATGGATGGTGTTTGCATGTGGTTTTCAGTGTGTCTTTGTTGCTGTTCATTAAGGTGTTATTGATGGTGCTGTGAGGTTAAGTCCAATAGACCTAGAATTGGCCTGAGCAGTACCACTATGGTATCTGCATAGCACTAATTTTTGGTTAATGCATAAAATATACTTTTCAGTGTTGTTTTGTGACCATGCATTTCAGGGATTTGGGCATGACTTGTCCCAGTTTATCAACACTGCTTAATCAGTAAGAATTTGTACCTGGTCTTGGATACAACCGCAGTGGGTTCTGCTATTGGGGCTAATTACATAGCAGAAATACACATCTGTCACTAGTGGAGTGTTAAGAAATCCCAGTCAAAACTATGGATTCCATAACTCCAAGGCAGATTGCACACAAGCTGGTAGTTTCTGATTTTAGGTAGAAGACATCTACATAGCTCTTACACACAGTAGGAGCCCATATCTGTCTTCTTAGAACCTCTTGTTGTGAGGTGTTTGGCTCCGACTCATCCTAGTTTTAACGCTGTATCTATGTTGTATAATTTTACTTCAGTCATTGTAGATTTCTATGTATTGTCACTTAGAGTCCTCTATTCCTTCTTTAATAATTTATCCTAACTACTGCCATTTGTGCATTTACATGTGATATTTTTATCAGTTTTATGCACACATGATTTTGAATTTTGATACTCCTAAAATATTGTGTAACTAAGACTGATTATCAGGATATAGGTCAAAACTTTATTCTAAAGTATTATTATGTATCCTTGTACATAATAATATGTACCTTGTATATGTACCCTGCCCTACTCCAGGAGACCAGGCTTTGAAAGATCTTTTATACATGTATTTTCACTCAGGGACACTGCTGTTTATTTCACAGGGTTGCAGTGGGCTATTTTACATATTTGAGAGAAACACAGGTACCACACAAACTGCAATTGCTGAACTGGATTTAACTACTCAATAAACTGAACTGTTGGGTAGTTCTTTGGTCTGGGGCACTATGGAGACAGAAACCCTCTGACATGTATCTCACCATGAAGAGGAGCTATTACTGTGGCCCAAGTGGTGGGGAAGGTGAATCACTTATGATTATAATGGCAAATATAATAACAATAACTGGCCATGGGTAAAACAGTAGTTTGTTTTTATCAAGAATCAAAAAGCTCAGGATAAAGGACTGATAAGGGCAGCTCCTCAAAACTCACCTAGGATATGCTATTGTCACAATTTTTACATGGTTGCCACACACCAAACATCACATCTATCATCCAGGAAGGAAAAAAAAATTAATCAGAAGAGCTGAGAGGCGAAATAACAGCCATACCAAGAGTTTAGCCTAATCTTCTAAAACCTTCCTTAGAAATTAACTCACTGATTTTCTCTTACATTTCATTTGCTAAAGGAAGATTTACATGACCACATCTAACTCAAGGGATTAAGAGAGTATAAAATATTTTGTTTTCTAGAATTTATAATAGAAATGGGAATGAGGTCATGAATGACTTTATTTTTTGGGAGGGATGTATGGGAATTGTACTCAGGGGTACTTGGCCACTGAGCTGCATCTCCAGCCCTATTTTGTGTTTTATTTAGAGACAGGGTCTCACTAAGGTGGTTAGTGACTTGCTTTTTGCTGAGGTTGGCTTTGAACTCTTCATCCTCCTGCATCAGGCTCCTGAGCTATTGAGATTGCCAGTGTGGGCCACCACACCTGGCCATAAATGGGCCTGAGTCCATATATAAACGCAGACAACATAAATATCTCAAAATTATTCCACTACATGCTGTGAGAACATATCATCTTTAAGTCTACTAATGCCATTTGTAAGTTATCTGCTTTGGTGTGGTATAGGAAAAAGTTAAAAAACATTGCTTTGCATTTGTTGGGAAGAAAATACTTAGAGCACTAACTAAACAGTAAGTCTTCTTCATTATGTGACAGTTCTATGATTATATCTTACACTATCATGTAAAATTCTGTCAATTTCACATAAGCTGTTGTGATAAAAATAAGTTTCCCAGGCTTTTAATTGAGCAGGGAGGTTTTTATTCAGCCACAAATCCCTCCATCACACCATGTCTACCTCACTGAATAATCAAATCCAGATTTGACAGATAGGGAAGACAACGTGTCCATGATGGACAATTAATCAACCACTGGGGATGGCTCTGCCAGTTTTGAGATACCAAATAAGCTTAAGAACTAACAGCATCCAATTTTGTGGCTGAATGAATATGCAAATAATTAAAATTTTGTGAATATATATGTTCAATTCTGTAAATGGATTGGAAGTTTGAGTTCATTGTTTGGACATTAGATGGCGCCAAGAAAGTGAATTGAAATGGTTTAGATTTTTACATTTTGAGCTTAGGGTTTCCCTGACATTTTATAGGACATTTATTATACTGTTAGATGAATATCTACTCAAAGGAATTAAAGAAACGTATACATAGAATACATTGGGTACTGGAAGCCAATGACTGAATGGATCATATAAAAGAAAAGATGGTAAATAGAGAATACACTCAATAGTGAGATTAGTTTTAATAATCTATGAATATATATATATTTGGTTTTTGTTTTGGTACTGGAGACTGAGCTCCGTGGCACTTGACAATGTAGCCACATCCCCAGTCCTTTTTTGTATTTTTATTTAGATACAGGGTCTCACTGAGTTGCTTGGTGCCTCACCGTTGCTGAGGCTGGTTTTGAACTAGTGATATTCCTGCCCCAGCCTCCCGGTACTATGAATTTTTGTAACATTTCTAAGGTTTTTAACACTGGCATGGAATTTTCAGCAATTTTAGATAGTAAAATTCTTATAATTCTAAAAATTTTCAATAGATATTCTGTAAATGTTCTTAGATCAATTTTTTCTAGCAGATTATATAATAACATATCACATATATACCTTACCCATTTCTTTATATTATTGACCTGGATACCTGAATAAGATTCTGAATATTCCTAGATATTTGGAATAACTTAAATATGGGCACTATAATAGAGATAGATTCTTTTTTAATCTACTAAAGTAATGGTTTTGTCATTCATGATCCTATTTACCAACACCTCCTTTCTAGAGGATCTCAAAAATAGAATACTCATCATATTATTAATGCTGAGTTGTGAAACCTGGTACTTGGAAGAAGAAAGGTATAATAAAATGAAAAATTTAGGTCAGAAATAAGACCAAGTAGACAACAGGACATTTCTTTTCTAAAAATTTTTTTATTTGTTTTAATTTGTTACACATGACAGTACAATGACCTTGACATATCATACTTTTGAATCATATGGGATATGATTTATCATTTTTCTGAGTGTACAGGTTGCAGAATCACATTGATCATGCAGTCATGTATATACACACAGCAATAATAATGTCTATTTCATTCTACTATTCTTCCTTTCCCCCTATCCCCGCCCCTCCCCTCCTATCACTTTTCTCTACCCAATCTAAGGTGACATTTCTACCCTTGTGTATAATGTGAAGAAAAGTGAAGAGAGAAGTAGATCAAGCAGATCAAATGCTAAGTTTACTACCTCCACTCATGACTTCCATTGAAACTTAATCCCCTTGATAACTAATCCAAGGCTAAAACAGACAATGATCAAATGAATTTATTTAGATCTACCTGAGATCATTACCACTAGAGAGAAACTTCTATTTTCCCTGGCATGTTGATAATTCTTATTTTGTATGTCTTAGGGATTTTACTCTGATACCTCCATGTTGTGTGATGTATGTGTATGTGTATATTTGTGTGCATGTGTATTGAACACTTTGTAGGCTGTTTTCCATCAAGAAATAGAGTAGCATGTTGAAGTGATAAGCACACTTCATTTAATAGATGGAAAATATCATGATCATCTTGAATTCATTTTTACCTGGTTTCCATGTATGTGAGATTATAATATTCAATGTAGAACAGTTTTACAACTGTTTCTGATAGAAAAGTATATATATATAACATGTAGGATGTTTTCCAGAAAAAAATTTAGTCATCTAGATCACTCTAACCTGAAATAGGAGTCTCATGACAAATATGCTGGCAGAGATACGTCTTCTCTTTCTTCTCACAGCTAGAAATAATTGATAATTACTAATAAGTATATTTAATATAAAGTTACACTTAATCATAAGATGTAAAGTCCTCAGAATCAATATCTGAAGGAATACTTTGAAGCCAGTTTAGTAACCATGAGCTTACACATCCATAAGTCATGCGGTTTCAAATATAGCCAAAGTTCTAGGTAATTGACCATAATGTTCTATTGCCTATGGTGGGAAATATGCCTGGATTTAGAGTTATTCAAGATGCAAGAGCTGATATTTTACTTATTTAAAATAATTTATAAAAATGTTAAGAGGTGTATATCCATAAACATAATAATTATTTTACACATGTTTAATTATTCTTAAATATATGGGCAAATAAAATAATTGTCCATAATATGGTTTTAAGAAATGGATATAGAGTTCCTAAACAGTTTGTTATATGTTGGAATAGGTTAAAGGTATGTACTAATACTAGACTTTTTAAAATTAACATTATAACCCATACTGTTTAGGAAAAAAAACAAACAAGAAGGTAATCAGATGTAACTTCTGATTAGAAGAGAAACTAAAGTGTTTTAAGATTATTTAAACATTTCAGAGAAGGCAAAGAAAATATAATTGAATACAGAGGTGAAAACTAGTGAATAACATAAGTAAACTAAAATGTATCAATAATTTTATCACATGAAAAATGACTAATTTCCACCCTTAACACACAGCTGTTTCAAGACTAGATAGAAAAAGTCTGATTATATGCTGTGTCAAATGTACATGTAAAGATAAAAAAATCTTAGTTTTATAAAAAGTATTAAAAATGTTTGAACATCAATAAAAGTCCTAAAAAATATGCAGCACAATTTTTTTTAAGAACTGGAAAATTAAACAGCCCATAAGCACAGTTGAAGAAAGAATTAGTGAACTGGAAGTTGTAATTGAAGAAATCACTTCATACACAGAATATATGTTAAAGAAATAGAAAATACAGAATATTTAGAAATAAATGTATGTTCTTTCTAAATTTCCTAGTATGTGGTATTCTCTCATGGCAACACAAATGGATTAAGACAGACTTGATAAGACTAAACAGATCTTCAAGTCTTAAGAAACATAAATAAAAATGAATAAGCATTCATGATCATTAGAGTGAAACCAAAATATCAAAGAAGTATATACAAATAAGTATATATAATGCAGTATTCTGACTAATGTGAAGTTAAGGGCTTTAGAGTCTTGCTCACACTTGACAGCTTCTGGAGAACAGATATCCAATATGGTTCCATCTTTAGTTTTTTGGTGTGTAGTAGTGTCTCACATTTAAGTACCATCTGACCTTGAAGAGCTTATGAGGTAGAACAAAATTCATCCTGTGACAGGTGTACAAGGAAAATGAGATGAGAAGACAGAGGAAGAAAGAATTTTTGACTACATGATGAAGACATAATCAAAGAGATAGTATGTGAAACAAGAGTGAAGTATTAACTCAGTTGGCAATAACTATAAGAAAATGACATGAGCAAAATATGGAGATGAATACCACATTTGGGGAATATCATATAACTATACTTAGCTAGAAAAAAGAGAAAAGATACAGTGATACACATGAGGAACATGGACTTCCCTGCAGTAACATTGCAACACCATGCATGGGATGAGATTGAGCAGCTATAGAGTTGAATTCTAATGTAATGGATTTTGGAATTTTCCTGAAAACAAAGAAACTCCATCAAGTTGGTTTGTTTAGACAAGAATAGTACATATCAGCCTATGATTTGTAAAACTAGTCTTTCTAAAAATAGAATATATGGGATATATTTAAAGAAGAGGTTGTGGCAGGCATGGAGACTACTTAGAAGGTCAATTAAATAGCTTGAATAAAGAAAACATAATCATTTGTTCTTTTGATGTTTTGATTAAACCTAACTCTGTGTATGTGTGTGTGTGTGTGTGTGTGTGTGTGTGTGTGTGTGTGTGTCTGTGTCTGTGTCTGTGTGTAGAAAAGAGGGAAAGAAGTGGGAATGAGAAAAAGAATAATTTTAGCATGAATAATTCTGTAAATTTAAAGCCAATTGCATATATATTTTCCTCTTTCCCAATCTCTCTCTCTCTCTCTCTCTCTCTCTCTCTCTCTCTCTCTCTCTCTCTCTCTCACACACACACACACACACACACACACACACACACACATATTCAATTTGAAAAACCCTGTATTGACATTTTTGCCTATGCAATCAAAGGTGAGTTATTTTAAACGTCAAATAACTAGATATTAACATTCTCATCTTACCTGATCAACTTTTAAAATGAATGATTTCTGGGAGGATTAATCTTTAAATAGAAGTACATATATAAAAAATAATTGCTGTGCCCATCACATGTGGACACTTAATAAGTGTTTCTAATAGAATGAAAGGCTACAATGACATCCATATATTTTCATTTGATATAAACCTTCTCAGAGTACTTTTGCTGCTTGATAATGGCAGTTTATCCTCTTAACCATGGTTCCAAGTTGAGCATGCTAAACATAATTTATATAAGTTATAGGCTTAATCTTCTGGATAGTGTTTTTTCTTATCTTCATCATGAGCTTTCAAAGATTTTCTATCTTCTAGTAGTACAGAGTTAATCATGTTATATACATTTTGCATGATATTGTTACCAAGGCTGCCCTCAGTTTTAAAAACACTCTAACCTCTTAATTAATAATAAGCCTAATTTGAGAGAACAATGAATTTCAACCATCAAGCTGCATAAATAGAAGAAAAGCATCCAGAGCACAAGATCAGTGAATCCTACTTTAATTGAAAACTGGGAGTACCTTCGTGTTGAGCTTCAATGTCTTACATTTTCTGCACAGTGATCTTAAATAAAGAAAATTAGATATTTTTAATATGGTTAAATGACTTGAACTAGGAGCACCAACTGAGTTGATTAAAGGAGACACTTTGATATTAACATTACATGGAATTTTCTAGTGACTAAAGCCATCAGACAACAGATTGAGCTTTGTTAGCATCTAATAATTTCTCTGTCAGTGGACTCAGCTCAAGCATAATTTGGCCTGCTCTTTAGAAGAGTACAGAAGTAAATATCAACCAACTCTAGGATCACTGCTTTTATTAGTCTGTGATATTCAACAATGCCTTTCTCATGTCTTTCCATAGATAGTTTACTTATATAGTTTTGAATATTTTAAACTGAAAAATAATTTCATGCTGATTAGACTCTAATGGAATGAACATTATTTAGTTGATTATTACACACCTGTTGTCATTTCAGACTTTAAATTTATCTATATAATACTTCTAGCAATCCTGAAAGGTATTATTTTCAAATGTTAATAATTTTCCAATTATAATAGCATAACGTGTTAGATAAAAAATACAAAATATTATGTATAATGTGTTCCAATTGTTGAAAACAGTTGTTTTCTGCTTCTAGTCATCTGCATTGCACAACATGCATATTCAAATACACCACCCACACATGAATGATCAGAACAAACCACATTAAATTGACTATTGTGGCTATCTCTAATTTTGAATCATGATAACTTCTTAATTTTTTATTGGACTCTTTTGATTTTTAAAATTATCTACAGATAAGCATTTCTCTCATTCAGAGAACAACTACTGTGTTAAGATTTATGTCGTTAATTAGAAAAATGCATATGCAGACTGACATGAAAAATAAATGGCAGAATCAGGCAATGTTACTTAATATAGAAGTTGAGGGGAGTTCACTTCTACCTAAGCTCAGGATTTTGAGTTATTCTTTGCCCATTTTTTTTCCAGTTAAGTTTTCTGACCTTGATCAGAGGGCAGGAGGAAAAAGAATGGCCCATTCGTTTAATGATGACAAATGGCAGCTTTGGTCCTCTCCTGGGAGGCTACGGTAACCTGGGCCTGCCTTTTGTCTATACCCAGGGGTGGCAAGCACCAATTCTGTGTAGTAGCTGGACCGTGGCAGGGCTCCAGTTTGGCATGTGTCTAACATTGTCTGGGGAACACTTTGTATCCGCTGAGGCACACTCCTCTCCCAGGGACTAGAACTAAGAAAATAAAAGTGTCTGGTGCCAAGGCCATCAGCCTTATCTGCAAATCACTTCTTCTTTCTTGTGTCTTCAAGGGTGATTTGACCCTAGCTCAGAGCTTGAGCAGGCACAACTCATCAATTTTTCACTGAACTTCAAAGATCAAATGGATTTGGCTTTTCTGATTGCTGAAACTGTGTCAGATTTTATAGATGAGCATCTTTTTGACATGTAGATGACTAGTACCTCCAAGAACTTGTGAGTGTGTGTGTTTGTGGGGGTGGGGTGGGGGGTATTTTAGGGTGTGCATAGTGACATCTATTAATGTATTTTAGCTATATGTGCATGATCATTAATGTAAAATACGTGAGAAATAATTTTACTTCTATTCACTTAGAAATTGTAATTTCAATATTATCTGATCTACACCTGTTTATTTATATGTCTGCATAGTGGGGTAAACATGTCAACATAAAGAGAAAGGGGGATAATAGCACTTGGTTTCTAATTTTTAGTGTTAGTGGAGAGAGCCGTTCATGATTCTCCATCTCTGCTGGTTTTTATAAAGTTTCAAATGAAGACTAAGGAATATGAGAATCTCTTGAGGGCAGAATGTTAGTTCAATGCAAAAAAAAAGCCTAAAATCTTAATCTCCTAATTTCATTTCAGTATTCTACGCCAAATGCTTCAGGGTTGGTTATCTTGGTATACATTAAGTCCTTAGAATATGTTTTAAATAATTATTATTAGAGTAATAAAATTTACATAACTATAAATGTTAACAGAGGTTATCTATTGTGGTGGCATGACATAAATGTTGATATTATTATCTTTGCTATTATCTGAATTTTCTAAGATTTCTACTTAAGTATTTGTTACCATAACAACAATATGTATTTTAGCATGTATGTTGCCCATCAATTACTGTGTGCTCTTCTAGTCACTTTACATTAATCAGTTTTGTATTTAATTTTCATAGTTTCTGTCAATAATATGCTGCTAAATATGTGTTGAGTATAATAGAGTTCAAAGGTCACAGAGTTCAGTGAGGTGTTATTTTTAAAAGATCCCTTTTCACTTGTAGAATTTTTCTTGCGATATCTGCTTGACTTCAAGTGCAATATTATCTTAGTAACAGTGGACAATTCCAGATAGGGCTCAAATTTTAATGCTTCCTTAAAAAGCCATATAACAATTTGAAGAGGAATGTGTCTACTCTGGCCAGGTGCAGCGGCACATACCTGTAATCCCAGTGGCTCAGGAAGTTGAGGCAAGAGGACCACGAGATCAAAGCCAGCCTCAGCAACAGGGAGATGCTAAGCAACTCAGTGCAACTCTGTCTCTAATAAAATTATATATATATATATATATATATATATATATATATATATATATATATGGAATATATATATATATATATATATATATATATATAATGAATAGGGATGTGGGTCATTGGTTGAATGCCTCTGAGTTGAATCCCTGTTTACCCCACTCCCGCAAAAGTGTCTTTTCTGAATGAGTCTAGCCTGTGTCCAGATCGCTAACCAAGAACATTCTCCCTACAGGGCCAAGAGAGAGGAACCACAGTGGTAAACTTAAAAAAATTGTACAAATAAAGACTTAAAATGATCACTAATATAAACGATATTAAATGGTATACATAAAAGACAAAATGACTAGTTCAAGTACAGGAATTTTGTGGTATGATTCAGACCTCCTTTTATGTACTAAGATGTATCCCACCTGCCTTGGCTTGCAGTGTGACACAGGTTCCAAGGTTGTATTTTAAAAAACAGTAAAAATCTACTGTGCTTTGAGTACCCCCACGCGTGCAGCCAGCTTTAATAACTAACTATGCAGACAGCATTGCTCATAAAGACACTTATAAGTAACTGCCTCAGTTTTTTCTGGGACAGGAAAGGGCAGGGCTGTGGGGCCTTCCTGTGTGTGTCCTTCAGTGAGTCTGTCTTCCTTACTTGTTTTTCTTAAATTAAAATTCAAATACACCTTTTGAATGCCTTTCTGGAGCTGAATGAGATTTAAAAAAACAAAACAAAAAACCGACTAGCAGAAATGAGGCTTCTTTTCCAGAATTTGCAGCTCTGGACTTCAGGATACTTTACACTGAATGATCATGTAAGTGACCAACTTGTCTCTTGGCCAGTTGATTGTCCTCATGGCCCTCAGGTCTAGAAACAGATACACATTTGGTCATTAAGAAATCAAAAGTGAGGCTACCCAAAGTCATAAGTTTCCAAGTGCTACACTCTCATTATATGTTTCCTTGGGTTGGGTCCATCTCAGTGAGTTTTGTCCTGGGTCCTCTTATAAAGAGGTCAGAGTTAGCCAGAGTCAGGAATCCTGCTGGTCATCACTAGAGTCTTTTCTGTGTCTGCTCCCTATGGAGGACAGGTTCCCTCCAGATCTTGAGTAGCTTTCCAAACTCAACAAGATTCCAACTAAGCCTCAAATAGGTAAAGGGCAATGTTAGTGTCACCAGCCATTATTATGATCACTGGCTGAAGTCAGAGCCTCTGAGAGCTCTTCCTGGTTCAGAATTAGACCGAGGGATCCAGGCTGTCAGGTGTAGCCTAGAGAAAGTTAAGAGAAGACTCCTCATCTCTGATAACTAGCCCAAATAAATCCCCAGGCTTTTACTGAGGAGGGTAGCATGACTCTGGTATTTCTGCCTTGCAGTTAGGAGAGTCCCATTTTCTGCCTGAGCACACCTCTGATCACTTCTTCATCATCACCTGGGTTATCTCCTCTTTGATTAAAAAAAAAAAATTCCAGTACACTAAACCTGGCAGTACACAGTCTCTGGATCCTATTTGCAGAACCAATGTCTTCTCCATTACATCTAGCTTGTTCATGATGTTGATATTCTATATCAGAAAAATTTTTTGAAGTATAGATCAAGGAGAAAACACAAAACTATGATAGCACTCCGTACTGTAGAAACAAAATGAAAGATATAGTTGGGGTTCAGTATATTGGGGTACCTGCTATCACTGTTATAGTAGGAGTAAATATTTTTGTTTCTGTGTGGTCAACAGTTTTATCATCACTGAAAGGAGATCATTAGACACACAGTTCTCTAGAGCTCTTCTAAGCACAAGCTGTCTAAAAACTCTTCTTTAAAAAGACAAATTGCATTAACAGGTAACCTTAAATGAGTGACAGGCATCAAAGCAACCTATGTAATTGTAGCCTAGAGAATGGATAAAGAGCTGCCCTTAGTCCTATGAGTGTCATTTGTTTGATCATCAGGCAAGGACAGAGGATAAAACTGCATTGTCCGTATCTGTGGCCCCTCAAGTATACCATTCTATGGTTAACCCATCTCATACCAGGTTGGATAGGTTCTTCTGTGTGCTCAGCTCATGTGGAGTGTGGACCTTAGAGGAATGAGAAGGTCATCCTTGGAGTGCGGGATTGTGTGTTTTGCCCACAGGATCATAAGAAGATTTATTAAATTCAATTTTTTTCAACCCAACAAGACAAGATTATTATAATGTCTGCCTGGAATGGTATCAGAGCACATATTTAATTGTGTCTGTCCTGAAAAGTGGCAATTTCAATAGCTATCTGGGACTTCAAGTGTCACTTGTGTATCTTTAGTCTTTCACTGATATTTTGCACCCACTATCTCACTTTACTTTTAGGATGGCACCCTGAGACATGTTGGAGAAACATTATCATTCAACCGAGGAGAAACCTGAGACTCACAAAAGCAAAGGCACATTCCCAGATCCATACAATTAAAATCCAGATTTTCTGACCCTTGATGAGTCCTTTATATTCATAATCTCAAATATGAAGATATTTTATGCTATTCACACATTATGCAGCAAAAGTATGTAATATTTATTGATCATATATCACAAGTCCACAGATTCTATTCTATTATGTGATTCCAGTGGTACCCTAAAGTAAGGATGTAAATCTGGCCCCCTCTATAATACCAAGTCATACAGGTCCATCTCTGGTAAAAGGGTGGCTTTTGCTAGAGTTTTCTAATACCATTATGTCAGCAAAAGCCTATCTATAAACCATCATTCTGCATCCACTGCTGCTATGTCAAAACAAACAAACAACAACAACAACAAAAAAACAAGTCTTGACATTGTCTTCTGACTATGTCCACCTTGTAGAAGAGGAAACTGTAGATGCTGTCAATTTCAGTTTCTCCAAGAAAAAATCAAAATGAATGGAAATCTGACAATCTGATGGAGGAGTTTAACCATTGAAAGTAGCAAAAGCAAGATTCTTGTAACTCCTGAGGTGTCTTTTTCTAAGAGCCATTTGAAATATCTCACCAAAAATATTTAAAAATGAGGAATCATCTGTATGATTGGCTGTGTATAACTGCTAGTAGCAGTTACTAATTACCTTATTTCCAAACTAGTCGGTATGCAAAAAAGGAAGAAGACGAAGGTAAATACTAACTTATGTGGAATATTTTATATAAGTTTCTGAATATTGGAACAAGTAAACAAACATAATTTGTCTATGGCAAAGGCCAAACATCCTCTCCAGGAAACAAGCTTCAATTTTTTAGGCAATTCCACTGTCAATTTTAAGTATCACCAGCAGATGGTGCTGTGCATTAGCAAACATCCTTCTTGGGACAGCTCAAGACTCCAGGGAAAGTGTCACCAGGGAAAGTAAATGAGACAAGTAAATTATATAGGGGGAAAATGCTAAGTAGCCAATGCAGGAAAAAGCACACAGTTGTACTTTAGAAAGTGGAAACAAAATTGTAAATTTCAAATAATACCTGTGAAATAATTCCTATTTAAATATTGCATAGTAGAGTTATCAGAAGAGAAATAAAATAGAAATTCTACTAAACCCCGCAGGCAGTGAGCACTAATAAAGGGAAATATTTTCACCATGTTAACATGAATCTAGGTATGAAAATGTTAGATTATTGTTCAGTTGTTTCCCAGGCTTAGATCTTCTTTCTCCTCTGTTCCCTATGGTCTATTCTCAGACTCTGTTCTTCATGATTAGAAGGCTGTCTTATAAAACCTGCACTTCTGTGAATTATAAGAATTATTGGAAAACCAAATCTATGTAATAGTTTTTTAAATCCCTTTAGAATGGGATTGCAAAAAGGATGGTTTGCTCTATCTCAACATTTCTTGCACGTGGCTATGTTTTCAATAAGTGCTTATTGAATGCTAAATAATTGATTTGTGAATCACGCTATGGCCTAATGATACTGAGTTTTATGTACACTCAATCAAAAAGTATTTGTTGAGAAAGTGTTCTGTGCTTGGACACAGAACTTATGATCTAGAAGAGGAAATAAAAGGCGATTAAATAATTTGAAACACACTGCAGTAGGCATGTGAGGTTGTGGGATCAGGTGCCAGAAGGGACAGAAAACAGTTCCTGGCTCCAGGTGGGCCTTAGGGTTAGAAGAGATTTCTTAAAAAGAGTGAAGTCTAGTTTTGTAATCAAATGGTGAGCAAGGGCTGGCTATCTACTAAGAATGCTCTAGGGAGAGAGGACAACTTTTGAAAAACATCAGAATAAAGAAAAAAAAAGCCCCACAGTATATGTAAATAACTTAAAGAAGATAAAGGGTGATGAGGGAGTGTCAGAAGATCAGATGGAGAATATATTTCCTATGGAGTTATGAAAAAAAATCCTATGAAAAAGAGAAATTCAATATAGTGACTCACACATGGGAGTGATATGATCAGATTTGCATTTTTCAAAGATCATTCCAACTGAAGTGCAGAAAATGACTTGTGTTTGTAGTGGAGTTGGAGGGAGAACACAGAAATGCTGGAAATGGAGAGACCAGGTAGGAAGCTGTTGCAAAACTCCAAGGCTGAAATGGTATGTCTGTACTACAATAGTGGAAGCACCTGGATTCAGAGGTGGGCCAGCAAGACATATTTGGGGGGGGATGCCAAACTACAGGTGTAAATAAAATATCACAAGAGTGATAAAACATTACAGGATACTTAATTTTTTTTTAGAGTTTTTAATATTTATTTTTTAGTTCTCGGCGGACACAACATCTTTGTTGGTATGTGGTGCTGAGGATCGAACCCGGGCCGCATGCATGCCAGGCGAGCGTGCTACCTCTTGAGCCACATCCCCAGCCCATTACAGGATACTTAAGAAGAGAATGGAAAGATCCACAGTTATCAAAGCTCCTTCCTGGTAGAACACAGTCTATTTTTGAAAGATATACTTTCACTAGCTTAGGGTGATGATAGAGATCCTAAGCAGCAATCTCAAGTTACCATGGATGGAAAGCAACATGCTCTTTTAGGGTGGTAAGTCTTGTTATTTTCAAGTTCAGAGACAAAAATGAAGTTTAAGAAAATAAAAATCAAAGGAGCACATTAGTTCTAGTGGTCATCCTTCTCCACCCTCCTCTTTTCAAAATAAACAATAACAAATATATAAAGAATGCACATTTTTATTTGTGTGATAGTTTTATTTGTATGTGGGACAGTAGAGTGCATTTCGACATACCATACATAAATGGAGTTTAAGGTCTCATTCTTCTGGTTGTACAGGATGTAGAATCACACCTGTCCTGTAGTAATATATGCACATAGGGTAATAATGTCAGAATCATTCTCCTTCCTCTCTGCCACTCCCTCCCTTCTGCCTAATCCAAAGTACCTCTATTCTTCCCTATTGCCCTTTTTTACTGTGAATTAGCATCCTCATATCAAAGAAAACATTAGGCTTTTGGTTTGGGGGGATTGGCTTATTTCACTTAGCCTAATATTCTCCAGCTCCATCCATTTACTAGCAAATGCATAATTCCATTCTTAATTAAGGCTGAGTAATATTCCATTGTGTATACATATCACATTTTCTTTATCCATTCATCTGTTGAAGGACACCTAGTTTGGTTCCATAGTTTAGCTATTGTGAATTGAGCTGCTATAAACATTGATGTGGCTTTGTCACTGTGGTATGTTGATTTTAAGTCTTTTGGGTATAAAACAAGGAGTGGGATTGCTGGGTCAAATGGTGGTTCCATTCCAAGTTTTCTGAGAAACCTCCATAATGCTTTCCATAGTGGTTGCACCAATTTGCAGTCCTACCAGCAATGGCATCATCTAGTCCCCCAGGACTGAATGGTGGACATCATTATCATTGGTTCTTGTTTCTCTATTATTCTTATATTCAAGTAATTTAAGACAACTGTCATTTTCTTCTATACACCTATACTGATGTCATTTTCTTCCATTTAATTCTTCTATCACTAATGAGTCTTAATTGAACACATTGAGAAGGCTATTTGGAATACTTTTTTCCCCACAGCTTCACCAACATTTTTTGTTTGTTGCTTATATTCTTGATAATTGCCATTCTGACTGGGGTAAGGTGAAATCTTAGAGTAGTTTGATTTGCATTTCTCTAATTGCTAGAAATGCTGAACATTTTTTTCATATATTTGTTGATTGATTGTATTTACGAAACTCAATTCAAAGTGCATCAAAGATTTAGGCACTAGAAGTAAAATCACAAGTCAATAAATGGCATGTATTCAAACTAAAAAAGCTTTATCTCAGCAAAGGAAACAATAAAGCGAAGAGAGAGCCCACATAATGGGAGAAAATCTTTACCACATACACCTCAGACAGAGCATTAATCTCTAAGATATATGAAGAACTCAAAAAACTTAACACCAAAAAAACAAATAACCCAATCAATAAATGGGTTAAAGAGCTGAAGAGAAATACAGAAGAGAAATACAATTGATCAACAAACATAAGAATGCATATTGAAGGTATACCAAATAGCCTTCTCAAAGTGTTCAATTGAGACTCATTAGTGATACAGGGATTAAACAGAAGGAGATGACATCAGTATAGGTGTATAGGAAAAAATGACAGTTGTCTTAAATTACTTGAATATAGGGATAATAGAGAAACAAGATAACGATAACGATGTCCACCATTTAGTCCTGGGGGACTGAATTATGCCATTCTCTATTAAAATGAAGAAAAAGAGCACTTTTAGGTGAAAATAGAAAAGAATAGAGGAGGATATAGGGTATGAATTTTTTAAACTTGAATCATGTATGGCATTCAAGTGGAGAGGTCAACTAAATAAATGAGTCCAAATATCAAGAAAGGGATGTGGGTTGAATATACATATTTGATAACTAAAAATATGGGAGTGGATTATATTCTGAGGGAGAATGTCTAGAATGACATATAACAAAGTGTTTAGGGACAAGGACATAGAAAAATGCAATTGTAAACATTGAATTCGATTCATCATGTTTTACACCTAAAAACCATAGGATGTGTGTGGGAAGGGCTGTATAGTAGTCACAAAACACACTTTAAGACATTACATGTCAGGGGATCAGATTCGCTCTCCTGTGAAATAAAACTGCTTGAGGTGAGTTCAGAACTCTCATCCTCAAAGTCCTCATGACCAAACACAACAACACTTCAAGATCTCAAAACTGAAACACTGGGAGAAATTGAGACCTTGAGATTTCTAGAATTTAAGTCAGTGAAACCTCAATCCTATAAGACTATGAGACTACAGTCTGTGACATTTGAAAAAGTAGGAGAACACAGGACTCTGGGATCACCAGGCTTCAAGACCACAAATTTTGCCACTGTAGGACTGAAAGATTGCAAAATCTCATTCCACTCTCTAGGATCAATGCTAGTTTTTACTGGTTTTCCTGACATTGTACATAAGCTAATAACTTGATAAAGAGGGTTCTATTTGATTTGGAGGTGATTTCTGATTTGATTCTGGCATGCCCAAGCAGAGGACAATCAAAAGCTGGACTGATTTATTGATCTGGAAAGACCTTTCTTTTCTGACAGATTCTTGCCCAAACTGCTTGCTCTATTCCGATCTCAGGCACAAAACCAACTTTCATCTCCACTGCTATCCTTTTTACTGTTGTTTTTATATTTTTAAAACATTATAGATCCATACATTTTCAATGAGTTTAAAGGTAAGTTTCTTATTGATAGATCTGGAAGTTGCTCAGTATTTCCATAAGCATGAGTGGTTCTCACATATAGCAGGCTTACAGTGCTTGTAGTCTGGCACTCACCATAGTTTCATGAAGGTTTTGTAGCCTGCAGATCTTGTGATGGTGTAGTTTCATAGTTTCAAATAGAAAACACAAATGTGATTTATTTGACTCATGATTCTGGAGGCTAGGAAGTTTGAGGGCATGGTGTTGGCATCTGGCCAAGGACTTCTGGATGCTTCATGACATGGCAGATGGAAAAGTAAGCACATGCAAGACAAAAGAAACCAGGCCAATGTTTATCTTTTTCATCAGGAACTCACTTCCTCAATAGCCCACACTCTCTTGCAATAAAGGCATAAATCCATGACCAAATCACCTCTCAAAGATCCCACTTCTTAATACTGGTACAACAGCAATTACATCCAACATGTGGTTTGGAAGGGTCATTCAAACTTTGATATTCCACCTCTAAGCCCCCAAACTTATGGCCTTCTCACATACAAATATATTTATTCTATCTGAACAGTTCCAAAGTGTTAACTTCTTCCAGAATCAACTCAAAAGTTTAAAAGTCTAGAGTCTCATCTGAATCAGATATGGGTGAGTCTCAAGGCATAAATTCATACCATAGCAAATTACCTCTGGCTCCAGCTTGTGAAACCAGAACAAGTTATATAATGTGCTTACATAATATAATGGTAGGAGAGGCATAGGATAGACATTCCTGTTCCAAAAGGGGCAAATAATCTTTCACTTCATGTGCTATCTCCTGAACATACTGCAGATGTGAGTCCCCTATGCCTAGCCCCACTCTTATGGCTTTGGTGGCTCAGACCAGAAAGAAGTTCTCACAAGTTAGAGTCTGGTGCCTGTAGTTCACCCAGGCTAGCATTGCACATTGGTAGCTCTACCATTTGGAAATCAAAGGTGTGACCCCGTCCCTGCAGCTCTATGAGGCATCTCCCTTGTGAAGGCTTTCTGTGAGGGCTCCATGCCTGCAATAAATTTCTGCCTGGGCTCCCACATTGTCTGCAGTATCATTTGAATTGTAAGTGCAGATGACCACGCCCCCACAGATCTTGCATTCTGTGGGCTGCCGACAGCACCATATGAACCCTCAAGGTTTACCACCTGTACCTTCTGGAGCAACATGTGAAGCCAAACCTGAGCCTACTTGAATCGTGATTGAAGCAGCCAAGGAGTGTTGCCCTGGAATGTGAGGAGCAAAGTCTTGAGGCAGCCCTGGGTAGCAAGTCCAAGGAGGGTGTCCAGCACCCATCCACCAAAACCACTCTGCCTTCCTTGAGCTCTGGGTCTATGATTGGCAGGGAAGCTTTGAAGAGCTCTGAAATGTCTTTAGGGTCTTCATTTCCTTGGCTTAATGATTAACACCTGGCTGTCTTCTATTGGTACTAAACTCTTAGGCACATAATAGCTTGGCAATAATCTTTGTGTTCTCTTATCTAGCCAGTCTACAAAATGTCCAAATCTTTCCATTCTTCTTCTTTTAAAATTATAAATTTCATCTTTCTCTCTTTTCTCTTTCCATTTCACTGTTAATGAATAAGAGTAATAAAGAGTCATACAGCAGCTTGAACACTTTATGCTTATGTATTTCTTCTGCCAAATATTAGAGGTCAACACTCTTATGTTCTGCATTCTTTAAAATCCTGGGATATGAACACAAATTTATCAAATTCATTGCAAATGTATATCATGTATGGCCTTTATTCCTGTTTCTAGTAGCTTTTGCTCATTTCTATCTAAGAACTCATCAGAATTGGCTTTCCTATCCATTTTTTATTAACATTCTGGTTATGACCACTTATGCCATCTCTATAAACATTCAGATTTCCCCTATAGTTCTTTCTTCTTCACCCTCACCTGAATCATCCTTAAAGTTTCATTCATAGAAATCTAGACTTTCACTAGCCTACTCTTTCAAAGTCTTTCAGTTTCTATTAATTGCCCACTTCAAAAGCCACTTATAGGCATTTGTTGCTACAGCTCTAATTCTTAGTATTATTTTCTATTTTTGTCCATATTCTGCTGCTACAACAGAATATAGCATGCTCAATAAGTAAAATTAATAGAAATTTATATGGCTCATTCTTCTGGAGCAAAAGCTTTTGTGCCATATCACAATTTGGTGGAAGGACAGGTGAGCATACACATGACTGAGAGGAATCTGCTGGACAGATCCTTTTCTAACAAGAACCCATCCCTGCGATAACTCACTCACTTCAGCAATAATGGCATAAATCCCAATCACCTCTTAAAGGTCCCATCTTTTAATAGTTACAATAGCAGTTGAATTTCAACATGAGTCTTGGAGAGGACATTTAATTCATAGCAAACTATTGCTGTCACAGGAGAGCAGGGAGCTGAAGCTTCAAACCTCCATTCTTATGACAAAAGAAAATTTAAAATCAGACACTGAAAGTCATGCAAAAGGATTTTATTATAAGTGAAGGTAAAGTGGAATCAAAGTGAGAATAGGGTAAGACTCAAGCAGAGAGCACTCTCAGGGGAGAGAGTGGGTCGTCTCCAATTAGAGAATGACAAAGGAAGCAATGCTGCTTCCAGATTGATCGCTGTTTGATGGTTCCCTTGAGAACTGGGGACACCTGCATTCTTTACCAATCAGGTAATCAACTCCTCCTTCACGTTGGGCAGTAGAGTTTTTGACCCTAATTGATCTTTTCTGAAACTACCACGGCAGCCATCCTATTGAGGGGGGCTTCAGTTATAAGTCAATCCTATGTCAATGTGGGTACTGGGTTCGGCAGCTATCAGAGGTTACCTTATTGCATCTGCATCACTAAAGAATTTCCCCCATTCTGAGATAGAAGGAGACCATGGAGTGCTGAGGGCCATTACCAAGTAGGAATGACGCATCAAAATTTCCTTGCCAAGCATACCCCATGCTGCTTAGAGGACATTCGATGGGACATTGCATGCATGCTTTAATAAGGTGACCTTGCTCAAGGACCAAGGCGGATCCGGGTTTAAAGCTGATCAGGTTTGAGGAAGTAACCGGCTCCTTGAGTTTAAGGCGTTGCCAGTTTAAGATAATGGGTTTTAGGGAAGTTGGAAGTTGAAGATTATTGCTGGGATTAGGGTGTTCCTGCTGCTTGTTCCTGTTGAGTTCTCGTGAGATTAAAATGAGATTTGGAGATAGCCTCATGGAGTAGGTGAATTGTGCGGGCAGACGGCAGAACACGTTTGCCCCTGGACCTGTGTGGAGGCGGTGTGAGAGCTGGAATAAAGAATTGCTGTTTGAACCTACAAAGGTGTGTGGTGGCTCGTGATTCTGGTGCCAAGCCGAGACATTGGCCTTTGGCATTATGGTGGTCCGTACGTGGGAATGTTTGAAGCTTGGGGGTAAGTGAATTTGCTCGATCCTGAAGGAGAGCAAAAAAAATGGGTGACCATTTCAAAAAACAACGTGTTTTTGTTTTGATTTATTTTGTTTTTATTTCAAGTTGCCTGTTCCTAGAACTTTCTCAGGCAACCTGGGAAAAATGGTTGACTCAAGGTTTGAAGTTTTTCGCCTCCGAGGAAGAGAGATTGTTAGAGGAAGGAGGCACCCCAGTAAGACCAAGAAAAATTAGGGAATATGTTGATACAGTACAAAAATGTAGCCCATGGTTTTTTAAAGATGAGTTATTAAGTATATCTATAGGACCATCATGGTATCCTGTAGAAGGATTTTTCTTCAACAAGAAAGAAATGGCTAGTTCTGTTTACTATACTTGTCTAAGATCTTGGTTTTTACAGACATCTGATTAATTTACAAAGCTAAAGTGTTAAAATATCAACCACTCAATATGAAATCAAGTACTCTTTACTTATTAAGTTCCATAAGGTAATATATTTAAACATTATGTGTTTTTTCATAAACTGGTAAATAGAAAAATTTATTGCTTTGGTCTGTGTCTTTGCTAAAACAAGGTTACTAAGAGTTAAGATTCTATCATGTGTAATTTATATACAAAGAGTATAAGAAGTTTCAGTTGGGTTTCAATTACAGTATAATAGTACCTTAGAAAACATGAAAATATTTCATCTTATTAAAGTGGAGTAATTTTATAAGGGTTGTTTCAGAATGTGAATTTATAAAAAGTGTTAATGGTTAAAAAAGGGATATAAAAAGGTTCAAGATGTGGAAATATATTTTAATATAAAAGGTTAAAGAAAAAAGAAATGTTTCTAGTTGAGATAATCTCTGTGTGGTAAAGTGAAAAGTTGTAAAATGCCATTTAAAAAGATTTTGAGGAAACTAGACTTAATTTAAAAGCTTGAGAAAGGTAGAAAGAAAAAAAAAGGTATTTGTACATGGCAGATTGAGACAAAGCTTCTTAATGGAGTAAAAAAGAGCCTTTGGTTGAAGGGCAGCCATGTAAACTAATATTAAGCGATTTATACAGAATCTAAGCCTCGTTTAAAAGAGTGAAGCTGTAGGTGGTGAAAAAGTACATTTAAAAGTACAGTATAGGTGATAATTAAAAGGCTTTAAAAGGTTAAATTGAAGGTGGTTGAGATACCTTCATGGCGGAAAAAAGATTGCTTTACTCATTAAACCAAAAAGAGGGAGATGAGATAATCTTTGTGTGGTAAAGTAAAAAGTTGTAAAATGTCTAAGTACATTGCAAAAGGCTTTAAAAGGTTAAATTGAAGGTGGTTAAGATGCCTTCATGACGGAGAAAAAAAATATAACCCATGAAAATGGGAAGATAATAAGATAAAAGATTTAGATAAAGAAGATTAAAAATTTGAAGTGGAAAACTTCAAAAACAGAAGTACAGGAAGGTAAAAAAAGAGAGAGAGAAGATGTAGAAAGATAAAAAAGATATAGGAAGATAAAAAAGATGTAGAAAGACAAGAATTTTAAGCCCACAAATTAGGAAACAAAAGAAAACTAGGAGAGAAAAAAGCAACTAAGGGTAAAAATAGAAACCTTAGAAGAAAACTAGAAGATAGAAATAAGATAGAAAATGGTTAAAAATGTCAAGTAAAGGTATTTCAGATAGAAAATACAAAAGGCTAAGACAACTATGGTTTAAAACCACATCTAAAAATTAAAAGAACTAAAGTAATTCTAAAAAACTAAGGCAGAATTCTTTTGAAAGACTTAAATTTAAAAGGATCTTAAAGGGGTATATATCCCCCAAAGATAAACTTAAAATAACCCTTTTTTACTCTAAACTTTCTAAATTTGGATTCATCAGGACTTTGTGCTGCGGAAAGACATATGTATCCGAAAAATGTGCATAAGCCTAAGGTTCTTTGGAAAGATATTCTAACAGGACAATGGAAAGGTCCTGACCCAGTGTTTGTCTGGAGTCGGGGTTCTTTTTTTGTGTTTCTACAGGGAGAACAGCAGCCGATTTAGATTCCAGAGACACTAACCAAAACAATTTCTACAGAAATGGAAGATAATTTGACTCAAATCCATAACAGCTGATATCCAGAGCTCCAGCTTGGCTATTCTTACATCTGCGACAGTGATTAACCAAGGATAATGTCTCTTTAACATCATTGCCAGAATTCCCATCTCCATCCCAGTGCTGGTGAAGACTAAGAAAACCAAACTACAGCTTCTATGATAGCTACCACAGTAAACTGTATAAACTGATGCATCAATGAATGTAACTCAACAAGTAATGCTCAATCAAGGACTTGATTTACTTTGGGAGGAAATGGACATATTGATAGACTCTTCCACATTGAACTGCCTGCAGAACTTGCCTGGACTATATATCAGTTGCATGCATTGTGAACTATCGTCTGGTGCAGCGAATTGTGGTACTGCTGGCATATTTTTGCTGATGGTGTCACCAGTGATGCAATTTCCTTGCCAGCGCACCCCATGTTAATTGTGGTAATGCTGGCATCTTTGCTGATGGTGTCACCAGTGACACAATTTTTCCAAAGGAGCCGTCAATTGGCTTGGTGTCGTGGCATTTCTGTATCTTCCTCCCTTCTACTAGTGATGGTCTAAAATTTGGGGGCCAACAGAGGTGAGGCAAGAACCTCACCCCCCCACTGGCACCAAGGTTAAATTTGGGGGCCAACAGAGGTGAGGCAAGAACCTCACCCCCCCACTGGTGCTTAGGCCTATCCACAAGCATGGCTGAATGCTGGACTGGTAGTCAGTGACGGGTTGATCTGATTGCAGTGGATTCAACCTAAGACAGGAAATTGACGTGTAAAGGTCAGTTCTCCCATGACGGGTAAGAACCATATGTTGAATTGGACAACCTACCAGGCACGGTCCTAAGCCACATTGCTTGTTGTTTAATTAATCAGAAGGGGGGAGATGCTGAGGGCCATTACCAAGTAGGAATGACGCATCAAAATTTCCTTGCCAAGCATACCCCATGCTGCTTAGAGGACATTCGATGGGACATTGCATGCATGCTTTAATAAGGTGACCTTGCTCAAGGACCAAGGCGGATCCGGGTTTAGAGCTGATCAGGTTTGAGGAAGTAACCGGCTCCTTGAGTTTAAGGCGTTGCCAGTTTAAGATAATGGGTTTTAGGGAAGTTGGAAATGAGATTTGGAGATAGCCTCGTGGAGTAGGTGAATTGTGCGGGCAGACGGCAGAACACGTTTGCCCCTGGACCTGTGTGGAGGCGGTGTGAGAGCTGGAATAAAGAATTGCTGTTTGAACCTACAAAGGTGTGTGGTGGCTCGTGATTCTGGTGCCAAGCCAAGACCTTGGCAATGGAGGCCATGAATCCTAGTTTTATCTTGACCTTTATGGGTACGGTCAAGAGTTAGTCTTATAAATCCCTCTTTCTTGAGGTATTGTCTCCCATTATCTCTGTTTACTCTCTACTCAAAGTTTGTCTATGGATATTTTCCCCCAGATTATCTACTGCAAATTGTTTACTCATCTGTCTTGATAGTAACTTAAAGAAAATTTTAAAAATAACTGAAAGTAAACCTGTAATTTTTCTAGACACTCCACTGTTTGATGGTTCCCTTGAGAACTGTGGACACCTGCACTCTTTACCAATCAAGTAATCAACTCCTCCTTCACGTCAATTACTTACTGCTCATTACTTACTGCTAACATTACCAGAGGTAAGGAAGGACATTTTATGATAGTAAAGGGCTCAATTTATTAAGAGAACAGAAGGGTAGAATTAAAGAGAAAAATAAAACAAATTAATAATCATAATTGAAGATTATGGACACACTTATTAGTAATTGAAAAATAGGAAAGCAAAAGAACAAACAAAACACTATTAATCAATTTAATCCCACTGAAATGTATACCACACTCTACCAAACAATAATACAATATATATTAATTTTATAATTGACCTTGTTTTATAAAATCAATGTTTGTAAAGTTCAATAGGCAGACTAGTGGTCCCAATGACGCATACATCCCAGTTATCCTTGAACCTGTGAATATGTTACCCAGTAAAGAGAAAGTAAAATTGCTGAACTCATAGTGGAGAGATTTTCCTGGATTATAGGCTTGGTCCAACATAATCATGATGGTCTTTGCAAGTTAAAAAGGAAGCCAACCTATTAGCTTTGGAAAAGGACGTGTGACAGTGTAAGGAAGGTCAGATCCACACAGAATGAGGACTCCAACAGTTTCTAGCTTTGAAAATAAGGGGGATATATGAGCATCTCATGAGGCTGACAACAAGGTGTGGCTAGCCTGGGTCCTCACCTGAGGCCTGGGGACCTCTTCTAATTTGATGGAGGCCCTGATGTACTATAGATCTTCCAGTCATTTCTACCACATAATCATCTCTCTAACATGGAAGTTTTGAAATCAACAGGAGATTCTCTCCCTTCAGGAGGAGCCCAACCTTTCTTTTAAACACTGTTCCATAATACTCTCCCCTTTGATTTCCTCCAAGGCAGCCACTTGGCTACCTAACCTCAACAGTGAAACCCATACATATTCACACTTCTGACCCAGACTCAAGAAGAGGAGAGTGTACAGGCATGTGCAGTAAGGGAAGGAAACACAAAGGCTATTTTAGAATTTCATCTAGAATACTAAGTGAGAAAATTATCAAGTTCAAATGCTCCTATATGTTTTAAGTATGTTATATTGGTAATTTTAAGGAATTCCACCAAGGAAATTCCTAGTGGCCTCACTGGTTATCATACCCAACATTTAAGGAAGAATAAAATGCATAAGCTTTTTCAGAAAAAGAAAAAAAAGGAAGACGAAATATGTCCAGTCTCACTTTATAAAGACAGAAGAGTGTATTTTACAAGAACAAAAGTTAAAGGCTGATATTCCTCAGGAACATAAACAGAAATCTTCAACAAATTAGTAGCAAAACCAAGTTAATATTATGTGAAAAAGACAACACATTATGACCAAATAAATGTTATCCAAAAAGAAAGATTGATTTAACATTAAGTCTTCTGATAATATAACTCATCTCCTTAAAAGAATAAAAAAGAAAATGAATATACTCATTCCAATAGATACAAAAAAGGCACTGACAAATTTCAACACTTATTCTTAATAATTTATAAGAAATAAGAAATAGAAATTATTTTTCTCAAACTAATGAAAGATAGCAAAACAAAATATAGGTAACATCATACATGCATCATACCTAATGGTGAAATGTGAAATTAATTCCACATGAAATTCATCAAAAGGGCAGGAATCAGGTTCTCATCACCTTATTTAACTTTTCACTGAAATTCATAGGCAAAACAGTAAGTCAATAAAAATCAATAAAAAGTACAAATTAATAAAAGCAAAACTGTCATTGTTTATATGGCATACTTGTTAATAGGAAACAATTAAGGAATGAAGGAAAATCTCTAAGTAAATAGGAAAATTTAACAAGGTATCAAGAAGCAAGGTCAATAAAAATCAATTTTCTACAAAAAAATAAAATTATAAGAATAAGAAATTTTCTTCAATATGACAAGAGTATTTATTTTAAAGCAACTAGTTAGTATATAAACCTAATGAATAAAACACTGAGCACATTTTCATTAAATAAGAGCAAAAATAAGAATACTATCTTTTGCCTTTTGTTTAAAAAAATGTTTGGTAATATCCGAGAAATATGATAATTAAATACAAGATGTAATTAATATAAGGAGTTAAGGGACAGAAATATTAGGTGCAAATGATGTGATTACAGCCCTAGAAAACAATAATCAGATATGTCTAAGCAAATAATATCTTGCAACAAAATTAAAAATGAGAATAAAATCCCAAGTACAAGAACACTAAAGTATGTTGTTGAATGATATGTAAAAGAAATATTATGTTCTCACCTAGAGAAAAATGGTAAATGTTGTAAAGATATTAATATTTCCAAATTAATGAAAGTTTAGTACTAATAAATTTTTAACTTGAAAACGTGCTTTGAAAATAACAAATAAGGGGCTGGTGTTGTGGCTCAGTGGTAGAGCACTCACCTAGCAAGGGTGAGGTACTGGATTCAGTCCTCAGCACCACACAAAGATAAGTAAATAAAGGTATTGTGTCCATCTACAACTAAAAAATATTTTTTAAAAAGCTTAAAATGATTTTAAAAAATAAAATAATGAGTAAAATAAATAATAAAAGTTAGAAAAGGGATTTTGCTTTTGTAGATATTAAAATGTTTTATGACTATAATAATAAATAATGTAAGTAATTATTATATTGGTTAATAATGTTGAATATTACACAATAGATAACCCTGAAAAAGTAATAGTAGTAATAAAAATACAACATATTAAAAAGGAACAAGAGAAACCACTGAATAAATTCTGGATATCAGAAAAAACTTTCTGATATTTGAACATATCAACTTAGAGTAATATTTAGTTTTTACATATTTTATTTGCATACAATATGTTCAAATATACTATTAATTATTTTATATGAATAAGCCTATATGTCCTCCTAGATTAAGTTGGGATTTTACATCTAGTAAATTTTAGAACATCTGGAATGGTGGTACTGTTGTGAAAAAAATGAGCTTGATTATTTGGAAGAGACACAAAAATCACATTTTTAAGCTGTTTTCAAGAATAAGGTCTTCAAGTCCTCAATATTTGCAAAAAATTGCATATTTTATATGTAATACACTATACTCATAAAGAACTTTATATCTTTTACTATATGTAAATTTCTCAGTATTTTTCAATATCACGTTTTTGTTCATTCTGTGTACACGCAATAACAGCATTTGTCCATAATGAAGAATAAAAATATTTGACATTTTGCTGGTCATGGTGGCACATGCCTGTAATCTCAGCTGCTTGGGAGACTGAGGCAAGAGGATCACGAGTTCAAAACCAGCTTCAGCAAAAGCAAATCACTAAGCAACTCAGTGAGGCCCTGTTTCTAAATAAAATACAAAATAGGGCTGGGGATGTGACTCAGTGGTTGAGTGCTCCTGAGTTCAATTCCCAGTACCAAAAAAAAAAAAAAAACCGACATTTTAAAAATATTGTATTTGAAAGTGATGTTGTCCAAGATGCAATATGGATATGGAGTCATCTTTTTTTCCCCCTATGTTTTAAACCGTAGTACTTAACAGACATGGTGAAAAGAAATTAGGCTTTTAATTATTGGAGTCCAATTCATCTGCGTCTGGATTCTGCTGACACCATCAGAGAGCAGGGACTTTGGCCTATTGATACAGGTGTCTTCAAGGTTTATCCTTATCTGTCTTTGTTAAATGATCTTTTCAGAAGCAACCTTGAACATTAATAAGACAACAGACACTCGAGTTTCAGAGAGAGAGTTCTGGGAGACAGGAAGCTGAAGTAGCCACCTGGAAGTTGCTTGTACAGACTTAAATCTAACAAGGTGAGATTTTTGCACATGTGTATGTTACTCAGATTCTCCTGAAGTTCTGGAAATACACATGAAGCAGGAAAATGAGGAGTGGTGCTATTGTATATTGATCAATTAAATGTGTCATAAAGGGATATAAGGAGTTTCACTATTATCACCTTAAGTCCTCCAAAAAGGAGTTAATTTTTGTTCATTTCTAAGAGAGCCTCCTTCCACATTGGCCTTTCCCTTTCTTCACTGTTTGTTGATAACCTGTTATGTTTTACTTTTCTCTGAATGTGATACAAAAAAAATGCACTTGAGATTTGGAAGGGCTGAATCCTCTAATCCCCATAACCTTTCTGTTAACTAGGGGAGACCAGAAAGCACAGGAGGTTCACTTTCACAGAAACCTTTACACAAACAAGATAGGAGAAAATTTGAATAAACTGGATTCTCTGCTCAGAGTTTAACCAGGCTGGCATTAAGGTGTTGGCCAAAGCTGAGATTTCATCTGTTTGTCTAAGTTCTCTTCCCTGTTCAACAATCATAGCCTGGAGACAGTTCTTTACTATCTGGGCTCAGAACCTTTCTTTCTTGCTGGCTGTGCATTGGAAGTTGTTCTCGGCTCTCTAGGTCACCCTCAAGGATTCCTGAGTGAGGGAGCTAAAAGAAACAAGCAGAAATTATATGTTCATTTTAAACTTATCTCTAAAATTGCTTTTAAATTAAATGCTTAAACATTGACTCAAGAAAAGATGAAGAAAAGCAATAAGCTAAGAAAATATTTAAAATTCCATGAATAATCAAAAGTATGCTGTTTTGCAGTCTAGAAAGATGATACAAGGTCCAGATAGTAGCAGGTCTAGTTGTGTAAATGACTTATGCTTAAACTTCAGAAATAGTTCTTATAGAAATGGTTTCAGAGAGTGAAGAGGAAAACTGGTGGTATGTTTTCTTGAGATAATATAAAATAAATGTGGAAGAAAGCATTTTGTAAATACACACACACACACACATATATATGTATATATAATTAACCTTTCACAAAAATCACATTATGGATAAATATTAGAGGGATTATACTAAGGTCAAGAAAAAGACAAGATTCTTATGATGATTGCTTAAATTCAACATTGTGTAATGTAAATTCCAATCATATTATTAAAGATAATAATTAATGTGTTTAAGAATTGAAAAAGGAGAAATAAAATGGCCATTTAAGAATGACTTACAATGCAATAAAAGAAAATCTGCAAACTATTAAATGTGTTAAGGAGAGACTAACAAAGTGGTTGATAAAAAAGCATCATCCTTGTTGATATAACAATTGATGAGCATAGTTGCAATTGCTTTATAATCAATTAATCCATCCAATCCTCTCATCATTGCCAGGACATAAGTGTGACATTGACACACCCATTTTACATAGGAGAAAACTAAGGTTAAATGATTTGCCCAAATTCAAGCAACTAGCAAAGGGAAAAGCTGAGATTCAGACAAATTATATGAGTCAATAGAAAACAAAAGTTATTACTCATTCTGATATAAAGATATATGAGGCTGTGGTAGTCATGATTCTTCTGATCGTGATGGATTCTGATGATGGATTCTGCCCCTAATTCCATTAGATTAGATGGTGCAGGTGATTTTATGTGGGTGGGCCTATCCTAATCATATAAGCCCTGTAAAAGTGGTTTTCTCCAGCTGATAGGAAAAGGGAAAGCCAGAGAACCATACATGCTGGTCTGGGAAAACGAGACACACCTCTGGGGACGTGTCAATGGTCAGGGCTGGTTCCAAAAGCTCTCCCTAGCCAACAAATAGAAGGAAAATAGGAAATTCAATCTCACATTCCCAAGGTAGGGAACTCTATGACATTCTGAATAAACTTGGAAAAATTGTAGGTGATTTGACTCAGGGAGTTAAAGCGAGAATGTCCTTCAACAGCTTAGAACAATCTGTTTGTTTGGCAGAGAACAAAACCCAGATGTAGAGGTGTCAAGCCATCTACCAGTTGCTGTGCATGGGAGAGCAGGCTGGGCACTCCACCTTGTCAGCTCTCATTGTCCTGAGGGGTCATGTGACCCAGAAGCTTATTTCCACAACTGCAAAGCAAAGGGATGGAGATATACAATAATTCAGAAAATCTAATTCAACATTTTAGAAGAGTACAGACTGTTTGCCTTTCTCCCTCCCACCCACTGAATCGGTCTCCTTTATTTATCTGGCTCCAGAGATCAGCATTTAGACTAGGTAGAGGTCAAGTATTAGTGTCTAGAAGTAAACAAATAAGGTTTGCCCTTGTGTAAACAATTCCAGATGGATCTTAGGAAAACAGCTTGAAAGGGCAGCCTTATGGAATCACACCACAGCAGTGTGGACCAGCTCTGGACAATGGGGCAGGATTTATTTGCTCTCACACTTTGCCTTTGCCTTCAGTCAGATGGGAAGGCAAAACTTCTGCCAGCGCAGCAAAAAGACATTCTGCTTCTGTTTATGTCTAAGTCCCTGAAGTAGGAGGTTAACTTTGGGGATGACAGATAAAATGCTTTGGTTTGTCATTTATACCACTGTGCACAGAAGGTTCCCAGGCATCTATATAATCTTTCTCAGTACTATTTACTGCACCTCCATCCTGTCACAGGAGACCAGGTGTGAAATCCAGCACTAAGCAGTTTTTGCTAGCTGTGAATTGCATTGAGCCAAAAGGGCCATGTGGTTGGACTTTGGAATTTGAAATAACATCATTACTTATACCATAAAATTCAACTGCCTATTAACCAAATTTAAAATATTCCCTGGGGAGAAATTTCATTCCCTTTTAAAGATGATATCACCAATTTTGGTTATCATTAAAAAAGAGTATGATTCAGATAGCATTTTATTTTTCCTGGTAGATACAAGGCGGTTTTTAGATTTACTTTCTCTATTTGTCAGTGTAATTATTGAGTCATGTTTTAATGCAATTCAGTACAGATATTTGTTGTCACTTGCTATGAATAAATATTTCTAAGGACTCAGTGATAGGTAAATTACAGTTACTATTGTTAAGTTACCCAAGGGTAAAGGAAAGAATATGGCATGAATAGAAAACTTACATAAGAAATACAAAAAGTGGGGCTGGAGCATACTCAGTGGTAGAGAGCTACCATGCACCAGGCCCTGGGTTTGATTCCCAGGACCACAAAAAGAAAAATAGAAAAATAAAAGAAGACAGCAAGAAAGGGGAGCGGGGTGGAAAGGCAATCGGTGCCTCTCTGGGAGGTGAGGGAAAGAAGAGCTTAATTAGTTGGATGGAATCAGTCATGGTTTTAGGATGAGTTGATGTTATGTTTGCTTAGCCTTTTTTAAAGAATAGCAAGAATTTCAAAATACTGAAATGGAAGATATTCATTTCCCACATGAAAATCATCTTGACATGGAGGGTAATAACTGCACATTTTATAGGCCATGAAAGAGCAAGTAGTTCCTTATAGCTGAAACTGCATTATTTTTTGCCTTCAAAATTGAATAGTGTCTTAAATTTTTAAACAGTTTCTTATGCAAACCATTAATTCTTCAGGTAGAATTCTATCCCCAATGTCACAGAAAAAAAAGCAAGACACAGATGATGATGATATGGACTAGCACTATCGGGATATCACGTGTCAGGCGTGTAAATGTTTAATCTGAAAAGCAACCCTCTGGTTTGTTTCTGTATTACCCCATTTTCCTGCTAGGGATCTGAGATACAGAGAGGTTAAAAAACTTGTCCAAAGTTACACAACTACTAAAGATAAAGTTTGGATTTGAACCAGCTTGGATGGCTTTTCTGCTTTGTTATATAAATTGTTTCTCTGAGGACACATATGTTTCAGAGTGTGGACTTTCAAACTGATTTTCCAGTTCATGTTGTGTTTTTTTTTAACTTACAAATATGAAATAAAAAGTGATAAAGGGATTGGTCAAAGAAGGTTAGAATTAATTAGGTAGATAATGGACTACTAAATGAGCACAGAAATACTTAAGATGGATATTCAGGCTAGACTGGAGGGCAAGAGAAGCTGTGAGAGGAGAAATGATTTTGAAAGCCTTTGCAGAAGTCCAGGCTTGTGTGGATGAGATCTGTAGGAGTTGTTTTGCAAGAGCCACTGGCATGGTTAGATTATATATAGTCAGATGGCTGCTGAAAGGTCATGACATTATCCCCCAAGGAATTTACTCTTTGTTCATAAAGAGCTTCCCCAGACCCAAGTCAGGCATTAACTCTAAGAATTTTCATGTGATTGTTTCAACTGCAACATTTTCTGAATATTCTAATTTGCATTCCCTGTGTAGTTTTTTTTATTGTTGGTTGTTCAAAACATTACATAGTTCTTGATATATCATATTTCACACTTTGATTCAAGTGGGTTATGAACTCCCATTTTTACCCCTGTGTAGTTTTTAAGGATATTTTTCAGGCAAGACTACTTCTGTAATGGTGAACTGAGCTCATACTAGACTTACTTTCCATAGATAACTATAAAATCTGCACAGAATACAAAAAAAAAGTAGCTAGCTCAGGAAGCTGGATAGTGGATGTGAGAGGGATGGGAGCTAGAAGGGAGCACAAGGGGTGAGGTTTTTGGGATTTTAGCCCAAGGGCTAATGGCATTTAATGCCAAGACTAAGGTCTAAGACTCCAAGAATTTTCAGATTCTCTGGTCTGAAAAATCAGACGAAGAGAGTTCAAGATAAACACAGCTCCTGGAGAATTAGGATACAATCCTAGAGAGAATAAGGCCAGAAAGAAGGGCTCTGGATTCTTTAGATGAAATTTGCTGGAATATCTGGATGACCCCTGAGCACTTGTGTGGGGGTAGATCCTAAGCAACTGAAACCAAATAGAAACTGAACTGTGTGGGAAATAAAGTTTGCAGTTTGAGATAAAGTTTGCAGTTCTTTAGAAGAATAAATATGTCCCATGCTTAAGAGAAAAAGCAATCAGTGGAGGTCAGACCTCCATTGGAGATACAGGAAAATACACTCATGACAAATGAAGATCACCTATCATTAGGGGAATGGAAGCTATAAAAATAAAAATAGAAACTCCAGTATTAAATAGTCAATATACATTTCCTCTTGGGGCGTGGACAGTCAAAATATGGCAGGAGCCAGGACAGAGTAGAACTGAGAATTAGGTTTTAAGAAATGCTTAGAAGACACTATGTCTATGGAAACCCTTCAGACTCACTCCAATATACCAGAAGGGTAAGTAGAACAAAGTTTTACTCAAGTTTCAGTGGTTGAAGAATGTCTCCTTAAAAGTACTTCCAAATGAAATGTGCTGATGAAAATTTCATGATTAAAAAAGCACCTCTTTAAAAATATGTTGGCTTTTGTCCTACACTGTGCAGCAGAAATTTGTCTAAAGGATCAAATGATAATAAGGGAAGTACAATAAGACTAATGCCAGTGAGAGAAAGGCTACAGATGAAGAAAGAATAATGATCTCCCTTCCATTTTTGCCTATCATTTTTCTTGGTACCTCATATAGAACAAAATCCAAGTATATGATCTTTAGGATATGTCCCTATGTTTGTTTATTTCATTTAATTAGCACTAGCCCTTAAACATTTAAGAAAAAATTGAGAATAGCACTCAAAATATCACATATAAACAATAAAAATTACAGATATCAATGTACATTTCAGAAATCATGTAGAGAAATATCATAATTACTCAAAAAACCTGGGGTACATTGTTATGAAGTTGTACCATATATCTTATTTGACACACCTTTAAACACAATCTTTTCCTGTGCAGTAATAAGTGACTCAACAAATAATTACTACTTTGCCACTAAAATGTTAATTAAGTCTATGTAGTGACATGGAAAATACTTGTCATGACTGAAAAGATCAAATGACAAAACATTCTATCTCTAAATATAGTCAAGCTCAAATTGTCTATGTTAGGGCAAGGTATAGAAAACCAAGAAGAAAGCAAAAAAGGATATTTAAATTAGAGGGAACAAAATTATGATAGACTTTTCTTAATTTATGTAATTATTATGTTTATGCAATAAATAAACTTTAAAATAGCTTTGCCTTCTGGCAACTAAGAATAAAAGGAAAACAGGATTAGATTTACTTTGATTACTAAATGTATGGTAATCTCTGTTTAAAAGAAAGCTATTAAAAGCATAAGTGTTTTAGAATCACTCTGGGCTTTAGGAATGTGTGATTCACACTTAAGTTCAAGGCTGCCCAGGTATCCTGATGGGGAACAGAGGTTAAAACCTCTTTCTATCTCTATTCTTTAAACACAAAGCAAACTGTAAGATAACCTAAGACAGGCTAAGACACAGTAACTATCTCATGATTTGTTTGTGCTAATGAGACGTGGTCATTTATTTATTCAAGACATTCTTAAAAATTATTCTCACCCCACAAGCCACTTTAGAACAGAGGCCATTTAAATTACATTTCAATCAATAATGGAAATGAAGTGTGCCTTCAAGCTTAGGAGTAAGAAAATATATTATAAACTGTTTCCTGAGTTTCAGATAAAATTGACAGATTGTTGCAGTCCTTGATACATTATTTTTTATCTTCTCAATAAATATGTGTAAATCCCAAAGGCAGTGCCACACTCATAATTCAACTGGTAATTTGGCCAACTGAAGTAAAATGCTGAAAACATTAGACAAAAACACCTTAAAGATACAGAGACTCTATGATATCTTTATGTTAATTTGGTTCATATCTTCAGTGGTTAATTTTATGTGTTCACTTGTCAGGCAATGGTGTAGTGTATGTATGTGTGTATATATATATATACACACATACATACACTACATGTATATTATTTAATAATATATTATATATATACACACATACATATACATATATATTATTTAATAATATATTATATATATTATTTCTTGTTGTGTCTGTGAAGGGGTTTCCAGATGAGATAAGACTCTGAATCAGTAGACTGAATGAAACAGATTTCCCACCCCGATGAAGGTGAGCATTATGCAGTCACTGAGGTCCTAAAGAGAAAAGGGGGATTCAGTCTCTGCTTGATTGCTGAGCTGGGTTATCTCCTCCTACTCCAGGCTGGGACTGACATCCCCATCCTGGATCTCAATCCTCTGGACTCAAACTGAAGTTACTCCTCTAACCATCCTGGGTGTCCAGCTTGCTGATGGCAGGACCCGGAACTTGGCAGCATCCAAAATCTCATAAGCCAACTTCTTATCTTTTTCTTTCTTTCTCATATATATGATATATTATGTATGTATATAAGATATATGTGAATATACACACAGATGTATATTATGATTCTCATTTCTTAGGAGTAAACGGAGTAGTATAATGTCCTTATACACTACCTATGTTTAAGCCTTTTCTATTAATCCATTTCAGAGAGGTCTTCTTCTTCTACAATCTAACAGTTCTTAATTTAACATTTTCTTATGGCATTCATCATGTTCTAATTTCATTATGTGATTTTCATTATTTTCTGCAGTTCTATAAATCAAATCCAGATTCTCACAAGTGCTAGGTGATAATACTGAACTATAACATGAGTACTAATTCCATTGTTCTTATTGAGGCAAAAGAGAACACCTTTGAGTTTGATAGTGGATGGATTTGATAGAGAATTCCCAATTCTTTGATCAACATTTATATGACAAAAATAAGATTTATTCAGTTCTTAAAGTCTTACAATTATCATTAATAAATCGGAGATAATCCTACCAAACTCAGAGATTTTATAAAGATTATGTGAGATAATATGCACAACATGTTTAGTAAGATATTTGTAACATGTTTAGCTCAAGCCAGAAAAATAAAAACTGCTTATTAAAATGTAATTAGCATATACTATCTTCATCTCTTTTATTCAATTTGTTTCTTCAGAATTAGCTTTAAGACAACTTAGTACCAATTCTAACAAATATAATAACTGTATGCAATGGTTTTCAAAAGGCCACAGTCTCCATTGGGTCAATGACTATTAAAGATACACAGCTCTTAGATCATTAACAGCATTTTTCTTCATTCTCACATACAAAAAGAAATTTTGTTTTTAGTCCCTCAAAGTTATATATTTGACATCCATTAATCTTTAACTAACATCAAACTTAAAAGTACTCAAATTTCTCTAAATTGTCCAATAGGAAGATCTTACCCCAAAACTTCATTTTTTTTCCAGAGAAGTGCCTATATTTTCTATGACTTTTAGTTTCTGTTTCAAAACCAGTTCTCTTTTTGTGGTAAAGAGGGTCTACCTACTATCTTAATTCAAAATAAGATACATGTTTTGTGTTTTTTGGTATTGCAAATTATTAAACATTTTTGAAAATCTATAAAAAAGAATTAGCTTTAAGAACTAATAACTATCTGCACTATAAGCAATGTAAAGAAATAACACCAACATAGTTTCTGCAGAGAGAACATTCCTGAATTATAAGCACATATTACATAGAATACCTATTAATTACTCTCCAGCAGATCTAGTTCTGTCTCAGTGAGTATTGATCATGGAAGAGTTCTTGACCTTTCCTCTTGGTTCACTGGTTTGTTTGCTTCCTGCGTTTTGCTCTAGTACATCTGATAGATGAGGTTATGCAACACCCAGAAAGAAGCTCTAACTTTGTCTCCCACACAAAAAAGCAAATGGCAAGGCAAGAAAGTGTGGCCAAAGTTATTAAAAGGGGAGCTTTGTATCTGTTCCAATTTATGAAAAAAGACACACCATTACAAAACTCATTCTTTAGCTATTGCTATATGCAATATGCTTCACAACTGATGCCAAATCTGGTCACATGGCCTGGGTCAGTAGTTGCATGCAGTTTTAAATGATTTCTGTTTTTCAGAGATCAGCTTTATCTGACCTCAGTGAGAAGTTTCTATTATCCTTCTAGAATTTTCTAATAATTTACTTTAACTATCCAATAGTATAACATCCATTTTCCTTCCTAATTCTTCTTCTTATAATCATGTTTGGTATTCTCCATGTAGTTAATTAGGTTACTTCCAAACTTTGTATAATGTCCATCTGAATTTTTTGTGTTTTCTACTTATCATTACAATTAAATCGAACTTTATATTAAATTCTCTATCAGAATGACCTCGTTAGTTTATTGATTTGTCTCATAGTTTTTATGCACAATACCTTTTATATTTACATTATTTAAAATCTAACAGATGGAAGATAGTCCAAGGAAGTAAATCAGTGAGATTATTCACTGGAGTCCAAATATATGTGTTGTTCTCTCTCTGTGACTGTGCTGGAATCTCCTATTTAGCGCACAGCAATGATGCAAAATTCCAGGAAAATTTAGAGTTTTACAAATGGGGTAATGTTAGTCATTTTGTTAACTTCTCAAGTTCTGAAGATGCTTATTTATTTAACCATAAATGGAGACTCTGCATCATTCTAATTTTAGGAACAAGTCAGGAAACTACTTCCAAGGTGTTTGGAGATAGAACAATATAAGGACTGTGCCCAAGAGTGGTGTTTCTTACTGCTCTTGGTGCTTTCCTCTTTTGGGGCAACTAAATGTATATCACCTGAGAAAGTGACTTTCAAATTCAACTCTAAACACATCACTCTTAACAATGAATGTACCTAGAGGTTGCAGAAGCTGCATCATTAAGAAACAAGGTCTACGTCCTGGTCTCATATTCCTGGATCACAGAGAAGCTCTGAGGACCACACAAAGATTTTAATGATGGACACAGGCATCCATCTAGATTGTTTCTGGGGAACAGGCTGTCAGCAAAGAGATGAATCTACCAAGTTCAGGCTCTGGATAAAATTGAGGTACAATTAAAATTAACCTCACAAATTATCAGGGGTTTTATGAGTTATTTACTCGTAGCATACTTTATTAGTAAGGGTTCTGGATTCAGCCTCTATAAAAGCAAAAATAAGTGTTGGCTTTTATGTCCTCATCAGTGATTTCTCAACATGAATCTGATACGCCATCTCATATCTTTCTTCCAACTTGCCTATAAGGAGGAAACTGGAGCAAAAAAGATGGAAATCCCCAAAAGATAGATGAGTAATGACAATTGCATCTTTCCAATTTATCTTCTCTCTCACAAAATAAGTAGCTGTGGCTGGAATTGAGATTACTTTTGGGGGCTATTGGGGATGACAACTAAATGGTCTTGTGCCGCAGTCTTGGCTGGGCACAAGATCACGAGCCACTCACAGCTTTGTAGATTCAAACAGCAATTCTTTATTCCCAAACTCACACTGGCCTCTACACAAACACGTTCTGGGGAAATCCCAGTTCTGCCCACCAATTCACATCCCAAAATACTTTCTGAATTCCATGAGAACTCAGTGGGAACTCAGGCAGCAGGAACGCCCCATTCCCAGAAGGAATAACCTTCAACCTGGAACTTCCCTAAAACCCTGATTGTCTTAAACCGGAACGCCTTAAACCCAAATTATCCTAAACCGGGATACTTCCTAAAACCTGAAGGATACACCTTAAACCTGGATCCACCCTGGTCCTTGACAGGGTCACATTTCTCAAAGACACATGCAATGTCACAGCAAATTTCCAAGGCAAGTTCATTTAACATGGGGTATGCTGGCAAGGAAATTTCAATGCATCATTCCTACTTGGCAATGGCCCTCAGCAGTCTTGATTTGGAAAATGTGTTCTGTGCTAGACTATTGAGTCACATGAGACAAAAAAAAAACCTGTAGCTTTTTTTTTCTTAAAAATTACAAAAGAGTGGTAATTTAATTTCTGAGGTCTGATGGCTGTATAGATACAGATTTCCCTTTTACAGACAAAATGACAGCTTCTGCCTCAATTCCCCTTTTTTTCTCCAGGTAAAAATATCAAGTAATAATTTAAAAGTTAATTTAGTTTTATTTTTTTAAAGAGAGAGGGAGAGAGAGAGAGAGAGGGAGAGAGAGAGAGACAGAGAATTTTTTAATATTTATTTTTTAGTTTTCGGTGGACACAACATCTTTGTTTGTATGTGGTGCAGAGGATCGAACCCAGGCTGCACGCATGCCAGGCGAGCGCGCTACTTCTTGAGCCACATCCCCAGCCCTAAAAGTTAATTTATTGAAACCTAAAATTTTAAAGATATGACAAGAATTAGAACTTCTGGAAAATAGTACATTTATTAAAAATGTAAATGTATGATATATCATGATCATTGCATTGTCATGTGCAACTAATAAAAAATCAATCAATAAAATGCATATTAAGTGCATTTGCATGTGCAGTATCATGTTATAAGTGTGGAGAAGACAGAATAAGTATCATATTTCTGTCTTTAAGAAGCTTTTAATTCAGCACAGGAAACAGATTTATGAAAAATAACTATGAAACAAAAAGGAAAGAACTTCTGGACTGGATATAAAGCAGCATTGATATAGGGACTACATTATTTTAAATAACCAAGTGTAGCAAATGATTATATGTACATGTGATACACATTTTTATACATACATATATTTATTCCAGATGCATCTAGAATTCTAGTCAGGGACACACACTCTGGACAACTGAATTCTCAAAAGTAAGACTAGTCCAGAGGCAGCTACCACATATTTGTATACTTTGAGATATAATAAAAACTTTGCCAGCATTCATCCTGAATGCCAGAGCTGGAATTTGGTGATGAACTTGGTAGGTTGCTAGTTATATGAATATTTATAAAAATAAATATAATTTCCAAAAGAAATAGGTTATCAAAAATATTTGAGACATTTCATACAATTGAACGAACTGTGTCTAAAAATCCAGAAAAGCTACTATGAGGTAAATTCCAAGAGATCTAGCATTTAGCTATAAATTCTGACTTCTGCTGGTCCAGTAAAAATTAGAAGAGTAACAACTCTAAGATAATAGCATCCTGCTCCTGGATTCTTTATCTATCTCCAATAAATTTTTATACAATGTAGTATTTTAAATACCTTAAAGAAAAAAAGGCTGGACTTCCCTATGCTCTGGAACAGATTACACAACTTATCTTATTCAAATTTGCTAATACATGTTTAGTTAATAAATGTTTTATATGGGAAAAATTTGTCCGAGATTTGCTCTCTTAGTAACTGGTATCAAGGTGGCAAGGGAGGGCTTATTAAATGCAAACTTCCTCAGAGACTGCTGTCATCAATCCAAGGGTTCTAGATGGGTCTTGGGCATGACAGAGAAGTATAGAATAGCTCACCAAAAAGCACCTTTTACAGTGTGTAGAATGAGAATGGATAACATATGTAAGTACCAGTGAATATCTTTATTCATAATTAGGCTCCCTTTTTGATATTGAACCTAACCCCGATTAATGGTTTTTTCCTCTAATTTTGAGCTGTTTTTCAACAGCTGTGAGATATTTCCTGGCAGATGTAACTATTTCTCATAGGATCATCCACCTTGGCTATCTTCCATGTGGCATAAAATATAGTCTTACACTGGAGAGAACATGGAGTCCAGAGGACAAGTGACATGAATGTGACATTGAACTAATTGATTTTGGCATTGATTTACATTTTTATATATTGGTTTTTATTCATTAGACTTCTAGACAGTTTTTGAAATTTGATTTGGAAGTTATAAGTTATAAATTATAAATTAGCTATAATTTAGTTATCTGGAATAAATTATTATTATGACTTTCATAGAAATGCAGAACACAAGGAAAAAAGAAAGCAGGTATTCAATCTTAACAAGTAGGACAAGGAGGAGTATTGAAAGTATTGCAGGAAAAGATACTCTGTTCTCAGTGGATGGGAACAAACAGCCAGCATTCTAGATGGCTGTGAGAGGTCATTGAGAGTAGCTCTGGATGGTGGTTATGACACATCTTTATTCCCTTTCTTTGCCAAGAAGGGCTTTCACAGATGATGTATGAAGTAGTCTTTATCATTGCTCTGTTGACAAAGTCATCTATGTTCAGACAGTCTTAATTTCAGATGATTTTCTGAAATAGGGTACAAGATCTAAAATAAAATGGAAAATGAAGGTTAAGATTCATGCTGTTAGTACACCTAGGCTTAAAAGGGTTAAAAGGGTTATTGAAATCCATTATTGAAAGTTTTGGTCAAAACTGTGATCTTGAGAACCTTGTCTGCACGTTAGAAGTACTTAGGATTTTTTTTTCCTGATATCAGAGGCTGATATTTAAAGGGCACTTTACCTCTGAGTCACCCCCTCCCTTTTTTAATGTTTTATTAGAGACAGGATCTTTCTAAGTTGCTGAGGCTGGCTTTGAACTTGTGATCCTCTGCCTCAGCCTCCCAAGCTGCTTGGGTTACAGGCATGTGCCAGTGCACCCAGCAATTCAGGAATATTTTTAAAATGCTGATTCCTAGGCAACACACAAGACTAATTGCATATTCATCTCTGAAGTTGGAACTCAGGCATCAATATTTTTATGAACACCCTGGCAAGTTCAGTGTGTAGCTAAGTTTAGAAACCAGTCTATGCAATAGTAACTAATTATCAAATTTTCTGAAAGCTCAATTAGTATAGATATTTATTAATATTTAAAGAATTTAAAATGAAGCTTACAGCTGAAACAAGTTGCCTAATAGATGAGATTTCTTTGCATGTCATTGTAACCGAAGATAGAAAGGTAGTGGGACTTTATTTTTAAAATAATTGAAAGACATGATGTCCATCAGTATGAAAATTTTCAATACCAAGAATCCTATAATTTCAGTCTATGTGTTTCTGGAAACCTCAATAAGAGTGACTCCACAAATATATTTTTTATCTTTTTGTAGGAAGCAGGAAACAAAAGATAAGAGTCATATCAGGATTGTCTGGAATATGGAGAAAACAGAAAATATAGATGTCAGGAAAACAAGAAATAAATGTACCTGACATCTTCTTCTCTTTGGCTGTGGAGACTGAACTGCATCTCCCCTCTATTCTGTTTTAACACCAGTCAGTAGGAAATGGAAGAATGTTTTACCATTAGCTTTAATGGAGAACTGTCATTGCTGGGAAATGGTAAGAACACAGTGACTGTGCTGTCCTGTCTTCTTTTTTCTCAGCATTGATAAAATGGCATGGAACATCCTAACATAGTTATAAAAATACTTGCAGAACACCTCGTTAGAAATATTTTCACAAAGAGCCAATCAACTTTGACATAGTTTCCAGTGAATTCTAAGACACGAATTAGCACCATCTGTTGCAGTTGGTTCTGTGGAATTCTCTGTTGTTTCTCAAAATCTCAGAGACTTCGAAGACTTTTGGAGGAAATAAATGTCTTTATTTTTTTCTACTTGTGCCACACACTTTTTATTTCATATTTTAAGGGAAACAGAATATACTACATCCAATTCCATGACTTGTATATGTTTTTCCTAGAATAATTTGAACTCAATAAGTGCTTCCTTATTTCTCAGACATAACTGATTATATGCCAGGAGTCCTTAGTTAATCAACGTATATCTCATCCACAGCTGAGTTGTGTCAGAACAGTGGGGTAGGTTGCAAACAGATCAAAGAAAGTACCCAAATACAGCATGAGAGACATAATGTAGTGGGGAAAACTTACATGAGATCAGAGATTTACATGAAGGAGAAGAGTTCAGCAGCAAGAGGCTGACAGCACTCTGTCTCTGAGGAGCTTTGTCAAGCAGTCTGTTCTCTTCCTTACAGTGTTTAGTCTAGTGGCAGCCCACAGGATGAGTGTCATGTCTTCTTTCCATAGTGCCCTCAGTCTGTGCCTATCCCCACTGAGGAAGAGGTTTTATGTGTTACATAGGCTACAGGAGCAGTGACATCATCAGCATTAGCTTGTTTAGCATTACCAGCATCCTGAGGAGCAACTGTCCCAGGATACATGCAAAAAAGTAGCTTTCTACAGTCACACTAACTTGCCCTACTGCCCAGTGTGTACAAGAGAAAGCCTGTGTCTTTGAAATAAAATATATTTGACTTTCCAGCCCAGGCTTGTTCTCACCGTTCCTTTAACTTGGCTAGGATTTTATGAGCAGGTAGGGGGTATTCAGGGACATGGTGTCTTACTGTCCCCCATGCTTAGGGAATGATTCAGCCTATATCACAGGAGTTTCCCGCAACAACATTTTTTTTTTTCTTCTATGATGATGTTTGGTCTCAAGTTTTTGCCCATCCATCCCGAGAATGATACTGTTGTGGTATTCTGTCTTTTTAAGGCCAGGACTCTCAGTTCTCATGGAAAGGAAGACATGTTGATTACATATCTGGGTAAACCTTGAAAGCCCGCATCATCCTAAATTCATTTTGGAAGACTTACTACTATGAAAAAATATCCCAAAGTGTGTTATGCAGAGAAAATGATGGCTGCGATAAGCTCCTTATAAAAAGTTGTTTTGGGGTATACAAAGTTTCCAAGATGCCCATGCAATATTTTTTTTTTCTAGGAAATTTTAATTCCCAGTCTGCCAAGACCACAGTTTGTGAAATGCTGATCTAAATCTATCCAGGGTAGAGAGCTTATAAGCAGACTGGCTATCCTAAAAAAAGGCTGACTCAAACTCCTCAAGTATGAAAAGAAAAAATAATAAAGAAAGTAAAAGAAAAACTGTTGGAAGAAAAAATTACTTACTATATACATGGCTCTGAGAACAGTTGTATAAATTTTACAGAAGTAAATTATGCACAGATCTTTTCCTAAGACGACTTATCATTTGATAGAGGATATAAAACAAGTCTAGAAAACTGACATGAAAAAAATAAAAATGGCCATTGAAGATACCAGTATGATGCTACAAAAATTGTTACCTCATAGGGCAAAGTTGACACTGTCCTTGGGTCTTACTATCCAGTTTATGTTATAAAAGGTCCTAAACTCTGGTCTCAGGTGATAGTTTAGTAGGGAATTTCCTACTACGAGGTGTAAACCATCATTTTTGCACTCTGTGGCAATTAGGCTCCATTGTAGCAGTTTACTCCAAAGGCCCTAATCAGTAGGAAATATTCACATGGAACTTGAGAACTCAAGAGTCAAATGAGAGGAAGAAATCAAAGAATTGGGCAAAGTTGACCCTGTCCTTTTATGTCTTCCAAAAGTGGTCCAAAGCAGACCTTCTTACTCTTGCATGTACACATTCCCCATTGGGACCTTATTAAATGCAGATTCAGACTTGATAACTCTGGAAGTGACTGTGAAACATCCTCTATTCCAGCAAGCTTCCTGGTACAGGTTGTTCTGCTAGTCTGCTTGTTTGTGCTACTCCATAGGCACTGATGAGCTGTAGCTACTTTAGTGATAGTTGACTGCCTATCAACATCACCTGTGGAGCTGTCCAAATCACCACTGCTTGGATCTTACTTAAAGAGATTCCAACTTAATTGTGTCCTGGTGTAGGTCTTATAAAAAGGCCCCCAGGAAATTCTAATGTGTGATGGGTGTTAAGAAGCACTGCTCTAGGTTACCTCCTCAGTTAGTGTCTTTCAACCCGAGATGCACATTAGACTCACTCAGGGAGATTTTAAACACCCTTGTGCTCAGGCAACTGGCCAGACCAATTTAATCAGACTCTTTTGGGGAGGGAACCTGGACGTTAGTATGCTTGAAAAGCTCCCCAGGTGATTCTAATGTGCAGTGAGATTTAGAATTACTTACCTGGAGGGATTTAAGAATTTTTACCTCTTTTGTCCCTTGTAGAAAGTATGGACCTTTAATACTATTTAAGATCTAGGTTCACATGCTATTCCACTGTCAGATCTGCTGAAATGTACCAGCCTATATGTAATTTATCAGGTTACAGCTCCTTGAGCATCAATGTAAATAACAAGTTACCTAGGGTCTCTAGTTTTGGAGTGAATAAATAAATGGATTTGTTTTTTTCTGGAACAAAGGGTGGTAAGAAATAAATAGAGGGACTTGGGTGATGGCTCAGTGGTACAGTGCTTGCCTAGCATGTGTTAAATTCTTAGGACCCCATCTAAACAAATAAAGATAAAGATAAAAATGCAGATTGTTAAAAAAGAAAGAAAGAAAGAAATAGATCCAGGAAGGCCTGATCCCGTAATTTTATTGAAAGACTGTATGCTAGAGTTCAGAGGTCCCTTAGGGGTCTGCATATAATGTGGTTACAGATAATCTCATTGGAAACCCAGATAATAACCTTAAAACCACTGAAGAACAGTGAAGTGAAAAGAAAGTGGTATTTGTTTGGATGGACATGGCTTGGTCCTGGGGATGCTGGTGGGATGGGAGTGGTCTCAGAAGGTTTGGCTCTGGTTCTGTTACTCAGTAACAGGTACCTCCATTTCATGGCATGTCAAATGGGGAAAAAATCCTACTTATATAGTTATATAACAACATAATACACATGACTATTTTGCTGTAAATTGAAATGTGCAACACAAATGTTAATCATTAACGTACATTATATCCAGTACCCAGAAGCAATGATAAATTGCACTGATGTTCGGTTCTTTTTCCTCTGTACTCATTGCTCTCAAGGATGCAGGTGCTCTGAATTGGCACTTAAAACTCTGAATGTTTGTTTGGGGTTTGATGAACAGTTCTCAACATGAAAATTTTCATTTGCAAAGGAAATCAGAGACAGGAGAAAAGTTACAACAAGGTCTCTGTCCTGATCCAACCTTTATTTTTCATACAGCTCAAGAAGGGTTTACATTTAGGACTACAGGATATCACTGTGACAATAAAAAGTCATTTGAAGACATATATTAACAACAGCAAACTTGTATTTTCTGTGCCGAATAGATAGGCCAAGATGTAAGTGCCAAGTTATTTATGACCTTAGACAAACTGAAAACGAAATCTATCAGGACTCAGAATTAGCTAACAGTACAACTATTTAACATTGAAATGCCATTCTAGAGTCTCAGGCCTAGTAAGGAAAATAAAGGCACTTGAATTATTCATTAGTATGATTGCATAATGAGTTGTCATTTCAACTAAGATAATCAGACATAGGAAAGTCAACCATATACAGAATTTACAGATAAATAAAACTAAACATGGCAAACTGCACAGATTCATGATAAGGAGACTTCTTAGTACCTTTTTTTAAAAAAAAAATTATGGCACTTTTACTCATACTCCTAATTATAACAGTCAAATAATACCCAGAATTGATGTGACACCTGGTATAAATTCAGATGACTCAATTCATTAATATAAACAGGAAAGGAGATATGAGAAAAGACTTGAATGTTAGATTTCTGATCCATAGTTGTTTTTATAGCTAAAATCAAATAACATAATTATTGAGACAATACATATAACACTGTTTGACACTTGCTACTATACAACTCAACTTTGGATGTTCTTCCCTGTGAGTATAAGCCCAGCATTTATAGAACTTTAGTACGAGACAGGCAAAGCTCCCAGTCTCTGGCAGGCACTGGTTTATTCTATACTCATAGACATCGAATGGAGAAGGAGTGGCAGTTTCCACTTACCTCACAGGGAATCAGAGAGTGTTTTCTGAAACAAGCCTTTTTTATAATTTGATTTTCCATTAAAAATAAGATGATAGTTTTGTAGAAATTTAGATATATGAGAATAAATATCATATGCTAGTCATTTGACCCTTGTATCCCCAGGCCACTGTCTCTTTTATCATCGCCTTTGATATCCTTTGCTGTCACACAAAAATATTTTTGGACACAGAGTCACACTTAGAATCACTGCTTATGTGTATTATACTATGTGTTCACGCATTCCACTGCTCATTCATCCCAACCTCTGGTCCACAGTTTACTAGTGAGGAAACTTAGGTCTGGAGAAAGAAATAGACTAGACCATTAATTAAATAGAAATAAAGAGCTTCTATTAATTTAAAGGATTAAACTTATATCCTAGGTAAAGATGTCACTTTATTTTGGGATCAAATTCACGTTCTGTGTTCTAAGGAGCTGGTTGTGCAGTCTAGTCCTTTTGCTCTTTGGCTTAATGAAAACTTTGGATTTCAAATAATGAAGAGGCTCTTGGACTCTTACCTTTGGTAGATCCTTTCAATTCCTTGATGTTTTGACTTTTTCCATGTTTTTTGTATCCTGGAACAATTACTCTTGGCGTTCGTCTTTTTTTACTAGCATTCAGCATCACTTGTCTATTTCTGAAACATTACCATATCTACAAATTTTGTCAACTAGGTTCTGATGTATTATTTGGTCAGTTTTAGCGCTAATTACTGGAGATGAATGAAGGCTGGAATAACTCATATCCTCAGAGAGCTTACAACCCAACAGAATACACAGACAAATACAGAGGTGGTTAGAGCCTAGAGAGAGAAGCCTGTGAACAGAGGGTGGATCCAGGTGAAGTGGGGTCTCAGAAAGTCTTCACAGTGGAGTTGAACTCTGAGCTGAGATCTAAAGGAAGAGTAGAAATTACCCAAGGGAAGCAAAGCTTACTTTAATAACCAAGATCATGAGGAAATGAAAAAAAAAGCTATCTACTATTTATTCAGCATCTATTGTATGTCAAGTATTGTTTTAATATTTTTCATAAATCATTTCATAGTGTTTTCTTTAATCTTCATAACAATCAATGATGTAGAAATTAGTTCCTTCTTTTACAGAAAAATTACCAAAAATGAGAAAGAAAATAAGTAAGTAAAGTTTTTGCATGCATGCTTTCATACATCTTTATCCTCATTAAAGAGAAATTATTCTAACATTTGTTAAAATGATAAGGAAGAAAATGTAAAAGGGATACAAATGCCTTCTGAAAGCATATGCCAACTTATGTATATTTTGGTATGAGTATTTCTTTTGTCTAGGGAAAAGATCAAAAATCTGCAACCTTAAAAATAGTGCAGGTGGGCATGATGGTACACTCTTGTAATCCCAATGGCTTGGGAGGCTGTGACAGGAGGATCAAGAATTCAAAGCCACTCTCAGCAACTTAGCGAGGCCCTAAGCAACTGAACAAAATGCTGTCTCAAACTAAAAAATAAAAAAGCCTAGCGATGTGGCTCAGTGGCTCAGTGGTTAAATGCCCTGGTTTCAATCCCTGGTACTAAAAATAAATAAATGAATAAAGAAACCCACATCACACTCACTATCATATTCAATTTGTCTTCTATATTACATTTCTATTTTTCTACATTGTGATTCAAAAACAACATGTCTGTTTTTTTCATCTCTCATTCCAGCACCCAATTTATCTTCCTAAAAACTTTATTTCTTCCTACAGTGGTGCATTTTCTATGGTCTCTCAAGGTATGTACTTTGGAGTATAAAAGTACATATAAATTTTGATTGTTCTTTGTACCTTGTGCAGCAGTTATGCAATTAAATGTTAGCAATATTTCTCTTAAAATGCCATGTTTTTCAATTTTATTTACTCTCATTTGGACCTTCTTCATTCTGTATTGAGATTTCCGTAAAATCTTCCTAACTGTTTTCCAGTCCTGTAGAATTTTTTTTAGTTCATCTTTCATGGCATTACCTACCATATTTTATCTTCAAAATTAGAAAAAATTATTTAATTTTCCCAACAGCTTCTCTTTTTTCCAAATTACTTGCTCAGCCTGAGCTCCAGCAGGTCTAAGCATAGAGTTCTCTTTGTATTTTCTGAGAATTTTCTTCTACTCTTGTTTCTGCCTTTCCAAATCCTATCTATATTTTATACTTAATTCAAGTCCTATCTGTTTCAAGGAAGAGTTCCCTCATAATTTACCTACCTTTCTTTCTTCTAATCTAACTTCTTATCCCATGAGTTGGTTCGTGTAGTTTGGTACTTCTTAGTTCTCTTATGGTGTATGTGCATTTACATGTATGCTGTGTTTTTCTAGGCACATATTGGGGACAAGTTTTAGACACTTCCCAACCCTCCCATGCCAGACTTTCTATAAAATGCAAATTGTACTCAATAAATAATTGTGACTGATGGACAATATTAACTATGCATGGAGGTATGAACTTATTTTCCTAAATATTTTTCAAAGGCATAGAAACACATGACCAGACAAATTTAGTTATTTAGAAAAAGAGTACTATAATGTTTTTTTGGCAAGCTGTCCATTTTCTTAGGCATAGTAATTCCTTCTGAATGTACAAGAATCAATATCACATTCACTACTTTTGAACAATATATTCCTACAAAGCATTACTTATGAAAATGTTCCCCATTCAACAAAAAAGTCACATCACTGTTGTTGATTATGTCATAAGTTACTAACTGAATCTGCTATTTTGGGTACTATAGAGCTATTTCTACAAAAGCATGGACAAGGGCTGTGTAGGGTCACTGATGTCTGAAAATTTCTTTAAGTACTTCTGCAGAGATACACTTTTTCATGTGTGTTGCAGGTTTTGAAGGTCAATGTTTACTCCCTGAAAAATTTACACAAAACATGCCAAATGAAATGCACAAAGAATTATGTATGTAATTTTTCTAATCCCAATTAAGAAGAGTGGCTTGGTCAATTTGATTTTAGTTTTTAATGTCATCTTACCTAAGAAATGATAGAAACATGATTTAGAGACCATTTCAGAATGTTTGAGAGAAAGAAAACATGAGCCAAGTGGAATAATATTTATAATTTATTATTTTGTGTGTGCCTAACTCTGCTACACACTTGATAACAGCTTTTGTCTTTCAATTTCAAACTGAATTATCTGGTGATCCATATAATTAGTAGAATATTGGAAACTTATTGGTTGGTAGAGATTACCTAGTTCAACCCTTGGATTTTATAAATAAGGACATTAAAGTGAGGAAATTAGAATTATATTGTTGAAAACCACATGAGAATTCAAGGTTCATCTTATTGAGATTAAATATCCAGTTTTTAAAACTTTCTCCCAGCTGGTATTTCCATCTTAATTGCTAACATGAAAGCATAAAATTTTCAAATAACAGACTTCACAATAAGGCATGATCCCATAGCAATAAGATTAGTTATATAGCCTTTAATAACAGCCTCAGTGTTATTACAGTTTTCCATCCAGTGTGTCTGAGGAGTGGAGGACAAATCTGCCTGATGCTAAAGGCTAGCAGAGCTTTCTCTCTGTTGCTATCACTATATTCTGGAGTTGGCTGGCCAAGGAGTTCACTCCATTGAATAATGAGTCTTATATAAATTCATGCTGAGTTTCTCCTTACTGTGTTTTTGTAAAGAGGTTATTCAAGTAGGATTATTGTGTAATATTGCATCACTGCAGGCTGTATTTTATGTTTAAGAGTTCCACATAAAGGGTGACTGAATTTCAGGATGTTCTTTCTGAATCACAGAAGAGGAAAGTATTCTAAGCCTCATCAGTGACTACTCCTGCTAGTTTCTTAATTTCAGTAAGCAAATGGTACTGATGGGTATTTTTGGCAAATATAGTCAGCTACCTGACATGCTGAAGAGTTGGTAGGGCTGGGTTATACTGCAATGCCCTATCTACTGTGGTTTGTAGCTATAAGGGTAACTTCTGCCAGCTATGACAGGTCTTACATTTTTCTCCTTTGATTTGAAAATAAATCATGTGTATAATACAAGAGTGAATTTACCAAATATTGAAGCATATTTAAGACATTGTGGAATTAGCAAGACATACTCATCAGCCATATTTCTTGATACTTATTTTAGCAATTTTGTTAGGCAATGGTAGGGGTTATTACCCTGTTTATCAAGGTTTTCAATTAGGATTAAATAAGTGAAATAACTTGGATTTTATAGCTGTAAATTATGGCATTGCTACTGCATCTCAGACATCCTAACTTTTAATTCAGTGCTTCTTGTTAGACACACAACAAACACACACACACACACACACACACACACACCACATGATTTAGTTCCATTTTTGTAAAACTGAGTGGTATATTTACACATAAATGAAGGTAGAATTTTATTTTTGCATTTATATATGTGTACTACTATGCAAAACCTGCCTATATATTGAAAAAGATGCTCTTCAAAACAAACATTCTGAATTAAATTAAACATGTGTTTAATCAGAAACATTTTGTGACCACTTGAAATTTTGGAATATTTCCTGAGCATTTTCCTGAGTTATATTCATTTTTATCTTTCATGGTTCAAGTTGGCCATCAGTTCACATTTTCTAGAGCATTGCAATTATCTTAATCAACGTTAATTCAGAAGTCAAAAACTTGTGTGACCATCAGCCCAAACTTGGGTACTGAGTATTTTAAAATGATTTGAATTAATTGCAAACATTTGAAAAATGGGAGACTTTACACAACATTTTTGAACTATCACCTGAAGATTTTGATAAATAAATGTTCACCTGGCTGACTTTATAATACATGTGACCTTCCTATTCTCAGTAGAACCTGGAGTTTATGATCCATGTTCTGAAGCTTTTATGTATTATGTACCCAGGATTTTTCAGTCTTTCTTTTTTCTTCCCCCTTTTCTTTGCCTTAGTTTTGCTCTCTGACATTTGTTCCTGAACTACTTAGGAAACTGATTTTCCTGTCTCTCACAATATTTGATAGTTTTTCAAGTCTCATAATGTTGAAGGCACTGGTTTTAGTTACAGAGGAGAAAGGAAGAAATTATTCATTTTCTTATAAAATGGATATTTAAACTTATATTTCAAAGTAATGTGATGCCATGACAATTATTTTTTAAGAACTTTATAGGAGTATGCTTGGCAGGTAAAAAGCTGTTCAAATGTAATGTATATACTAACACTCAGCAAGTATGCACGTATAATGAATATATTAGTACTCAGTGAGTACCCGTAAGGTCCATGGATTTATCCACAATCTCCCAAGATTCTTTCTACCCCTTTTCTTTCTATTCTTCTCCTCCTCCTTTTTCTTTTCTTCTCCTTCTCCTTCTTCTTGCTCTTGTTGTTGTTATTATTATTATTATTGTGTGTGTGTGTGTGTGTGTGTGTGTGTGTTAAGAACACTTAATATAAGAACTACCCTCGTAGAAATTTTTTTGTGGACAATCAAGTCTTCTTTCCTATAAGCACCCTGCCATACAGTAGCTCCTCAGAACTCATCACACATACATAATTAAAACTTTGCACCCTTTGACCATCACTTCATTTCCCTTCCCAAAATTCTCCATTCTCCTATCTCCTCGAGTTTGTCTACTTTAGATCCACAAATAAGTGAGATCATGCAATCTTTATCTTTCTGTGTTTGGCTTATTTTACTTAGAATAATGTTCTCCAGTTTCGCTCACGTTGTTAAAAATGGAAGGACCTCCTTCTTTTGTCAGCTTGAATAATATTACATTGTGTGTATACCACATTTTCTTTATGCACTCCAGTGATGGCCATGACTGTTGCTAAGTTGTAAGAGAAAGTTCTCACTGCCCAATATACAGTGCCCAAGCCTCCACTGCCCACTGCTTTCTCACTCTCTTGATTTTCCCTTGAATCAGGACTATTCCTGCCTGGCTTCTCATCTCACTGTCCTCAGTACTGACTGATCCTTCAGCAAGGTTCTTCCTCTGCCTCAAAAGTCTTTCCTTCTCTATTTTCTCCATTGTTTATATCTGTTACCTATAGCTTAGGGAAGCTCAAGAAAGAGATGGTTTAAGTTTTACATTTTTTATTAAGAATGCATTTGTCTAGATATAATATTTCCATTTAACAAGTCATCTAGGAGTGTCTTTCCATGGGAATGATGATAAGCATTGAACTTTAAAAAATAAAATATATGCTAATGATGAAAGAAAGCATGAAATACTTTATAGCCTATGTAACAATGTATCTAACCCCTTTAGAATAAGGAAGTTATTTCTCTTAAAAACTTAAAAGGTCAAAGAGCACATCTTATAATGCAGAAGGAAATCTATTTAATTTTAAACTTGTTCTTATACATTCCAATGTTACTTAGAGGACAAAATAACTGATGTTAATGGATTTTAATATGTCACTGACCTAAGTGGTTGATGAAAATATAAATTTCAAGGATTAGGAAAGATAATTCAAGCTTGCAATGGCATGTCATCAATCTTGGAAATGACTTCATTTCTAGTTTGTCCTAACACTGGGGAAGCTTTTTGCTATATTTTAATTCTACATATTTTTCCATGAAAGGAGCAACTTCAAGAGTCTTTATTATTTTAACCTTACGATCATCATTGTAAACAAGAAATCCCTATGAAACATTGACTTCTATAGAATCAAAAATTACAGATGAAAGTCATGGGAGTTTGCAGATAGGAAGAAGGGCTTGATTATCAAGTTGAGGCCATTAACTGGTTTCACTTGGCCATTAAGAAGACACAGGCTCACTCGTTGCTTTCAGTAACCAGTGTTCTGGGCCAACACTAACTTTCATATTATATAACTTTCATACTTTTGTATATCTCTGTATCCATAATTTTACTTTTAGTTGTTACTTTGTCCAACATAATGGCAGCTAACATTAAGTAAACAAGATGCTCAAAGGAAGGCATTTATTCTCTTCAAAGTTCTTATTAACAATGCAGTATTACTGATCTTAGTAAATGTCTCACTGGAAATTTTTAGGATAAGTACAAAACCAGACAATTAAAACCAAATATAAAAACACTGAAATTCTGAAGCCACCTGGGTGCAATGGTTCTTGACCATTTTGCCATTCATGTGAGTTGAGATCATTTATAGAGGGACCCTGTAGTGAAATAGTGTAAAAGCCTTTGAGAATGTGTGTGTGTGTGTTTGTGTGTGTGTGTGTGTGTGTGTGTGTGTATGTGTGTGTTTCTGACAGGAAAGCTTTTCTCCAGAAGTTCCTTTGCTCCGGTCTCTTTAGAGAGGCTGTTCTTTGGCCAGCTGATTTACAGCAGCACAACAACTCCTCTCCCTCCCTGCTTTGTTTTCCACCCTATTATTGTGACAAATTCATTACTGGTTCATTACAGATAACCTACTTCACCATAGCTGTGGCTAAATGAGGGCAGGAATTTTACCTCTTTTGTTCATTGTTTGACTTCAGTGCTTAAGGCAGGGGCTTAGCATGTGATAGGTTCTCAATAATTATTTGTCACATAATATAATTCATAAATGTAAGTTTTTAAAAAAATTTTGCTTTAAAACTGTGTGAAACATGACTAAACCATTCTGATGACTATCCAGTCTACCTTTCTTAGTTTCAGCTCAGATTTGTACAGGTATACCATGTTTCATCCATCAGGTATATATTTACAAGTAATTATCTGCAAAAAGCAAACACTAGATCAGACAGTCAACTTAAAAATCCTTTACATAACTTCTGTAATCTATTTCAATTGTATATGCAGATTTTATTTTATTTTATTTTTTTATTGGTTGCTCAAGACAATACAATGATCTTGACATAAAAAATACATGAAAAAAAAAGTTCACCACCAGTAGCAATTAGGGAACCATGAATTAAAACTACACTGAGATTTTATTTCACTCTAGTCAAAATGGCAGTTATCAAGAATATAAACAATAATATACTGCAGAGGATGTGGAGGGAAAAAAAACACTTTCACATTATTGGTGGGATTGTAAATTAGTACAACCATAGTAGAAATCAGGATGGAGTTTCCTCAAAAGAATATGCATGGAAGTACCACATGACCCAATTATGTTACTCCCTCAGTATTTTCCTAAAGAATTAGTCATTATGTCATAGTAATATATGCATACCCATGTTTATAGTAGCACATTTTACAGTAAATAAAGTATGGAAGAAGCCTAGGTGTTCACCAGTGGATGAATAGATAAATAAACGTGGCAGTATACACAATGGAATTTTATTCTGTCATAAAGAAAAATGAAATTATGTAGTTTTCACAAAAATTGATGGAACTTGAGACCATCATATTAAGTGAAATAAGACAAACTCTTAGAAGGTCAAGGGTATATGTTTTCTTTCATATGTGGAAACTAGAAAGGAAAAAGTAGAGGAAGGACGAGGGAAATCTTATGAAAATTAAAGAGAGCTCATTCAAGAAGAAGACAGGTAGGGAAGACAGGAAGAAAAGCGGAAATACTGGGAAATGATACTGACCAAATTATTTTGCCATATTGTGTGCATGTATAAATATGTAAAAACAAATCCCACTGTTTTATACAATGGTAAAGCACTAAAAAAAAGAAAAGAAAAGAAAGAAAGAAAACAATTTTTTAAAATGCCGTGAAACCACCATTTGACCCAGCTATCCCATCCCATGATCTATACCCAAAGGACTTAAAAGCATCATACTTCAGCATACTTTGTTGTGGTTCAGGGCTACTTTTGGATACTTTTAAACTAATGAGTTAGGCTTTTCATCTTAATTGTTGGGTTTGCTGAAAGAAAATGCACATGGTTTTATTATAGTTACATGAATCAGTGACAAGGTTTTTGTTTTGTTTTATTTATAGCAACAAAGTTTATAGCAGCACAATTCACAATAGCTAAACTGTGGAACCAACCTAGATGCCCTTCAGTAAATGAATGGATAAAGAAAATGTGGTATATATACACAATGGAATATTATTCAGCCTTAAAAGAGAATAAAATCATGGCATTTGCAGGTAAATGGATGGAATTGGAGAATATAATGTTAAGTGAAGTAAGTCAATCCCCAAAAAACCAAATGCCAAATGTTTTCTCTGACATAAGGATGCTGATTCATAATGGGGTTGGGGGTGGAGCATGGGAGGAATAGAAGAACTCTAGATAGGAAAAAATCTAGGGAGGTGAAGACAGAGGGTAAGGAGTAGGAAAGATGGTGGAAGGAGATGGACATCATTATCCTAAGTACATGTATCAAGACATAAATGGTGTGACTCTACTTTGTGTACAGCCAGAGATATGAAAAATTGTGCTTTATATGTGTAATATGAATTATAATGCATTCTGCTGTCATATATAACAAATTATAATAAATTAAAAAATGCCTTGGTTTTTTAAAAATCCTTTTCTCTAGCATGGATGCCTCATTATATTTGTTATATAGAACACCTGAAGATATCTATAGATACTCCTGAGAAAGACAGTTGAAATCTCTCACAGTCAGGTGCAGTGGTACATGCCTTTAATCCCAGTGGATCGCTGGGGAAGCTGAGGCAGAAAGATCTCAAATTCAAAAGCAGCCTCAGCACCTTGGAGAGGTCCGAGGCAATTTAGCAAGACCTTGTCTCAAAATAAATAAATAAATAAATAAAATAAAAAGGGCTGGGGCTGTGGTGCAGTTGTTAAGTGCCCCAGGGTTCAATCCCTAGTATATAAACTAAACAAAACAAAAACCTTCTCACTGATTCATATAACTATAATAAAACCGTGTGCATTTTCTTTCAGCAAACTCAACAATTAAAATGAAAAGCCTAACTCATTAGTTTAAAAGGGTCCAAAAGTAGCCCTGAAAGACAAATTACTGTTTGCTTCTTTAAGCAAACTTGATAGAAGACTTACCACCTTCCATGCTGTCTTCAGGACCTGAAAGTTCACCAAAGGTAGCAGCTGCCTCAAGGATTGCACAGACCAGTAAGAGACATTGTTTGTTTATTTACACATTTATATATTTATGGCATTTTGCAGAAAAGTGATTTAAGATAACCTATGAAAAGCTGTATAATATAAAACATTATGCATTTGAATCAGGTAAAAAGGACATGATCAAGGATAAACAAATGGAAGGCAATAAAATATGGTCAGAGATAGGTTATAGCATAAAATATAGGCTGTGGAATAGCATATCCTTGCTGAGGGATACATATAAACTGATCATTACCATTCAAAGTGTGATTAAGGGCGATACTGCAAGTCTAAACATGGTAGAGTTTTAACAGATCAGAGTGAATAACGCTTTACGTACTTTTTAAGATATTCAGATTGTCAGAGAAAATATTATACAATTAGTGATACTTTCCCTGAGTTTCTGAGCAAGAATAATAGTTGTTCAGACAGATTGAGTGGAGAGTTACAATACTCTAGGCAAGGAGAAAAGCATGTATCATAGGCAAAGTTGTGAAACTATGTATAATTAAAATAGCAGGGAATGTTTGGGAAATTAAAAGAACAAGGATATAATGGGAGAAGCAAGTAACGGGGGTGAGAAGGGAGACGGCTATGGGATAATACCTGTGCTGGATTAATTTGGTGTCAGAAAGCCTGGATGATGATACACACATTAGTGAACACATCAGAGGATGGCTGCTTAGTTGTATTGGGGGGAGATTTGAGTTATTCAGCTTTCACATATGTTATAATGTTTACTGTTGGCTCTAGAGATAAGTCATTGGCCCACCTCACCTGCAGAGAATTGAAGTCATTCCCAGAGCAGAGATGCATTCACTTATCACCTGTGTACCATAAAGTGATCCTCCAAATGCAGACTTTTCAGAACTGAAATGATGGGAAGAGGTCTTGTGGGGAAACTGACAGAATCTTAATTTTTTAAATAGTTACCTTGAATAAATTTTTAGCAGTAATACATTCAAAAGATGCTGCTGTGCTGAATGATACTGACACCTCACATTTTATTTTAGTTGTAGATGAACACAATACCTTTTAATTTTATTCATCTTCATGTGGTGCTGAGAGTCGAAGCAAGGGCCTTACACGTGTGAGACGAGCACCACTGAGCCACAGTTCTAGCCCAACACCTCACATTTTTATCAAGGAAAAATGTCTCACTTTAGAGGACTATAGGTAGTGATAAAACAAATCAGCAAACAAACACAAATGAAGCCTCAGAGATCTGACACAATATGTTGCTTAATTTTTTCTTTGTTGCCTGTGTCCCTTCCTTATTTGGACCAAATCTCTACACTTATTGAGACTTTTGCCCATACAGACAACTAACACATAAATAGGTCATGTATTTCCACAGACTTGGTCTCTTATTTCAGGTTAATTGAACATCCCTTTATTGGGCAAAGTCCTACCTGAGTATGTGAACACTTATACTCTTTTGCTACCTGGGATATGCACAGACTATGTTCTCATGTCATTCAAGTCCTTACTCATCATGCTCTTGACAAGACTTTCTTTCAGACATGGTGTTTTCTGTTTTTTCCCCTTTTTAATACCTACCCCACCCCCAGCAAAACCCACCTATACTTAATGAAATCCTGTATATTCTTTGAAGTGCAGTTCCAATGTGCATTTCCTTATGATGTTATCCTAATTGCCTTTGAAATGAACCCCTATTCTTTTGACTCCAAAAGCAATTTATCCCTTTTACCTGTGACAATGAGTCTTCGCTAGATGAGGCTGTTTTGCATAGGTATAAAAATGATTTGCACCTCATTCCTCTTATTTCACAATCACCTCCCCCGCAAACTTCAGCAACAATGCTTGGCCACGAGGTTTGTGTGCAGTACGTTTTTCATTAAAGGATGCTAATCCGTAAACTATAGCACATTGCATCTTTGAGAACAGCTGCTTGATGACAGGTTAAATGCAGGAGCTGCACTGCGTTGCAACAGGGAGATCATTAGGAAGAGACCGAAGACCCAGCTAAATGACAGTTCAAGAAAATTAACCACCTACGTGAGGATATAATAGATTTCATTTCCTGCTGCTGGCCACGTAGAAAGAAAAATACCTGTAAAGCAGGCAGCTTGTTGAAATGCTGGGAAAATGTCATAAGGAACTGAATGAAGCACATGAGGAATCAACACCAATTACATTCTCTGCAGTTATCAACATCAGTTTTATTGTTCACAAAGCAAAAAAAAGGTTTAGTAATTCTATTACTTGTATGTACATTACTTCATATAAGTTACAGAACATCTCAACATACATTATCTCATTTATTTATACCAACAAATCAGTGAATGGAGTGAAGCTGGGTTTACTTGTTCCAATTACAAATGGAACAGCAGTCTTAGATTAAAAATAAAATAAATTACTGAATGTTACCAATTTACTGAGTTGCAAAACTACATTTACAACACAGAACTTTGAATTACAGGAGAGTGTTCCTTATTTATATGATAGGAAATTCACCTCTGAATTTGAAGAAAATAAATTAAACAAAAATCACCGGAGAGAACATCTGGAAGATTAGAAGCCCCTGACATTCTAATAGAGACTGAAGTGGGGCTGGGGGTCTGGCTTGGAATCTATGATGACTTGTACTACACTGTACCAATTTTGTTAAACTAAAAGTATGTTTTCCAAAATACCCTCCAGTGCAAAATTCCTAGTTAATGTAGTTCAGTTGACCCATCCTTTGGTCTCCCTGACTTCTGGACCAGATGCACATTTAGCTCCAGGTTAAATGGCAACCATATGTCTTATAGAGCACCTGCAGTATTAAAGTTGAAAGCTTGGCTAGAGACTGATGTGGGTTTCCCTCTGTCCTTATGGATTCCAAGTTTTGTTTGTCAGTTTCACTTTCTCCTAGGTCTTACCAACTTCATACCCATCTTCCCTTTCATACAGTATGGTCTTTAGGATTCAAACTGTATACAAGAGCCTGATCTAGAATTTTTTCCAGTTTTTAAAAACTATTTACAAGAAGTTTTATTCTACTATTTTTACTTTTAAATATATCAAGCATTTCTAAGTATATAGAGAGACTAGCTATTCTCCTTGAGAACTTATACACTATGCACGCAGCACTGGTTAATAAAATTGTACACATAGCAATGGTTATCTTCTGAGGTATCTTCTAATATGGTCATTTTGGTCTTGAACCTTTTCCTCCTCACTTCCTTCTATTTGCAGTCCAGTGGACAAGTATAGGCATATTTAATGCTTAGAGATGGTTGAACAGATTCATATCCAGAAGTCATTTACAGAGGATGAGCTTCCCTAGGAATTTCAGCACAAAATATACAAAAAGTGCTATTTTTTTTTACTAACTACTTGCTCATGCCCTTACAACCTCTTTAACATCTAGAGACTAGATATTGCAAAATTGGGACACATTTATCTATTATATATATACACATCAAAACAATATGCAGGAAACCAATGTCTGAAAACATCCAAATACGAACACACTAACATATTACCTTCTGTAATTACTTCCCTCCCACCTCCTCTATATCACTAAGATGCTACTATACTGCTCACAGGGGTGGTTTCTCAGTTCCATTCCATATTTAACAGTTCCATTTATATTTCATATGAATTTTAGCAAAAATATATTTACAAAATGATATTTTACTACCTCTATATTTCACATACATCAGGCACTTCTAAACATCTAGAAAGACTATGTGTTTCAAGTAAGGACTCAGTTTTCCTCCATGTACATGACATTCTTAAATAAACTGCACACATGTAACAATAGTTCTAATTTGAAAATGTCATTAAAATATAAGCATTCTAGCCCTTCACCAACCCAGTGAATACTCAAATTTTCAGAAGACAATGTTTCCTAATAATTTTAACACAAACCATACCAAATTTGTTTACTAATTCTACTTTTGTCATCCACTGGCAACCTCTTTAATATCTAGAAAGACTAGATGTAGATTAGGACTTAGAACTCCTTTGTCCTTTGTATACATTCTGTACACTACAAAGTAAAAGAAAATCCATTGTCATAGGAACAATGGTTACTCATTATAAGCCCATGGGCAAGCACTCTGGGGAACCAGCACACATGTGTACTGCTCAACAGGGGGTTTAGTTACTGCCCCACCAAAAAAATATTTCATAAGAATTTTAACAAAAAGATGTACAATGTTTTATATTTTCCACTTCTACTTTTAACATATATCAGGCACTTCAGAACATCTGGACAGACTGGATATTTCAAAAAAGGACTTAACATTGTCAACTGAAATAAAATAAATAAAATGTACACTCAAAATAATGGTTATAAATATGAGAAATATTTTTTTATATGTAACCAGTCTGGTGCAGGACTTCCTTCTTCTCATGGTTGAAATCTTCTCTATATCCTCTCACCCATGGAACAAACGAACAAACATGGACAAGAGCTGCTCCTAGAGGTGGTCTAAGAACACCATTTCAAAGTCCATCCAGGAGATATTTCTTTTCTGATTTTTAAAAACTAATGGACATTCCCAAGACACTGTTATTTTCTAACTCTATCATAGGTCTAACCTCTTTACATCTAGAATGTCCAGATATAGCAAAACTTTTCTTATTCACAGGTTTTCTAAAAATCACTGATACTTGAGAGAGAGAGAGAGAGAGAGAGAGAGAGAGAGAGAGAGAGAGAGAGAGAGAGAATCTTGCTAAAGGGTGGTGGGCACTTCCAGGTGTCCAAATGTAGTGTGTTCTCCTGTGTCTCTCTTTCTAAGAGCCACAGGCCATTCCACCCAAAGTTGTCTGGGCTTTGTGTACCCTCCAGACCAGTCATGGCCTTTGTTTGTCTTTGTGGGACCAGATGAGGTCTCCTGGCAGGGAGTTGTAATGTAGGGCTCTGGACTCCAATGCTTGTATCTAGGGCATGGCCAAACTCTGGGGCATCCACTAGCCTTCTTGGCCCTTGAGGCCTCTGCCAACCTCTGCAACCTTCTGATGGCTGCTGGGCTTCTCGCCACGCCATGCCTACCACCATGCAAAAGCTCATGGCCTCTGTGGCCTTGGCTGGGCAGGACAGGACTGGGCTGTGGGGTCTGGGCTCTGACCCATCACCACTGTCATCGTGCCATCCAGGTGAGGGGAGGAGGTAAAGGTCCTTCTCATTCTGGGGCTGGCTAGTGCAGGGGCAGCAGGAGATCTGGACATCTGCAGAGCACGAATGCTGCCAGTTTGGGACCCCCCAGCTCACCTGCCACCTGGGCGGAGGACCCAGAGGTCTGGAGAGCAGGTGGCGCTGGGTTTCAATTTCTTACTTTTCTTTCTGTCAGAAGGCTCACCTAGATTATTTAACCAGCTCTCCCACAACACCATTTGGACAAATTCCTACACTAAATTCTGTGTGTGTTTGTGTGTACTTGTAAATACATGTATCTATAAAATACATAAATATGTGTATGTAATATATAATACAAAACTGTATGTTTGTGTGTATATACATGTATGTGACTTTATATATTGCTACTACAAAATAGGAATAAAGATGAATGTTTTTCCAGGTACAGCGGTGTGTACTTGTAATCCCAGCTATTTGAGAAGTTTAGGTAGAAGGATTGGGAATTCCAGGCCAGCTTAGACAAAAGAGCAAAACTCTTGTCTCCAGAAGAGAGAAAAAAAAATGAAATGTTTCTGTAATCCTCCAGGAAGATCTCCTTGGATGTCTTGTCAGTACTCCCATATTCTGTAATTTATGTCAATGCAAAAACTATAATGGTTTAATGTAGGCACTCTGCTAATGGTCTAGACTCTTCAAGAATGAAGATTTGCAAAACAAAACAAAATAACTTCTGGGCTCAGTGGTGCATGCCTATAATCCCTGCAGTAAGAGAGGCTGAGGTGGGATAACCTCAAGTTCCAGGCCAGACTGGCAACTTAGCTAGATGTTATCTCAAAACAAAAAATAAAAAGGGCTGGGGATGTAGCTCAGAGAAAAACTGTCCCTGGGTTCAATTTCCAGTACAGCGGGGGAAGCAAAAGTGAAGGAAAGAATGTGAGGAACTGTGACCAGCTGAGGGATTTGCTGATAAGAATGTACCACATAAGCCTATAGAACCAATTGTAGGAATGTGTGGTGTATTACTCATTTAAATTCCTTTCTAACTTGATATGAGTAGATTTGTGTATATATTAGTCATTTTATTTTCATTTCCCTGCCATCTAAAATAAAGTGTTAGGAGTAGTTAATTTTGTATCTCAGCATTTACATTTTAGAATATCAAAGGAGGAATCTGACTCAGCTAGAAGAGGAATGAACATCACTCCAAAACAGATGAGGAAATGTGAAATGTGTACTTTCTTTCGGAAACAAGGCCCAAAGAAGATTTTGGTTTTGTGAAAGATAGTGGCACTACATTAGTTTAAAGCATGGTTTTCCCATGGTCTTTACTTGAAAGTTCATCTGGTTGGAGGTGTAAAATGAATGCCAACTTAGCAAGAGACAGACCTGTGATAGAGTTGTACACTGTCAGTTTAGCTAAACTGAGATTACGGTACTCAAAATTCCTATCACTGAAGGTTTCCAAGTAGCAGGGGCCTCAAAAGATATTTTACCTAAGTTTTGGAAGGTCTACTGAGTCAAAACACAGTCAGAAATGGAAGACCCATGTAAAGTGATGGGAAGGAGCACAAATTACAAGCAGTAGCCGGGCCCATGATGAACTGAGACCCACATTAGTCTCTGCCACATTCAAGTCTCTGATTTGATTGCTGTCACTGTCCTGAAGGAGATACTGGGATGTGACAGAGTTTGGAGAAGCTGAAGAAGAAACTGGTGTTCCCACCAGTAACCAGGTGAGCCACACATAAAAGGTGATGGGAGTGAACAGCAGTATGCTTGGGCCCCTCTACAACCATTCCTGTGTAACAAATATAGGACTATTGTTCCAATTTCTTTCCCAAACCCAGGCTCCAGCAAGCGCCAGGCATAAAGACAAACTTACATGTATATTTAACTGGTTCACACAATGGTATATCATTAAATAATCAATCAAGAAGAGGGTGTATAAAAAAGGGCAGAAGCAGAGAAAGGAGAGGAGAGGGGAAGAGAGGAGAGGAGGGGAGGGAGAGACTCTTACTTATGCAGTTACTTCTTTTGAACTTGCACTGAATCATAATTCAAAAACTATTAGACTCCATATGAACAGGATTTGATGCCCAACTGGGCAATAGATTTTTGCTTTCTGGACATACTAATGAGGAAGTTCATAACAATAGCTAAAATTTACCTTGCCCTTTTCATGTGACAGAAACTATTATAAATGTTTCATGTTAACTCTTCCAAAAAGGAAATAAAAAAGTAAGAAAAAATTAATAATCTTGGAGTTAAGTACCATTACCACCACCATTTTTGTTCTATGGATCAAGCAACTGAGGTATGTGCAACTTAAGTCCTGTCTCCAGTGTCACATAGTTGATGTGGAGGAGCCACATTCATGACCAGCTACTATTCAAACCAGGAAGTCTGGAGACTGAGCACCTGTAACCACATTGTATGATTTGGTTTCCAGGCCAGCTCCTTAAAATGGAGCTCATTCTGAACAATTTGATTTCAGATTCACTCCTGTGTCAGGCAGTCTGCTTAGAGGAGGGGAAGTGAGATAATGGGATTATCTGTGTAGTTGTCTATGGTTTAGGGATTAGAGTAAATTGGTGATAAAAGGAAAGCAAAAGAAGTAAAAAGAAAAGCCAATGGGAATAACTTTTGTACCTCAGACATGCAGCCACCAGGAAATGAATAAGACAGTTTGATAATTCTTCTGACCTTGTTTCAGTGAAAATCAAACATTTTCTTCAGTGTGCATAATATTTTATCAAACAACATCCTGGCTTCCTGTGCCAGACATCTGACAGAAGAGGATATGTTCTAACTTTTTGTCCTTGATCTTGTCAGGATTTTAGAATCATAAATTTTCATTGAATATTTAGTACATTGAAATGGTCATATTCTATATTTAAACTTATAATCAGATTGTTCTCTTCCTTTATAACATAATTTAACTTAAGAGAAAAATAGTTTCAGTGATCAAATTAATGAGATCCTTTTAATCTATATTTTTATATTATGAGGTAAAAGTTATATCGCATAAGTTTAGTCATTTTAAAGTTAAAAATTCAGGTGCATTTAGTGCATTCACTGCTGTCCAACAATCTCCTCTAATTCTAAATCCTTTCATTATCACAAAAGGCAACCCTATGTCTATTAAGCAAAGAAAGTGCATTATGTTAAATTTAAAACAAATTTTGGGCAGGAAATTCTAGTTGCCTGCTTAAGTTCACCAAAAAGATCTTTCAGTATGCATTTTTTCTTTTACTTACTAATACTTGTATTTTCTAATCTCAAAATTTTTTTTGTGTATATATACATGCAATTAACATAAATAGTATAGATAACAGTAATAAATTTATATATTAGTATCTTGTATATTCAATGTATTTTACTGTTTTACATATTTTCATTTTAATGTCATTCAATGATTTAAACTGATAAGTAAAATTATATGTATTTATGGGGTACCATGTGAAGTTTCGTAGGTGTATATGCTATGCAATGTTCAAATTAGGGTAACCATATTTATCTCCTCAAACATTTATCATTTATTTGTGGCAAAACATTCAAAATTCTTTCCCCTGGCTTTTTTGAAAAATACAATATATTGTTATATGTAATCATCCTACTGTGCAACAGACCACCAAAATTATTTTTCCTGTCATAGGTTTAATGTTAATTTTTCAGATCTTCCTTTTCTTTAAATTTAGACTTTTCTATTTCTGTTTTTAAAAATCCATTCCTATGTTGAGAAAATATAAGATTTTTTTTTTAAATTTTAAAGTCTTTATATTTAAAGATTTTACTCTGGAATTTTTATTGTGTACAGTGTTAAATAAGCCATTTTTTTTCATAAGGAGGGCCAGTTAATTCAAAATCATGTTTAGATTTATTAGTTCCTTTTTTGTCTGATTTGTTTTACTATGTCTTTAATGTGTAAGTTGCCATCTACATATGGGTTTAGAAAGATCCATAAATTACCTAGTTCATCCCCCTTATTTTATACCGTAAACTAATGAAACCAAGCCAGAGCGCTCGGTACAGAAATGGGAAGCATGTTTTTGTCAATGGATGAAGAATGGCAAATGCCTGGGAACCAATCCGGTTCCTGTTATCATATTAGCTATATGTACCCAAAAATAATACCTGTATTTTGTTTGTGTTTCTAAGTTTTGGTCAAAACAGTTATGTAAGACCTGAATGATGGTGTAAATACACTCAAACAGCATAAATGTGCTTAGTAAGGATATGATTATAAGAAAAACTATAGAATTTTCTACCACTTTACAGGTTTGTATAGAAGTAAGACAAACCTTTCATGGTCTGTATTTTCTCTTACATTTTAAATAAAGTATTGTGTGATAGATGGGGATGGTTAATTTCCTATTATAACTAACACATAAATAAGATAGTTCTGCATCTTCACTGAGATGATACAGAGAGAACATTTAACTCATAAGAATATGAGGCAAAGTAAAGTGATAGCTTTAATATTATTTTTATTATCATTATTACTATTATTCAAATGTCCAAAGTTTCAGAGATACAATTAAATTACTGCATAAGTAGAGAGACATAAGAACTAAAGAATTATATATTCAATAAGTAGACACTATTGTACTTGATTTTTAACATATGATAAAGAATCATAAATCAATGGTAGAGATATAAATTCAATAAATAGTTGTCATATTTATACAATTATTTGGTCAAAGAAATTTTTGCAATCTATAAAATCTGTATTTTTAAAATTCCAATTAAAAGTATACAGAATGCAGAACTGTAACCAGAATACTTAGTATGAGTTTGAGGTACATGTTGAGTTTGTACAGTAAGCATCCTATGTGTATGTACATGCATATACAGATTAATTTTGGAAAAATAAAACAAGTTGGAATTTAATATGAGATCATGCAACTATGTAAGGTAATAGGGATGATCAAATTTAAGTTTACCAACATCTTTTATTGTAGAATAAAGTTGTAGCTATTGGCATGCTGGGAGCTCTTTCTTTTTTTCTTGCTCTGCCATCTTGGCAGCTGCTTTGGTTGGGGGCATACCTAAGGCAAAAAGATTATAGCTGCAAAGAAGATGGAGAGGATCACCTGTTAGCTCCAACTCATTATGAAAAGAAGAAAGTACATGCTGCGGTACAAGCTGACTCTGAAAGTGATCAGATAAAGCAAAGTGAAATTAGTCATCCTGGCCAAAAAGGCCTATCTTTAAGGATATTTGAAATAGAGAACTACACCATGTTGGTCAAAACTGCTTAATAATAGTACAGAATTGCACACAACAGGGAGGAAGTACTAGCTTATCCATAATCTGGGCGATTCTAGTATCAAAAGAAACATGCCAGAACAGAAAAGTGAAAAGTAAACCATGTAAAATTTTTGTTTAATAAAACTTACCAGAGCTCTTTTTCTTTTTTAAAGTTAGTGCTGTTAATAAGAATTTATATGCTTTTTAAATTTTAAGTAAAAAGTAAGTTTAAAAAAGTAAAATATTTTTAAAGTAAAAATTTAAAAGATTACATATTGGACATGTAACTTCCAAACCAGCGGATGGGCAAAAAGAAATAAATAAAACTTGATCATTCCAGTCTAATATAAGAAGGGACTGGGGAGTATGTTTGGAAAATCTAGGTAGATAGCAAACAGGAAGATACAAGAAAAAAATTCCACTATGAAACTAATAATGATAAATGTGAATAAATTTCATATCTGCCTTTGCATTCTGGTGTAGGCAAGAGTGTAATGTCTATAACAAGTAACATTATTGAGGTTGTAGTGTATGTTATACTTTTCAAAAAACTTATTAAATTAACTTATTAAACTCATAATGACTCTGTGTAATGGTTATTGTATAACACTTTCAAAAGAAGGACAAATGGAGAATTTAATAGTTAGAAAATAAAGAAAGGAACTTGGTTTTAAATTTCAGATAGGTTGGGTCTACACCCATTTACTTAATCACTGTGGTATGCAGCAGCTACTCCACAGAATTTTGAAATTAATTCTTAAGACTGATATGTTAGTGTGTCATCTTTAAAGATGGAGATAGGAAAAAGTTTCTTGGTATTAGAGCTTATATTAGAATTGTGTCAGTTATCTTAAGCCTTGAGAGAAAAAATAAATAAATATCAGGTAGTAGAATTAGAAAAGAAGAAACGATTTTGCCTCAGTTCATTTAGAGAGCAAGGATATATAGAGGTTAAAAGGAAAAAGCCAAGAGCCAGAATCTTGGTTTTATAATCTAACAATGACCTTTTCTGATTGAACCAGTTGATTGAATTTTCTGGGTACAAGTCAATGTAATGACATACTAATTATTCTTACCTTATAGGGCTTTATGAAGATCAAATTATGGTTTTAATTACTGTAAATGAAATCATTTTACTTAGAGTCATAAGAATTAAAAATCTAACAATAACAAAGTAATCAGGAATGAAATTAAACAGACTCATACTAATATCAAACATATAGATATTATATCCCAGATAATTCTTTAGAATTAACATTTTAATATGTCAATTGGTCATTTAATAATCCTCCCCTGTTAAATGACTACTCAAATTATTGTTTTTCTCTCAGGTTGGTTTTTTTTTCTTTTTAAAATATATATATTGTGGAATATCAACACGACACCTATAAGGTAAATGGGTTGTGAATACTAATCCTTGATTTTATACATGCAATCCTTCATTCAGTCTTTTACTTTTTATTTTTGTTATGGTGTAGGATGAACAAAATTTTTTACTTTAATTTAGGCAAACTTGTCAATTACTTCTTTGGGGCCTATTCTTTTAATATCTATAAAATGTTCTTTCATATTTCAAGGTCTCGGTCTATATTTTTGTACATTTTATTCTAAAATTCTAATGATTTCTTTTTCCTCTTCAGGTCTTTAATGCATTCAAAAAAGACTTTTTATAAAAACATTTTTAGTTGTCAATGGACGTTTATTACTTATTTATTTATATATAAATAAGACAATAAATATGGCTTAAACCCAGGACATCACATGTGACAGGCAAGTGCTCTACCACTGAGCCACAAACCCGGCTCCCAAAATGACTTTTATTTATGGTATTAGAAAATGTATTTTTACATAAAGAAATCAACTACTTCGTCAAACTTTATCAAATACTGTGTCTTCTCTTAAGTGATTTTTAATGTTCCTTTGTGTGTGACTGTTTTGAAGTCACTCTTTTCTATCTCTATGGTCTGTCATATGTGAACAAATGTCACACTATCTTAGCAACTCTAGCTTTATAATAACTGTGTCTATATAATAGATGAGTTTCACAGACTTATTCTGGGTTTCCCAAGAAGCAGAGCCTGGGGTAGAAAAGTTTATCTGCTGGCAACTTTATTGAGGGGTACAATCTCAGGGAGATAAAGTAAGAAACAAGGGTAGTGCAGCAAGAACACAGGGGGAACCCTTAAGTGCAACTGATTGCTGAATTTTCAGGATTGTCCTCAAATAGTCAGTAAATATTTAGTGTAGGACAGACAGTCCCTACAAAAGGAGAAAGGGAATTAATCTATTCATGAAGCATTTATTCTAATGCACTTTTGTGCAATGAGTTGGGGCTGAGCAGGAAACCCTGAGGTAAGAAGCAAGAAGGACATGAGTATATGAGCTCAGAAGCGAGTACATGAGCTCAGGCATGTCCAGGTTGAAGTGCACGTGCAGTATGATGCCTCTGAGGACAGCTGAAACAAGACATAGGAAGGACAAAATGGTTTGCAGATGCACAATTGTGACTGATACACCTACCTCCTTTTCTTCTGAATACTATTCTTGTAGAACATATGGCTAGTTTTTATTTTTCATATCCAGTATGAATTTTAGAATTAGATTACTAAGTGTCTTAGTTTGGGCAGTGATACCTTAGACTGGGTAGATTGTAAACAACAGAAAATTATCTCTCACAGTACCAGAGACCGGGCATGTTCAAGGTCAAGGCATGAGCAGATTCATTGTCTGGTGAGGGGGCTCTTCCTGATTCACACAGAGTGGGTGATCCTTATTCTTTGCATTCACATAGTAAAGAGCAGGGAGAGAGAGAAATCAAGCTCTCTCTTACCTTTTCTTATCATGGCACTAATCTTATTTAAGAGAGTTCTACCCTCATGACCTAATCTTCTCATCTCCAAATACAATACTACTAAGGATTTAGGCTTCGACATATGAATTTGAGGGTACAAAATATTCAGTCTATGGCATCAAGTAGCATCAGGAAAAGTCTTGTATAGATTTTGATTGGAATCAAATTGAATTGTATATTTCTCCAAAGAAATTATTGTTTTTATTAGTTTTCGTATAGTATAAAAATATCTTTCCATTTATTTTGGTCTTATTTAATGTGTTTTAGTAAGGTTTCATCACTTTTTTCACTAAAATGTCCTCATAGTTGTATCCTCAAGAATCTGTTATATTTTAGACATAATATATTTTATATAAGAAATCTATAAGAAAAATGAAAGTCATGTTAGAGAAAATGGTTATCATATCAAGGATAAATAGATGGTATTATGGTTTGAACTTTCCCCCCAAGTTCAGGTGTTAGAAACATGATTCTCAATGCAGCAGTGTTAGGAGGTGAGACCTTTAAGAAGTGATTAGGTCTTCAGGGCTCTGCTATCATGCATGGACTGAGGCCAGCATCACAGGAAAATATTCCTTAAAAACAAGGATGAATTCACAGCTGGGGATGTGGCTCAAGTGGTAGAGCGTTCGCCTGGCGTGCGTTCGGACAGGGTTCGATCCTCAGCACCACATACAAAACAAAGATGTTGTGTCCGCCAAAAACTAAAAAAATTTTAAAAAAAGAAAAAAAAAAAGGATGAGTTCACTCACCTTTAGTCTCTTTGACTCTTGCCATTTTTTTGATCTTCTGCCGTGGGATGATATAGCAACAAGGTCTTCAATGGATATATCCTTCAGTCTTGAACTTTCCATCCTCCAGATTGTGAACCAATAAATTTCTGTTCATTATAATTTATTTAGTTTGTGGATTTCTGTCATAGCAGCACAAAATGAGAATAAGACAAATGGTCAAGTAATGCTGAAAGATGTTTGTGCTTCCTGGAAAACAGGATGATTTATATTGAACAAAATAATGCATAACCTATATCATATGAAAATATAAAATTTGACAATAATGTGTGTAATTAAGAATGAAACCATTAATGATTTATTTTGATGGAAAAGAGCATCAAATGCATTTTGATCAATTTGACAATATCAAGTAAAATTAAAGATGTGAAAACAAGTTTTAAAGAAATGTGTATGCGATTGAAAATACAAAACAGAAGAGAACATTATGATGTTATTTTAGAAAATAAGAATGTTCATTAACAGGTTAATGCCTAGACATAATATATCCATAATGTAATAATGTAATATACTCTAAAGCACTTTAATTGACTGTATATATATATATATATTTCTATACCTATAGCAATAAAGATGAATATCAAGGAACATAAAATGCAACAAAAACCAAGTTGCAAAACAAATGTTGCACAAGAACCTTTATATACATTAAAGCATACAGAATATTACTATTCATTCAGAATGCAGGCAAATATAGTAGGTAAACATAAGCAACCATGAATGACATGGACAAATTAAGCATATTTCCTACCTTTTGAGAAAGAGAGTTATGAAATGAAAGAGGAGCAAGTAGGGGCTTCAACTCTACTTAAAAATATTTTGTATCATAAACATTACATTTTATATCATCATGAAAAAGTGGTAAACTTTTAAGAGAAGTGCCTATATAAGTGTTTGTTATGTTGTTCTCTCTATAATTGAGATTTTCTGGGATCCTTAGGCTTGTAATCAGTCCCAAGAACTCCAGAGTTTTAAGTTATTTTGTAGACTTGCTCCTGATTTCCATATAAAACAGGAGATATGTTTTGTGTTGAAGTTGAGACAGGTGTAAGAAATATTATTTCAAAATTTGTCCCGGTGTTCTGATTCTATTTATTCAGAGGAGAACTGAGACCACATATGCCACTTCTACACGTGACTGTCCTTTTTGAATTAAGAGGACTCTTTGTCCTGCCCACCAATGTCACCTAGAGATAAGTGCTCCATCAATAGTCACAAATGACTGGGCCACATCTTCTCGCTGCTTTTTTGCAGCATCTCATTTGCATCTAAACTTACCACTTTTTAAGAAGAATGTAAATCTTTTTCAGTCTAAACCTTTCCCATCATGTGAGTTTTAGTATTTCTACGATGAAATGTAATTTAAACAGGAATATCTAAATTGAAGTCTGCACAAATTGTATCAAGAGAAATATATTTGTTTTGGGAATTATCCTTTATAAAAATAAACCATTTTTCTTTATCAACTCCTTTTAAACTTCTTCATTTTCTTAAATTGGGGTGAATGCTAATTCAGTTTTTAATCATCAGAGAGTTTTCCAGGATATTTCTTACCCTTAAAAAGTCTTTGATTAAGAGTTAAGATTTTGGAGAAAATTCTACATCTATCAAGTGAGTGTGCTCTGAAAGTGCTTATAAAGTCAATAATCTAATGATTTAAATAGGTATATAGAGATATCATAAGATTCAAGAAGTATTATGTGAAGAGTGGTAATTTGAATTATAGCCTGTCTGACTTTTTGTCTATAAACTCTACTAACATTGTATGTCAAACAATCAAGAACATATATTTTATTTAACATATTTTGAGTATACTTCATGCTTTATTTATTAAATAATGTAAATACATTTTGGAGTATTTTAGGATATCAAATATATATTAAGCACAAACATAGCATCAATTTTAGTTGCATGGAAAACAAGCTTTGAATACATAATTACGTACAGTGGAGCAACGCAAAAATTTGTTTTAGAGAAACAGACCCCTAGTTCTTCAGTAAGCTCCAAACTCTTCAGTAGTAAAACGTCAGATAGGAATGTTCAATTGTTAAAATTAGCAATTTAATCTAAGTATTTTAGTATATTTCCCAGTTTAACAAAACAGGAATTTATCACACATATGATTGTGTCAGTTTTCCAAATAGTTTCACTTGGAATTTACATCTTTATGACACTGAACTCAATCTTTTCTTCTATATTGAATATACTGAAATTCTTTCCATAGTTGCTGCATAATTTCTTAAGTAGCTTTGGAAACTTTCAAGAGGCAAGGAGCTAAGTGAATAGATTAATGAGAGCTGTTTGTGAAATTCTTAGGGCTCCTCAAAGGCAGGTGTGATAAATTGCAACACATTATCATCGTGATGATCATGCAGCAAGCCATTATTAGAGCTTAATGTAGACTATCTCATTACACAAGCACCACTTGAGTCTGAACATACCCTAGCAGAAATGTAAACTGTGCATACAATTCAAACTAAGCTGATGTTTCTCTAGATTGAGGATGGGTGTCCATTTAAAAAGATGGCCATGTTTATTATCACATAACTCAACTATAACTTACTCATACACATACAAATCTAAACCTAAGTCTTGAGTACCAAAGAAATTAACATTTAAACATTTCTGTTTATAATGATCTGCTTTTGTTGAAATTTAAATATATGACATACTCGTTAAAGAAAAATCTTACTAGAAAACAGCAATTCAATGAGTTTTAAGAGTGGGAAAATAGCACAATAAGATATTCAGAAATTCTATATGAAACCAAATAAATGAGAAATTTATATGTTTGGTATAAATATATATTTATTTTATATTTGGCTTTCACCAACTATGGGACCAAGATATGGGAATTGCCTAGCTGTGTGCCCCCAAGAGGCCCTGACAGAGATTTACTCAAACTAGAAAGTTGATGATTGAATATAGACTGTGCCATGCATGGAAGACAGGTGCTCTGGGCCCAACCCTGAAGGGGTTGGAGAGGTAGCTAGTGAGAGAAGGCATTGGAAGAGATACATACCATGTTTTTTTTGTTTTTGTTTTTTACAATGGTCCTCTTTATTTGAAAGCAAAGACAGGTTTTCACTAGTTTGTTCATCATATAACTGTTAAAGGGGGAAAAATGTAAGATCCATATTTCCTGAGTTTCTTTCTTTTCAAACACTAAATTTCCTTTCAATCTATAATGAACTAAACACAAGATCCACACTTGTTATTGAAACTATTTTTCTTATTTGAGACTTTTTTTTCAGAACCTGAATTTCTACTGTATCAACAATAACACACCCACAGGATTCGAAACATTACTGCTGAGAAAGTCCTATTTGCTGATGAGAAAGTCCAATTCTGAATGGAGAAATCTACCTGAGTCCCAGCCTTTTCAGTTCGACATTATATTTACCACATAGAAAAATAAATGCAAACACCCATCTGGGTTGAAAGAAAAGTTACTTATGACTTTATAAAAAATGGAACTATGTAATGTAAAATTCCAAAAAATTCAGATGGTGCTATGTAAGACATTTTGGTTTCTTTTTCTTGAGAGAAAGGAGTTATACAGAAACTTCTTATCTTTTTCTTCTATTCCTCTATGTCCAGAGTTGAAGGCAGATCACACTGTAGGGCTCATACACTTTCTTAACAGAAAAACTACTCATGCTACTTTTCTTCCAGCTTTGGCCATGTGGAAAACTAACACTAATGTGTTATTTGACTCCACAAAACAAGATGAATAAAACTGTAATATAGCAGCTTCTGATCTTAGGGAGGTGAAGAGGGTTCTATCACTGGACTCAAACCGTGTTGCTTGCTTTTAACTAAATGTAAGCCTGCATTCACAGGGTTAGCTGCTACACCATCTGGTTCTTCTAAAAAATTATAGAATAGAAAATGTCCCAAGACTTTTGAACAAGTCAACAATAGCTTCTTTCTCCAAGAGAAAACTCCCTTCTTTCATCAAAAAAAAGTGGATTTACCCAAGTAAAAATATGTACTTGAAAAAATAAATAAATAAATATATATTTATATATTACACATATAATATATATTATAATATCATTGTTCTTTTGTGAATAAAATGACTTATTAATATCTGAGGAAAGTCTGAATCTAAATACTATTATATATTGAGTAGAGAAATCCGATTTTTATTATATTTTAAATATGTCATTTAATCACTATTAAAGATCAGAGATTTTTTGTTTCATTAAAAATAAGGAAATTCTATACAAGATAGACCAACTGAATATGAATCTAGAGGCATGCTAATTTAATATCAGATATACTTTTTCCAACAATGTGCATCTGAACTGTGAATATTTCCTGTAATCTCATCGATCCTATCCTATACTTCAGTCATTTACTATCTGGACTATTGCTAAATCTTCTTAATTGGTCTCCTTGCTTCTACTCCTGCCTCCTCTATTCATTATCCACAGAGCCATCAGAGTGAACTTTTAAAAAGATAAATTGGATTTGTTACTCCCTTAATGAAACACTCCAATGAATTCCTATTGAAAATAGAAAAAAAAATTTTCTCTTTGGCCTCCCAGGCAAACCTGCTCTTTGTTTCTGATAACTTTCCAATTTCATTTGTCATTCCTTCTTTCACCTCACTCTGGCTTTAGCTACACATTTTTTCAATCCATTGAAAGTTCCAGGCTTCTTCTGGTCTCGGAATCATTACCCTTATTATTAACTTTATTTGGGATCTTCCTAACTTTAGTATGACTAGTTCCTTCATTCATTTCTCAAGTGAAATATGTTTTCTTCTTAGTCAGATACTCCTCTGCTAAGATTCATTGCTGTGCTAAATTACATTTTCTTTAGAGTTGCTAGGGTTGTTAGAGACCTAAAATAAAATATGACTGTGGTTTTGACTATATTCACAGTAAATGGGGTTTATTCTACAAATATCTAAATAATAATAAATTAAAACCTTAACATAAAATAGCCAGAATAACCACTTATCTATAACACCATATAAAAATTTTGCTGCACTAATCAAATTAACAGAAAAAAGAAGCATCAGGAATTCAAAGCACAATGAGTGAGATTCCAGTATCCATGCCTAAGTCTAACCAATAATGTACAGTTAAGTTCTAAACACATATTATAAAAATTACACTTTGTAGTCTAGGGGGAGGAAAAAAGAAAAGAAACTAAATAAACTTAAAAAAAGTTTTTTTCTTCACCATGTGTTATTATTAGTTGGCCTTTTTATTTTTTGCACTTTCCATTTTATAAGAAAACAGATGTTTCTGAACAGGTGTAAGTGGGTGGATTTGGAAGCCAACAAACATTGAAAGCTTTTATGTCTCTCCTTTAAAAAAAAAAAGAAAGAGAAGGAAAGATATTATAGTGTCCATTCTTTTAAAAATCTTTCTTGGTGTCTGATTTTATATTCAACTTCTATTTTCATTTTTCCCCCTTAAGCTAGTTTGACAAAATAAATAAAGAATAATGAAATGCATTTTGCTTTTATTTCCTTCTTCAAAATTGAACTGCCCCAGAGGGAAAATACCAGTTGTCCAGTGGTCTGTGAATAACCTCACACTACCTGTCCCATCTGTCCTTCCATTTTCCTCCCCTGTTCTAGTTTGGAACCTCATTGCTTCACGGTTTTTCCTTTTTTTTTTTTTTTTGCAGAAAATTCCTAAATGAACTTCTTTCTGTATTTGCTTCTCGCTTGAGTCTCTCGGAAATAATGTTCCAAAACTAATGTTTTAAATTGCAGATTTAATCAGGTAGGTAGAGTAAAATAAACTCTGGACCCAAAACCAAGAAACCTATTTTTGAACTGTTCCTAGTATTTCCACACTCTCTTACTTCTTCAGTTCACATATTTTTTTTCTGAGAATCAGCTTCCTTGACTCTACAGTCTTATTCCCAGGGGAGGGCGGACAGGAGAGTAAGGGGAAATCATGGGAAATGATATTTGCCAATTATAGTGTTATATTGTGGCATGGACAAACATGTAGCAAGGAATCCCACCACTATTTACAACTATAATAAACCAATTTAAAATTTTTTTAAAAAAAATTTAAAAATGTCACATGGCAGTATTTTGTTACCTATCCAATAGTTTTTACTTCTATGTCCTCAATCCCCATAAATTTAAAAAGTAATGTTCTAGCCTGTGTCAGGTGAAGTTATCTCCCTGTTCATCATAACCAGTGAACTCTTTAAAAGATAGGACCATGTCTTGAGTCCATTTTCTTTCTCTAGTATTCTACCCCCTAGTGAACTGCACCTAGTAGAAATCTAAATTGTCTAAATTTGATAAAGACAAAAATGCAGGCCAGCACATTCATATATATTAATGTAGGTACGTGTGTGTGTGTGTGTGTGTGTGTGTGCGCACATGTGCATAGGAGGATATAGATAGTGTTAGAGTGAAGGAAGAAACTGGGAGAGAATTATAATGAGTAACATTTGTGATGTTTGAAAAAACTCATCCATTCATTGATTCAGCATGTGATTACGGAGTGCTAAGTCCATGCCAAGCACTGTTATAAAGCACCAGAGATACAGTGATGAGACAAAGTCCTTGCCATGAAGATATGCTAGAATAGGGGAGAGGAAACAGAGAGGTGAAGAATAAATACAAACTATAACATTTGGATGTGATAAGCATTATAAAGTTAGTCAAATGGGAATAGAAAATGTCAGCACTTGCTATTTTAGAATGGGTGGGTCAGAAGTCCCTCTGAGGAGGTGACATTTTTGAGCAGAGACATGAAAGAAATGAACTATTCAGACATGTGTGCAACTATGGAAGAAAAAATTTCCTGGCAGATCAAACAACAACAGCAAATGTTTTAGGAAAAAAAAAAAGAGAGAGAGAGAAAAAAAACCTCAGGTTAGCTCCTTCTATAGAACTAGTTTATCCTGTCTGTTTTACAGGTGAAATTGTGATTAGTGTTTCTTCAGTGAAGACAGCATTTTAATTAGTTCTGTGGTAGAATAAAATTTAATATTCTTTCACCTTCTTTCTTCATCTTTAAAGTGAGGCTCTGTGATGGAGTGCTGAGGGCTGTACCAGCTCCAGATTGCTAGGCTTCTTGCATGCCTTATCTGCTTCTCTGCCCTTAGGATTACCTTTTCATTTGCATGTGGGTAAGACTTTATTTTTGAAATTTATTTTAAATTTATGTGTATTTTTAAGCACCATAGAAACAATCATTATTGTTATTGTTATTAATAGTATTTTCTCTTTATGTCTTCATTTCTGAAGCCTTGCCTACCTGGCCCTCTCTGTTTCAGTTATGACTCATTTCCATGTGACATGAAATTCTAAAACCAACCAACCAGCCAAAAGCAACAGTTAGGAAAGTGCTGAAGAGTTATATATTTTTTTTTCATTTGAATTTTGCCAAACCAAGAAAAAAAGATCATTTTGGGGAAACATTAAGAAGTATTTAGAGGCAGTCTGTTTTTTTGTTTTGTCTTGTTTTGTTTTGATGTGATTGTGGCATGGAATTCACAGGCACTCCATGTTATTTGCCAAGGTCTTGGAGGCTGAGAGTTGCCTAAAGCAAATGTTCAACCTGAAACAAGAGCATCATTGACACACATTCGGCTGAAAGATTGGCTTGGGAAAATGGTGGCCCAGCTGGGATGTTGCGCATGGAACAGATTGATCTTGAAACCTGGTCCCCAAATCAAGTCCCCAGCAGGAATTTCACACATGCAGGCACAATTGAGCACTTGAGAAAATCTCCGTGAATAGCAGGTATATATTGTCTAAGCTGGCTTTTAGCTTGATAACCAATCTCCTGGATAAATGTCAAATTAGCTGTATAATTCAGTGAATCTGAACCAAGTTTCCAACACTAGCTTTAAGAGAGGTCTATTTTTCTTTACATTGTTCCTGGTTCATAATCTTGTAGAAATGTTGTTTACCTCAGATTCTGAAAATTATTCAATTAAAAAAACAAATAAAATGGCCTATTCTCTCCCTTCTTCATTTCTTCCTTAACTTCCTAACTTCTTTTCTAATTATTTATTATTATTCTTTTCTAATTTGCCAAATATTATTCTGGAAGATGCAAAATAAAAAGTAAGTAAGCTGTTCTATAAACCTTTTTATTTATTTATTTTAAAAAATTTTAATTGTAGAAGGACAAAATACCTTTATTTTATGTACTCATTTTTAAATGTGGTAGAGTGCAGCACTCTGCCGCTGCGCTACAACCCCAGACCCCACACAGTGCCCCCGCCCCCTTTTTTGAGGGGTACTAGGGTTTGGACTCAGGAGAACTCAACCAATGAGTCATATCCCCAGCCTATTTTGAGAGAGAGAGTGAGATTGAGAGAGGCGGGTGGGGGAGAGGGAGAGAGAAGACCTCTGGATTAGCTTTAATTCTCACCAGTAGTGTATGAAAGGGCAAAATATTTGAACAGACATCAGAAAAAGAAAATGTACCAATAGCACCTGAAAAAAATTTGAACATCATAAGTTATCAGTGGAAATTAAATTAAAACCATAATAAATGGTACTATACATTTTTAGAATACCTATGATTAAATAAAGACTGAAAAAGGCAAGTATTGTGTGTATATGCTTATTACATTTTTTTTAGATATAAGCAAACTGACAGCTTCTAAAAGGAATAATGGTACCTTTTTTATTTCTGAACTTTATGGGTTTTATTGCTTTAATTTCCATATTGCAATTGATAAAACCTTCAATACAATGTTCGTGTTTGCATTTTCAGTTACAAGTTCTTTATCACATCTGGTAAAATCCTTTTTCAGATATACATATTGTGATTATTTTCTCCCAGTCTGTAGGTTGCCTTTTGGCTTTATTAACAGTGTGTCTAAGGAACACAAGTTTTGATCAAGTTCAGCTGTTCTGTTTGCTCTATTTCCATTTCTCCCTTTTTTCTTGCCTTCCTATGGATTATTTGAATATCTTTTTCAATTTTACTTTGATTTATCTATACTAATTTTTTAAATTTTTTGAGTATATGTGTATATATAGGTATAAATATATAAGTAATAATATTTGTCATTTTAAAATTCTAAAATATACAGTTCAGTGATATTAAATGAATTAATATTATTGTGTAACTCTCATCTTCATGCAGCTCCAGAATTTCTTCAGCTTACCTTTAACTTAGTACCCACTAAACAATTAACTCCCTATTCTCTCTTCCTCAGCAGCCTCAACTGCAGTTCTTGTTTCAGTCTCATGAATTTGGCTCCCCTATTAACTACCCAGGTAACTTTTTACATACTTTCTTTTGGTATTATACACTCCTTACACATTGTATCACAGTCTGCTGGTGTTGGCACTGTGCAAGTTTGAGTGAAATGCAGAAGCCTTCTTTCCCTCTCTACCTCCAAATCCTCATCAAACATGATGTAGGTATCTTAGGTATTTTCTATCTATATTTTGAGAACCACATTAAACATTATTATAAATCTTATTATCAAACATAGTTTAGAAAATTGGAGAGAAGAATTAAAATATATTGTTTTTAACTATATTTTTGCTCTTTCCATTTTTCATTCTATTTTCTGATGTTCCAGAATTCATTATTTCTCCTTTTATCATTATAATCTTTTAAAGATGTTGTGTTGTCATTATCATTTGGTTAATGTATTTTCTAATTGGTCTTTTGATTTCTGTTTTAACCATGATTTACTCATAAGTGTATGATTTGTATCCAAGCATTTGGCATTTTCAAGAATAGTTTTTTTTGTTATTGATTTCCAATTTAATTTAAGATTTGGTTTCATTTGCTGATCATTTCTAACATAGTTATTTTCTGTCTTGAAATTCCACTGTCCATTTTTTTTTTGAGGTCTGATTCAACTGTTTTTTAAAAAAACAAATCTCTTCTATTGAGTCCTGTTTTTAATGCAAAGTTTGCTGTTTTTGACTACCAGCTACTCATTTTAAAAATATTCTTTCATTAGTTCACATAGTATTGTATGCTTCTGGGTTTATATCAGCTTCCTTCAGTTTCATTTGTTAAATCCATCACAAGATTTTCTTTTTCTATGAGTTAATAAAATGTTATACCACTTGTGTCCTTTTCTTTAGAATAAAACTTTTCCCTGCAATGAATATTCCTGTTCAACTTTGTTCTGATATTTACCAAATTTTCCTATTTTTCACTAGCTCAAGACTATTCTCTCTCTTAAATTCAAGTGTCTGACAGCATTTCCATTTGTACATATTTAATATTTAAATATACCATCTATCTAATCTATTTGCCTTCCGACCTATCACAATAAATGCAAAATAGAAATTCCTTATTCTCTCTTCCACCAGGTTGTGTTCTCTTCATAAATGAGACTACTTTCGCTATCACATATTTCCTCCAGACTAAAAACTAGGCATCATCTTTTTTCCTCCTTTGTCTCCTCTTCCAGCAAGTTAAGAAAATCCCCTGAGCATCTCTGCCATTCCGAATCTTTCCAGTTCTATTTATTCCTACAATCACTACCTTAGCCCCTAGTCATGATCTCCTGTCTGGTCAACTAAACTCATACACTAAAGAGTCATCTTCTACATTTGTCCTCCTTTATAAAAAGGAGTTATTTTTTAAATATTAAAAGGATCACATTTACTCATGTCAGAAGCATTACCCTTCAATTTAAATGTAACCCAGCTTGCTTATCACTGTCTTTAAAACTTAAATTACATTTTCATCTTCATATCATTTTTTCTTCCCCTTATTACAATGCAGCCACAGTTGTCACCTCTGAGTTTTGAATCTTTAAGCCCATCTCACCTTTGAGGGCTTGAAGATGTTATTCCCTCTTCTTGGTATACGTATTACCTTTCAGGTTTCAGCTCAAAGGTAAGATTCTTGGAGGTTCCTTCCTTGACACACTAGTCCCAGTTCTCCTGCAATTTCTCTCCATCTCTTGAATTAATGTCCTTATTTCTTTCAGAGCATTTATACAAGCTACAATAATCTTCAATAACCTTTTTACTTTATTTTTTACTACTCTTGATCCTATTACTAGAATATTAAGGATCTTGTTTTTTCAACTTATTGCTATTTTCCTAGTGCTCCAAATAATACCTAACACATAGTAGAAATTCAGCATATATATTACATGAATAAATATTCCTAAGTAAAGGATTTAGGCTTTTCTTAAACTACTAAAGGAAACTTTTACTCAATTTAAGAACTATAGCTTTTTAAGTACAAAAGCCACAGATTTATTCTATCTTGTCCTTAAGTATGAGAAACACAGTAGTGAGATGGGGCATGGTTTAGTGGTATGGTACTAGCTTAGCACGCATGAGGCCCTAGCCCTGCAAAAACCAAAACAAAAGTGCAAAGCATTAATTGAAGACATAAGTGGGAAGAAGCTACACAGAAAAAAAATAGATGTTCCTCTATCAGTTGATTTCTATCAACTGAATACATTTCAAACAGATAATTTGCATGTAAGAGCTCCCATAGTAACATTTCAGATCTTTTTTTTCCAAAATGCAAAATTTATTTGCATCTTCAATTGCTTTAGCATTGTAACAGAATAATATTCATAAGATAAAGACATTACCAATCCTACCATCTGAGATGAGAGACAATATTTAATTAAAATATGAATTAGTAATTCTTCCTTGCTACTCGTATATCATTTCTCACATTTACTTTCATCTTGTAGCTTTCCTTGCTTCTTCCCCCTCTGAAAAGCATGTGATCTTACCTTTTTGCATTGATTGATATATTAGCTGAAATTATTCTTTCATACATATTTTCCAAGAGAAAGAGAAATGCTAAGAGAAATTCTAGTCATCCAATCTATAATATTAGTTTGTGAAGTGTATTCTTACTTGTCCAATGGTCAAACATGAAATGTTTTCAAATGGATTTTAATAATGTTTAAACAAAATCATGTTCTCCTTGAAAGCTATTTTGGTTTTTAAGTCACTGGGAACAATGATATCCAATACAAACCACCACACAATTGAAATGGTAAGCATACTAGTACTATGTTCCCTGTAATAAATGCAATAAGTTTAGTCTTTTACTATTCAACACACTGTGTATCTTTCCTATTTACTTGACAGCTGTTATTTATTGAGTACCTATTCTGCTATTGGAATATTGAATGTAATTGTTTTCTTGTTCCCCTTCCCATTCTGGTTATATTATAATATAGCCTCTCAAGTGTTACATCAAGGATTCTTGTTGTAAATGCTCCTTGGTATCTAGAAAATAATTCTGTGTGTTGAGTTTAACTATACTAGCAAGTTTTTATAACAGCCCATATCTATAGATTGTAAAAATGTCAACATATTTAGACAGAAATATTCATATTTATTAATCAAACACTGGATCCTATAAAATTGCAAGAATTTTATCTTGTTCAGCCTCAAGGTACTCTAGAGAGCAATTATTAATATGGAACTACAGTCTATTCATTTGTTTCAGTGTAGCAGTGTTAAGGTCTGAATGGTTTAACTCTAACAATCCATGTATTTAAGTCCTTATCCTGGTACCTCAGAATATTTCAAGACAGGACTCTGTATTTCAAGACAGTATCTTTACAGATGTAATTAAGTTAAAGTTGGATTTTTACGGTGGACTTTAATCCAGTTTGACTGATGTTCTTATAAGAAGATGAGACTAGGACAAAGGGATAACAGAGAGGAAAGACCATGTGAGGATACAGGAAAAGGTGCTATCTACAAACGAAGCAGAAAGGCCTCAGAAGACACCAAATCTTCTCTCAACTAAATCTCAGTCCTCTAGCCTCCACAACTGTGAGAAAACAGGATTCTATTATTCATCAGCCAGTCTGTTATATAAAGTTATGGCATCCCTAGCAAACTGGTAGGCAGAGTACTGTTTCTTAGGTCCCACTGAGGTTCTATGGACAAGAAGGTCTTCTTCATCAGTTTAGTATAGCCTTTAAAGAAGCAAGGCAATTTAGTATAGCCTTTAAAGAGCTACACCTCTCTGGTTGCTGTATCAGCTACAATAATTTTTACATATGTGTATGTCAAGGGCAGTTCTTTAATTTTACTCAGTTTCTTCATATAATAAAATAGTTCATTGGCTCGCAAAAAATAACTGAGACACTATGTATATAGGGATTTAGAATCAAGAAAACATATATTAAACTGTACACTTCAGTTTAAAAAATAGACGTTTAAATTTATATAGAATTTCTAAGAATATAATTATTTCTATGTCATATAGACTGTCTATTGAATTAAAATAAGTATTTTGTTCATTGAAATTATATGTAATTGTAGAAAAGAGTGCATACTCACTGAAGAAAAATGAGAAAACAAATAAAAGTGTTTCAAATACACTCAGGTTTTAATCAGTGCTAATATTTTATCTGTATTTCGTTGTAGTCATATAACACAAGTAAATATTAAAATACTTATAATTTCTTTATTCCTCCTATAAACATTAATTTTGTGCAAGGAATTATTCTATATGCATAGAATATAATACTCATTAAGACAGTTGAAGTACGCAGGCTCCTCTTCTGCATTATTCCATTTGAGAACTAATAAACAAGAAAAATCAAACTTTATTTTTGATAATATCATATATTTAGTAACCACACTCGTTTTTACTGAAATCAATAGCAATTGCTAAATATTCTTAAAAATCCATCCTTATAATAGCATAGACAATCTTGCAAGAAAGTTAGGAATTCTCAAGGACCAAAAACATACTTGAGAATAACAGACTTGTAAGCAGATCTGAAACAGGTTTTTACCTGAGGACATTTGTTAAACTAAGAAAAGCTGAGCTTTGATTTTCATGACCTCAAAAAATATCAGAGGACAAGGGACATATCTTATGTCTGTAAGAGGCAGAGAGTTCAGTAGAAACCTGCAAGGGAAGTTTTTTCTCTACTTGATATTAGATGGAAAAAAAAGTCTCTTTAAATAATTTATAGACATGGAATCAAATTAGTTCAAAGGAGTTAAAAACATGACAGAGAGTATAAAACAAACAAAATGTATTTTAAAAGGACTAAATAAAATTTCTAAGAACGAAAATGAATAATTGAAATTATTCAATAGATAGAATTTTCAGTAGATTATTCCCAGTTTAGGAGAGAATTAATACACTAGAAAATATACTGAAGAACTTAATGAGAGTATAAAGCTTGGAAAAATAAGAAAACAAAATAACAAACATTAGGAAATACAAAGAATAATGAGAACATATACTGTAATTTGAAGACTTGAACAAAAAGCAAAAAAGAAAGGAGTCACATTTGAACAAATAATGACTAAAAATTTGCTGTATATCTTTGTTAAACATAATCACCAGATTCATGAAGCCAAATGAATTTGAAAAGGATACGTAAAACGTAATCCCTGTATGTTTGCTTTATAGTGAAACTACAAAACTCCAAAGACAAATCTCTTAAAACCTTTATAAGATGGAAAAAAAGCTTGTCACTAACAAATAGTAATTACATCAATAGAGGACTTCTCAATAGCAACAATACAAGAGCAAACAGAGTAATATTTTCAAAATATTAAGGGGAAAAATCAGTCTACAATGGCATGATAAAGCTAATCTTCCATTCAGATAAACAGGAAGAAACAGTGTCTTTTATCAAACAAAGACTATTTTTAGGAAATTGCACTGATCTGAAAGAGAAGATTTGAGGTAAAAAAGACATAAATAGGAAATGAAAGTGTGAGTAATTCCAAGAAAATCCTAATAAAGAACATGGTAGTAAAGTGGCTTAGTAAAAATATAAAGAACAGCAAATAATTTGGGAGCAGGAAGTCCAAGTTCTGGTGCTGGTTTGAGAAAGGACAAGGGAGACAATAATAGGAAGACTGCCTGTGCAATCCTTGCCCTGCAATTTATTATTAACTTGAACATTTTGCTCTGTCTTTTGTGACTCACTTTCCTTATAAAGAGGGAAGAAGAATAATCTCTACCTTATAGAGTTCCTGGGAGACTTGTATATGGTAATATATGTAAAGTACCCAGAATAATGTCTGAGCCATAGGGATGCTTTTTGAATTATCTATTATTATTCCCATTAATGTTAAAGTGACTAGAATAACAATTGAAGAATAAAAACAGAATATGTAATAAACTATATAGTTGTGAGGTGGCTATGGAAATTTAAAAAGTTGAAGAATACAAAGAAAACAAGAGGAAAGAAGAAAAAAATTCCTGCTACTTTGCTGTCTGTGAGATATATATATATATATATATATATATATATATATATATATATATATATATATTGGCAAATGAAACCGAAAAAATTATAAGTGAAAGAAAGCTATATAACAATATTAGTTAAAATATGCCTCAAGACAAAGGACAGTTTAAGATGCTAGAAATATGTAACAATTTCAAACTTATATGTGTCTACTAGGCAAGCTTAGGAATGTATAAAGCAAAAATGTCTTAACTTCAAGGACAGATAGGCAAATATGCAACTAAATTTTTAGAAAAGAAAATATGTCTTTCATAGTAATTGATCCTAGTGACAAAGCTCAGTATCGATGATAATGTTTGTACACCCAATTAATATACTTAATTTAATGGACATATTTATAAACAATCATATCATTTACACATCTAGTCAGTCTAGTTAATTTCTGTTTCCTCCCTCTCTCCCCTTCTCTCTCCTCTTTTTTATTTACTTTAGTGTATTGGTTAATATATTCAGAAAAAAGAAGTTGATTAGAAGCAGCAACAGTGGATACCTTTATCAATAATGAATAATTGTAAAGAACAGAAAATTCACCATGCATTGTAAAAAGGATAATATTTGATGAAAGGATACAGCAGATCACCAAGTCCAAAGAGGAGCAGAAAGACTACATTGTAGGCTTTGCCTTAGGAAGGACACTCAGGTTGTTTCTAAGCCACAATTCATCAAGAAGATGCCACTGTTTGTGATGTTACTCTCCCACTACCTAAAGACACACAGGAAAAGAAGCATGTGTTTCTTTAGCAGGGATACAAGGAAAAAGAGTCTGGATTGAGGAAGGTTCCCTATCATGAAGGCCACTGCTCTCATCATTGTAACTGTCTCTGCACACTCCTGCACACTACTGTCATGCCAATATTGCTAGCAGAAGGGCTAAAAAAATAAAAATAAAAAGGGCAGAAAGATGGTCTCCAACTCATTTGTATCTTACACAGTCTGTGGAAGTATGCCTCATTATCTGAAATAAAAGGGCCGCGCTGCCATTATATCTGTTTTGACTACGTCTATTTCTGATCAATTAACAGTTTCCTAAATGTGTAAGATTTAAAGGTGTCCTTTGATTTTTTTCTAGTCCTGCTAACATATGCAAGTCTGTGATTATGAGTACAGTGCATATATTATTTTTCCACATTTTGGGGCCAGAATTTATTTCTATCGTATTTGATGATTTTTGTAAACTGGGTCCTATTTGATTGTTTAATGTGGCTTTTACCTTTACTGACAAATACTTTTTTATTAGTGCACTAAAGTTATTCATAATGGTGGAATTAGTTGTCACATATTTAAACATGCACATTTTATAACAATTTGGCCAATGTCATCCCCCATTATTTCCCATTTCACTACCCTTCTCTCAATCCCTGGTCCCTTTCCTCTACTAATCTCCCTTACTAGTCCTTTATCCTCTTAGCTTCCATATGTAAGAGAAAGCATATGACCTTTGACATTCTGGATTTGGCTTATTTCACTTAACATAATGTTCTTAAGGTCAATCCATTTTCCTACAAATGGCATAATTTCATTCTTCTTTATGGTTGAATAAAACTCTATTGTGCATATATACCACATTTTTTAATCCATTCATTTACTGATGGTCACCTAGGCTGATTTGGCTGTGTGAATTGGACTGTTATAAACAGGGATATGTCTGTATTGCTATACTAAGACTAGATTTTTAAATTTTAGATTCATCATATACTTAGAATTTTATATGAATTCTTTGAGTTTGGGTTTTAAAATGAAATCTAGACTTTCCTTTTTTCTAACTTTTTCCAGGAGTCTGTGGTAATAGTAACCTGAAGACACTTCAAAGGAAATTTTCATCTTGGGAAAATTAGTGCCAGAGGCGGTGGGAAATCTGTCTCCAGATTCACATAAACACAGGCCAACTGTTAAGAATTTTCAAAGGAGGTTTCTATTAGTTTATTTTTTGGTTTTACTTGGAATCAAATAAAGACAAGTAAACATCTCTAGGTAAACACTATCCAGCTAGGTTTTAGCTGACTTTGAAAAGATGATTGTTCAGAGGCTCTATTTTTATCTGAATTTCTCTTAAATGAATTGGTGTTTTATTAAGCCTTTTTCCCTTCTCTTCTCCCTCAGGCACACTGAGACAATCTAATGGAGGCATTAGGCCATACACTTGGTCCCAGGTTAATACAAGCTCTGTGCTCATAGAATCCTATCCAATTCTGTGAATAAGATTTTTTTCTGTATTTTATTTTTCACTTTACTTGATAAATAAGTTTAGTTGTGGGGAGTGATTCAATTAAAGTTACCCTTCTATATTGCTAAACCTAGAAGCTTCTATATTTTTTCTGTTTTTTTAAAAAATATTTTTAAGTTAATGTATATATAGTGCTCTTTAGGGAGAGCTAGCAAACAATAACAGTAGGTAAAAACATTTATATTATGGCATATTACATGGAACTTTGCCATCATATGAAAGTAATGATTTTTAAGATAATTAATAAAGAAATTGCTACAATATTACTCAGGTAACTGTGTTTTAAAGTTGGAGAAAACCATTCTCAAATTCTTTACAATGAAAATGGCCATTATGTGTACCATTCAATTTTACTTTCAAAGTGAATTAAAATTTCTTCATGAGTGTTCCAGATGTAGTATCTTGTCCTGACAATCAACATAACCAATAAATACTATTACAGATGCTAGGACAGAAAACCTCCACATATGACTTTATTTGCTAACTAAATATGGTATAACACTAATGATATCAGCATGTCAAAATTAAGGATGCTAGCTAATTATTATCAAAATGTCTTAGGATGTATCTAGGTCTGGTTTATTTATTTTTCTGAAACATGATCTGGTTTCTGTAGCAGAAACAATAATTATGCATGTTAATAAAAACTTTTATAACCTAATATTTTGCTCAACATGATGCAGGGACATCAATCAAGTACTAGAAATGTCTCATTTAACAGCTAATAATCACAGACATTACACTCAGCTGAAACCTACACAGTCACATTTTTAACACATATGTTGGAGACTATTTAGGTTTTTCATGTTCTTAGTGTTTTCTCTATTGCATTCTCCTTTTTCAGTGGTCTCTTATGGGACTGAGGCATGCAATAACCCACAAAGCTGTTTCTCTCATATCAATCTATTAGTTTATTCTATGAAAGAACAGAAGAGCTAAGTGTAATTGCCATTTGATCCAGAGGAAAAAATTAAAATTAAAACAAAGACAGAAAACTAAAATGGATGAGGACAAAATAACTGAAGTAATTTACCTGAGGTTAAACAAGGAATCACTTGGTCACACTGGTATTTCTTCACTTAAATCATACAATTTCTAGTTCTAGCCATTTAAACTTCCATACTTTTTTGGAACAGACTTGTGAAGATATCTTCCTCCAATAACAAGAACAGAAAAACTTCAGAATGTTAAATTCCTACAGTATCTAAAAGATTAAGGACAAAGAGGAAAATGTGTTGCTTAACAGAATAGTAGGAGTAGACCTTTTCACTCACGGCTTCACCTGAGGTATCTGGTCTTTAAAGATATATTTGAGGGTAATGCATCTCAAATGTCAATGTGTGTAATCAAAATTCTACCCTGGTTTTCCTAGCTTTGATTTGCTTGCTTAATAAGAGAATGGATGACACTTTCAAGCAGAGTTTTAAAAAAAAACAGGCAAATTGATTTCAGGAAGAAAAATGGTGACTTTCTTTCAAAGGTAGAGAATTATTAACAACTTAAAATATTCAAAACCAAATGTCAAAATGTAACTTGAAATGGTTAAGCTACCAAGGGGTTGGCTGTTGGATTAAAATGTGTCATCTTGTGCTTTTTGAAGAAAGCCAAAGGCAGCATCCAAAATGTTTTTCTTAGTTATGAATAAAAGCGGCAGAATGTATGAAAATTGTGATCAAAAAAATTCAGACAAATTGAAGAGAGCTGTGATTATATCAGCTCAGCGGGACAGGTGTCAGGCTTATTGAACTCAGTAAGGACCGCATGTGAGTGTCACCACGTGAACCGAAAGATCCAGGCATACTGTTCTTTGTCCTTAAGAAAAAAATGTTAGGACAACATCATCCTTATTTTGATTTTCTAAGCTTTCATTTAGCTTAGTCAAGAGTGGGTATTAACTAAATGATGTTTTTCTTTCTCAATGAAGAGTTTTCTGTTTGGAAGGAATAATAATATTAATCTCCCAATAATTCCTTTTTTAGAAATAAAATATAAGGTTGTTCCCTAATCTCATTCTCTTCGATTCTCCTTCCCCATTAGTTCTAAAGCCAGATAATTCAGATATTTATCAATTGGGAGGGAGATCTTGTGACTGGATCTAATCAGCACAAGAAATTAGTGGTAAAGGAGGAACACAGGAAAACATTTAATATACTACATTTTCTCAGAAATTATGCTAGGTACTGGCTTCCATCCTGCAAAGAACCTCACTGACTGAGTTCAGAATAGCAAGACCACTCAACGGCCAACCTGACTGTTGGCATTTGATTTGTTGGTGATTAAATAAAATAGGTAGGCACAGATCTGGGGACAGGTATAGAAGAGCTGTTGTTAATGAAGCATAAGCATTGAGCTGTAGTTTATGACAACAGTTTCAGCATACCATGTTTCTAAGCTCCAGTAACTGGCCTGTGCTGAAAGAAAACCCCTGTAGGTTTGTAGTTGTTGTTGTTTGCTTTTGTTTTTAAATCCCAAGTCTGCCAGAGGTCCTAAACCACATTGGATTGATATTAAGGTGTCTGAATATCACTGACTAACTATTTTAACTGAAAAACTAGATATTATCTTCTGAGATCATACAAAGAACATTAGCCTATGATTCAGAAGTTTCCAATTGCGGTTGAATTGGAAGAGGCTTTTTCCTTATATGGAACATCATTTCCTAGCCACTGAAAGACTAGGAGTGATTTTTGTTGTTGTTGTTGTTGTTAAGTATTTGGTATAAACTTCCAAGGATCCACTTAGAAGAAATAAATGCACAGTGGTTTTTACTCATTTCAGGTGATATATGGACCACTTTGGGGTTCATGGATTCCCAGATGATCTCTAAGTTAATATAATAGTTGAATTTCAAAAGTGTATATATAGTCCAGTCTGGAGTGATGTCAGACTCCTGTAATCTCAGTGACACTGGAGGCTTAAGAAGGAAGATTCCAAGTGCAAGGCCAGCCTGGACAAGAGTGAGACCATGTCTCAAAATTTAGAAAAAAGAACTGTGATGTAGCTCAGTGGTAGAACATCACTATGTGTTTCTGAATCGAACCCCCAGTACCATGAAAAACAAATAACAACAAGAGTGTAACATCAGAAGTTCCAAACAACGATGGAGCTAAAGGAAAAAATCCAACATTCTAATTTTACATTTGTGATGGTAGAACATTCAAGAATTTAAATGTGTTCTTCTGTCCATTGAGCCTGTTCTTTTCCCATCTGGTGTTATTCCATTTAGCTAATCTATCTCTATTCATTTCCTGAGTTCTTATAGTTTTGAACAAACAGTGCCAACATCAACTGAGCGCAAGTGCCTAGGAAGTACTTCTCATTTTGAGTGCTGTCATGACGTCATGATGGTACTGACAATAAAAAAATGAATCTGACAAAAAAGAGAGAAATGGAAAATCAAATTAAAGGAATAACAGATGTGACTGGCAATTAGCAAGCATTGAGAGGAGACAGTATGCATTCTTAGGCCCTGGTGAGGTTATTATTATTTTTCCTTCATCTCCTTCACCCAGCAAAAGCATTCTCATTAAATTAAATTCTGATGTCATTGCCCGTATTGGGCTTAGGCATTCTACCTAACAGTAATTGATCGTTAAGTGATGCATGAGATGATTCACACACAACCTTCATTTTTTTAAGGGAATTTATGAGATGAATAAATGAAATACATATGTATGTGCACTTGGCCACTTTGTCTTATATTTTAGTAGAATTTTATAAGACTCATTAAAATCTAATAAGATGAATAATAGGAAAAAAGGATGAAAATTAAGTAGGTGTGTACAAATTTCACAATGTAAATAGCATTAAAGGAGATATGCAGTTTTAAAGTCAACCAACATTATTTTCAAGAACACACCTGCTGCGCTTTTTATGTAAATATCTTTACATTTAAAAAATTCATTAAAAATCATGTGTTTTCTTAATCATTCTTAGTCAAGCTGAAAAGAATTGAAAAAGAGTCTCAGTTTCTCCTTTAACTTCTATGAATCTTCACATTTTGTACAAAAAATGCTCAAAAATTGTACTTGCACATTTTTATATTGTGTATTTAGGGAAAAATAAGGCTAAATTTAAAAAATACTAAGTGAATTATAGGAGAGTATGATATTTCAGATAGATTGCCATCTGTGTGGCATCAAGTTCCACAGATTCCACCTTTTAAATGATCCCTTTACAAATCATATATGAGTGCAAGTGATATTGTTCAAAGATTCTATTTCAAGATATTATTCAAAGATTTTTGTCAACAATAATTGTCATATATTTATTCCTCCTGTCTAGCTGAAATTGTGATTATTTTGACCAACACAATTGTCTCACCACAAAAATCCTTAGTATGTGAGGTAATACGTGTATTAAATAGCTTAACTTAGACATTCTACTATATATTCATATATGTATATATAAATATTTTACTTCCAAATTTGTTATGGTTTAGATATGAAGTGTCCTCCAAAATCTTACATCTGAGACAATGCAAGAAGTTTCAGAGGGAAAATGGGTTATGAGAATCTTAACTTAATCAGTGAATTAATCCCTGGTGGGATTAACTGAGTGGTAACTAGAGGCAGGTGGGGTGTGGCTAGAGGAAGTGGTGAATTGGGGGTGTGGCTATTGGGTATATGTTTTGTATCTGGAGAGTGGATTCTCTCTCTGCTTTCTGATCACCATGTAAGCTGCTTTCCCCTGCCACACTCTTCCGTCACGATGTCCTCCTCACCTTAAGCCTTGAGGAATGGAGCCTACCTTCTATGGACTAAGACTTCTGAAACTGTGAGCCCTCAAATAAACATTTCCTCCTCTATAGTTGTTCTGGTCTAGTTTTTTTAGTCACAGCAGAGAAAAGACTGACTAAAACAAATTTTAAAATAAGTAAATAATAAAATAATGCATTGCATTGGGAGTTGATGAAGAATTGGGTTAAGTCTTGGTTATTTATCTGTATTTTATGATATTGCACAAGATCTACTTCTGTGGATCTCTTCTTCATCTGAAAAATGAGAGTTTTGAACTAGGCAAGCTTTAATGTTTCTTTTAGATCTTAATTACAAAAATCCTTTCATGAGTGATTCTCAAGTAATCACAGTTATTCCCTGAAAACAGACCACTGAGACAGGTTAGTCATCAATGCAGACAATAAAGGACACTCTGGATGTTACCAGGCGGTTTGGTGAATGTACAAGCAGTCACAGAGCCACAGATTTAAAGACCTCAAATGGTTCACATGAGATCTTTTGCTTCCTGCATCTTAATTCCCTGGTTCACACAACGGCAGGCTGAGCTTGGACACTGAAGGTCCTGTGTGCTGGCAGATGACATCCCCAGAAAATAGTATCTACACATATTTTCACAAGTTTACTCTTCTACTCAGCCATAAACAAGAATGGAATTATATCATTTGTGGGAAATGAATGAACATGGAGAACATCAAATTAAATGAAATAAATCAGATGCAGAAATTCAATTGTCAAGTGTTTTATCTCATATGAGAAAGGTAAAAGAAAAATGGAGTTAAAAAAGAAGTGGATCTCAAAAAAAAATAGAGGAAGAATAATTGAGTTAAGACTGATGGAAAAAATAATAAGAGAGATGATTCAGGCCCTGAGAAATGAGACTGGTCAATGACCTCTACATAAATGTAGAGGTCACAAATGAGCATACTACAGGGACACAGCCACATCAATGTTTATAGCAGCACAATTCACAATAGCTAGAACATACTAATAAAATAATTACAATGTCCTAAATTAAATGACATTTTCAGTACCAGTGACTGAAATTCAGCATGCTTCACCATTGAGCAACATCCCCATCACTTAGTCCTATTTTTGTATTTTTTTGAAACAGGGTTTTGCTAAGTTTTCCAAGGCTTTGCCAAAAGAGCTAAAGCTGGGTGCCAACAAAGCAAAAATACAAAGGCCTGTCATCACCCTGGCTTATGGAACTCTCACTAGGCACTAAGTGCTAACTATCTATGACTTCATTTAATTCTCACTATACTCTTGGGAAGCAAGTGGCATTAGCCCCATCTTAAAGACAAATAAATAGGAGAGAAATTAAAGATATATTCTAGCTAAGTGAGGTGGCACATGTCTGCCATCCCAGCAGATTAGGAGCCTAAGGCAGAAAGATTGTGAGTTCAAAGCCAACCTCAGCAAAATTGAGGTGCTAAGCAACTCAGTGAGACACTGTCTATAAATAAAAATACAAAGTAGGATTGGTAATATGACTCAGTGGTTATGTTCCCCTGAGTTCAATCCCAAGTCCCAAAGGAAAAAGAAACTATTCAAGCCTCTATAAACATATAAAAGCCAGAGTAAAAATGTATGATATGTACTCAAGACCTTGGTCCATTACATTTATCTTATACTAGTCATAACATCTAGGAACATCCCTGCAAGCTTAATAAATCCAATGCTTGAGAGCACTCCCCAGATATTTTTTTTTAATCACTGAATGGAGCTAAAGTCCAGGTATAAGGGTAATTGACTCTACTGCTCACAATTAGAGATGCAATCACTTTTATATTAAAAATCAGGGAAACTTAGACAAAAACATTGGATTCACCTGCTCAATGTTGTGCACCAATTCCACAGGAAAATCAGGGTGTGTGTCTGCACTTCTGTAGCTCTCCAGAGAGATCTCTGTGGCTCCAAACAAAAGAAGACTCCACAAAGCTGGGGGGACACAAGCCAACCCCTCTGCCACAACTCAACCCACAATACTCCCAGGGAATAAGTGTACATAGAGGAGAGAATTCCAGGTGGTAACTTAGTGATCAATGGACAATGCCACCCAAGGAAATAGAGAACAACCAAATTCAGCAAAGGCAGAGGAGTAGCTGGGCCAGGAGGGGGATGGCCTAGAGGATAAACTTTTCCAAGGCACATGAAGCCCAGGGCTTTCTCCTCCCCAAATGAGCCTTGCCTTATCACACATATGCTTGTTCAACTATTTATGCCCTTCTCCTATTTTATATTTCTCTTTCACATGGATTTGAAGGTCTCATGATTTGGCATTTCTTATATTTTTTTTCCTGAAACCTTAAAACTACTCCAAATTCAACCATGTGAAAAATTACCTGTAGGCATTACAGTTTTTATTTTATTTTATTACCATTTAATTCAAGTTTCCAAATCTCTCTCAAAATACCTTTTTTTTTTCATTTTCATGATACTTTTATTAACTGTTCACACATTGACAATGGTTGTGATAAAGCAATATCTTCTGACTCCAACACTGGAATTTCAGTGACCTGCTTGAAATGATTGTACTTTCTTTTGATTCTACATTACAAGTCTTCATTTTATTTTTTATATAACTTTATATATAGTACAGACAAGACTAAGCTAATATTACATGGTTTATCTCAGAGAAAGGGCAGGCCTCCCCTCTACATCCATTCGTGAATATGAGGGCTCATCACAGGTTCCTTAGGGTTGCCTTTCAGCGTGGGTTCTGACTCAGCTCCATGTGAAATCTTCCTGTGATCTCCTCAGCCTGTGGCCTTCACCACCACCACTACTACTACTGCTACTACTACTTCTTCTTTTGAAATTTCAGATTAATTTTAATATTTTACACAGAGCCTGAATCACAAAAAGCCAGTTTAGAAATGGTGACATGCAGAAACAACACTATCCAGAAACCAGGTGCTTCATGTGAGAAAAAGCTAGGGAAGAGGAGCCTATCACACATGATAAGAGAGAGGACCCTCAGAATCATGGTGTAACCATGGGAGGTGCCAGAAATCCCTCTCCCTAAAGTGGAGGCATTGTAAATTGTTTAATTGGACTGGACTAATTTGACTTTCTGATCAGAGTAATAGTAATTTTGTTTGGACATGATTCCAATTGAGATGCCTTTCCAAATATGTCCAGAAAATAGTTTTGAGACCAGCTCTTCCAGGATTGCTGTTATCCACCAAAGAAGAAGTAAAATTAAGAGACAGCTTACGTGTTACACTAGGAAAGCCACAGTTCTGTGTTTTCCAGAGAGATTTTTGTCATATTTCTCTAGACAATTATATTATAGGCCTGCAGAGACAGAACTTAAAGATGTCTTTCCTTAAAATGTGCAACTCTTTAGGCTATTACCTGCACCACATCATCCTTTGCCTCATCCATCTGGATAAGTGCCTCTGCATACTTAGATTCAGAAGTGGTGTGCAGTTGGGTCACAGAAAGGCTGTGAAAAAAGGAAATTTTAGCATTCTAGTGAGGTTTCTTGTAGATACAGAAGAGAGACTTCAGCTCCAACAGTTTTACTCAATCCAGAGGACTGTGTTCTGTATGGTACATTGAGGATATTTTCTTCTAACAATGTTTGCATCTTTAACTTATATCCTCCTAAAATGAGTCCTTTTAAAATAGGTAATCATGATTAATTTTAGTTTTCCATTTGTTCTAAGTTTAATGAGTTCTAGTGATACAACTTACATATAGAATGTCAACTAGAGATTTTAAAAATAACTTATTTGTATACATATTATAAAAGAAGACATGAGTTTTAACTTGATATTTTATAAACTTTTATTTTATTTTATTTTCATGTGGTACTGAGGATAAAACCCAGGACCTCACACATGCTAGGCAAGTGCTTCACCACTCAGCCATATCTCCATCTGTAATTTAGCATTTTTTATTTATAAACTTGCTTCTATAATATTAAAAAATAAAATAGAACTACTATTGATGTGAATTCTATAATTTGAGTAATTATAAGTTTTTTAAATTTTTAGAATGAAATGATATTCTATGTTCAAAACTTCATTTCATAGAGGGCAATATCACAATGCCATAAACTACTTATATTTCTCATAAAGTCTTTGGAACCAATTTAAATCAAAAGATTAAAAATTTCCTGATCCTGTACTCTTTCAGTTAGGAAATGACAAATGAGAGGATCATGATAAAAGGGTTTGGAAGGACACTGAATTTTTTTGAAAATCAAATGAATGTACTAGTAATTTCCCATTCCTGGATTAAAAATACACAGGAATATAATTTCCAAGTTTAGAGGAGGAATATTTGGGTTCATTCATTCTTTATGTATTAGTTTCATGTGTGTATATATATCTGACTATATATATATGGGAAAGGGCATACATATATCCCCTTTCCCATTTCTGTCACAATGGAAATGTCTGAATTTAGTTTTTCTTAAAGGAACATTTAGGTAAGTTGAATCTTATCCTGCCCTTATCACTGTACTTAAATTTCTGATGTTTTCACAAACTAAGTTGTTTTTTAGGTTTTTTTTTGTTTGGTTGGTTTTTGTCTTTAGCATGAACAAATAATTGTGAACACAGGAAATCCAAAGTTGTGAGGAAGAAAAGCAGGACTTGAATTTTACATAACTACATCAATCAGAGAGATAAACTGCCCTCTAGGACTCCTTGGGTTTCCCAGTAATGACAGCTTGACATCTGTGATGAAGCACCTCTCTGGCTTCCTATTTCTTTACTTCAAGATTAAACAGATCTTAACTTTATGATCCATATAAATTTATTGATCATCAACTATGTGAAAAATCTAAGGCTAGACTCTGGAATGAGGAGTTCTTTAAGCCACTGTGCATTTTCTAGCTTGCATGGTAATTGCTCTCTAATTTAGAAACTGTATGTTTACCAAGAGTTTCTAGAAAATATTCTATAATTAGAGGCATATAACTCATATAAGCATATATTACATTAATATATTTGAATAAATGAAGCACATGAGATCACAAAACAAAACATAGAACTAAAACTCCTCAGATATAAAAAAGTGCTGCAATTACAAAGCAAAATAACTGTCTTTTAGGTGCAAAGCATGTGTTTTCAAAGTCCTATAGCTAATAAATGTCTATACCTTCTTAATACCAAATTTATTGCTGTGCATGCATTATCATAATTTGTTTGAAGGATCATGTGTTGATATAGTGTTTCATTTCAAAAAACTCTCTTAAAAGAACTAAGAATTTTTCTTGTAACATCCATCACTAATTGTATTAGTACCAATGTTATATGGTGAATTTTGAGCCTATAAGAGGGGTTTACTTAAAATTTAAAAATTCTGTGTCAATGAAAAGGTAGGAGATATATTATATTAAAGCTGACCATATTGTCTAGGAAATAGAAATCTGTCAAAGGAAATATATCCAGGTATTTGGTCATTTTGAGGTACTGATCTGTGTGTAATAAGTAAAATTTAATTGTATTCGCAGATTTATGGAACTGTGCTTCAAAATAAATGTGCTTTGAAAAATAATATTAGTGTATTTAGCCTCTTCATCTATGTCTAGAAAATTTACATAATATCATAAAAATTATATGATTTGTGTAGAAATCCTATTCACTGTATAGTATTTTGAGGAGATTCATGCATTTGGTATTTTTGCTTCAAATATGTTTTGTCAAAAATAAACAGAACTTGGTTATAAAGCTTTTTGTTTTATATTATATCATCAATTTATGGTGATATTATTATTCTCTTTCAAGCACAACTATATATAAAAATATAGTAATTCTGTTTTTTGGTGTCATGTTATCTTCCAAAATTCTTATCCTTTGTGAAAAAAAAAGATAATTTTGTAGTGTAGAATTACATCCTAATAAAGCCTATTTTATTTCCTCCGATTTTAATCATGGATCTAAATTTATATTAAAATGTATTGAAAATTTTTGACTGTGTATTATAAGCCCTTAAACTAAGCTAACTATTTTACTTAGAGATCTGGATCTTCAAATATACAAGTCTATTTTACCAACAATGAATTAAAGTAACAGTAAAAGAAAAGCATAAAATGAGATAAACATCCACAATGAAAAAAGGAGGTAATCTCCAGTGACAAAAAGACTTCAAAGAACTTCTGGAAAACAAAAAGTCTGGAAGTAGATGAAGGATGCATTTGAGTTCTAATTAGAACTTCCCAGGAGGTGGATTAAATGACTAGGCATCTTGAAAGTCCATAAGTTAGTGTGCTTCAGATCAGCACAATGGAAATAAAGGGAAGGAAGCACATTTGGGCACACAGAATCTGGGGTTGCATTCTAATCTCAAAGGAGGCTTCTGCTTACTCAAAGTGAAATTATGGATCTGTCTTGCACTCTCATATTTTTCCTACTTGAGACATGGAGTATGATTTACATGAGTCTCAAACAGTCTTGAGTTTAGGAAGCTTTATATGGTAATAGCCAGAAAAACGATCTTCTACTAATGAAAATATTTTGAAAAGACCACTTTCAGCAATTGTCTGGGAAATGAATTCGTCAGTCCTAATGGTGCCATAAAGCATAGTTCCCTATAGTGACACCACAAAAACTCACTTTTCAGTCTAAGTTCTGAACTTAGCTTATGGTACTTGCGAGACTCAATTCCTGAAGAAAACTTATAAGAATGAAAAACAGTGCAATTAATTACAGTTTTGACAGCTGTGTAGACTGAATGTCAAATTAATAGTCATCTTGTGTCTCTTCTGCTGTTCAATTTAGATCCACTAAACATACTTCTTTTGGTCTCTATACTCATCCCCAAATCATTTGAGGCTCCTCACTATAATTGCTCAAGAGAAAACTACTGCACTGATCCTTTTACAATTCCTGTATGGAAAGTGAAAACTAAATAGTAGAGAATTGGATTATCTGTTTTCAAATTGAATCATCTGATTTTTATCTTCAAATATACAATAGACTTTTATATTTGGTCATTTATATTTGGATACAGTAGATACCATGGTCATAGACCAATAGTTCCTGGATCTATATAGTGTGTCTCTTTGTAGCACAACCTGATATAATGATGTGAAATTTAAGAAGTGTTAGCAACATCATCAGGTGTTCCAGAATTCTACCAGGCCAGCAGCTTTTTTTTTTAGATGATAATACAGTGGACACCATGGTCATAGACCAATAGGAATATCTTTATTTTTGTTATGTGTGATCTGATTCAATTTTAGGCATGATGTATTGACACTTTATTAGTGGTACTTGCTTAGCATTTATTGTCTGTAAAAGCAAAATTAAAAAAAAAATGTTTGGGTTTTTCTGGTTAAATTTTTTCTGGGTTAAAAGACGTTAACTTATTAATTTATTATGAGAAAAAGATGAAAAGAACATTGCTGTAACAAGAACCTAGAGATAGATCTCTCCTCCTAGCTGGCTAGATATTTGGAAGAAGCATTTGATACATAAAATACAGTGACTGAAAACCACTATGGTACTCAGTCCTCATTCATCCTGTGCAGCATCAGAGGCTGGATTAAAAACAACTAGCCAAGTCCAGTTTGTCAACTTGGTTGTCTTGTACAATGTCCATGATGTATGTGCTTTGGTATGTGATAGCATGAAATCCCATAATATTTACACTACATTGTCTCTCTCAGAGATCCATTCTTATTACTGTACCCCCCAAATTTTATAGTCTTCAAAAGTTCCTTCTAAATCCTTGACCAAGTCTTGGTTTCTTCCTATTATTTTATGTACCTTCTCATGTACCCTCTTACCTGAGGTAACTTCTTTTTCCACGTGAAATTAAGGCTGAAGTGTGCTGCCAAGTATTCTGCTCTTTAGAAAGAGTTTTTTTTAATTTTTTTATTTTTCAAGGGTAATCCCAAAAGATACTGTACAATGGTGTTTTTTTTTATTTCACTTTACTTCTAAATGAAGAATACTCGTATTTATTTCTAGTAATATTTTGATAGAGGTTGGCAAATTTCCTCTTCTATCTGATTCGCAAAAGGACCTTTTCCCAAAGAAGGAAATGAATAGGTGTTGTATCACACTTTTTCTCTGAAATTGGTTGGGGTTTTCTGAGAAAGAGTATAACTTCAGTGATTATCTTCTTGGTTAGTTATTTGCTTAGTTATTGGTCACACTCTACAAGTGTGACCTCAGGTGAAATGCGAAGGAAGACAGAGAGTAAAATAAGTAGAAGTTATCAATTGATTATACTTTTGTAACTGAAGTAAGGTTTGTGAAGTACTATATGACTTGCAAATCTCTCTGCCTTACATTTAAAATTAAAATATAAAATTCATTTTTATGTTTTATGTACCACCAATAAGCTTCTAAAAATAAAATTTACATCTATTATTTTTCTAATCCTCTTCATGATTTCTCTATTTTCTTGATTATATGAAGTTTTTATAACTGATACTAACTTGATAATTTGTGTCATTTCCTGGTTTACACTTATTGATTTTTGTCTGTTTAGGTATAATTGGGCTCCAGTGACTAAGGGAAGTCTGCTCCTTAGTCAGACTTCCGATCTGCTCCTCCCAGCCCTGCTTCAGACTCTCAGCTTCCCCGACCCTCATGCAGTTGGTTGTAAATTCTTCCAGAAGCTGTTTTGCTGTCTACTTCTCAGGACTAAAAATCAATATCAAAACTTAAAAAAAAAGATACTTTAAGGGCTGGGGATATGGCTCAAGTAGTAGCATGCTTGCATAGCATGCAAAAAGCACTGGGTTTAATTCTCAGCACCATGTAAAATCCAAAAAATAAAGATATTGTGTCCACCTAAAACTGAAAATGAATTTTTTTTAAAGAAAAGATACTTTAAAAAGCAAAATGTAGAGGGAGAAAGTAGCAACAATTTTTTTGGTAATTAGGCTTTTTAAATTTTTTTTTTTAACATTTGTCTGTTTTCAATGTTGGTCACCCACTAACACTTCAAAAAAATAACTGTTTCTTTTCTGAGTTCAGGTGACCAAGGAATAGCCACACCCTTGGAACAAAACAAAACACACACACACACACACACACACACACACACACACACAAAGAAAAACAGAATTATCTTTAACCTAACTTTTTATATGATGTCTCAGATCCCCTTAAATTTGCACATTAACTTCTTTGTTCAGTTGAATTGAAACTGCTTTTTGTAGTTGGAAAGAGTGTGACTATTGAACTTGAAACCTTTTATTCTGGGCATCTTGGTGGTTTCTGGTGAGGTTAAGTGGGTGAGAGGGTGAAGGGAAAGTGGGGGATTTTTTCCTATCATAACATGAAGTTTTCCCTACAGTCTGCTCTCAGGTGCCAGAACTCAAGTATTTTTTACAGTGGTATACTCTGATTATTTTTACTTCCCCTTTACCCATTATTTTTAACAGCATTTTATCAAACTACACTTATTAAGAACTATTTTTAAAATAAAATTATAGTTCGCCTAACCAGTCTGTACTTATTGCTTATGGTTTCACTCACCTGCTATGCCTGTTTTTGGTGTCTGAAAAATAGATATATTATTTTCTATATTTTATCCATTTTCCTACAGGTATATACTGAAAAGAAAATTAGGTCTGGAAATATTCCATTTTGATTGAATGCTATAATCAAGAGAATAAAATTTAAGTATGCTAAATATATCTCCAGATTTTCTCAAGTAACTATGCTTAAAACAAAGAAAATATCCTAAAATGAAAACCATGTTCAGCTTCAAAAAAGCAAGAATAAAACCCAAGTATTTATCCTTAATGATGGATTATAGATGATAAATACAGAATAGCCTCAAGATTTAAAGGAAAAATAGTATTCAACCTGGTATTCTAAAATGAAGCAGATTATCCATCAATCATAAATAAAAATAGATTTTCATAAATAATAAAAATCTAAAAAGCAATTTTCCATACCTCATTTCAAAGAGAGTTACTCAATATAGAAGAAAAATGTAACAAAAAAGAGAGCAGAGTTTGTGGACAGAAACAGTAACTCTAACTGAAGAGCTCAAGAAAGTTATGGTGATTCTGCAGTAGACCTTGAAAATAGTTTTGTTAGTATACCTCAGCCCTATCTTTAAAATGATGGCTTAATAGAAATATTAGCTATTGACTAGTCAAGTGATTGAATGTAGCAAAAGTTAGAAGATTCTAGTGATCTATTTTCTCACCACAAAAAAATGAATATTAGAAAATACAGGAAAAACAAAGTGATGAAAAAAAAAGTAAAAATGCACTAAACACAAATAATGGAAAGCCAAGTTCTGTATATGAAATAGAGTAAAATGTGCACTTTTTGTAAAATCTAATGGGATAGAAGAAAGTAGTATTGATTGTTCTTGATGGTAAGAACATACCCCCATGAGCAGCATTCATGTCCTGATATTGGAAGTCAGAAAGGCTAATAAATTAGAGAAAGAAATCACTCTTACTTCTGGTGTGTTTTTTGTGATGAAAAGTTTCTTAAAGTCAAATTTGTGAAAATGTTTATGGGTTTTTAACCTTCATAAATTTTCTGTAGACAAAGAATGCAACACATAATTATTTTTAAAAGTGAATAACTAACTGAGGAAGCATGAACACAGGGACTTGTAAATATTAAAAAATATAGTGGGGTGTGGTGGCCTGTACAGATGCTGATACTCAGAAATAATTCAAGATTATGATCAATATAGTCAGACAACTAGAAGTAGGCATGGCTAAATTTAGTTACCTTTTAAAACTTTACATAGTGGCAAATAGAGTGTAGGCTGATGATCTGGGTGTAAATTTTAGAAACTACTGTTTTATATGGCACTGGGGATTGAACTCAGGGTGCTCTATCACTCATATATATACAAAATTCTTTGATATTTTATTTTGAGACCTGGTCTCATTTAGTTACCAAGGCTGTCCTTGAAGTTGTGATCCTTCTGCCTCAGCCTCTATGATATTTGAAATTACAGGTATGTACCACCACATCAGGCATGGACACAAATTTTTTTTACATGCATCTAATAATCAAAACTATTTTAAATATTTTTGCCTTTTCTTTGATATAAAATATTCAATACTATCTTATCAAATTGGTTTTGACCCTAATATTCTTTTCTTGAAAAGGCCAATATGCATGTTAAGTAGTTATACTTTTTTTTCTTACCTTAACAAGATTTACTCATTCATTCTATCCTGAGTTAGCAAGTCAATTTTATCCATGTTTCAGAAAAACAAATTGCTATAAATATTTCTGGTCACGGTTTTAAGAGAAGTACCTTCCTCTTAGTCATAATCAAAAAAAAAAAGGGTAGGAGAAAATTTAGTAAAGTCAAAAGCTAAGATCCAACAGTTGGCCAGTTCTTGTTTCAATCAGATGTTTATGATTTGATTGTTTCTTTTTTAAATTTCTTCTTCTGATTACTCTAATAACCTTTTATATGATATTTAATAGTCAACTTCATTTAAAAAGCACTAGTTTATGTGAAAAGTGGATACTAAGGGAAATAAATATCTGGAACAAATTCATAGTACTCAATATGTTTCTCATGATTATATACAATTTCCTCCCACCATTCTGGGATTGCAATTTATAGAGCTTTAAATAATTTCCATTTCTCACTCTATTTCACTATTAGCACATGCAGAAATAATTTCTGAACAAATTTATATTAAATAAGTAGCAATTTAGAGAAAGCCAGATATAATTTTCACTTGTGATATTAAAACAATATATGTGGAAGTTTGCCAAAGAATACTTGGCATATTCAAAGAATAAAATGAAGAAATTTACCAGAATTGTTGCTTTTCTTTATGTGATAGGGCACAGTTTATTGGCATGTTGTTTCAAAAAGACATTAACATTTTCCTTATAAAAAAATAGTTGTTATTCCTTAACATAAATTTTACTTGATTTTTAAAATTTTTTACCCATTAATCATGCACACTTTGAAGTTATTTGCTGGGGTAAAACACAGTGAGATACTTATCAATCAATTGTATTTTCAACTAGTGTTGTAAAATGCATCTCTTCTGACACATTTGCTTTTTATATATAAAAAGTTTTCATTTTATATAATAGCAGCATGCACTATCAGCATGAGAAGAATTTGGTCATTAATTTTGGTATCAATAGTGGGTTAGGTACATTGCAAAGATGTTGAGAAAATTACATCTATAATGGAGGAATCTCCCAATTCTTTGTTTTTGTATTTCCTGTGGTGCTTCTGCTCTTCATATTACTATGTTAACTTTAATTTGCATTGTCTGTACAGTTTCTTAAAACATAAGACATTTAGAATTCAGGAAATCATATATAGTAAGTTTATTTCATAAACTGATATAAGACTCAATGAAAGACTTCAGCATTATTAATGTACACTTTATCAAAATTCCATTATATCACAACGGTACATACAGTATTAAAATTTTATATAGCTAAAGGATTTTTAACAATGAATGATAGGCGCCCTAAGCAAGAATGTAGTTCCAATTATTCATTTACTGAGCTTCATTCATTCATAATATAATTGTCATCAAAAACCACATATCAGAGTGTGTGTTTTGAAAAAATTTTTTGGTGAATTACTAACAATGTAGCATGAAATTTTTATTTATTAGTGGTTCATCATACCCACATCTTACTCATATAGTAAGATTGTTATAATATTCAATAAGTTGTAGCTAAAATCATGAAATACCACATACCATAGTGTACAGATTATATAAATGTTCTTATTATTTCTTCATCCGTTTCACAAATATTTATCAGCGACTTACTATATGCTAATTAGAAATAAGTTCATCATAATTATCTCAGATTTTTTTTTAAAAAACTGCAAGACCTCATTTGAAAAGAGCAATATAGATTTCAGAAGTAACTACGGTTTCTCTAGTGAATAATGTGTATAGAAATCTGCTAAGGTCTTGGGGTATGCAAATATATTTGAGATGCATCAGATAGTACATATGAAAAAAAATACTACTTAAATGTTATTTAAATAAAGTGAAATATCATATCAAAGGTTAAAAAATTAACTTTTGGGGGAAAAAAAGAAAAAGGGTGCACTAGTATTTTAAATAAGGTAATAATAATTTTCACTATAATTAGTTGTTTCTGAGTCTCATTTCACTCTTTACTTTAATTATCTATCCATTGTGTTAAGAACCCCTATAGGTGTTAAACTATATAAAGTATATATATATAGTGGTGTGAGGTGTTATTGGAAAATATTAGAATTTGGTGAATAATGCCATTGATTTTCTGTTTTGTAGTGTTAAAGAACTATTTCAAATTAAACTATTTCAGTATTAAAGAACTATCCATTTGCAATGGATAGTTTTGTTTAAAGTAATAGTAGTTTTTCAATGTAGAAATTATTTAGAAAATTTTAGGTGTTCTCCAAAAGTCTGTAACAACCATATTTGATGAACTTTGTGTCATAATGTATAAGAAAAGTTGCTTCCCTACCCAAAACCAGATATCATTGGAATAACCTTGTGTAGTATCAGCACATGCAAGTTTAGATGAGGACTGTTGCTTCTTTTCTCCTTTTACTTCCAACCTACAACGTGGCTTATTTTTCATAAGCAAATTTCTATGCTTGTTCAACCTCTTACACATCTCAGAATTTACTAGGAGGGATCCCTGACAAAATAGAAACAAGCATATCTGAGATAGTGTATAGATTAATATATGAAGAAGTTCCAGAAAATATTGATCTGGCCATGAGATAGTGTGTTAACTATACAGAAAGATAAAAATTTAAATTGAAAGAAAAATAATACTCCTGAGAATTACAATGAATCATGCAGTCTTTGGAAGCAGATATTTAAAGTAGGAAGCTCTTGAGACTGATGTCCACTGCATCTTTTATATGAATATTTGCTCTGGTTTTGAGGGCCACCAGATTTTAGGCAGTAAACTTTTGGCTTGATATAGCATAATCAGAAAGCCCAGCATTGTCTTTTTATACATAGGCATTGTTTACTAAACATTCATTGAGTTTTTGCACAGACTTTTCCCTTATTTTAATATACCTAGCCCATTAGTCTTGTCACATTCAAATTCATTCTTTCTTCAAAAAGTAATTTAATTAAATTCCCTATTGTCTTTAATATAAAATATCACCCTAAAATAATTTCTATACTCTAAAGCATTTTATTGTAGTATCTAGAATCTTTATAACTACTAAGAAATGACATTTTTCCATTGTCTCTCTCATATTACTTTCATTAGTATTTGAGTATGTCCCCCAAATGCTCATGTGTTTGGAACTTAGTTTCAAAGGGAGAGAGTTGGGAAATAGTGGAATGTTTAAAAAATGAGATCTACTAAATTGTGGTTAGATCATTGGGAGAGATGTTCTTGGAGAGGATTAATGTAACTTTCATGGGGCACAACATAGTTCTTTTTAAGCCGGTTGTTACAAAAGAGCAAGTCTTTTTTCTGAATTTCTCTGACTTCCTGTCTCATTATGTTCTCTCTACCTCTCAAATGTGCCCTCACCATAATGCCAACTCATGTGTAATGCAGGTGAAGGAGCTGTCACAGAGCTGGTACAGTGCACTTAAATCTTCAGAACTAAGTGCTCAAAAATATTTTTATTTATTTATAACTTGTAGTTGGACACAATATCTTTATTTTATTTATTTATTCATTTTCATGTGGTGCTAAGAATTGAACCCAGCTTCTTGCATGTGACAGGTGAGCACTCTACCACTGAGCCACAAACCCAGCCTCTCAGAATTTTTTTTATGCATTTATATCTCTTTTTATACATTGGCCTGTTTCTGGTATTTTTCTATAACATTATAAAACAGACTAAAACAACCTCTGTGTCTTATTTCTAAAGAAGAGAGGTGAGGCTTTGCAATGTATTATCAAAAAATAGTGTAAAAGTTTTAGAATAAGAACTGTTATGCATTCACTGAGTGACCATTAGTGAGTGACTAAATATCTTTGAGTCTAAAGCATCTTACTTTAGAGTGAGTAGAACATCTAAGATTATATTTTAAAAGCTCTGTAATAGTTTAGATGGTAATGGCTTAGCATTTCTGATTCTTATTTGTTTTTATATTTCAAAGGTAATATCTTGTATATCTTATATTCCTCATGGTGCTTAAGTTAATGTTTTGCCATTTACTTTGGGACTCAAATATGTGGAATTTATTTTGTAAAACAAAAGCAAGAGTGGTTCCTTAGAATATAGCAAAGACTCTATGAGAGTGTTTTTATTTTTAATGGGAAGAATTGTCTCATTGCTAATGATTATAGAGGGAATTTACATCTTGATGACACCCATTAATCAGAAATGGTCTGAATTGTCTACATCAAAACCATTAGAAAACCATGAATAAAGAGGCAGATTAAAAACAATAGTTTTTTTCTAGCACCATTTTGAGTCTTCTATTAGAGTACAAATTATAGTATTTTTTACCAGTGAAAGGACTCAAACACATGTAGCTGCATTTTAAGCCTCCTGTAATCACAGAAGTCGCCATCAATCAAAACACCATTGTGGGAAGAGAAATGTAGATCGTCACGGGTAAAAAAATCAAATAAAAAAGTGCAATTTGCCTTATGCAAAAAAAAAAACAACTCATTATTTATGTCATACTTCTTTTGGCTCCCAGGTTCCATATCTTTGAGCTCAAGATATTCAACCAGGGGGCTGGTGATGTGGCTCAAGCAGGAGCATGCTTGCCTGGCATGCGTGCGGCCCAGGTTTGATCCTCAGCACCACAAACAAACAAAGATGTTGTGTCCACCTATAACCAAAAAATAACAAGGATGTCAGAATTTACTAATGTACATGACATTACTGATCTTTGACCTCATTCACAGAAAAATGAAATGTCTTCAATGAGGATGAAGTCTAGAAGGCCATTATGCACACAAGAAAAACAAAATTCTTCTCTCCTGTAAGAGCTATCTTTAAGTTTGTGGATATTCAGTCTATTAAAATCACTAGGAAATGTTAAAATGTTAAAAAGTAAAAATTTTAACATTTATAAATCAAGATATGAAACTCTGGGGCTTATTTTCCTATATCTATATCCTTCTTAAACTCTTAATTTCACCATAAATACAAACAGAAATAAATAATAATCTGACTTAAGCAAATTTTATTCCACATTGAGTTTAATTAAAATGTGTAAAAGTATTAACAGATGCTAGAGTATTATTCACTCAACAGTATGTTTCACTGTTACATAGAACATTTAGTCAAGTGGAACACTATGATGTCTGTAATTTAAAAACAGGATACAAAACATGAGGGTTAACATATAAACAAATATTCAGTTATAAAGACATATTGCATACATAAGGTAAATATAGGTAAAAAAAAAATGCACTGTAAACCTGGCATGATAGTCTATGCTTGTAATCCAAGCAAATTGGGAAGCTGAGAAATTTCAGAAGTGTATATTCAGCCTCAGCATCTTAGTGTGGTTTCAAGCAACTTAGCAAGACAGTCTCAAAATTTGAAAAAGTGGAGAGTGGGCTTAGGAATATGGCTCAGTGTATACAAATACCTAAACTTAAACTGAAATACAAAAAAAAATAAAGTTTAAAATATTACACTTCAGTATTAAACATCAAAAATATATTTCATATAATTCTTTTCCCAGTATTCAACAGTGAAAATAGTAATTTTTGATTTATAAAAACAATTATATTCTTTCAAAGATACGGTTTCATCACTATGCATGTATGATATTTATGACTAATATTTCTACAAAATAACTTGATAATGCTTAATAAATTTAAGCAAAAGTTAAAGACAACTACTTGTTTTCTAAACTTAAATGAGTTTTTTATTTTGCTGATCCTCATATACATCAAGGTGTAATATGTAGATAATAACTTTACTATACTCTCAAATTTATTATAAATGTTTTATTGTTATATAAGGCATACATTTTGGACAAAATCTTTTCAGTGTTCTCTACTAGTATGGTTTTTCAGATGTTCAATGAATTTAAAATTTAAATACACTTTGGAAATATTATTTAACTTTTTAGAGTTTCTGGGCACAATGAATTCTCCAAAAATAAGCAGTGTTTAAGAAACATGTGGCTACAGGTTTTTTTTTTTCCATTTGTATTTTTCTCTAACCAGTATGTATCCACAGGTGCTGAGTATTGGTGAATAAATTTTGGAGGCATTGTCAAATTGTCAATTTTCATATTTAAAAATTTTCTCTTCACTATGGTTATTGTGGTGAGGATCAAATGTTGTCCTTTTCTTAGAGTAATGGTAAAATGGTCTCATTGGTAGAGCTTCTCTACAGTGTGTTTTCTCTGATGTCTAGTAATATATGATATAATATAAAATGTTTCTACATTCTGTACATTTAGATGTCTTTTTTTCCAGAATAAGTAGCCTAGTGGGGAAAAAATTTATTTCTTATTAAAATCTTTGCTGCATTGTTTCACTTTGTAGTATAAATTTCTGTATAAATTTGGTTGTTAATAAGGTTTAGTCTTTCTTTTTTAATGTTTATTTTTTAGTTGTAGTTGGACACAATACCTTTATTTCACTTATTTATTTTTATGTGTTGCTGAGTATCAAACCCAAGATTTCACACATGCGAGGCTAGCACTCTACCACTGAACCACAACCCCAGCCCCAAGGTTTAGTATGTCTTTAAAAGTATTATCACTTTATTCACATTTCACATTCACCAGGATGTCTTCTGCTGTGGTGAATAAAGTTTTATTTATTATTAAAAGCTTTTCCACATTATTCACATTTGTAGGGCTATTCTACAGTGTGAGTTCTGTTGTGGTGAATAAGGCCTGTTTAATTGCTAAAAGTCTTGCCACATTCCTTATATTTGTAAGACTTCTCTCCAGTGTAAATGCTCTGTGGCAAAAAAGGTGTAATATTTGAGTAAAAACATTGTCACACACTTTGCATTTGTGAGGCTTCTCTCCAGTGTGAGTACTGTTGTGGCAAATAAGGTATCATTTTTGAGTGAATGCTTTGCCACATTCTTTACATTTGTAAGGCTTCTCTCTAGTGTGAGTTCTCCTGTAGCAAATAAAGCCTGTTTTTTGAGTAAAAGCTTTGCCACATTCTTTACATTTGCAGGGCTTCTCTCCAGTGAGTTCTTCTGTGGTAAATAAGGTCTATTTTTTGACCAAAAGCTTTGCCACATTCTTTTCATTTGTAGGGCTTCTCTCCACTGTGACTTCTGCTATAGCGAATAAGGTTTGATTTGTCACCAAAAGCTTTGCCACATTCTGGACATTTGTAGGGCTTCTCTCCACTGTGAGTTTTGCTGTGACAAATAAGGTATGATTTGTGACCAAAAGCTTTGCCACAATCTTTACATTTGTAGGGCCTCTCTCCAGTGTGAGTTCTGATGTGGCAAATAAGGACTGATTTTTTACCAAAAGCATTGCCACATTCTGTACATTTGTAGGGCTTCTCTCCTCCAGTGTGAGTTCTCTTGTGGCAAATAAGATGTGATTTTCGACCAAAGGCTTTGCCACAATCTTTACATTTGTAGGGCTTCTCTCCAGTGTGAGTTCTCCTGTGGTGAATAAAGTGTGATTTTCTACCAAAAGCTTTGCCACTTTCTGTACATGTGTAGGGCTTCTCTCCAGTGTGAGTTCTCGTGTGGCAAATAAGGTCTAATGTTTGACCAAAGGCTTTGCCACAATCTTCACATTTGTAGGGCTTCTCTCCAGTGTGAGTTTTGATGTGGCAAATGAGGACTGATTATTGACCAAAAGCTTTGCCACATTTTTTACATTTGTAGGGCTTCTCTCCAGTGTGAGTTCTTCTGTGGTAAATAAGGTCTGATTTTTGACCAAAGGCTTTGCCACATTCTGTACATTTGTAGGGCTTCTCTCCACTGTGAGTTTTGTTGTGACAACTAAGGTCTGATTTTCAACCAAAAGCTTTGTCACAATCATTACATTTGTAAGAACTCTCTTCAGTATGAGTTCTTCTGAGGCAAATAAGGTTTGATTTGTCACCAAAAGCTTTGCCACATTCTGTACATTCATAGGGCTTCTCTCCAGTGTGAGTTCTCTTGTGGCAAATAAGGACTGATTTTCTACCAAAAGCTTTGCCACATTCTGTACATGTGTAGGGCTTCTCTCCAGTGTGAGTTCTCCTGTGGCGAATAAGGACTGATGTTCGACCAAAGGCTTTACCACAATCTTTACATTTGTAGTGCTTCTCTCCAGTGTGAGTTCTCTTGTGACAAATAAGGACTGATTTTTTACCAAAAGCTTTGCCACATTTTTTACATTTGTAGGGCTTTTCTCCAGTGTGAGTTCTACTGTGGCAAATAAGGTCTGATTTTTGACCAAAAGCTTTGCCACATTCCGTACATTTGTAGGGCTTCTCTCCAGTGTGAGTTCTACTGTGGCAAATAAGATGTGATTTTTGACCAAAATCTTTGCCACAATCTTTACATTTGTAGAGCTTCTCTCCAGTGTGAGTTCTCCTGTGGCGAATAAGGTCTGATTTTTCACCAAAAGCTTTGCCACAATCTTTACATTTGTAGGGCTTCTCTCCAGTGTGAGTTCTCCTGTGGCGAATAAGGTGTGATTTTCTACCAAAAGCTTTGGCACATTCTTTACATTTGTAGGGCTTCTCTCCATTATGGCTTCCTCTGTGGTAAATAAGATCTTTTTTTTACTAAAAGTCTTGCAACATTCTTTATATTTGTAGGGCTTCTCTTCAGTATAAATTCTCTGGTGGTGAAGAAGGCCTGATTTTTTATATGATTTATGGTGTTCACTCTCACTTGTAGTTTTCCATATTTTCTTTTGTGGTAAATAGTTATGATCACAAATTTTATATTTTGCACTTATCGCTTCATAAAATGTATGTTTTAGGCCCTTTTCTGGTGAATATTCTTGGGTATGATTAGGAGTCATTACTGAAGTAAACAAAAGTAAAAAACAATACCTATTAGACTGGGATAAATATATTTTGCATACATAACATGAAATTAAGGTAAAATAAATACCTCAGGAGTTAGCAGATCAGTAAATCTAAAGTCACCATAAATCCAAAAATATATTAGTTCAATAAAAATGTACAGAAAAAATTGCCTTGAGAATATTATCCAAATTTTTGTAGAGACCACAGTAATCAAGAGGAGAACATCATTAAAAGAGTAATATAATTAAGTGTAGAAAAGTATCATTAATAGCCTTTTGTCCTTCATAAGATAGTATTGTGTATTTAGGAAATATCTACCATCTACCTCACTGTCAGTATAATAAGAGAAATGTAAAACTTATCCAAAAATTTCTGGCTTTTTCAAAGTGTGTTCAAAATATGGTTTTTGTCTTCCATGATATAGAGACTTAAAAATAACTAGTAGGTTTTGAGTGATAATACCATAAATATTCAACAAGGTTACAGAGGCAATGGACTCTTAAAAAGAAATATGAACAAAAAAATTTAATAAGAAATATACACACTTATATCTAAAAATTTTTTTATAAAAACATTTTAAAAGACTATAAAACCCTTGCATAGCCTATGGTCATAATATTTGGATGAATTTTAATAAGGTTTAATAAGATGATGGATTTTGGACTTGTTGGATTGTTTAACTTCATGTTTACTCAATTTCATCTGGGTCAAAAATATTCATAGGTGAATGTTTACTGATGTTGGAACTTGCTGTTGTGTATGCCTGCCCTATTTTTTGTCCCCACCAGCATTAAGGAGATAAGTAATATTATTTATTCAAAAGGCCTTTAAAAAAACAGAGCTATTAGGTATTCTAGCCTGGGAATAGACAGGAAAGTTTGGGGGTGATTGTAACTGGCACCCTGAGTCCCACAAATGTAATGCCCAGGAGTTTCTCCCTGAAGCTATTAAGACAAATCTACAGGTGCACTATCTAGTTTCTGTGGTAATTTTATTAGGGAAAAAGGGGCTCTATATTTGTATTAACTATACCTAATCTTGGTTAGCTAGCACTTGGGGTTAAAGAAACACTGGGTTAGAATGTAGTCATGGTATTGGAAGCTATGTAATTTGGGGCTATTATATGTGCAGCTGTTAAGAGGGATGGCCAGTTTTTTTTTCTTTTTTCTTTTTCACTGTGTGTGTGTGTGTCTCTCTCTTCTGTTTGCTTTTTTAAAGGTTTCCTCACAAGAAGATTTGAAACAGATCATGCTGGCCCTCACAACAAAAGCTAAGTTTTGATGGTTAATTTGAATAAACTGGGACATCACTAAAAAGGAAAACAGAGAACAATGGATTTGAAAATGTGATAAATATAAGGCAGTATGTGTTCAATGATTACAATCAAAACAAATAAACCTAAGCTTCTGAAAATTTCTTCTGCTGGATAACTACTCTTTCAACATTTTTCACTTTGGCTTTCTCCTTGACATTTGAATGACTCAACTGTGTCCCCTGCTATGTGTAGTCTATATTAGTTTACATCACTAAATTATACTAGGTACTTCTTATCTAAAGTGAAGGATGTGTAACACACAAAGAAAGAAACAGGTTAAAGAGTAAAATTATATATATATATATATATAATATATATATATATATATATATATATATATATATATATATATATAGAGAGAGAGAGAGAGAGAGAGAGAGTAAATATCTGTACTAAAAATGCCCTTTTTCTTTGAAACATCAATTTGAAACTCATTTTATAGAGAAGTTCCCAGAAGATACTCTGCAACAGAAGTATATTAAATAATAATTAGTAATTAATAATTTTAAAGGGAATTTAAACTTACCCAGGAAGGCAAAGTTTCTATAGTTCTCTAGCATCACATCTCTATATAAATTTTTCTGAGCAGGCTGAAGGCATTCCCACTCTTCTTCAGTAAAATCAATGGCTATATCCATAAATGTTAACAGTTCCTAAAATAAGAATAGGTAAATAAATAACACATTGACCACAGGAATATTTTCACAGTCTGTAATTTAATTACAGTTGAAATTAGAGTTAGTAGACTATCATGTAGGTAGTGTTTTGGAACACAATGATACTATTATCTACTTCTGCATAAAAAGTGAATTAAGTTAAAAAAAGTATACATACTCCACATTTATGAAACACAATATAAAACTCAGGTATTATTAAAAAATATATTTTGTAATTTTTTATATCTTGATCTAAATTATACATATTATTCAGATGAGAAAACCATGGTAATTGAGAAAGGGAATCCTCAAATTTTAATTGTGCAACCACTAAACAGAGATTTACTAATGTGTAGAATCTTATTTGTTATTTCTCTGATAGAGCTGGCTATTATGAATATGTAGTCAGCTCTCTACTAATCTCAATATCAATGGTATAAGAGAAATTTTGAAATGTAACAAGGTAGACAGACCCCTTAATGGGAATATTTAATAGTTTATTTTAAGTTCAAACATTTTATAGATTTTAGGTATGTTAATAATATAAAAAATAGTAACAACAATACTGTTTGAATTTTCCGTTTTATAATTTTAACATTTTTTAACATACAAAATTATATACATATATATACAAACTTTGATCGATGTTTATATTGTATGATATTTATAATAAAATATACATATAGCTCTACAAACACATATAATTATTTTTTTATTTTATTGCTTCTTTCTAGTTCTACATGACAGTAAAATCGATTTTTATGGTATTATGCAAGCATGGGATATATCTTATCCTAATTAAAACCTTGTTCTTGTTGGTGGCTACAATCGTAGGATTCACTTACAGATATATATCTTTTATATTTCTATCCTTGTCTTATTTATTTATTTATTTATTCATTATTTACCATTGTACAATCTACTGATTTTCTTTTCTTACACTTCCCAATTTATGAGCTTTAGATTTCACATATCAGCAATAACTTTCAACTTTTAGTTTTAAAGAAATGGTTTGTTTTACTTAGCATAGAATCTACAGTTTCACCCATTTCCTGGGAAATGTCATAAATTCATTCTTCTTTATGGCAGATTCATAGTTTATTGTGTACATAAGCAACAGTTTTTTATCCTGTCATCAATGAATGGACCCATTCATCATTGTATGGTTGGGTTTATAGTTTAGCTATTGTGAATTGTGCTGCTATAAACATTAATGTGGCTGTGTCAATGTAATATGCTGATTTAATGTCCTTTGGGCATATACAGTGCAGTCAAAAAACTGGGTAAAATTGTGGTTCCATTTCTTTAACAATGTCCATACAGATTATTATGTTTCACTTAGACCTCCATACAGCTGGAAAAAATTGGAATTCATCTATACCTGAGGTGAAAATAAAACATACAAAAAATTAGTAAGCCATAAAATGAGTAGAATTTATTATTAAATCATTTATCCAAATAAAAAGTAAAATTTAAAAACTAAAAGTAAAGAAAGTCTTAAGCAAAAGAGCAAAATTAGAAGCTATTAAAGATAAACATAACACAGGGTTACCAGTATCAATGTTGGTGCTTTTAAAAAGCAAATGAGCCCAGTCTAGTGATGGACAAGTATAGTTCCAGTGACTGAGGAGGATAAGAAAAAAGGATCATAAATTCTAAGACAATATTATATATAATATTGTCTTATATATATTGTATTGAGCAACTTAGTGAGGCACTTAGCAACTCAGCAATACTCTGTCTCTAAATAAAATATTAAAAAAGACTGAGGATGTGGCTTTATTGTTAAGCACCCCTGGGTTCAATTTTCAATACAAATTTTTAAAAAGCAGATACAATTAAAAAAGCACTAGCAAATTTGAAAATTCAACAAATACAAATTATATCAATTATACAGTATATAATTGCAAATATAGGCATATATAATGATTTCTCATTTAATGGAAATACACTCTGGAAAATTTATCCTAAGAATCTTCTGCAATTTTCCAAATCTCTGAGTGCAATGACAGAATATAGATGGTATAGACTAGTACATGGCTAAGATATTTGCTAGATCCATGGTTGTACATAAAGGCTACTGTTGACCAAAATACCATGATGCCACATGATTGATGTTATGAAGTAAAATCAATCAGGGTAAACCTTATTATAAAATAAATTGTGGAACTACAGAAAACACCAACAACAAAACTCTTAAAACATGCTAGGATATTGAGAAAAGAGTGTGATAATGAAATGCTATTTTATCCCTTCACTCATAAAACATAACAACATATTTTGACACATTAAATGCTGAATATGTTATTAATAAATAATACTGAAATATATAAGAACATACAAAGCTCAAAAGTTTACCTACAAAAGATAGGGTTCATATGGTGGTGCACACCTGAAATATCTACTATTCTGGAGTCTAAGGCATGAGGTTCAAAATATAAGGCAAACTGAAGAAATTGACCAAACCCCATCTGAAAATAAAATTTAAAACACAGCTGAGAATATGCTCAGCATTAAGACACTTTGGTTTAATCCTTAATATCACAAATGAAAAAAATAGTTTTTTTGTTTTCAAAATTATACAACATAATAGACTTAAACTTATAAATTACAAAATATCAATACAAAAAATCTATTCATCAAATGCTTACATTAAAAGCTGCAAAACTGACAAGGTAAAAAAAAACAACATTATTTCCTAACATATAATCAAACACTTATAAGAAGAAGAGATACAACAGAATGTAAAAGAAAAAAAATTCTTGAAGAGTCACTTTAAAAAGGATAAATCTAAGTGTTCAATAATCATGAAAACTCAAAATCTTTAGAAATTAGGTAACATTGAATGAAATCACATCATATAGATGAATTAACTAGTATTGATGAATATGTAGATTAAATGCAATAAAAAATTAAAATAATAATTTAAGCTCTTATTATCCATTTGTAGAAACTGTTTTGTAACCATATGTATATGATACACCCACACAGGAAACAGAGACTAAAATTACAGCAACTGTACATGATAATACAGCCACATTCTTCGAGATTTGAAACCAAGCGATATGGCTAAAGAGGAAGAAATAATTATTAAACTTTGTAAAATGTAAATTCTAGGAGCTAGAATTTTGGTTTGATGTATTATATCCAGTTTGACAAATACTATAAAATACCATGTATGTTTTATGCTGATGTCACATGAATGTTGCATTTCGTATACATGTATGTTTACAAAAGGAATATGCAGTATTTGAGAAAATAAAAATACAGAAAATAACATAAAAACTCAAATATTCAACATATTCACAAAGGATAAAACTATTATGAAATGATCATTTTTCCCAAGGTACACTTTAATAATAACTGGTCATAATTTGACCATTCTTTACATTTTGTTAAATAAGAATCAAATCAAAGCAAAAACTTCTAAAATTTTCCTGGAAAGATGAATGTATATAAAATTAGACAAGTACTGTCTCATATATAAGAGCAAATGTACTAGTGATCATTACCTGACACTAATGTACATTATAATATTACAATAGTGTAGTAATTTTAAAATAAAGAAATCACAATACAGAACACTACATAGGGCAGTTCATATGTATGCAAATATATTTTTATTGTTAATTATTATAAGTATATAAACCAAAACATATCAATAAAATATTTAATGTGAATGAATGCTACAATCCAACCTCAAGGTAGATGTTAGTTTAAAAGGCATAGATTACAAAAGTGACTTGTGTGCAGAATGTGTGTGACACTGGAATTATACACAAGCATCCACCAAAGAGCCGATATAAAGAGAGATAATTTTTAAAAATAAAATAAAAATAAATAAAAGCAGAATATGAACCTCCCTCCACTTATGGATACACCAAATGAATATTTACTCCTGTTTTGAGTCCTTCTAAAAACTGTAAAGGAATTAGGGGCACATAAATTGGAAAACTGAGAAAAAAATCGACCAAGAGATAAGTAGAATGCACTTGAAGATTTTTCTGATTTGAGCAATATGCAAAATTACTGGAACAAAATGCCCAAATCCAGTGTTAATATAAATAAAGGAAGATTGATTTGGGTTTGAAATATATTATTTAACTCTAAATTGCCTGTAGTTTAAATGCTAATTTATCTGTACACACAGAGGAAGGGATAAGATATACATGAGTATTTACTCCAGGAGGGAAAAATAAGTGGTTTTCTATGGCCATGCAAGATCCATGGGGTTTATTCCATTAGACCAGAGTGGAAGAGGTGTTAAATTTTCAGGTAACCCCTTAATCCCTTAGAGGGATTTGCCAACATTCTCTAAAAATGCAAATAGCTGTTGCTTACAGTTCAACTTTTATCTAGACAGTACCAAAAAATTAACAGGGAAATACAGACCACCACTGAAAGTCAAAGTGGCAGTTTAGCACTTCCTGAGTTCTCTCACCCAGCTCATTTTACTAATAACACCAGACCTAAACAATTCTTTCTGTAAGTAATTTGTCCTGATATTAACATTTTCCATTCAATGGACTACATGTGAAACCTGAAAGCATTGAAAGCACTGGTAACTGTGCAGGTGCAAATCTCCCTAGATCAAAAAAGAGTGTTTTCATATTGGTGTGAAAGCATTGTAATGGGCTAAAATCCGGAATATTATTGAAGAAAAATGGTTACAATCAGAGATCCCTCTTTATTTCTGAAATAACTGCACATCAATTTTTTTTCCAGTGAGCATAAAGCACCCTGGAATCTAAAAAGCTTGCATCAGAATTTTAGTGCACCATCCAACTATAAGATCTTCTGTATGAGCAGAGCTGTTAGCATGGCTACTCTGAAAAAGTGGAATAGTAAGTAGTACTCCAATTATATGAATATGGAAGAAAGAAACACTGTGATAGACTATAAAATTAGTGAAGACATTTAAAAAAATGAAAGTTGAGAGTTCTCTCAGTTATTTCTTTGAGAAACTAAGCTCTCTACATTCATACTACTCTTGAACAAGAAAAGCCACAAGTACTGGTATGGACTTATGAGAGGCATTAGATGTGCCAGCTGTGGGATCCTCATATTACATAGTTATGAAACACAGTTCCAGGAAAATACCAGAGTATGGAATGAGAATGCTCTCATATACATTCCACAAAAGGAAATCTGAGCATAAAGACACTCTGAGAGGTTGTCTGCCTTTAGAGACACAAAGGAAGAATAGAAACACATGATGATTTTTCCAAGATCAAGTGATTCTTCTTTACTTTTCAATCATGTAAAATGCTCATAAACAACAAAAAAAATTTGCTTTTGATTTTTTTCTATGGTACTGGGGATTTGAAACAGCAGCATGTTAATTCTGGGCTACATACCAAGCCATGTTTTAAAATTTTGACACAGATTTTTCTACTTGTCTAATTAGTCTACCTAAGTTCCTGATGTTTACTTTGAAATTTCAATCTTACTGACTTAACCACTTGAGTCTCTGGAATTAATATGCATGTACCATTGCACCCAGAGAGAAAAAATGCTTTAAAGTCTCACACAGTTTTTGGTATAACAATTGAAAATACCATGTTCATTTGAAATATAATATGGGTAAAGTAACTGATAATACTGCAAAAATGTAACTGATAATACTGGCAAAGGGGGAAGTTGTCATTAAACAGGAAGCTAAAATTTTATATATAAATACAACTCACAATACTGGGGCATAAATTTAAAATGACATTCAGCAACTGTTTGAAGATAAAAAAAAAATAAAAAGTACCAGGTATGTAGCTAAGTGGTACAGTACATCTGGCTCAATCCACAATACCACAATCTCCAAAATGATGGAGAATGAATTCGGGAGGAAAGAAAAACTGAGATACATATAGAGTATCTCACCCCACTCCTGGAGGAAAAAATACATAGAGTTGTGATTGAAATGATCTCCTCACTCCAGAATCCACAACACAATCTGAGAAGATTCGGAAATATTGCCACAAATGTTCTCACATAGAATTTAAGGTAAGGGCTGAAGATATTCTATAGGATACTATAGGACTTCCAGTGTCTACTGTTAATATATGGTCAAGTTGACTGGCCAGTGGAAATTCATGGCTGACCTTTCTCAGCAGAAGACACAGGACTCCAGAAACCTAAGATTACACCAGGGATTCTAGCCAATCATTGCCAGTTCCCACCATAGTCAGTGCAGCGAGTTTCAACCAGACTCACCCTCCAGGATTGCGCTGCACACTCATCATTTACTGTATTTTTAGGAACCACGTGTCCTCTCTATAAATCACAAAGTGCCTATACAGGAGAAAAAAATCAGTTTCACTGAACATAAGTGAGGAAGCCTAGAAATGGATACCCACTCTGGCAGGCTTCACATCAGATGGTCAAAACTTGCTACTCTTTACTGAATATGTGTAGATTGGACAATGCTTATATAAGGGGTCCTTATTAGACACAACTTATTTCTTCATATGCTCAATGTGAGCCTAGTGAGTTTTTTGAGAGTCAGGAGATAACCTCAAATCCAGAAATAACTGATGTCACAATTGTAGGGTCTTGCCTGTACATTTATTTATTTATTTGTTTGTTTGTTTGTTTGTTTTATTTATTTATGTATTTATTTATTTATTTATTTATTTTTTATTGTGATTTGAGGCTCTGGGAATTGAAATCCAGATCCTCAGGCTGCAGCAAATTTAAGGCAAGATATCCTTGGAGAAGTAAAATCCAGCCAACCCAGAAAAGCATTTGCATTTAAACTTGCATATAAGGCCTTTCGAATTTGTAGATTGCATATGTAAATATATTATTTATTGATGGAAATAATACAGAAACACTCTCGTAAAATTTCAGTCAACTTTTTTTGTATGGAAACAGATTGAACATTAAAATTATATGAGGCGGAAAGATAATTATTTTTTTAGTATTCATATAAAAATAGTAAAAATTTAATTTTATAGTATAACCCATAATTTCCAGTATGTGAAAATTACCATTATGTATTTAAAATATTACTAATAAATTATATGTATTTTTGGAACAGCACCCTTAAAACTATGTCAAGACTCCAGAAAATCTCAGTTCACAGAACCATATTTGAGAGTTATGCTTGTCCTGAATTCAGGAAGATGAAGGACATGATCACTTCTTTTTATGCTACAGGTGAAAGATACATTTATACAGATCGCAGACGAATGGTACAGAATAGAGGTCACAGAGACTAACCCACAAAATTATAATTATTATATATTAGACAAAGGTGTCAAAACATGCACTGAAGAAAAGATAGTCTCTTCAACAAACCACTATCTCTCACCATGCACAAAACTCAACTCCAAGTGTATCAAGAACCTAGGAAATAAATCTGATACTCTGTGTCCAATGTAATAAAATACAGGCTCTAATCTTCATCATGTGGGATTAGGCTCCAATTTCTTTTTTTTTTTAAGAGAGAGTGAGAGAGAGAGGGGGACAGAGAGAGAGAGAGAGAGAGAGAATTTCAATATTTATTTATTTTTTCTTAGTTCTCGGCGGACACAACATCTTTGTTGGTATGTGGTGCTGAGGATCGAACCCGGGCCGCATGCATGCCAGGCGAGCGCGCTACTGCTTGAGCCACATCCCCAGCCCCCCCCCCAATTTCTTTAATAAGACACTGATAGCACAAGAATTAAAAGAAATAATCAATAAATGAGATAGAATCAAACTAAAAAGTTTATTCTCAGCAAAGGAAACAATCTGTGAGGTGAAGATAGAGTCTATATTTTAGGAGGAATATTTTACCCCTCATATATCAGATAGAGCACTAATCTTTAGGGTACATAAAGAACTCAAAAAGCTAAGCTAATAATAATAATAATAATAATAATAATAATAATAATAATAGCCCATTCAAGAAATGGGCCAAAGATCTGAACAGAGAGTTCTTAGAAGAGAATATACAATCAATCACCATTTTTTAAATATATATCTGATTGGTTATGGTCCTCTCTTTTCAGTACCAAGAACAGTTCTGGTTCAGTTTCTAAGGCAGGGAAACAGAAGCAAGAATTATTCTCAACTCTCCTTTATAAATTATCAAATACAATTATCTATGTCATTTTCTAAACATAGCTGGACATGGAAAATATAGGTTTGGAGCAGAGAACATTTTTATTAGAAACACAGTGTAAAAGAAAGAAAAAATCATAATTATTTGTACCACATTGAACCACAAGAGAAACGGAACCTGGAATTCAGAAAAAAAAAAGATTCAAACTTTTATACTTGGGAATGTGGATTGCATGGATGCTTAAAGTGAAAAGGTTATTACAAGCTTTTGAAAGAAAATTTATGTGAGTGGCAGATAATGGTTAACCAAATAGAATCTGCACAGTGTATTCCAGCGGCTTTGTCTATTGTGCACTACAGAACATATAGGTATTCATAGCCTCAATGAAGAGCATTATCTGTGCCCTCTAAAATTATTTCCATAGTATAGATGAAAAAACATGGGTATCTGGATACTAAATGACAATTCAGCAGCCCACAGAAAACTACCCAGAGACAGAATTTATGAAATTTCTTCAAAGACCATCAATGTATTGTTAGCTCCTGACATAGGGATGTCAGTCTAGGGAAATATTATTTTCTCTTCATTTTGAAGAGAGTGCATTGAGAATACATTTCAGGGGCAACTTAAATAATTATTTTTTCTTTAATGTTAAGAAACTCTTCAGAAATAGAGCTCACAAGTCAGATTTCTTAGAAGGATAAATGCCTGGAGATTACAAAATTAAAAAAAAAAAAAAAAAAAAAACATCAGTGGCCCTGAGTGACTCAGTAAGAAAATAAATCTAAAAGACTTATTAGAAACTGAAAATCAAAAAAGTAACTATTTCTAAAAATAAATATGTTCATTAGTTGCTATCTTCACACATGTCATTAAGTAAACAACAAATTATGTATGAATATTTCTAGGATTGGCCACATTTTATTCCATATGATTTTATATTAAATCCCAAAATCCAGATAATGAAATTCATGATTCACTGCCAAAAATATTACAGAAAAAAAAATTTTTAAGGGGTGGATGTTTAGTAAGTATGTCATTTAACAATTTTACTACCATATGATTTTAAAGAAATTTATTCATTTTCCTGCAGCTGTAGTGTAGAGAAATTTCTTATTTATTTTTCCAATAGTAATTAACAAAGATAATCCCTAGAATCCACTTTAAATAACCTACCCTTACAATCATACAAGAAATCTATAATAAATGATGAGTAAAGAAAAAAGTCAATTAAAAAAATTTGAACCTTTTTCCTTTTTTTTTGAAATCGATTTCTAGCTGCATTTTTAGATCCTTTTCTCATCTTTTAAGCCAAAAATATATAAAAGACAGATTTTTGAACATCAAATTTATACATGAGATATGTTTATTAACTCTAAAAATTCAAAATCCTTAGAAATTTAAGAAAAACAAAACAAAAACCCATCATGGGAAAAATTAAGTAATATTGATGAACATTTAAAACTAATAATCATTAACTCAAAAGGAGTTTAAATTAGTATCTATTTGTGGAAACTATTGTGCTATTGAATATATATGATACTCCCCATCAAAGAGACTTACTGAAATTAGAGCATATGTGATCATGATAACATGTAAGTATGCAATGGTACTCATCAAACACTTGAAGCCCAAGGGCATGGCTCAATACAATATACATCTTGGAAAAGATAAATAATAATCTGTAGGAAAAATGGTCACTGGGGCCAGTCACATTTCATAACATATCCAGTTTAAAAAAGAGCATAAAACACTATGTATAAATTTTACATAGGTGCCTTATGCAAGTGGTATTTCACATGTGTATATTTTTAGAAATAAAATGTGTAGAACTTATGGGAAAATAAAAGTCACAAACAGCACATAAAAGACTGAATTATACATCCCATGTAAATAGTAAAACTCATCATTACAAAGGTGATAATTTGCACCCAATTTAACTGACAATATATCTCACCAAAACTGTTATGTACAAATATGAATATATCACAGTGGAGTCTACTTTTATGTGTATTCTATAAAGCAATAATTAATAAAACAGTAAATAAATATATGATAGAAGAAAGTAGGAGAATAGGGAAAGAAGAATTACTGGATACTGAAGGGGAGCAAATTATATTTCATGTTTTATGGTTATGTCAAAATAAACCTGATTATTAAATACAACAATAATGCAATAATAAAAAAAATCAAGTTTTACTTTAAATGAAGTAAGAAACCAAAGCATAAATGTTAAAAATTCATCTACAAATTTATATGCAACTTTAGCCAAAAATCTTTTCAGTTACAAGATTAAAAAAAGAACTTATCATGGCCTACTATTCATATATATTGTGAAAATATAATATTACAATAATAAAGAATCACAATATAAATAAGATCCCCATATGAATACATATGTATGTAAAAACAGTATGCTTTATTACAATACCAAATTCTAGATAAATCAAAACATAACAAAAATAATCTCAGGAACTTAGCTAGGGCCTTTCTCAAAATAAATTTAAACCTGTTATTGCTGTTTACTGGTAAAGAGTCCCTGCTTCCCCAATGCTGAAATATATCACCAGAGAAATGTGCCAAGGCAAGTTTAGAGTGGAAAGTAGAAGTTTTATTAAAGTCAGTAGAAAAGACTTCTCCCCAGAAGAAAAAGGAGACCAAAGAGGTAGAATCCATGAAAGGGATTTTTTTAAACTAAGGTTATTTAGCTTTTTTTATAACTAAGGTCTTCCTTCAGCTATCCTGCATTCCTGTCACATTGCTGTCCTTTGTTCTGTTATCTTGCAGTGTTGGAATGTAGGTGGGAAGACCCAAAGTGTGGAGGACAGGTGGGCAGAAGGAGTAATTTGGGGAGGAAGGGCTTTTAGATTAGCATCTCCTTGTTTGCTGTGAGCTGCTTCATTAAAATATCCTTGGGATGGGCTCAGGGCCTTGGGGACATTTTCAATTTCCCTTATCCTGGACTCCACCCTTAATATGGTGTTCATTCTTGATTTTACTGGATATTAGACCAAATTTACCAAACTACACAAACTACCTATCTGTAAATCTGGCTCCACTACCAAGAATATGGCTAAGTATTACAGTATCCCTGAGTTCACCTAACTTAAACAAAATAATAATAATGAAGGAAGTAAAAATAAAACAATGTCAAAATGAAAATTAGCTAGCTAAAAAGGAAATTAGGTACCCAATAATGACAGCTCATTTCCTGCAGGAAAATGGACCTTCGAGATTTGATTTTGATAATTATTCCACCTGTCAATCTCCAGCAGGTGGTAAGACACTGGGCTGCAGGAAAACACCTGGCATATAGTATTTTATGCAGATGCTGAAGATGCCCTTTGAGCATAAGGAAGGCAGCAAAGAGTCTCTGGCACTGATATGTTCCCCACCTGGTTGGCCAGTTGGACTGAGGACAGAGTGGCCCAGTGAAGGACTGGTCCAGAGACTGCAGGGAGTCCCATCCTGCTGAGTTATTTATCTACAAATAACAGGAGAGTTCTGCTGTGCCTGGTGTCCCTGACTCAGTCAGGCTAGGTGGGGACCCAGAACAACCTCCTAGCAGCCAGAAATCAGTATGACACAGGGAAAATACCTGGGATGCCAGATGACTCTCCCAGTAGTTTATGGTGGTTGATAACATTTTGGGAAACTATATATTTCAGCATATACTCCCCTCATGGCCTAACCCAATCTGTTCAAATAAATCCCCATCGTGTACTAACCAATCATTCTTACCCAACTTGTACCCACCAGTGAATGTGCTAATCATGTTTTAGAGTTGTTTATGATTTTCCCAAGGTGTGTGATGATTTGCTGAGAGATGCTATGATGCATGTGTGGTTCCTGCCTTCATTTAAAGAGTTATGAAACTGCTGCAAACCCCGGGCTCAGGGCCTCTAAGCCACTAGTTTCTCTGTGTGTGGAGGACTCAGCTAGCTTGCAATAAACAGCTCTTTGGTGCTTACATCGATATTGGTTTCTGGTGGTCTTTGGGGGGTCCCGTATTTGAGCAGAACAGTCTCTCCTGAAACCCATTGGAAAGGAATTCAGCACTCCAGTTCTCTAGGACTGTAGTTTTATAGCACAAAAAGTTACAAAAGAAGGGTGACTTGAGAACTTACATGAATAACAGGATATTCACAAGCATAATACAAAGATACTTAGTAGGTTAATGGTCTAAATGGTTTAGCACTTAGGGAGTAAATTTAGATCACAACATCAGAATTTATGATACACCACTAAGGTTTCAGAGTGAGTTGTTATTTGTTCAGAGAAAGCCAGAATTTATGAGTCATCACTAAAGTTTCAGGAAAGGATGTTATCTCATCAGGGAAAACCAGACATGGGTGAGTTCAAGGAACTGGTAGGCATTTCAAGCAAGTTTACAAATCACAGTAATATATAATGAAGCAGAAATTAACTTTTCATGCCTTTGTGATGAGATGGCTCCCAATCTTAAAAGGAAATTAGGCTGGATTTTTCAGTTGCTATAGCCATAGCTTGTAAAGTAAATGTTTCATACTTTAACAACTATAAGAATTAAATTATTACTATTAATTACTACTAATTTTTAAAAGACTGAATAAAATAGGATATTAAATATTTCTTATTAAATGCATAATTTTTTTATTAATATATTGATAATATAAACATGGAAAATTTTAACAAAGATAAAAAGACATTTAATATAAGGGATTCAATATTATAAATCCCTCATATTCAGTGGGTCAGTACTTCAATGATTTTTTTCATTCTTTTAGGTCATTTTTAATAACACTTCTGCAAATGTTTGTTAAGTATACAAATTAAAGATTTTGTATTTTATAAAGTAGAAAAATGGCAGATTTGAGCTCCCTTAAGGATTTTAAAACTTATAAGCCATGTGGGGCATCTTAGCACTTTTTTTTCATATTTGCACACAGTCCAATTCTAGAGAAGAATGAGTTGGAGATATAGTCTACAGTCCTGAGCAAAAGAGAAATTTCCTTAGGATATTTCTAAAGCTTTTAACTTTTCTAACTTTTCAGAATTTTTGGTGATTTGAAAACAATATATTTATTTTAAGAAATGAATTGTTTGAAATTAATTATTTATCTTTACTGCATTATTTTTCACTTTCATTGATTTTTTAGAAGAACTAACAGAACAGAATTCCAAAAGTGTTCCATGTAAATTTAAAGATATGTTTCTAATAATCAAGAAAGAAAACAGAAGCAAAACATCATCTAGTTTGGTGGTTGTGTCTCAAACTAAAGGGTTACTTATTTATTTCTGCTGTTATTCACTAGGTTCCTGAGGTTGCAGAAATCACCAATAAACACAGAGAAACGTCTTTTTAGTTTGTTTCTCACAAACAATTCAAGCTAAAATACACTAGTATCACTGTAGTTTGATGTTGAGAGCCACAGCCAAAGGGGCCCCAGCAAACTTCCAGCTGCCAGCAAGCTTCAGACTGCCCCAGCAACATCTAGCTGATTGGCTCCTCTGCGGTGATGTTCATTGGGCTGTTTCCCTGCCCTTCAGACTGCCAGCTGATGATTGGCTCACAGCGGCCCCAGCAACATCTAGCTGATTGGCTCCTCCACGGAGCTGCTCATTGGGTGACTTCTTTGGCTCTGCCCACGCAACCCAACTATGTGTCAAATTTATGTTAACAAAGTAATCCAGCCACTTAGAAATCAAATTCCTGAACTACAAATATTTCACTATATGGATGATGTGTTATTGGCACACAAAGCTAAAAACACATTGCTAGAATGTTATGCCACACTTACAAACTTATTAAAAAATTATAATCTAGAGATAGCAATAGATAAAGTACAATTAAATTTTCCAATTAATTATTTAGGAGTTCTATTATCCTCAACCATGGTCCGTCCACCAAAAATTCAAATACGAGTAGATCAACTCAAATCACTTAATGACTTTCAAAAGTTATTAGGAGACATAAATTGGATAAGGCCTTATCTAGGTATTCCAACAGGAGAATTGGGACCTTTATTTGATATCCTAAAAGGTCCATCAGATCCAAATTCACCCCGAATGTTAACGCCTGAAGCAAGAAAGGCATTAAAAATCATTGAAACATATATGGAAAATATGCATTTGGATAGAATTGATATAAGTTTGCCTTTATTATTTATTGTACTACCAACAAAAAATATTCCTACAGGAGTATTTTGGCAAGAAGGTCCATTATTATGGATACATTTATCTTATTCTCCTAACACTATTCTTACTAGATATCCTGAGGCTGTAGGACAATTAATACTCAAAGGAATAAAAACAGCAAAGGCAGTGTTTGGAATTTCTCCCCATAAAATTATTACTCCATATACTATGAATCAAATTGATGAATTAGCTAATGAGTTAAATACTTGGGCAATAATAATGTGCAAATCTAATGTTTCATTTGATAACCACTTACCATCTAATCCTTTATTGTCTTTTTGGTCATTGCATCCTGTAATTTTTCCAAAAATGACAAGAAAAACACCTATCATGAATGCTCCAAATATATTCACTGATGGGTCAAATAATGGTACAGCAGCAATAGTTACACCTGATCAAACTTTTACATTTTTAGTACCCAAACAATCAGCTCAAAAGGTAGAGCTTAATGCAGTATTACAAACTTTTGTGATGTTTAAAGATTCTGTATTTAATTTATTTTCTGATAGCCAGTATATAGTTAATGCTATAGTATCCCTTGAAGATGCTGGTAGAATTTCCCCTTCTTCTACTGTTTTCTCTTTGTTTTCCACTATACAAAGTTTAATCTGGGACAGAAAAGATCCATTCTTTATAGGACATATCAGGGCACATACAGGATTGCCTGGAGCCCTTAGTTTAGGCAATGATTTAGCAGATAAAACTACACGTGACATACATATTTTCTCTGTACTAGAAGAAGCTATAAATTTTCATGAAAGATTCCATGTCAATGCTAATACTTTACAAAAGCGTTTTAAAATAACTAAGGAACAAGCTAGACAAATAATAAAACAATGTCAAAATTGTGTGACCTTTTTACCACAAGTTAATCTTGGAGTCAATCCTAGAGGATTGATGCCTAACCATATTTGGCAGATGGATGTCACACACTTGCCAGAATTTGGAAAATTAAAATATTTGCATGTTACAGTTGATACTTCTTCTGGATTTTTGATGGGCTCCCTTCATGCCGGTGAAAAAACTAAAGATGTTATAGCTCATTGCTTACAAAATTTTGCCACTGTGGGCATTCCAAAACAGTTAAAAACAGATAATGCCCCTGGTTATACGTCTACTTCTTTTAAACAATTTTGCTCATCATTTGGCATTACTCATATAACAGGAATCCCATACAATCCACAGGGTCAAGGCATAGTTGAAAGAGCTCATCAAACTATTAAAATGTACTTATTAAAGCAAAAAGATGGAATTGGGAAGGGGTATATATTCCCCAAAGATAAACTTAAAATAACGCTTTTTACTCTAAACTTTTTAAATTTGGATTCATCAGGACTTAGTGCTGCAGAAAGGCATATGTGTCCAAAAAATGTACATAAGCCCAAGGTACTTTGGAAAGATATTCTAACAGGACAATGGAAAGGTCCTGACCCAGTAATTGTCTGGAATCGGGGGTCTGTTTGTGTGTTTCCACAGGAAGAACAGCAGCCGATTTGGATTCCAGAGAGATTAACCAAGGTTCTGACCCAGTGATTGTCTGGAGTCGGGGGCCTGTTTGTGTGTTTCCACAGGGAGAACAGCAGCTGATTTGGATTCCGGAGAGATTAACTAAAATCCTGACCCAGTGATTGTCTGGAGTCGGGGGTCTGTTTTTGTGTTTCCACAGAGAGAACAGCAGCCGATTTGGATTCCAGAGAGATTAACTAAAGCGATTTCTACAGACCAAAAAGAAGATGATTTAGCTCAAATCCATAATAGCTGATATCCAAAACTCCAATTTGGCTATCCTTACATCTGCGACAGAACCAGGATGCTTTTTTCAATATCTATTTTATTATTGCCCTTTCCCATATCATGAAGTTCTATTTTATTTTTTTGAGCTCATACAGACCTAGGTTAATGTTTTGCTGATCAGTTCTATTTTTTTTTGACTATAGAGTTTTTAAATATTGCAATAGAGATTTTACCTGTAAAAAGTTATAAGGCCTTTACTATTGTGTTATGTGTTGTATGTATTATATTATGTGTGCACACTTGTGTTTTGTGTTATATGTTTGAATGTACGTATGTCCAATGTACGTATTTCTATATATCATATATGATGAGCGCTCATGAAAAGATGGATCCAAATATTTTTTTTTTTATTCACGTGATTTAAATGGTTTAATTTAAATTGGGTAAATAACTGTTAAGAATTGTTTTAATATGTAAACAAAAAAGGAGGTTAACAGATCTGTTTGTTTACTCTCACCTTTCGTTTTCATTATATTTAATAATTCTCTTCACTATAATGTAAATTGTTAAGAAAATTGTTTTCTTTTAGTGCCTTCTGAAATGTTACCTAATTTTTTCTTTAGCCATTATTGCCAGAATTTCTATCTTCAGATGAAGATAATATAAATTGTTAAGAAAATTGTTTTCTTTTAGTGTCTTCTGGAATGTTACCTAATTTTTTCTTTAGCCATTATTGCCAGAATTTCTATCTTCATCCCAGTGCCGATGAAGATAATATAAATTGTTAAGAAAATTGTTTTCTTTTAGTGTCTTCTAGAATGTTACCTAATTTTTTCTTTAGTCATTATTGCCAGAATTCCTATCTTCATCCCTGTGCCGGTGAAGACAAAGATAAAACTAATCTACAGTTTCTGCAATAGCCATCACTGAACTGCTTACAGAACTTGCACTGAACTGCTTACAGAACTATGTGTCACTTGTATGCATTGTGAACTATCTGTTGGTGCAACGACTTGTGGTAGTGTTGGGGTATTTTTGCTGATGATATCATCGGTGGTACAATTTTCCCAAAAGGAGCCGTCAATTGACTTGGTATATCTTCCTCCCTTCTGCTTGTCATGATCATTCAGCTAAAATTTGGGGGTCAACAGAGGTGAGGCAAAGAACCTCACCACCCCCCCACCCCCACCCCCCCGCTGAGACCTCTCCACAGGTGTGGCTGTATACTGGACCGGTAGTCAATGACGGGTAAGATCCAATTACAATGGTACCAACCTAAGACAGGAGGCTGACGCCCTGAGGTCAGCTCATCCGAAGACGGGTAAGGACCATATGTATTGGACAACCTAAGGCAGGCACAGTCCCTAAGCCACATGCTTGTTGTTTAAACAGAGAGGGGGAGATGTTGAGAGCCACAGCCAAAGGGGCCCCAGCAAACTTCCAGCTGCCAGCAAGCTTCAGACTGCCCCAGCAACATCTAGCTGATTGGCTCCTCTGCGGTGATGTTCATTGGGCTGTTTCCCTGCCCTTCAGACTGCCAGCTGATGATTGGCTCACAGCGGCCCCAGCAACATCTAGCTGATTGGCTCCTCCACGGAGCTGCTCATTGGGTGACTTCTTTGGCTCTGCCCACGCAACCCAGCCAATCGGCCTCAAGAGAGGAGGATTGTGGGAGGTTGAGAGGCTGGTGTAGGGGAGAGGCTTGTGGAAGCGGGTGGTGGCAGTTGGGCTCTGAGGGTTTTTCCCTGGAGCTGTTTTGTTTGGCGTTTGTAGTTCTAAAAATAAAGTTAGTTTCTTTTTGACAAGTGGCTCCTGATTTGTGCCAAGCCAGACTTCGGCAGTTTCAGACCAAATGGTATTTCTAAATAATAAAAATGTGTATATACATAAATATATAAATAAATATAAAATAAAACATAATATTAGATAGATTTTTTTCTTTGATAATCATTTTGTACATATTTCCCTTTAGACACAGTTCTCAGACCAAAGTGTCACAAATAAGACATAAATCCTACATTGCTACATAGAGTAACTAAGGCACATACTAATAGCTTGGTATAAAACTTGGCAAAGAGACATAAATAACTAGAGAACATCATACAAAATTATACCTAAATGCTAAGTAGCAAATTCATAGTCTTTCAGTACATAAAGAGACAAGTTATCATACTAAATTTTATAACTCAGTTGCTGCTAATATATAGAAATAGAGATATTTATTAAGAGATAGTTTTATGCAGATTTTTGGTTTAAAAGGGGAAATATCAAATAATGGAGGTGATTTAAACATGAGCAAAAATATTTTCCTGCATTCAGTACCTTTCCATAGATATATGAATTATAATTAATTCCAACCAGTAAAATGCAGAAATAGTGTAAAGATTATTCACTAGGAGTAAAAATACTTAAAAAGAGAACCAAAACTTCCATTCCTGTTCAAATGTTTATTTCTGACAAAAAGACTGCTTCTTTTGAACCATTTCTGTAGATATGATTTTTTGTAATAAATATTTTGCTGACTTTTTTGCATATTACTTAATATATTTATTCTTCATATTTTCTCTCTTGTCCTATTTTACTACCTATATTCTGAAAGAAAAAAATTCTAACTCCTTAACTCCCTTACTATTTGAGATATCTTTTTTTAATTCTTTTTTATTATTAGTTGTTCAAAACATTACAAATCTCTTGACATATCATATTTCATAAACTTGATTCAAGCAGTTTATGACCTTCCATTTTTACCCCATATACATATTGCAGATTCACATCGGATCCACATCCACTTTTTTACATACTGCCATACTAGTGTCTGCCCTTCCTATCCTATACTATTCTGACACCGTTCCCCTCCCCTCTTCTCCCATCTTCTCTCTCTACCCCATCTACTGTAATTCATTTCTCTCTTGTTTTTACCCCTTTCCCCTCACTTCGTGTTATATGTAATTTTGTATAACAATGAGGGTCTCCTTCATTTACCATGCAATTTCCCTTCTCTCTCTCTTTCCCTCCTCCCTCTCAACTCTGTTTAATGGTGATCTTTTACTCATGCTCTTCCTCTGTATTCTGTTCTTAGTTGCTCTCCTTATATCAAAGATTATATTTGGCATTTGTTTTTTAGGGATTGCCTAGCTTCACTTAGCATAATCTGCTCTAGTGCTATCCATTTCCCTGCAAATTCTATGATTTTGTCATTTTTTAGTGCTGCCTAATACTCTATTGTGTATAAATGCCACATTTTTTTATACATTCATCTATAGAAGGGCATATGGGTTGGTTCCACAGTCTAGCCATTGTGAATTGTGCTGCTATAAACATCGATGTAGCAGTATCCCTATACTACACTCCTTTAAGGTCATCAGGGAATAGTCTGAGAAGAGCAATAGCTGGGTCAAATGGTGGTTCCATTTTCAGCTTTCCCAGGAATCTCCATACTGCTTTCCAAATTGGCCGCACCAATTTGCAGTCTCACCAGCAATGTACAAGTGTACCCTTTTCTCCACATCCTCGCCAGCACTTGTTGTTGTTTGACTTCATAATGGCTGCCAATCTTACTGGAGTGAGATGGTATCTTAGGGTGGTTTTGATATGCATTTCTCTGACTGCTAGAGATGGTGAGCATTTTTTTCATGTACTTGTTGATTGATTGTATGTCCTCCTCTGAGAAGTGTCTGTTCAGGTCCTTGGCCCATTTGTTGATTGGGTTATTAGTTATCTTATTGTTTAATTTTTTGAGTTCTTTGTATACTCTGGATATTAGGGCTCTATCTGAAGTGTGAGGAGTACAAATTTGTTCCTATGATGTAGGCTCCCTATTTACCTCTCTTATTGTTTCTCTTGCTGAGAAAAAACTTTTTAGTTTAAGTAAGCCCCATTGGTTGATTATTGTTATTAACTCTTGTGCTATGGGTGTCCTATCAAGGAATTTGGAGCCCGACCCCATAATATGTAGATTGGAGCCAACTTTTTCTTCTAGCAGATGTACAGTCTCTGATTTGATATCAAGCTCCTTGATCCATTTTGAGTTAACTTTTGTGCATGGTGAGAGAAGTGGATTCAGTTTAATTTTTTTGCATATGGATTTCCAGTGTTCCCAACACCATTTGTTGAAGATGCTATCCTTCCTCCATTGCATGCTTTTAGCCCCTTTATCAAATATAAGATAGTTGTAACTTTGTGAATTATTCTCTGTGTCCTCTATTCTGTACCATTGGTCCACCCTCCTGTTTTGGTACCAGTACCATGCTGTTTTTGTTATTATTGCTCTGTAATATAGTTTGAAATCTGGTATCGCTAAACCGCCTGATTCACACTTCCTGCTTAGAATTGCTTTTGCTATTTTGGGTCTTTTATTTTTCCATATGAACTTCATGATTGCTTTGTCTATTTCTACAAGAAATGCCATTGGGATTTTGATTGGCATTGCATTAAACCTATAGAGAACTTTTGGTAATATCGCCATTTTGATGATGTTACTTCTGCCTATCCATGAACAGGGTATATTTTTCCATCTTCTAAGATCTTCTTCTATTTTTCTTTCAGGTTCTGTAGTTTTCATTGTATAAATCTTTCATTTCTTTTGTTAGGTTGACTCCGAAGTATTTTATTATTTTTGATGATATTTTTGAATGGGGAATTTTTCCTCATTTCCACTTTAGAAGTTTTGTTGCTGATATACAGAAATGCCTTAAATTTATGCATGTTGTTTTTATATCCTGCCACTTTGCTGAATTCATTTATTAGTTCTAGTAGTTTCTTTGTAGACCAATTTGGGTCTTCTAGTTATAGGATCATATCATTTGCAATTAGTGATAATTTAAGTTCTTCTTTTCCTATTTTTATGCCTTTAATTTCTTTCATCTGTCTAATTGCTCTGGCCAGTGTTTAGAGAACTATATTGAATAGAAGTGGTGATAGAGGGCATCCCTGTATTGTTCCAGATTTTAGAGAAAATGACTTCAATTTTTCTCCATTCAGAATGATGCTAGCCTGAGGCTTAGCATAGATAGCTTTTACAATGTTGAGGTATGTTCCTGTTATCCCTAGTTTTTCTAATGTTTTTAACATAAAGCGATGCTGTACTTTGTTGAATGCTGTTTCTGCATCTATGGAGATGATCATATGGTTCTTATCTTTAAGTCTACTGATGTGAATAACATTTATCGATTTCCATATATTTAACTATCCTTGCATCCCAGGATAGTTAATGGGGCACAATTTTTTTGATGTGTTTTTGTATCTGATTCGCCAGAATTTTATTGAGTTTTTTTGCATCTAGTTTCCTTAGAGATATTGGTCTGTAGTTTTCTTTTTTTTTTTTTTAGGTGTCTTTGTCTGGTTTCGGAATCAGGGTGATGTTGGCCTTATAGAATAAATTTGGAAGAGCTCCTTCTTTTTCTATTTCCTGAAATAACTTGAAAAGTATTGGTATTAATTCTTCTTTGAAGGTTTTGTAAAACTCCGCTGTATACCCATCCGGTCCTAGGCTTTTTTTGGTTGGTAGTCTTTTGATTGCTTCTTCAATTTCATCCATTGATACTGGTCTGTTCTAATTGTGTGTATCCTCCTGACTCATTCCGGGCAAATCATATGACTTACGAAATTTATCGATGTCTTCACTATCTTTATTATATTGGAATATAGTTTTTCAAAATAATTTCTAATTGTCTTCTGTATTTCTGTAGCACCTGTTGTGATATTGCCTTTTTCATCCTGTATGTTACTAATTTGAGTTCTCTCTCTTCTTCTCTTTGTTAGCATGGCTAAGGGTCTGTGGATCTTATCTATTTTTTCAAAGAACCAACTTTTAAGTATTGTCAATTTTTTTAAAAGTTACTTTTGTTTCAATTTCATTGATTTTTGTTCTGATTTTAATTATTTCTTGCCTTCTGCTAGATTTGCTGTTGTTTTGCTCTTCCTTCTCTAGGGCTTTGAGATGAAGTGTGAGCTCATTTATTTGTTGTTTTTTTCTTTTTTTGAGGAATGACCTCCAAGCGATGAATTGCCCTCTTAAAACTGCTTGCATTGTGTCCCATAGATTCCGATATGTTGTGTCTGTATTTTCTTTTATCTCTAAGAATTTTTTGATTTCCTTCTTTATGTCTTCTGTAACCCATTGATCATTCAGTAACATATTGTTCATTTTCCATGTGATGTAGGATTTTTCCTTCCTTCTTTTATCATTGATTTCCAGTTTCATTCCATTATGATCAGATAAAATGCATGGTATTATCTCCACCCCTTTATATTTATTGAAGTTTGCCCTATGGCATAATATATGGTCTATTTTAAAGAAGGATCCATGTGCTACTGAGAAAAAAGTATATCTGCTTGATTTTGGTTGATATATTCTATATATGTCAGTTAGGTCTAGGTTATTGATTGTGATATTGAGTTCTATAGTTTCTTTATTCAACTTTTGTCTGGAGGATCTGTCCAATGGTGAGAGGGGTGTATTGAAGTCACCCATAATTATTGTGTTGTGGTCTATTTGATTCTTGAACTTCAGGAGAGTTTGTTTTATGAACATCGCAGCACCCTTATTTGGTGCATAAATATTGATAATTGTTATGTCTTGTTGGTGAATGTTTGTTTTTAACACTATATAATGTCTTCCTTATCCCTTGTGATTAACTTAGTCTTGAAGTCCATTTTATTCGATATGAGGATGGCCACCCCTGCTTGGTTACGAGGACCATGTGTGTGGTATATTTTTTCCTAACCTTTCACCTTCAGCCTGTGTATGTCTTTTCCCATCAGATGTGTCTCCTGGAGGCAGCATATTGTTGGATTTGTTTTTTTAATCCATTTTACCAGCCTATGTCACTTTATTGGAGAGTTTAAGCCATTAACATTTAGAGTTAGTATTGACATATGTTTTGTACTTCCAGCCATGTTTAATTATTTATCTTTTTTAAAAAATTTGGTTTGTTTCTCCATGATTAGCTTTCCCCCTGCCCCTGTCTTTACTGAGGTACTTCCCACTGTTGGTTTTAGTTATTGTTTTTCATTTCTTCCTCCTTTAGTGTTTTGCTCAAGATGCTTTGCAATGCTGGTTTTCTGGCTGCAAATTCTTTTAACTTTTGTTTATCATGAAAGATATTTATTTTGTTGTCATACTTGAAACTTAATTTTGCTGGATACAAAATTTTTGGTTGGCATCCATTGTCTTTCAGTGTTTGAAATACGTTCTTTCAGAATCTTCTCACTTTCAGCGTCTGCGATAAAAAATCCGTTGTTAACATTATTGGCTTACCACTGAACGTAATCTGCCTCCTTTCTCTTGTAGCTTTTAATATATTCTGTATATTGGATATCTTCATAACAATTGGTGTTGGCGTTGGTCTACTGTGATTTTGTATGCTTGGTGTCCTGTATGCATCTACAATTTGTACATCCATTTCCTTTTTTATTTCTGGAGAGTTTTGTATAGTTATTTCATTCAGCAGGTTGCTCATTCCCTTGGTTTGAACCTCTATACCTTCCTCTATCCTGATGACTCTTAAGTTTTTATATGTTATCCCATATCTCTTGGATGTTTTTCTCCTGATTTTTTACCAGCCTTTCTGAGTTGGCTAGACTCTTTTCAAGATGATATTCTTTGTCTTCATTATCTGACATTATGGCTTCTATTTGCTCCAATCTGTTAGTGATACTCTCATTTGTGTTTTTAATTTGGTTTATAGTTTCCTTCATTTCTAGAATTATTGTTTGATTTTTTTATAATCTCTATCTCATGATAAAGATGCTTATTTGCTTCTCTTATCTGTTTATGTAATTCATTTTCAATGTGTTTTTTCACTATTTGTATTTGCTGTCTCATATCCTCTGTAAGATTCCATTCCATCTGTCTAAGGTATTCCTTGAGTTCATTATTTGACCATTTTTTCTGATGCCTCTAGGTCCTCCTGAATATTTAGGCTGTCCTGCATTGTTTGTACTTCTTTTCTTCCTTGCTTTTCATGCTGCTCATGTTACTTCTTATTCTGTTTTTCTGCTGAGTTACTGTTTACTCCAAAAATTTATTTCATGCTGTCGCCGCCGGTTTCAATGAAGTTATATCCTCCGCTACATTCTGGTGATGTCAGTTCCCTGCCATGGTGGTATCCCATGCAAATGGTGACAGTTTGTTCCCTTTGCCAGGTGACTAATGCAAGGGGTGGGTCCTGACTGGCTCTCCCAAGCCCCGTCTCAATCCTGTGGCCACTGCCTATGAAGGCTCAGTTGGTATTAACCTCCACAGGTTCAGAAGGGCCGACCAGTTGTTTCAGCAAGAACATTTAGTGCTGAGTCACAGCGGTGTGTCTGCAAGATACAGGTGAACGGGAGCTTCAATTCAGCCAAGTGGTAGCGCACTTGCCTGGCATGCGGGCGGCCCAGGTTAGATCCTCAGCACCACATACAAAGATGTTGTGTCCGCCAAAAACTAAAAATAAATATTTTTAAAAAGCCAACAAACAAACTATTAATGATACTGTGTCCATCTACAACAAAAAAATATTCAAGAAAATAAAAGACTGTGTATTGGACTTGTGCACCCTCACTACAGGATTCATAAACACTTTTTATAAATAATATATACATATATGTCTTCAGACAGCGTATAAATTCTCCTGTGATGTCTTTTCAAGTAACTTATATTACAGGTATGCTTCGCAACACTGAAATCCTCCCCACCTCACTTCTTCTTCTTCTTCTTCTTCTTCTTCTTCTTCTTATTATTATTATTATTATTTTCGGCCTGTTAATCGCATTAAATGCCTCTTTATGGGGTTATTTTAAGGCAAAGTTTTCTTCCAATAATAGGACCTACCTCAGAGAGAAATGTATTGACACTTATAACTGTTTATAAGGTTAAAGCAATTTGTGAATAAATATGTATATATATTTTTATGAAAATAATATCACAATCACTTTAATATATTTTTTAAATTTTTCTACTCTTTGTCTCATAAAAAAAAAAACAGTTTGAGCTTTAAACTCATTAGCGATGTCCTTATATCCCTTTCCCCAAAAAAAGTGACTCACAAGTATAATTCAAATTATTGAGACTCATAGATTTTTGATCCTTTATTTTAACTAGTGAGGTCTAAAGATTTTCTATTTATTTTCACCTTTAAATGAAGCCCACTTTTTATAGCTTTCTTGTTGTTTAACTGACCTTTAATATTCTGCAAATTTTACCCCCATTCTGATCACTTTGGATTATTGATGTTAGGAGGGAAGGGATCTAAAAGTGGTCATGCACAAGGTAGGAAATGGATATAGTAAGATATAAGACTGGTGATTGCTGAGTATGTAGATTTTGCTATATAAAATAAGTATTGTTGGATGATATGGGGTAGGGAGAAAAAGAGCAATGAAAAAAAGAAGAAAAACTTGAACAGTAGAGGGGTTCACATGCTATAAGTCTACAATGATAGTGTGAATATAGAGGGTAGTGTTCTTGGAAGCAGCAATAAAATTTGAGGGAAAGAAAAGGGTGATTTTTTGCACAGTTCCCAAGTGAGAGAGCCAGGTGAATGCGTTCTCTGTTCAATTCTTTCTGCCTAGGAGTGGAATTTATAGTTCATAGGGTATGTCACAGTAAGTAGTAAAACCTATTTCTTTGTACCTTTACACTTTTTCATGGCTACAAGCTGACTTTGAAAATTCCAGTCACATTACATCTCTGCACTTATATCTATTTTCTTATATACACTTTAATAAAGAATTCCTCTCTCACTTTTATATTTTGTAGAGTAGACTAACTATTACTAGCTCACTATTACTTTTAAATTATTTACATCCTTGACATTAAGATTGTCACTGATTACTTTTTTATTTTTTCAAGATTGATCTCTCTCTCTCTTCTCTCTCTCTCTCTCTCTCTCTCTCTCTCTCTCTCACTCTCTCTCTCTCTCTCTCATATGTCATATTGAAATCAGATATGCTTTTTTACTAAGAAACACTCTCAGCCTTTAATAAAATATTCCATAAAATGAAAGGGTTTTACTGATTTTCTTAGAGCCTCACTAAGTTGTGGAGGCTGGCTGACTTTAATCTAATGTTACAGATGTTTGCAATATATATATATATATATATATATATATATATATATAGAGAGAGAGAGAGAGAGAGAGAGAGAGAGAGAGCGTGAACATAGAGGGTAGTGTTCATTTGACTCTTTCTCTTTCTCTTGGGGACTGTGCCAGACTTGCCTTCTGCTTTCACTTCTACCTTATTTCTGCCTCAAAAGAAACTACCCTTTAACCTCATAATACCATTGATCCACCATTAGACATTTTAAATCTGAACTCTTGAGCTGGTCATTCTTTCCCTCTTTCTTTCACAGCATTTTTTTCTCTACCAGTATCTATTCCACCAATAATTTTTCATGAATACTCACTACTACATACTCAGTATCCACCAATCTCATATGTTGACCCATCCCTGTTTTGCCTTTTCCATGGATCACTTTGCAATCCCCTTCACCCATATATCAATAGTCCAGAGTAAGGTCAGGTAAGGGTGTAATATATGCAGGTTTTTTAAAGTAATTTACATAACAATAAGCCTATTAAAATTGGAATGAATTTTGTCTTAGGTTAAAAAAGAAAATCTACAGACTGCATTGTTAAACTAAATTGTTTAAAATTCATTAATCTCAATAATTTGGAAAAAGAAATTGTATAAAAAGAAGAATAAAGAAAAGAACATAATACATAAAAGTGACAAATTTGAAGATACACCAAGTGTACATATCAAAGAGTGTCATATATTGGTGCTTTCAAAAGACAAATTAATTTAAAATAAATGTAGTTAATGTGAGATGTAGTAATCATTTATTAATTATATATAATGGTAGTAAACATGTATATGTACAAAATGTATCTCATATAATTATGAGTATACATTGCAAAAAATTAACTCTACAGTAATTTTTTTTAATTTTGCTGACAACACTATAAATACCTACATCTAGGTTTATGTATTGCCAAATGTTCAGGATATATTTTGTACTTTATAAAGTTTACAACTGACCAACAGACCTTTTTTTTCAATTTTTAATAGGAGTAGTACTTATTTTCAGTTAGAACATAATGCCATCATTTATCTTTAATTTTTAAATATTTTTAATTATACATGACAAAAGAATACATTACAATTCTTATTACACATATAGAGCACAATTTTTAATTTCTGTGGTTTTATACAAATTATATTTACATGAATTCACTTCTTTATACATGTACTTTATATAACAATATACATCATATTCCACCATCATTTCTAACCCCATGATCCCTCCCCTCACCTCCCAACCACCAAAAGCTCATTTTGATACACAGTGATTTACGCTACAAAGTTATAGAAAAGACTATATACCTTATAATAATATGAACAGATAAAGTTTTGTAATGAATACATAGCATAATAATAATGATAATAATAATAATAATAATAATAATAATAATAAACTTGCCATTTAGACATTAATAAATTATATGTCTAGCACTCCTGACATCTTTTCCAAAAGAATTGACATCTATTCCAAAAAAGGGGGGGTTATTTGTGGGGGAAAATGGTATTCTATGCTTTCTTAATATCAAGAATAAATTATTTTCAGAAGTAATATATATTTCAATATAAAATTAAAATAGAACTACGTTCCATGGCACACACCTCTAATCCCATTGGATTGTGAGGATAAGGCAAGATAATCCTGAGTTTAAAGCCAGCCTCAGAAACTTACCAAGGCCCTAAGCAACTATGTGTGACCCAGTCTTTGTGTGCCCCTGATTTAAATTTCCAGTAAGAAACAACAACAACAAAAAGAATACAGAGTGTTGATAAGGACACAAAACAAATTCTCATGAACTAAAGATGGAGTAGAAATTGCAGTTATTTTATCATTAAAACTGTATATATATATATATATATGAAATACTCCTCATCAAGCTTAGATCTGTAGAAATTATAGTATGTGTGTACCATGACAGTGTACAAGTATGTGATAGCATAAGGCTAGAGCTATATTTTTCAATACAGTGAAAATCTGCAGCCTAGGAGGAAAGAGGAGGTTATTCAGAAAAATAAAAATAATAAAGTTTGAGAAAAATTGGTTTCTGGAGCCCAGAAAGATTTTTGGTTTAATTAGAGTACAAAATACCACATAAGTATTTACTGAAGTTACGTCTGTTAAATACATCACATGTATATTGGATTTCAAGAAAAATATGTGGAACTTATCACAAACTAAATAAAAATTTACAAAAGCACATAAAATAGCATGTGTGTAAATAAAACTAATCATTACAAAGACAACTATTTTAACTCAATTTAATATATAATATTTTCCTATCAATATTTTAGCATGTTTTTCTTTAAATACAAGAAGAGAGCTGGACTTGGTGCACAATTGTAATCCCAGCACCTTGGGAGGCTGAGACAGGTGTATTGTGAGCTCAAAGGCAGCATCAGCAAAAGTGAGGCCCTAAGCAACTCAGTGAGACACTGTCTCTAAATGTCATACAAAATAGGTTTGGGAATGTGGCTCAATTCCCCTGAGTTTAATTCCAAGTACCAAACAAAAGAAAAGAACAGACGGGACTAATAAATTATCTTAGAAATAAAATATATGTAAAATACCCCAAAACCTTTAATAAAAAAAATAATGTAGTTATTGTAATGAGACACATTTAATGTATATTATGAAACTATATTGCAATAATAGAGACCAATATATCATAATATGAATCAAATCTGAAACCATATGTAGATCAATAGTATTGTTAAGAGCAATAGAAAGGCATATGTAAAACCGACCATATGAAAAATAACACTAGACGTGAATGAATGAATCTATCCAAACTAAAGTTAGAATTGGGACATAGTGGCAAAGTTCACTGTTAGAGTGTGTTTGCAGAATGTGCAAGATATTGTCAGTTCCAACCTTAGCAACACTATAAAAAGCAAATATTGAGAGGGAATGATGTTGAAAATAAAGCAGAATATTAAATGAGACACTCTCCCTTCATCTATACATACATTTAAGGAAAAAATTACTTTGAGTGTCTCTTTGGCAAAATCATGAATGAGTAGAGAGATTTAGATTCACTGGATATTAGTTTGGTTTTATGAAATGTACCACATTTGGGACAAAATCCCCAATTACCATCTTTACCTCTAGTGAACAGAAATGTGAGAGAGGGGCTGATGATGTAGCTCAGTTTTTAGAGTGCTTGCCTTGTATGCACAAGGCCCTGGGTTCAATCTCTAGCACCACACACACAAAAAAAGAAGGAAATATGAAAGAAATGATACAAAAAATGGTAATATCTAGGAACCATAAAAGCCTTCACAAGTGTTTCATCAGCTGTGACCAAGACACAAAAATACTCAAATATCAAAGCTGCCAATTTATCTCAAAAAAATCTGCCAGCATATTTTCCCAATTGCTGTTGCTGACAGATGAAGTTCACTCTAGCTTGTATTATAGGTGAAATAGGGAGGATCAAGTAAATTACTCTTAGCTTGAGTGAGATTTTAGCACTTTCTTAATCCTGCCCTAACCCTGATACACTAGTAATAAGGCCAGAACTACCAATTCCTCCTAGAAAGCGTTTTTAATTTTTTTGTGGGTGTGTGTATGTGTGTATTGAATATTTCAAATTTAACATATTTTGTTTATGTTACTATGTCCCTGATACACTAGTAATAATGCCAGAACTACCAATTGCTCGAGAAGGTTTTTGTGTGTGTGTGTGTGTGTGTGTGTGTGTGTGTGCGTGTGTATGGATGTGTGTGTCCATGTGTGTACTGAATATCTCAACTTTAACATATTTTATTTATGTTACTATGTCCTGAAGTTCCAAACTCTAGAAAAGGTGATTGAGCTTATGTAAATCTCTGTAGATTTCAAACAAATAAATTTACATTATTTTCCCAGCACTTTTATGAACTATGATACCAAACAGTAGTTCAGAAAAGAGGTTAAAACAATGATTCCTGTTTATTCCAACAAATCTTTACAGAATAGTCCTACATTGGCTATTTCATATAAAACTTTCCACAGGGATAAAATGCATCAGTTAAAGATATTTTCTGTAGCCTGGGCAGTGATGTTGAAAAGGTTATTATAATAATCTGAAAGAGCTAGGTGTGGTGGCAAATATACTAGAGGCTGGAGAGACAAGTCAGGAGGATTGTGATTTGAAAGACAGCTTTAACAACATAGCAAGGGTATAAGCAAATTATTGAGATATTAGTTATATATCACCTGTCTAAAAAACAAGGACTGGGGACATAACTTAGTGGTAAGCACCCCCAGGAGTTTAATTCCTAGCACCAAACCACACCAAACTAAACAAATATCTGAAAGAGAGTAGGGACTCCAGAGTATAGATATATATCTATAGATAAAAATTTTGGTTACAATATAAAGTTAATAAAGATACTTTTGAAAAAAAATTCCATAGTTCTTTTTCTTAAGAGAGAGAGAGAGAGAGAGAGAGAGAGAGAGAGAGAGAGAGAATTTTAATATTTATTTATTCATTTTAGTTTTCGGCAGACACAACATCTTTATTTATACGTGGTGCTGAGGATAAAACCCAGTGCCGCACGCATGTCAGTCAAGCACACTACCGCTTGAGCCACATTCCCAGACCCTATCATGTTTCTTAAGAGCTCAAAATAAAAATGCCATATAATCCATTAATAATAATTTTTTGAAGCAGGGTGTTATTGTGAATGTCTGTACTCTCAGTGGCTTGGGAGGAGGAAACAGGAGGAACTTAAATGCAAGACCACCCTCAGAAACTTGGCAATGGCCTAAGTGACTCAGTGATATCCTGTCTTATTAAAAAAAGGGATGTAACACAGTGGTAAAGTGCCTAAATAAATAAAAATAAATAGCACTTCTTGGTTTAAAAAATGCCCTATAACCCAGTAATTATAATTCTGGATAAATATCTAAAGAAATTGAAACAATTTTGTGAAAGAAATTACTTCACTTCCATTTTCATTGTAGGTTTATTCACATTATCTAATAAAAGGAATCAAATGAAGTGCCTTTTAGATGCAAGGTATTGATGAAAAGGTTCCTTCCAGCATCAGATCTTCCATCTACTTGCCTTAAAGGCTGCATACTTATAATTCAAACTGCTCCATAAAAGGTAAGACTCAGATATGGATTTTTCTGAGTACTCCATGAGATTTTGGTGCCTCTGGATAAATTATGTAAGACTTTTCCACAACTAAGGAATAGGTAAATTTTGGAGTTTGGAATGTGGACAACATACAGTAAATTTCTCAAGGGGGATTCTTAATTCAGACACTGTGATAAGGTGTCTGAGTCTGGGGAAGAAAGAGGAAGTAAAATCAGAGTTTGATAAAAAACTAGACTTTGCTTCACTGATTTCTAGGTTATTGATTTAATCCAAACAGATATTGGAAAACGGTTAAAGCTACTAATTAAAATTAATGTACAACAGGTATTTAAAATGTACCAGGAAAGAGCTGAAGGTTTGGCTCAGTGGTACAGTACTTGCCTAGCATATATGAGGCCCTGAGCTTAATTCTCAGCACCACATGTAAATAAATAAAATATAAATAAATATTAAACAAAATACAAGGTAAGGGTTTAGGGTTGCTGCTCAGTAGTACAGTGCTTAGCTAGTATGCATGAGGCAATCTGTTTGATACTGGACCCACATTTGAAAGGATAAAAGAAACTGAAGTTAAAATGTAAAGGACTAGGTATTGTAAAGTTTCTGAACTGCACACAGAACCTGAAATTCCTGAGGCAGTTAAGACAATGCCCGGTACTGCCCACTTAGTTGTTTAATAACCTGGACCCAGTGCAGTTGGCACGTAAGCATCTCAGGGCCCAAACCAATCAGTTTGAATGTACCCCCCTCCTTAGGACTGACCTATCACTCCTGCCCGACCTGTTCCCGCCAATGAATCTACTAATCATGTTTGAGAGTTGTTGTTCAATTTTCCCGTGCCTCATAATGATTTGCACTAATGTATGCAAAGCCCCCGCCCTCCCCCAAAAGTGTACTTAAGCACCGCTTAACCCCTGCTCGGGGCTCTTGGCCGCTCTCCCTTCTTGAGTGGGCCTGGAGCCCCAGCACGCTGGATCTGCAATAAACCCCTTTTGCTGGTGCATGAGTTGGTCTCTTGGTGGTCTCTTCCTCCGACGTTCGCCAGATCCTTACATTTGGTGCATTGGCCGGGAATCCCGCAGTGCCAGACAAGGAGACCCCAACGGACTCCTCTAGGGGTAAGTAAGGTGCCTTTTTCCTCTTTCTTGCAATCGCTCAAAGTTTTGGGTTAAGGGTTGGCAGAGTGGCTGCCGGCAGAAAGCGTGAGCTCCCCCGCCTGTGTTGGACAGACATGTCCTGAAGCCACAGGACACATCCCCAAGGGAAGCCTTGGAGGATTAGGGAAACTAGGAGATGAAAGCGCCCTCAACTCAGGTTTATTCAGTGATTCTGCTGCCATTCCATCAGGTTCTGCCGGCTTTGTCTCGTGTTGAGTTTACTGTCTGCCTTTAGGGTACTTGTGTTAAATGTTTACTGTTTGTCCTTGTCTGTCCTTGTCTGTGTCAAGTTTGTATTGTCCCTGTCTCTGAGTAATTCCCATTATGGGACAAAGCCATTCCACGCCTTTGTCCCTGACCCTTGGTCATTGGACGGATGTCCGATCAAGGGCCCAGAATCTTTCTTTTTCAGTGAAACGCCGGACCTGGCAGACTCTCTGTGCTTCAAAATGGCCCCCAGAAGGGTCCCTCCACCTCCCTCAAATCCGCAAAGTCATCTAGATCAACAGCCATATATCTTAACCTAACAGGATCTTTGTGAGCCTCCTCCCACATGGGTGAAGTCTTTCCTTGTCCCTGACTCCACTCCGGCCCCTTCCCCCACGATCCTATCACTCAAACCTTCTGTTCCTCCCCCTCTTCCCTCCATTCTCCCTGAGTCACAAGATTGTAGATCTTGGGGTTGTGAAGGGAAGACCCCAGTTGGCTTGGGGCCAGCACCCACTCTAATTTTTTTGACAATCTGAAAAGGGAATCTATGTCTTTGTGTTTCTTTCTGTGTCTTTCTGTCCGTGACTGTGTTAAGTGTGATGGCATTGTTTTACTTTGGACTGATGCAGAGTCCCAAATTCCAATCTGCCTTAGAGGTGTGGAGATAACTTTAGCTAAATTTTAACCTAAATTGTCCCTATTATGCTTCTCCCGTAAGGGACCAAAAGTCAATAGAAACGCCAGCTTTTCTGTTCTCACTTTTTACACCCCTTTTGCTGTTGAAAAAAAAAACTAATACAATGTTGATGTCTATGAAATAATCTGCTTAAATTAAAAAATTTACAAGTATTGTTTCAAAAGGTGAACAGAAGGAGGTTAACAGATGGAAAAAAAACTAGATATGGATTTAATTTAAATTAAATCTAATTTAAATCTAGGTATGGATTTAATAGAGGGAAATGTGTTTCTGGATAAGAGAGTCTACATCCAGTTGAGGAAGATCTCTGTATTTTTAAAATACCTATCAACCTTCCCCATTGTGATGTTGAGTCTTTAGAGAAGAAGAAGGATAAAGGCCTTCAAGTCCAGTCATTGGATGATGCATAAAATGAAACACCAGCAGCCAATGGCTTCAGTGAACAACTGGCATGGCCAGCCTATGTATCCAAGTTTTACCTATTTTACCTGTTAAGCAGAACTGATGGACTTAAAAAATAATTTACCCAGGTGTCAAGAGAGCAAGATTATTATTATTATTTGTCTGTAAGAATTAGAGATAAACAGCATTCTGTGTTGCACCCTAAAAATGGTGACGTTAGCATTGCTCCTTACAGTAGAAGTTGTAAAATGCTCAACTCCATGAGGCATTTAGGGCCAAAAAAAGACCAAAAAGACCAAGTATAGCTTCCAGAGGGCTATGTGTTTTTAGAAAGTAGCCAAGGTCATAAACACTCAGATTCAATGTATGTACTCAAGGTCAAAAACATTTGTTTGTGAGCATGCTCTTACAACAGTCAAATGATATTGATGTGCCTTCTTTGTCTGACCTGCATAAAAAATTTTCTATTTAATAAGTTTGGGGGCTGAGAGATAGAAGCATGAGGCTGGTTATGGGCTATTGCTGCCTTCAGAAGTAGCAAGCCTACCATCTTAAAAGTTTCTCACATCTGGTGAATAGGGAGCCTACACCCTGGAAACAAATTTTTACCCCTCAAAAATCAGATAAAGCTCTAATCTCTAGAGTATACAAAGAACTCAAAAAGTTAAACAAAAAAAAGTAAATAACCCAATCAACAAATGGGCCAAGCACTTGAACAGAAATTTCTCAGAAGAGGATATGCAATCAATCAACGAATACATAAAAAAAAAATGCTCACCATCTCTAGCAATCAGAGAAATGCAATTTAAAACTACTCTAAGATACCATCTCACTCCAATAAGAATGGCATCCATTATGAAGTTGAACAACAATAATTGCTGGCAAGGATGGGGGGGAGGTATACTTATACATTGTTGGTGGGACTGCAAATTGGTGCAGCCAATTTGGAAAGCAGTATTGAGATTCCTTGGAAGGCTGGAAATGAAACCACCATTTGACCCAGCTATTCCCCTTCTGGGACTATACACAAAGGACCTAAAATGAGCATACTACAGGGACACAGCCACATCAATGTTTATAGCAGCACAATTCACAATAGCTAGAATGTGTAACCAACCTAGATGCCCTTAAATAGATAAATGGATTAAAAAAATGTGGTGTTTATGCACAATGGAATATTACTCAGCACTAAAAAATAGCAAGATCATGGAATTTGCAGGAAAATGATTGGCATTAGGGCAGATAATTGTAAGTGAAGTTAGCCAATCCTAAAAAACAAATGACAAATGTCTTCTCTGATATAAGGGGGGTGACTCAAAATGGGATAGGGAGAAAGAGCATGAGAAGAAGACTACCACTAAATAGGGAAAATAGGTGGGAGGGAAAAAGAGGCAGAAGGGGAGTTGCACGGAAGATTGAAGGAGGACCTCATTGTTGTACAGAATACATATATGATGTTGTGATGAGAAAAAGAAATAAAAATTTGTGTTGTTGTGAGCCACAGTTTAGTCAGAATGATGCCTGGCATTTTGCTAGAGGGAATGGTTGAAGGGTGAACCTGCTCTGGAATAGTGTGGCTCTGGAATTAGGGCAGATCCTTCTGCCTTGGGCGCCCACTACTTTGGATTTCTCATTGAGTTCTCATGGGTGTTCAGGGAGAATTGGCACATGGAGCCTGGTGGAGGGAGTGTGTTCCCGAGAAGTGTGTGTAGAGTGCCAGTGAGGGTTAGGGAATAAAGACTTGCTGTTTGAACCTACAAGGCTTTTGTGGTCTCAAAATTTTAAAAAATGAAAAAATTGAAGATAGAGCTCAGGAATAATATTCCGTCAGTTTAACCACCAGTACTACACTCATATAAACACACACACACACACACACACACACACACAGTATTTGTGGGACTTTGAAAATATTTTTTGATATTGAACATCTGTATAGCCCTCATCTATTACAAAAGGCAGAATTAGTGCCATAATATCAGTAGTCCTTTAGCCTTATCTGTGTACAGAACGTTGGTAATGTGATTTTACTCCTACTCTTGCCAAATGCAGAATGTATTCTCAAACTTTGGGTCAGGGCTCTTCTTATTTTTTATGGCTTATATAAACGTGTGGCTATGAAAGAGTAATTGTCAGGTACCTAGTCAGGAAATATTTTTTAATGATTTTGCTTTTGCTTTTAGAATACTGTCTCCTTGATTAGAACAAGTCCACCTTAATTTATTTGATTCTGAGATATCTTGTGAAGATGATTCACAGTAATCAGATGCAGAACCAAGGCAGGTTTTTCCTGGCATGGAGTGGATGACCTGTTGAGGAGAGGGTCATAGAAAGAAGTTGAGGCCCTCTCTGTCCAGATGAGGTTATAGAGTTTGAGAGTGATGAGGATCTCATCAGGAGAATGATGATAAGTAATGAAATGTCAGTCCAATTCCTTGACAGGCTTTCCAGCCTGAGTGCATCCTTGTTCCACGGGTCAATCTCCAGCATTTGGTAAGACACTGGACTGTAGGAACACACCTACCACATAGTATTTTATGCAGATTCTGGGATGCCCTTTGAGCATAAGGAAGTCAGCAAAAAGTCTCTGCCACTGACATGTTCCCCACCTGGTTGGCCAGTAGGACTGAGGAAATAGTGGCCCAGTGGAGGAGTTAAGTCTGCAGACTCCAGAGACTGCCTATAGTCCCAATCTGGTAGCTCCTGTTTTCAACACAGCCAGTCTTGTGGTTCCAATAGTATTCTTCCCCCAGCCTCCCTTGCTAGGCAAATGCACACTCGCCATTTCCTGGTTCTCAGGAGAAGGGCTACTTGGGATCCTCCATTCCCGCAAAACAGAACAACATGTGACTCTGAAGTGTGAGACTACAGATAGCAAAAATGGAGCACTCAGGAGATAAGAAGTGATAATCCCACCCTCCCTGCTGAAACCTGATTGGACAGTTCCCACAAAATGCTCTTGATTGGAAGGGGCTTCAGATCATGAACATTGAATCTGAGAGAAGTGAACCCTTTTTTGAGTGACAGGGAATATTATCCAATCCAGGCATGAATAAGGGCTAGAATCTCAGGTCTTTCAGGGCTGTTTTTTTTTCTTTTTTTTTTTTAATCTGAGAAATGTACCCCAGAGTTCCAGGCTGCTGTTATTTTAAGGCAAGGTTGTTTCTCATAAGTGGGAACTAACCCAAAAAACAGAACATTTTCATTTAAACTTACATATAAAGTCATTTGAGTTTATGGATTATATATGCTTGTATATTATTCAGGAATTAATATAAAATAATGACAATAATTATCAAATTTTATTTATTTATTTTTTGATCTCTGTTCTTTTTAGATGACAGATTGAACTTTGAACTGGTAAGAAAACCCCTAATGTAAAAATGCCCAATAAAAACAACACATAAGGGGCTGGGATTGTGGCTCAGCAGTACAGTGCTCACCTCCCATGTGCAAGATCTTGGGTTCGATCCTCAGTACTACATAAAAATAAATAAGTAAAATAAAGGTATTGTGTCCATCTACAGCTAAAAAAAACATAAGGTACAAGATGAGAAACCAGCCTCTACCTCAGAGCAAGGAAGGGGGCATGACTCTTGTCCTTGGAAACACACACCAAGCACTCCTAGGCTCACCCTGCTGAGTTGTTTATCTACAAATAACAGGAGAGATCTGCTGTGCCTGCTGTCCCTGACTCAGTCAGGCTAGGTGGGGATCCATAGCAACCCCCTAGCAGCCACCAATCAGCCTGAGACAGGGAAAATTCCTGGGATCCCAAATGACCCTTCCAGTAGTTTATGGTGGTTGATCACATTTTGGGAAACCATATAGATCAGCATATACTCCCCTAATGGCCTAAGCCAATCTGTTCAAATGAATCCCCATCTTGTACTAACCAATCACGCTTACCCAACTTGTTCCCACCATTGAATGTGCTAAATCATGTTTTAGAGTTGTTTATGATTTTCCCAAGTTTTGTGATGATTTGCTAAGAGATGCTATGATGTATGTGGGGTACCTGCCTTCCCCAAAGAGTTATAAAACTGCTGCAAACCCTGGGTGCAGTTCCTCTAAGCCACCAGTTGCTGTGTGTGTGGAGAACTGACCCAGCTTGCAATAAAAACCTCTTTGGTTTTCACATCGATCTTGGTCTCTGGTGGTCTTTTGGGGGTCACGCATTTGAGTATAACAATCTCTCCTGAAACCCATGGGAAAAGAATTCAGCAACCCAGTTCTCTAGGACTGTAGTTTTATGGCACAAAAAGTTACAAAGGTGGGGTGACTTGAGAACTTACACGAATAACAAGATTTTCACCAGCATAATACAGACTCGTAGTACGTTAATGGTCTAAATGGTTAAGCACTTAGGGAGTAAATTTAGATCACAATATCAGAATTTATGATGCACCACTAAAGTTTCAGAGTGAGTTGTAATTTGGTCAGGGAAAGTCAGAATTTATGAGTCATCACTAAAGTTTCATGGAGAGTTGTTATCTCATCAGGGAAAACCAGACATGGGTGAGTTCAAGGCACTGGTAGGGATTTCAAGCAAGTTTACAAATCACAGTAATTTATAGTGAAGAAGAAATTAACTTTCATACCTTTGTGATGACATGGATCCCAATCTTAAAAGGAAATTAGGCTGAAATTTTCACTTGCTATGGCCATAGCTTTTAAAGTATATGTTTCATACTTTAACAAGTTTGAAAATTAAATTATTAATATTAATTACTACTAATTTTTAAAAGACCGAATAAAATATAAAATTAGATATTTGTTATTAAATGCATAAAAATTTTGATTAATATATTAATAATATATAAATGAAAGATTTTGACAACGATAAAAAGACATTTAATATAAGGGATTCAATATTATAATTCCCTCATGTTCAGTGGGTCAGTACTTCAATGATTTTTTTTATTTTTTTAGGTCATTTTGAATTACACTTCTGCAAATGTTTGTTAAGTATACAAATTTAAGATTTTGTATTTTGTAAAGTATAAAAATGGCAGATTTAAGCTCCTGTCGGGATTTTAAAGTTTATAAGCCATGTGGGTCATTTTAGCACTGTTTTTTCATATTTGCACACAGTCTAATTCTAGAGAAGAATGAGTTGGAGACATAGTCTACTGTTCTGAACTAAAGAGAAATTGCCTTATGATATTTCTAAAGCTTTTATATTCATTTAAAAAATCCTTCTCTCTCTCAGAGTGTTCTAGGAACTGAACGGAATATGAGAGGGGGGTGGAAAGTACTGTGGACAGGTGAGGCAGTGGTTGGGGAAGGTATGTCCTGGAGGCGTGTCCTGAAAGGGCAGTATTTCATCCTCCTTCTCTCTTTCACCCTGTTGGTCCCTTCCATACGCCAAGGCTCTTACATCCTGCTATGTTCTTTAGCTGAGTGGTTGGGCCCACCATGCCCCTCCGCCATGATGCTCTGCCTCCCCACAGGCCTGGAAGAGACCTCTGATACCATGGGGCAATATAAATCCTTCCCCCGCTAAGCTGATTCCTCAGATGCTCTTCACGGTGGTGAAAAGCTGCCTCTAGGTGTCTGCCCTGGGTCAGTCTTGCAGCATCTTAAATTCTATAGCTCTTCAAGGGAAGGACAGAGCCATCATTCAAAGCTCAGAGCGCTGTGATCGCAGTGAGGACATCACAGTGAAGCACTTCTAGGTGGTATCTCCTCCATGGCTCCTTCTCCCCGCCTTCCTCCACCTCTGCAATGTGATGACCCTGGCTGGCTCCAGGGATGGGCCCATCACCCTCCTCTTCCATCAGTTCCCTGAGGCCAAGTCTCCTGCCCTTGGCCAGCTGCCTGGCAGTGGTGTGGAGGCAGCAGGCCAGGAGGCACGGATGGAACAGGACAAATCCCTCTGTGCTCCTGGGACTCGGCTGCTTGTTTACATGCTGATGTTGGCCATGGTGCCCTCAAAGGGCGAGGGTGAGATGGCTCTAACAGGGGGAGGGGTTTGTCCTGCCATTCACATCTGTAATCTGCTTCGGCAGAATCGGCTCCCAAAGTGGCCCTATTTGACACGGGGCTCACCTCTCACCATGTTCAGCCAAAACCCCAGAGAGGCGATTTCATGAGCCAGCAGCAGGTTAGGCTGCTAATGGCTTCACACAAGGCTCAGAATGTAGGATGCTCACAAATCCTAGTCATCCACAGAAGTCCTGCGCAAGCTCCACTGGCCGTTCTCGAAATTGAGTGCCCAGAATATGCCACTTTCATACAGAGAAAGAGCTCCACATGGTGAGGCAGCTATTAATTCTGTTTCCTGACCCAGTGACACTGTCTGAGTTTAAAACCTGGCTATGACCACATGCACCCTCTGAAATCAATCAACAATCCAGCTCAGTTTGCTTCCTATCTGAGTCTCCTTAGCCACAGCGGTTCTTTCTCTCATTTTGATGAGAAGATTTTTTTTCCCAGGAAGCAAATGGGAGCAGGTGAGTTAAGTGATCCACAGTGCCTGGGGCAGGCAGCTGTGAACAGAAAGAACAGGAAGGCCACCTCTCTAACGAGAGATGACGAATCCATGCAGGCCCTGTCTGGGTTTATGTAGCACATGCCTGTGGATTAATCTCTGCGAGGGAAAAATATTCTCCCCATTGAGAACAAAGACATCAAAAGCTTGGTGTTTTGTACTAACGGGTTATGGTCTGGGTCCCTTCCATGGGCCAAACCTCTCCTGCCCTGCTGTGTTCTATAGGCACAGGCGATGCGGTAGCTGGCCGCAGGGTGGACTAGGCCTGGGAATGGTAAGGTTGTGGGGGAGCGTGTCCCAGATCCCAGGGAACATCCATGGAGCCCAGCTCCCCACAGGGATGTCATCCTGATCCTGTAGGTGCCATCCTGCTCCCTATTCCTTCAGTTCCATAGTCTTGCCTGAAACACATAAAAAATCGGGCTCTTTAAAATAATCTGCATGGTTTTTTTTTGAGTTCAGTAATGTGTTTGTTTTTACCCATAACTTATTTGACTTCAGAGCATGTAAAATAAATGGTAAATCTCACCAAGGTCCTCACATTAGAAGCTGCTATCCAGAAATATCTATTTTTGGTACCCGCAAATTTTTTCCATTCTCTCTCATTTGGGGAAGATGAAAGCTGTAGAGCCATTTGTCACCCCTAAATTAGCCATGTGACAACCCTGAGCTATTAATAACCATTCCCACAGCATCGACGCTTCTGAGAGGGGTCAAGTGGTGACCTCCATGGAGGGCGTGTGGCCAAGATAGACACAACCAGCACAGCCCCTGTGCAGCTGGCACTTCGGTCACGGGGCGACAGACAGATGTAGCCCAGATGCCCTCCAGCCGCAGCTGGCTCACAAACACAAGACGTCCCTGAGGCCTTCCTACCATGGGCGATGCCCTGTGTCCTCCAGCTCAGCCTAGCACTTTCCCCGTGGCTGCCGGCACTGTGGCTCTCGCCCTGTGCCATGCCCCTTTCCATATCCTACCCCGCCATCCAGACACCCACAGCGGCTGCTATCATGCAGGACACAGGGGGCATTGTCCCTCTGTCCCACATCCCAGGAGGCACCTTCTATAGGTGAACTTTCCCAGCTCACAACAGACGCTGTCATTTCACACGTGAGCACCACCTGGCCAACCCCAGGCCCCCGCATCCCTGCACCACCGCCCAGAGCTAGCTTGACAGCTCTGCAGCAGGGTCTGAGCTGGGAAGACCCCTGCCCCAGCCTGAGAGTAACCCAGCCAGTGCTGAAGGGAGATCTATGGGGAGAGAGGAGCACTCCCTGGGGACAGACGGCCTGGGCTCCCAGCCTGGCCCTTCTCCCCCTAAATATGAACCAATCAGTAAATTTCTCAGCACCTCAGTCTTCACTGGTAAACTGTGAATTATTACACATACAGGTAATTACTTTATGTATAAAATTATATTAAATGTATAATTACGTATAATTATAAGTAGTTACATAACGTAATTATATATATATATATATATATATATATATATATATTCAAGATACAGTCATGGAATTTAGGGAAGGGAAACCATAACCCTCGCTTATTAAAAAAAAATTCAGTTATGACATCAATGATAACGATGAGCGAGGTCAAGTTGCTGGGGAAATGGGGTCTTCCCCAAGCGTCTGCATTTGCGGAAATCCCTGCAGAGGAAGCAGAAGAAAAGATTCGGCTGCAGTGAGCCAACTTCTCTGAGCAGAAGCCAAGGCTCCTCACAAAGATGGAAAAATCCAAGATGCCCTGGTGGCTCCCAAGTCCCTGTCAGGCCTGAAGCAGCTTCCAGAATCATCTCCTCAGCCTTCTGATATGCTCAGGATAAAGAATTAACCACCACCTTCTGGGTTGGAATATAAAAGACCTCAGATGTCAGCCAGGCTGATCAGAGAAGGAGCCGAGGAAACGGCCCACTGTTTCTGAAATGGCCAGTGGGGTGTGGGGCGTCTCCTGCCTGCTCTGATCACAAGACACCACACAGGGCTCTCCCTGGGAGTCAATGAAATCCTAATGGCCAGCATCCGGCATCTTAATGTCCTTCAGAGGCTGAGGCCTTGCTGTCCGGGGAAGTCTGCAAAGCCTTCCAAGTCCACCCCTTCACGTCCAGTCCTTTATATTTTGGGACTAACTGCCCACCTCCAACAGGGAAGCTAGAAATGCAAGAGGCTGGTTTTCCCGGTCTCCCTTACAGCCTGGCAACTGACCTGCTCCTCTGGCTTGTGCCCAGCCTGGGCTGGGAGGGGAGTCAGAGGTGAGAGCGAGCTGGGGCTACTGGAGGCCCTTTGGCCACATTTGCAGTCTGGACTCCTACGTCACAGGCAGAGCCGCTAGAAAGTCCTGTGGAATCATTCCTGTTATGTGCCCTCTGGACCTGGTTCTCAGAAGCTTCCAGAGCCTTGGGAGCCCTGCCGTGTGGCTGGCGGGCCCCCTCTTTTTGGCACATGCTTCCTCAGTCTGCCTGCTGCTGAGTCTCCCAGGTTGAGCACACCTCCTCCCGGGAGCCAGCGAGACAAAGCCTCTCTTGCTTCAGACAGGCATCTGCCCATGAGTTCCCACCTGTCAAGCTTCCTCATGTGTCTGCCTTCTAGAGGTCGGGACTGGCATGCCACTGTGGTGTGGATGTCCCCAGGGGTCCCAATGTCCCACTGCAGGTGGGGAGAGCCCGGGCACCCCAGGAAGTCCAGTCATGAGTCAGCCTCACTCTTTGGGCCCCAGGCAGGGGGTCTTCTCTCATATTCATGAAAGGAAGGGACTTAGGGTCAGGGTGGGCTCCAACTCCAGATCTGACCCTTGGATAAACACGGGATCCCTGGTGAGTCTTGTAACCACTTTATGCCTGTTTCCAAAACTGCAGACAAGGTCATTGTGAACAAGAACTCAAGTGTTTGGGGACAGTAGATGCTGCAATCTGGGGTACAGCAAGATGTCTGTGGAGGGTTGTTTTTCATGCTGCACAAGCTACTGGGTGGTGATGATCTGCACCTGGAAGGAGCCCATCAGCAGACACAGGAGGCCTGCATACAGTCCTTGGGCTGAGACGGCCTCCTGAGCCCCAGACCCTGCACCAGCAGATCTCCCACCATCCCTGAGCCCAGCAAACACATGGAGACTGCCAAGGCCCAGGGGACCACTGGTGTGGCCAGGAGCACTCTGCATGGCAGCCACCTAAGAAACCCACTCCAAGTCCTACACATCCTCTGACCAGATTTCAGACCCTCTCCAGGTCTCACACGCTCCCCCAACCAGATCTCAAACCCACCCCGGGTCCCACGTGCTCCCCTGACCAGATCTCAGAAGTCTTGCTGAGCCTCCTGGTACTTCAGGTTCTGTCTGGAAATGGGGTGGCTGAAGGTGAGGACACAACCTCCGACTGCCCCCCATTTCCAGGTGCTCTATGAATCAGACTCCAGTGCACCCCACAATCAGCCGCGTTGCATTTCGGTGCTGGTGCCCTGCCCGGGGATGTTATGGTATTTACTCCATAAACACATTTAATCTGTGATCCTCTTAACACAGGAGGATTTTCCAAACAGGATAAATTTAAGTGTGCTTGTCGTGGATTTATGAGGTTTACTTTAGTCAAAATATTCTAGGGACAAAGAGGTTCATATCTAGAGCAACTGAACCCAAGTCCACCTGACAGAAGGGAGGCTCCATATGTCAGGGCCCCATCCTGCCCGAAAGGTGGGGCAATGTCTCTGTAGAAGAAACAGGATGTGGTGGCCAGTGGGGGACCTCCCCTCCTGCCCTGGTTCTGGAACTCCCCTGGGAGGCCTGAACAGGGTCCCAGAGAGCAGGGGGCCCTACTCAGACGCAGTTCCATCCCCAGGGTGCCCATTAACCAGAGGTGACTGCAAGCCCAGCTCACCTTCTGCAGGAGCCAGTGCCCCCTCTCAGCTGGGCTCCCCATCCCCTCTTGGCCAGCACTAACCCCACCCACCCACAGGAGGATCCCGGCCTGCCTAGAACAAGAGGGTGGGACAGACGGACCCTGTGGAGGCTCAGCACCCAGGGCAGCCACACGTCACTCTTACGCTGATGACATTACGATCCCGCAACCCACAGTGAGCCCTGGAAGCCACAAACCTCCTCCCCCATCAGACCCACCCACCTCAGACCCTCAGCTTCATATCCGAGACTTTAGGACCCTCCAGCACCCAGCAACTCCCAGCCCCCATGACCGTGAGGCCCTCTGGCTACCTAGTTCCCCCTTGAGCCCTGATCACCCCAACTAATCTTTGTCCCACCCTGTTGATGGCCTCCTCTCCTCTCCCACTGGTAGAACGGCCTCTGCAAGGTCAAGGACTGTGCATGGTTCATCTCTGTGTCCCCAGCCATGAGTCAGCCCCTGGCAGAGGGACATTGCAAATGCCTAGTCAATGCAAAGCAGCAAGGTCCCATGACTACTCCTGGTCATGGGGGGCTGGGGGGTACAGGAAAAAAGAAGCCCAGAGCCAAGACCTCGTGGCTGGTGGCCTGGAGCTTTCTCTCTGCAGTGACCACCATGGTCCCTGTGATGTGCAAGGCATGGTTGGGTACAGAAGTGACAGCTTATCTCCAGGGTCTCTACTAAAACAAAGAAAGACAAAAGCCCCCCAATCAACAGGTAGCTTGGAATGACCTTTCCTGCAACCCAGATCTCCTGGAGGAGCTTCTGACCTGGGCATTAAGTCAGGAGGTTTCAGCTCAGTCCTCCCAGGAACAGCCCGTGGGCTCTTAGGCAGGACCTCAGTCTCCCCACTTGTGGATCCCAGCCAGCTTGAACCTCCTCAAGGCCACAATGGGCGTGGGCAGCTGGTGGACCGCAAGGCTGGGCCCAGCATCCTGCTAATGCAGGCAGCATCCCTGAGGAAGGCCACGGCAATCCCAAGGAGCTGCAGCCACCCACCTTCCTGAGCCTGACCCGAGGGGCAGAGTTCAGAATGCCAGCGCCCAGCCGGGAGCCCGCATTCCTACCCCCTGCTCCCCAGCCCACTTGCCCTCTCCACAGGGGGACCTGCAGAAGCCACGCTGGGGTCCTCACAGACTGTAAGGATGAGCTCACCTGGAGGTTTTTTGAACTAGAATGGTCCCTAGCACTGGAGAACACCCTAGCAGTTCTCAAAGTGTGGCCTGGGGACCTCTGAGGTCCCCAAGAATCCTTCAAGAGGGTCTACCAGGCACAACCACCTCACCAAAGTCAGCAAGGCACTTCCACAGGCACAGAGTGGAGTTCCCAGTGGCTGGTGATGGGGTGTCACAACAGACCTGGTGCATATGTGGGAACTTGCCTGTCTTATCTTTTGCCACATGGCAAATAGGTTGGCAAAAAGGGAACACAGGGTCATTTTTCTGTTCTCCCTCTCTTATTTATTTTTTAATCTGTTTTCTTTCTTTTATTATTTTGTAGGTCGGTCCTTGTATTTCTTTTAAAATCTTTTGTTTTCTTAAAGAACCCTATTTATGTTAAATGTGTAGTGGGTGTATTGATTAAAATGCACTAATATTTTAAGAATTTCTCAGCTTTGATTTCTAGTGTAGAAAACATTACTAGAGACAACATGTATAAACAAAAAGCTTTTTTAGGTACTCATTTAATAATTTCTAATAATGCAAAGAGGCCCTAGGACCAAAGAGTCTGAAAACTGCTATTCCACACAGCAGGAGCTCAGGGGCCGCTCTGCCTCCTCGCTGTGCAGCGTTGGATGGGTCACTGATCCTCTCTGAACCTCAGTTTCTTCATCTGTAAAATAGAGGTATTCTATGAAGTGTTTGCCTCCATGCCTGGCCCCGGTGAGGTTCTCCATAAATTTTTGTCTTGTCCCTGCTTCATAAGGACAAGGGCACAGACGAAAGACATCTGCCGAAGGTCAGACACTCTGCAGTCCTCGCTGCTGGATGTGAGTCAGCTGTTTTTGCTTTCCTGACACACTCCGGGTCTTGGTGGTGGCTGGTTTTTGAGAACCACTGATGTGGGACTTTAAGAATCCAAATCTTGCTGATGATTCAAAAGTGCTTTACCTCCTTGGAATTTAATGAAATCCAGGTTCTTGGACTGGAAAAGACTCCTGAGAATGGAGGGAGCTTCCAGAAAGAGAAGAGAGGGGCCTCTGGCCAGCCTCATAACTCCTTTTGGACTTCCAGGAACAAATTCTTCCTTGAGAGGCATTGACTGGCCTCTCCTGCCAGCAGAGGCCCAGGGTGAGGGGCTTGCGAGCAGAGTGCTGAGTGCTGAGTGCCCCTCAGCTGCCCACAGCCTGCCTGGCTCGTAGCCCTTGGGTCCTGCCCTGCCAACGTTCCTGTCATCATGCTCCCTCCCTTCAACCATGGCTGACGCTGGTGGCTGGGTGCCCTCTGGAGCTCACAGCAGCAGCCCCGGGGCTGTCCCCAGAGTAGAATTTTCAGGGTCACCAGGGGTGGGGAGGGGGAAGAGGCCTCTTATGAAGAGCTAAGCTGCTCTGGGATGCTCTGCCAGGCTGCCAGCTGAGCCTGCCCCCTTCCTCCTTGGTGTTTGTACATTTTTCTCTTTTCCTTGTAGCTGACTCTTGGCAACCTTAAGACGTCCCACAAGGATTGTCCCTTCCAGCCAGCAGCACCCAGCTTTGGGAGCCTTTGGACAGGGCAGCTATGTTTTTCCCATATGCCATCCCTTTCCCCAGCTGGGAGGGAGGAGAGGACCCCACACCTATGCCGGAGAAGCAGGAGCCTGGGGAAGGGGCTGAGAAGCTGTCAGAATCCAGTGAGTCACTTACATCCAAGCCAAGCCGCTGCAATCAGAGGCCATAGCGGATACACTCTCGTACACGCACCTGTCACAAAACCCTCAAGGGGGCTCGGGAGACCACAATGGTGCAGGGCAACCATAACCCATACAAACACACCGTCCTTCAGAGGGACATCTGCCCAGCGACCTCATCCAACCTGGGACAGTCATCTTTACATAGCCTTTCTTGCCTGACTTTGAAGGTCTTGGTCTTCCTTGGCCCCCCAGGTATCCGCCAGCTCTATGGCAGCATGCACATCTATAACTGCAGAGTCCCTGTGACTCCCAGGGGATGTCACCATCCCTCAAGGAGTCTTGGGGGTAGGCTGATGGGTGTCTAGCCCTCCTCCTCCCATAGTCACGTGCCAGTTCACCTCCTTCTCACTGGTGTGGAGAGGGGTTTCCCAGGCCACATGATCCAGCAGATCCTCAGGAGGGTGGCAGATGGCCTCGCAGGTGAGGGAGCGAGCTCCACCCCACGTGGGGAGCGCCATTGCCACTGGCCTCTGCTTACTCAGATTCTGCAAGCTTCCACGTCCTTGTGAGGAACTGGGAGAGCAGTATCCCCTGAACAGCTGTGGCTTTCTAGAAAGCACCAGAGAAAGGAGCTCAGGAGCAGTAGAGAAAGCAAGGGGCCCTCTGCTGTCCTACTTGACACTGTCATACCTCCCCAGCCAGGAAGGGGGCACAGTGACAGGCAAGCATGTCACCAAGCACCAAGGAGCCAGCAGGGGTGTCCCAGTGCTCCTTTTCTGGTTCTCAGTGGGTCATGAGAATCACATGAGACTAAGAACCCCAGGGTCTCTTCTGGACCAGGACCCCCTTTGGGTGGAAGAAAATTCCAGAAATCTTGTGGAGCCACTTAGAGGCTGATCTGTTCATCTGAGCTGGTTGGTGACCAGGCAGGAGCTACTGGTCACCGAGGGCTGCCTCTTGCACTCTCCCCTCCCTCCGCTTAGCAGCCTGGATGCTGCCTCCTGCTCCTCCCTGGCCTGGGCCTTGCTCTGTGGCCTTGTGCACTGGGCTGGAAGCTCAAGAGACATTGGCCCTGCTCCCTGAAAGGCATTGCTTTTATTTTCATGCTGGCCCATGTGCTGCTGACCGGATCTTACAGCCGAATAGCAATGCGATTAGCATATGATGGATTATCCTGCTAGGGAGGCTCAGAATACACTGTGCCTCCATAGGGTGAAGGCGGAACAGCACAGTGGAGAGGAAGACAGAAGGGGGGGCCAGGGCCACTTGGACTGCAGCACTGAAAGAGGTCCTTGTTGCCTGCTCCGGCCATGGGTGGGGGAGCCTGAGACCCAGGAAAGCCATGCAGCCTGCCTTGGTGGGGTGGGCCAGGGGCCACACCACAACCCACGCCCTAGTCACGCTGGTCTTGAGTGACCCCGCAAGTGCACCCTTCTCCACTTGGAGCCTGGCTCCTCAGTGCCTGGGCCCTCCCCCTCCTTGGGACCCTTTGGGGCTCACCTCTGGAGCTGACTCTGGCAGACCTGTGTCCTGGGCACGTCCTGCTGTGTGGGAGTTATTTGCCTGGATGAGGCATAGGTCACCCTGTCGTTTTCTACTCCAGGGGACTGAATGTTCACGTCCCTGATACTTGGTGTGTTGAGACCCTATTCCCCGCATGATGGTATCTGGAGGGCAGGGTCTCTGTAGACAAGACAGGGACAGAAGCTCACTTGCCTCCACCCTGTGAGAAACACGTTCCTGTTGTTCAGGATCCACTTGGTCTGTGTCGTCACCACAGCATGAACAGATGGAGACGCCTGCTCTGAAGTCCTTCCTGCAACAACGTGGTTGCTGCATCTCTGTTCAAGAAGCTCAGGACACTGTTGATCTGAATCATCATGTGATGGGACCTGGGGGGATGGGGGTTTGGGGCATTCTTGGGAGGGACAAGTCGAGAACCTGACAGAGCCCCCCCTGGGTAATCAGCGGATGCAGGGTGGCCACTTTTACATTTGTCTGGCTCCTGGATCTGAAGGTGAGAGGAGTCTGCCCCTCTGCACTGGAGACTCAATGACAGTGTCAGTGTCTCCACCCCCAGCTCTGCAGCAACACTGTTGCAACTCTGTAGAGGGGAAGTGGATGTCAGATGGGAACTGTATCACCTCACAGGAAGACGGAGCTGCAGGTCTTTTCCTGCAGAGGAACTGACCAGAGCTAGCTAAGGCAACGCCTCCTGCACCCAGGGCTCGGCCTTTGGATAAGAATCCGCTGGGCCAGCGTCAGCACTAATAAACACTGCTCCCTGCTGGATGCCCTGGTGGCCAGTCTCTCTGCATGAGATATCACAACACCTGAGATCAGAAAGCCCGGCTGGGAGAGAGGGGATGATGGTGTGGCAGCTGGGTGGAGCCAAACAAGTTATGAGAGGTCACAGGTGGACACACTGAAGCCACAAGGCAGAAACCACCCCTGAGGAGAGGCCCAGCACAGTGCTGGTGGACATCGACCTGTCTGCCTTTGTCTCTGGTTTGGACACCCAAGGTGTCTTCCCTGCTGCCCCATCTCCCTTCTCCCTGGCCATGCCCCAGGCTTCTCCTCTCTCCTCTGATCTTGGGTGCACCCCGGTGCAAGTGGCTGCTCCGATGATCCCTGCAGTTGGCCTCTTGCTGCTGCTCTGCTTGGCCCCCCTGATGACCTTCCTGGAACCTCTGCTCTGGGAGTCCCACTTCCTAGAGACCCTGAGCCCACTGCAGTCCCAATCACGTGGACAATGAGCCCAGAGGGGACTCTGGCATCCCTCTGCTCTGGCGTTTCTCCCTGGCAAGGTATTCTTCCTCTCCGCCTCCCCCTACATCCTCCTTGGTCCCCTCAGTGTCCAGTGATTCTGCAGGAAGATGGTCTCATCCCCCTTGACGTAGGATTCCTCCACCCAGTCACCTTCAAGCGGATGCCCTATTCTTCCTGTCACACTGCGCTCTGGGGAAGAGCAGCATCTGGGGCCATTTCCTGTTCCTATAACTGAGGACCACAGACTGGGTAATTTATGAAGACTGGAGTTTTATTCCACTCATGGTTGTGCAGACTGGGATATCAAGATCCAGTGGCCACAGCTGATGAGGTCTTTCTGCTGGTGGGGACTCTCTGCAGAGCCCTAAGAAGGCACAGGGCTTTGCATAATGAGCAGGAGCATAGAGAGACAGATTCAAACTGGATTTTATGACACTCACTCCAAAGATGCCCCATTAACCCACTAGTCCATGAGAGGATTAATTCCCTCTTGCAGGCAGAGCCCTGTGACCTCATCATCCGCATCCTGAGGTCCCATCTTTTCCCACCTCAGAGCTCACAACAGGGCTCACACTTCAGCTTCAATGGAGACATGCAAACCCCAGCAGGAGCTGGGGCCAAAGCTGCACCCCATTGCCTGCCTCACTCCACAACCCCCACTGTCCTGAGTTCAACCCAACAGTGGCTAAAACCATGCTCTTGGAGAGAGAGAGCCACAGCGTGCTATGAAGGATGTTCAGGTGACAGAATGGGATGCTTCCTGCCATTCTTTCGTGAAAGATCATCTCCATATCTTTTTCACAGAGAAAGGTTACGTAATAAATTCACAGACATTATCTAAAGGACACAATCGTGGGGAAGTTTTTATTCTTCTTGCCCATTTTCGTATTTCTTGGTAAACAGGAATTATTTGCAAAAAATGACAAACTTCATCAAAGCAAGGCAACAAATTCCTTCCAGGTGTTCAACAATCATCTTAAACTTCAATGTCTTAATCACTCCTTGTATGTAAATGAATTACAGGTGGATCAACAATTTAAAAGCAGAAATTGAAACAAAGAAAGAATTCAAAGAAAACATGGAAAGGTTCCCTCTGATAACCTTGAAGTAGGTAAGATTGTTATGAGCAATTTACAAAAACCAGAATCCACAGAAGAGAAAATTAATTAATCTGATAGCAGAAAATGTAATAAACAGGTCAAAACCCAAGGGACAAAGTAGAGGAAATGATTCATCTGTGAAAATGACAGGTTCCCCTAAACTAACAATGTAAATGGCTCTTTTGACTCAATCAGAAAAATATCAACCAATCAACAGGAAAATGGACAGGCAAAGCGTGATACACTTCTCAAGTGACCCTGGACAATGAGCTGAGACTTGCAAAACTGACGAGAAAGAGGACTCGTTCTGCCCACGGGACTGATGAGGAGTGGGAACATGGCGGGCAGTGGCGTGTGGGGGCACCACTCACCAAGAAGGGTGCAGCGGACTGCCTCTGCAGAGACCCCCACGGCACAGCGTCACACCTGCACTCACTCCTGGGCGTCTGTCTTGGGGGTGAACGGAGCCCCAGCTGCTGTCATTTTCACTATCTCCTTCCTAAGGCTCATCTTAGGTATCATTTGCTTTTTCTTTAGGAGGCTCCTAAGATGGAAATTCTGGCAGCTACTTTGTGATTTTTTTCCTTTTTCTACATAGGCATTCTGCGCTGTGCCTTTCCCTCTCAGGACTGTGGAAGACAGCTTTTTCACCCCTGTGACTAAATGACCCCACCCCAACAACCAGAGAGGAGGAAGAATTCATTGGGGGGCTCACGGTTTTGGCCGTCTCCATTCCTTGGGGCTCAGGGTGAGGCAGGACATCATGGCAGCAGAGTGTGGCAGAGAGAAGCAGCTCTCATGGTGGCCAGGATGCAGAGAGAGACCCCACTCACCAGATACAAATATATACCCAGAGCCAAGCTGCATCCCACCTCCCCCAGCCACACCCACCACCTAGTTAGGTTATCCCTATCAGGGGATTAATCCACTCTCACAACCCAGTCATGTCTCCTTGGGACCTTCTAGCACTGTCTCATACATGAGCTTTTGGGGGGACACCACATCTAAATCATAATAGTCTGCTTTTTTGTGCCCCCAAAATTCCAATACCTTGTAATTTTCTTTTGCCTGAAAACACTTCTTAAATATTTCTTGAGGCTTCTCATCTTTGACCCCTGGAATATTTAGTAGTGTTTAATTTCTAAATAGTTGGGCTTTTCTGAATATCCATTACTGATTTCTAGGACAATGTTGATATGGTTCAAGGGTGCACATTTATGATTTCTGTTCTTCTGAATTTGTTAATGTTCATGTTGGGGACAGAATATGACTTTCCCGTGTGCACTTGGGGGGCCGTTTATCCTCCTTCTGTGGAAGGAAGGCTCCGTGAGTGCCCAGGAGGCCACGTGGCTGGTGGGGTTCAGAGGGTGGTCGCTGGCAGGTCTCACCCTGTTTCCTGCAGGAAAATGGGTCCCTGGAGCCTCGGTAGCTGCCGTTCCCTTCCCCCAACAACACCTCTGGGTTCCTTTCATTCTTCCTGTGAGAGGAAAAACCTGGAGGAAATACCTGGAAATGAGCGAAAATTTCCTCCCCATGACCATAGCTCCCAGGAGCATCTCACTACCACGCTTGGCTTCTAGCAAATAATTAAAATTTCTAGTTCATCGTCTCTATCAGCTTATGTGGTATTCAGTGGTTTCTGCCTCCAGATAAGGGAACAGCAGGTCCTTGTTGTAGGGAGCCGGCTCAGAAAACACTCAAGACTGAATTTGAAACAAATTAGAGAGTTTTATCACCTGTCCAGGGACTGTTTCCCCGTAGAGACTAAATTCTGTGGGAGAACAGCCATTTCCTGGCCTGTGTCTTGGGAATTTAAGGACAAAAACCACAGCTCAGGGACTTTCCTTAATGTCATGCAAGCAAGCCAGTCACAGAAGCTGAAACAGCAGGTGGCAGAGCAACTCAGAAAACCATTTCTTGGGTTCCAGCAGGTGGTCAGCAGGGGCGAGAACCTACTTTAAATTCATATAGGTCACGAAGACCCCCATATCCTGGGTTGAGAACATTTTGTAGGGTACAAAGTACAGAAGATAATATGTTGTTTTGGTTTATTTTTTTTTTAAGCAGAAAACAGCTTTCATTTTGTTTTCTCAGAAACAGGTCCTGCAGGTCCTTCAGGGGGCAGTAACAGAAGAACCAAGGTGGAGTCTAGAAAAGCTGGGGTGGGTCCCTAGGGCCACACCTGCTTGCTCACACAGCCACAGTGACTCCATTCCCCCTGCTCCAGAAAGGGGGGACTGTCATAAGTGATCAGGTAGTTTCACCAGCAATTGCTGTACACAACTAGTATCAGTAACCTATTGATTGTATTGATCGGTTCACACCACAACAGTCCTGAGTTTCCCGAAGTGGTTCTGTGACCTCTGCTCTCCAAGTGTTCTCAGAGCCACTGAACAATGCCCAGCTTCCAGCTTCTTGCAGTAAGGGGACGGGCTGCTCTCTTAGGGTCCACTATGTGTCCCAGAGAGAGATTTCAAAGGTGTGTGTGTGTGTGTGTGTGTGTGTGTGTGTGTGTGTGTGTGTGTTTCCTGCCTCTTTATTTGGACTAGAAAGAAAGACTAACAGTCCAAACGTATATTTAAAAGGCAGCATAAGATAAACAGAATACAGCCCTACTGGGTCATTGTCATGCCTGGTGTGTGAGGTGACCCCTGAAGCTCTGTGACAGCAGGAATGCCCAGGGGTGGAATGATGGGGCTCATCCGGGGGTGATGCCCTGGGGGTGGCTGTGGGTAGGTGGCACCTGGCTGGAGGGGTGGCTCATGGGGCTGCCCTGGAAGATGCACCCTCCCTGCACACCCCACCCTGCCTCCCTGCTCCCCGGTCCCACCATGAGCCGAGCAGCTCCACCTCCCAGGATGTGCTGCCTCGCCTGGGCCCAGAGCAATGAGTTGGCCAACTGTGGACTGAGATGCTGAAACCATGAGCCTCCGATAAACTTTCCATCCTCTGAGTTGTTCTTGTTGGATGTTTTACTCACAGTGACAAAAAACTAAAACAGATAGCAAGTGGAGAGATTGGAACAGACGTGGAAGAGAGAGACCCAGGGGACACTGAAAGACCCAAGGGACACAGAGAGGCAGGGAGGTGGGCAATGGACAAGGACGAGGTGTGAGAGGCTGGATGGGTCCCAGGTCTCTTGCAGGACCTGCTTCCCCCCCACCCTGTGGGCTGTGCAAGAAGCCACGATGCCTTCAAATATACGAATACGCGTCCCTGTAGCCGAGTTAGCTCAAGCAGCTCTCCCCTGAGATGTGGCCCACTCCAGACGCCTCCCAGCCTGGCCGACCTTGCCCTCCAGCCTGTCTCCTGAGCTTCCCCAGGACAGAGCCCTCCAGGCGTCTCTGACACTGGTGTCTCTCCCTTCTCCTCTTTCCACACCAACCCCTTGCTCCCCACATTGCTCCGTAAGACAGCACCTTCTCCTGACCCATCCTCCTCTCCTCCCTCTGCAAATCTCCTTCCCCAAAGCTGCACAGAATCTCTTGGATTTGTTACTCTCTGGAACAGCCCATTGGGCTCTGCCTGGCATAAGAGTTTTATCGAAGTTATTTTACTTATGGGCTAGAGTTTCAGCTCCCTGAGGGTAAAGAGTGTTTCTTAGTTCTCTGGGAGGGCAAAGTATTCCCGGGTGTTTGGATCATTGAGGGAAGAGGAAGAAGGCACATCAGGGCTATGGAACAAAGCCTCATTCCATTCCTTTTTTACTAATCTCGCAAATAATAAAAATGACAAACACCAGTTCCATCTGCCACCTGCCAGGCACCCTCCTAAGGGCCCTGGCCTTTGCTAGCACAGAGATGGTCGCGAATCCTGTGTGGAGGGTGGTCATGCCTGACACATTGGTGGAGAGACTTGCCCAGGGCACAGAGTGAAGGACAGAACCCTGACGGTTTTCCAGATGATGGTTCTAGGGGTCCACGCCGTTAGTCACATGGCCCGAGAAGGGGCTGAGAGAACAGTGGGAGACACTGCTCTGGGGTCTCGATCAGCAGCACAGGATATATTAATAGTAAATTCTTTGGGATATTAATCATGTTCTATATTTTTCAGAATGAAGGAAAAGTGAGGTTGTGGTGAGCAGGGCCTGGGGGGAGGAGCTGACACACTCAAGCTGTGGGGAGAATAATCGGGAGGAAAGAGAAATGCGACTTCCTGCACCTCCCATGGATCCCGAAATCCTGGTCCTCCCTGGTTCCTTTCCCGCCCCACTGCTTCTCTTCAGCCAAAATTTATAGACGGAAAACAAGTGTCCCACTGTGCTCAGGTCCCAGTTGACCACACGAACTGACCGGACGTGGATGCATCCAAGCTTTAGCAGGCCCAGACACGCCCCTTCTGGATGCTGGGACTTCAGAGGGGAGCACCCTCTGTTCTCCTCTGGAGGAGCAGTCCCTCCTCTGACAGTGGGCAGAACAGTCTTCTGTGCAGCAGCTGCACCAAAATAGAGGAGTGTGGGGGTCCATGAAAATAGAACGGGGATCAGTGGAGCAGAAGCAGGGGACTGTGGGGGCGGAGAAGAAGGGAAGAGCAACAGCAGGATGAAATCGATGACATTATGCTGTGTGGGTCGATGGACACACCACAGTGGATCTACGTTTGTGTTCTGTGACCTTAAGCACGTTATTTAACATCAGCTTCTTTCTTACAAAACTGAGATCGAAATATGTTTGTCCTGTGTTTCAAGCACACTGAATACGCAAGGTTCCTGGGACAGCACCAGGCAGAAGGCACACCCTGAGAACTCTTTAGCCGTGGTTGGTAGGTGTCATGGTCTGAATGTGTGTCCCAAAGCCAACCCCAACACAACAGCACCAAAAGACGGGTCCTTCAAGAGGAGACTGTGTCAGGGGGCCCTGCCTGTGTTATCAATAAGGAGGTCCATCTGCTGGGGAGTGGGTTCATTATCACAGGAGCAGGCTCCTTACAGAGGTTGCAATGGGACCTCTCCCTCTTCATCCCTCCCCCGTGTCATTCCTCCCACCAAGTTAGGATGCAGCAAGAAGCACGTGGTCCTGGGCTTCCCAGAACCCCTGGGAAATGATTTTCTGTATAAATTTCTCCACCTGTGATGTCCTGTTACAGATGAAGTTGGTGTGCAGGGCACCTCTGGTTCTGCCCTGGGAGGGGAAGGACCTCAAAGCCCACAGCAAAGCCAGTGAGGATTCCTAGGAGTTCCCCAGGCTGGTCACTCACTGACTCACAGATGTGGCCCAAGTCCTGGATGGAGATGACCCTCTGTTAGGAAAGCAGGGAGAAGAGACCACAGCATCGAGATCCTCTGCAAGAGGAGGCCCACTGCGTGGCCTAGGGCAAAACTTCACATAGGCTGCAGTCTCCAAAGAGAATGGCAAAGCACGTGTGGTTCTTGTTTTTTCAAGTACTTCAAGCAATAAAAACAAAATAAGGACATTATAGGAAAACTCGAGAAGTATTGGAAAGTTTTAAATTCATTCCTTTTATGATCCCTCCATAAGAATTCCATTCCTATTATAATTTGGTGGTATGACTGCTCAGGTCTTTAATAGTGAAATGAGCCAATGACATACAACCCGTAACTGTTGGTGCCTGATTTTTTAATCAAGCACCGTAACACTAGCTTTTTACTGCATTTCTAAAATCTCTTTGCTGACTTCTGGATACAGATGGTGGATTCAAGTGGACTTGGGTGTTCTCCCTCTTCCCCAAGCCAACACAACGAGCCAAAGAGAATGGAAATAATTGAAAAGAGGAAAACAAACCCAAATTCCCCAGGAATGAAGAGAGTTGTGACTTCCTGACTTACCCTTTGGAAACTGGTAGCCGGGGAGGGTTCCAGTGAGCATATCTCACTGTAGATTCTAAGCTGGCAGACTCCGAGAGGGGAAGCCGGGACTTGAGAGGGAATGGAGCCTTGGAATTCTTATAACACCCCAAAGGCATGGGCAGCCCCCTCAGGGGCTGAGAGACCTGCCCAGAAGGAGGCATGGAAATGCCTAGAGAGCACCTCAGCAGCCCCTATCAAGGCAGCAGGAGAGCAGGGAAGCCACCGGAACTCTCCTAATGGGCTCCGACTAAACCTGTAGTGCCAGCAGCCACTGTCCCACCCTCCCACCACAGGTCCTCAACCCTCACCTTTACATTAAGTGGTGTGTTCTGAATTAAATGTCAAAGAGGAAATAATGAGGTGAAGTCCTCAGAGGGAAAAGGAAGTTAAGAGGGAAGCAGACAGGTATAAACTGGTAAACCTCGGAGAGAGGGAAACTGGAGACAGTGGGCTGGGGCTCCTCTGAGAGCTGGTCCAGGAAGCCTCTTGATGGGGCGAAAGTCCGGACGGTGCAGTTAGTCCTGAAGGGCTGCAGGTGCCTGCCAGGTGCAGGCCTCTCTGGGGGTCTTCCTCCGGACAGTGCTTTGAAATCCCAGGGATTTTGAGGACTAAGGACCACCCCCTGCTGCAGTGGGCTGTGGGTAGAGTCCAGGCACCTGTGCTGCTATCAGAACTCACCAGAGGTCCTCAGGTACCGGGGGGTGGAGAGGCCCATCTCTTCAGAGTGATTTCATATTTCAGATGTTTCACTCTGGTTTCTAATAAAAGAGTGATGACTGTCCAAATTACACAGAGATGCTTAACATTCGCCATGCAGATCGTCAAATTATTTCCAAGTAACAGGTGTGACAACGTCACTTCCGGGGATGGGGGGTGGGCACTGCCCAGAAAGGGGAAACTCTGAAAGCACACTTTCCAACCCTCAGCTGACATTGGACGGAGACCTCCCTGGTGCCCACTCCTCCTGCCCATTTTGAGCTGCCCCTCCTCCTCTCCCTTCTCCTTTCTTCTCACCCTCTTTGTTTTTTTCTTTCCTTGATGTTTTCCCAGTAGAATCTCCCTATACGTTTTCCTGGCAGCAGGACACCACAAGAACTTGTCACAGGTTCTACTTCAGAACAGCCCCCACTTCATGCCCACCTGGATTAATGGAAAACACAGGAACGTGCATGTAGGGACATAGGAACCAAGCTGTGACCTCTGTCAGGCTGTGGACATGAATACCAAGGCATCCATAGACCTGGAGGTGGATTGAAGATGGAGCTGGCACTTCGAGAGTCTGGCTCTGAATGTCCCCAAAGGTGATGGTAAAGGACTGGCCCCCAGCCCATGACCCAGTTCAGACATGGTGGAACCATAAGAGAGTCCTAGTGGGAGGTCCTAGATCCCCAGGGATAACAGGAACCTGTATCTTTCTTTCCTTTGCATTCCGACCATGGGGTGAACAGCTCTGCCACGCACGGCCAGCATGATGTCTCACCATGTACGGTTGCCGTGATGTCTTGCCACAACCCCAAGAGCCCCAGGACTGTTATGCCAGATTTGTGGGACCCCAATAGACCTCCAGGAGCTGAATCTGATGCAATCACACAAGAGTCTTTATTGAAAGCCCGAGCCTGGACTCACAACGTTCCCGATGCAGCAGTCCCAGGGAGTGATTCCCGGTCCTTTGTTCAGTGAGATTTTATAGGTTTTGGGGGGATTTTATTTGGTTTTATTGTGATGTCACAACATCACACAGCAAATCATTCCATACCGCGGGAAAGTCAAACAACAACTCTTAACATTGATTAGCACATTCACTGGCGGGAACAAGTTGGGTAGGGGTGATTGGTTAGTGCAAATAGTTTAAACTGATTGGTTTAGGCCATGAGGGGTGTACGTGCTATACTACATGGTTTCCCAACATGTTATCAACCACCATAAACTACTTGGGGGTCATCTGGCATCCCAGGTATTTTCCCTGTCTCATGCTGATTGGAGGTTGCTAGGAGGTTGCTATGGGTCCTCACCTAGCCCAACTGAGTCAGGGACACCTGGCACTGCAGATCTCTCCTGTTATTGACAGACAAACAACTCAGCAGGGTGGGTATGTGCTTAGGAGTGCTCTGTGGGTTTTTCCAAGGACAATGGTCACACCCCCTTCCTTAGGACAGGCCTTGAGGTAGAAGCTGCTTTTATTTATTTATTTTTTAAAATGGAGTCACATTAGTTTCTCAGGACCAGCCCAGCACAGACGGAAACTGCAGAACTGTGAGCCAAAGAAACCTGTTCCCTTTCTATAGCCCAGGTGCTGCACGGAGCCTCGGAGAGCTGGCTGACACCTACATTCTTCCAGGGACAGCTCTCAGAGGTGCTGGGCACACGATTCCTTGGGAGAAGGACTGACCACACACCAACAGCCTTTGCATCTTTCTCCCTCTTCAGCCCTCAGCATCCCCTGCACCCACATGGCAAGAGCCTATTCAGGTAAGAATACTCATGGCTATAAAAACTGTCACTGAAGACACTGGAGAAACCCATCCCAGCGTCTCCAGGGAAAGTCGCCCCTTCATTTATTTGTTTTTTTTTTCTTTCAAGGTTCTATATTTAACAGTTTAAATTTAGAAGCTTTAGGTTTTGTTGATTTCTTTTTAAAAAGTTAAAGCCTGATTCTCAGAGTTGCTATCGATCTTCTCCTGCCCGTGATGGGGACCTGTTTGGGACATGGCCACCCCTGGACCACTGGGGGTGAGGTAACTGCCTGGATTGTGCAGGAGGGCTGTCCCAGTTCTCCTCTGTCCTTGGAAGGCACCCTGTCCCCTGCTGCCTCTTGGTGGAGAGGATGGCTTTCCCACTCAAGGAAGGGCTTCTCCAGGCAGGTCACTAAGCTACCAACTGACCCAGTTCCAGATCCGTTTACAAGAAGACTGGGCAGGCAGAGGAACTGTCGGGGCCTCTGAAATGGCCTTCCTCTCACAGCAGAATATGCCAAAGGTTTGGAGAAGGGCAAAGAAGTTGCAGGTCCCAGCAGCCGTCCTCTGTAGCCAAATGCTGCATGAAAAATATAGCCAATAATTGTAGAGTTGGAGCCGTTTGATGTTAAACATCTGCTTGCTAGGAAATACTTGGGTAATTGAAAACAGGATTTTTTAAAATTCCAGATCCCCAAGGGAAGTTTTTCCAGGGACCTTTCCCCACCACCCACTCTCACCCTGCAGCCTGGGCCTCGGGCCACAGAACTGGGCTGGGGCCCCAGCAGTGTGCAGGCTGCTCTGCCCAGAGAGCCACTTCCCCAAGGTCACCAGCCACCAGGCCTTTGGTCTCAGGGTCTCAGGATGTTTGAATGAAGAAACACTTGTTTTTGTCCAGATGAATGCTCATATTATCCAGATGTTTTGGCAACTACAATAAAATTAAGGGCAACAATAAGGAATTTCTTACATCTCCCAAAATTACATGCATGCACTGGTCTTCAAATCTTTCTTGTTAGGCCAATCTAATGTTTTTCAAGCAAAAACAACAACTCTATTCTACAGTATTTTTAGGCCATTGTCAGTTGCAAGCAATGCAGAGGTGCGTGCATGTGCATGTGTGTATATATGTGTGTGTGTGTGTGTCTGTGTATGTGTGTGTAGAGAGAGAGAGAGAGAAAGAGAGAGAGCAGAGCAGAGAATAATAATAGATAACAATGGTGAACATTTTTCTATGAATTGGCACACAAAGCTGAGTGTATTAATAAAGGCCATAATTCAATTAGTTCCTGTGTGGTAAGGGCCACAATTCGCTATTTTGTAGGTAAGAAAATGGAAACCCAGAGAAGCTAAGTATCTTGCCTTTGGAGACTTGAAGGATGGATTTGCCATTATGAGGACCAGAGGGGCTGGAGGTTTCTGCAGGGGAGTTATGACTTCTATTTTTGACATGTTAACTCTGAGATTCCAATTAGGCCACTATGTGGAAACACCAAGAAAGCATTTGTATACCGGTTCCTGGGGTTCCAGAGCGGGGGAGAAGCTGAGCTGGAGCTGGGAGTTGTTAGATATGGACGGCAAGTTTCAGGATGGAGTTGGAGGGGCCTGAAGGGAAGGGGTTAGAGATGGGAAGATGGCGCATCTGGGTGAGCAACATGAGGCCAGAAGAGGAGCAGCAAAAAGGAGTGGCCAGTGGGATGGCCGGGAGAGGATGATGGGCAGGAGAGATAGAAATCCAGAGCTTGTCCTGTCCAACTGCAAGGAAGCAGTTTAAGGAAGGTGTGGAATACCCCCCCTGACAGGTGACAAGCCATCAAGACTGATCCTGGGTTTGGTCATGCTTGACCTTGACAAGGGCAGTCTCCACCAGGGGTTGCAGACTCCTCAGTGCTGCCCTCACTTCGTAGTCCCTGGGCCTCTTGGAGGCCCTTCACTCCTTCAGCCACACACGCCAAGGGCAGCTGTCTCCTCACCGTAACCTCTGCACTCCTGGGATCCTGCACTCTGAACTTGACCCTAACCTTGCCTTCTGAAGGCACCCCCTCTCCTCATCCCTCTGCACTCATTCTTTTGCCACCTGGATACTTACGGTTCCTTGACTCCCCCATTCTCCCTGAAGAACCATCTCCAGGTCCTTCCCCCTTCTCAGACCTGGCCCCCAGGCCATTGCAGCCCACCAACAAAAACCCGCTTCTGAATGAAGTCCATGTTCAGTGTTCAGGTGACCAAGCCCTGCTAGGAATGCTCAGACCACCCCCAGACATACCCCTGCCAGTTCACGATGCCCCAACCGCCTGGCCCCGTCACTCCTGCTCCTCCTGGCCCGCCTCTTCCTGGTGGGCAGACAGCTCAGCTCAGCCCCCTCAATCGTCTTCCTCCTACAGCCCTGAGAACCCCTTCTCTAACTTTCTTCTTGACCAGCAGAAACATTTTTGCCAACCTACAAAATGTTTTTAGGAAACAGATTCTAAAGTTTCCAGCCCAACTCAATGGCTCCTAGATACATGGTCAATGTGAAGGGGAAATGATTCATTTTGGACACCAGGGATGACCTGATTCATATTCCGTCCCTCAGTCAGACGGAGAAGCCCTGCCAGTGGGAGATGGATGGCAGAGGTGAAGGGTGTTCTCCCCAGACAGCTCGGTGGTGCCTGCACCGAGATCGTAATGGGGCCTCCTCCTTACACGGGAGCTCACGGTCCCTAAGAGACACTCAGGGGCAGGCAGGGCCACTGCTTTCCCCAACTAAATATTCTTTAATATTTAAAGAATACACCTGCCCCTGGAATAGTTCAGATCGATCCTCCTTCTGACCCCAGGATATATGGAGAATACGATAGCTTTCAGTGAGATTCTTACAATGTAAAACAGGCCAACAGCTCACTAAACACTCAAAAGCCATGGTCACTTCTTGGAGTCTTTGTTGTGCCCACCGTGAGTGAGGTGCTCCAGCAATACCCTAGTTACACCACAGACTGCACTGTCCCTGGCTGGGTGGTGCTGGTAAAGCCGACATGGTTTCTGCCCTCGGGATCTCATAGAGAAGAGAGGTTTAAGCAAACAAGCTCACAAATAGAAACGTAACTGTGAACAATTGAAAGTGCTGCAAAGAGAAATAAGGTGTGTTATGGGTTGAATTGCTCCTCCCTCACCAAAAAAAGTTCTGCTGAGATGCTGATCCTTGCGCCTTGGGGTGTGACTCTGTTTGGACACAGGCCATTGAAGACACAAGTCAAGATGAGTTCCTGCTGGAGTGCGGTGGGCTCCTGATGCAATACGGTGGCATAAGTTACAGGGACACAGAGAAGTCATATGGACACACATGCGGAGAGGGAAGGCGGTCATATGTGGATGATGGAGACTGGAGTTAAGTTACTACAAGTGAGGAACACCTGGGGCCACCAGAAGCCAGGAAGAGATAAGAAGGATCAAGGCTTTGGAGGGACCCTGCTGGCACCTGGGCTTCGGACTTCGGCCTCCACAGCCTCTAGAGGATGAATTTCCATCGTGTCGAGCTGCCAAGTTTGTGGTACTTTGTTGCAGCCACCGGAAATACCACGGGCTCTCTGAAAGAAAGACAGTTGGCCTAACTCAAAACAGCACGCCCTTAGGCTCCTTTGAGGAAAAGTGACAGAGGGAGGTGCCAACTATGTCACATATGAAACTTACTCAAAGGAGATGGGGAATCATAGAAAATCAAAATAGGTGCGGCATAGCTAAGCCCTGGGAAGGACAGGACAGTTCTGAGGTCTGGGGCAGGAACATGGAGATTTGTCAGGGTGTGACATCAGAAGCACGAAATGCATTCCCACAAATACACTCCCTTGGAGAGATCTGACCAAAATTCACATTTCTGGGACAGAGAATTCGATAGACTTAGTGCCAACTCCTTGGAGGGCTGGCAATCTGGGTTGGGGAAACTGGACTCCTTGACAGTCTGCACCCACTAAGACTGCTTGATTCTCAATGGAAAACCAGAGCACGGGTACCAACAGAAAAGAAAGATCAGTAGACGAGTGACTCTCTGCGGGAGTGCCTCAGCTGGCTCTTGAAGCAAGAGGAAACATGCAGGTGGAGATAGAGGCCAAGGAATGATGGCAATGAGCTCAAGGTCATAAGAAACAACTGACATCTTCCAAGGACCAGTGGGCTGAGACAGATGTGACGTTAACTGAGACGGGAAACCTGGAAAGTGACCACGTTTAGATGAGATGATCAGGAGTTTGGTTTGGAGGTGATCTTTGGTTTGAGAAGGAAGTTGAATACTTAAGTGTTGACCCAGAAGAGAGGTCTGGATGGACCTGCACGTGGAAGGGCTGGGACACACAGGTGGAAATGGTTGTGGTCACCAAGCATAAGAGAAGTGTTTCCCAAAAAGGGAGTGGCTGCATCACATATCACTGAGTGCTGTAGCAAAGCCAGGGCTGGGAAGAGTCTTTGGGTCTGGCAACATAGCGGACATTGGCAATTCCAATGGGAGCAGTTTCAAAAGTGAGTTGGAAGCCAAGCCAGCCAGTTGCAAATAAGTGGGCATGAACTCATCTAATTGTTCCCACTGCCCTGCAAGGTGGGAATTCTTAGCATCACTTGCAAATGATGAGATGGAGGCTCAGAGTTTTAAAAAATGTGCCTTTCTTTTTACACTGCAGGGAGAAGAGTGAAAATTTCATACCAAGCCTGCCCAGATTTACAGTGTTCAGATTCATCCATTAAGGGAAGCTAATAGATATAAAAATGTCATTAAGTAGAAGAAAGAACTTGGTGAAGTGGGGACAGCTGCTCATAAATAGTGGGCTGCTGGCCACAGAGCATTCTGGGAATCCCAGTTCAGGAGAGGAGAACAAAAGGGTAAGAAGGCAAAGGTCCTCAGCCCAGGTCTGCTCAGCATGAATCAAGTTCCCCCATCCTCTAACAGGCCACTGAGCCCTGTAGAGTCCTGTTCTGGAAGAAGGTCAAGTTCTAAAATCAGTCCAGGAAGCCAAAATCTTGCAGAGTGGAAGTGACCTTTGAAAGGTCTTCCCAGTGGACACCAACATACTGTCTCAGGGAGTCCACCAGATGTCCCTTCCTCCTGCAGGGACAGAATGTGCTGAGAGGAAACACCTGACCCGTACCAAGGGGCCAGGTGGTATGAGGACCTCAAGGCTCCGAAACCATCAAAGGGGTAGCAGACCGACCTGCTCCATGCACATCGCTGGGGCACACGCATCAGGTGGACTAACCCCTGGTGTTTAAAGCGTCCTCACTCATGTCTGACCATTTTGGAATAATAAGGATCAGACGTTCCCTCCACCATAAATGACCAGAAAACTGGACAAGCTGTTGTCAGACACTGAACTGAGAATCGACACTTCTCAGGCTTTGAGCCACAGCACGGGACTGTGAACCCAAAGGAGGAGAAACAAAGGAGGTGAGTCCCAAGATTGCCTGCTTCCTGTCCAGAGTGCAAGTAGGGGACAGAGCAGGGTCTGTCTTAGTAGAGAGGCCAGAGCTGGAAGCTCGGGCATCTGGGGGTTCAGGACGGAGCTCTGGGGAGGAGGACGCTATGCGATCAGGGTGCTCCATGGATCTGTGCAGGTGTCCCTGGGCTTCTGCTGATTAGGTGCAAAGACTAAAATCCCACCAGACCAAGCAGAGAATGACATGAGAGCTGAACACCCGATGTTCCCAGAGTGCACATAAGAACAGGACTCTGAGCCCTACTCCACCCTGGCCAGACTAGAGAGTGTGCATTGGTTACAGGGTCATCCAAGGAGCCCCCACTCATGTGGTGGGGTGCAACTGTCCTTGCAGGCCATTCTAGTCCTTCCCAACAGAGCTCAAAGGATCCAAGGGGTCCCCAAGGAACTCGCCCACAGCCAGCACCATCGGGAGGAGGAGAACAAAACACAAGCTGAATGACATGCTACGAAGTGGGAGGCGATCCTACTGCACATGTGGCACCCTCTGAGGTGGGTGTGGTGAGTCGTGGGCACAGGGTGTGGTGTGGGAACGGGGTCCTGCAAGGCCGCCTGACTCCACATTGGCTCTTGGCCATGAGGCGTGCTTCAGACCCACCTCTTCCTCTGCACAGAGCAGCGCCTCACCCTTCGCAGCCCCTTCTTCCTGGGCCTTTGCTGAGGAAAAAATCAGAACATCTAAATGTCCCAGTGACTCACTTTCCATTAATTTCATAGAAACACCACTTCTGGAAATAGCCATAGCCCTCATCACGAGAGAATAAACCAAAGCTTATAAATCACATTAGAGACGCTGATATTCCCCTTTAAAGCATAGCTTGATGGGCTCAGAGATTATTTTTATTGCATTATGTTGGCGATACTGTACAGCTTTAAGTAGCAAAAATGCAGGTATGAGGAGGTTTCACACCACAGATTACAATCTGGGATGTTTATCTTCCAACTCTGTAACAGATGGGAGGAGATAAGGCATGATTCACTGAACAAGAGATAAGGGTAACATGGGTCATAAATGCAGATCTTAACACAGGGCAGCAGGAATCAGGCCCAGCTGAAGTCGAGAGGGGAGAATTTAGAACGGAAGAGAGGTGAGCCGTTGCTGAAGGAGACCCTGGGCTCCCTCACCCCCGCATCTGTGAGCTCTGAGACCTGGGACAGATTCCTCCACAGATTCCTCGACCTCCACTTGTCCGACCTCTGGGGCTCCCGCTGTGGATGGTTTACTTGTTTGTCCTTTCACAAAATGACAATGAAAATCATTACTACCAGATGAGACTGTTTTGAGCAGTTAATGATGCATTTCAAGTGTTTATGATAATACCTGGGGCATGGTGACTGCTCAGCGTTAGACATTATCATTATCATTTTATCATTGTCATGATGATAACTTCATAAGTATTATCAGCATACTATCACCCGCCTCTAGCACTTGACATAAGTATCAAGTAGAACATGAGCATAAAACTTCACATACTCTGCCTGGCCAGTAATAGGTGCTCAATAAATGATAAATAAGAAATAATATGGTATATAAGAAATAATAAGGGGAGTTGGGTGCATAAAAATGTTGACATTCTCTCTCTCTCTCTCTCTCTCTCTCTCTATATATATATATATATATATATATATATATATTGAGATATATATATATTGAGATATATATATATATATATATCAAACCACCAATAAAATTAAAAGATAAACAGGAAAATTTTTGCAACAAACATAGCCTTAACAAATAAAAAGTTCATATAAATTAAAAGGAAGATAATAAAACCCCAGTGGATAAAGAGAACAAGGAAAGATAAATAAATGACTACTAAAAATTTAAAGTATTGGTTAGAATCATTAGTATTCAAAGAAATAAAAATTAAAACGCAAAAAGGTAGCAAAGCACTCTTTCCAGAAAGATGACTGACAAAATGTATCAATAATCTTAAACAATTGTTTATGATTGGCCAGGCAGGGTGATGCACGCCTGTAATACCAGTGGATACTCAGGCTGAGGTGGGAGGATCTCAAGTTCAAAGCCAGCCTCAGCAATTTAGTGAGGCCCTGAACTACTCACTGAGACCCTGTGGCTAAATAAAATACAAAAAGAACTGAGATGGCTCAGTGGTTGAGCACTCCTGGGCTCAATCTCAGTATTAAAAAAAATGCTGATGCTCATGTAGTTGATGATGCCTCTTCTAAGGATAAGTCCTCAGAAAATAACCAGAAAATTGGACAAAGATTTATTGCTAAGATGTATATTTTCAGTATCATCTTCGATAGTTGTGTTCAGAGGTAGCTATTACAGGTTGACTGCTTCTGTTTTTCATAACCTTAATGTTGTTAGAGTATTGCTTCCACAATAAACATATACTGGGAAAAAAGATCATTTTTATATTAAGACATATCACTCTGGAGAGATTTTCAAATTGCTCTTAACCAGTAATTGCTGTTTCTTGGGTACTTAAAATGCCCAGTGTTTTAGTGCAATTGCAGATGGGAGGAAAGGTTTATTTGTCTTTTGAGGCACCAGAGAAGCACTGGCATGGGCTGTGTGCAGGCAAGTGATAGCGCCTAGGTCACAACGGGGCTTTGCCAGCCACGGCTCTTCATGCATGACCGAGGCAGTCACTCTGTTCTGTGAACAGGCATCCAGGTGCCCAGGGATTCTCTAAGTAGCACAGCGCCAGCTCAGCCGCTGAGTCCCACCAACAAGGAGTCACTGCCACCAGAAGGGGCTGACCACGTGTCCCTGAAGGAGAGGCTCATGGGCAACCATGGCATTATCACCCCCTTACCAGTGCCATGCCTGCAATGTTGGGAGATTAAAGACAGGTAAAAAGGTGGAGACACCCTGTTAGTGATTTTTTTTTAAGAATGATGGTGTTTGAAGTATTCATAATCTAGAGAAACGCCACGATCTTCAAAGACCCTGAAAGCGTCACTTTTAGCAACTTTATTTTTAAAAACTCTTGCCAAAAAGCCAAGCCATTTTTGGAGTGCAGGCACTAGGAAAGAGAGCTCATGGTGCCTTCTCCCTCCACTTCGCTTCCCTGGCTTAGAGAAGGAAAATCCAATCCTGCAGGTTGAGTTGAGTCTGAGAGGCTTCTGTAGGGCCAGATTTCTGTATCTCTCCAGAACATCTTCACAGAGAGAGAAAACTGCACACCCTGGCGGCTCCCAGCCGGGGCCTTGGCCCAGCCTCCGCCATCGCCTCCCCCTTGACCTCCATCCTCGGGCACACTCAGTATTCTGCAGGTGATCCTCATGAATTCAGCCCTGGGCTGCTGGGATGATGGCCTGACACTCCAGGGACCCTGTGCCAAGCACACGTTAGGCACTTCCAGCCTGCTCAGAGTGGCGCAGGCTATTGGCAGGTTGTAGCTGAGACAGATAAATCGATGCAGCAGCTGGATGAGGTTAGGTGCCCCCAGCATCCTGACTGAGGCTGGTGCTCCTAGGCCACTTCCCTTCCTTCATGTTGAAAGACAGCCGAGGCAGGGAACCCTGAGAATCCCAATCATGTCCTGAGGGTGGTCCTCCTGAACAGTCGGCTGGGGGAGGGGCAGACTGTCACCTGGCTCCTTTGGCAAACAGATATCCCCGGTGCCTGCCCACGCCGTGGTCTGGAGGGAACAGCACTCGCGCTCTCCATGGAAGCAGTTGCTCATGCTTCAGTTTTAAAAAAGAAAAGAAGAAAACAGTGTGCCCATTTAACACTTAATCAGGGGATCCCCTAAAGTGCGGGAGTGGGAGAAGAGGGGTTCAGAAGCTGCTCATGTTCATCAGGGCTGATTCGCGGACTGAGTCCAGGCCGAGGCATGGAGGCCGTGTGGGTGGGGCAGGGCCTGGAGCACCCTGAACACTGTGCAGACTGCGCCCAACCCTCTGTCAGCACCCGTCTTCCCCTGGAAGCTGGCCAGGCATCAGTGTGCAGGAAGTGTCCGTACAAGAACATTATGTAGCTCAGAGACAGGCTTCTCTACCCCGACCTGCCCCACCCCCAGTCCCAGGAACACCCTGGACCCGACATTACCCAGCGCCATGCCAGCGCCAGCACCCCCTGTCTCCTGCCTGCCTTACCAGGCTGTGCTTTCACCTAGGGTTTCAACCTGGACCCCTGACCCTCCTCTGCTCCCCGCCTCCTACCAGCCCGACCTCCGGAGGGAGTGCCTCGCTGACGTCACCTTCCGCACATTCCATGCCTTACCATCACCCAACCTCTCTTGCCTTTGACCCCGGTGGGGCCCATATCAGTGTCCCTCCTCCTACGGTTCTCCAGCGTGGTCAGCTCTGAGCAACATGAGGCCAAGTTTCAGGGATGAGTGGCATATTGTGTTTGGCTCTGGACACACTTGCTGGTTGCAGCCCCATGCACTCGGGTCTCTGAATATACTCATCTCACTGTCTTCCTAACCATCCATCACCTGCTGTGGCTGCTCCTCCCAGCCAGGTCCCAGGTGAGCGCCCAGCAGCTTCCCAGGGTGAGCAGGGGTCCCTTTGGCCTCCACTTCCTCTCCTCCTTCCCCTCTCTGTGAGGCTCCCAACCTGCTCTCTTGCCTCCAGAGCCACGTCCTCCCACCCCGGTGCACTGTGGCAGGCAGGGCCTCCACCTGCTCAGCCCCTGCTCACCTTGCCCCTCGTGCCCACTGCCTTAACACACTGCACCTTCCCCAGCCTCTCAGCCCCTGTGCATGCCAGTCCCCACAGTGGCTCTTCCTCCCTCAACTCCGTCTTTAGGCTGAGCTTGACTCCAACAGTCAGTGGACTATTTCCAACCCCTCACCGCACAGATCCTACGAGCCATGGACACTGTTACCACTCCTGTCTCAAGGTCTCTCCTGCTCTCCCCTAGCTCCTTGAAGATGGCCTTCCTGGCTCCTTGCCCCGCCCACTGGGCTGCCTGTGTTACCAGGCTTGCTATGATGCCTGCCTCCCCCTGTTCCACAGGTCACCTGCTCTGGCTTTGACTCCTCCTTGTCAACCTGTCCAGTACCAGCTGCTGTGACCTCAGCATTCCCTTGTTTACTGTGATGCCCGTCCACGCCTCGCTCCATCCTTACCCTGGAACTCTCTCAGGAATACAAGTTCCAGAGACTCCACATTCCCTAACTAACTCATCCTTTTCTGTCTCCATGCCTGAGCTCAAGTACAAGGCTCCTCTCCACCAGCCAAAGCCAGCGACCTGGAGCCTTCTGGATCACCCACACTGCAGTCCTTGCTATGACCCTGGAGCACCTCTGGAGCACCCATAGTACAGTCCTTGCTGGGTCCCTGGAGCCATTCTGGATCACTCACACTGCAGGCCTTACTGCAACCTAAAGCCACTCTGGGTCACCCACACTGCAGTCCTTGCTATGACCCTGGAGCACCTCTGGATCACCCACAGTACAGTCCTTGCTGGGCCCCTGGAGCATTTCTGGGTCACCCACACTACAGTCCTTGCTGAGACCCCCAGAGCCATTCTTGATCACCTACACTGCAGGCCTTACTGTGACCTGCAGCCATTCTGGATCACCCACCCTGCAGTCCTTGCTGTGACCTTGGATTCCCTCTGGATCACCCATACTGTAGTCCCTGCTGGGACCCTGGAGCATTTATGGGTCACCCACACTGCCATCCATGCTGGGACCCCAGAGCCATTCTGGATCACCCACAGTACAGTCCTTACTGTGACCCTGGAACCATTCTGGAGCACCCACACTGCAGTCCTTGCTCGGTCCCTGGAGCATTTCTGGATCACCCACCCACAGTCCTTGCTGTGACCTTGGATTCCCTCTGGATCACCCATACTGCAGTCCTTGCTGGGACCCCGGAGCCATTCTGGATCATCCATAGTACAGTCCTTGCTGAGACCCAGGAGCCATTCTGGATCACCCACAGTGCACTTCTTACTGCCTTCAAACCTTCGAGGCCCTTTCACAGCTCCAAGACCTCTGGTCTCATGCTTTTTCCCATCCTCCTCTCCCCAGGAAACTCCTCCTCCACCTGCAATCTCAGGGCAACTGTCAGTGGCCTCCTCCTGCTCACCATGGCCCACTCCCTGGCAGCCCAGCTGCATGGTCCTCTGTGCCCAAACCTGGTCCCTTTCTGCAAGTTACTTAGCAGGCCATGGCTGAGGTCCCAACATGGCTGCTTACTCTTGCAGTTTCCAGGCTGCTGCAGGACCAGGACTGTGTCCTGCTTGTTTCTAGTCCTATTGCTGACCCTGGAAGACTGGGTAATGTAGAGAAAGGAAATTTCTTCACTGAATGAAGAGCCTGTGCCTTCTCCAGAGGACATCATGGTGAAAGAATGTGCCAGGTGCCACCTGCTCCTCGAGACCTCTGAAGATATTGACAGGGACACATTTGTATGGAAATGCCCATGATGCACCATGTTGAATTATTAATGTCCTCTCCTAGAGATCATACGTATCTACTGCCCAGAGGAAAAAAGAAATCTAAATCTAACGAGGCTTTCAGGGGGAAAAAAAGAAGATTATCATTCTATACATGGAAATTACATCAATAATTAACTTCCAGAGTTTTAATAGATTTTATTCACAAATACTCTGTGGTTCACCAAGAGTCATTAACTCCAGCTGTATTTTGGGCCCTGAAAAAGTAATCAGAGGTCCACAGAACAAACAAGGGTGTGCCAGGGCCTGGCTCTCAGAGGTCCACAGAACAAACAAGGGTGTGCCAGGGCCTGGCTCCAGACCATTGTTCTTTGTCAGTGGCCGACTGTGTCTGGGGCTTGGGCAGAGTCTGCGAAAAACAACATTCAACAAACAAGACACGGTTCCTGGTTGCAGGGGTTGCTATGGGCTGAGCTAGGTCCACATCCGCATGTTGACCTTCTGAACCCTAGAGTCTCAGGAGGCAACTAGATCTGGAGAGGGGTCTTCGAAAAGGTAATGAAGTTGCTACTGCAACCAAGAAAGCTAAACCCAGGGCTCATCAGGAAGCTGATTGTTTCGTCACCCTCACTCCCACAGCCTGGGTGCCTTCTGAAGTCTCAGTTCCTGTACCACCTCCAGCCACGAGCAGCGTTGTTGTCTTCCCGAGGCCTCAGCTGTCTGTGGCACTGGGGGCTCATGTCTCCTCTGATTTCTGCCACTTTCCCCCTGAGGAGGTGATTCCATGGAGGCCACTTCAGGCCTCTGTTCTTGACACAGTCCCCAAAGCCATGCCTGTGTTCATCCAAGTTCTTTCTCTCATCACGTGCATGCCAGCTGGTCTTCCCCACAGTGGTCCTGCCCTGCAGGGACCCACATCTTACTCTGCAGAACAAGCCTCCACCCGCCTTCCTGGGGCTTCCCTCTGTCTGTCCACACGCTCATCACCCTGCCAGGCTGCCACCTAGGATCACAGGCGTCTGTCAAATTCTCTCAGTCTTAGCCACCTGCCTGTTGAGAGTGCATGTTTAGCTAATGCTGCTTTGGGCCAAAATCCAAATATTCAGGGCTTCCTGTTTGAATTACCAGACTTACACACCTCTTACTCATTCTTCTAGCTAACTATTATTGTCAAATATTTGTCCAGCAGAAGATAAACTTGATGTGTCACCCTAGAGGACAGCTTTCACACCTGTGTGTAGAAAACACGGGAAGGCAGGTTTTTCTTCTGTAAAAGGGCAAAATTGTTAGCAGTTATAACTGATAATGGCATGATGTGTCTTGCAAAGAAATGATCTTTCTTTCCAGGTACAGTGACACATGCTTGTAATCCCAGCAACTCAGGAGGCTGAGGCAGAAGCATTGCAAGTTCAAGGTCAGCCTCAGAAACTTAGTGAGTCCTTTAGCCACCTAGTGAGATTTTGTTTCTAGATACAATATAAACAATTCTGGGGATGTGGCTCAGATTCACTACAAAAGAGGAGGGTAAGGATGGGGAGGAGGAGGGGGGAAGGGAAAGGGAAGGGAAGGAAGGAAGAAAGGGAGGGAGAGGGAGGGAGGGGGAGGGGAAAGGGAAGGTAAAGGAAGGGAGGGAGGGAGGGAGGGAGGAGGAGGGAGGAAGAGAGAGAAAGGAATAAAGGAAGGAAGGAAGGAAGGAAGGAAGGAAGAGGAAGGGAGAGAGGGAGGAAAAAAGGAAGGGAGGGAGGAAGGGAGGGAGGGAAGGGAGGAAGGAACCTTCCCTTCTTGGAAACCATGAAGCAAAGCGAGAGATCAGGGCAACAGTGACATGTCACTTCTCCTGCGTGGAGGCCCCTGGGTTCACCCCTGACTCCCATCTCCCCTCTTGTGTTGCCCCTAGTAAGTGACTCGGTCCCCAGGTGCATCCCCAGCCTCAGTCTCTTCTTCCCACCTCTCCCTGGGGCTCTCCCTTCCTCCCTGGGATAAGACAATGTCCTTTTCCTTGCCTCCTACCCACCCACTCAGTCCCCATACAGCACCTGGAGTGACCTTCCCCAAACCCAAAGACCCTGGTCTTTAGCCACATCACTCAGCTCCATCCCCATTGTGTGGACTGCCTTGTGAGGCCAGGGCCGGGGCTCTACAAGCTCACTGCCCCTCTCCAGGGGACCCCCCACTCGACCTGACCTCAGGGCCTCCCTCCTCCCTGGTGACTGTGGCCCATCAGCCTGACGGGAGCAGGGGCGCTGTGTTCCACGGCAGCAGCTGGGGGAACCCTGGGCTCAACACCCCAGAGCCAGCCTACCCATGCCCAGGAGACCCCAACACCACCCTTCAGAAGCTCAGCACCCTTCTCAGGGACAGTCCTCTGAGGCTGGGGCCCCATGAATAACCTCTCCCTTTGTCCCTGAAGATTTACAACTGGGAGCCATGGCCAGGGTCCCTTCCTCCCCCCTTCTTCTCAATGTCCAACGAATCCCTCACATTAGATTCCATCCTTTGGGCCAGGTGTAGGGGATGTGCAGTAGTCCCAGCTGCTCGGGAGACAGGACAGGAGTGTCCCTTGAGCCCACAAGCTTGAAACCTGCTTGGGCAACAGAGAGTGACCCTGTCTCAAACAACAAATGTATGTATATATATTATAAAATATATATAAATATATGTATCATAAAAAGCAAAAATCTCCACCTTTGAACCTAGAGTCTGCTGCCATCCTGCCTGGACCCTGGCTCATGGCTCTGCCGGGTCTCCAGGGTAAATCCCCAATGTCTTCGTGTGGTTTTCTGAGCTCACGATGACCTGTCCCCAGCCCTCGGGTCCACACCACATGTGCCCAGCTTGCGTCTCCTCTCCCACCCTCCCTGTCCCTCTTCTTGTCCTGTCTCTGGGTTCCTTCCTCTTTTGCGTGCTCTAGACACATTCCCAGTGGAAGGAAGACAGACGGGAGAGAGAAGGCCCATCCCTCTACGTCTCCTTGCCCCTGTACACACTCCTGGCCTTCAGTTGTGCTGGGCGACCTCCCCTCCGAAATGGAAGTGTGATTGGGCAGAGAGGCACCAGGGCTAGTCGGGCTGACCCTCCTGCTCGGTGCATTTCCTGGCTGAGATGGACAGGCCTGGCCACATTTGTTGGCTTCTCCACTCGCCCCTGACCACGGCTCCGCTCCACAAAGCAGTGACAGTAAAAACAGGTCCTAAAGAGCAGGAGATGACCCGAATGTGACCCCGTGCTGGAGCAGAGGGCTGGGCTTGCCAGGGACACATCACAGGGCTGGCACCAGGGTCTTGCTCCAGGATTTCGGCTCCCAGAGAGAGGACCGTCCTGATGAAAGAGCAGAAAGTGGCCTTTGTGCCTGGAGGCCGCCCTGGCCTGAAACCAAAAGACGGCGGTCCGCAGAAGCCCCAGCAGGGACAAATCCTGGTCCTTTCATCTTGTAGCAGCCGCTTCTCCGCCAAAAGATGGAGCCCCGTTTTCAATGCAGGGGCTCTGGCAACTCTGTCTCCCCCCTGCCTCCTGCCCACTTGCCTTCTGCCCTCCTTGGGGTTGAAAAAGCACTTGAAGTATTTTTCATCTGTTCCAAGTAGCACTCGGGAGAGGGCCTTTCTCTTCCTGTAATGCCGAGTGTGTGTGTGTGTGCGTATGCGTGTGTGCACATGCATGTGTGTGTGAATGTGTGTGTGTGTGCATTTGGGTGTGTGCATGTTCGTGTGTGTGTGCATGTGTGTGCATGTGTGTGTGCATTGTGCATGTGTGTACGTGGGGGGGGGTGAAATGCCCTGGATCCCCTGCAGCAGGCCAGTTTGTGCGAGCTCCCTGTGAGTGGAGAGACTAGCAGGAGGCCAGGAGAGAACAGGAATGTTTCTGAGATTTTTTTTTGCCTCAGCAGACAGGATTGGCCCCGGGATGGGAAGGGGGTGTTGCGAGGCCTGAGCCACGACAGGGGCCCCGAGTTCAGGCCCTTTCTTGGCACTGAGGTGCCCTCTTTGATTCACAGAAGGATTTGTTAATACCGTGCAGTTCCTATGCAGGCTCAGTATTCCTGTACCAGGTGAGTTATTTATACTGATCTGTGTTCTTGGGGGCTGCAGGGAAGCCATGGAGCTGGAAGCATTGTTTAATTCATCATCGCCTGATCCCTGGTCCTGCTGGTTACACTGTGGCCATTTTTATTGCCACTTTGCCAGTTCCCCACGTTGGCAGAGACAGCAGTCTCCCCAGGACGCTCACCCCTGGGGCATGGCCCAGGCCCAGGGGAGGCTACGAGGCCTCTGGGACCCAGCACCGCCTCCTCGGACCTGCTCACTGGGTTCACCTAGTGCAGATGGAGCCTGCTGGACCCCAGATCTGGGCTGGATGCACTGCCCAGGTGACCACATCTCACCTTCACGAGGCCCCAGCAGGGTGGGCACTGCCCTGGTCTGCCTGGTCCATAGCTTCACAGCCAAGAGCAGAGGTCACCCCAGGGAGCTACTTAACACCTCTGCATCAAGTATCCACACTGAAAAATGAAGACACCTCGTGAGGGTGAGAGGAATCAACAAAATAAGGTGCTGAGGGCATCCATGGGAAGCGGACCACAGGGCCAGGGCCAGGTGTCCTGGCAACGTCCTGATGGCTGCTGCAGCCTCATTCACAGTGGGTCACGAGCCACGTCACTGAACCCCTATGAGCCTTCTTTTCTGTAGCTACACAGGACTGTGAGGCAATGGGACCCTAGAAAGCTGGACAGCATGCAGTTCTGACTGGGAGGGGTGATGGGGGAGGAGGAGGAGGGGGAGAGGGAGAGGGACAGGAGGAGGAGGGAGATAAAGACAGGAAGGAGGAGGAGGGAAGAGGGGGGAGGGAGGAGGGGGAAGGAGGGGGAAGGAGGAGGAGGAAGGAGGGAGAAGGGGGAAGGAAGGAGGAGGGGGAAGGAGGGGGGAGGAGGGAGGAGGGAGGAGGGGGAAGGAGAGAGGACGGGGAAGGAGGGGGGAGGGGGAAGGGGAAATGATGGGGAGGAGGGAGGGAGAGGAGGGAGGAGGAGGGAGGAGGAGGGAGGGGGAGGAGGGGGAAGGGGAAGTGGAGAGTCCCTGCTCCTCCTGTCCTGGCCCTCCTCCTGAAGCTCAAGCTCCAAGGTCCAGCCCAGGTGCTGTGTCCTCTGACTTGCTGGCCCTTCTTCCTGCAGTGCTGCTTCCTCTGTGCTCCTCACACCAGGCCCATGGTCATCCATCAGCCGAGAGCCAGGCCAGGAAAGACCACCATGCCCACACACAAGCATGGGGCCAGAAAGTGGGCTGATCCTCCCTGGCAAGGGTCAGCAGCAAGCTGGCTAGACTTCTGAGCACCCCGATTTCTGAGACTTCAGGTGGGGAAGGAAGTGGGCGGGATTTGCCCGTGTTCTTGGTAGCAACCAAGTCTCTCTCTGCCCCACAACATCCATGGGGGTTTTCTGGTAAACTTCCCCCCAGTGAAGGCCCAGTCTTAGCCCAGCTCAGTCCTGCTTAGTGGACAGCAAATGGCATCCTCTTTCCTTTCACCCGAGGAACCAGGTGCGTCACTGAGGAGAGATCCCGCTTCTCACTGTCCAATACCTGGAAAGGCCATTTCCTTAACTGGTGGCCAAATGCAAAAACAGGTCACTTCTCAGCCAGTGGCACTCTGCCCCATTGCATGTGAGGATCACTTGGAAGGCTTTAAACATCGGCCAGTTAATAGCAAACCTCTGGGTGACGCCCAGATGCAGATCTATTTTTAATGCTCCTAGTGATTCCGATGCCCATTGAAATCCACACTCCATTTGAGTGGCTGGAATCCCTCTCTCCTCTCCCAGAGAGGGACAAGCATTTGCAAAAGGATCTGTCCCATGGCTGCAGAATTCAAGGGCCAACATGTGTCTTAGACTGTGTTGACAACTGTTCAAATTAGGGGTCAGTATGGCTATATCCAAAGCGCACATAATGCAGGATCAGCCAGTTCAGTGGGAGAGTATTCACAGAGATCCAATGTCCCTCAGCAGAGCAGGGGATTCCAGACCCCAGGCCTGGGGTGCTTCCCCTGTTGGTGAGATGGGCTAATAAGCACCCTGCCTGCCTTTCAGGGCCTTCCTGCTCCCGGGTGAGGACAGGGGGCATGTAGGGATGCACATGCATCCCTGAGGCTCTGTACAGTGAAGGCCATCACGCTGGCTCACAGCCATCACAGCTCTATATATTTTATATGGACCTAGAACACACTCAATATAAAAGCCAGAGTCATGTGAGCAAAGTCCTTGTCTGATTGTTTTCCATCTAGAATCAGGGCAAGCAGACATCATGGACCCACTCACAGACACGCTTAAATCACCCCTGGCCCTTCCCAAAGCAAAGCCTTCAATCAATAGTTCAACCTGAGCCTGAGCAAGCACTGCTCAGCAAAAGCAGGCTGCGCGCCCTGACCACGCCCCGCCTGAAGAGAAAGGCCATCACGCCAGAGGAGGACAAGGTCTCCCCAGGCCACTGCAGGGTTGGTCTCCATCTTACCCTTCTTACCTGCCTCCCTCAGGAGCCCACGGTGGAGGATGGGGAGGCCAAGTCGGTGCAGGGCAGGCCTGGTGGCCCGCACCTCTGAGAACCTCAAAAACCTGGGGTGAGTCAGCAGAGGACCCCTCCTCAGAGGCCACAGGGGCATTAAAATGTCTCTGGCTCCATTTGGAGGTCAGTAAACATTTTCATTAACTGTTGCTTAAGTTTCTCTGAAGCACCTTAATACACACCTGAGTCTCTCTCCCTCTCCCTCCCTCCCTCTCTCTCCCTCTCTCTCTCTCTCTCTCTCTTTCTCACACACACACACACATACACACACACACTCACGCACACGCACACACGCACATGCACACGCACATGCACACAGGCACATGCACACACACACACGCACACACCCCAGAGGGCTCAAGCAGCACAGCCAGCAGGAGGCTGGAGAAGAGCCTCCCTCTTTCCCTCGCTCTCTGCCTCCAGTGGTCAGAGTCCCCAGGGTGGGGGCACCCACTCTCATGACAGCCCCTCCCTCTGTGTCCTGGCTCTGCCAGGTATCCCCTGCCTCAGTTCCAGCTCCTGCTGGGTGGCATCCAGTCCTGAGCTCAGAAGTGGGCCCAGAGTCCCAGGGTTCGTGAGCCAAGCCTGTGTTTATGAGCAGCAGTGAGGAGGAGGGCCACCATCTGCTGTCACCGAGTGATCATCGTGGTTCACTGGGTGCACTCTGGGGCTCAGCCACCTTCCTGGCTGAGGGAGCATATAGGGAAGCACATGATCTTCTTCATGACGGGCTTCATCATGTCCCGGCTCAGCCTCTGGTGAATGGGGACAAGGACAGTGGCCAGCATGCAGGTTCATTGTGCTGATGGCAGAAGCTCAGCCCTGGTGCACAGTAGGTGCAAGTCAACGTCTGTTGTTTTTACCTGAGGACCCGAGAGCAGCCCTGTGATAGGCTCCTCCTATCCAGTCCAGTGGGCAGATCTGGTGATGTACAAAGAAGCCATGGCCACAGGCTGAGGCGCTGGGAAGCGTGGGACAGGATAAGCTCACATGCACGTTCTGTGCCACACACAGAGCCCACGAGAGTCAGTGAATCCACAAACGAGGGGGCACAACAGGCAGAGGTTCCAGAGCCCAAAACACGGGTGCAGAGAAACGTCTCCCACACCCACGGGTGGCCCAGAAGTGGCAGCTGGTGGCTCAAGGGGGCCTTGGAGCCGAGAGAGGATGAGGAGCCACCAAATGGACTGACTAGAAGGTCAGAAGGACCCGCAGACACAGCCTATATGTGACAGCACAAGACCCAGACGCCTGGCCATCCGCCACCCCCAAGCTGGGGGAGCCCTGGCACTTGGACCCAGGCCTAAGGAAACCAGAAACTTAGACATGACAGTGACAGAGTGTTCTGCCACTTTGTGGAAGGCCAATATCATATAAAAATTAAATTCAGTTATAAGGAAATAAAAGGCTATTTCTCACAGTAGGAGAAATAGCTTCGGACCCGTCCGAGGGGAGCTTGTGGAAGTGTGCTGGGCCCCTGGGGCCACCGGCCGCTGTCTGCTTGGAATAGTGATTTGCTCTGCTGGGCAGCCTCGTTTGTCAAGGTGTTACGGGCTGCAGGCCTGAGAACCAGCGGAAAGCGGGGGCGCGGGACAAGGCCGGGTGCAGAGTCTGGGCCTCTCTAGGGGCCGGTGCGGGCTCCTGTGCACAGAACCAGCCTCCTGCTGCACCTGAACTTGACGTTCTTCCCCAGCAAAGGGGCTCTGAGCCTCTCGGCCCAGGGCCCATGGCTGCTGCAGCTACAGCTACATCATTCAGTGCAAAACGTGTTTGGCTGACCTGCTGTTATGGGAATTACGATGCACAATTGAGACAGCTCCACACTGAAGTACCTGTGCTGAGCCCCAGCAAAACACGACCAGGGGGGGAAAAAAAAGACAGGACCAAGTGCACTTCTCTGATGCATTTGCTTCCCTCCTGCAGCCTTTCCCAGTGCCCTCCTGCTGGCCCTGGGCGCCCGAGGCTGCCCTCCAACACCACCCAGGGCCCCCTGCCTCTCCCCCATGACTCCCAGAGTCCCCATCTCCCCTGTGCTGATGCAGGGTCACACACTCTCCCATGCACACGCATGGTCTTCACCCCACAGCAGGGCACCCCAGGCCCCACCCTGAGCCCCACCCTGAGCCCTGACTGCCCTGTCGGTCAGTGGTGTCACCCTCGCCCAGCTTACCCAGGCCAGGATCCAAGGGACAGTCTCCACCAGCACGGGCAGAGCCCCCTCCAAAACCATCACCGTCTGCAGGCCCCCTCCCCAGGCCCTCAGCCACCCCTCACTCCAGCCAGCCAGCTCTGCCCTGGACCCTTCAGGGAGACTCTGCCCTGCAACTCGGCTTCCGATCTTGCTCTCATGGTCCCTTACTCCCACAGCGGCCAGAAGAAAATACAAGAACTGTTTAAAACGTGCCTGTGATGACACCCCTTCCCTGTGGGCGTCCGATGGCTTCCTGGGATGTCCCCTAAGACCCACACTCCACAGCATCTGCAGGCCAAAGGGCCACCATCCTGTGGGGCCAGCTCGGGCGTTCTTGCTCTCCATTCCCTCTGCTCCAGCACCCTGAACCTGTCTCCTTCTCAGATAGAAACTCCAGGCTCACCCTACTCTGGGCCTGGTAGCTCCTGGTCCACACCTGAAGGGTTCTCCCTCAACAGGTGCTTCTCATGGGTCAGGTCTCAGTCCAGTGGTTCCAAGCCATCTAGACTCACACCTTTCCCCTCCCCTCCTTCTCTTTGGGCCCTAGATCCCTGGGGCACAAAGGACAGTACTGTGAGGACTAACATGGAAGTGATAGAACTTGTAATATTTGAGGCTCTGGGTATTAAGACATGGATGGTTTTAGGACAACCATCATTCAATCTACCCCACATGGTTGAGCAGGTTGTAGACTGCACCAAAATCTATCCTGTGGTTCATTTGTCAAATCCTGTGCAAATTCTTCACCAAAAAAAAAAAAAAGTTCTGTGTGATACCAGGTACAGAAGCCCCAAAGGATATAGCTGCCCAATGAGAGCTGCATTTTCTAATAGGCACAAAGTCTCCATGTAGGCCAGCCAATTGCCAACCCTGCCATGACCCTTTCCCCTAGGTCCCTAGAGACTCAAGCTTCTAGGACCAATTTAAAACTCCAGAACCCCACTGTAGGGATGCTCCATTATCATTAATGGGCCCCAGGGCACTTGGAGAATGCCTCTCCATCTGTCCTTGAAGTGGCCAGAGGACAGGGAGACCCCTAGAGGCAGCTCAGCTCCACACACCAACCCCAACCCACAACCCTGAAGCTGCCTGTGACTCCTGGGTCTTCTGAGGCCCTGGCTTTGTCTTCCAGCAGTGTCCTCTGAACCCCTCCATCCCCCCTGCTGGGCGTTGCTACCAGCCCTGCTTGCCCAAGTGTGGACAGTACTGGGCCTCAGTGCCCGTGAGTACAGTTGGCTGCTGTCCTCTTGGGTGCGGGTGTCTTGGTCTGTGCTACTGCAACAAACTACCCAGGACCAGGTAATTGATAAAGAACAAAAATTTACTTCTGACATTCTAGAGGCTGGGAAGTCAAAGGTCCAGCACTGTGGGCCTGGTGCCTGGAGAGCCCTTTCCTCCTGGATGGTGCCTTCTGGAGGGAAGAGTAAAGGAGGGTGCTGTGTCCTCCCAGGGCAGAAGGGTGGAAGAGCACCAGGAAGCTCCCTGTGAGCCCTAAAAGGGCATGGAGCCTCTCCACAAGTCCCCACCTTGTAGTCCACCACAGTGGGAAGCTTGGAGCGGACACTTGCACCCAGAGCAGAGGACGGGAAACTCCTGAGTGTGAACCCCTGGCTGGGCTCAGACAAGGGGAACCTGCACAGAGGACAGCCGTGATCACGAGCCCTGGCAGCGTGGCTCCTGCCTTGCAGACCAGCAGGCTCTGCCTGAGGCTTCCCTATCCCAGAAACAGGGGTGGGGCCTACAGGCCTGTGGGATGGTTAACTTGAGTTGACAACTCAACTGGATTGAGAGATGCCCAAGGTCAAGAGGCTTCTGGGTGTGCCAGAATGATTGGCATATGGGAGAGCCAACTGAAGTGGAGACCCGCCCGAAGTGCAGGCAGCACCGTCCAATAGGCTGGAGGTTTGGTTGGAATCAAGCCAAAGAACAAGGCACCTGCAGTTGCAGGTCAATCTTCTTGAGCGGGTTCTTGATGCCTGCTGCTGCGATCCCCTGAGGACGTCAGGCTCTTGCTCCCTCACTCCTCCAACGCAGGCTCTGCCAAGGATTCTCGGGGAGTTTCCAGAAGTCTTCAGTCTGGACTGGGACAGCACCATTGATCTCCCTTGTTCTGGGGCTTCAGCCTTTTGGACTGCGTAGCTACTGCTTCCTCCAGCTCCTGCCTGCAGACGGCCACTGTGGACTGTCCAGCTTCTGGTCCTCTAAGCCAACCTAATAAGCCCTCTTTTCTAATTGTCTCCCATTGATCTATTCCTCTAGAGAACCCTGGCTAATACACAGTGGTCAGGGGGGCAGAGAGAGCTGGGACCTGATGTGCCTTTCAGAAAGGGCACTCTCGTGACTGTGCAGAGGGTCAGGATGGGAGGGCCAAATGCAAAAGCAGGGACAGTGGTCAATGGTGTTCACAGTTGTCCCCATGAGTCCATGGGGCTCAGCTCTGGATGGTGACTTAGGAACTTCATAAAACACACAGATGAGTTTGCACACAAGAGACCCAAGCAAGAGTGGAGAAAACATGTTTGTCCCCAGTGGTCTTCATCCCCTGGTGTCCCCAAGTTCTCTAGGCTGCTGAGTTCAGTCTTATAATTTATAATTTCAATAAAAACAGTTGAGTCTCATTCCATATATTGCAAGAATCCTGGATCTTTCCAATATTTCAGAATTCCTTGGTGATGGGGGAATTACATTGGTCCTAACCAATTCTTTCTCCAATTCACTACCTCCACTGAATTTTTTTAAATATTTATTTTTTAGTTGTAATTGAACACAATATCTCTATTTTATTTATTTATGTAGTGCTGAGGATCAAATCCATGGCCTCTCATGTGCAAGGTGAGTGCTCTACTGCTGAGCCACAATCCCAACCCCTCGACTGAATTTTTAAAATCTCCTTGTGATCCTTAATGTTCCCTTCTCTACATCCACATACATCCAAACACAGATCAGATTACCATTGAAAGGGGAAGAGGCACATGATTATGTGAACTGGCACAGAAAAGACATTTGACAGAACTTCATATCTGTCATTCATAATTGAAAACAACAACCACTCTCAGTGAAATAGAATCAGACCTAGAAATTCTTCAATCCAATAAAAGCTGTCTACAAAAATCCTACAGCTAACAGGAACTTCAATGAGGAAATATTGACTACATGTCAATTAAAATAAGATTTATTCAATACCATACTGGAAATGATAGTCAGAAAGATAAGACATGATAAAGAAATAAAAGGCATATGGATTAGAAAGGAAAAAATAAAACTGTACCTATTCATAAACAGTATTATTGCCTAAATAAAACATCACAAGAAAATTTCAAGAACTCCTAGAACAAATAAGTAAGTTTTGTAAGATTGCAGGAGACAAATTCTATAATATCAATTATATTTCTATATGTCAGCAATTAACAATTGGAACCAAAACTTAAAAATAATAATCATTTAGATAAGAATATTTTAAAAAATAAAATGCTCAGGTATAAATCTAATCAAACACAGCATCTATTGCTAAATACTATTGAAAAATGATGGAAAACCAACAAAAATGTAAAAGAAAGATATACCATTTTCATGGATTATAAAACTCAATATAGTATAAAGATTGCAGTTTTCTCAAATCGATTTAATATTTAGTGCAATTCTAATCAATCAAAAGTATATCAATTTACATATTAATTTATAGAGAAAAGATAAAAACTAGAATAGTCAAAAATTGTCTTATAAAAACAAAAGTAAGGGGCTTGGTTGTGGCTCAGTGGTAGAGCGCTTGCCTAGCACACATAAGGCACTGGGTTCGATCCTCAGCACCACATAAAAATACATAAATAGAATTTTTTAAAAGTTCTTTAAAAAACAAAAGTAAGGTTAGAAGGATTTCATTACCCAATTTTAATTATACCACTACAGTAACATAGACAGTGTGGTATTGTTAACAGATAGATAAACAAAACAGAATGAAGTCCAGAAATAGAACAAATGATCTATAATGCGACAACAACTATTCAATGGGAAAAGTTAGCTTTGTAGACAAATAGTACTGAATAATTAGATATCCACGTGCAAAAAAAGACCTCAACCAGAACATCACACTTTATTAAAAAATTAATTCAAACAGATTACATATATAACTGTGGTGTGTGCATGTGTGTGTGTGTGTGTGTGTGTGTGTTATAAAGCTAGGGCCTCGAGTATGCTACACAAGTGCTCTACCAACACAGATTCAAACATAAAATATCAAACTGTAGGGGAATATCTCAGTGGTAGGGTGCTTGCTTAGTATGAATGAGTCCCTGTGTTTGATCTCTAGCACTGAAAATATATATATCAAAATGTAAAGCTTACAAAAAGAATCATGAGAAAATTTCCATGACCTGGGGTGAGGCAAGGATTTCTCAAGCATAATACCAAAAGCACAATCTACAAAAGAAAGAATTATAGGGAAAGGATAAAAAAAAAACTAGGATAGTAATAAATTGGACTTCATCAAAATAGTTAAGAGAATTAAATGACAAGCTATGTACTTGAATAAGATACTTGTAAACCACATACCCAACAAACAACTTACTTACATAAAAACTATATAAAGAACTCTCAAAACCCAGTAGTAAGAAATTAACAGCACAATTAAAAATGAGCAAAGGACTTCCACAGACCCTTCACCAAAGAGGACCTAGAGAAGTCAAGTAATCTAAGATCAGACCCTCAACATTGTCACACTGGGGAAGTACACTCCTGATGAGATACTGTCCCCCAGGATGGCTAAAAACAAAGCAAGACAAGAAGAACCAGAAAAGCCACCAAGTGCCAACAAGAATACAGAACAGGTGGAGAGGATATGAACGGGTACAGCCACTCTGGAAATTGTCTGGTGGTTGGTTGCTTCTAAGAACACCGTGCATTCTGGGTGCTTCTCCAGGGAAATGAGAACTTAACGTTCCCTCCCCCCTTACACACACACACACACACACACACACACAAGAAAAGTTGTAGCAGCTCTATTAATTTTAACCTCAAACTGGAAGCAACCCTAAAGTCCTGTAACAGGTGAATTACAGGTAAATTGATACACTGTGGCACTTTCACACAATAAAATATGAGACAGCAATAAAAAGCAGTGAAGTGCTGTTGACAAATACAGACCTTAGATAAATTTCAAAGGCTGAGCCAGAAGCCAGTCTTCAAAACTTCTCTCCCACAGTGAGCAGCGGAAGTCAACAGATGGTGCTGTCATTCTCTTTACAGGACAGTGATGGAGAGCAGGTCAGAGGTGACTGAGGACAGTGGTCAGGAGAGGACGTGACGACGGAGGAGCAGCTTGAAGATGTCTTGGACTGATGGCCCTGCTCTGTGTCCTAAGTGCCTTGGGGGGTGCACCCAGCTACCACATGTTAAGACTCAGACGTGTACACTGGGGGAGGGGGAAGCTCAATTTGACTGTGTTCATTTTAAAAATGGAATTTTAAAAGTACTCCAAAAATAACAGTCCCAGTCAGCTCCCGGTCCTGCTTTCCCCCGCACCCCTACCAAGGAAGGCTTCTGTGAGAGGAACCCAGCCCACCCTGACTGAGGGACTGGGGCAGGTCTCCCGCACAGGGTTCTGGTAACTTCCAAGTCAGCACTGACACGTGCAGGGCTCACAGAACCTCCCGCCTGGACAGATGGGACCTGCGTAGAACCACCCCCAGAGGCTCATTCACACTGCCCAGAATTTTAACAACTCAGCTCAAAGTAGGAAGCAACTTGGGTCTTCAGCCAGCATCTCTTGAAATGTGCAAGAAGAGCCTTCAACCTGGGGAAGGCAGGGGCAGAGCTGGGAACATTGAAATAGTAAGACTCATTTCCCTTCAATAAGCACAGTGCAGAGCTCTAAGGCCAGGTTAGAATGTGATTCCTGCACAGGGCACCCACTGCACACGTGAGGCCCCTCTCCATCTCTCCCACACGGCAGTCCACACCAAAGGGCCCTTGTGGCCTCCCTCTGGCACAGGTGGGTGGAAACATCATTCTATGTGTAAAGATCACTGTGGGAAAGTGACGATCAAGTCCAGGGGACTCTCTATCCAGAAGTTCTGGGGAATGTGGATATCTATGTATCCGAAGCAGCACGGGGCTTTCCCTTCCCCCTCACTCTCTTTACCCATCTTAGTGACCTTAAATATACTATTAAATAATATTTTCCAGATCAGTTTTATTTCCAGTTTCTGGAAAGCTGATACAATTCCGTTGTTCCCCACATGAGCTGAAATCTCTGTTGTTATTTCCTCTTTGCTGGTGGAGCTGGCCTTTCTAGGGGAGTCCGGGCCTGTTGAACTGCTCCCTAGTCTATGAAAAGTAGTTTTACATTTGCTTCCACCAGTTCCCCAGGACTGTCACTACTCGGGACAAGTGTCGTTATTTATTTCTCTGTTTGAAGTTCCCCCCCACAGCGGTGTCAGCTGAGGTCACATCTCTCCTCTTTGGACAGTGCAGTTGGCCTCAGTTCCTCCACTGTGAGGTACTGGACAACAGGTGGCTTAGGCCCGTTCGTCCTTCCCTGGGTCAGTCATGGCTAGGTATAGTTCTCCAGCTTAGAATAGCCAGACATTCACACTGGTCTTTGGAAAGACCTCCACCCACTCAATATTGAGTTTTAGAAGGAGGTGATGGTATCTCTCAACTCCCTGGCCATAAAGCCAAGAATTGGGTTTGACCACTGTGGTGGACAAAGCCAGCCCCTGCTTCCTCCTTTGCTAACTGTGGCTGGTTCCGGCAGCTTTGTGAAGCCTCAGGAATGAATCGGAGTGGGCCTAGGAGAGTCTTGGCAATCAGGGCAAGCCACCTTGCACTACCAGCTGTCCTGGGAGCCGACAGAGGCCACATTCACCCAGCTCTAGCCAATGGTGAAAACAAGCCTGGGAAGGTTCTGGGGAAGATTTTCGCTTTCTGGGAAGCAGGAGGAGACTCATGAGAACACATCTTCCAGCATCTTGGCTATCACCCCTTTCTTGCTATCTTTGGTGAGTGATGCTCAGAGCTACAGCTAGCATCTTGCTATCACAGAAACCTATTTGAGAATCATAGAAAGTCAAATTTAGCATCCTAGCTGTTGGAGACACCTCTCTTGCTCCACAAGGGCCCAGACTTTTGTTGGGAGGGATCATTTAGAGTGCCTTTGTTATTTAAACAGAGTAGTCCTGTCTTCTGTTACTTTGGGAATGATACTGATCCAGAAACAGTTGCAGAAGGAGACACAGGAAGAGCTGCTCTTTTATTTGGCCCCTCCTCACAGGCTCCTCTAGGCGGGGGATCCAGCATATCAGCAAAATAAGTGTGCTGTCTGCAGGGTACTCTGGGTAGGAAGGGGTCATGCCACTTAAGGCTCGCCCCCCTGCACCCTCTGAGGGCCTGCGGGTGTGGGGCAGTGCTGGCCTTTTTCCGCAGGGAGCATGCACCAGGCGCATGCACCAGGCACCGGCTGCGGGGCAGCAAGCAGAGGTCCAGAGGTCTTTGGCTCAAGGAAGACCGCTGATCTCAGCAGTCCGGCTGCAGCAGGGTGATAACAGGAAATTGGGGCCAAGAAATAGCATTTTGTCTTGGCTGACCCTCCGAGTGGCTCTGGTAGCTTAATTTTAAAATTTAAGACGAAAAGTGCCTTCACTTTAGAGAGACCAACATATTTCTTTGCAGCTGTTGACGTCCACCTACTTTGGAAGGACGGGAGCCCGTGACCTCTGGGTGGAGAAGTAACTCTGCAGCTGTCACAGGAGTCCTCACCCTTCCCACGAGATGATTCCCGTTACCGAGTGACCAGAGCGCAGCCTCCTGGCTGGCAGCCAGGGGCTTCTGCGCAGGGTGCATCGACCCTGCCAGGGGGACCCTCGGTCCGGAACAGCTGGCTTCTCGGAGTTCTCCTTGGTCCTGTCCCAGAGCCATACTCGGAAACCCCGGAGGCCTGGACAGCAGGGCCTTTCAGAGCCGGTGCTCCAAGCCCCACCCTCTTGTCCAGAGCTAAGCGGCCTTCCCTCGGGCGCTCGTAAAGGAGAAGGCCCATTCCAGAGCGGATGCCTGGTCCAGGGGCCCGCGACCCTCTGGTCTGGCCTTCAGAGCCGCCTGGCACAGGTCTGAGTAAGTCCTCTCACTCGTCGGGCTTGGGGCTCCTCACGTGTGCCCAGCAATGTGCTCAACAAATGCCCTGCATCCCGGGCGCTTGGAGGCCAGCAGGGGAAGAGCCAGCACTTGCTGCCCAGGAGAAGTGGGAGTGGCTCCCGCGGCCCCGCCCCCTGACAGGGCCAGCGCCCGCTCCTCCCTGGGTGCCATCACAGAAAGGTCCAGTTTCATTTCCGAAGCTGGAGGCATAATTAAAAAAAAAATCTTTTAAGAAAAATCTTGAACATGGATCCATTACTTTGAGGGAAAAAGCAGCTTTTGCCACAGAGCTCCTCCGTCCGCAGGGGCGAGCTTTTCCACTCGCTCATTCATTCATCAAACACCTTTGAGCCCAGCACGAGGGTGAAGGGTGCAAGGGACCCAGAGGTCACTGTGTCTACTACCACCCTAAGACTTGGGAGGGGACTAGCCAGGGTAAGAGGGGGTTTGACTGGAGGTTGGCAGTGACATTATTGCTCACAAGAAATGCACTGAAAACGAAAGGACCCAGAGAGAATTCAAAAGATTTTTTAAAAAAGACATATGGGGAAACTAAAAGGAAGCTAAAGTAACCATATTGATAGCATTTAAAACTGAATTTGAAGCCAAGCATGGTGGTTCACACCTGTGATCCAAGCTACTCAGGATGCAGAGGCAGGAGGATTGCAAGTTTGAGGTTAGCCTCAGCAACTTACAGAGACCCCATCTCAAAATAAAAAAAGTCAGGATATTGCTCAGTGGTAGAGCTCCCCTAGCATGCATGAGGCCTTGGGCATGATCCCTATCTCTGGGAAAAACAACAAACCGCACTGAGCCAAAATGCATTATGGAGCTAAAGGTCAATCCATAATGATGAAAGGTTCAAATCACCAAGAAGATGTTGCAATTTTAAACCTGCATGCACCTAGCAGCCTCAAAATACTTCAAGAAAAAACAAGGCTCTGTAAGAATAAATTGATTGACAAATCCATCATCATAGGGGAGTATTTTGCTCAAAGGAGTAGATAAAACATCGATCATCAATAGAAAATTTAAACGTTGTTAACATTTTGACTGATGAGCATACTGCTCCATACCACCCAGAGTGCACCATGTTTTAACTAGTTTAGAGTGAGTGTGTAGGGATGGCAAATCATTCACTAGCTGAAACAGAGATTGCTACAACTATTTTGAAGAGCTTGGCGTTTGTTAGAAAGCTAGGCATGTGTGTACTTCGTGTGACCCAGGAATACATTTCCTAGTGCACACACCTTGGGGACACTTCCACACACGCACATCAGAAGCGAGGAAGAAAGCTCCTGGCAGCCTCATTCCTAAAAGCCAAAAGCAGAAGCAACCCGGTGTTCATCAGCAGAAGAGTGGATACACCAGGGTGCAGCCATCCATCACCAGACTCTGCAACAAGGAACAGAAAATAAGCGCCCTTTCCTTCCTGGTTTATGTGATCCAGTCTCTCTCTCTCTCTCTCTCTCTCTCTCTCTCTCTCTCTCTGTATATATATATATATATATATATATATATATATACACACACACACACACACACACACACACACACATACATAGATACACACACACACACACACACACATAATGTCAAGTGGAAGAAGCCAATGTCAGAAATAAAAATCAAAATAGCCAAAGCTAAACAATGCATCATTTCACAATGGCTATCTTAATAGGAGACTCTTAAGAAAATCAAGGAACTTGAAAACACATATTGAGAATCACAATTTTCTCCAGAAGTGGGGTAGGAATTGAGGGTGTCACAACAGAAGGCAGCTTGGGGGATTTTAAGGTATAGGTGATAATCCATTCCTTAACTAGGGGGGTTATATGCTCAGCTGAGGGAAATTTCACACACATGGTGGGGAAAGGTGTAAGAAAGCTCAGAGAGGCATTGTTCATGATGGAAAGATGACTGTTTGATCCACGTGCTTTAAATATTCCATACCTTCTCTTTTATATATGGTGTCTTTTTTTAAAGGAAATATTTCATAATGTTAGTGATGGTAGTTACAATGGAGTGGAAAGTTGATGGGTCATTTTTTTCATCCTTATACTGATTTTTCGAATTTTCTATAATGAGCATGTATCATTTGTGTCCTCAGGAAAGAAAAAAAAAACTGAGAAGTGATGAAAGAAATCACAAAAGGAAAGATTTGTGCTTGACCCTATGAAAACATAAAACTTTCACATGTCTAAAACTACATGAAATCAAAAGTTAAATACAGCAATGAAAGTAATTTACTCTATATGGATTCATATTGATAAAGATAAATGGAGAAAAGGCAAATAATTCATATAAAAGGAAATACAAGTCTATGGGGAAAGTATCCAACCCCACTTAGTAATGCCCCAAAGTGTACAGTAATCCGGAGGATGACGTGGAGTGAATGGTCTCCATCCCCTCTCAATTAGAGAGCCCAAGTTTGAATTCCAGCTTTTCAATTTACTAGCTGTGTATCTTTGTCAATTCTCTGTAACCTTTCCATCTCTGAACACAAATAAAACAATGGAAATAATTAATAGCCTAGGGACTAGTCTAAGGATTAGATAAAATGTATCCAAAGACTTTAGCACAAATCTTGACACAGGGAGATTTTTCAAAATTGGACTTCCTTTTGTAAACAGTGAGAGGAAAGGAAAAGAACCCATCTGTGTAGGCAGTCTGGTGGGGAACACTAACATTGAGAGAGTGTGGTCTGTGATAAACAGAGTAGAGGGCACTGAGATATCAGATAACAAGGTAATTTGATTCTGTAGGTGAGCACAGACCTTCCTGAGAAAGAGATATTTAAACTGAAATGCAGGGTAGATGTGAATTACAGAACACAAGCAAGTTTTTATTCTTCTGAGGTGAGTTCATGAAACATGGCTTCTACCTCCTGCTGTTCAGATTAGGGCTCTCAGAATCCAGCCGCCAAATTGTGAGGAAGCCTGAGCAGCTCATGGAGTAGTGTTGAAGAATAAGGACCCCAGGTTTACCTCTTTTTTTAGGTTCCCTGAGCTCCCACAGAGATCCTGCCCTGTGAGTACACCGCATGGCTCCTCCAACCTCAGTTGAGTTACCTCAGTGCGTAGCAAATGGAGCAGAGCTGAGCCAGTCCTACTGAGCTCTCTCTAAATTGCATATTTTTTAGCAAAGTAATGAGTGCTACTGCTTTAAGACACCAAGTGTTGGAGGATCATCTTGCTAGGATGATCCTAAGTGTGTGGGGAGAAAACTCCAGGCATCAAGAATAAGCAAGTACAAGAGTTCAGAGTCCAAGTCCAATGAGGGGCTTATTGCTCTTTAGCCTGGTGGAGAAGTTGTTAGCAGAAGATTGTTGACAACACAGGCAAAGGAGGCAGCCAGCAGCCAAACCATTCTTTGCTTTGTGTTGAAGTTGGGACTATTGCTTCTGTGAAATGCAAAGTATCTGAAGAGTTTTAAGCATGGTCTTGATATACTCAGAGTGTGCTTCTCAAAGATCAATCAGATAGAATTAGTCCATCTGTGCTGCTATAATAAAACATCTGTGACTGGGTAATTTATAAGGAATAGAGATGTGTTTGGCTGGTGGTTCTGGGAAGTTCAAGAAAATGGTACCAGAATCTAGTGAGAGCACCTGGTGAAGAGACGGACAAGAGACACAACCAGTGAACTTGAGTAATTAGCCAAAATGAGACAATTAACAATCCCCCAAGTGAGGGGAGATAAGGAGGTGGTGTCTCAACACTCCCAGCTATGAAGAAGATCTTAAGGTGAGCTGCTGCCTTTCCTATCCCTCCCCCATGTCTCTGACATCCCTGAGTTCAACCTCCATCTCAGGTTCATGGGCAGAGGGAGGAGGTTCACAGCTAGAAGTGATGTGCTGATCACCCATGGGCCACATGTGCAGATCTCTTGATCTCTCCTTGATGGACAGCGTCCCCCAGTGGAGACTGTCCTCCATGCCCCAAGGCAGTGCTGTCTCTGACCTTTCCCCTCATCCTGAACGTACACTTCCCCCTCTTGTCACTGTCTCCTCTTCTCATTCTCTCCTTCTGTCCCACAGGGAGAGTGGTTCATGCATTCCTCTAATTCTGTGGGTCTCACCCAGGCCCTAAGCCAAGGGCTAAGATCTTCTGTCCTCTTCTGTTGGGGACGGAGGCCTCTGATGGAGCTGCCATAAACAGTGGGGTCACATGATGACAGGAAATACCTGCAGCATGACAAAGTCCCACAAGGTGGTGGTGGCTAGACTTGAAAAGGTAAGACAGGGGAGGTACAGAGGAAAGGGGGCAGGACTTGGCGACAAGGGAGGGGAACCAGGAGGTGGTCTGCGGGGAGCCAGCTCTGGAATCCCCATCAGAAGGCAGATGAACAGATTTTCCTGGATTTGTTTTCCCTGCCAAAGGTTCTCTCCAAGCACCCCCAGCTGCTCACTAGGGATCAAGTCTGGTTCTCAGCTCACCATCAAGCTCTCCTTTCCCAATTGGTGCCCTGAGCTGCCATTAAGGAGCCCGTCAGCCTGTGTTAGAGAATCTGCGCAGAAAACATCACCCCCCGGGGGCTGTGTGTCAGGACCCCCAGCGACACTGCAGAAGCCCTGCCGGGTGCCCCCTCTCAGGGTGAGTCCACAGCAGGCCCCAACTTTCCTCTCCCCTCCCTGAGGCAAGCCTTCACTTCTTCCCCTCCTCCAGCTTCTTCCCCTCCTCCATCACCTCCACGAGCTCCATGTTCTCCTTCACACAGAATGAGGTCTCCGGTAGCACGAATTCAAAGCCGGACCCCAGATGGTGTGAAGATGGGAATCACCAGCCTGCGGGATGTGGTGCAGGCTGGCTGCGGTGGCACAAGCCTGTAATCTCAGCGGCTCAGGAGGCTGACGCAGGAGGATGAAAAATTCAAAGCCAGCCTCAGCAATTAGCAAGGCCCTAAGGAATTCAGGAAGACCCAGTCTCTATAGAGGATATAAAAAAGGGCAGGGGACGTGCTCAGAGGTTAAGCAACCCTGTGTTCGCTTCCCAGTACCAAAAAGAAAAAGAAAAAGAAAAAGAAAGACGGGTGCAGTGAGTGGCAGTTCCTCCCAGCTGTGCGGCCTCACCTCACGAACACTGTCTCCTCCACCCACCCTGGCACCAGGCCTGCTGCACCCAGCACCTTCTCTCTGCAGCACCCTTGGGTGCTGTCACTCACTCAGCTGCAGCACATCTCGGCTACAAAATTACCATCTTGACCACAGCATTTGTCTTGAGCATTCTCCTTTGTCCTGACACTCCCCGCGCAGTGCTAGACAAGTCGGGGTTTAATGAATACCTGAGATCTGCATTGATTTCAGAGCATCTCAAGGTGCCCAGATAGGGGGTCCCCAGAATAAAACCATGGCTTTTGTACAGCGGGCATTGTCTGGCTAATGAAATTATCATAAACATATTGAGTTTACTTGATGACAAGTAACCACAATGAATTGATATTGAAGCAAAATACACAATCACTTAATTGAGAATAATTGAATTGAAAGACAAACTTAGACTCCTGATTAAAATTAATTGTATTGCAGAGACAGCCCGGGATTCCTGAATGCAAGTAATTAAAACTTTTGCAGGTAAGGAAAGATAAATTCTTCCATATGGCTGCCTGTGAAAAGCAATACGTTTATAGTCAATTTTTAAACTACATTAAGAAAAGTAATGATGATGTTACCTTTGGAGAGATGCTTTGACAAAAAGCTGGAGCTGGGTTAATTTGAATTGGCAAATATTGAACCTTTCTCAAGAAGAGAACCATTTAATCTGGGAGCTCTGGGGAGGCTTAACTAACTGAGGATTTGGGTTGGAGGAAAATGCAAACTGAGCACTTTGTAGAACATTCCACGTGGGGAGTGGATCACCGGTGGAGGCTCCAGGTGAGACTTCCCTCCCCACGAGCCTCTCAGCTAACTGAGGAGCCTCCAGAGGTGTCCAGGCCTAGGGGCAGCTCTCCCTGCCAGTGCCTCCCATGCTGTCATGCAAGGAGAATCACCTGAAATCTCATTTAAATGCAGATTCTGGTCTATAAACCAGAAGAGCCTTATTTCTATCACCCCTGCATGACAGATGACACTTTGAGTAGCGAAGGTCTATAGGACACCAGGTCATGCCTTGCCCAGTAACCAGATCTGTTCCAGAGTCGTTACCCTCATTAGATGGAAGCAGAGGACACACCACAGAGGTTCCCATGGCCAGTGATTATGCACAGCTCTCAAGAAAGCTATACTTTTCCTCAGACGTGGGTCTTTCCCCGCAGTTTCCTCTGGCTGAAATGCACTGGGCCCCAGTGAAAGAACCAGGGACTGACCATCAAGCCACAAAACCCAGTTCTGGCTGATTTAAGGGGAAAAAAAACAACTTTTAAATATATGGGAGAAAGTGATATCAGCAATACAGAAAGACAGGAAGCCTCTCACTTCCGCAGATACAGACTTAATACTAATATTCAGAACCAAATAAATAGATAAGGGCCCTAGACACCAGAGACAGTGCTATACTAGCCCGGGTGAGTGCAAAGCCCAGAATAGTCGAGCTGGATGGTAGGAAGAGCTGTTTCCCTTTACTCATGCCCCACCACCACCAACAGCCCCTGGCTCCTGGCTTCTCCCTTGGGCAGAAAAGGGACGAGTGGAGCAGGCGTCCAGGGGCAGAGTTTTGGAGGGCCACCCAAGGGACTGACATCTGTCTCACCTGATTTGTGGTGCTGACAGGGTGCTGGCCACTCTGGATGCCTGGGGCCACTGAAATCAGAGGAAATCAGAGTCATCCGTTGTGAACATATAGAGCGTTCGGGTCCCTGGGTAAGGGTCACGAAATAACCAGGACACAGGGGATGCAGAGCCAAGGCAGCAATTGCAACTGCATGCTGAGGTTTATTTGCAAGTTTCTTTTATATTCTTATTCTAACAAAGCAAGCGATTCTTCAGTAACACTTCACCCACATTGCCCAAATATCATGCCTCAGTGGGTACACAGAGCTAAATTCAGATTATTTCTGTCTATTTCATAAGTACCTTCCTAAAGTTCTTTGTAGACATTATCTAATCCCCAGAGGATGTATTTGCTTCTTTAGAATGTACTGTTCCCAGATCAAGTATGCAGGAAGCTTGTTCCTCTTGGCCAAACCATGCAGAACTTGTGACTTGCGATAAGGGGAAGAGAACATTTCCTCCTTCTAACTGAGGTTTGCCTCAGCTGACCTAAATCACAGCCACAGCTCTTGCAAAATGTCAGGCCTGAGGGAGCTAAACTCTGCACACTCAAACCCCAACAATCTGTAGCAGCAGTAGCAAGAACCTACAGTACTCCAGAGAGAGCAAGAGGTTATGACCTCCTGAGAAAGAAACTGGAGGCCTTCTCTAACTGGAAAAGTATATGCAAAGGGCCAGAAAAGTACATCCCCAAAAAGATTGCACGGGTGCCAGGAATCTAATGGTGCCAACAGGTAAAAGTCTTCCCCTGTACAAACCAGTTTATAAATATTGAGAGAGGTATCTGGTTTTTCAAATGCTTAAATGTTTTTGCTTGAAACTCAGAAAAGAAAACGAAAAAAAAATCACAAGGCACTTGAAGAAACAAGGAAACATGGCCCAATCAAAGAAACAAAAATAAATCTTTAGAAATCAACCCCAAAGACAGAGGTGGATGAATTACCTAAAAGAGCATGCAAGATAATCACATTAATGAAGCTCAATGTGATGGGATGGTGCAAAGATAGACAACCAAACAAAATCAAAGGGAAGGACTGGGGCTGGGGGTCCATGGTAAAGCACTTGCCTAGCATGTGTGAGACCGTGGGTTTGAACCTTAGCACCACATTAAAAAACATAAACAAGTAAAATAAAGGCATTCTGTCCATCTATAACTACAAAAAATAAAAGAAAAATCAAAGGGGAAATGCAAGAACAAAATGAGAATTTCAGCACAGAGAAACTATAAAATAAGAGCCAAATTCTGGCCTGAAGAATACAATAACTGGATTGAAAATATTCCTGGACAGATATAACATCAGACTTCCTTGAGCCAAAGAAACTATCCTCAAACTTAAAGGTGGGTCTTTTGAAAGTATCATGTCACTGGAACTTAGAAGAAAACAAGAATGAAGAAAACCTAAGGAACTCCTGAGGCACTATCAAACACACCAAAAAATGCATTATGGGGGCTCCAGAAGTGAAAAAAAAAGAAATAGAAGAGAGAGATTTTCCAAAGAAATAATTGTTGAAAGCTTTCCACCTGAGGAAAGTAATAAACATCCAAATCATGAAACTCAGACACCTCCACTTAGGATGGATCTGAACCAGCCCTCACCAAGGCATGTTATGATCAAGCTATTAAATTCAAAGGCCAAGAGGAATCTTGAGAGCAGCAAGGGAGAGGGAACCCACAGGAATAGGGGGCTTCCACAGGTGGTCTGTGGTCTCTCAGGGTAAGAACAAAGAACACCATAAGTAGCAAACCTGCCTTTACCTATGAAAAAGACTCTCCCCGATAAATAGAAGATGGGACAGTTTGTCCCCGCCATTCCTGCTAGAATGCTAAAGGGAGTCCTGGAAATGGAAATGAAAGTTCACTAGACAACAATACAGAAATACGAAAATGTGAAATATTCTGTTAAATGTAAATACATAGACAAATACAGCATCCTGCAATACTGTTATGGAATGTAGAGCCTTTTAAATTCTGGCATGGAATTTAAAATACAAAAGCATAAAAAAATAACTTCATAAAACAAATGTTAATGGATACACAATATATTAAGTTGTAATTTGTGATATCAATAACAAAGTTGGGGGGGAATCATTAGATCAGAGCATACACAATTAAGTTAAATTCTTATCAGTTTTAAATAAGATATTTTATGTAGTCCCATGGCAAAAAAGAAAAGAACCACAGAAAACACACAAAAGAAAATGAGAAAGAATCAAAGCAAGCCAGGCGTAGTGGTGCATGCCTATAATCCCAGCAGCTCAGAAGGCTGAGGCTGGAGGATCGAAAGTTCAAAGCCAGCCCCAGCAACTTAGTGAGGTACTAAGCAGCTCATTGAGACCCTGTCTCTAAATAAACTACAAAATAGGGCTGGAGATGTGGCTCAGTGGTCAAGTGCCCCTGAGTTCAATCCCCTGTACTAAAACCAAAAAACAAAAAAGAATCAGAGCATGTCAACACACATACACACACACACACAAAAAAAAATCAATGAAACACAAAGGATGATAGTAAAGGAGGAAAAAAGAAGAAGAATGACCCCAAAGTAGACATAAAACAATTACCAAAGTGGCAATAGTAAGTCTCCCATCAGTAATTACTTTAAATGTAAATGAATCAAATTTCCCAACCAAAAAACATGACACGATGCAAGTGGGTTTACAAAAGACTCTCCTTAGATGTCAAGATACACACAGGCTGAAAAAAAGAAATGGGGAAAGGTGCAAGTGGTAACATAAAAAGAATATGATGGCCATACTGTATCACACCAAATAGACTTTAAGTAAAAATCTAACACAGAGAAAAAGAAGAGGTGTCACATACAGATAAAGGGTCAATGCAGCAGCAGATATAACATTCGCAAACCCACCTAACATTAGAACACCACATCTGTGAAGTAAACATTTACTGAGTCAAAAGAAGAAAGAGTAACAGAATAAAGGTAAGAAAAAAATCATTTTTTAGTTGTAGATGAACACAACACCTTTGTTTTATTTATTCATTTTTATGTGCTCTATCAAACCCAATGCGTCATGCGTGCTAGGCAAGTGCTCTACCACTGAGCCACAGTCCCTGCCCAAGAAATTTTGACACCGCTTAATAATGGATAGAAGAGCCAGAGGGTCAACCAAGAAGCAGAGGCCTGAATGACACCACAGACTCCCTGTCCCTGATAGATACAATCCTCACCACAGAACAGGAGGCACATTTGTCTCAAGCACATGTGGTGTACTCCCCAGGATCGATAAGTGGTGGGGTACAAAACAGGTCCCAACAAACTCATAAAGGCTGAAATCATACCAACTTGTAACAAAACCAGAAATCCATAGCAGCAGAGAAACTGGAGAATTCACCAATATGTGTGAATCAAACATCACATTCTTGAACAACCACTGGATCCAAGAAATCACCAAAAAAAAGTCAGAAGATATCTTAAGACAAGCTAAAAGAAAAAGTCAACATACCAAAACTTAAATACAGTGAAAGCAGCCCTAAGAGGGAAATGTGTAGTGGTAAATGCCTGTATTTTAAAAAGAAAGATCTTACATTAATAACTTTACACCTCAAGGAACTAGAAAAAAGAATAAAAAACTAAACCCAAAGTTAGCACAAAGAAGGAAATAATAAAGATAAGACCATAAATAAACAAAATAAATAGTAGAATAACCTATGAAATTAAGTAAACTTATCAAAAAGATAAGTAAAATAGATAAGCTCTTAGCTATGCTATGAAAGTAAATTTTGGATTGGCTCATGGGATATTCAGCTATCTGGTTGAATCTTCCTTCTGGGTGTGTCTGCAAGGGTGTTTCTGGAGGATATTAGCTGCTAAACCAGGGTGCTGAGCACAGTGAATTCCCCTCTCCACTGGGAGGGCACCCTCCAACCTAGTGATGGCTGAACAAGTAGGTGAAGGAGGAGAGGACCTGCACACTCATGTTCCCCAACCCACCTCTCAGGGCACTGATATATCAGTACTTCCAGCCCCTGGGGCTCCTGGGGCTCAGAGCTTCAGATTCTGGCTGGAATCTACACCACCGCTCCCCAGCTCTGACATCCCCAAACTACTCCACCAGCTTTCTGGGTCTGCAACTTGCAGAAAACAGATGGTGGGACTTCTCAGCTTCCAGAAACCTGGGGAATAGTGGACAATCGTGAAAAAATATATATATAGGCTAACTAAGAGAAAAAAAGAATGAAGACTCAAATAATTAAAATCAGAATCGGAAAAGGAGACATCGTTACAGAAAGCCCACAGAAATAGAAATGATTACATAAGAACACTGTGAACAATTATACCAAAAACCTGGATAACTAGAAGAAATAAGTAAATTCCTAGAAACATACAATCTACAAAGTCTTAATCGTGATGAAGTAGAAAATCTGAACGGACATACAACTAGTAAGGAGATTGAATCAGTAATGAAAAACTTCCCCAAAATGAGAAAGACCAGATGGCTTCACTGGAGAATTCTACTCCACATTTCAAGAATAATTAATGTCAGTCCTTCTCAAACTCTTCCAAAAATTTGAAGGAACCCTTCCAAACTCATTTGAGAATGCCAGCACTTCCTTGATACCAAAGCCAAAGACAGTGTAGGAAAAGAAAACCAAAGACCAATATCCCTGATGAATATCAATATTCAAAACTTCCCCCCAAAATGCATAAACTGAATTCAATGATATATTAAAAGGACAATGCTCCATGACCCCGTGGAATTTATAACCTGTGATGCAAGGATAGTTCAATCTACAGAAATCAATAAATGTGATGTAATTCCCTAAGAGAATGGGAGAGAAAATGGCATGATTGTCTTAAAATTTGCAGCAAAAGCACATGGCAAAATTCAACACCCTTTCATGGGTGCTGTGGATTGTCTTGCTGTGTGGATAAGGCATCTTGGCCACAGGGGGCAGTTCCAGCAGAAGAAGGGTGTGCAGGGAAGGTCTACTCTAACCCAGAGTGCTTGTTCCATTAAGAACCAAATGCTGCTTCTTCCAGGATAAAAGCTGTCTGACGGGACCAGCCTTCCACCAGGTAGGCAGCCATCCTGTGGAACCCAATGTCGGTCTCTGCTGCAGCCAAAGTAGCTCAGCAGTGGCCAGTCCAGGCTGACCTCTGTGAGTGAATGTCCACCTGCTAAGCTCATGCACAACCTCCATCCCTAAACCGTGGGCACTCTGTTCATAATCCTACCAGGAAAACATCTCACCCAGAACTCCCAGAACGAGTCTTCCTACCCATGTGATAATCGAAGTCCTTCTTTCCTGAAGGCACCCCTTGGTGAGCATTTCCATGGGACACAAATATTTTCACCTTTTCACCCATTCAGGGGGTCTGTCTGCCTACTTCTTGCCCCAATCCTTTTGACACCAGTTTTCCAATTTTGCTCCTTCCAAGTTCCTGATCATCTCAACTGTTGGCCACTGCCCATGAGTCTGGCCATTCTCCTTCTGAGCAAACTGAATGACCGGGGGCACTGCTCAGTGGGCTGCCCTTGGGAGGTTTCTCCTTTGACACCATCCATTAGGAATGTTCTAGAATGAGGCTCTTGACTTTGGAGTGGTGCCCATACATCATTCAGGGAAGAAAAGGCTGCATGGCAGAAGGGAGGACTGTGGCCATCTGGGCTACGTCTTCATGTGCCTTCCTCAGCCATGGCTGTGTGTGTCCACTTCTGTTGGATAATGGAGAGCTCTGTCCAGGCCCAACTTCATTGCTTGGCGGGTCAGATAACACACAGTTCTAGATGGACCACTCAGGTCTTTGGGTGACTTGGTGGCCCATGGTCAAGTGGTCAGCCTCTACTAAGGCCAAGCAGCAGGCCACGAGTTGTTTTCCTAAAGAGAGCAGCTGTTTGTGGTGGACTGTAGACTCTGCTCCTAATCCTAAGGACACTGTGCCTCAGGTCTGGGGCCAGCAAAGTCTCCAAACAGAATCTCTGTCACTGACACTCCACATGCCACCAGGTCTGCTGGACCACATGGCCTAAGTGCAGGAACCTCGCACAGTGGCCTTCTCCTGTTCCAGAATCCAGTCGGGACAGGAGCCTTTTTGGTTCACTCAGTGCAGGGGCCAGAGGAACACACCCACATGAGGACCATGTGGGTCCCAAATCCAAAGAGGCCCCCCAGACACTGCACCCCTTTTTTGGTTGAAGAAGCAGCCAGATGCAAAGTCTTCCTCACCTTTGAAGGGCCCTCTCACCCCTAGAAGTCGCTGCCTAGAAGTCCCTAGAAGTCATGGGGTTCTCTTTTCACTTCTGATGGGTAAGTGTCTGAGTCTAATGTAACTACTCACTAGTGTAAGGGACCTGGGCGGCGTCCCCGGTCCCCATGGGTGAGGTAGGAAATGCGACCCACAAGGGTGTGTCACACTCCAAAAGAACTGCAGCTGTCTTCCAATGTAGACAGAAATCCAGGGAATGGGGGTGGGACAGACTACGACCCTGTGGCATGAGGGTAGAAGAATCCAGCCGAGATTCTGCCTTTAACACAGCAGTTCAGAGAATTAGACAGGCTCTCACCAAGTGGTTGGTTGGCTGAGATATGGATGAAAAGGGTGACTCAAGGGAGAAACCTGGAAATTCCCAGCCTTCCTTGGTTGAACATAAAGGAAGAACTCAAAGGTGGAGTGAGATTAAAAAGAGTGGACTGACATTGAAGACCTACTCACCCGCCCTGGGAGGGGCCTGATGATATACTTTTGATTAATTGAAACTCATCAAAAATCAAAAACCTTTGTTCTCTGGAGTACATGTTAAGAAGATGAAGAGGGTCAGGCATGGTGGTGCACTCCTGTAATTCTTGTGGCTTGGGAGACTGGGGCAGGAGGATCACAAGTTTGAAGCCAGCCTTAGCAACTTAGCAAAGTCTTAAAACATAAAAAGGGCTGGGAACATGGGTTCAATCATGTACCAAAAAGAAGGAGGAGGAGGAGGAGGAGGAGGAGGAGGAGGAGGAGGAGAAGGAGGAGATGATGATGAAGATGTTAAGAGGAGAGCTGGGGGAGGCTCAGAGCCCCTGCCTGGCATGCTCAAGGCCCTGGGTTTGAATGCAGCACTGTAACGAAACAAAATAAAGGCAGATGATAAAACAAAGGAACACGTGTTTCCAAACCACCCATCGGACTAAGAGCTCTTACCCAGAATGTAGAAAGGACTCCCAACCTTCAGTAGGGTTTTAGTCAGATTTTCCACTGCTGTGTCTAAAAGGCCCTGCAAAAACAATCTCAGGAGGAAAAGTTTACGTAGAGGCTCACAGTTTCACAGCCTCAATCCACAGACAGCCCAGCTCATTCCTCGGGCTCAGGTGAGGCAGACATCATGGTGGGACAGAGATGGCTCTGCTCAACAGGCACAAACTGTGACCCCAAAGACAACCTCCAGGGACCAGCCCTCCAGCCTCGGCCCTCCTGCCTGAGTCACCACCCATGCATGCCGGTCAGGGATTAATGCACTGACCCAACCACTCCACCTCTGAACCTCTGGCACTGTCTCACACTGAGCTGTGGGGACACTCACATCTCAATCATAACAAGCAGTTTAAAAAATCAAACAGACCCAGAGGTTCCAAGGCCAGGATGAGGCCAAAAGTCAAAGCACACACAGATCAATGACATGGCTCCACCACTGGCCCAAGAGCCCTTCAGCCGTGAATGCTGCTCAGAAGACCACAGCCCCAGCTGCCGTGGACAATAGTGTCCACCTCCCTGCAGAATGGCTCCTCGGAGTCCTGCTGCTTTACATCACCATCTCCCAAGTCAAAGACAGTGCAAGACCTGAACTAGTGACCCCAGGGTCACTTGCCCATCTGAGTGCAGAAGGAGGCTGAGAACATCCAGCTGAAATTTTTGGTTTCCATAATAGTGGACTTCCACTGGCCAATACTCACAAGATAGGGAGCTCCCCAGACATGGGAGGGGTTCCAGTGTGGAGTGGTGTTGAACTAGGGATGATGTCCGCCATGCTCACTGCTGTGGCTCAGGCAGGGTCTGAGTGTGTTCCCCAAAGGCTCATGAAGCTTGGTCCCCAGCATGGCAATGTGAGAGGTGCTGGAACTTTCTAGAGATGGAGCCTAGGGGGAGGGCCTTGGGTCTTTGGGGTACTGCCCTAGGAAGTGATTAAAGTAGTTCTCATGGGGCCCAGTTAGCTCCTCCAGGAGTGGGTTGTTATAAGAGTGCAGGCCTGGCCTCTGAATCTCTGTGGCTTCCTGTCTCACCACATGATGGCCCCCCTCCCACACACCCCCACCATGATGCCATCCGCCATGTTGTGACACAGCCCTGGGGGGCCCTTTCTAGGATGGGCACTGTGCTCCTCTACCTCTAGAGCTGTGGGCCACACAACCTCTTTCCTCTAAGTGCCAAACCTCAGCATTGTATTAGAGTGACAGGAAATGGACTCAGGGTGCCCTCTCTGTCTTCTTCACCACCTCCGACCACGTCAGGCCCCTCCATCGGCTCAACCCCCTTGTGTTTCAGGACACACACCAGGTCCTTGGAAAGCCTTCCTGGGCCCACTCTCCCCCCAGACGGGGCTTGACTCATTTCACGTCAGCCACAGGGAGAAAGAGCCCATATGCCAGTCAAGGTCACTTTTCCCAGAGAGAGATCAGCCTGGGAGGTGCTGAGTGGCCTACTGTGAGCCACGAGGGGCATGATGAGGGGCAGAGGGGGTGTGGACAACCACAGCCCCCAGGACACACCTGGGAACGTGATGGGACACTGGCCATGGCTGGGATGATGGAGAGGGGCCTTCTTCCTGGACAGACAAGCCTCGAGCACTTAAATATGCTAGGCCTGCAGAAAGCCCGTGAGGTAGCCGCCACATGATTCATGGAACACGGCACAGTCCTGTTTGCTCTGCCAGAGTAACAAACCTCGGTTGTTCAAAAGATGGCTCAGTAAAACTTGTTGCTGGGTGTCTGAGTCCTCCTCTCCGGCCATCTCCACCATCCCACCACCAAAAATAAAACCAAGGAAACAAATTCTTCTCCTTCTATGTCTAAGGTCAGGTCCTGTCCATACAGAACAGTGGCAGATTTATCCTGGAGATGGGACATAAGCCAGCCAGGGCAGTCTCAGGCAGAGCCAGTCCCCCAGGGACCTAGAGGTGAGGGGTGGAGAGGAGCCGTTGGGGGCACCCCTCAGAGGGCTGTACATGGCATGTCTGAGCACAATGGAGGCCTCAGTCCCCTGCTTGTCCCCAGCCCACAGGCTTGGGAAGCACTAGTGAGCAGGATCCAGGGTGCACCAGGTCCTGCTCCCCACGGTGTGACTTCCAGAGGATTGCTTCTCACCTGGCCTCTGAAATCCACACCCCACTCCGACTGCCCTTTGAATAACAATACCTTCTCCTAAACCAGGCTAATGGGAAAGTAATCTTTCTCTTTCAGAGCCACTGCTCTGTGAAGTGCTTACCAAATAGGATTTTTAAATAGCAGGAGAGCCAAACTCAATTTGGGAATTAATGTGTTTAAGCCCAGCTGGAAACCTTACCCTTCCTTCCCAAGGCAGAAGCTGGAATCCAAAATCCCCACTGGGCCCCAGTCTCTGTGGGGACTGAGGAGAAGCCAGAAGTCACCCCAGTGTGTCTCAGCAGCTGAAGGTTCTGCCAAGGCCGCGGAGGGCCCTGGCCCAAAGGTGGCCTGCCAGAGCCCGAGAGCACTTTTCTGCCACTAGCCTGAGGGCCCCACTGTGTGCTGGATCCCCCGCTGGACCAATGGGCCAACCCAGAGAGAAAGCTGAGGACAGAGAGGTCAGCCCATGCCCCATGGCTCCAGGGATGTCACTTCACACTCTCACCTCCAGGACACAGCAGAGCCTTGGAGCTTGGGTCCCTTCAGCTGGGGCGTCCAGTTGGATACTGGGAGCCAGGCACTGGCTCTGTCCCCTGAAGCTGGCAACCTTGGCCCCTGAGGTCAACTCTGCACCTGCCAATTCCAGGACAGCAGAGGCACAGCGAGGAGGGCAGCAGGGACAACAGGTCCATCCCCACTGAGCTTGGCAGCCTCAGCTCAAGTTCAAGCTGACCCGCGAATCATCTCCCCCTTACAGAACTATTGACCAAAACGCATACACCAGCCACCAGCCAGCCCCTCGGCCATGACAGTGGCCCAGCCCAGTCCATTGCTCTCAGTCTCTGCAGCTGTTCTTTCTCCTCCAGTTCCACCTTCCCTCCACTGTCCACCTCCCCAGACTGCAGGTGTCGGCACACTGAGGGGACCCAAGGGAGGCTGAGGAGCTTCGTGCTCGTGGGGAGAGTGGAGATTTATCAGGCAGAGAATTGATTGAGTTCTTTTGTGTGTGCCTTTTATCACCAGACAAAATTACCTCCAAATTATGATGGCTGTCGGGAGCTGGAAAGGAAGAGGAAATTGGATATGTGCTTGTCTCAGTTCTGAGGTATCGACTGGGGGATTAATGGAGGGAAATGGCTAAATTGGCTAATTGATCAGGTAATTTATATTCTCAAACAATCACCAGGTGAGGGAGGCCCCACTGGACATGGCCTATTCCTCTGATGAAATGTCAGGGTGTCGGAAACTGCAGACTCCCTCAGCTCTGTACCATTCGTGTTAGGTGACCCCCAAGACCACCCTCTGCTTTGATGATCTGCTGGAACTCAGAGAACGGAGGAATCTTTGTGTTCTTGGATGCCGATTAGAATCAGAAGGGGAACATAGGACATCGCGAGGTACCAGGAGAATAAGACATCAGCTTCTAGCTGTCCCCTCCGGTGAAGCCACGCAGTCCAGAGTTCTCCCAGCAATGACACTTGACAGTACATGGAAGGCTGCCGTCCAGCAAAGCCCACCAGAAACCAGAGCACAGGGTTTTTATGGGAGGGGGTTGCACAATCATGGAGCACCCCTGCAACCAACCTCAGCTGCTCAGTCTCTGGCTGCCCTCTCCAGAGGTCAAACTGGTACAGTGTGACCCAGGGCCCCAGGCTACCAAAACCAGGCGTCACTAAAACAAACCCAAGTCACAAGGTCAGCACAAGCTCTCTGATGTGGCCTGAGGCCCCAGGCCCCCACAGACACTCCTATCAGGCCAGATATCCCAAGACTTAGAGTTTATGTCCCTCTGAGATGGTCAAGGCCAGTCCTGCAGGTCTGTGCAGGAGGGGGACAGTCCTGTCCTGCGGGGTTAGCCCTTTACTGTACCTGTCCCGTGAGAGTTCCATCTACCAGAAGGCTCGGGAGAGATTTCTGGTGAGTTAAATCCCAGTTGGAAATCCTTCTTTATTGGAAGTCCTTTGTCAATTCTGCCTTCTTATACAGTCCTGTCCACTGTCCATATAACAGGGACTTGGAAGCTGCCTTTCCTAACACAGCAATGCTGCAGTCTGGCTGGGCACAATTCAGGAGCCACTTACCAAGCAGAAAGGAAATTTATTTTTAGAACACACACCCCCGCACCACAAGAGCTATTCAGGAATTCCCTCAGAGCCCAACTGCCACCACCTGCTTCCCAGGAGCCTCTCAACCCCCACACTCCTCCTGCTCTTGAGACCGATTGGCTGGGTCATGTGGGCGGAGCCAAAAGAGTCCCCCAATGAGCAGCTCCATGGTCTGAAAGGGGGGGGGGCAGCCCAATGAGCATCACCACAGAGGAGCCAAACAGCTGGCAGCTGGAAGTTTGCTGGGGCCATGGTGAGCCAATCAGCTGGAAGTTTGCTGGGGCCCCTTCAGCTGTGGCTCTCAACACACCAACCCTTGGCTTGGGCCTGCAGGTGCCCAATGGGAACAGGAAGCAGGATGAGGGCTGGGCAGCTGGGCCTTCATTCTGTGCCTCCGACGGTGAGCCAGACCTGCTGATCCTGCCAGGAGCATCCATCTGAAGTCTGGCAACACAAGGTCGAGGAGCCCAAGGTCACCTAGCTCCTCTCATCCTCCTTCAGGACTGCAGAAGGTAGGGCAGCAGTAACAAGATACATCTCAAGTTCCACAGACAGACAGCAAGGCTTGCAGACAGATCGTCCCAGGAGAGGAACAGACCTGTCCCCTAGGAAGGAGCAATCCTCTCACATGGGAGCCAATGGTCCCTTCAAGTGGTGACCACTCCTCCAGGATCTTGGAGAGCCAGACGTGAGAAAACTTCCCACCAGACCACAGTTTGATCAGACCCAGTCCACCTCTCCCCTATTTAAATCTGAAACTCTGGTGGTGCCCTCCAGGTCAGAGCCAGGAGTGCCGGCATCCCCTAATCCCCAGCCTCCCCGGCATGGCTGTCCTGACAGCGAATCCCCTTCCTACCTTACCATCACCCTTGCATTGGTTTTCTTTGAGGGACACTGGCCACACCTGGTGTGTTGGGGCTCCCCAAGCCAGCCTCCTCCCCAGCCTAGGACTCTGGTAACAATGGCACTGAGTCCTTCCTGCAGGGCTCACCAGTCTCTGGGACTATTATTTTCTTTACAACAAACTTTATTTTAGGATAGTTTCATGTTCACAGAAAATTTCCAAAGATAGTACAAAGAGTCCCCAGGCACCTCCAGTCATTGACCTCTGACAGCATGGTGCCCTTGACAGGGGGAGGAGCAAAGCTGACCAATGCACACCTCAACAGAGTCCTAGTTCACACTCCGTCAGGACTCCCTGCTGTGGCCCTGTTCTGTCCTAGGAGAGCACCCAGAATCCCACCTGGTGTCTAATCATCTCATCTCCTCAGGCTCCCATTGTTTTAGATGACCTGGTTGGTTCCAAGGAACACTAACTAGCATTTTCTAGAACATTCCTTGGTGACTTGTGTAATGTTTCTTCTCCTCATTCGACAGGGGTTTGGGATCTCTCTGGGAAGACCACAGAGAGACAGGGCCTTCTCATCACGTCACAGCCAGGGTGGGCACATGCCGTCCCCCCAGCCGATGGCTGCTGATGCGGGCCCTGCTGGCCCTGTGCTGCAGCCTCCTCCCTCCTCAGCTCTGCATTCCTTGGGAAGAAGCCCCCTAAGGAGTGGAGGGCTTCCCCACCTTAAGGTCCTCAACTGCCTTGATGGGCATGAATTACTGGGAGACTTGCCCTGTTTGTTTATTTCCTCAGTCGTTTCCTTACATCAATCTGGACTTGAAGGATATTAAAATATCCCACCCTAAAATATAATCTTTCGCATAAGGATTATTTTTAGATGAAGACCATTTAGAACCAGCAGCTGCTGACAAGACCCTGAAAACCAGGCACGCGTTTCCCTCATGAGGGAGACTCATGTCCACAGAGGAAAGTTCCATAACTTCCTCTACGGCCGGAGGGAAGAGGACTCTGATGACCCTTCCCCATGGAGAAGCACCCAGTTGGAATCTGCATTGCAAAACTGACTGCGCCATCCCTATTTTCCTGGTCACCTCCCCATAACCAGCCTTCCTTGCCCAAAATCCAACTCGCTGGGGACACTGCGGAAGCCCAAGGGCTGACCGCCCCTGTGGGTGGCCGTCTGGGACACTCCATGTGCAGGAGCAGGGCACACTGGATAAACTTATGTCCATCTTCCTCTTGCTAATGGTCTGACCAGCTATTTTACAAGGCCCCGTCAGGGAGCTGTGGGAGAGGATGACTCTGTCCTCCCTACCAGCCCACGTAGCTAGACTTTTATCCAATACGATTTACTTTACTTCGTTGCTCCAGTTGTTCTATTGTGGGCCTTAGGGACTTTTTTCAGTGGCCCCTGTGTCCTTTTGAGGTGCCATGTGAGCCAGGGTTTGGGTTTGTTTTAGTAATTCCTTACTTTATCAACCACGAGATGTCCCAGGCTCGTCTTCTATACCATTGTCCCTTATCCTCTGGGGGCATCTTCCATGATCCCCAAAGGATGCCTGAAGCCATGAATAGTGCCAGACCTTACGTGAACTATAGTCTTTTGTACACCTACACACACAAATGTCATGCCTTTTATAGCTGAACTAGGCACTTCTTAGGTACTGTGGCCATGACTGTTACCATTTGAGGTATGACAGCAAAACTGTCACGAACTTCTTTTTCTTTCTTTACAGTTTCACAGATAGATTTCTTCCTTCTGTAGATCTCAGCACCCTCAGCATACCACTTTTTTTCCTAAGTGGAGAACTTTCACCTTTTCACTTAAAGGAAGTACTTTACAGCTTCTCATTATCATCAGCACCACTACTCTTGCACTTTGGGGTCATAACCAAGTAAAATAAGGGTTACTTCAACACAAGCCCTGCAATACCAATAGTCAATCTGATAATGAATATGGCTACTGAGTGACTACTGGGCAGGTGGTATATACAGTGTGGATACTCTGGGCAAGGGAATGATTCATGTTCCGGGTGGAATGCAGCAGGACAGCACAAGATTGCATCGTATTCTGCTCACAGTGGCACATAACTTAAAACTTACAAGTTGTTTATTTCTGAAATTTTCATTTCATATTTTTCAGACCATGACTGACCATGGGTACATGAAACCAAGGTAAGCAAACCTCCAGCTACAGGAGGGACTACTGTGTTTCATGCCCCAGCCCTAGAATCATCCAATTCTCCAAGATGTTGGTCAGCACTTTCAATCTTGCACCTGACAACTTAAAATCTGAATGCTATCTGGAAAGATGCCATAGAGTCCCCCCCCCATTCCATCCTCTCACTTTATCCCTGGAGGGGGCATTCAGGAGACAAAGTGACTGAGAACCAGGACTCAGGTCTCTGAGGTACCATGATAATATCCCCCACTCACTTTTATCTGCAGAAGAAGACCAAGGAAAGACTGGGTCGCACCCAGGACAAGTCCTGAGAATCACATCACAGAATGCCCCTTTTCATTTGAACTTGATTTTGTGTTATTTTTTCCTTCTGCAAGAAAGTTGAGGGCTGAAGTAAGATTTCCAATTTTACTGCCTAATGAAAGTCTTGCTGGAAGGACGTGCTTGAAGCTGCAGCCTTCTCGTTAGCTCATGCTGTGTCTTCTTCTGGATACGTGTGCTGGGTGGTTTTTGTTTCTAGAAAGCTGTTAAGTATTTGATGATCATTCCTATGGCTACTGTAAATTGCATTTCTTAGGAAAATACATGTTCTTGTATTTGAATACTAAAGTTACTGCATAACTGATACATATATATATATATATACACACAGATATATATGTGTGTGTGTGTATATATATATATATATATATATATATATATATATATATTTTTTTTTTTTTTTTTTTGCCAGTGCTAGAGATTGAACCCAGTGTCTCAGGCATGCTAAGTTACACCCCAGCCCGGGTAAGACAGGGTCTTGCCAAGTTGCCGGGCTGACCAGGAACTTACCTTCCACCTGCCTTGGCCTCCCGTGTAGCTGTGGTTACAGGCATGTGCCGCCCACGCAGCTTGCATAACTGATTTTCATGCTGAGGAATTTGAGGCAGACACAGAATAGGACCTGGAAGAATAGAATTTCTTGCTCAGGACAATCCAGCTCAGCCACCAGCACCAGTCTGGAGTCCACGGAGGGCAACAGCCTGCAGGATGGGACCTGCTGCATCCGTGGAGCGTCCTCCTTGGAGAACTCAACCAAAACCAGACCCAGAACCACGGCCAGGAGCGGGGGGAGGAGTTCCTCGGGCTGAGTAGGACATGGGAGGGCTTGTTCCTGGCACTGTGCCTGGGAGGCCTCTTGGTCTGCCGAGCCCAGGATGGTGGCTTGATTCTGAGTGTCAGCGTCATCCGAAGACCTTCATTTCGGTTCATAAGACAGTCTTGCATTATATCATTTAGGGCAGAAATTTCACACTCCACCAAAAGCCCTAGAGACCAGCACAGGTGAGCCCTTTCCTTAGGCTCCACCTGCCGGTGCCCGCCCTGTGGAGGGGAGGAGGGACAGAGGCTTGCGCTGTGTGGCTGCTCTAGGACTCAGAGAGGGCCAGGCACAGGAGCACAGGAGACCACTAGGATGTGGGCCCTCAGTATTCCATCACACCACAGGCTCTACCCTCACAGGTGAGACTAATGAACCTCCAACACAGGTCTGTAGGATCTGTCTGTCCTTCTGCTACAAGAGGACATAACATTCAGCCCTTCCCAAGGACATAGCAACAAGCGGTTATCTAGGAAGCAGGAACAGCACTCTGACCAGACACCAGTGCTGCCGGCACCTAGACCTTGGACTCCAAGCCTCCAGAACTATGAAAACAAGTTTTTAATCTTTATAAATCACCTAGTCTCAGGTATTTTGTTATAGCAACAGGAACAGAAATAGTGGTGGTAGTATATCATGGAGGATGATTACCAACAAAATCTTCTTGGTTGTCCCTTCCACCGGGTACAAACTCTGTGCCAAGCCAAACAAGTGGCACTGCGAGTAGCTTCCCACTTTGACATCTCCCTTAAGTCCACTCTCTCTGTCCCCAGTAGCAAACGAACCCCCCCCCACTGCAGTGAGGTGGGGCCGATTTGTCCCCCAATCTCACCAGCAGTGCTGAAATGAATCCCTGCCCTGCATAGAAGATGCAGCCTGGTCTGACTTTTCCCAGGAACCGAGTCACTCCATTCTCAGCAGCTGGGACCTCACTGTCATGCCTCTGGGCAGGAAGAGCTCTCCCTCAGTGTCTTCCTGACCTGGGCCTGGGGCCCTCTCCGTGGAGATCAGGAGTGACTGTTGGCCAGCACACTGGCCCTCGAGTGTGTCCCCCAGACCCACAGTCTCAGCATCACCTGGGAATTTACTAGAAACACCTATTTTCAGGCTCCAACTCAGATCTACCAATCAGAGGTCTGGAGGTGGAGCCTGGGATCTTTGCTCAGCAGGCCCTGCATGGGCTCTGGGGGCTCTGAAGCAGGAGAGCCACTGCTATGGGCCACAGCACCTTCCCTGTGGCCTTCGGCTTCTGAGCCTGCACTTCGACTTCTTCAGCCTTCAGTCTCTAAGCTGGTTAAGTGACTTTTCTAGGCTCATAGGGCCAAGTGGTGCAGTGTCAGGATCAGGGTGTCACTGTGGACAACCCCTGGAGCCTCCTCAAAGGACTAGGCATGGACCCTCCCGATGACCCAGCCGGACCACTCCCCAGTATTTATCCTGAAGAACTGAAGTCACCTGACTACAGCGATACCTGCACAACCGTGTGACAGCAGCACAGTTCACAACAGCCAAGGTGAGCAGGTGACTGGATGAAGGAAATGTGTATATATGCACAATGGAGTTTTATTCAGCCACAAAGAAAAATGAAACTATGGCACTTGCAGGAAAATGCATAGAACTTGAGACCATTGTGTTAATAAAAAAAAATTCAGAAAGTCAAGAGAAATATGTTTTCTGTCATGAACAGAAGCTAGAGAAGAAGAGGGTTAAAAAAGATGGAGGGCAGATCTCATAAAAATCCAAGAGTGATCAGAAGAGGGAAGGACCAGGGAGAGGGAGGAGGGGAGGGAGTGGGGGAAGTGCTGGGGAGTGATATTGGTCATTGTTATGTGGTGTGCATGTGTGAGTGTGTAACAAGGAGTCCCACCAGTGTGTGTAACTATAAGGCACCAATAAAATACTGTGGAAAAAAACAGATAAATAAATAAACGAACCCTGATCTCTGAATGGGTGGACATGGCGCTCTCTAGTGGTCTCTAGTGGTTCTGTGGCCAGACTGCAAGAGCTGCCAGCCCCCACAGCATTGCTGTTGCAGACCAGGCTAAGGGCCCTGTTGGCCCCTGGGGTTCTGAAGAACACAGCCAGGACCACCCAACGAAGGTGTATGAGTGGTTCCCTGCCCCTCTTTATGGAGCATGCCAGGTAGCCAAAGACATCAAATGGGCACCTTTTTTTTTTTTTTATAAAGAAATCTCAGTTGGATGAGGAAATCAACTGTGTGAACTGTAAAATTGACTTGGCTCTGGTTCTTGCACCAGGAATGACAGAAATGCCCAGAGTACAGGGCTCCAAGGAGCCTGGGCTGGAGGGACCTCTCACTCCTCCCTAGTCACACCCTGAAGACTTTTCTTAAGAGAAAAGTGAAGTCAGCTCGTTTCTAAACTGGTTCCTCCCTAGGGAGCCACTCATGAGCATGAGAGACTTGCAGGTCTGGGTCTTCACTGTGGAGTTGCCAACAGAGAAGCCCATGGTGACCAAACAGCTCTGAGAAACTGGTACTGTGCTCATTTGCCTGAAGTCATGAGAGCCTGTATCAGTCAGCCCCAGCTGCTATGACAAAATGCCCCTGCCTTGGGAGCTTAGTACACAGAAACTTACATTCTCTCAGTTCTGGGGGCTGGAAGGCCAAGGCCAGGCATTTGCAGGTATGGCGTCTTCCAAGGCCTCTCTCCTGGGCTTGCAGGTGACTTCTCTCTTGCTGTGTCCTCACATGGCCCTTTCTCTGCACACAGGCATTCTGTGGGCCTCCTGTCCTGTTAGATGGGACCCACTTCATGACCTCATGTAACCTTGTCATGTCTTTAAAGACCTCATCTGGAAAGCAACTGCACTGGGGTTGGGACTTGGACACATTAATGTGTGTGTGGGGGGGAGGCACAATCTAGTCCACACAGAGGCTGCAGGAGTGAGGGCGGGGCTTGGACTCAGGACACCTGGCCCTCCATGGCATGCTGCTCCCTCTGCCTGGGTTAGTCCTTACCTTTTCTTCAAAGCCCTCAGCATGATGACAACTATGGATCTGTGGGTGCAAATCCTCCTCCATTCCGCCTCACACGGGGGCGTGTCCATTCCCCCCACTGTATTTCCAGTGCTTGGCAAAGCCCCAGCATGCAGTGGTGCTCCATACGTCCCTGTGCAATGAATTCACCCATTAGTGCCTACTTTTTTATAAAAGAAGACACAGAATCCATCTGGGCAACGTTTAGGATGCACTTAATTAAAAAGCACCAAGAGATCTGTTTAAATCCACAAGTGCTTCCCACCTCCCCACCAGGCGCAGCCGGCCAGGCCATCTGGTAGTTAAAAAATATAATTATTTTCTGCTCCAAGTTCCCACAGTAAACCTGGCTCAATGCTGCCAGAAATATCCATACCACTGACTACATGCTATTCTACCTTGAAATTTCCTCCCCCAGATTAATCAGTCCATCACTTTCGAATTCAGCCTCACACAAAGACTCAGGACATGGGCAAAATATGGACAAGTTCTTTATATAACCTAGGTGTTCTCTAGTTCAATTTCCAATAGAGTCCTCATTTACCTATGAAACCTCATGAACACAGTCTGCATTTCCTAATAGCATTCTGGTGTTCTGAGTTAATACTAGAATTTCCAAAAATGTTACTTGTAATATTTTAAGACTTTTTCAGCCTTCATTTCTAAGCTTTTCCAAAGGCTTCTGAACCACATCATCAGGTTAGTCATAAAAATGACCCAACTTCTTGGCACCAATTAGTTTTACTGAGCTATTATATTGCTGTGACAAAAATATCCAACAAATAAAACTTAGAGGAAGGAAATTTATTTTGGCTCATGGTTTTAGTGGTTCATTCCATAGATGACTGATACCATTGCTCTAGGACAAAGTGAGGCAGCACACATGGGGTAAGGTCCCAGTGGAGAAAATCTGTTTAGTTCATGGTAGAGTCAGGAAGCGAGACAGGGTGCAGAAAAGAGCTGCAGAGAAAAACAACCCTTCCATGGAATACCCCATTGACCCATCTCCTGTATTTATGCCCCACCTGTCCTCATTCATCATTTATTCCATTCTAGGAATGGACTGATTAGATCATGTGTCTTACAGTCTAGCTTTTTCACCTCTGAATATTCTTGCATTGAGAGAGGAGATCTGGAGGAACCTATTATCCAAACCATAACAATAACTTTTCCTAACTCTAAAATCTCTGAAAGCATAGGATGTATTGAGTAATATTGCCCAAGCATGATCCCTTTCACTGCAGTTTAAGTGTTTTGAATTTATCTCTAAGATTCAAAACTGAAAGTCTCCTGTGCTTTGACTTTATGGGTTAGAACAGGATTATCAGGAAGAAGTAAAAAACTTCTACCAGGTATTATGTCATCATTTGTGGTGGGCAAGTCAAAATGCAAAATATATTTTTTAATTTGAAAGGATGATGAAGCATTCCTAATCTTTTGGACCCCTACACAATCAACCAGTGGAAAACATATCTTGAACCTAATTTCCTGGAGTGTATGAGTTTGTATCTATATTTTATTTCTATAATCAGGAATATTGATTCAGTGTGATATTCTGCAACATGCCAAACTGACCTAAATCTCTTAGGAATAAACATTACAAAGGTTAGGAAAGTTTAGTACACTGTTGTAAATATGTAATGGATTATTTTCCAACTAAATGTGAAATATTTTAGATCATTCTCCCTGATAAAGGTGGAAAAACAATGCATTTTCCTGGTCAGTAGCTATGTACCAAGTATCTGAGGCCATGCCAATTCTCTCTATTAAAGATACCATAAGGGTATATCAGCTGCAATTTTGCCTATGAATTGTTTGATTTTTGTCATAGTTCATTTTCCACATCTATTTAGTTATTTTGAGAAAAAAATAAAGATACATAAAATGATAAGGACTCTTGTGTTTTCTCTTGTGACTGTGGACAACAGGATTCTTCAGAGCCTTCCAATTTGCCTTTTTGTATAATGAAAATTCTTAATCTCAGTCCTTCACTCTTCCACTGTATATAAACATATACACAAACATATGTATGATGAATTGCACATACACATATGTATGAATAAATGTTTAAGCTATTACCAAGTATGTACATAGGTATGGTCCAATTACACATTGTTGGACTAGGAAAATTTCCACTATATATGTACCTAAACCTAATTTAAATCAAAACCAAGCCAGGACTACATTATTTACATTTTTCCTCATAAAATTCCTCTTCAGTAGGGGTGCTGTAGTGTTACAGGAACCCTTCAGGTATTGCCATCAACTAGGAATGAATATTAAAAAGTCCTGAAAATCTGTGGTTTCCTTCTTACCAAGTGTACTATTATTTGAATAGTTATAGTTGCCTGTGGGGTAAACTAGGAAATCATTAGTGTATGTACTTGTCATTGTGTTTTAGAATTCTTAAGTTAATGATTTCCAGGTTTGAAAATTTTTCTACATTCAGAATCTCAGCAAGAGCTTATGGTCAGACTTAAAGGAAATTGTGAAAGTAAAATAGAGAGGACTTATGTACATTTCTCTCAGTTTTCTTGATGACTGCATACTACAAAATTATAGTACAATATCTTTTTTTAATCACAAAATTTAGAACAACCTTATCTTTATGTGCAAGTTTCTGTATATAAGTTGAATTAAACTCCTATATCCATTTGTGGAAAACTGACATCTTTTCTGGGTAGTACTCATACTGTTACATCCATCAGTATTCCATTCTTTATTATCTCTAAATAATATTCTATAATATGAATATTTTAATTATATATTTAGTAGTTGGTGTATATTGGGTTTTAACATCTCTTGTTTGATGTTACTAACATTTATATGAGTGTTTGTATAGACCTACATTTTTATATATCTTAGGCTTACTTTTTTTTATGGTGCAGAATATTGAACTTAGAGGCCCTATGCACATGATGCAAGCACTCTACCAACTGAGCTATATTCCCAACACTTAGGTATACTTTTTGAAGTGAAATTTTTGGTCATATGATAATTTTATGTCTATTCATTTGACAAAATGTCGTCTTATTCCTAGGGGGCTATACCATTTGCCACCATTTTACAGCATCACATATACATAACAAATAAAACAAAAGTCCATCAATAACTAAAAAAATGTCTCTTACATATTCTAGGTGCAAGTTTCTTGACAGATATATTATTTGCATGTTTTCCCATTTTATGTATGATCTTGTAAGATTCTTGTAAGTTGTGTTCTTTGAGTTTTTCAAATTGTGATGTTCAACTTATTTATTTTTTCTCTTGTTATTGTGTTTTTGGTATCGTATTTGGGAATCCTTTGTAAGTTCAGTGATATAAATATTTGACTCTATTCTATTTTTTTTTCCTTCAAGAGTTTCGTAGTTTTAGCTCTTTCACTAGCCTTCTTGAGTTACTTTTTTGCATATGGTATTAAATAAAGGTTAATTTTTTTTGTGTGTGTGTGTCTATATAGTTACCAAAACACCCTTTATTTATTTTTGAATGTTTATAGGTGGTATTTAATTTTTAAACTTTCAACCTGTTGATTAATGTTGTAGAGAAATGCAGTTAAATTTTACATGTTGCTCTTAGACCTTGTAACTTTTCTTCATTCACTTTCAGAACTAGAACATTATTTTTGTAGAGGTATGTTCAGATTTTCTATATAGAAATTTGTTATCTGAAAATAGAAACTCCAATGAGTGAGTACCTTTCCTGTTGAAATGTTTTGGTTCATTTTCTTGCATATTTCCCTGGATAAAAGTTATAGTTCTATACTTAATGGGAATGATGAAAGTGTACATTCTGATATGGCTTCCAGAAATAGAGAAAAATAATTCATTTTGTCATGCATATAATGTTAGTTTTGTTTCAACTTTACTAAAGATATTTTTAGTTTTCTAAGAATTTTCATCCTAAAAATATGTTTACTGTTTCTGGATTATTTAATATACTATTTAATGTTAAATAGTTTTCATTATTAAGTAGGTTTATATGACAGATTATGTTGATTCATTTTCAAAGTTTGAACAGGACTGAATCCCTAAAATAAATGCTAATTTGTTCTGCTGTTTAAATAAATTTATACATTACTTAATTGTATTTGTTAATATATTTTTAAGGTTTTTGCATCTATATTATGAGAGATATTGATTTATAGTTTTTTCTTATATTTGTTAGTTAAAATATTATTATATTTCTCTAATTCTGAAATAGAAATAACAATAGATTTATAGAATGATTGGGAAGGGTTCTCTCATCTTCAATCTTCTGGGAATATTATGCATAATTAGTATTAGTTCTTCAAAGTTTAAATATTTAGCAATATTCCCCAGTAAAACAATTATATCATTAAGACTTCATTTTTGTGAGGTTTTAATTTTTTTCTTAATTGGCATAGCAGCATTGAAATCATCTATATTACAGTAAATTGTAATGACTTATACTTTTCTAAATATTTTCATATTTATTTAAATCCCCAAACTCACTTGTGAAAATCTTTCCACAATATTCTTTTCTTATCCTTTAGAGTATCAATAAAGATATACTCTATTTCATTTCTGATATTAGTAATTTGTGTCCTGCTCTTTCTCTTTTGTCTTCTAGAGTTTTCTCAGTTTTATTAATGTTTTCAAAGAGCCAGCCTTTTTAGTATAATTGCTTTCATCCATTGCTTTTCTTTATTTGAGAAAAACTGAACAAACACATTAAAATACATTAATGAGATACAATGTAAAGTTTGATACATGTATACATTGCATAATGTTCATATCATTAAATTTATAACTTTGTTATGGAAAAAACTTTCAAAATTCTTTCTTCTTGCTTTTCCAAATGTACATTATTGTTATCTCTAGTCAGCATATTGTGCAGTAGTACCCTGCAGCTTCTCATTCTTAACTGTAACATTGTACCTTACTGATCAACCATATCCCATTTCTCTATCCTTATTTTCCCTAGCCTATGATAGTCATCATTCTATTCTCAACTTTTATGAGATCAACTGTTTTCAAATTCTACATAAGTGAGGTCATGGGATACTACACATGCCTGGCATATTTGATATAACATAATTATTTCTAGTTTTATTCATATTTTCCCTAATAACAGTATTTTATTATTTTTATGACTGAATAGTATTCTATAGGGTTTATGTACTACATTTTCTTTGTCCATCAATCTGTTGATGGGCAGTTCAGTTCTTTCCATCTCTTGACCATTATAAATAATGCTGCCATAAACATGGGAGTTCAGAGATCATATAAACATACTGATATAATTTCCTTTGGTTATATACATAGTAGTGGTATTGGAGTATTAAATGGTAGTTATATTTCAAATTTTTTTAGAAAATTTCATACTGTTTTCTATATAATGGCTGTACTAATTTGCATTCCTACCAATAGTGGGAATACCATCATTGGCATTTTTCTCTTTAGTCTTACTTTCTTCTCTTTAGTCTTTTTAGTGATAACCGTTCTTACTGGAATGAGATAACATCTTACTGTGGTTTTAATTTGTATTTCTCTGATTATTAGTTATGTTGAGTATTTTCATATGCCTATTGGACATTTGTATGAGAAGTGTCCATTTAAGTCTTTTGCCTACTTATTTATTTATCCTATTGAGTTCTTGCTACTCTGTACTCACTAGAGTTGAAGGATTGGTGATAAAGGCAAATCTTTCCTCACTGTTTTCTTCAATGTATCTTTTCTTATTATTATACTGAAACTAGGCAATGTGTTCTCTCATTTGGCTTCCACTATTTCTTGTGAAAATAGTCTCATGTGTGAGTTACTGTTGGTATGTCTCTTGAAATAATGTTGAAAGTTCAGATCTTATTTAAACCTTGTATTTTGTCAGTTTTTCTCTGACTCTGTTTCAGTTGGAAAAACAAATGTTATCTTGTTATTGTTAGGTGGGTATAAAAGTTCAGGTTCTTTAGTTAGCCTCCACTCCTACCTAGGAGGTGCAGAATATTTGTTACTTCTGGGGAATGTGGAGAACAGAATCCTGATGAGGCCTTCATTGATACCCTCTTCATGGTAATAAAGAGCTGCTTTGCTTTTAATCCATCACCTGGCCTTAACTTTCACCAGGTGGGTGACCTCATTACCAATGAATATTAGGGAATTTATTCCATTAGGTAGCAATTGGGTCCATTACGTATCCACTGACAATGCTCTAGGGGCGAGTAAAGGACCATGATACCTTATGACATTAGTGATATCAGTGGTAGAGTAGGACTGGAAAAAGAGAATATGTATGATGAAGTCCTGTCTTCAATTACATGTTTGTAGGGAAGTTCTTAATTATAATAAATCAGTGATAAAAGTTCTGTCTTTCTTCTTAGCCATTTCGGATACCACTTCAATACTGGGAATGCTGTGTTTGTAGCCTGGCATAGAGAATGTCTAGGTACTCCATTCAGAATTTCTACCAGAGATGAGTATGAAGCCAGTGTTTTGCATGTATGTACATGTGTGTGTGCGTGTGCGCAAAAGTGTATTTTGTTAGAGGAGAATGGCTATTATCTAAGAATATTCTGTCTTGGTAAGTTGCTTCTTGCTTTGGCCTTTGGCTAAAAGGATCAATTTATCAGTCTCTTCTTCCCCCCACCCCCCATTTTGGTGCCTCCTTTTTTTTTTCTTTTTTTAAAAATTATTTTTTCTCTTTGGTTATACATGTATTTGACATATTATACATATATGGAGTATAACTTCCCATTTTTGTGGTTATACATGATGTATAGTTACACCTGTCATATATTCATACATGAAGATAGAAAAGTTATGTGCCATTCATTCTACTGTCTTTTCCATTACCATTATTTCTTCCTTCCCTTCCTTCCCTTTGTCTAATCCAGTTAACTTCTGTTATTTTCTTCCACCCCCTGCTTATTGTGAATCAGCATATGTATATCAGGGAGAAACATTCGGCCTTTCATTTTTTTTGGAATTGTCTTATTTCATTTACCATTATAGTACCCAGTTCCATTCATTTACCAGCAAATTGTATCATTTTATTCTTCCTTAAGGTGTAGTAATATTTCATTGTGTATATATTCCACATTTTCTTTTTCCAATTATCTATTGAAGGACACCTAAGTTTATTCCATTGGTTGGCTATTAAGAATTGAGCTTCTATAAACATTGATGTGGCCTTGTCACTATGGTATGCTGATTTTAAATTGTTTGGGTATATGCCTAGGAGTGGGATAACCAGGTCAAATGGTGATTCCATTCCAAGTTTTCTGAGCTTTCCAGAGTGATTGCACCAATTTGCAATCCCTCTAGCAATGTATGAGTGAACCTTTTCCCCACAACCTTACCAACATTTATTATTACTTGTATTCTTGAAAATTGCCATTCTGACTGAACTGAGATGAAATTTTAGTGTAGTTTTAATTTGAATTTCTGTAATTGCTAGACATGTTAAATATTTTCTTTCATATATTTGTTGACCAGTAGTATTTCTTTTTCTGTGAAGTATCTGTTCAGTTCCTTTTCCCATTTATTGATTGAGTTATTTATTTTTATGCTGTTCAGTTTTTTGAGTTATTTATAGCATTAACTCTTTATAGCATTAATCTGGAGATTAATGGTCTGAGGTGCAAGTGGCAAAGATGTTTCTCCCATTCTGTAAGCTTTCTCTTCAGGTTCTTGATTGTTTCCTTTGCTGTGAAAAGCTTTTTAGTTTGAATATCCATCCCATTTATTGATTCTTGATTTTCCTTCTTGCTCTTTAGGGGTCTTGTTGAGGAATGCAGTTTCTAAGCTGACATGATGGAGATTTGGGCCTATTTTTTCTTCTAGTAGTTGCAGGGTCTCTGGTCTAGTGCCAAGGACCTATCCATCTGTTCTTGGACTTACTTTCTTTGTACTCGATCTACACCTGTTTTTCTTTCCAATTTGCCAACTTCTCTTGCCTGACATTTACATGGAAGAAATGGGGTCAGAGTCTTATCATTTTTCCATTCCTCATCAGTCTTTTTCTGACTTCAACTTTTAGAGTTTTAATGTGCTCCTTTTATGTGCATTGTTTACCATTATGTTATATACTTACTGTAAGGAACAAGGAAAATTAAATATTCCTAGATGCAGAAGTCCTGTTACAGAATTTGAAAATTTATGGTGATCTGTTTACTAAAGGAACTGTCCTCTATTTACCAATCATCCATTATTGGTTTCTTCTGATTGCACAGAATGGTTAAATCCCTAGTTGACATTCAGATATTCTGTATTCCTTTTATTTCCTTATCTCAGTAAGTGCCATTCTAATTGTTTCACTGATTATTATATTATACTTGAGTTCTGATGATTGAGACCTTCTAAATGCCCTCTTGTTTTTCATGGTCCTGTTCTATCCATCAATATTATTAATCCTTGTTCACTAATGACTTGTGCTACCATTATTCTGACTAATTGAGGTTAGTTACAACTACAATTTAGTAATTTTATTATTAGTAAGAATTTTGTAATTGCTATTGTCTCTCCGATCAAGTCATTTTAAATTACTTTTCAAAAGAGGTATCCTATGAGACATTCACATAATCCAATCATTTAATAGGAGTATTGATGTGATATAATATATTAATGACTTTTGATTCTGCCACAGAAATCTTGTTATTTATCAGACTTAGTTTGGGGCATCACTTTTTAATTCCCATAGATACAATCCTAACATCACATCCATAATCACTTCTTTCCAGGATCTTAAATTTCATATCTTTCACAGAATGCTAGAATTTTACTGAATTCCATTATTTATGTTTTCTTTTCCCCTTGATCCACCATTTCCATAATTCTGTCTATATTCTTAGCTCTTGCCTTTACTCTTATTCCTGGCATTCTTATTACTTTGGGAGGATGGATAGTTAATTATAGTAAATATATGGCAGAAAGAAGTCTTTCTAAAAGTGATAAGTATCATGAACCATACCAAGACAAGTACTTATAGATATAATCACATCTTAATATAGTAATTGATATATAATTATAATACTTATTTCAAATTTGAACATCTTAGTTTTTTCTGTATATCATGGAAAAACACTAGAGAAACAATACCAAGCTCATTGAGTTTTATGAGATCTAGTATTTGCTTTACATTTACTTTATTTTGAATAGAATAAAAGAAATCACTTTCACAGTGCTGTAAAACAAACAAAATATTGCAATTCTGAAAATAAGATAAGCATTTATTCTATGTATTTGGAATATGTCAGTTAATGTGGGACAGGTTTTATATGAGAAAAAAGGATTTTCATTTTTTCCAATATGTTTTAATCCTTCAATTATAAAACTTACAGTTAGTTTTCCCATTCATCTTCTATGATAAAAGATATTTTTCAATACATATTTCTCACTTTTCCTTAATTATTCTTTCAATTAAAAAAGTATATTTTTAAGCACTTTTATTGAAATGAACGTGTGATTCATAAAGCTCCTGTGATGTAGTTAGTGTAAGTTTAGAAGCAATGGCCTATCATTAACTCTTGAGTATTCCACTGAACAAATATGCTCTTAGAATGTAACAGAAAATTTAAAAATTGTTTTTTAAAAATGCTAATTTCCATTAAAATGTATCTAAAAATATGTCAGTTATCATTTCATTTATGGATTTCCATAACATTTATAGTATAACTTCCAGAATTAAGTCACTATTTTAAAAAATCATCAACGAATATATCAATTTTTTTTCTGATGTACTATGCTAAAAAGAGTCACAATTCCTTTGATTTTAAGGAATTAATATCTGGTAAAGAAAATATGCAAAAATAAGTAATTTTATCTCAATTAGCATAATTCAAGTGGTAAGCTAACCTAAGAGTAAAAGTAAGATATAAAGAAATAGAGAAGGAGATGGAGCAAGATGTTCAAATACATCTGAGAAAGGAAGTAAATAGAAAATTGAAATAGAGGATAATTTTCCTGGTCAAATCATAGTAACTGTGGAATTTTTGCTGAACTAAAAGTATAGAGATATTATGATGCCATGTTTTGGTGTTCAGAAAATATGTGTAATTAGAGTGAATTAGGCATGTCTCCACTCTACATACTGAGAGAAAAAGAGAAAAAAAAGACCTTGTACATAAGTCTAAGGAATTTGTATTTATTTTTGAATATTAGTGGTTACCATATTTATGTGATGAAATAGACTGGTGAATTTTGAAAAGTACAAATTTCAAACATTCCCCAAATCATCTGAATCAGAGCTCTTTTGGAATATTGATGAATCTTCGAGAAACCAATTATTGGATTACAGGAACACCAGAATTTATTGGAATCATGAGTGAATTCAGGTGTCAAGGGTAATTGAAAGAAAAATATCCTCTGATATGTATTTTGTAAAATATACAATATTTTGAAGTGATTGGGAAGAATCTTGTTAGTAGCACTTTAGAGTGATTACGAGCACTGTTGTAGGTAAAGCAGTTGTCCTGCAGTGATATTCAATTCTAAACCCCAGGACCTATAAATATATTACTTAACATGACAAAAGGGACTTCGAAGATATATTTTTAGAAGCTTCTTCATATTGGGAAAGTTTTTCTGGATTAAGCAAGTGCGTCCAATGTCCTTATAAAGAGCTTAAAAGTGGCAGAGGTAGGGCTGATGTAATGGCAGAGTAGATCAGAATGATGCAATAATAATAGAACTTAATTCATCTACTCAGACTTTGATGATGTAAGGAAAAAAGCATGAGCTAAACCTGTGAGAGTTATCTAGAATCTGGTAAAGTCAAAGGAACAAATTCTCCACTTACACCTCTAGAAGGGAAGATAGACCTATCAACCCCTTAATTGCAACCCTATGGGGCTCGTTTCAGATTTTTTACCTCTTCAAAAGGAAGGTCATATGCCTTTGTGTTGTTTTAAGTCACTGCATTTTGTGGTAATTTGTTAAAGAAACAATAGTAAACTAGTATGAGCATAGACTTATCAATGAGATTATTCTGATTTGAATCATGGTTTAACTATTAGTCAATTGTGTGACTTGTTGACCCTGGGACCTACATTTAGAACCTCCCTGTTTTGTCCAGTTTTTTTTTTTTTTTTTTTTTTTTTTGCCATTGTGATGAAAAGGCCTGAGAAGAAAAATTGTAGAGCAGTAAAACTTTATTTGTTGCTCATGGTTTCAGAGGTCTCATTCCACAGACAACCCACTCCATTGCTCAGAACAGAAGATGAGGAAGTACATCATGGCAAAAGAGGGAAGCAGCTCAGGATATGAGGAAGCAGAGCAATCTCTGACTCACCAGGAACAAAAATATACCCAAAGATATGCCTCCAGGTACCCACATCCTCTAGCCACACCCTATCTGCTCACAGTTACCACCCAGTTAATTCATTCAAGTGTCTCAATGCTCTGATTAGGTTAAGGCTTTCATAACCCAATTATTTCATCTCTAGACTTTTTTACATCATCTCACACATGGGCTTTTGGGGGATACCACATACCTAAATACAAAACAAAAACAAAAGTAAAACACTACCTCATTATTTTTTAATAAGGATACTGACAAAATTTGGAGAATAGTACATATATTTTAAAATAATCAGTTTTATTTTTTATTATTAGCACAAAAAATCTACTAGCAAAACTTAAGCGTGTGCTACTAGTTAAGTTCTTGCAATATGTGATGTAATCCTATCATAGTGTAAGAGTTAAAAAAGGAGGATTGCATGTACTTATAAATCATTCATTCAAAAACTGTGGTACACAGCAGTTAAGGGAAGATAATGCATCATGGCAAAAATATTTATATATCTCCATTTTCCAATACTGGGCAATATTAACTGAAGAAGTGCTTCATTCATTCACTAGATATTAATGAGCACTTGCTGTGTGAATGCGTAGGCATTTTTAAGTGCCAATGAATTATAGAGACAAATTACTGCCCTCCTGGAGATCATATTTGGGGACTAAGATACAAAAACCAATTAATGAGTATAACATGAAGCAATAATAAGTGCTACAAAAGAAAATACAGCAGAGAAAGAAGTAAGAGATGATATGGGTGAAATTTTAGAAATAAAGGTAAGAAAATGTTTCTCTGAGATGATCTCATGATGATAATTGAAATTGGCCCTGGGAAGATAATTTCCTATAGGTCTAAGTTAGGTTGGATGAAATTTTTGTGCTGCCTAATCATTATAATAAAATACCAGATCTTTGAACCTTGCAATTTGACCATTGTGCTTCCCAGCAATTCTTGTATTTAAGTAATGACTGAGGTGGTTGAGGCAGAAATTCTTATGAGTACACAAACTGCATTGAAAATTATAAAGTTGGTCATTCATATAAGAATATTTACTTGGGGAGCAGACATGGAGATATAATGTCTGCCCCTTCCAGCAAACTTCTAAAGCTCTCTCATACACACACACCCATGGTTAAAACACATCACCTCTTACTGAAGCCTTAATTGCTGGGTCAGATGTGAATGCATACTGAAGAAAACTTTCAACTCTAACATTCATTGACCCCTCATATGCATTTTAATTTTTAGGTTCACAAACTATTATTAAAATCTCTTATGTGCCATGATTCCTAAGAGAATAATAATAAAAAAGTCTGAAAAAAAGTCTACCAGGGAAATTTAAAAATACTTTCAGAAAAATAAAAGTGAAAACACTAGTTATGAACACTATGATATGTAGAAAAAAAACTATTAAGAAGGGAATTTATAGCTAAATCATATATATATATTCAAAAGACAAAACCAGAGATCCACCCACACCCACCTGCATGGGACGAAGGCTCACATTAGGACTGGGTTGACCTTCCACCAGCAGATATGTACCAGAGCCAGCCTCCAGCACAGGACCACCCCTCCTGACCAGCAGACTACTGCTGGACGTCAGGTCAGACCTAGATCAGCCTACACCTGCTCAAAACCCAGGTTCAGGGTAGGTTTGAGTTCACCCACTCCCCCAAATGGGAGCCTAAGCCTAACCCACTTCCATATTAGGACACTAAAATCATCGCCATTGGTTCCCCACAAAGTATTCTCTACCATTTTGACAAAATAAAGAGTCTAGAAGCAGTTGCAACTCAGAGCAGACATCCCAAAGAGTGTGAGATCCACCCCTTCTGCCCCATCTCTATAAGACATTGCTACTTTTGGGGGCACCTCAACTATTATCTTGAGTTACTTCAACTATTGCCACTACCTTTAGTTGCAATAGCATACATTGAGGGACACCAGCAGGGTCTGGAAGCCCAACAACAAGATGAGGTACAGACAATATGCATGGGTACTACAAGAATGTAGGGTAGAAACTGTAGTATCTCAGATCCACACCACGAAAGGAAGACACATACACAACAAGAAAAAACAAGGGAATAAAGTGCCCCAAACAAACAAGGACACTATAATAATAGAAACCATGACAATAAAGTTGATGAAATTTCAGAGAAGGAGTTCAGAAGGTTCATTATTAAAATTATCTGTGAATTAAAGAATGACCTAAATGAGCAAATACCGGCAAAAATTGATCACTCCAACAAAGATATAAGAGAGCAAATAAAAGGTAGCAAAAGACTACTTCAAGAGATAGAGACTTAAAAATAACCAGTCAGGAATCCTTGAAATGAGAGAAACAATAAACCACCACCACCACCACCACCACCAACAACAACAACAACAAAATAAACCAAAACTCAATAGAAAACTCAATAGAAACCAACAGACTAGATCACTTGGAAGAAAGAATAACAGATAATGAAGACAAAGTATACAATCTGGAAAATAAAGTTGATCAAACAGTGATGATAGTAAACAGAACATCCAAGAATTATGGGACAACATAAAAAAAAAACCCTAAGAATTATTGGGATAGAGGAAGGCACAGAGTTTCAAACCAAAGAAATGCACAATCTTTTCAATGAGATAATATCAGAAAATTTCCCAAGCATGAAGAATGATTTGGAAAACTAAATACAAGAGGCTTACAGGACACCACATGTACAAAATTAAAACAGACCTACACCAAGGCACATTATAATGAAAATGCATAGCATACAGAATAAGGATAGTATCTTAAAAGCAAAAGAAAGAGGAATCGTATCACATATAGGGGGAGACAAATTTGTCTTTCAGCAGATTTTTCAATCCAGACCCTCAAAGCCAGAAGATCATAGAACAACATATACCAAGCTCTTAAAGAAAATGGATGCGAACCAAGAATCTTATATCCAACAAAATTAGGTGTTAGATTTGATTAATAAAAACCTTTTATGATAAACAAAAGTTATAAGAATTTACAACTAGAAAGCCTACACTACAGAACATACATAGCAAAATATTCCACAAAGAGGAAATAAAAAACAATGATGAAAATCAGCAGAGGGAGGTATTAAATTAAAGGAAAATATAATCAGAGGAGAAACTAAGTCATGGTAAATACCAAAAATAAACAAAAATGGCTGGGTATACAAATCATGTCTTAATAATAACCCCTGAATGTTAATGGCCTAAACTCACCAATCAAAAGACGTAGACTAGAAGATTGGATCAAAAAAATAAAAGACTCAACAATATGCTGCCTCCAAGAGACTCATAGGAAAAGAAATCCAAAGACTAAAGGTGAAGGGTTGGGAAAAATCATACCACTGACATAGACTATGGAAGCAGGCAGGATTTCCATCCTCATATCAAACAAAGTAGACTTCAAGCTAAGGTTAATCAAAAGGGATAAAGAAGGGCACAACATACTGCTCAAGGGAACCATACACCAACAAGACTTAACAATTGTAAATATATTTGCCCCAAACAATGGAGTGTCTATGTTTATCAAACAAACTCTTCTCAAGCTCAAGAGTCAAATAAACCACAATACAATGCTTCTGGGTGTTTTTAACATACCATTTTTATCACTAGATAGATATTCCAAAAAAAAGCTAAACAAATAAATCATAGAACTCAATCGACAACTTAGACTTAACACACATATATGAAATATTTCATCCTTCAATGCGAGAATACACTTTTTTCTCAGTAGCACATGGATTCTTCTCTAAAATAGACCTTGTATTATGCCACAAAGTAACTCTTAGCAAGTATAAAAAAATAGAGATACTGCATTCTATCATATCATAATGAAATGAAATTAGAAATCAATGATAAAATAAGAAATATGAGCTACTCCAACAATTGGAGACTAAATAATATGCTACTGAATGAACAATGGTTTGCAGAACACATCAAGAAGGAGATTAAAAGATTTTTACAGGTGAATGAGAACACAGATATGACATATTGAAATCTCCGAACACTAAGAAAGCAGTTCTAAAAGGGAAGTTAATTGCATGGAGTTCATTCCTTTAAGATAAGAAAATGCCAACAAATACATGACTTAACATTACATCTCAAAGGCCTAGAAAAAAAGTACAAATCAACACCAAAAAAAGTAGAAGACAGGAAATAATAATTAATATCAGAGCTGAAATTAATTAAATTGAAACAAAAAACAATTTTAAAAAATTGACAAAACAAAAAGTTGGTTCTTTGAAAAAATAAATAAAATTGAAAGGCCCTTAGCCATGCTAACATAGAGAAGGAGAGAGAAAACTCAAATTACTATCATAAGTGATGAAAAAGGAAATACAGAATATAATTAGAAATTTTTTTGAAAACTTGTAGTCCAGTAAAATAGAAAATATTGAAAGCACTGACAAATTTCTGGAGTTATATAATTTGCCCAAATTGAATCAGGATGATATACATAATTTAAACAGATCAATTTCAAGCGACAAAATAGAAGATGCCATCAGAAGTCTTCCAACGAAGAAAAGCCCAGGACCAGATGGATACACAGATGAGTTCTATAATACCTTTAAAGAAGAACTAATACCAATACTCTTCAATTTATTTCAGGAAATATAAAAAGAGGCAGCACTTCCAAACTCATTCTATGAGACCAATATCACCTTGATTCCAAAAACCAGGAAAAGACATTTAAAAAAATCTTCAGACCAATATCTCTAATGAACATAGATGCAAAAATTCTTAATAAAACTCTGACAAATTGAATACAAAAACATATCAAAAGGATTGTGTACCATAATCAAGTGGAATTCATCCCAGAGACACAAGGTTGGTTTAACATATGGAAATCCATACATATGATTCATCACATCAATAGACATAAATATAAGAATCATATAATCCTCTCAATAGATGCAGAAAAAGCATTTGACAAAATACAGCACCCCTTTATGTTCAAAAACAGTAGAAAAATAAGGAAAAATAGGAACGTATCTTAACATCATAAAAAATATTTATCCTAAGTCTGAGGCTAACATCATTCTAAATGGAGAAAAATTTAAAGCATTCCCTCTAAAAACTGGAACAAGAAAGGGATGCCCTCTTTCACAACTTCTATTTAACATAGTCCTTCAAACACTGACCAGAGCAATTAAACAGATGAAACAAAGTTAAAAGGAAACACATAGGAAAAGAAGAACTTAAATTGGCACTATTTGCTGATGATATGATTCTATACCTAGAAGACCCAGAAATTTCCACCAGAAAACTTCGAGAACTAGTAAATGAATTCAGCAATGAAACACGATATAAAATCAACACATATAAATTAAAGACATTTCTGTATATCAGTGACAAATCCTCAGAAAGGGAAACAAGAAAAACTACCCCATTTATAATAGCCTCAAAAAAAACACAAACAAACAAATATACAAACAACAACAACAACAACAACAACAACAAAAACCCTTGGGAATCAAGTTAATGAAAGAGGTGAGAAATCTATATAATAAAAATTACACAATCCTAACAAAAGAAATCAAAGAAGACCTTAGAGATGGAAAGATCTATCTTGTAGGTTAGAAATGATGGTGGAATGTGATGGACATTAATATCCAAAGTATATGTATGAAGACACAAATTGATGTGAATATACTTTGTATACAACAGAGACATGTAAAATTGTGCTCTACATGTGTGATATAAACTGTAATGCATTCCACTGTCATATATAAGTAAAAGAAAATTAATAAAAAAGATAAAAGCCAGTTATTAACACTAAACTAACACCCACCCTAAAACATTAGAAAAATTAGACTAAACTATACCAAAGTTAGCCAAAGGAAGCAAGTAATGATGAACAGAATTTGGCAAAAGAAGGAATAAGAAAATTATAAATGAAATCAACAATATTGAAAGTTCTTTACAAAATTGACATATTTCAAAACTTTACCTATATTCACAAGAACAAAGAAGAGAACAGTCAAAATTTCTAACATTGGAAATAAAGAGAAGGCATCATTTCCAAAGTTTTCTTAATGATGATGTGCATGATTAGTGTGAGGAATAAATTTGATAAATGAAATGGATACATTTCTTTTTTTGTTAGTTATTTTTAGCTTTACTTGAAAGTAGAATACATTTTTATATAATTGTACAACCATGGAATATATCTGATTCTAATTAGGAGAAATGAGTACATTTCTAAGAAAAACATTAAACTATAGAAAATGAATCCATAAAAAATGAAAAATATGGACAGATGCAGAAATGTAATATATTGAGTTAGTAATAAAAACTTTGTAAAAAAAATAATCCAAGCTAATAGTAACAAAAATGGCATGGTATTGGCACCCAAATGGACATGTAAACCAATGGTACAGAATAGAAGACACAGAGGCAAACCCACATAAATACAGTTATTCATAATAGACAAAGGCACCAAAAACATACATTGGAAAAAAGATAGCCTCTTCAACAAATGGTGCTGGGAGAACTGGAAATCCATATGTAGCAAAAATAAAAATAAACTCCTATCTCTCACCATGAACAAAAATCAACTCAAATTGGATCAAAGATTTAGGAATTAGACCAGAGACCCTGTGCCTTATAGAGGAAAAAGTAGGTCCAAATATTCATCATGTTGAATTAGGCCCCAACATCCTTAACAAGACTCTTAAAAGTGCCAGAAATAAAATCAAGAATTAATAAATGGGATGGATTCAAACTAAAAAGCTTCTTCTCAGAAAAAGAAACAATCAGTGAGGTGAATAGAGAGTCTACATTTTGGGAGCAAATTTTTGTAACATGCAGGTCAGATACAGAATTTATCTCTAGGATATATAAAGAACTCAAAAATCTTAACACCAATAAAAATTCACAACAACCCAGTCAAGAAATGGGCTAAGGAGCTGAACAGACACTTCTCAGAAAAAGATTTATATTCTTTCAACAAATATACAAAAAAAGTTCAACATCTCTAGTAATTAAAAAAATGCAAAGAAACTACTCTAAGATTTCTTCTTATGCCAGTCAGAATGGCAGTTATCAAGAATACAAACAACAATAAACGTTGGTGAGTATGTGGGGGAAAAGGCACACTCATTCATTCCTGGTGGGACTACAAATTGGTGCAACCACTCTGGAAAGCAGTTTGAAGATTCCTTAAAAAACTTGGAATGGAACCACCATTTGACCCAGCTATCCCACTCCTTGGTCTATACGCAAAGGCATTAAAATCATCATACTATAGTAACACAGCAACAGCAATGTTTATAGCAGCTCAATTCACAATGGCTAAACTGTGGAAGCAACCTAGAAGCTCTTCAATAGACGAATGGATAAATAAACTGTGGTATATATACACAATGGAATATTACTCAGCATTTAAAGAGAATAAAATTATTGCATTTGCAGGTAAAAGGATGGAGCTGGAGAATATCATGCTCAGTGAAGGAAGCCAATCCCAAAAAATCAAGGGCCTAATATTTTCTCTGATAAGTGAATGCTGATCTATAATGAAGGGATGCATGGGAAAAAATGGAGGAACTTTGATGGGGCAAAGGGGAGGGAAAGAGTTGGGTATGGGGGCAGGAAATATGGTGGAATGACATGGACATCATTACCCTAGGTACATGTATGACTGCACATATGGTGTGATGTTACATCATGTATAACCATAGAAATGAAAAGTTGTTCTGCAATTGTGTACAATGAATCAAAATGCATTCTGCTGTCATATATAACTAATTAAAATTTAAAAATCAAGCTAAAGCGAACTTACTATTGCATCTTATCCTACATACTCAATATTTTTAGCTACATACTCAATATTTTTAGAATAATTACTATCTATTAATTTCCAAAAACTAGAACATGAGGAAATATTCCTAATTTATTCTTTGAGGCAATTATTACTCTTATACTAAAAACAAATAAAGATACTATGAGAAAATTGTAAATAAACTTAAGAATGTAGATGTAAATATTAATAGCAAACCAAAGCTATCAACATGCACAAAAATACACACCATGAGCAAGGAGAATTTAACCTAGCAATGCAAACTTGGTCTAGCATCTATAAATCAATCAATACGAACATCACAGTAAAAGTAAAGAACAAAAAATCACATAATGATGTCTGTATATGCATAAAAACTATTTGGAAGATACCACCGTCCATTCATGGCAAAATTAATCAACATCTGTGGAATATAAAATAATGAACAACACCAACTATGGAAAACTTACAGTAAACATCACATCTAATTGGAATCATATGAAAACATTCTCTAAATCCATTTGAAGACAAGGATATCTACTCTTGCTACGTCTATTCAACATCACTGCAGGTTCCAGTCAATTTACTTAAGAGAAATAACATAAAATCAATCTCACATAGAGAAGATATCAATTTATTACCATTTGTAAAAAAAAATAATGTATATAAAAATTCCTAAGAAGTATACTAAAATATATTTGACCTTATATATGAGTTCACCAAGACTATAAGATAGTAATTGATATTTAAAATTATATTGAATTTCTGCATTCTATCAATGATAAATTCAAAAACTAAATGAGAAACCAATCCTCTTTACAATAACATCAACAGGAATAATGTATTCAGGAAGATTTTTAAGAAAATCAGTTTAAAGTACAGTGGTCACAACAAAACATTGTTAAAAGAAATTGAACGGAATACAAGTAAATATACAGATATCTTATATTTCTGGATCAGATTTAATATTGATAAAATAGAAATAGTCTCATCTAAAGATTCAATACAATCCCTATACAAATTTTTGCTTCTTTTGGCTTGGTAGCAATTGACAAGCTGATTCCAAAATTCCTATGCAATGTAAAAGTTCCAGTAGAGTTAAAACAATCTACTGATTTACATCCCAATTTCAAAACATAAGTAGTCAAGAATATGTGGCATTGGGGTGAGGACAGACATATAGATTAATCAGATATAATTAAGAGTTCACATATAAATCCTCACATTTGTGGCAAATGATTTTAACAAGGCTTGAAGAAAATTCAATAGGGGCAAAGTAATCTTTGCAACAAATTGTGCTTGTACAATTGGATATTCACAAGAGGGAATAAATGGAGTTGAACTTCATCCTCACACCATACACAATGACTCAGAATAGATTATAGGGTTTAATGAAAAAGCCGAGTATTTAAAATTCTTAGAAGGAAATAATGAGTAACTTTGTTACCTAGCACCAAGCCACACTTTCTTAGATATGACACCAAAAGTACAAGTGATAAAAGAAAGAAAATATCAATTAGATGTCATGAAACAAAAAATTTCTGTAATGTTAATTATAAGACCTAAAAAAGTGAAAAGTCAGTTCACAAAATGGGATAAAATATTTGAAGACTTTTTATCAAATAAGTCACTTGCATCCAGGGTATATAAAGAACTTTTACAACTTAATACTAAAAAGATAAATTATCAGTTACAAAAAGGCAATACATTTGAATAGATATTTATTGAAAGTAAATATACAAATTACTTATAAGCCCATGAAAAGATGCTAAATCCTATTAGGTAAATGCAAAACAAAACTATCACATACTGATTCATACCCACTAAGGAGGGCTATGATAATAATATTTTAAAAAATCATATTGAAGGTGAGAATGTAAAATTTTTCAGCTTCTATAAAAAGCAGTTTTTTAAAAAAATGTTTTCTAGTTGTCAATGGACCTTTTCTTTTCTTTCTTTCTTTCTTTCTTTATATATATGTGATGCTGAGAATCAAAACCAGTGCCTCACACATACTAGGCAAGAGCTCTACTACTGAACCATAACCTCAGCCCCTGGAAACAAGTTTTGATGTTTTTCTATAGAACAACTTTATGATCCAGACTGTCTTTCTTTCTGGAAATAGACTGCATTCTCCCTTGAAAGTGAATTCCTTGCCTTACCCCAAAGCATCTCTCACTTGAGATAACCTCCATTTTTCTTCCCAAATAAACCTCTGTCTATATGCTCCCACTCCAAGAACTACTTTATAGTGTAGTAATTTTGCTTCAGACATATACCCAAAAGAATTGAAAACAGGTATTTTAACAAAAGTTTGTTCACAAATGTTCATAGCAGCATTATTCTCAATAGCTAAATAGTGGAAACAGCAGTTTCCATTAACTGGTTAATAAATTAAAAACTGTGATATGTGTACAAAATAGAATAGTATTTAGTTGTAAAAAGTGAGGTACTAATATATGGTTTAGCATGAATGAGCCTCAAGAATATTATGGAAAGCAAAAGATAAGTCACAAAATACCATTTATTTATTTTCATTGACATGACATGGCTGAAAGCAAATCTACAGAGGCAGAAAGCAGGTTTTGGTTTTCTTAGGGTGCAGGAATGGGGCAGGTTGTGACAAATAACTCCTAATACACATGTGGTTTCTTTCTGGAGTGATGAAACCTTTCTAAAATTAGTTTCATGACAGTTACATACCTGTGAATACACAACCACTACTGATTTATGTATCCTAAATGCATTTATTTGTGATGCATTACTAATAAATCAATAAAGCAGTTTAAATAAGAAAACTATAGTGAATATAGCTTTCCTTATGAAAAATTTTTAGGTCATCAGTTAGCTGGCCACTCTGTTATAAGTGCATGGTGTCTATATTACTCTTCTAGCAATTTTATTCAGAATGTAAATTATTTATTTCCATAACTGCCTCCTTCTTTAGACTGTGAGATTCTCATAAATTATGACTTTTTATGTTTTCCTTCTTTTATTTCAAGCTTTCTCCTGGAACATACAAAAATAAAGCACTAGCTTCCTAAATATTTTATGAAAACAAATGTTTTTCCTTGCACCTTGCTCCATGAATTTCTATTCTGACACATTATCTGTGGGGCCAAAATGCTCTGGCAGCCTTAGTGAGCCAGTCACAAAGTCATGTGGAGCTCATTTTTATAGAAAATGGAATCTGATCTTCCTATGTGTATAAGAACTATCTTTCTCAATTGTTTTCAGAAAGATGATACACATTATTATAGAAATTTTAAAAATGTTGAAGAAATGTAAAAATAAGCATCTGAAGCCAATTTTTTACATGATAAAAAACTAAAGATATAGAGCCAGGTAACATCTGTAATCTGACAATAGAAAACTAACAACAAAAAAGAAAAAAAGAAAGAAAATTATATAACACAGGTTTTCAATGAAAATTTTGTTTTCACTAGTGAATATCATATACTCCAAAGAAGATGATTTTATGAATAAGACTTGATATATTTATATAGTTTTTCTCCAAGAAATGAAATGATGTCCCTAGAATAAATAAAGTATAATTTGACTGGTTACTGTGTTTCCTACTTAGAAGTGTTAATGACCTAAATTTGTGCTGGGTGAAGCTATTTCTCTTTTCTTAAATGTCAGAGAATCTCAATATCCTTTTTTGGGCCTGAATAATAATCTGCCTCCATTTTCTCTTTACCTACATTTACAAAAATTTATATAGCATCAAACCAGTTTATGATAAGTGAGTGATCACCAGAAGGTATCACAATGAAATAATTGAATCAGTTATGGTGAACTAAATAGAGACAGATATATTTCCTTAAATAATTTTCTTCATAGTCAAATTTTTAATCATCAGAAAAAAATTGGATGGTAACTTTTATTCTTCTAATTTATACACTTCTTATTCTTTGGACATTTTCTTCTTGTTTAGTGATTTTGGGCTTAATTTTCAAATTTTATATAAAAATATCAAAATAAATTTACTCTTATTTCCCTTCAAATTGTTCTCTTATTTGTGCCAGTCTCCTGCCACAGTCATTACTTGTGACCAAAAATTTCAACTGTTTTTTTTCTTACCCTTATCAGCCCTTTCCATGCATATTTCTCTACTACCTCTGGAATATTGAGTTGTTCTATTTTCATCTTGCAGTGTTTTCTATTTTTTTCTTTTGTTTGCTTTTTGTCACTTTGTTATTTATTTTACTTCCCTATTTCTGATGTTTCTGAGTCTATTCCTCTATGTCAGATCCTACAGGATCTCTGTGCTCTCTATTACCTTTTATATATGAGAAACATAATAGTGTCTTTTGAAAAGTTTCAATAAGCACAGAGATATGTTGTTGAATCCATTTCAAACTCAGAACATTAGTATAAGAACTAAAAGCAATGAGAAGACATAGAATAAGAAAAACATGGAAAAGAAGGTGAAAAAATTTGATGAGAGTAGGATATGTGAATACTGGGAGGAGGGGGGATGTACAGCGCAGTTCATAAGAGAGAAAGTTAAAAAGTGAAAAAGCAAGGAAGACACAAATAATTACTCCAAGGGTGGAGGATGTGCCCAAAACAACAAGAACAGGAAGTGAATAAATAGGTGGGAAAGCTTGAGAACTGAGACTGCTTCTAAAACTCTTAGTGAAGGCTGATTGTTCACTCTCCTGCTGTTAACAAACAAAATGTCATGTGATTATGCAACACAATATTATATATCTGATACTTTTTTATTCACTAGAAATAGCTCCTGCAGTCTATGACTTAAGGATTGTGCTGTATGTTCTCTCAAAGCAATTATCTGCATCTTAGTCACCATGGATGAATTTTAAAAAAGAAAAAAAGAAAGTACCTCATCCTTGGGAGTAACTAGACTTAAAGGCAGGCACCATTAGGTGAGTTTATACTCAACTTTAATATTGTTACAAAATAGCCATTTGCAGGGTCATGCATTTCAATACCAGTGATACAGGTTTCTGATGCATGAGGATCAAAGTTTGAGATTAGCCTTGACAACTGAGAAAGACCCTGTCATAAAACAAAGAAGAAAAAGAACTGGAAGTGTAAGTCAGTGATAGAGAAATCATGAGTTCAATATTGGTAACTAAATTAGAAATATGAAACAAAAATATTATTAAAATTAATGCTATTAATATTTTATTTATTATATCTCTAGCTGTAAATTCATCATAAATTTGCATGGGCATTGAAACCAGTGTTCTAACAGATTGCAGAAAAAGCACAGAAATTTTATAGGATGAATTATATTTTCAAATTAAATCAAGTTTTACACTGTAACAAATTGTGTAGATAAAATGTGAATCAACAGACTCCTGATTAAAGTAGATAATATTTCCTCATTATATGTCAAAACAAGCCCAAAATGTTTAAACCTTAGGAAATAAGACGCCATTTAAGATGGGGTGATTATCACAGCTCTCTTTCTGTTTGATATCCCAATTCTGCCTGTGTATGAGCCTGAAAAGGACCGGTATGATGATATGTTTCTCTAATTTCAGTGGCTCAGGAGATTGAGGCGGGGAAATTTCACATTCAAGGCCAGCTTCAGCAACTGAGTAAGTACCAAAGCAAACAAAAAAAATGACTGTGTTGGTCAAGGTGCACACAAGTGTAATTTCAGAAGGATGGGAAGGAAGATAAGGCAGGAAGATGGTAAATTCAAAGTCACCCTCAGCCAAAGTGAGACCCTAGATAACTCAGTGAGACTCAGTCTCTAAGTATAATACAAAATATGGCTGAGGATGTGGCCCAGGGTCAAGTGCCCCTGGCTTCAATCCCTAGTCCAATAAAATAAAATAAAATAAAATAAAATAAAATAAAATAAAATAAAATAAAATAAAATAAAATAAAATAAAATAAAATAAAATAAAATAAAATAAAATAAAATAAAATAAAATAAAATAAAATAAAATAAAATAAAATAAAATAAAATAAAATAAAATAAAATAAAATAAAATAAAATAAAATAAAATAAAATAAAATAAAATAAAATAAAATAAAATAAAATAAAATAAAATAAAATAAAATAAAATAAAATAAAATAAAATAAAATAAAATAAAATAAAATAAAATAAAATAAAATAAAATAAAATAAAATAAAATAAAATAAAATAAAATAAAATAAAATAAAATAAAATAAAATAAAATAAAATAAAATAAAATAAAATAAAATAAAATAAAATAAAATAAAATAAAATAAAATAAAATAAAATAAAATAAAATAAAATAAAATAAAATAAAATAAAATAAAATAAAATAAAATAAAATAAAATAAAATAAAATAAAATAAAATAAAATAAAATAAAATAAAATAAAATAAAATAAAATAAAATAAAATAAAATAAAATAAAATAAAATAAAATAAAATAAAATAAAATAAAATAAAATAAAATAAAATAAAATAAAATAAAATAAAATAAAATAAAATAAAATAAAATAAAATAAAATAAAATAAAATAAAATAAAATAAAATAAAATAAAATAAAATAAAATAAAATAAAATAAAATAAAATAAAATAAAATAAAATAAAATAAAATAAAATAAAATAAAATAAAATAAAATAAAATAAAATAAAATAAAATAAAATAAAATAAAATAAAATAAAATAAAATAAAATAAAATAAAATAAAATAAAATAAAATAAAATAAAATAAAATAAAATAAAATAAAATAAAATAAAATAAAATAAAATAAAATAAAATAAAATAAAATAAAATGGAGCTGGAGGTGTGACTTTGTGCTTATATGCCCCTGGGTACAATCTCTGGTACAAAACAAACAAAAATTCTGTGCTTTTGAATAAGAATCACTATCTAACATCCAAGAGAATATGAAAATATTGATTACACATGTAGCCTAGAGGAGGTTAGTTTTGTCTTTGAGATAAGGTAGAGTTGACCCTGAATTCCAGTAAAGTTACTTAGTAGTTGTGAGACTTAGCAAATATTCTTTCACAATGAACCCCTATGTAAACCTCATCTATTAAAAAAGGCATAATAATAAGTGCCAACATGTAACAATTCTGCAGTTTGATCTATATACAGAAAGTTGATGTTGTTTTTACTCCTACTCTAGAAAAATGTAGAATGTGTTTTCAAAACGTTAAAATGGTCTTTTATTATTTTATGGATTATGTAATGCTTGTCTATGAAAAAGTAATAGCCAGGTATCTGTTCTAGAAACATTTTGAATGCTTTTGTTTTTGATTTCAGAATACTGTTATTTCAATGAGAATGAGCCCACAATATTTTTTTTGATAATGAGTTACCCTGGAAAAGAAAATCAGGGTGCTTTATTGGCAGCCAGATAACACTCTAAAGTTCAGTGTACTTACAAAACGTCAGCTAATCATATGCAGCAAGGATTCCAGGTGAATGGAGCCTAAATTGATGACCATCCCAAATATAAGCTAATAAGTTTTAGAAAGAGTTAACTAGTGACAGATAATTAATTAATTTACTCACTATAGGCTGGATGCCAGGATTCAATCACATGATGTGCAAAAGTTGTATGTAAAACAGCAGTCATCTTATAGATAGTAATTTATTTTTTCTTCATTAAAATTTTGTTGACTCTCTTAATAAACTGTATTGAACTATAGAAAAATATTTATAGAAAAATATTTATGTATGCCTTTAATTATGCAAATATTCTCCCAGTACATAATAAATTTGGTATGAATTTTAGCACAATTATAAAAACCAAATATCTCAATTCTGCCTCTAGGGTCAAGGTAAAATTGCAAATAAGTTTCCCTTCAGTGTATTTATACTGTAGAATCTGGGCTACAGAAAAATCTGAAGACCTGGCACCATCCACCTCCTGGGACACCAATTCTTTATGTTTACCATGTGATACCTGAAATGGGAATGAATCTGTTTTTAGAATCTAGTGAAAAACAGTCCCCACATTTGTACAGTTCTGGGTTGGAGCTGCCAGCGGTCTCAATGTGCACTGTCTCTCCTGTTCTTTGGCCCTGTTGAGAATTTGTCCAGGAAGTGTATTCTATCACCTAGTGTCAGGGGCTAGAAGGAAATTCTCCTTCTAAGAATAGCCTGACCTTTACAAGAAACAGCCTGTGGCCATCTGTCTTCCTGAAACATCCTGCAGTTATCTCACTTTGTGCAGACATCCAGCAACTGCCAATAAGAGAGCTTCCCCATCCGCAGCATATAAATACCCCTGTGTGAACAATAAATTTTGCAGCTTAATCAGAACTCCTGTCTTGCTGTCATCCCTCATGTCTCTTGTCCCTTCATTTCTCCCCACCTAGGTTCGCCGCCCACGTTCATGTGTCCTTCCGGTCAGGACAACCTAGGACATAAAAATGCATGGTTCAGGCCTTTCATCTTGCTGATGTCAATTAATTCATAGCTCTCTAACAGGAAATTTTGAAGCAGTAAACTGAAATCTTCCTGAGACTTCAGGTAAATAGTGAATATTAAGATGGATTTCCAAAAGTACATATATGTATTAATAAATTGATAATGTCAAGCTATGATAATATATGAATATAGTGTTTTTAGTTACAATTTGTTTAAGCTCTTATTTTCTTCTTCTCCTTCTCCTCCTTTCCTCCTCCTCCTCCTTCTTTTTCATTTAAGGACAGGGTCTTAATGAGTTTTTTAGTGCCTTAATTTTTGCTGAAGATAATATTGAACTCACAGTTCTCTTGGCTCCACCACCTGAGCCTCTTGGATTACAGGTGTATGTCACTGTGCCTGACTTTTGTTTTTCATTTGTAATGTGAATAGTAAAAAACTTTAAAATTATACTTGTGAGTCTCTTTTAGGGATGAGAGATATGGGGACATTGATGCCTTAGGAAATTGCTAATGAGTTTGAACCTCAAGCTGTTTTTCATAAAATCAGAGAACAGAAAAGTTAAATAAAAATTTAAAGTAACTTTGATATCATTTCCATAAATAAAAATATATACGTATTTATCACAAATTGCTTTAACATTATATACAGTGATAAGTTCAATGCACTTCTGTCTGGGTTACGTCCTACTATTGGGAGGAAATTCTGCCTCAAAGAAAATCCATCCCAAGACAGTTAATGCAATTCACAGCTACTCAAAATAATAAGAAGAAGAGGCATCACAGGAAAAATTTATACCCTCTCTGAAGATATATATATATATATATATATATTTACATCCCAAGCCCTTTTTAATAATTATAGATATAGATATAGATTGATTATGTACAGATACATATAATTATTAGTTTTTTTCTTTGTATTTTTTTTAATGTGGTGCTGGGTGTTAAACCCAGTACCTCACACATACTAGAAAAGCACTCTACCACTTAACGACAACACCTGTCCCCATAGTCCTACACTAACTCTTTTTGTGTGTGTGTATGTGGTGCAGGAAATTGTATCCATGGCCTTGTATAACCAAAACAAGCACTCTAGTAACTAAGCTGTATCCTCAACTCTGATCATTAATCTTTCAACAATGAAAATGGGGAAGTGCCTGAAGCCTTTTACAACCAGTCTCTTAGGTGAAAACTGTCCAATCCTCATACAGCCAGTGATGGATTCCACAATCTTCTATTCCCTTGGTGTCTGGAGCCCAGCATTCTTTCAATCTCTTTGTAGGCTTTCTGTCCTGGATCAAGAGCATAAGTTTCCTTGCTACACAGAAGCTGAAAACAAATCACAGGGCAAATGCTGAGAACACTAAAACCCAGGAAATGGTAAGTGTGCTTGTTTTCCTGAGACTGGGAATAAAGGTTGTTTGAAGCTGGTGGAAGTAGCAATGGCAGGAACTGGAAATTGTGGCTATGGACTCCCCCTGGTTCTCTCCAGTGTCTGGGGCAGCTCAGCCTTCCCCCTGTGACTAGTCTAGTGAAGCTTAGATAAGCAGTAGAAAACCGAATAATTTTGTTCCATCATTATATGGAGTTTTTAGCTTCTTTCTGAAGCCCTTTGTGGACATCCATGTGCCACAAGTCCAGCATGTCCTCAAATTATTATCCCAGTGCTGAAGACTGGGATAATTATCAGGAGAGAACCCCAACTCCATTTGTTGTATTCATGCGTTAGAGAGACTGTTGATTTTAGGGCTTGTTACTCATGAGTTTTTGTTTTGTTTTGATTTGTGTTTTCTTTTCTTTTTGATACCAGAAATGCAATCCAGAGTATTTTTCCACTGATTTACATTCCCAGACCTTTTTTGCATTTTTATTTGCAGACAGGGTCCCTTTGAATTTTTTTGGTTCTTACTAAATTTTTGATGATGGCTTTTAACTCATGACTCCAGAGATTTTTAAATGAAAAGGAAACTTTATCTCAAATCCAAAACAAATCCAGAACTTCAGCTTAAGTCTTCTTAGGTCAGAGAATAAACCCTTAGTTTTCTAGCTCTTTGTTCACTAATCTGTTTGTAATGTTTATCTCTGTTCACAGTGAATAAGTATAAAATAGAATAGATAGTATAATGACTCGGTAATGAAGATAATGGGCTTCATTGTACCACCCCTCAAGGCTAATTGGAAGATATGTTAATGAGCACCATTAAGGCCTATTTCAAATGTAGAAACCCTTGAAACCCATTTGGGAGTACACCTCCAACAAAGTCCTTTGTTCCTGGGGTGATTCCAGGAAGAATAAAAGTGAATCCACATGATAGTCAGGATGCCTTTTCCAAAGACTATTTTAAATAAATCTTGCTTAATATTTGGCCCAAAAGCATCTGTGAATTTCTAAGATGGCACACCAAAATGAGTTTTCTCTAGTATCATTCCCTTTTCCACATGGTGGGAGTTCTATTTTTTCTTGCTTAAATAAATACATTTATTTATCAAAATTTCTGACACAAGCATCCAGATACAATTGGCAAAGTTAGAAATTTAGTTTCAACTCAAAACTCCACTTTCAACATAGTCAATGGTTATTTTCCCATGTTTCATAAAAAGTCACAGATTTCCCTTACTATAATATTAAAGAATTATTTTCTTCTGCATCAGGCTATCTGTAAGTTTGCATCAGCAATAAAACTGTATTCAGTATTCAAAAAATAAACTTCACCTACAATTATATTAAATATAGACAAAATTTATGATGATTGCAAAAAAAAGCAGTGTTTAATTGCATCTATTTATATACTTCAGCAACATATCTATGAAAAAGATGTTAATGAGCCACATCTCTGATCTACTAAAGACCAAAATTTTGGTTCTAGTTACCCATATTTCTGTTTATCTGTTAATCATTCAGAAATGATTAGGCACACATCCTCTCTGTAGGAAAAATGTCAATAATAAATAAAAAATTGATTAATCCAGGTGATGCTAAGAAATTATCTACTGTGTCATATACTAGCAACCTATTACATCCACAGAATTTTCAAATTTCCATTTTGAATATTTTGTATATTTAGCTAGATCAACCTATTATTTGGGAACATGTTTCACCATAGAACATGAGAAAATTTCTGATGTAATCACACCTTCAAGAGAGACATAGTTGAATCTTACAGTAAACTGATATTTAACATTAATTTATAATACAGTTGATGAAATAGAAGGTTTTTTTAAGAAAACATAAACTAAGATTGGGTTGATTCATCAAGTAAAACTGAACCTAGGTGGAGAAAAAGTGATTAGGAATTTTGAAGTACATGATACAACCAAAAAAGTGATTTCTAAAATCTCTTTGAGCTCTTGGGATTCAAGGAACTCTTAACAAGATTATTATAAACTTTTCAAGATTTCAAGATCTTACTGATCAGTGAAACACTCCATTTTTGAAATCAGAAAAATAAAAATTTAAAATAGAAGATGATACAAGGAACCATGAAAATCATCTTTAAAAATAACAATTACAATTTTTGAAACACCTGCAGTGAGAAATTTAAATGTGGGAAGGATGAAGGGAGAGAAGAGACTAAGGGAGAGCATAAGCACTAGTTTAGCACAGCTGTCCACATACCCTAGACTCAGCTTGCCACTCCATTCATCATTCTCCTCATGTTTGGTTCTTAAACTTTTGGTGCTCAAAAACACGGTATTTGAACTTTTTGCAATTGTAATATAGCCCATGCACTTTCCATGATAAGAAACAGTGTCTACAGAGGTAGGTAATTAGAACTCAGTTCAGAACTTTCATACATTCAACTCCAAGTTTAGAAATGCCACTTTTCAGGCTAGAGTCACTTCCTGGTGAATCAGGTGTAAAGGCTCAGAAACAGTAGCATAGTCACTCATCACTTGTTATTTTACAGCTCCTAGTTTATTCAACATTAATTGAGTAACAACCAAAATTTTAATATTCTCCACATACATAGTACATCATATTTTGGTGCTTCAGTTTCCTCATGTGCACAAAAGAAATAGTATTAAGTTCAACATCATAGGGTTAGAGAAAAGCCAATTGAATTTTTACAAATCTCTTAGAATACTGTGATGAAATTGCCTGGCAGAGTCATTTGAACTGTCATTATGTAATGACTTCCTTTTTCTGTGATTTTATGTTTATTCAGTTATTCTGGACATTTCCAGCTCCAATGGCTATCATGGTGGTGGGAAGTCATCCACCTCTCAAGCACACCTCAGTGGGATTAATACCAATGTCATGCAAGGGCTGGGGCTCTTGTCCATGTTGCTCCCTGCCATAAAGATCACCATGTATGATGAGGGTCCTTGTAATCTGCAGCTCAGTGTTCTGCCATAAAACTCTAGCCACTTTGAATTTTGTGCCATTATGGAAAACCAGGAGGAAACCTTAGCACTTGGACCTGGGAGAGACTTTGCAATTTAATCTAAAAGGCCAGAACATTCTGTCAAATACAATCTGAATTAGGACCTATTCCCAGGAGGAAACTGCCCAAGTTGGCTGGTCAGGGTTTTGATAGCATGACTTCCTTCCTTTTGGCCCCTTCTCAGGCTGTGAATGAGCATATAGGAGGAGGGAGGGAGAGAGAGAGAGAGAGAGAGAGAGAGAGAGAGAGAGAGAGAGAGAGAGAATGGAGGGAGGAAGAGAGACAGATAAATATGAAGACATTAGAATCAGGCCATATCTCAGGACTGACTCACCTGCTTTATTTTCTCTCTTCTGGACAACATTTGAAAAGGTACAACCCTGCCACACGTAGTACCAGGATAACCCAAGAACATCCATGTAGTGAGTTTGTCCAAATTAAAAGGACCTTTCAGTGACACTGAGCCTGGTGGATCCCTGCTCTGTTATAGGAACTGATTGTTTAGTTCGAGTCTGGTCTCTAAGAATAGGAAATGAACTATCCTGTGAACAAGCCAGTACCTACATCTCAGAGATGACCTGTGAATCCCTCTGCCATTTCTTCTGGCTTTGAAAGGAGAATGGTTCAAGGGTGAGCCACTTAGGTTGTTGGTAGGGGTGGCCCTGACACCAGGCATGTTTGGATGCTGGTGGTTTCTCAGTGTGGTTTGGGGGTCTTAATTTTAAATTCCTGATAGAAAACAGATCTCTGACCCCTTTGTCTCTCCCAAAGATTCACAAAAAAACCCTTGAGCCCTTGGTTGGAGACAGTTTCAAGGAGACCCCATTAGGATTCAGATGCCCCCAGGAAGAAGGGTGTGGCTATGAAGAAATCCTTTTCTCTCCAGTATCATCTTGGAGGCAGAGACTGGAGCCACTTTATCTCTCAAAGTACAATACCATTCCTGGGTGTTTGCTTGTTGAGTTTTTCATGAGTATGTGATAAGGACCAGGATTTGGGACCCACTTAAACTTTAAATATCTAACCTAGAACTTGTTGCACTGAAGCCCAAAGGTGCAGCATCTCCAGAGAACTAGTTTAGATTGTGCCTGAAGCTGCTACCTTTGCTGGCATGTTGGGTTAGTGAGCCTGAGAACCAGACCTACTGAGCCTGAATGAAGGGACTTGGGTGAAACTGCTGGGCTTGGTAAGGCTTCCCCACATACTCTCTCTCTGGGAAGGAAAATAATAGTGTCCATTTATTTGCTTTCTCTTCTGTTACCTGTTGACCTTCTCTTCTATGTCAGACAGTACTCTAGGGCCAGGTGGTGACTAGGTGTCAGGTATGATTAACAGTGAAAAAAATTCAGCCTCTGATCCTGAGCTGAAAGCATTTTCAAGGCAATCTGTGTGTTAGGTGCCAGGCTGGAGCACCAATAACAGCTACAAAGAGCTGTCCCTTCCCTTAAGGACTCAGGAGTCCAGTGAGGAAGATTAATATTAAACAAATAACTGCCTAAATAAAGGTATTAACACTAATAATGGAGAGTTGTGTACAGAAAAGGTCAAGGTGCCCTGAAAGAGCAGAGAGATGAATGGGCCTGGATGTGGGGACAGAGAAGGACCATGCACATCTGATGGTGTGTTGTCTATTGAGCATAGAGATGACTGATGGATTTAGGTAGGTGTCATATTTTTGAGTTTTCATGAGCAGAACTGGGACACCCATACCCTCACCTAATTGTCCTGAGGATGATCACAAGCAATAAAGTCTCAGGGAGAGTTTGTGTCCAAAGAGAGGTTGAGGATTCCACCAGGTGATTGGCACATGGAGGCTCTGGCCTTGACCTGTGGATCTCTAATAGATGTGGTTAAATATCATTTTTCTTATAGTGCATTTCTCAGTTGCCTCATTGAGTGAAGGTGTAAACAATGTCATGCTCACATGTTATTTTCTGCCTTTTACTGGTGCATGGTGGTCCTGCCACTGTACTCAGAAATCTTTATAGAGAAATGGTCCCAAGTCCCCTTCTTCAGTTTCATGCCTTCAGATACTCACAAGCAATGGCTTTGTTGGGAGAATTCCTCAAAGAAGCACTCAGGACCTGCCAATATGGTACAATCTAGACCAAATCCCAACAGCAGAGAGCTTCCACACCTTCATTTGAAAAATTTGACTATTTTATCTCATTTATGCCCAGCATTTTAACAGGCACCCAATTAAAGGCAAGAAAAGCATCAGAAATGGCCTCACCCTAAAAAGTTCATGAGACCATTCAAAAGGAATTTTCACTCATTTATTCAACAAGTAATGAGAACCTACAATGTACCAGACATAGAAGCAGGATTTGGAGGCCGTGCTCATAGTTGCAGCTAAGCACAATCCATCTTCATGGTGCTGGTAATCTAGAGGATGGAAAGAGAGACTCAAACCATTGATGCATATGGTAATTTCAAGTGTCTTACCTGCTTGGCTAATCTAAGACCTATTGGAGGTCATGACATTTAAACAGAACCTTGAATGTGTCCAGAGCATTCTGGACAGAAAGAGCACTTGGAGGGTTCTGAATCTCCACAGCAATTGGCTCATTTAAGGAATAAGAAGCAGTGAGTGTAGCTAAATAATAGCAAGGGGTCAAGTGTTTGATTGGCCAGCAGGTACAGTGTGGATTTTATGTTGAATGAAGGAAGTTTTCCACAGGCAAACATGTTTCACTTCAGCCAGAACCTATCTGTCAATCTGGGGGAGATTCTGTAGATCAGTGAAATTTTGAAAGGGACAGACTTGGGATTCTTAGTACTAAGAACCCTAAATAAACAGACATTTGGAAAGGAAAGATGTCAATGTTAGCCTATTTTTGGATAAAAAAGAACAGTGCCTCCTGTCTAGGAGGATTTCCTGGACCTGAGAGGATGAAAATAAAATGTGAATCAACCACAGGACAGGCTCGTGCTTCTAGCTTGGCATCTGTTCCCTACCTTCTGGATTCAAAACCCCACGTTTCGTCCATGAAATTATTGCTTCCCTGATTGGGGGAATATGGTTTGGCTCTTCCTACTCAGAAGTGTGTTTTACCTCCTAGCCCCACATCAAAGTGACTGTCTCAGGGATGGCACAGAACTCAATCAGAGGCAATAAAACCCAAGAAGAAATTGCCAACAGCCTGCTGGCAAAACACACTTTCTGTCTTTCCCTGGGAGCCTTCAGAATGAAGATGTGAACTTTAGAATAACTGCAGCTATTTGTGACCAAGGGGAAGATTCCAGAAGTGTTAGGGAGTGTGGAGAAGCACAGTGTGACTCCTGAGGATAAAGCTAGTCATACAGAAGGCTAGGTGAAAGATAGAGAACTCAAAGTCCTTGTCACTGTACTGAGGCCCAGGATCAAATCTTACCTGCAGCCTGAGAAATCCTGGATATTTTAGTAGCCTTGGCCAGTTCAATGTTCTTTGTTACAAAAACCATTTTTGTTGAGTATTCATGTCTTTCAACATAAAAAGTCCATGTGACAGAACTTGCAGTAGATGCCTGACAGTGCATAGGGCCTCTGTTCATCCTTGATCCCTTGGAGGAAGTAAACCAACACCCCCCCACACACAAAAACAAAAACAAAAACAAAAAAAACAACAAAAACAAATAAAAAGTCTCTTCTCCCAATTCTCTCTTTCAATGTTTCCAGCCTTCCCTCACCATACCACTGTTACTCTCATGTAAAGGCAGAGGAAGAAGAGGAGGAGAGGAAGCCTGTTTCCAGGCTACATCACCACACTGTGGGGAGCAGGGATAAAGCATGAGAGAGGCAGCTCCAAGACTGACATTTCAGTATAGAAATAACAAGATAAAAATAAACTCCAAATTTCTGCACCTGGCACTTGCTTCTCTGCTTCACAGTTCATATCTCTTTCGGCTTTGGGGACAGAAATGTTCTTTTCAGGTCACCACTTGGCCTTCCTCATCCTCGCCCTGGGCAGGGAGGAGGAGGTGTGGGTCATTGTCTCCAATCTGTTCACACCTGCCAATTCACATCTTGGGGGTCAAGTGACACCCCCCTTCCTGCAGCCCCTCTTATTATTTTTCAAATAACCTTCAATAGGATGCTCCAAACACATGGTGGTTGGGCAAGGCTGGGCTGAGGTCTCCACCTTCTAGAGGATGTCAGAAAAATGAAATGATTTGTCCAAAGTTACATGGCTAATTTGTACTTACTGTATTCTGGTCTCATGCCAGGACCTTTTCTGCTTGTCTCTGAGCAGGGACAAAAAGAACTTGCTTTTTCTGCAGAGCCCACATTCAGCCAAGTAAGCTTGGTACCAGGCTGTTACTATGGGTAGCCTTCACATCATCTGGGATATAAGCATCCTGTGTGCCACCTGAGAGCCACACCCCTCACAGTCACACACTTTGTTAGAGTTTTGTGTTCACCAGGAAGCAGTTTAACACAGAAGAACACTGGGGACAAGTCAGTATCAGGGACACAGCCCCAACTGCTGCTGAAGTGCACAGAGGGTCCTTGAGCCTCAGGTTTCTTATCTATCCCATGCTGGTAAAAATACATCTGCATTATAGGATTGTTGCAGGGCCTACATGAGTAAGTCATGCATGATGTAAACTGCAAATAGAGAGTTTCACTTCTTCTTTTACAAACTTATTGCCTGTTTATTTTTTATTCTTGCTTATTGTTACTGGCAAGAATTTTCTAGTACAATGTAGAATAGAAGGGGCAAGAGTAGGCATCATTTTCTTGCTCCTGATAGTAAGGGGAAAGCATCCAGTCTTTCATCACTGAGTGTGGTGTTAGCTCTGCATTTTTATCTTTGTAGATGTCCCTTATCTGGTTGGGAAAGTTCTCATCAATTCCTAGTATGTTAAGTGTTTTTACTGGGTATGATGTAATTCACTTTTTTCTCTCAACATAGTAAGGTTTACCCATGTCTCACCATAGATTGAACAGTTACCCTTCAACTGAAGGTTTTGTAGGGGAAATAGAGAAGAAGGTTAAACACTTAGTGCCCCTCTCCTCTAATTACATCTTCTTTTTTTCTTCAGCCACTATCTCCCCACCTCTCTGCACATCTGTTTCTCTGTCATCTGGAGATAATTATAAAAATGTGGGAATTCCACAGAATAAACCTTTCCCACTGCTTGGGGGGGAAGGTAAGCTGTAGGTCTCCCTGAAAGAGGGTGGGCTTGAGCCTAGATGAGAAGAACAGGTAAAACATTGCCAGGAAAGAGAAGAAACAGCAATGGCACCTTATGTTGTGCCTTGCCATTAAATCAATCTGAATTTAGCCCCTAACAATGTCCAGGTAGTTTGGCCTTGGTTGTAATTAAAAGAGGATCTTCTGCCCATAGGATGTTTGCACTCATTGGCTCTATAGATTCAATATGATTTTTGGCCTCTACAATCATCCTGTCCAATATGGTCACAATTGGCCACATGTGGTTTTAGAAATATAAACTCATTACAACTAAGTAGCATTAAAAATTCAGTTTCCTTTTTGCACTAGATACATTTCAAGTGATCAATAGCCACATGTAGTTAGTGATTGTCATATAGAACTATAGAACATTTCCATCATCACAGAAAGATCTCTTGGAAATCATTACTCTTGTATTGAAGGGAGAGAAGATGAAATTAAAGAAGATAACTTGGGACCTTTAGCCAAACAGGTAAGTCTGGGTATAAGGTGAATGCAGCCTGGTAGAGGTTTGTAGGTTGGGTTTCTGTTTTGGCTCTGTCCCTTCTAATTTTGCAACTCTTAGCTAAATTATGTCTCTTCTCTGGTTTTCTCATTGACATGAAAATGCAATTGTTGGGCAATGTAATCCTAGAAGGTAATGCCATAATCTATAGCTGGTTGTTGTTTAATAGCCAGAAAGAGATATATGTAAGTGTTTCTTCCAGATGCACAGAAAAAAATACTTGGACTTGGGGAGTGCCAATGGCTTCAACAGTGCTCAGCTGAACCAGCTGGGCAAGTCAGTTAACATCTCTGAACCCCATTTCCACACCTGTGAAAGTAAATAAGCATTTTATGAGGATAAATTGAGATAATTTAAAAGAAAGCATGTTGAGAAGAGACCCAGATGCCAGATAGTCACTAAAAAAGGTAAACAAGGCTATTTTCCAAATTGATATGACCACAGAATGTCATTATTATCTCCTCCTCCTGCTCATTTTTCTTTTAATTCCAAAATACCCACAAGCTCTAGTTACAATAGTGTGGAGTACACTTGGGAATTGACGTTCAATAGGAACAGAGCACTCTCCTAGGCCACAGCTAGAGTCAATGGCTATCACCCAGTGTTGTCCCTGAAAATTATCTGTTCTAAGATAGAATTGTGAAGGTCAGTGTTGGATGACACCAGAGAGATTGCTTGGGCTACAATTGCTGGGAGGAATCCAAAGAAGGAAGAGAGAGAAACCTTTCAGGAAAGGCACAGGATTACAAAGAAATCCTACCATTCCTTAATAGTTACAGACTTTGGCATCATCATTGGCACTGTCTGCCATCCTCAGAATGACTGAAAGGCAGGTGGTATTATACCCATTTCACAGGCGAGGAAGCCAAAGCTCAAACATTAAGAAACTTACAGATTTTTCAACATGCAGTAAATGGTAGTACTGGGATTTGAAACCAGGCTGCCTGAATCCAAAGCCCTGGAACTTTGGTCTCAAAGTACCTAAAATATCATGACCCTCAGACTTTAAATCTACAACAGATGAGGAAGCCAACTGCTTGCAGTTTGGAAACACAGCATTGTAATGACTAAACTTTTTCTTATGGCTACATGAGCTGCTTAAGTGGGATGAGCTTCATCCATTATCTTTCCCAAGTTTATCCAGCTTCCCAACAAAGATGAATCAAAAAGCCCCAAAACAGAGCTAAAATAGCCTCTCATCCTTGCCATTTCCCACCCCTACTCATCTGGGAATCACCCACATTAAGTAGGTCAGTACCAAGCCTAAGGTTCCAGAAGTGTTGGAGAGGCTTATACCCACATTTTGGGCCTGAGTGAAACCCAGATAACCAGTTGAGACACTGAGTCCTTGATCTGTTGGGAAGGGACGGGTGGGTGTGACATGGAACAGGAACTCTGTGGGTGATGTGTGTCTTGTTGAATTGTGCAATCTCTATCCTAGAGACTAGGTATTGGTCAACTGCAATCAAAAGCAGCAGTGATGAAGTATTTATTTTTAAAAATCTGACTTTTTAAGGGTATGGAAACCTTTGAGTCTGTAGCAATCTGGTCCAAATTGCAAACAGAAATTCTCATGTAACATCACCAGCACTTAGGGATTGAAAAACAGGTTGGCAGGTGGGAGCCTTACACAGAAGAGGGGAAAACATTATAAAGACATATCCTTCAGACTGTTTTGGCTGAACTTAAAAACAAGCACAGTGTCTTCATTTGCAGTTAATTAGATTAACCCAGCTGGAATTGCAAAGAGGACCACTTTTGCTCCAGTAGCAATTAGCAATTGTTGAACATGTTTTGTCAACTTGCCTTTAAAAATAACCACATGTATGACATATTTTTTTCTCTTAGCCAGTGGACTAGAAAACTATTAAAATATTTGTTCTGTGTTCTTATTGAATCAGGGGCAAAGAGCAGGTCTCTGTAGTGTCCTTTAAATAAAGGGGATATCAAGTTACAACAACTAGCCACTTTCCCACTCTTTGAGAATCTGAACCTGAATGGGACTCTTCTATCCAAAACTGGTCTCCCTCTCTGGAGGATCAAGCTGCCATCTGACCTTGCCTCTGGCATGTGAAATCCACCCTTGCACATCCCCATAGGCCAAGTGGCTCTTACTGTCATCCCTGGTAGATTTTGTAAAAATAGTACTCAAATCCTATTTGAAACAATTTTGTTTTCCATTGTCTGTCTCTACCATGTAACATCCCAAGGAAACATTGTCACACTCCCCTGGCCCTTAGGGCCAAGAACACTTAGTAGGCAATTCAATAAATATTTGTTAAATAAATCTTGGTGTTTCCCAACTCTGGTAAAGAATGAAAAAAGGCAAGCCAGTTGGTGAGAAAGCTACTGCTTTTGCTATCATTTTAGTCCTTCAAATGGCAAGAGTGTCTGTTTGGTGTTAATGTTTGCAACATCTCTTTTCTGGCTATTTCCCTCTACTCCACTACTCTACTTTTTAATAGAAAGTGCATCTCTGGGCCCAGAGTAAAGAATAATTACCAAAAGTAAGACTAAGGAATATTCGTGTTTGGTTTTTTGAGTGTTTTGTTTTTCCCCAAAATGTTGGTAGCTCTCCATTTAGGTAGTGATGTAAAGTTTTTCTTTAAAAGAAATTTAAGTGTAAAGGTATTGCTTTTAAAGAAAAATAGTCACAGTGGGGGTAGAATAAAGTGAAAGACTGGAAGGGGCATCCTTACTCAGTCCTAGGAATAGCCACTCAGAGTTCTTTGTGGCCAGCGCCTGGCAAAAGGCAGTTCAGTGAACCGCCCCCCCCCCCAATAATCTATGTCTCTGCTATAAATTCCCGCCTCCTAGTCTCCTCCTTTTCCCACTTAAGTCTTTACAATTTTTTATTTCTATATTCTTGTGTGTTGATCCAAATGATTTTTCTTCTCATTTAGTGTAGTTTGATGTATAATTAAATTGGTATAAATGTCTATATTGGAGAGTGTACAATGTCCCCAGACCTTGTTCGTAGGCATATGTTGCTGTAAACTCAGTTCTTCACGAATTATATGTAATGTTAATAAAATTGTGAATGATATTCAATATGATTTTTGTATGGATTCTGTGTATAAGAATCTTTTACCCTATTGTACCTGAAAAGCAAAAATCTTATGATAAGAAACTTAATTTTTACATACAACCTTCTCAGTTTACCTCTTACTACTTGGTCCTCAGCTCTTCTCTCCTGTAAGAGCTGCCTTTAAGTTTGTGGAAATTCAGTCTATTAAAAATACTAGGAAATGTTAAAATGTTAAAAAGTAAAAATTTTAACATTTATAAATCAAGATATGAAAATCTGGGACTAATTTTCATATGTCTATATCCTTCTTATAACTCTTAATTTCACCGCAAATACAAACAGAAAAATAAATAATGATCTGACTTATGCAAATTGTATTCCACATTAAGTTTGATTAAAATTTGTAAAAGTATTAACAGACGCTAGAGTATTATTCACTCAACAGTATGTTTTACTGTTACATAGAACATTTAGTCAAGTGGAACACTATGACGTCTGTCATTTAACAACAGGATGCAATACATGAGTGTTAACATATAAACAAATATTTAGTAATAAAGATATATTGCACACATAAGGTAAATATAGGTAAAAAATGCACTGTAAACCTGGCATGATGGTCCATGCTTGTAATCCAAGCAAATTGGGAAGCTGAGAAATTTCAGAAGTTTAAATTCAGCCTCAGCAACTTAGTGTGGTTTCAAGCAGCTTAGCAAGACAGTCTCAAAATTTGAAAAAGTGGAGAGAGGACTTAGGAATATGGCTCACTGTATCAAAATACCTAAACTTAAACTGAAATTAAAAAAAATTAAAGTTTAAAATATTACACTTCAGTGTTAAACATCAAAAATAGATTTCATATAATTCTTTTCTCAGTATTCAAAAGTGAAAATAGTAATTTTTGATTTAGAAAAACAATTATATTCTTTCAAAGATGAGGTTTCTTCACTATGTATGTATGATATTTATGACTGATATTTCTACAAAACAACTTTATAATGCTTAATAAATTTAAGCAAAAGTTAAAGACAACTACTTGTTTTCTAAACATAGATGAGTTCTGTATTTTGCTGATCCGGGGACTAGTGTCCTACTCTTTCTGTCTGTGAAATCAACTTATTTAGATTGTACAGATGGGTGACATCCTGCAGTATTTGTCTTTCTGAGCTTAACATGATGTCTTCCAGGTTCATCCATCTTGTCATGAAGGACAAGAGTTCCAGCTTTTTAAAAGGCTGCTGTTCTACTGCACACATGGGCCACCTTCTTTTCATGCATTCATTTGCTGGTGGAGGCTGAGTGCCACCTTGGCTCTTGTGAACACTGTAGCAGTGAACACGGAGGGCAGATGCCTCTCAACATGCTGGTTCTCTTCCGCTGGATGTGTAGCCAGGAGTGGGATTGCTGGATCATCAGGTAGCTCTCGTTTTAATTTTCTCAGTAACCGCCACACTTCTCTCTATAGTAGCTATATTAATATACACAAAAACCCTTTACAACTATAAAAAAGATAAAACCTCAGGGACATGGTGAGGACTACTGCTATAGCATATTTTATGTTTCTATATAGTTATCTTAGTCCAAAAATATTTTCTGAACATCAATTCTATAGAATGTGAAAGAATTTTTTTAAATGTTATATTATTAAGCAAAAGAACACATATTATGTTCTTTGATGGAAAGCCTCGGCTCCAAAAGAGTAATGATGAAATCATGAATCACATTTTGAAATGTTATGCAGAGTTAGATTGATGATAGAATAAGAGGTAAAACAATAACTTGCACTGTGCCTTTTTCATCTAAAATAGGTAGGAGGTACTTCATACATTTTAAAAAGCTTGGAAAAAGAGAACAGTAGAGAAATACCTTGCTTGGTGCTGGATACCCACCCACCTGTATGTGTTGTCTTTTTCTCTTCATTTACAGTGCACAAATCCATTTACTCACCTGTATTTACTTTAACTTTATAAAGTAGGAGGCATTTTATCAGCCATTAAGGTGCTACATATCTGGAAAGTTCCCCACAGGTCCAGGTTATTGATGGCAGGATCCCAGCCTGTGGTGCTCTTAGGAGCTGGGGCTAAGTGGAAGGAAGTGGTCATCGGGGTCTGCTCTTGAAGGGACCTTGAGACCCAGCCCTTCCTGTCTCTCTCTGTCCAGCAGCCATGAACAAGAACCTCTGACACACAGGCAAAACAGGCCTTCATTCCAAGTGTATCATCTCATGTATTTTGACAGACTAATGGGAAGCTGACCACACATAAGGACAGCACAGGTCCCTGTCCTACCATCCTCAAAGCCTCTTGGAGTGAAAGCCAAACTATGTCTATGTCCCTCACCTCTGTGTTTCCCTTTATGCATGTAGGGCCTGCTGGGTCCATCTGCAAGCCTGGTTTGTATGGGGTTGCAATCTCTAAACTTTCCACTGATCACTAACAAGCACTCTTTTTGTCTGAAAGTGGGCTACAATCTCCATTATCATTATTAAAGCATTTAAACTGTCCTCCTCGTGGCAGGATTTACAGCATACGTTCCCACACTATGAAGCTACCTCCCCCAGAGTCTATTCAGATCATTAAAGGCTTGCTTTGGATGTTGGTCTCTTGGTCAATATAAAAACAAGAACACAGGGGAATTTTACTTGAATTTACTCTATTTCACAGTGTAGGAGGTGTGATGGAATATACTGCCTCTCCATGATTCTTTCTTTTTCACTCATTCGTGGAATTCAGACAACGGAGTTTACTTCCCACCCCCTGACTCTGGACACTCGTGGAGGTTGGAAGATGGGCAGAAGTGACAGCAGGCCAGTTTGCAACAGAGGCTTCATGAGGTCTCAATCTAGGTGTTGCCACCATCTTGGAGTTTTGACCTTTAATAAAGGTCGTGGTTGGGGAAGTCCAAATTGTCAACTGGGCTTTGGATCGAGGATACAAAGTGCACACCTTCTGAGTCTGAACAAATGTATCTATCACAGAGCAAATTCCACCAGTGTGAAGACTTATAGGACATATGACATTATTATTACTATAAGCTGCTGGGGTTTGGTGGTTATTTGTTTTTATTTGGCATATCAGAGTCAAATCCTAATTAATATAACCAATGATACCAGAAGTGGGGTGCTCCTGTAATGCAAACCTACAGAATAAGTCACTGCCTTTTGGGACTGGCAAGGATTCATCATTGGACTCTGGATAATGTTGGTCCACTGGAATAACAACTGGTCAACGTGCATCCTAAGACAACTGTTTACCCAAAATGTCTGTGCTTCTCAAGTTCTTTGAATCACATGATAAATCTTTAGAAACAAGAGGGGACCTAAGAAGAAGTGGAACTAGAAATACTTCTTATATAGAGAAAGTATGTTATTCAGCCTAAAATTGATCTTTTGTCTCTCTCAAAATACTTTACAAGCAGAACTGATTGACAAGTGTTTCACACTGTTCAACTGGGAGAACAAGGTGCTAGGAGTTAAGTGCTTTGACCACAGTCAGGAGGCAGCACAGATGCTTCCAACATCACCCCTGCAGCTAAAGGAGCCACAGGTGAGCAGACTCAGTCCAGGGTGTTTTCCTATAATTCAGATCTCCAGAGAACTCCAAGACCCCAGCCACTCCACCAGAACACCTACTCTAACTCTATGAAGCCCTTTTTCTCGAAAATATGTTTCTCATCAAATTCAAACAAAGAAAACAACCTATTCATTTGGTAACATTGAGGCACTTATTAGAAAGTTATTCTTATTCTTTTTAATAGCTCTAAGTCTAGGAGGAAGTAATTTGCTTTTTGATGATTTCTAAAAAATCATTTGTTTCAGAAGCTAGTAAATAACCTTCTGCCTTCTGACCAGAGACTCCTCCTACAAAGGGGACTCCCTGACATTTCATGCCCTGCTGGCCTGCCTTGTGAGTGCACCAGAATGGCACCGGCTCACCCCTCCCCTCAAGGGCTTCCCACCCCTCCAAGATGCACGTGGTTACCAGTCAAGGATTATGTGACACAATTATGACCCTTTCCATTGCAACTGCATTAGCTTCACTTTCATTAATGTTCTGATTTAAATTATACAGTAGATTGCCATCCAATCGTGGATTTATTAGAGAGAGACAGCCCTTGGGTAGCTAGAGTTATAAGCAGAGAGCAATGAACTTTGCCCTTAGTCTCAGGGATCACTTAGATAGGATTACTGGCAAGTCCATTACCAGAATGAATTGATTGACTGCCACAGCAACCTGACTTCTGTTGAACCAGCTGTTTGGACAATCATGACTGTATCTTCATTTGTATTTATCTTTCTCATTCTGTTCAAATGGAGGCTGCTTCTTTCCTCCCTTAAGGAACTTAGATGATGGGCTCTTTACTGCTTGTGTGTCCAGTATAAATAATACAGATGAGGCTTGTAGGAGGCTCTTATGACTTTTAAATCATTGGCCAATATGTAAAATACCCCATAATAGCCTGCTGTACTTTCTGTGCATGAAGTAGCCATACATTTTCAGGACACATAATCTCATTTCAGTTTCTTTCATTTATTTGACATTCCTCCAGTTGTTTAGACAAAAACTGTATTGAGTGCTGTATCAGGCTGGGCTGAATCTCTGGTTAATGGTCTGTGCCATAATCACTACCTTATCTCTGTTTATGTACAGGAAAATATTGCTAGATGAAACAATTTGGAAAAGCAGTGATTGGTTTCTCAATACCAGGCTTTGCAGAAGAAATGGTGTCCTGGAAAATTATTTTGAAGACATCAACTCAAAAGTGAATAAGAAAAAAAAGTAAGGTCTTTGTAAAAAAAATAAAATGTTATATAAAAGGGCTTTTATTTATATTCACTGTTTTGGTCCTTATAAATATTCATGTCCATATTCTTTTGAAATATTATATTTATTTAATCTGAAAGGCCAGTGCTTTAGATGAAAAAAACTCATGCAGGGAAAATGAGTGAATTATTCATCTAAAAACAAATATTGTTTGGGGACTGTTCTATATTTGTGTATTCAACATCTACATAAATCAGTACCCACTGGAGCCCTGCGTTTGTACAATGCTTCTCACCACAAAAAGACCCACCAAGGCCTACATGCCTTTGTTTGCTTTCTCTTTTATTCTGAAAGAGGAAAACCTCTGTCAAGAGAATTCGTATCCTTGAGCTATGAAAAGAGTTACTCTGGAGTCTGCAAGGCTCCGTGAGGCCTTCTTGAAGGGTCTGCTCATTCCTGCACAGCTCACAGCTCCTACCATCAGCCTGACAGTGCTTTTTTCTCTGTTGGTGCAAATGGGCAGTCTTCAGAGCAGCCTGATCCAGGACAGTACTCACACTCCGCCACCTGCCACACCAACAGCTCCCTTCTGTTCATACTGAACCCCTGGGTGGCACAGGATGTGGCCTAAGTGCTGTTTGACACTCAGGATTACATTTGGAGCTTAAGTCACCTTATGGTGACATAGATATCAGGCTATGGAAAGAAACGCAATTTGATCACAGGTATAGTGAAAACCAGGAAGAAAATACACAGTTTAGTAGGCTTTGCATATTTTTTAAATGCAAAATCGTTAAAATCCTTGCATTTCTTTAAAATCACTTCAAAGACAAGGAAACACTGCACTTAACTTCTGGCTGAAAAAAATTTATTTTTAAAGTGATAAAAATTCTACTTTTATCTTAACGTCAGTAAGTATATATGAATTCTTGTTTGCATGGGCAATATGTTCCAGAGAATAATACTAACTAAACAAAATGGGAAGATTACACACTCTGAGTATTTTCCAACTCTATCCCTTTAAAAAAGCAGATATTGAAATAGATTCTACAGGTTCTATGTAAAGAAATATTTTGATTCAAGATTCTAAAATTTGGTATTTGTGTCTGTGTTTGGGTCTATTGCACTTATTTTAGTTTTCTGGCTCATAACTGATTTTTGGCTTTGTCACTAAAGAGGTTGTCATGGACACACACTCAGCACATACCTGGAACGCTGGCCTAGGAGCTGGGTCAAAGGGCATCACATCAGAGCATGGAAGGATGATACTGCTTTTGCAAATCGACCTGGTGCTTTTCTCATCCCAGCAGCTGAAATAGCTCACCTCTTCATTGAAAGCACAAAGCCGCAGTTAAATGTTTTTTGCAATGATATGTGTACACACGAGTGGAGCATAAACTCCTATGAAAGGGACGCAGAAGATAAGAGTGTTCATGTGGCTCTTTAAAACCTCATGTCTCCTTTCATGTTTTCTCCACTCCTGGAAATGCCAACCACGCTGAGCCAAGACTCTACCCAGGTGCTCCGTGGCACCATATGCCCTCATGCTCATTGACACCTCTGCTTGGAAAAGTTCCCCCTTGCCACAGCTTCTCACCTATGCTTCCACCTGGGCATGTTGTGACAGTCCTAGGAGGTGGATCACCTTGCCCAGGTCCCCGACAGCAGGTGTCAGCACCTGGGTGGGACCCTGAGCTGCACCCCAATGGGACCTTCTCCCGCCTCTGAGCACATGATTGTTGACCTCATGTGACTTTCCCGTTCAGCCTGAGTTATGTGAATTCAAATATTACCATGAAGAGTAAGCAGAATGCAAGGTACTGGCTTCTTGTGGCCACCCGTGCTTGGCAGCATGTGTACAAGGTTGTGCTTGCCACACTGAATCGCTAAGCAGCTTACTATATAACTCAGATGATGTCCAGATACTTTCAAAATCTTAAGAGTGGAGTTTTAAAAATAATGGAAAAATACCACAATATCATGATGAATCCAGGGGAAATGAAGAAATAAAGACTCTGGGCAGAGATGGAGTCCAGGGGGTTGAGTGTGGTTCCATTCCTTTTTTCATTAAAAATAGCTCCCCACTGCATGTCCAGCTCTGCTCCATGCTAGACACAGGAGAGCTAAAGAAACATGTCAGGTTCAAGAGGCTGGTGATCCAGCAGGACCCAGATAAACAGGCAGCCCAGAGCATCGAGGTGGACAGTGTGAGATTCTTCTGCAGAAAAGATGTGATGCCCCGACTCATTTATCTATGTGGATGTTGATTTCTATCAGTGTGGACCAGCTAATATTTACTTTATGTTTAGATTAGAATCCAATGCTAACTTGCTTGGGTGCTCAAATTCTTTCAGTTTTGATTCTCCTTACGGAATCTAAAAATGGCTGATTCTAGAACAGAGCAGGAAATGTGTAGATGAGCTTTGGGGTCTCAGAGTGCAAGGGAGTGCATAAAAACAACAAAGTCCTTCAGTAATGGGCATGTCAAAGGGACATAGGGCCAGAGACACGGAGAGGACTGGGAGTTGCTTCTCCTTAGCCTTTCAAATCATTTCAGCTGATTTATAATAAGCAGAGAGCTGGGTTTTACTTTGTGAGCTTATATGAAGATTCCTGTGCTCCACAGATTGGCAACTGATTGTTTTGTTTTCGTTTGGGGGGGTTGTGTGTTGCTGATGTTTGTAAGTAAGTTTTGTGCTTCCAAAGCAAGATGTGCACTGTTCCTTTCTGCAACTGACCCTCCCCTTCTCAGAGCCCTTTGGGGAGCACTGTGCTCATGGAGGCTCAGAAAGGTCTCAAGGGTATGAAGTCCCTTGGGTTTAGGATTCTTGGAGGATAGTGTGGCTGGATAGAAAATTCTGAGCTTACATTTAAAAAAAAACTGTCCATGAATTTTTAAAATACTGTCCACTGTCCCATTGCTAAGTTTCTTGGTCTATAAAGAACACTGATGTCCATTTTATTTTATTTTTTTATAAAATTAATGAATCATTTTGTATGAGCACCCTGATGGCATGTTCTTATCTTTACAATCAAAGTAGGGTTATCAGAAATGTCTTGACACTAACTTTTAGATCAATTTTCTCAAGTGCTTTTGATGGAACTTTAAATGCATAGATAAGGTCTTCACTAATTTCCAAAAAAAATATTTTTGTACTTCTTAAATATGAGAATCTTTCATTGTATTGCTTTCATTTTCAATGAAATAGATGTGGAATTTTCTTTACCTATCTTCTATATCTATCCTTTCTCTCTAGTTAATTTCTCCTCTTTTTTATTTTATCTTGATCTCTTGGTAATTATCAGGTCCTCAATAGCCTTTATTCTGTTTTCATGAAAATCATTCTTCCCTATACATCTTAGTATTTTCATCATTTTTTCCTTAAAATCTGTCAATTTTTATTTCATTGCTCTTTGATTTTTTTTGTTTTTGTACTATTGTACTGTAGTTTTGAATTTCTAATTCAAAGTTTTACAAATGATTTGAAAATATTTCTTAAGAATATGAATTAGTGTGGAGTGGGATATAACATTTTTCAAAAATCCATTTTGTGTGGCTTTGCATTTGTGTGTTCTGATTTTTTTTCTCAGAGAAGCTTTGTATGGATGCTTTCTGCCAAGTTCTGGTCATGAGAAATATCTTTAGTTTTCCTAAGGATACAATGCCACATACCCATAGGCAGGAATGAGGCACTTTCTTATTTCCATGTAATGAAGAACACACTTTAATCAATGGCTTCTTGGGAGGGAGAAAAAAATGGGTCCTGATTTTTCTTTCTTTTGTTTTAGCATTACTTTAATTTCCACTTTCATTCTACGTTCCTTGCATCATTATGCATTTAGTGAACACTTTCTCCTCCTCTCCCCCATCTCCTTGCCAAAAGAGCAACATCTTTCCAAGACTGCCACTCCTGGGAACTTTTCTAATTACTTTCTGTAAATTCTCCATGAGTCAGTGTTCTGATCTCCAAGTTTCAGCACTTTCCTGATCAGGTGGTACTTCTGTCTTGGGTGACTTTAGCTTTACTTTCCAGATCCCAGGCTACTGTTTTCCTTTCTTCCTCTTTTCTGTGCAGTATCCCCTCATTCCATGTTGGCATGACTTCACAGCTGACTCTGCAGGGAGCTGTCATGAAAGTCCACTTCCCGTAAGACAGATTCACAGTGTTTACTAATCGGCCCCCTCTCTGTTCTGCTTTGGGGATGAATATGGATGGCTTCATTTACTCTTTTTATTAATGTGACAGTTTATGAAGGAATCTATGCAGAAATTTAGATTATGAGACCATGAATGGGAATACTGACCTGGAAATTATAGTTTCCTGTTCTTATTCCCAAATGGTTAGGTGACATCTATTTTTTGAAGGCTTAAATTTATTTCTCAGTGATTTGAAATGATATAGATAAGAGACTTAAAACTATTTCTGTTCTAGCCATCTGTCTATTTTTATTCTGGTAGCCTAATCTCTTAATTATTATAACTTTCACACATTTCTAATATCACAGAAATGCAAGTAACTGTCTGGATCTGCTTTATATAATGTCCCTGGTTATTCTTGTCTAGCATCTTCTATATGAATGTTTGTGACATGCGATTAATCTCCCACACTTATATGTGTATTTCAACTGAGACCACCTCCAGTTTAAAGATTAAACACCAGGGAAATAAGAACATATTTAAAGAACATGGAATCTTCCTATATGGGAATAAGCTATGTCTCTTGATTCATTAATACCTCCTCTTATGATGTTCCTTAAAGTTTTGTAGTGTTCTTCCAAGGGATTTTGAATATTTATTATTCCAACTAATAAAGTAATATAATAAGTTGCATATACTTAATACAACAATATAATCCTAGTTACAGCATTCCTGTAAAGGGGGCTACGGCCCTCCGGCTATGTTTGCTTTTTGTTACTTCTGTATTGGGAGGCATTCAGCTTCTCCCATCAACTCTTAGCACACTAACTCATGGAATCTCTCCATTAACACTAATGGTTTTCAGGTGAGTCTCTCTGGTTTCTCTTCAGGTAATAATAAAAAGGAATAACATTTACTGAGTACATACTCTTTGTCCAGTACTAAAAGGGTCATCTTATGTGTGCATTATCCAATTTATTTTCACAAATTTGTAAAGTATGTGGTATTAACATCCTCACTTGAGAGATTAAATATTAAAGTTTAGACAGGTTAAAGAGCCTGGCCTGGATCACCCAGTCATAAGTACTTCTAGGTCAGTGTAGAATAGACACAATGAATGGTAGTTTTCCTTTATTCTTTCATATCTCTCTATATATCATAATTTATCCCCTCATTCAACCATTTTAGTTAAGTAAAAATGGTTTTACTTAACTAAAATAGCCATCTGTCTATTTCTATTCTGGTAGCCTAATCTTTTAATTATTATAACTTTCACACATTTATAATATCACAGAAATGCAAGTAACCGTCTGATTCTGCTTTATATAATGTCACTGGTTATTCTTGTCTAATATCTTATATATTAATGTTTGTGACATGTGATTAATGTCACAAACATTACCCAAAAGGGTTCTCCTTTGATCATCTACATGAAAATTTCAATTTGGAGTTGGATATTTTTATAAAAATGTTAACTCTTTTAAAAAACATTTTACTAAAATAAAGTTTTTTTCAGATTTTTACTTTCTAAGAAACCCTCCTCCTATGAACTGGAGTTGAATTATCTGAACCGTTTTTGAGCATGTATCAAGATGACCTCCTGCTTTTAACTTTCAGTAGATTAAGATACAAATTCGACGATATTAGATTTTCTAATGTTGAAAGATTTTCAGTCTCAGAAAAATATTCTAAATAGTCATGAATGCTATCGGTAGCCTTGGAAACACTTCTTAATCCCTCTGGATATGCTATATCTCACATGTTTCTGGGAATTTATTCCTTCATTAATTCCGCAAACTTGGTAAGTGGTGTTTTACAATAGGCAATGGCCCATGCACTGTTATTAACCAGTCGTGTGGGGAAAGACTCTATGAGCTTGTATTCTAGCTAATGAGACAACATAAGCTCAGAGTGGTACCTGGAACACGGAGGCGATGACACGATGTCAGTCACCACTGAGAATCACACTTGTCATACACCACAGGTTGAAATTCACCAGTATTTTTCACAATATTTTGCATCTACTGCCATGAGATTTCTCAGGAGTATTTTTGGTGCATTTTCTTTATCAGGTTGGATGATCGGGATGATGCTAGAGTCATAAAAATGAGTTGGAGAGATATTCTTTCCCTGTTTCATAATGATAAACATTGCAGAAGTCTTCCAGAACTGACTTTCCTGATAACAAAGCCTGTTTAAAGATAAGTTCTGTCTTCCTAAGTATCTCAAATGGTTATTTGATGATTCTTGTTTCCTTAATTGATTTTAAGTAACACATGTTTTATTAAAAATCCTACTGTTTCATTTTGAAGTTTGGAATGTATCTGCACAGATTTGCACTGGGAATGTGTTGCTATTTCCTATTGCTATGGCAGAGAAGGAAGGTCATGTTTCAAAGGGCCACAAAAAGGGAAGAGAAGGAAAGAACTTTTCCATCCTCTTCCTCATCACTTCTATGAGAAGTTCTGACAGTGAGAAATTACAAATTAAATTTCAAGAATATACATATTACTCACCATTTTAAACAGATCACTACTAAGTTCAACACCAAGTAGACCACTGAACAATTCTGCCAGAAGAAGAAGAACCCCTAAAACTAAAACGGTGTGACCACACCGTGCCAAAGGCACTCCATGGTCCTCTGGTGTGCGCTCTGGAGGTCTGGGGTGGGGATTTTAGGTGCACATCTGCACCTAGGATAGCCATCCATGGAGCTTAGGCTCATGTGGCTACCCATCAGCCACTGATGGGTCATCTGTCTGTTCAGCTATCAGTCTGCCTCATCTCTCCATCTCCACTATCCAGACATTGGGTTTGGGTGTGTTGATGTGAAAATGCACTAGGAAAATGACTTCAAGTTAAACCAGTGCTACCATTTTTAGGGGCTCCGAGTGTGTCCCCACAGGTTCCCCGGCTGGGAGCAGGATCCTCAGTAGCAAACCTTTAACAGGTGGGGTCAATGGGAGATGGCTGAGCCATGGGGCACTGTCCTCAGAAGGGATCACGGTCATCCTCATGGGAAGCCCTTAGTCCTCAGGGGAAGACTGCCATCAAGGCCCCTCCCCAGGCTGTCTGCTTCCGTCGCTCCCTTTCCCATGTGCCCCTGACCCTGAGGTGCCATCGGCCATGAGGTCCTCAGCAGAGCTGAGCTGGTGACAGCATCACACCCTGGGACCTCCAAGACTCTGAGCTAAATAAACCTCTTTTCTATTTGAAAAACCCAGCCTCGGGTTTTGTGGTGACACCAGAAAATTGACTCATACAGCTACCGTCGATGCCATCGTGCATTTTATTTCTTCTCTTTTAAAAGAATGCTCTTCTTCATGCTTCTTTTTTGCCCTCAAAGTTATATATTTTATGAAAAAAAATCATAAAAGTAAACATCTAGAGGTTCAGTCCTGATAGTTCTCTGCTTTGGTTTTTAGATTTTAACCGTTTCATCCAAATGCTGGCCTTGGACCATGTCTCTGGCAGAGCGACAATCATGCAGAATTCTTGCAGCTGCACTGCCCTTACCACGGGCTACCAAACAGACACACACATTTTGGTAACTGTGAAAGAACCATTATATAAACTCAGGCATTTTCTGCATGACTACTCCATTTTCTGAAGGGAGTGAAAACTCCAATGACTGGCTAAATAATTCATTGAAACTGCCTCCAAATCTATTACTAAACTGAGGAAATGAAAACTAGTCCACAAACTTTTTTTAGATAAGAATGTCAAAATCTTCAGATTTAGCATGCTTGTGTAAAATTCCAGAGAAATTTAAAGGGCACAGTGCTGTTTTGCCAGGTTTATGTATAAAATGCAATCCACCAAACTGGAAATAAAATACTATTTAAGAAGAATATTTATTGTCAAAAGAGGATATAAATGACTCTACTCAAGATTTAAAAAAAAACATACATATATTTTATTTAGGTCATCTAATGTAAAATTAACTATCATCCCTGGCAAATGCATTCAGTTCAGTTCCTGGGAAACAATAAAAATTCCAGGAATTAAGAGCCGTTATTCTTGGACAATGACATTTTATTTAAAATATTAATACCCCAAAGTGGTTAATTTATCTTAGTTTCTGAGTTCGCAGGAGCACATGCCAGTGAATCTGATGATGTGCTGGGGACGGAGATCCTGCCACAGAGACATGGAGTTCCTGGTGCCAATGAACAAGGGTCCACGTTTTCGTGAAGCAGATTTAACTTCTTTCACTCAGGTTTCATTCGTGGGTCAAGTGGAATGGAGAGCACCACGCAGCTATGGACACAGTGGTCAGGGCTAATGGCTGTGTGCATGTGTGCATGTGGCTAGCCGTGGCTTCAGAGTGGCCAGCACCAAAGTGCATCACCAGGAAATTAAATACAGGTTTGCTTGAGCATTTTCTGTCGTAAGGACAGGGAAGGGTTGAGCAAGAACTAGTAAAAATGGAGTGAGAAGAGAGATGAACAGCTGGGCAGTCTCCCAAAGGGCACACCGGGCTTCCCCAGGGACAGCCGGCGCATTACCAGGGCCTCGGGGCCGAATTCTCCCAGAAAGGCTGGGTGCAGAGCAACGACCGCATGGCTTCCATCCATCACCTTTCCGCCATCCTTAATGAGTCGGGCTGCAAGCGCGCCTCACTGCACTGAAGTCTGCTTTTTTCTTGTTCTTGTTCCTTACACCCTGTTGGGTTCTGTTACTTGACACCTTGGTGGCTCTCTATGCAATTTGCACTTGGCTGGAAACCCAGGAGAGAGATTACCAGGTCCTCACTGTGACTTTAAAAAGAGCCTCAGGACGTCTCTGCACCAGGTGGCTGCTAACACCCACAGGCTGCCCACCCCTCTGCCCTCTCTGCCCTGCCTTCTGCTGGGGTTGTCCTCGGAAACAGGATCCAGGCCCTGCTTGAAGGACAGGTTAAGGATGGGGAAATCTGAGCCCATGAGAGTCACCTACCTCAGCGTTGAACCACAGGGGAGACCACGAGAAGCACGAAGTCACACACAAAGACCTAGCGGTAGAGTGGAGGTGTCAGGCTGGACAGAAGGACAGTGTCGCAGCGAGAGCCTAGGAAGGAGGAGCTATCAGACTGTTCACCTTGACCAGAGCTGAGACGAACCAGAAGCTCTGGGACTGCTGTGCAGGCTGGAGAGCGGCTTGGCCACGCCTGGGTGCCAGCCGGGTCGCCCTGCCCTGGGGAGCCGGGACAGGAGCATTCAGCACAAGAAACACGTCTTCCGCCAGGGTGGAGGGGGTGAAGAGGCGTCCTCCTCCAGGCCGGCCAGCAAAGCCCGGACAGGCCCTCGGCATGAGGAGAGCTGGCTGCAGCCTGCACCCCCTTGTGTGCCTGTGGGCTGCTGGGGCCACACAGCGTGGGAGGCAAAGGGACCTTTCCTCTGTGCCATTTGGCTTCGCCCGAGGAACCTCCTCCAATCTCCTGCCGGGGAGTGTGAAAGCGGGCTCTGCGCTGTGGACCTGGGCCGGCCTGCAGGTTTTCACTTCATCCACCCAGTTTCCCTCCTCCTCCACCTGCCTTCTCCTGGAGGGCACCTTTGTGTCTGAAGGCTTTGTTTGTTTACTTGGATGAGTCAGCAACTCTCCGTGTCTCAGAACAGTTGTGGAGCTGTCCCGGTCTCCCTCCTTAAGCTCCAAACCCCACATTCACCCGCTCCCTTCCCACTGTCTCCATCTCTCCCCACAAGAATACAGAAGACAGAGAGCAGCAGATGCCTGGGTGCCCTCCTCCCCCACCCTTGTGTGCACCCCACCATCTTCTCAAAGGGGAAGGGGTCCCCTCCTACCCTCCAGCCTCAAAGAACTGGTCCTCCATCAAGCCAGAGTGTGCGCTCTCAGATCCTTGCAACCAGTGTTAAAAGGTCATGTATCCTCCTTTTTAAACCAAAGCACTCAGTGGACTCAACCCCCTGGACTCCCTGCCTCTAGGCATCTTCTTCAAGCCCTGACACTCCTGCTTCCTTTGATTCATTGCCCACGCTCTGTGTGCAGCATGGCTGCTCCCCCAAGCCCTGCCGAAGACCTTCTCGGAGGCCAGGGTGCCCTCGTGGGCCACACACTGGACCCACCCTGCCTCTTGAATCACCTCCCTCCTCCACTAACTCCTGCCTTCCTCCTGCCGGTGCCTGAGCAAGTCCCTGCTCTTCTTCTAACGTTCCTCCTTCTTCGCCATCGCTCACACCATGCTCCACTACCCCTTGACATCATTCCCACCCGACAAACTGAGGCAGTCACCACTTCTCTCCCAGCACCGCTGCTCTGCGAAGACCAGCCCAGGAACCTGGCACGGATGCAGAGCGCCCCGGAACGAGGGAGCCCTGGGGACTCTGGGCTCCTCAACCAGTGCTTGGTCACCAGGTGGTCGCATCCCCGCCACCACCATGGGTGGCTACTGAGCTGCCTCCAGCTTACCTGGGGCTCCTGCTGCACAGCCATCCTAGGCCCAGGCAAACTGGACGACACACACTACTCCACTGCAGAGGGCCCTGGGTCCCGGCCTTGGGTGTCAGGTGGCACCGTCTTTCAAGTTGTCAATTTCTGCCTTTTCCTGGGCCACTGATATGTAGTGATATCTACCTTGAGATGCTGGCAGAGGCAGTGAGGGCAGGTCCCAGGCAGCCCCACCACCCCGCTTTCTGCAGGTGTGTTGCTGAGCTGCAGTGTTTGGTCAGTGAGGCAGGTTGCCTGCATTTCCAATCATGTTTTTTTTTTTTTTTCAGCTTATCGTGGTTTTAACAGGATGTTCACATGCCTTAAAGAACATCTGTACCCACATGCACACACACACACACACACACACACACACACACACACACTATAGCCTTTCAAGGATATTCGATCATTACCTAGATGGAACTTTTCTACTTGATCCCTGTGTTTCCTCCAGAAGCAAGCAGGTCTGGGGAGGCGCACTCCCTTATTGGTATGCACCAAGGCCTCCAGGGCCACTTTGCTTATTAGTTCCACCTTCACCTAATCAAGGCCAGGGAGTCACAGGCACAGCCCTACGCAGCCTTTCCTTGTAGTCCTTTGGCAGCTGGATGTGGGTGGGGACCGACTGGGAGCAGCGGCAGTAGACTGTGAGCAGTTAAATATTCTCATGTGAACATAGTTCCATTTAATATCAGAACTGCAGAGAGATGAATAATGGCATTAGCAGAGCAAAAGAACAGTTCTCGCAGAAGCTCTCCATGTTATGTGACTCCTGCTCTCCTACGAGGGAAGAGGAGCTGACGTGGTTGGTGTGGATGTTTTGGGGTCTGTGAAAGCTCCCACTCACTCCCCCATCCTAGTGAGCTTCCCATCAAACACCAAATCTCCTGCTTTGGGATGTATGTGATGAATTTCACCACTCAGCCCTTTGAGTCTTGACTTCTGCACCAAATAAAATGCCAAGCCTGCCTTCAGAGTGCACCCAAGAACCACTGAAGTCAGGAATGACAGAAGGCAGTGCAGCACGCCAGCTATGCAGGCTCTGGCCTCCACGCCTGTCACCTCCTGCCTTCGTCCCACTCACAGCTCAGGCCTGCACGACTGTCTCAGAGAACCAACATCTCACTCAGACACACAGAGAGAAAGAGAAGGCAGTTCCGGGTGCACCACTCAAGGCTGGCCTGTTTCTCACACTAGAAGAGTCCTGGGTATTTACGGCCTAAGTGTCCCTTCCCCAGATGAGGTTGAGGACCCAGGGCCAGCAAGGTAGGATGGAACCATGTCATGGTGACAGCACAGTGATCCTAGGCGGGGCTGAGGGATAAGGGACAGAGAAATGAGCAGAGGCTGCACCCGTGCAGGCTGTCCCAGAAGCCCAGAGAGGCCAGCACCCAGGGTGTCAGTCAGCATCTCAGGGAAGGCCTCCCATGGGGCACGCACAAGCTCACCCGTTCTCAAGTGCACTGTGTGAGGACTGCCGATGGCCCTCGGAGGCTCGGGCTGTGATCCTGGACAATTTTTCTCCAAAGCAGGGAATCCAAAGAAGGCCAAGGTACACGGTTTGCAATGGAGACGAGCTCCAGGATTCCCCTCTGGACAGGGCAGGAGAGAGGCATTCCTCTTTTCCCTTTCAGGAATGGCCCACGGGAGAGGAAGCACGCCCTGCATATTTGATTCAGTGCATGTGGATTTCAAAATGTCCTTTGCTGACAGAGGATAAAAGACTCACTCTTTAGAAGAAGCTCACAATGGGCCCCTTTGAGGTTTCACAAGAGGCTCAAGAAGGGTTGAGGCAAAAGATTATTAGGAACATAAACTCTCCCAGGGATCTTGGCAGGGTGGGCCAGGCCTTGAAAAGGGGCTCTGGGATCTGAGAAGAAATAAGAAAAGGGGTGTAGGATCCCCGCCTTCTGAGGAGAGAGGCTCAGGAGAGACCACCCTCAGGGTGCAGGCCGTGGTATTGGGGAACCTGACTTCCAACTCTGTCCTCTGGCTTTCTCATTGCTCTCTGCAGCTCCGCTCCATGAAGCCCTGAGAGAGCAGGGTTAAAAACAGAGCAGAGACAGGAACCCAGGCAGGCTCATCCAGAAGATGTGTGTACCTGGGAGCATGGTGGGGTGGGGACTGGGGCCCTGTGGGGGAAGGGTCTGGCAACCCCATGGGCTCATACGCCTTTCAGAAACCCTGGAAGGACCCCCTGGGCTCCCTCCAGGAACCACAGACTCACTCACACTTGATATTTCTGGGTTTTTTTCTTTCCTTTCCATAAGAACTCAAATACTCCAAAGCTTCTTTAATGATGTGTTTTGTATATGCAAGTTTTCACCCACACCACTCAGAGTTTTCCAATAAAAATATATCTAAATAAACAGTCTAAATGTGTTACATAAGGATGCAAATTTATTTCCTTTTCATATGGGAATCAATTAAGACTCTGACTAACAATTGCCATTTTAAAGAGGGTTTCCAGCTGGGCTGGCCATTACAAGAAGTGGGACTATCCTATGCCCTCCCAGGACTGAGACCTCAGCAGGATACTTGCCAGGTTGTGTGGGGCAAACAGGAATGAAAGCGTTGCCTTGCTAGGGACCCAGGTGCTTTGACAGGGGACAAAGTGAATTTGCACTGGGGACTCCGCCCATAGAGGGTCCCATGTGTCCCAGATAAGCCATGACATTGAGCCCACTAAGGGTCAAATGACATCAGGCTTAGGGCACTTCTGCCTCCACTGAACTTTTGGCCTTCAGGAGAGACATTCTCCAAACAAGTGACCAGCAAAGAAAGATCATCTGTCCACCAGAGTCTGTGAAAGGAAACCAGCCTGCTGAGGGCACGGGAGCATGAAGCTGTGAACAGGGGCCTTCCTGCCTCTGGCACCATGGTGGAAAGACCAGCAAGAAGGAAGGCCTGGCTCAGGTACAGGATCAGGGAGCAGGAGATGGTCTCACCTGGGAAGCTGGGCAGCCCTTTGACCAGGAGGGTCTGTGAGACAGGAAGTCCCTTGGTGGCCATGAACTAGAACTAACAGTGCAAAGCTTGGGCTCAAGGTCACACCTCCTCCTCCTGGAGCCGGGCTCCAGAGGCACCTCCTTTACCCTGCACCAGGCACCTGCCAATTCCCCTTGAGGAACTGAGCCTATCAGGGAGCCCTGGCCTCCAGCCTGTGTTGCCTTCCTGGGACCAGAGAGGCTCCCCCACACCACCTGTCGACTTTGGTCCCCTTGGAACGCTTCGGCCTTCAAGTCTGTTCTGGTGGTAGGACGTGCTCCAAGGTCAGCACTTTCTGTAAAGTCCCTTTAAAACCTCAGGACTCGCGCGGAAGGCCAGGGGTGGCTGGGTGGCAGGAGGTAAAGCTAGGCATGGTCCTGCAGGCGCCCTGCCTGCTCCTCAGAGCAGGGTCTGTTTCCACAGAAATGATCTCCTGGAGGTGCAGGAGACACGGGAGCTGCTCACAGGGCTGCTGGGTCCCAGGGAGGCAAGTGGGCGCTGCCCTTCCCTGATGCTGCCAAAGCACTCGGCTGGCCCCTTCAGAGCTTTGGTTTCTTAAACTTCCCATTTTAAATAACTTTGGGAAACTGACATAGAAAGTTTGTGAACCAAGCACTAGAGATGATGTGCCAGAAGACTCAGATAAAGGTGTGTGCGCCAACAGGTGTCACCACACGCTGGGACACGTTCTGAGAAACAAGTCCCCGTGCAGGCACCGCAGAGGTGCACACAAGAGCCTGCATGCTGGGGTCACTTGCGGGTGAGGCACCTCTTACAGCCTCCTAGAGACAGCGAACACGGGGTGCAGAAGCCACTTAGTCATTTATCACCAGCATCAAGACTGATGGGCTGCAGGTGAGTGATGTGCTCTGTGTTCACACAGCCAGCGCACAGTAGGCTGCTCACACTGACATCTCCCCACCTCCCACTGCACTTGTGAGGCCTGGCTGATATCACCAGGCCAAGGGAGTTTCTGATGAGACCATGGCTGCATCCGAAGTCTGTCAATCACCAAAATGTCCTGGGGAGCATGTCAGTCAGTGTGGATGTGTGTGTATGCCATGCTAACTCTTGCACACACCATCAAACTGATGTGCATTTATGTCCATATCTGCGTATGTGTATGTATGTATAGCTATGTGTGCGTGTGCATGTGAAAACTTTAGCAATTACACTACTGAATAAAGATTCTTAATCATTTTTATTTATTTAATTATGTGTGTGTGTGTGTGTGTGTGTTACTGGGAATTGAATCCAGGGGGGCACTCTGATGAGCTACATCCCCAGTCTTTTTTTTTTTTTTTTTGAGACAGGGTCTCACTAAGTTGCCAGGGCTGGCCTGGAGCTTGAGATCCTCCTCCTCAGCCTCCCCAGTAGCTTGGATCACAGGCATGTGCCACCACACCCAGCTAGGTTTTTGAATTAAGTAGCACCATTATAAGGGATAACGTCTGGCATCTCCCTTTTGAATGCTCCCCTGCTCCTAGGCACAATGGTGCTAGTCCCTGATTAGATTTCCCTCATATTACATCTTAATGAATAAAACCAAGGATCTTTTCACCTTGGATTCCCACTTAGAACTTCAATTACAGAACTTCCCTAACTTATAAAAATGTGTTTTTTTTCTGTTTTATTAGTTGTTTACCTTTGTAGCTATAGATAGCCACTGTACTAAACAGAGATGACTGAAATGAGGGAGAAAATCAATATAAGAATCTCTGGTATCCATGCCCACTGGTCTCTCCTCTTATTATCTGGATATTTATCCTTCCACCTTTTTCCTAAGAAGAACAAATAAGGGATTATACTATACCTGTGATTCTGTAAAGATGTCTCAGAAGTGGGATTTTAGGAAGTCTTTGTGTTATAATAGTTCTAGATGCACCATGGATACACTTCTCTACTGTGGAATGCTTCTAAGAAGACTCAGTTACACATTTTGAATATGTATGTAATTATGCTCTCAGCCTAGTTTGCCAGATGTGGAACTGATGTGTCAAAGGAAATGCACATTTTAAGAGTTAAGGAAAATTTTGCTAAATCCCTTCCATGGATGTGTATTGATCAGCACCCCATCTGCAGTACACTGTACGCCACCTCTGTTTGGCATTATAACCCTCACTGATTTGAAAATGTCATAATTCTGTCATGTTAGTTTGAATTTATCATTAGTAACTCTGAACTTAATTTTTTCCACTAATATATTCTTTGTTCTGTGGATTTTACATTTATATCTTTGTCTATTCCTGTGTGTGTGTGTGTGTGTGGTGTGTGTGTGTGTGTGTGTGTGTGTGTGTGTGTGAGAGAGAGAGAGAGAGAGAGAGAGAGAGAGAGAGAGAGAGAGAGAGAGAAACAGACACCAGGGATTGAACCCAGAGGTGCTCAACAACTGAGCCCCAACCCCAGTCCTTTTCACCTTGGTGTCTCACTAAGTTGCAGAGGCTGGCCTAGAACTTATGATCCTCCTGACTCAGCCTCCTGAGAAGGTGGGATTACAGGCATGAGTCACGGTGCCTGGCTTGGAGTTCTAATATATTTTATTAAATTGAAAAATCTCTCTGTACCCTAAGATCACTAATCTTTGACAGCAAAGTATTTATCCCAACTGGTAGATTATTTTTAATTTTCTTCTGGCATGTGCCTGTGTTTTTTTCTCTTAGATTTATAAAAGCTGTAAATGACTGTGTAGCCTCATCTATCTGAGAGCATCCAGGATGCCCTCTGCATGTGCAGAGTACAAGGAAGACTGAGAAAGACCACTGGATTTAGCAACACACAGTGGTCTGTGACCTTGGCAAGGCAACCTCGATAAGAGCAGTCTCTGTTGAGTGAGCAAACAAACCACAGCTCCTGCTCTCCTGGGCTCCTTTCCCTGCCTTTACCGCCTCGTCCACTCTGGATCTGCATGGGGTCTAGGGAAATAGGGATCAGAGAGCACAGACAACTCTCTCAAATAGCTCTGTTATAAAAAGATATAGAGAAATGGGAAGTGGGTATGGGAAGTAGGGACAGCAGTATTACATTTCAAGATAAAGATAAACTCTAAGTGTGCTGTAAGAAAAAATACGGCGGGAGGGGCAATTTGGGGGAGGTGTGAGAGCAAGGGATGAACATAAATGCAGCTTGCGGGGCTGAAAAACACCAGAGAGCTGGTGCCCTGGAGAAGCAGGCAGCCCAGACCCGGACCCCCAGGAGGTCACAGTCCACAGTACGGGAGGATGGGACTAAAAGCCAAGGTCGATGGACACGCTGTGGAAGTGCTTCAGATTCTTAAAACCTTCCCAGTGAAGTAAGACTGGCCACAGGTTAGGGCTGGGAGTGAGGGTGGAGGAACAGGAGAGAGGCTCTGTGATGTGCTTAGACAGCAGCCTCTTTCTGCGCAGTCCCAGGAAGGGTGTGGAACTTTGTCCCTCCACAGCAGGACACAGGGCTCCTTTTACAGCAGTAGGTACAATGATGATTTCAATATTGTCTTTGTCAGGTGATAAACACTTGTTATAGTGTTTACTTCCAAAAGGTGGTAATTTTGCACATTCTAAGCATCGGTTTCTCCCCAGTTGATTTTCTAGTTGGGTATTATTAGATTACAAGTCCATCCCGGATGCTGCAGATTTATTTTTTAACTGGTCACTTGGAGGACTTGTAGTGGCATCAACAGTCAGGCTTCCATACGTGGCAACTCAGTGGGATAGAACTGGGGCCATTATAATTGCCTTAGCGGTATATTTTATGAAAAGGAAGCCGATTCCATCCATGAGCAGATGAGTGAGAAGTGCGTTCTGATGTCCTGCAGGAGTACCACCTAACTTGAGTCTCTTCGCCCATAAAAGGAATCTGCTCTATGGAAAACCATTGTAAAATTTTCAGCAACGTGCAGTTGGTACTTGCTGTTACGGGTTAAGAGATGGATAACTGCAGACCACTGAGGCCTCACAAAGTAACAGAAAACTGCCCTGCACAGAAGCAAGAGGCTGTTCACCTAAGGAAGGAGAGCAGGGACGAGGGGCAGCTTGCTCCACTGGGGGTGCAGGAGGCAAGGGATGGGCTCAGCAAGGCAGCGCCTTGGAAATGCCTGCCCCTGCTACCTTCCAGCACTGTCCCCTACCCTGCCCCACATGTGTCATCTTCCTGGGGCCCTGGTACATCCAAATCCCAGGTCACCCTCAGGAGCAGTGCAGACTGCTGTGTGGTAAGGAGCTCCCCAAACTCATTGCACCTCCGACAGCCAATGGCCCTGGGTGGTGTTCTGCAGCGTTCTGGTTGATGACAGCTTAAAATGCAACTGGTCCTCCCAAGACAGAAGGCAAATTGTTCTTGAAAGGCACTGGAGTTTTTAATCACTGAAAAACGAGAGCGCTCTCTGCAGGATTCCTCAAGTGGTAAAGTCTCCATTCACAGGCTTCCTCTATACCAGCGTTTTTTAAAAATTCAAATCTTACACATTTCTGAATCGGAAGAAAAATTCACACATGGATGGACTTGGAACTGTAATAATTGACCTCAATCATGACTCTGAGAGCGTCTTTTAAAATCAGCTCCCTAAGTGATTGCACCATTCTACAAACAAACAAGGTGAGTGATATTGATGGAACATCGTCCCTAAGCTGTGAGACCACAGCTAAAATTAGAAGGCTCTGGAGGTAGTAGCTGGGTTTTATTTTTACACATGAGTAAATAAGCTTATGATCCCAGCGCCTGAGCAGCAGAGAACATGCCAACCCAACACATCTACAGCCCGGTGGCTGAGTCCTTCCGGCCTCATCCCTCATCTTAAAATGTGCCCCTTTTTAAAAAGCTGCACTTTTGTTTTGTAAGACCTCATGCAGAACTCGAACCCCTGCAAGCAGCAACACATGAAATACATTCATGAAACAAGGATATAATAACCCGCTTTAGAACTCAAGGACAGCTCCAATAATACACCTTAAGTCTAATCGTGGTCACTGCTAAGTTTTAATCACCTCGACTCTGACAATTATAGAGCAGATGAAAATATTTTTAAAAATTATATTTACAAAATAAGACATAAATATTGAATTCTTTAAGGTCCTTTTAATTCTAAGTTCAGGGTGCATTTCACTACTGTAAATGATACTTCAGCACATCAAGTTGAAAACACCCATGCTTTTAGGCTGGGTGGCAGATGGCTCTCAAATGTCCTGGTCATTTAAGAAGCAGCCCAGATCAAGCAGGGGGCTGTAGTGTTTGAATACAGCCATGGGCACTTACTGTAAAGTCCATCACCTCTTTGTATTACTTCAGTGTGTGTCATCAGGGCAGAATAAACATACTTCTGGTATCAAATTATTTTAGGCTAGAGACTCTCCCTTTAGGAAAACATCATCAGTGTGCGTCGTGTTGAATAATCCCCTGCAAATAGAGGTGCCTTTGTGTGCCTTTAGCTCAGCCTTGCCATAAGCCATTAGCTGACAAAACAATATTGCCTTATCAAGTGTGTTTCCATTTTCATTCAAACAGTTCAGTAAACATTGATTGAGCAACAAAGGCACACTATCCATGTCACCGATATTTGAGTTCCTGACTGGTTTAAATACATCTTTTAAGCATTAGGATTATGCACGTACACACTCGCACATGCGTAAGCACATAAACAGAGCTGTAGAAAAAAAAAAAGATGGCAGTATTTTCCTGGGGACTTCTGTTTCCTTAGATGCTGGTCCAACTGCAGATGCTGGTCACCGGCCGTGCAGGCTCTAGTTTCTGATTTTGTTCAAAGCCTCTGATCTGCTAGAGTCCAGAGCCTTGGTAGCCATCTCATGGTCTCTGTGCTTGGCCTGGAGTGCAGCCACTGTTCAGTGACCAGCACAACCCAGTCCACCACGGGGTGTAGGTACACCACGGGCAGAGCCCAAGAAGAAGAGAAGAGCCCTGAGTCTGCAGTGTCGGTGAAGCAAATGTACAGAGGCTTAGAAATGCCACAGCACGTCACTTCTGCTCTGTCCTGACATCTTTATTTTACTCTCCAGGCAGCATATGGGATAAAAGACGGAATGAAGTGAACCAAGTTCCCTTGGGTTCACAGCTGTGTACACTCACAAACAATCAGTGCCTGCTGGAATATGTGCACATGATTGATGGGACTGAAATAGCTCATGGATTTCCTTCACTCACTGGTCGTTAAGAGGAGAGCAATGACTTGACAGTCCTCATACAGCGATGTTGGTTTCACAGACACTGGCTCTGGTCCTATGGCGCAAACAATGCTTTGGACAAAGGTATTTTATCTAAAAACAGAGAAACACAGGAAAATGGAGAGCCAGATAAGGCTGAATCTTTAAAAGCTCTCTCAAGCCCCAATTCCAGGGCCTCCATGAGCAGCTTGTGCTGCCTCTGGCCCTGGTGAAGGTCCTGTCCTGGCCCACAAGGGCCAAGGTTGCTGCCAGGTGGGGCTCTTCCTTTACCTGCTTCATGACTGACCACACACAAGAGGCACCCAGAGAACACAGCCTGCATCTCCAGGTCATCCTCCACTCAAGGTCATGAACTCTGGCAAGAAGAACACAAACAGGTGCAACTTCCCATCTGGTGACTCCTTTAAAAATGACAGACCCAGAGTCCCACAGACCGTACGATGAAACGAAAGAGTGAAAGAAGGTGGGAAGTCAGACCCCGACTAAGCACACCAAATAGTTCTTGTGGTCGATAGAAAACAATGCAGTGAGCTCTGCCTCCTGACCTGGCCTCTTCCCATGCAGATCCTTCTGGAGGGAACAGCAAGTCTCTCCTGTGAAAAGACCCCATCCTGTTCCAACCGTGCGTCCTGGTAGAGGAAGTGGAGACAGTGTAAGAGCAGGACAGGTGGCGCTAAGTGCCCAACAGGCTTCACCAGCTAGCTGCAGTCCAGAGGAAGGATTTGCACAGATAAAATTTTACGGTTTTCAAGAAGCACTCTTATATCTGAATTTATAGGTATGCCAGAAGTGTTGCAGAGAAGGAAGATGCACATCTCTCCCCTCAACACTGCAATCTGCTTACCCCTCTCTGCTATTAGTGAAGAGGGTAAACACTGTGACCTTGAGACCCCCTCTCACCAGCCTTACTCCTCCTATTCTAGAGGGCTATTGGAAGAAGGTACACACTGTGAGAGTGTCGTCCTGGGGACATCTCCTCGTGGCCGTCTCAGAGTTGCCTTGGATGTATGGCCTTTGAAGCATGACTGAGGCTGCTCCCTCAACTCAGCCTGGTGCTTACTTCCCCACCTCAGAGGAGTGGGCTCTGTCCTGGGGCAGCAGCTGGCAGCCATCCTGACCTCGCTCCTCCCCTCCAATCCCACTCCACACGTCCTGTTGGTTCTGCCTCAAAAATCCCTCTGGGCCATCCCCCTCCAGCACCACTGCCTGGACACCCCTCCTCCCAGGACCAGGAGTCTCATGTGGGTCCCAGTGCATCCCACTACCTGTCCCCACCCTCCCTGGTGCCCCAGAAGCTGACGTCTGAGAACTGGTGGATAGGCACCTATCCACGTGGGCTTCCAGTTAAAAAACAGAAAAAAGATACCCCATGTGAGCCCTCACCAGAAGACAACTACAGTGGCTATCCCTTGCTGATGATATCCTCAGAGTGGGGCATTTGGCCAAGAATCTTAAAAGGACATCACATCATGATGATGGAGTCTATTCATGAGGAGAGCGATTGACCCTGGACCAGGGAGGCTGGTGGCAGCAGAGCCTCAGAGCCCAGGAGCAAACACCACCTGCCTTCCTCCATATAATAAGACCCAACTGCAGCTGGAAACTTTAATGCTCTCAAGAAGTACTGAAATCACATAATAAGTAGACACAAAGTCAATGATGAGAAAACCCTGGAAGGAGCTGTTGCCCATCAGCCCTCCTGAGTCTCCCCAGCACCGTCCACCCAAGAACGCACAATGCAGTCATTCCAATGACCCACAGGTCCAGCAAAATGAAGCCCCTCCAGGGCCATGATGAGAACCTCAAAAATGCAAACTGAGGGAGGCATATAGAGCAGATGAGGCATAAGCTCTGGCCTTGATAGATCTAAAGTAGAAACCAACAGCAATTTATCAGGATGCTTATGAGGATTAGGAGAGAAATGGGATACTGAAAAACCACACAGAACCCCACCAACCAAAAAATGGTGTAAAAGTGAGGGGAAGTATCTAAACAGAATCAGAAGAAACAAAGCAGAAGAAGCATGCAGATGTAAATGCAGCCAGGAGAGAACGGCATACTAAGGAAACATTCCGATCCAGAACAACTCTCAGAATGGCACTCAATGAAATCCTAGAGGCACATCATGTAAGTGACCACCAGATGGGGACCACAGCAGTGTGATGCTTACTCCCCTCCAACATCCAGTCACAGCGAGGAGGGCAGGAAAGTTATGAGAATTACCATCCGAAAATGAATGAAGATTCGTGTTTATGAGACCAATAAAATCAGTAAGTACTAAGATCAATGCAACAGTACAGTTGGCCAGTTACTTAAAAGGCACACAAAATTAACTATAAACACACACACATGATTTTTGACATAGAAAATTTGGTTAAAACTTTCTCAGGCAAATTTTGAAAACAAATTATATTTGGAAGTAAGCAGAATGTAAATTACGAAATTCATTATGTACAGAACAACAGATTTACCAAAGTCAGGTAAAACGAACTTGATCAATAAAAAGTTGCATTGCGTTATTACACAGGAAGCGTTACTATTGTAAATCTGCTGTGATGCCCTAATTAATTTACAGATAGGATGCAAGGCCAATAAAACTTGGAAAGAGAGTTTATGGGAAAATGTTTTTTAAGCAATCCAAGAAGAAACCTGGAATGAGCAGGCGAGGAAACGAAATAATGAGAAAGGATTTGAACAGTCGATCACCAAAACAGAAACACATCAACTAAATTAAAGCCACAGTTTCCAACCTCTTAAAGAACACTTGAAGGATTTTGTTTTGTGCAGTGATCTGAGATATGTATGCAAGGGAAGGTTTACAAGAGCAGAAGAATATAAGCCACTTAGACGATCCACAGTAACAGACTGCTACCAGGTTATGGCACCCACTAGGAAAACATATGCAGCCATTAGTGTAAAAGAATACCACAGAGATTCACATCTATTAGAAAAGAATATTTTTGAAAATATATTTTAAAAAAGTGCCCGTACAGAGACACGTTGCATAAATCAGAAGCTTCCAGGTCTTAATGTCCGAAAGTCAATAGTACTTAGAAAAGCGTTTTCAGTTTTTCAGTCTCAGCCTTCTGCTGGATTCCAACTTTTCAGGAAAAGCTAGATTCCTTTTATAAGCTGGCAATTAATGAATGTTATTTGTTAAAATGCAAATAAAGTCATGAAGGTAGCCACTCACTGGTCCATCTTCCTCTAACGGAGAAGCCCTCATGAGATTTGTCATCTGCCTTCAACTGTGGGGACAGCACAGCAGTCAAACACTGCGGGCTGGAACCCTCCGCAAGTATTACATGCTGTTTAAAAATTGCACAACCCTTCCCGGACACGAAATACCCAAACATTTTTTGAAGGCTTTATTTATTTAAACAGTCATTTTAGCATCTGGTTTCCAGGCTCTTTGTATCTGAGACATGAGGAGTTTAAATGTCTGGCCTGAAGTTACAAAGCAACAGCATCCCCACAGCAGCAGAGTCTGAATGTGTGGCCTCTGACACCTCATCCTGTGCACTGACTTCTGAATTCAAGCAACTCCCCACTCATGACCTTACTAACCTTTCCCCTTTTCAATTAAAATACACTGAGGCAATTGGTGATGTAATATTGTTTTTCAAAAGAAGCAAAACTTTTTTAATAGCCAAAAGAAAAATTATAATCTTTTATAAAATTTTACAAGCAATCACAAAACCATAGCTTCACCAGCCATACAGGTGGATAAATCTGATTTATCTTTTATTTGTCAAAGTAAAATGAGATCTGCCAAAATCATATTAGAAGGTTTTTCTTCTCTTCTACTGACCTGGTTTCCATAGGATTTTCCCACTCAAACACAGGCAAGAGTTTAATCCCCAAAGTATTATGCCAATGATATTAAGAGAATATAAACTGAATCCCACCATGGTGTTTAGATGTGGGATCTTTGGGAAGTAATTGTATTAGATAAGGTCATTATATTAGAATCCTCATGATTGAGCCCTGGGGGTTAGGTGGAAAGAGAGAGAAATCACACAGAAATATACACATGCTCCCACCATGATGTGATACAGCCACAGGGGCCTTTGCCAGAGCCTACTCATGCTGTTTGGACTTCCAGCCTCTAAGGGTTTAAATAAAATGACCCTCTTTTCTTTATAATGCAGCCTGAGTCCAGTATTTTGTTATAATAATGACAATGTGACTAATAGGTCTGCCAAGCATCTCTTCTTTAGGATTTGCCCTGTTCTAGCCAGGTTCATTACCTCCCTTTCTTCAGGATGAGAAAGCCTTTCAGGGGCCCTAGATTCAGACTTCTACAGCCTATTTCCTGAAAGGCTCTCGTGTCCCATCTCCTTTTTAAGTTCTACTAACATCCTGTCTACTCAAACTTGGTCCTAACCAATGCATTCTTCTAAAGGTGGTTGATTTGTTTGTTTGTGTCTGAGTTCAGGCCTACACCTGATTAAACCAAGTCTGTGCAAACCTGCTAGAATGTATTGACATTTTTTTTTTACTCTTTCCGTGAAGATAACTGTTCCAATAATCAACACCACACAAAAATCACTAAAGGTAATTCAAATATTATGCTTTTGTAACATTTAGGTGAAGCGGGAAGTCTTCCCACTGTGCTTGTAGAACTGCCTTACACACTTGGCCTTTCCACCTGCCTGTTCTTCCCGTTAAGCGGCAAGGTTAGTTCATCCTCAGTCCTTTCCACCTGGATCTCCTCATGGCGGTGTGCACTGTCATGTGCAAACTGGAGAGTGCAGACACATTTCAGAAATGCCATTTCCCACTGTGCAGAGGAAAACGTCATTAAGGAAGCGGGCACCGAGGACTGATGTAGTTGAGCGTGAGTGCTGAGTCATTACAGGGAGACAGGAAGGAGGCAACAGAAGGATGCAAAACGGAAAGTGTTCCTTGAAAAGCCAACTTATTGTTAGAAAGAGCCTATAAATCATCTCTCCTTGTTGAGAAGAAAATCCACTTATCAGGAAACACTGCCAAACAGAGAATTCTTTCTGGAGGCAGAAGCCTGAGGATCCACTCAAGGCCAGGTAAGTTCATGGCCAGTCTCGGGAGGCAAGCCGTGGTACGTGGTGGAGCTTCTCCTTGGCGATTGAGCTGGATGTCAACACCCAGAGCTCCCGGACACTCGGCACCCGTGGGGTCTGGAGAGAAAGGGCAGCCGCGGGGAGTGCTGGAGCAGGAGTGGGGGCAGGAAAAGGCTGGCATTTCAGGGGCCATTTAGATGCCAGGGTTCTGCCTCCTGGAAAGCCACAAACCTGTGCTGTTGTTTTAGATGGAGCCCAGCCGAGGGGCGCAGGGCAGAGGCTCAGATACACTGTCTGCTTAGGGGCCTGGTTTCCCACCTACCAGCTGCCTGTGGGCACCCTGTGTATGCTGTCTCTTGTACCCAGAGTTGCCCCTGCCTCTGGGGTGGGAGAAACGCGACGGCACCTGGCAAGCAGGCTCTGTGTGTGGCTGACACTAGTTCTCCTTGCGCAAGGGTGGCTCTGGTTCAACTCCATTTTTACATGCTTCCTTGTCTAGCAGAGAGTGCTCCCGGGTCCCCCGAGTGAGCCTAGGTGTGGCAGGCTGCTAGGGAGGCACTGCAGAGCAAGCACAGCCTGGGGTGGGCTCACGGTCCCTAAGAAAAGGACCCACCGTGGCGGGCTTCAGGATGGCCAGCCCAAGCCGTGGGGACAACAGGACGACATCATCTGAGATGGAGAGGACTGTGTGAAGGAGGGTCCTTGCGTAGGAGAGATCACCAATGCAACCTCCGGGTATCCGCTGCACATCCCAGTGGACAGCAGAGATTCTTCCCTTGTGGAATGGCCCACCCAACGTGCCCTCTGTGCCTCACACTCTGCACTTCCTCCCAAAGCCTGCTAAACTCCTGCCACATGGAGGTGGATATTGTGACTCAGTTATGTCAAATGTGAAAGCAGCTCTGTGTGTGTGTGTGTGTGTGTGTGTGTGTGTGTGTGAGACATATGATGTGTGACAGAGGCCGAAACCTCACCCCAGCTCTGGGGGACACTGACACTATCCTCTCCAGCTGCCTAAAAACTACCCATGAACTTAGTGGCTTCCGACAATGGCTTATTTATCTCCTGGTTTTGTGGGTGAGGAATTCAGCAGGGCTAAGCTTGGAGGTTCTTCTGTTTTGTGTGACATGGCTGGGGGTCGGTCAGAGGCACATGGTGGATGTGGGTCTGGTGTGGACTGTCCAACACGGCTCCACTCACAGTCAGACCCCTTACAGGGAAGGCTGGAAGGAGGGAGTGACCGTGGGCCTGGAAGAGAACCAACACCAGGCCTCTCAGCACAGAGCTCCAGGGTAGTTGGACGCACACAGCAGCTCATGGCCCCAAAAAAGAGAGCCCCTGACCATCCCACCCAGCCTCAGTCCCCCGACAGCTTACGTTACAGAGAATGACAACCACCTACAGATATTTGTATTTAGAATGTAATTAGTACAGGCTGAGTGTCCCTAAGGGGAAAAGCCTGGATGTGAAGTGTCTGAGCTTGCCCTGAATGCTTCAGGTGGAGACACCCTCCAGCCCGGGTCAGTGTGCCGTCCAAGCACAGGGCACTGACATATGAAGTCCCCTTCAGGCTGGGAGTGTCGCGGGTATGTGCCCAGAAGCCAAGTGTATGTTTGGACTCATCTTCAGGATTTCTCATTATGTATATGCAACTATTTCAAAACCCCAAGCCTAGAATACTTCTAGCCCAAAGCATTTTAGATCAGTGATGTATCTGTGCCATTTAGAAAAATAACAAAAGTCAGAGAGAAGTTTCCCAGAAAAAAGTTTTTAGAAAACTGTCCATATATGTCATTTCTCTACTCAAAATCTCCAACAACAACAAAAAGAGACTTATTTTGGCATCCTCATAAGACACATCAGGACCTAGTGGCCACGAGGAGAACATGGCAGCATGAGACCTGTCCACCACCACTCAGCTGTGTCACTTAAATTTTATTTGTTCTTCTTAGTTATACATGACAGTAGAACCCATTATGACATAATTAAACAAGCATGGAATGGATCTTATTCCAATTAGGACCACCCCATTCTTGTGGCTGGGCACAATGGTGGGATTCACTTAGGTATTTTCATATGTGTACACAGGAAAATTATGTAAGATTATTCTACTACCTTCCCTAGTTCTATTCCCCTCTCTTCCCTTCATTCCCTTTTTTTTAATCGACTGTACTTCTCTTCGTCCCTTTCCCCCCTATATTGTGGTTTAGCTTCCACATATCAGCAAAACAATGTGATCTTTGGTTTTGGGGGGATTTGTTTATTTCACTTAGCATGATAGGCTCCAGGTCCACCCACTTAGTGGCAAATGTCACAAAGTCATTCTTCTTTATGGCCAAGTAATATTCCATTTTGTATACATACCACAATTTCTTCATCCACATGTATGATTTCTGCTCTGCTGTTACTTCCTGCAGCATTTGTCCTTCCTTCTTGAAATCCTGTTCCACCCCTGAAAGCACCACCTCCATGAAACATTTTCAGTCCTTCATTGTGACACAATCTTTTCCTCCTTTGAAATTCCCTGGCAGGTGAGGATAAAACATCATCCTTTCTGTATGGTGTTGGAAATAAGAACATTTCCTTACTTGGATGGCTCTTTTTCAGTCTACCTCTTTCTTTTTGTCTCACTGCCCGTGTCCCCAGCCCAAGGTCATCCACATGATGAAGAAGGGCTACATAGCATCAAGCTGAAGAGTCCGAGCTTTGGGACTAGGCTGGTCCATGCTGGGGTCCCATCAGAAAAGTTGCTTTGGGGAATGTGACCTGAGTCCCTGGGCAGCAGCCCCCTCACATGTGCTGCTCCAGGAGACCACAGGAGACCAGGAGCCAGGCATGCAGGGAGGAGGGCTCACACATGTGCACCAGCTCTCCTCCCCACCTTCAGGGCAGTGCAGAGATACTCACCGAGACTTTTAAAACAGATCCCATCAGTCCACCTGATGAGAGGAAACCCAGCCCTGTAGCAGGGCACAGGCGCTGCACTTGGTTTCAACCACCCATTATATTAGCATGTCTATTCAAATAATTGTGCATTTCAAACACCTTTATTGGCCTTAAAGAAATAGCAGCCAAATGCAGTTGAATTTGCATCTCAAGTTCGCAGAGCCACAGCTCCATCCAGGTATCAGGAAGCTCTCTGTGACACTGCCCCAGATGCTGCTCTGGAATTCATCCCCTGTCCTGCTGGGCTGGTTGCCACAGCAGGGCACGTCCTTGGGTACCCACTGTCCCCTCGACATTGCACACCCAGCAGCCCATCTGCAGCACACACCTACCAACAAGAAGACCAGAGAAACAAGTCAGTGAGCTGAGCCTCTGGGTTCTGATCCAGCCCACACACAGGAGAGGGAGTTGGCTTCAGACAGAGCGACCATCTACACCAGGAAGGAGCCCTCGGGCCAGAAAGGCACAGACACACCAGAAACACACGGATGCGATATCACCAGTTGGCTCAAAAGGCACTTCTGAAATCCAGGGTATTCTTGGTAATAACTGTCATCAGTTCCTATTAGGGTCTTATAGCTTTTCATTAATAGAATTTCAAATAATAGGATGTTTGGTAGCTACACTTAACCACCTGCACTTTGAAGCACTTCTTGCAAGAGATATACAGTGTCAAACACATTACCTATTGACTATAGCGAGTGCTCATAAAACAGAAATATTGTAAATGCCATTTAATCAAGAAATTAAAACTTGGCAACTGACCTCTTATTATTAATCAGTAGCTGAAAAACAATTTGGGGACTGACATGTTTGTGACTTTCATCTGTCAGTATTTTTAAAACATTTTCATTAATCAGTCTGAGAGATTTGTGACTCTCCTCCAAGTGTTACTCATCTGCTACTTGAAAAATCATAAGGTTAACACACTAAGAACAGTGGTTGGCTCCTTGTGTTCTTGTTAATTAAAACACATTAGGTGTAATTGAACACTCCATGGCATTTGGTAGACAATTCCATGGGGCTTCATCTATTAGTCAACCTGCTCAGTTTAAAGGAGAATCAGTGAGCAGCATAAGCTAAACTCAAAACCCAGAGATGCCCTAACCCAGCAGTTGGGAAGAGCGTCTGCACTTTGAGTCCCCTCCTGGTTTCTGTCCCGAAGATGGAGGATGACAGGGGGTAGCCTGCCTCTGCTGCTTTCCCTCTCCTTGGGGCTCTGACAACATGGCAGATGTAGAAGATGGTGTGAGTCTCTGCACTTGATGTGTTCCATGATCACAGATGAAATTGAGATCTGACAGAAATCACCTCAGCCACTAACCACCAGACAACCACGCACACGGGAACTCAGGAAAGCCCTGAAACACCTTTAACTTGTTGGACAGCCTAACCAACACCCATGACTTAAACTCACCACAAAGACAATCCAAACTTTAACTGATAAACGTCCACTCCAAGACTATTAGGAACCTCTTTAAAAGCCCAAGTGTAATTTTTCCAAAGAGCCACATACAAAGGAATACCACAGTGAACTTGCTAGTCTTCTTACCAGGTTTGATGAGCTTGGGAGCCACCTCCAACTCTCAGATATGCCGAAGGTGCACGGATGACGTGGAAATGTCATCACAGGTTCAAGGCAGCTGTGAGAGGCTGCGATGAGGGAAAATATCACACAGCCATGACGCAGCACTGAGTGTGATAAAGGTGGGTACTCCAAAACCATCACTGCAGGATTCCCGAACCTCTTATTCCAACGTCTGCTGAAGATAAACCGACAGCCTGCGTCGAGGTCATTGCCTCCCACACCAGCTCCAGCCACCCGCACTCAGGTGTCCCTTCCATGCAGGGAGAAACAGGACTAAACTCAGCCAGGGAGAGCCAGGCAGCTGTGTGCAGGCCTTCCCCCACGAGGTGCTCTGGAAAGGAAAAAGAGTGCTTCTCCAAGGCCGGAGGCACTGTGCTGGCCTCCCTGGCTGCCCTGAGATGTGGCTGGCCTGGGGAATGTGGGCCACAAGGAGCCAGGCCACAGTCCCCACCAGAAAGCGCCCCCACCCCTGGTCTCAAATGCCTAACTTCAGACTTCTGGAAACACGACAGAGACGTGGTCACAGCTGCAGATGGGAAGCTTCTTCTATCAGGTGTTGATCTTCAGTGACAGAGGAAACCCCTGAAGGATGAACTCAGAACGCCCAGCTCCCTTCCAGAGCATGTCTGTGTCTCCCACTCACCTCCTGAAAAAGGAAGAGGGAGCAGGAATCTTCTAGTAGTTACTGCATAACCCCACAAGGAACTGACTCGTGTGTGGCAGGCCAGATCCACAACGAAGAACAGAAGCTGCAGTTTAACCTTAGTAAGAGCAAAACACTTAACGTACAGGAAGAAAACCCAGCCACATGAGCCCGTGTTCAGGTTCCTCACAGCAGCTTCGTGGTGAAGAGGGCCCCGGAGAGAGAAGCCAACCAAGACCACTAAACCAACATCACGCTCCTATTCACTGATAAGTATAAACTTCTACGGATTCTGACTCAAGAGTCCTGACAATGCTGAACATTTGTATTTTCACTTAAAAAAATAAAGAAAATTTTCATAGTGAAATCCACAGTGAGTCCAAGGTGTCTGCTTATCAGTTGTTCTTAGCAGAATCTAAGGAAAGCACAGAGAACAAGACGATGGACGAGTGAAAGGAGATCTTCAGTTTGCAGAGAAAAAAGAAATCTTTATCTTGCTGTGGACAGAACACTCCAGTTATCTGACTATTAATGTAATATAATATTAATGTCCTAGGTAGTGTCTATAACTTTTGGGTTATTTGTAATTCACATTCTCAAGTAATCACAAAAATAACCAGTCTATGGTATTTGGGGGCTAATGTAGGAATATACACTGACATCAATGACTCTTCATGGATGCCAATAGAGCTCTAAAAAAACATCTCAAAACTGCTGCTACTGAAAAGGATCTCCTTTTTTCATTGTTTTTAAATTTCATTGGTTCTTTTTATTTATACATGACAGTAGAATCCATTGAGATATAATTGCACCAATGTGGGATGTATCTGACTCTAATTAGGACCCTCGTCTTGTGGATGTATGTGATGGTGTTTTACAATGTTCCCGGGAAAGCCACGTCCAGGTCCCTCTGCTGTCCTTGCATTTCCTCTCTCCTCCCACTTCCCTTCAGTCCCTGGGTCTGCTCCACTGACTTCTGTTTTTCCCCTCTGCCCGCCTTATTATGGGTTAGCTTCCACAGATTACAGGAAACATTCAACCTTTGGTTTTCTGGAAGGATCCCCTTCTTGAAGGCTAATTATGTTAGAAAAGACAAGTCCTCATAGTGCTCTCAGAACATGGGGTTCAAGCTAAATGGGAGGAGAATGAGATGTGCAGTCAGCTCTGCAGTAGCAGGTGTTAATCTATGAAAACGAACATCGGCTCCAAGACACCCCTGACTCACCCTGCGGCACCCAGGAGCCTCCCGACTGTGGGTGATCATGCTCGCCCTGCTCCATCTCCCTCTGTGGGCAGAGGACACACCTGCTCCTGATGGTGTAGGTGGCCAGTAACTGTTAGTGGGCATGGTGGGAGAAGGGCCCTGTATGTGCGTGCACATTTGACCTGGTCCTTGTGCTGTGTTGATGTGGTGCTGATCACACCTGTGACTCCCCATCTGTGCAGAGTGCAGGCACTACTGGAGAAGATGGGAAACAGCCTGCAGCCTGGGGAGGCTCAGCCGGGCACGCCCAGGCCTGGGTGAGAAAGAACTCATGACTGAAGCCACTGAGGCTCATTGGTTTTAAAGTATCCTTATGGCAATAGCTGACAGATACACAAGAATTCATTTAGAGAGGAACAGTGTTAGACAAGTCATTTAAAATAGGCTGGCTGGGATTGAGGAGAACTGGAGAGCTGATATTCAGAAAAGATTGAAAGCAAAACCAAAATATGTCTCATTTTTCCTAAACATATTTTGGAGGGAAAAACCAAAAGGGTGTCTCTAAAAAATATAAAGTCTATGTTGGTGGACTCCATCTGATCATGGTTTGCAAATCAGTACTTTAATTTCACATTAGCAAATTATCTGAAATGCAAGTAATATAGCTTCCTCATTATATAAATTACTGTACGAAACTATTCATTACTGTCACTAACTAACTTAAAGTGTAATGTGAATTATTCCAAACTTCTATGCTATGCTATGCTTGTAAATAAGATAAAAAAACTATGGTAATATTTGGTCCAAAGCTCATTCATAAAGAACTTTATTTTTCCTATATTTGCTCTGTTCCTGTACTTTCCACAAGCTTTATCACAACATCAGCAGCTACAGAATTACATCAGGTTGGTAACTATTCACCACAACTACCACTATCACTGTAGCATCCCCGAGGATGTAACCAGCTGTGCCCAAATAAGGGGCCCCTGTGGTATAAGCAGCACATGTCTTGGAAGAACACATGGTAGGAGGCGCACAGGAAATCCAGGGCCAAAGTGAGGAAACCACTTGAAATAAAATGCATATTTTTGCTCCCTTCTACCTAGTTTCTCTTACATGCTACATTTATCTAATTTTGGGGTTTATTTGACCTTTCCAAACAGTACATTCTTGATGATTATACGATGACTTGCTACTGAACACACTGCATTCTTTTCTAACTACTCTGTCTTACTCCTCTGAGTCAGGGGAAATTCTGACAGTCCTGTGGTCTCTGCTTTTGACTTACATGGACTACAGGACAGAGGACCAGTGCTCCTCAGCCTGGAAGCCATCCCCCTAGATGCTGATCCTCAGAGGCAGTAGATTAAAACAATGTTACCCCTTCCTGTCCTCCTTCCCTTTGGAAGGTGACTTTGCAAGTCTTTCCACAAAGCCCCAGGGTCCTTCTCGCCACCCCTGATGACGGCCTGCCTTTGGATCTCAGAGGGGTCAACAGGGCATTGATAGAGGGGTCATGGGGCCACTTGGGACACTCTGACCACTTCTGCCATTCCCCACAAGCTCTGTCACCAAGGACAGCAACGTAAGCGTACCCGTATGGCTCAGCTCACTTCCCTCTTTATATGCAGTAAGCCCACATAGGAGAGCAAGAAACTCCACAGTCCATGGCATCCCAGAGCACCCAGCCCCTGCTGGGCCATCAACCAAACAGAGGCAGAGGAGAGAGCTCGGCCAAGACCAGAATGCCCAAGAGAGCCCACACGATCTTATAAACAGCTGAATCCTGGGGTGGTTGGTTATACTATCAAAGCTAACTGACACGCCAGGGTCTTCATTCAAAGTCTCAAATACAATCCGTCTCCTAACATCATGAAACATCAATGCAGAAGATGAACAAAGTGAATTTTAAGGAGGAACCATTTGAAGTTGACATTTCTGGTTCATAAACTGTAATGTGCATCAGAAACGCCTGGACAGTGTGGCTGACAGGCTGCTAGGCCCTGGGGCTGTGTCTGCTTCAACTGCTCTGAGATAGGGCCTGAGAGTCTAGGATTCCAAGTTCCCAGCTTTGGCTAAGATGATCAGTGAGTCCCACACATTGAGAATGTCTGTTTTATAGGACCAGGTGGACTGCAAATGAGCGATCCTCTTACAGAGCATCAATCTTAGAAATTAGAAGAATAAACACATCTCTTTTTAAAATCCAATTTGACTGAATCCTATCAGATTTCAACAAAAAAAGAAAGGAATTATACCAATTATGCAGACTTCCTGGGGAAATGAATATTAAAATGGAAAATAACAGATTATTCCACCTAGACCATCAACCCTTCAAGAATTGCTCTCTTTGCAACATTGATGATTATGTTTAAAACTAACACTTTTTTAACACTGTAAAGAAATGAGGCACATTAAACATTTCATCAAGAATAAACAGTTTTGGAAGCTAATGATGTAGCTCAGTGGCAAAAGTGAAGCCCTGGGTTCAGACTCCAGAGAGAAAAAAAAATTAAAAATAAAAAAATAGTGTTTCCATATAGTAATAATATCTAAAATTTTAAAATCAATAAAGAAGAGCATTAATCTTTGAAACCTATTGGAATAGTATTTCAGTTATCATTTGCATTATTGAGACCATCATGGTTTATGGAGTGTACACATATTCATTTTGAATGTCCTACTTCAGCAATATAAATACATTTGCATTCTCTGAAGCTCTGGGCTTTACTGGAAGTAATCCCCAATTTTCTCAGGTGCATGAATATCCCCATTAAGTCTCCTCCAATCTGTACCTTTAACAGGTCATTGATGAGCACCATGGTCCTGCAGTTAGCTCTTCAAAGTGAATTTATTTGTTCAAATCAAGACTATAATTTGTAATTCCCCAAACTGACTTTTATTTCAAAAATAAATATAATAGTGTCTTTTTTCCATTTCAAATTATGATTAATACCCCTACTTAAGTAAATTTTAAATTTTTAGAAACAAAAAAAGAAATAATCTTTCTTTTCTTTTTGTTTTTGTACTTGCGCTTGATCCCAGGGACTTACAGATGCTAGGTAAGCACACTACCGCTAAGGTATATCCTCAGCTCTGAATTTCATTATTTTCTAAACTATGAAAAATTTCAAAACAAACTCTTTCCATGTAACAAATGCCCATTAAAACTATAAAATAATGTATTTCATTTGAAAAGAATGGGAGCATCAGATAAAATTTTTATTTATTTAAATTTTATTCCTACTAAAAGTTCCCTAGCACTTATATAACTTTTACATTATTGAAATATAATAGTAATGCTACATTATATAATTATATAATAGTATATAATTATAATATATTGTTCTAAATATATATAATTATAAGTTGTAAATTATTATATATTAGATGTAACATATGCTTTTGTGTTATTGAAATATATAATTTTGTTTCACACATAATATATAATTTTTAAAAAAATCATACCTTACATGATTTTGTGGTTTTTGTCTTTTAGTCAATGGGTAATCGAATAATTTTTATCTCATACAATGAGTGATATCACATTTACTGGGGACTTGTTTCTTCAACTGTCCATAGTTTAAGGGTATTTAGCAGCATTACAAATTTTAGTAGAACAGTATGTGATCTCTGATAGCTTGTCTTAAACAGACTTTTAAATCTAAATATAACTGTGTTTACATGTGGCGGGCTGAACCAGCGTCTCCTCACTAGCACAGTGTCACCAAAGACAGCGAACCCGTATGGCTCAGCTCACTTCCCCCCTCATAACTACACTTAAACAAACATTCGTGAAGATATGTACCTCCTAAAAAAAATCCTCAGAAAGTCAGCAGAGTGGTTAAAACTGTGCTAAAAACAAAGGAATAAAAGAAAGGAAGGAAGGAAAGAAGGGAATGGATCCTAATTTCAGAGGAAGGCTATAAAATGTTGAAACTTCTTTGCAAAGTACACTCTAGAACCTTATGAATACTCTGTAACACAGTGATTCCCGTCTCTGTAACTGATACTAATACACAAGTCCAAAGCGTAAACAGTGCTCCACGTAGAAGGGGAGTTTATCACACTGTGATTGCAACAGCAAGCAAATGTGCAAAGACCCAAATCTCCCTGTCCAGGGAGGTGACCTTTGCAGGCAATGAAGCGAATGCTTATGCAAAACTTCAAACCCTGGGGAAGGCGAGCGCCTCAGTGAAAGCCAGAACATGGGGCAAGTACTCACACCTTGGAGGGTGCCACTGCACAGAAACATCCAGGAGTGTAGGACGTCAGCCCTGCGCTTGGAATTATTTGTGAAACACATGAATTTCGTTTTTCTTCACTGCAGCTCAATGTACTTTCATTGTATTATAATTTTTATAATGAAACTTTGTTTTATACCATGAATAGGCACCTCCTTCCATTGAAGTCTTCTGCCAGATTATGTGGAAATAAAAACGTTCACCAGAGTTTAGAAGTGGTGCATGGAGACCTGCTGTGGGGAGGTAGTAAGGCAGGAATCAAGGGAAAATCTATACCTGGAATTTTGAAATATATAAAAATTGTTTTCTCCATTGGGAACTGGAAACGAAATACTTTGCATGGAGTTGGCTATTTTCATAGAGAAAGTCAATCACCTCTTCCTGGCAGGTCCTAATATTGGTTATTATGTGTCTCCACAAGGGAACAAAGCTTTTCCACTCTGTTTTTGTTTTCCCAATTCATGTTAGGAGCACAGCCTCTGTGTGGAGCTGGCACTGTTTGCTGTTCTGTTTTGCTTTTTATACCATAGTTTTGGAGTCCTGCCTAGAAAAAGGTAAGACGGAGGTACACTTTTGGTTGCCTGGTATTAAAAATGGGAACAAATCCACTGAAAACACGTTTGAAGTACAGTACTCATTTTAAGAAGAATGACGGCTTTGTTTTTCAGCCAATTTGGGGGAGCAACATTTTAAACATGCTCCAGAATAGAAAGTGAATTGGTGGATTTGTTCCAGTTTCTGAACTTGAGAGGATGGCACTCAATAATGAATGAATCTGTTCTACACCAAGACCTGAAGCCTCTCACAGACCTGAGATAGAGATAAGTCAGAGACATCTGGTAAACAGAGAGATAAGAGAGGAAATTCACCTTGTACCAGGAACCCTTCGCATCAGGGGAAAGGATACCATCTCCTGATCGGCCACCCATCATCTATTTTTCTTTCTCTTTGTCTGTCTAGCAGTTGACAGTCTTCAAGATCCCTCTGCATCTTTAATTCACTCTCCTGAAAACCCTGAGAGCAAGGTAAGGCAGAAGACACGCCTCCACCAACAAGCAGCTTCAGAGCTGCACCATCTTTGGTAGTCCTACCAAAAGGGGGATTAAAGGTGCTGCAGAATGGTTTCACTAAAGGTAACAAGGCAAATGCACTGCTTTCTAAGTGACCAAAGAAACTATCTCCTGCCAAAAATAAACAAGTCAAAGTGAACATGCATACCAAGTGGGAACAGTGTGTCCCTGCTGGGTGCCCATGCATGCATGTCCCTGAGTGCCCAGATAGGGCAGCACTGAGACGAAGGACATACAATATCTTGAGAAGCACAGCTGGCTGTGTCACACCTATTAGACCTAAGTTTGCAGACCACATAGTTATAACTCTGCTCTGTGTTCAGGAGGATCTTCAAACACACCAGAAAGACTCAACATAAAAGAATATAAAAGGATATACCAACAAAAGCAATACAATTTAAACAGGGTTTTGATTTTGATATCAGAAATTTGGGAAACCAGAACAAACTATTTAAAAACAAACAGATACAGATATATTATAATGCTAGAAAGCACAATAAACAATAAAAATCATTACATATAACTGATGCTATTAATAGACCCATGGGATTCAAATTTATTTTCAAAAATGTCAAAATGGTATTTGACAAAATTTCACAATTATTCTTTCTTAAAAAATCAAAAATAGTAAAAGAGGAATGGGTGGATGCTTCTTAGCCTTGAATGTAATCAGGCAAATGTAAATATCCTTCTCCATGAGGAGTCACTGAAGATGTGAGGAAAACAGCCCAGATGCCAGCCATCACCACCACTGGGCATGGTGGCACGTGTACCCAATGACACAAGGTACAGGAGGATGCACTCAGACCGTGAGCACTGGAGGAAGCAGGCATAAGAGAATCTGTGTGCTCAGGTACATCTCTGAAAATTCAAAAGTGCATGAAAACTTTAATAACATAAGAATTTAGTCAAATAGTAGGATATACATTGAAGGGAAAAACATCAGCAAACTTCACTTATAGCAAAAAAGATGTGAAAAAAGTGAAGAGACAGTGGGAGAAGATACTTATAACAAAATCATTAAATACAGGACCAAATAAATGTCACCTACAATTCCACGTATTCAGGTATAATCTTTATATAATCCAAATAAAACATTAACATGTTTATTTTTTTCCTGGAGGTAGAAGAGAATCATAAAATGCCTATATAAAAGATCTACAGATATTAAAATATATTACAAAACCGCCAAAACTAAAACAGAAAGAGACTAGTGGAAGAGAGTAAAGTTGAGAAATGTAAGGTGGAGCCCAGGCACAGGAAAGGAGGGTGACCTTTCAGTGAAGAGGACTGGCCTGCCGGGTGGCCACCCCAATGGAGTAAGGCTGGGTCCACGTGCTGCACTGTCCACTGAGATCAATGCCACATGGATCAGGAAACTAAGTAAAAACTAGTCGAAAAAAGGGTACAGACCCTGTCATAAGCCAGTATTGGGCTAGGGAGCCCATAAATAGGCCTGTGAAACACTACAACACTCAGTCATTCAACATCATTGAACTTAACTCTATAAAACTTAAAATTGAATTTTAATATGCAAAGCATCATAAGAAAATTCAAAAGATAAAGGATAAACTGGGAGAAAATGTGACTTACATCAAAGGCCAATGATAAATAGCTTTAATACACAAGGAACTCACCCAAATGCAAAACAACCTAACATGGGAAAGACTATCCACAGTTGAGAAAAGAAGAAATTAAAATTCCCTTTGAACATGAAAAAATTGTCCAAACCAGTCGTACCAAAAGAAATGTAAATGAAAACTGCACTGTCCACGTGTGCAATGGCACAGCCTGTCCTAGCAGGTGGAGGAGCAGGTGATCACCAGCACTACTGGGAAGCCAAGCTGTCCCATGCCCAGGGAGGGAGGCTCGAGAAGCCTCGCAAAACTACTCATCCTTCACCCTAGAACTCCTATTCCCAGAAGACCCAGAAACACTGTGGCAAAGATGATGATCACTCACTGTGGCATTATTTCTAGTAGTGAGACTAAAAATAACTCCAGGGACAATCAGTATGGGAATGGTTAATAAAGTCAAGGTAAGACTGCAAAATGGAGCACTCAGCCAGAGAAGAGTTCCTGATGCTGACGTAGGGCGCTAACTCCAGAATATAATTCAGGGGAAAAGAACAACTGAACAGATAAACAACAAGACTGGGAGAAATGGTTGTCAAAGGGGCTAGAAGAAAAGGGGAGAAACCAGCCGGTGTGAGGAGACTTCTTTGATATTGTTTTGAGATTGTGTGTGTGTGTGAGTGTGTATAGATGTGTGTGTGTATATACATAGGTATAATTTCAGAATTAAGCATTTTAAGTATTAAAAAATTCAAATTGAATAACCCATGAAAATTGAAAATAAACGACCAAACTGCGTGTCAGGTGGAATCATAAACACTGCAAAACTCTCCCAAGGGATTTTTGGAATTCTGTTTTGACTCTCTGTTCTTAGTGAATATATTTTTAGGATGGACAGGACTACAAAGAAAACTCAAAACTTATTCAATGGCCTTAGTATTTACGTTGGCATTTAAAAAATGCATTCATATAAATATAGGTTTGTTCATATATATATATATTCTACAATAAAACAAATATGTAATTATTTAAGGTTGTTAAGAACATGAATCTTAAGTGCATACAGGCATAAAATCAAAGTAACAACCTTGTAATTTTTAAAGTTAAATAACAAATGCCATTCTAAACTCATGACTTCTTTCTTTTCAAATTACATAGTTGAAAGTTCTGTTCCTTGAAAATTCTGGGGAAAAATAAGAAGGAGCAGTGAGCACTAGCAGCACAGTTCGCCTTTCTTGTTAAGGAGGAACTGTGCAAGGTATGTCTAGGTGTTTGCTGTGAAGAATGAAAGAAACCTCTACAGTCAACAGAGTTCTTAACCAAGGAGGCAGAATCCTGCATCCCAGGGCTCCGAGGAGCCACAGAAGAGACAATTTTAGCAACAAATAATGGCTGTGATTGGTCAAGGTCCACTCACTACATAAAGACGTTTATATAATATTTCAGAGTGTAAGTTCAAGAGATCATGTGAGAAATCTCCACACCACTTTCCATAATGGTTGCACCAATTTGCAGTTCCAGCAGCAATATATGAGTGTGCTTTTTCCCCTACATCCTTGACAACATTTATCATTGTCTGTGTTCTTGATAGCTGCCATTCTGACTGGAGTGAGATGAAATCTTAGAGTAGTTTTGATTTGCATTTCTCTAATTTGATCTCATCTAATTTGATCTCATCTGGTCCTCAACACACCCAATGGAACAGGGTTCCCAGGTTGCCCAACATCCAAAAGAAGGCATTTTGGTTAGCAGACAGGAGCATTCTTTTAGCAGTGATCCAATCACAAATTCGCATTCTGGATGGGAATGAATTAATTCTCCACAGTCAGATCATCCCCACAAAGCTACAAAAGGGATTCTAGACCCACGCAGACCTCCCACAGGACAGACGCCCAGGGAATCTTGGCTGCGATGACTGGCTCTTTATAACACAATGTGGGAGACACAACTCTGCAGAATTCCATTTCCACCTTGCACAGACTCGGGTCTCTGCTCCACTCTGCAAAGCTCACTGAGACAGACTACAGCGACAGAGAGGCCGTGCAGGGAACCAGCAGACAGCTCCCCCAGGCCTGCTGCGGCTTCCCCCGACAGACAGCCCTGGGGGTTTGTGCCACATCCCAGGAACATGCAGAGCCCCATGGCTCTTGAGTGACATGGGCGACTTTGAATTCTCAATAAGGAAATAAGTGAGTATCCATTGTCATAACAGACTCTGAGCTTCACCTTCTTCAAGGACACAGGGAAGGCAAAGGTGATTAGAAGGATAATAGTGACTGTGGAGTCCCCTTGTGTGCTCTACACTAAGTGCTTCTGCTTCTAAACTATGCCCCGACCTAAAGAATGGATGATATATTGTGACCCCTGTGAATCGGCTTTGTCCATCTGACTCTTACTGTTTCATTGAGTGAAAATTCTAGCATCGATGTACCCAGTGTTCATTCAACTGGAGGATGTGAGGATTCTCGTGGGTGTGCTACTAGACCTTCCCCACCATTCCCACCCCCTTACTGAGGTGCACCTGACACACCGGGGGCAGTACCAACACCAGGTGAAGTGTACCATTGGAAGAGTTCTGACTCACCCAAGTACCTGCATAACTCCCACCATGGCGATGAGGGACAGCCATCACTCCTGCAAGTTTCCTTGTGCCCACTGGGCCTTTCACTCTCTGTCCTTGTCAACATTTTGTGCCATCAGTTTTCATCTTTAGGAAATATGGTGGCATGTGGTGGTACCCAACTGCGTCTGAATCTGCACTTCCCAAGTGGCTAACAGTGCAGACCCTGCTTCCTGTGAATACCTGCCATCCATCTGTCTTCCCTGGTGAAGCCTTCCTGGAAGGTCGGGCTAGCTTTGGGTGGTGCTCTCTTCTTGTCCTTAAGTTGTTAGTCTGCTCTCTCTCCTTAGCACAAGTTCTTTGCCAGGTATGCTTTTTAAGTATTTTTCCCTGCCTGCAGCTTGCATTTTCTATTTCAAATCGAAATGATTTTAATAAAATCCTATTTATGAGAGTTTTTTGGTAGTTCATATTTTTAAATGTGTTCTATTTAAGAAATAGCTTTCTAACCCAAGGGATAAGAGCCTCCCTCATGTTTTCTCCTAGAGGTTTAATAGTTTCAGATTGAACATTAAGTCTATGATGTTTATATATGGTATGAGGCACGGGTAGAAGTTTGATTTTCGCACAAGGCTATCCCATTTTATTCAGTAGCTATTTTTCAAAGACATATACTTTACCCATTGAGTTGGCTTGAAACATTGTCAAAAATAGACTACAATGTGTGGGGCTATTTCTGGACTGTCTAGGGTACCCCACTGCCTCAATGCCTGTCTTTGCACCAATGCTATACCATCTGCGTTATAATAGGTTTATAATAAACTCTGAAATCCAATAGGTCTTGGGTTTCAAAAACAGAGGCTTGGAGCTTTGGTGGGATGCCACTGAGCATCTGGGTGGCAGATATGGAGAGAAGCAGAGTCTCAGTGCGCTGAGTCTCTGGGTCCAGCAGAAGAATCTCTCTCCAGTTGTTCATATCTTCAATCTCTCCAGTTGTTTGGTCCATAAGTTTTTCTCAACCATGTAGAACAACTTCCAGTGTAGAGGAGCTGTACATATCTATTCAAATTCACTCCTAGGTATCTCATATTTTGATGCTATATTAAGTCCATTTCTTACTGGATGTCTGGTCTGTAAGAAAATCATTTACTCAGTCTCTCAACCTTGTAAACTGAAACCTCACTAAATGTATTTACTAGACACATAGATATTATTTTTACAGGATTCTCAGCACAGACCAATACAGTCCAATACAAATATAATGCTATGTGTACCACATGTATGATTTTAAACTTTCTAGCAGCTATACTAAAAATAAGCAAAATGATAAGCCAAAAGATGGCAAATTTAATCATTTCATTATGTGAAGAGTCAAAAATCATTAATGAAGCCAGATGCAGTAGCACACTGAGTGTAATCCCAGTAGCTCCAGAGGCTGAGATAGGAGGATCACAAGATGAAGGCCAGCCTCAACAATTTTGCAAGGCCATATGCAACTTAGGGAGACCCTGTCTCATAACAAAAAATAAAAAGGGCTGGGGATATGGCTCAGTGAAAAAACTGACCCTGGATTAAATCCCTAGTACCCCCTAACAAACTATTAATAAAATTAGTTTAGATTCTGTCTTTTCATATGTCATCTTCAAAGTCAGTGTTACTACTTGGGGCACATCCCATTTTAAACACCACACTTGGAGTGCTCAGTAGCCACTCATAGTTTGTGACTACACCACAGTCACCCACTGACAGGCAGACACACTGACTTCCTGATTTCTAATCTGAATGTCATTGAGGTGAGTCGTTTTTTGCTTTTTTCTCTAGTCACCAGATTCAGTGCTGAAGGGTAGAGGACAGAGGGACCATCCTTATTTTATTCTCAATTGCAGTTTGAAGTAATTCCTTTCTATTTCAGGTTGCTGGAGATGTGCTCGTGGACAGGTATTGAATCTTACCAAATGCCTCTTCATCTGCCAAAATGATGACTTACTGTACCTCCTGACATGATCCCTCAATTGGTAAATCACAAATGGACTTTGTAAATATCAAATCAATTTTGCATTCTTGACAAAGGTTCCATTTGTTTATGCTGCATTATCTTCCATATTTATCTTTATATATCTTATCCTTTATAAATTTCCTTTATATCAATTGCATGCACACATAAATTATCCTGTATATGAATATTTTAAAAAAACATATTGATGTAAACGTATGTGTATATATATGTGAATGTGTTGCTGGATTAAATCAAATTTACTACATTCAAATTAAAATTTTGTTTGGAATTTTTGTGTCTGTGTTCATGAAAAATACTCATTTATAATTTCCTTTCTTAGGAATGTCTTTGGTTTTGGCACCAGAAAAATGAAGGCCCTACAATATGAGCTGAGAAATATTTTCTCTCTACTGTGTGGAATTTCTGAAGTATTGGGATTATTATTATTTGTTATTACAGACCAGGGAAGTCATTTGGGCCCAACGCTTTTTTTATGTGAAGATAGTTAACTACTTATTCAAATTATTTTTCATTCATAGGGCTATTCAGGTTATCTATTTTTTTCTTGGATGAACTTTGCTATTTTGTTTTTCAAGACATTTATTCATTCTGTCTACATTGTGGAATTCATTGGATAAAGTTGTTCTCAGTCTTCCCTTATCATTCTTTGGGGTCTGTAGGATCTGTAATGATAACTCTCAAATTCCTAATGCTGATAGTTTAACTTCTCTCTTTATTTCTGATAAGTGTGGCTAGAGTTTTATGAATTTTTACTGATCTTCTCAAAGAATCAGTTTTGGTTTCATTGATTATTTCTATTGTCTTCTTGTTTAGAATTTCATTGTTTTCTGCTGCTTCTAATTCTCTTTCCTCTGATAATTCTCACCTCTTTATCTGACTTATTCAGATGGAAGATTAAGTTTTTGCTTTTAAAATTTATTTATATTTTTTATTTGTTCTTTGTAGATATACATGACTGTCGAGTGCATTCGATATGTTATACATGTGTGGAGTATGACTTATTTTACTTAGGATCCCATTCTTGTGGTTGTACCTCTTTGAAGCCTTCCTTCTTTTTAGTATAAACATTGAATATTATAAATTTCCACCTAAGCAGCACAGCTTTAGTAAATCTCACAAATTGTTATACATGCTTCCATTTAATTGAGTTCAATACACTTTCTAATTTCCCTTGTAATTTTTTCTTGAACTCATGGGTTATTTAGAAGTTAGTTGCTAAGTTTCCAATTATGTATTGATTTTTCCTTATTACTTTATATTATTGACTTCTAATTTAAGTCCATTGTGGCCAAAAAGCACACTTTGTATGGTAACAGCCTTCAGTAACTTCATGAAACTTTCATGGCCCAGAATGGGGTCTGTCTTGGCAACTGCTCCCTGTCCACTAAAAAGACTATGAGGTGAACCATCCTGCAAATCCTCCAAGTGGACTTTCCAAATGTTCTGTATGTATTTACTGATCTTTCTTATTGTCCCATCAGTTACTGAAATCAAGGTGCTGAAGTCTGAGTAGGATGGTGCATTCCTGAGTATGTATTTGGAATCTCTCTCATGCAGGGAAGGAGTTTGAAACCTATAGATCCTCCTAATGCCCTGGCTCCCTCCTCCTTAGGACATGTCCCTCTTCCTCGACGTAGCTGCTCTCAGGCTCAGGTGTGAGCACCAGGAATCACCCCACATGCACCTTCCTGGGGTCTTTTCTCTGATACTGGCACTTTCCTCTCATCCTGTGCCAATCGGTGTTATGCTGAGAAGAAGCCTCTGTGGTTTCCGCAGATCCTCTTCTCAGCTCCTTGGTATTTTGTCCTGATAATTCCAGCACCTTTGCCCTTCCAGGCTCAGACCTCCATTCATCCAACTCCATGAGATGGCCAGGCTCTGGGTCCTCTGCCCCTGCCCTGGGCCACAGCGACTCCCAGGGCAAGAAGTTGGGGCCACCTTAGAGTTCTTCTGTTCTCTTCTCCTCAAGGTTGATTCCTTTAGGATTCTTTTCCTGTCTTCAAGTGCTGTCTTTTGTATGCAGAGTGGCCTGCCAGCTGGGTCTCCACCCTGCATCGTGCTTGGGTGTCGACATGCAGCCCCATTTCTACTTGAGAAGGGTGTTTGCATGCCCCTGGTTTCTGAAGAATGCTTATTCATCTCAGCTTTGAATTAATTGGACAATAAAATTGCTAAAACCAACTTACCACAAAACAATTAAATTTAATGTAATTTGCACCTGTTCCTAGAATGGTATTTATTAATGGGCCCTCAGGAACAAAAGTTTCTCTTTAAAACAAAGCTGAATTTATAGAGAGCAGACAAAAACAATCATAAATCAAGTGCAGTACAGCCGAGACATTTATCTGGCAAAAGACTCCACCCTTAGCTCAAAGTGGGTTTTTTTTAAAATTTTTGTTTTTTCTCCTCCAGCAGAGACAAGTACCCACTTAAAAACAACCACCTCATTCCCTACCTTCTTTTTTCATGAATCACCCTGGTTTGAAGCCTGCCCCTGCCCTCAGATGCTAGGTGTCAGGGAAGCAATTTCTTCCCTGAAGCAAAGTCACAAGACAAAGACAATCAGTGATCCTCAGGTCTCCAGAGTTGCCACCAGCAGTTTACAGGTGACAGCTTCCACTAGAAACCCTTCAGCACTTCCAGTGCCCTCTACCTGGGGTGGCACTGTGCCCCCCACAAGTCCAGACTTGGAAGGGCCTGCCTTAGCTCTAAGGTTCTGCTGGCACCGTTTTGAAATGCTTAAGAGCTCTGAACAGGGCTCCACAGGTGCACCTGGCACTGTGCCCCTATCATAGGTAGCAGGTATTGGGCACAGACAGGGTCTAGGTGTTAGAATTATGTCTGCAGGGCCTTAGAAAATAAGATTTCCACAATTTATATCACATCAGACTATTGCTCAGTACTTGTGACAGGTTAAACTGTGCCCCCACTTCCCAAATGTGCACTGAGGCCCTGACCTTCATTACCTGAGCACGTGGCCTTATTTTTACATAGGGTCATTGCAGACATCATTAGTTAAGATGAAGCACTACTGGCAGGTGGGGGGGGCTCTATTCCACCAAGACTGTGTCCCTATAGGAAAACGGACACTAAAGCCAGATGCACAGCAAGAGCGGCAGACACGGGCTGGGGAAAGAGTCCCCATTCCAGAGGGACAGGGCGCGTGGCCTCTGGTCTCAGACAGCGAGCGCAGAATCAAGAGGCAGTTCCAGTGGTTCTGAGCCACCCACTTTGTGGCACATTGTCCTGTGAACTCTGGGACACGACTACAGTCCTGATCCACAGATACCACAAAGTGGCCTGTCACCTTGGGCCCTAATCGAGTTCGCTGCTCAGTGAAGCTCTTCTCTCCCAGACTCTGATGAGTCCCCATCATTGTCCCCATGTGTAGGGAAATCAAGAGTCACCATTACATCCAAGTACAATACAAGTGCTGCAGCCAGGGTGGCAGCTCAAGGGCGTGTGGGGATTGGGCATGTTCCAGAGCAGAGACAGGCCAGTGTTCCCATGCTCATGGTGGTGCAGGAAAGATCTAGAAACAGCACAAATTCACCCCAAGACTGCTATTGTATGTATGACTGTGTCCTCTCCTTTGGAAGTCATTTGGGTGAACACAAGGGGCACAAGATGCTGAAGCCAGGGAAAATTTTTTATCCCTTGTAAAATTTCAATGTTTTCAGGAAAACACTGCAAATTCCAGACTTTGGTTGGCCCCCACGTTGCCTTTTCTGGAAGGCTCTGCTAGCTGCCCGAGGACCCCATTTACAAATGGGACCAATATTTTCAAGGCTTCACGGAGCGTCCCGGGCCTCCCACCTCTCTGTCCTGTGAGCACAAGCCTTCTCTTCCTTTTGCTCATCCACCTGCGTGGGGAGACACTGAGAAGCGTCACACTGGAAAAAGACTTCAGAGCTCACCAGACACAGAAGCCGCAGCAGCTAGATCTTGGACTTTCCATCCCCCAGAACTGTGCAAAACAAGTCTGTTTTTTAGAAATCACTCCATCTGTGATGCGTTGCCGTAGTGCACCAAATGCACCTGGGCAAAGACCACAAAAGAGTAAAGATGGGAAGCCTGTGTTCTCCTGTAACCTTGGGAAAGACCTCATTCTGGATGCAACCCCTAGTTCAGGCTCGAGACTTTACAGGCAGAGAGGGTAGAGGATAATTGGCCAGAACAGTCTGAACGTACTAAATGGGCTTTCTTGATGAGGAATGTGCCCTCGGCACCTAAATTATCTAAAGTCTAAATTATCTCAGTCCTTTAATTCATAGAATTTATTTTAAAAGTACACCATCATTTTCTGCTAAAAGGTAATGCTGTGATAAAATGAGAAAGAAAATAACTCATTACTAAGGGGAATGTGTACTTTCATGTAGTACCATTGCAGGAATTGTGTAAAAGGGAATGTGTATGTTCACGTAGGCACAGAACTGGGTGTGCATGCCTGTATGCATCAGCCACAGAACAACTCACTCTGTGGGAAAAATAAAAATGAGGAAATGGATCTAAACAATCTCAAACAGCAGATAAGACCGTCCTGAATTAATTCATTCTCCCATTTCATGAGCCATTAGGGTTTGGATCTGGAATGTCCCTCAAAGGCTCACGTGTGAGAGGCTTGTTCCCCGGTGCAGCAAGGTGCAGAGTTGGGAACTGTGGGCAGAGATTGCATCACGAGGGCTCTGAATCCACTGAGAGATTTGTGTCCTAGTGAATTATTGGAAGATCGTGGAAACTGTGGGAGATGGAACCCACTTGAAAGGAGTGGGTTCTTGGGGACTGTATCTTGTCCCTGGCCCCTTCCTCTCCCCGGACATTCTGGATGCCATGAGGCGAGAAGGTTTCTTCTGCCCAAAGCAATGGAGCTGGGAAATCTTGGACTGAAAACTCTGAAAATCTGAGCCAAAATAAACTTTCCTCTTTGCAGTTGTTTTGGCCAGTTAATTTGGTCACAGAAACAAAAAGATGACTAATACACAGGTCCCTTGGAGGGGTTTCACAGGATTGGTGCTTCGGGAGGGTGCAGGTCTAGTGGCGCCGGGAATGAATGAGCTGCTGTTGCAGGTCCCCGAGAATGTGGGAGGGCAAAAGGACATTGCTTTCAGCTTGAGAAAGTCATCAGTGCCCTTTACCTATAACACATACATCCTGGAAATCAGTACCATTGTAGGAACTTTGTAAATAACATTTTATCTTTCATCATTTTATTCTTTGGCATTATTCTAGCTTCATGAAATAATTTTCTCTGTCATTCTCTTTAAAGATAATAAATTACAAATTTTTGAAAATCTAAACAACTCACACCAGTTTTTAATATTCTTCTTCCACATGCATTAGACTAATACCATTTTTTACTTTTTTAGGTTGATATTATTCATTTATGTTTTTACAAAAACAGTGTAGCTGTTTTAGTCAGCTTTTTCACTTCTCTGACTAGGAGCCCTGACCAGAACAATTGTACAGGAGGAAAAGTTTATTAGGGGGCTCTCAATTTCAGAGATCTCAGTCCATAATAAGCTGGCTCCATCCCTCAGGGCTCAAGGTGAGGCAGGATATCACAGCAAAAGAGTGTAGGAGAGAAAAGCCACTCAGATGACGATCAGGAAGCAGAGACACTCCACTTGCCAGATATAAATTATATACCCCAGATCCACGCCCCCAGTGACCCACCTCCTCAGCCACATCCGGCTGCCTGTAGTCACCACTCAGTTAATCCCATCAGGGGATGAGCTCTCATGTCCAGTCATTCTCCTCTGAACTTCCTTGCACAGTCCTACCTGGGAGCTCTGGGGACACCATCACAATGGCTCACTCAGCAGGTGTACATTCTTGGCAAAGTAGACTGCTCTACACTGACTTCAAGTAGAACCACTGCACTTCTGAGGTATTGGTTCATCCCTAAGGATGGCACCATGGACAGAGCTCACTCCATCCACCTCTGATGGTTGGATATTCCCCCGAACTGCAAGCAAATCAGAGGGTAAGGTCATTGAATCTTTCCTCCAGGGAGCCTGGTCCCCCATCAGTCCGGGCATTCTGGGGCTGGGAGCTGGCTTAGTTCCGGGAACTACGGTCTGGAACAACTTCTAACTTCCTCATAGCCCAGGTTTTCTACAAAGAAGAGCTGCAGGCCAAGACTAGCTGCTGTGAAGATGCAAGCCCAGGCAGGAGAGGTGAGAGCTCGGGAGGTGAGGCGAGGATGAGAGCGGAGCAGGGCCGTGAGGGAGCGGGCACCAACCCCAGCAGGTTCAGGGCTCACTACACTTGTTTCTAGAGCCCCAAAGTTCAGATGGCATCATCCTAAAGCCCAGAGACCTCCCAAGAGCATTTTTGTAATATTAGAAAACTATGAATCTCTAAATATCTACCAATAGGAAATTAATCCATAGTCAATTGCAATTACACATAAGGAAAAGTTACACAACCTTTAAAAAGGTTAACATGGATATATTTATTTAAGAAAATGTTAATGGTATTGTAAAGGTAAATTGCAGATATATATATATATATATATATATATATATATATATATATATATTGTATTATCCCATATGTGTATGAAAAACTGGGTGTTAAAATACTTTTGTATTTTACTAAAATCTCAAAAAACAAATGATATTAACAAATGTGAGCAAACTGAGGGTTGGGGATAATTTGGCAATGCTTGTTAATTCAGATCTAAAAACAGATGACAAAGTGATGGTAAAATGTAAACTGGGTTATAGCACCTAAAAATTTCAAACTGTCAGAAGGCATTTCAGAAAGTATATAACTAAGAGTTCTGAGATTTCATTTCAGAGAAGCATATCCAGAGCTGCCTTATGCTATTAAAAATGATTTTCAATTAATTTTGAAATTTAATTTCAATTTAATTTAAGATGTAAACAAGAGAAAGCATAAGCCAAAGCTTTCACATTCTAAGAAAATTTTGGAGAATACACAGAAACTGCAGAATCCAATCAGATTTGCAGAATGGATATTGGGAAACAGGGTTTTTCCCTTCCATTGAAGTATTTTCGAGATTGAGGTTGTAATACCAATAATGAATTGGTGATGCTTTTCTTTAATAAGTGAAGAAATAAGTGAAGATGGATAGGTAGGTAGATGAGGCAGGGAGACAGATATTTAGAGGTGATACAATATTTACATTGGGTATCTGAAAAGCTAGGCTACATCTCAGAATCAGATATTCAATAAAAATATAACTTTGGGAAAGTTATTATATAGTTTTAAGATAATGCTCAAAATATCTAGCTCTCATTATTATGATAAACTTTTAAAGTAAATTCACAGTCCAATATATTGTCAGTGCTAAGCTGTGAGAAGGGGGATTACAGGTGACTTTGTTTCCTTTGGCTTTATTTACTATTTAGAGAACTTACATGCTAAATAATATATGTTTGAATCATAAAAACAAATAATGAAAGTATTCTGATGTTAAGTCAAGGTCTGGAAGCAATGACAGCAATATTCTCATTATTTCTTCACATGTGAGCATACCATTTCCATGTCCTAGGGTGTTTCTTGTGAATTAATGAGGAATAGGTCATTTTTGACATGACTCACAAAACACTTGCTAACTACTTTCAAGGACTCAAGATCCAATTTAGTAATTTACAAGGTATATTTTACTTGCAACCATATCTTTGAGATTCTGTTGGGGAATTCTCTTGGTCTGAAAGATAACAGATTTACTCATTAAAATACTTAAATCCAAATGTAATTCATACCCAGCTTTTAGGCAGAGATCAAATGCATTAACTTCATCAGTGATAAGACAGTCATCAGAGCCAGGACTATTACCCTTATAGTTCTCAAAGGGTTGAAAGTCCAAGGGACATCCTGTATAATAAGCTCCCAAGTCCAAAGGCTGGGAGGCTGGAGTTCTGGTGTCCAGGGAAGGAAAAGAGGGACCCAAATCCAGGAGAAAGAGAGAGAGAGAGAGAAAAAAGCTTGCATTTTCTCTGATGTTTTTGGTCTATCCAGGCCCCAGCTAATTGGATGGTTTCCTCTCATTTTGAAGGCAGAGCTTCCCCACCTCAGGCCACCAACTCACAAGCCAATCTCCTCTGGAAACGTCCTTCCAAGCACACCCAAGGATAGTGCCTTGCCAGAGCTCTAGGTATCGCCTAATCCAGCAGAGCTGACCCTGAACTTCAGCCCCACACATCAGCACATTAGCCAGGCGGGGAGTCGGCTTTGCTCTCCCTCACCTCAGCAGCTCGGTGCTCTGTGTTCAGACCCCTCGGATGGCCTCAAGCCCTCTCATGATAGGGCTACTGTCTGCTTCTCCTGCCTGATCCTGTGCCCCTCCAGCCTCACCAGTCCCACAGCCATGCTGGCCTGGTGTCTCTCTGCATAGTAAGTTCCTTCTCACCCCAGACAGGCTATTTCACCACCTGGAAATCACGTCCAGGCTCTGACCGGATCAGTCCCTTCTGCCTTCCAGACCTTGGCACGGGGACCTCTCTTGTCCACCCTCCTACCCCACCCTCAGAGGTCCCCCAGCACACTTGAATTCTTATCCTTATTTTATGATCATTCCTTCCACATTCTCCTATGCTCCTGCTACAAAACAAATGGGTTTTAAACTGTGCATTTATGTCCTACAAGGGAAGGGTTCATGCCATCAGTTTTGTGAAAGGTGACAGATACTTTTAATAAAAATCAGAAAACACTGGAAGAGAACAAAAGGCTTTAGAGTGCGTCTCACTCCATAAAAATAAGTATTGTTGGGTGAAATTTTAATCCCAGTTCTGTGTGTGTGTGTTGAATTCTGATGCAAAAGATATTCCGCTTCTTGGCTGAAGATCAAATGTGTTTGATATTTACTCTGTGAACCTGTAGATCCCATCTTTCATCTCATCTGTTACTGTCTATCACAATACCTCTCTTGTACAGTAACTGTGAAAATCAAATGGGTAAATATTCAGAAGGTGCTTAGAAGAGTTGCTGGCACTTTGGAAGCACCATGTGAATAATATGTAACTTTATATTTATTTATATTTATATATTTTTGTTCACTACTTTATCTGCAATGCCTGTTTTAGGGCCTGGAACACCAGCCCTGTCCATAAAGATTGGTTGGATAAACATAAAGGACCCTGTGACATAAGCCACCTTGTGTCTTCTTCTGGGTGGGAGGTTGAGGTTAGGTACTCAGCACATCTTCATCAGCAAACATGGAATGAGGATGCAGGGCTGCTTTCCCACTATCAAGTCTTTCCACTTCCTGCTCCACCATGGTTCTTGACTCAGGGTCACCTGGGCCCATACAACTGTGTTTCCTTGTCTGGCAAACTCTGAGCCTTGCATGAGGAAGGTTAAGTAAAGGCAAACTAAGATCCAGTATGAGAACTTCATTCATGAGTGAAATCACATTTTTCTCCATCCTCTTTCAGAAAAAAATGTTTCTCTGACACCAAACTCTTGGCAGCTGCAGGAAGAGGCCAATATGCCTGATATAGGCACAACTGAACTGTTCCTTCTACTCTGAGATCTCCTCACCCACATCTGAGGGCACCCAAGTGAGGGCAGTGTGAGTGATTAGCATTGTTAGAACTAGCCTCTCATCCAGAGGACGGATTAAACTTCCACTCATCTAAAGTCAGGAGTATCTCCTGAGCCTGTTATCATTAGAAACAAGCTAATGGTTCCAGTTCTGACCGTGGCTGATGCAGGAACAGTCATAAATACATCACACCCCGCTTTGTTCCCAGGCCACCCTGCAGGGTAACATGACCTCAGAACACACCACTGTCTAAATAAAGAAATAACTGGTGGGAATCACATGAAGGCAGATTTGGAGTTAATATGGAACCTGAGCCGGCCAATGGGACTGTAATCTATGGAACTGGCTGCTAGAATAGTGGAGAATGTCCATTACTGGAGGTGTCCGCCTGAGGACCACATGACCACTTCCTTCCATGAGAGCATTTGCAGGACTCTCCACAGGGAATTCCAAGGTCCTCCTCTATTTGCATTTCCCAGTGTTACAGTCACTCCAACAACTTCATCCTGACACTTGCCATCCTCCTGCAAGAATGTTGCTCTCCAACACTCATCTGCATGATCTGATGGCATCCCACCCTCTTCATTGGCTGCACCAGGTGTGCTGCTGCTGGAGGTGAAAGGAAGGAGGCTTTACTCATGATGACGTGAGGATGTTCCAGTGTACCCTGGGCTTGATGAAGAAATTGGCTGTGTACTTGGAAAAATATCAGCCTTTTCCAGAGTGAAAATTCAAGTGTAAAATCTGCTTCTACACCAGAGCCTGCCACTCTTGTTTTTGTGTGGGAATAATTACTATATCTTAGATTTTTCTATTTAGAGTAAAGTTCAAATAGGATTTGCACAAAATTGTAAGAAAAATTTTTAAAGATTTTCTGTTGTATAAAGAATATGATTTTGAATATGTGGATCTGGATAAAAAATATAATTTTGTGGAGGATGGTGACTTTAAATGAAAAGGTAGCATTGTTATTTTAAAAAGGAGTGGAATGTGCTTCATGAAAAACCAGGCCTATACTAGGTAGTTTACTGTTTGCAAGTTTTATGTGTATCAAAAACAAATGTTTCACATCAAAGAATTATATGTTTATTGTTTTCACTACAGGTACAGTCTTCAGACAACTTTCCTTGGTCACTCAGTAAATGCTTACTGCATAAGGAATTACAGCAAGGATATTTATGTCTATTGTTTTTAAGTTTTTGGAAGATGGGAGAGATGGAGGGATGATTGGTGTGCATACATGGATGTTCACTAAAATATCCAAACTATTTTAGGGTTTGTGGATGGAATTAACTCTTATTTAATATTTTTTAAAAGAACTGTCAGAGAAGAGGTTGAAGAGATTGTTTTCTTTTCACTGGGTGTTTTGTTTTGTGTTGTTTGCATTGCAATTCTTATTACATATATATGCCACAATTTTTCATATCTCTGTATATAAAGTACGTTGACACCCAATTTGTGTCTTCATACATATACTTTGATTAATAACTGAAAACATTTTAAAGAGAAGAAATACTGAGACCTTTCTGGTTTTATTTACTCAAAGTTATACTGAAATTTTATTTCAAATTGAATTAAAAATTTCACAAGAATTAGGCACATGCTCTTGAAGACAGATTATGTGAATGTGAAACATGATGAATAAGGGAATGAAGAAATGCACGATTCATGTATTTTAAAAGGAAGGAATTGTTTTGACCTTGAACAGGATGTGGCACCCCTTCTGTAAATTAAATCCTAAGAAATGAGCTTCTGGGAAAATTGCATTCTAGAATGTGTTAATAAATTGATAGAATATGTGAAAAGCCACATGAACATCATCGCTGTCATATTTTTACTACATGAGAAATTGAAACAGGAATTTTAAAAGCATGTGATTTAAACCTAACAAGCCATGTGTGAACATAAATAACACATTTTAATAAAAATTTATATTTTTCCACTCTCCCCATCCCAGGAATGAGTGGCATTGCTTTAAATTTTTGTATATCTAGTTTCTGGTTGAGACAAGGAGCTGGATCCTCAGCTCTGCTTCTGCATTCAATCATAGGTCATTTGGGTTGACGGGTCTGAAGAAAATTTGGTCTCATAGGGATACAGAGCTGCAAAAGGCAGGGAAATTTTCATAGCGTTCCCAGGTGATTGTGAATAGTCTTCTTTCTTCCTATACCGGGACTTGAAAGAAGTAGTTCCTTAAAGGTTAATTGGAATGTGAACTCTGAAACCACTACAACACACTCTTTGTACTATGCATGCTGATGACAGAATGAGATTGAAAGGGCAAACACTAATTTTGGGCTAGAAAGATAAGTTTATAGGCCCTGGTTTTCTGCATAGCATGCTTTGAGAACTGCTGTTTTAGCCCACCATTTTGGAGTTGTTGTTGGAAAGTAAAGCATAGAGAAGAGAAATTTTCAAAACATCTATGTTAGCAAACTCGCTAGGCCTTTGGGGGAGATAAAAAATAAGTGCAAAAATTATTATCAAATTTAATACAGAAAGATAAAAAGCTTAACCATAACCAAAGCAACCCTTAAAAAGAATAAATTGACAGGAATAAATGCCACATTTTCAGAGCTGTTATAAAGCTATCAAATGATCCAGGGGACATGCTTCTGCCTTCACCCAAACAGATCAATGAAACTGAGCAGAGTCCAAAGGTAGATCTCTAGGTCTGGAGAAAAATTAATTTTGACGAGTGTGCCAGTGTAACTCAAGGGGAAAGGAAAATCTTTTAAATAAATGATCCTGGAACATGTGGATATCTGTATGAAAAAAAAGAAAGAAAGAAAGAAAGAAATTTGATCTACACATAACAGGATGATTAACAGAAACTGAAGGAGTATCTGTGAAATTAAAAAAATAAGATTATAAAGTTTCTACCAAAAAAAGGGCAATATTTTTGTGACAATTATAGTCAAAAACTTCTTATTTATTGCAAAAGACCTAACATAGAGGAAAAATGTATGTTGGATTTTGTGAATAAAAATGAACAAAATTAATTTCATGAATTAAAAATGTCTACTGACAATAAATAAAAATAAAAATTATAGGTTAGGAGGGATATTCATAATCTATATGTGTAAGAAAGGATTTGAAAGCCAATTATATAAAGAACTTTATATTTCAAAAACAGAAGGACAAACAATCCAGTTAAAAATTATCAGGAGCTGGATTAAAAAAAAAAAAAAACGGAGAGATGTAAGAAAGGCCATAGAAGACATGGAACAATGTTTGACATTGTTAGTATTCAAGGAAGTGCAAATTAAAGGTAGGAAATATGGTTCTACAGCTCCTGGTGTGGTTTAAACCCAGACGACTTCCAGTATGAACCTGCAGGGCCCACAGTGGGGCGACGCGTCTCATGCTTGCTGATGGGACTGTAAAATGGTACAGCCAGTGTAGAAAACTGCTTGGAATTTCTCATAAAATTAAATACACATCTACCTCATGTTTTAGCAATTCAACAATAAGGTTTTTCTGTTTCCAAAATAAAAACGACCCCCCCCCAGATTTATTAAAAAATGTTTATTGAAGCTTTATCCATAATTGCAAATATTTTAAACAATCCAAATCTCCACCCATCTGTATCTATGAATTATAGTAGATTTCTACAATGGCTTAATACTTGGCAACAGAAGGAATAAGTGAGCGATATTCACAGAACCGGTGAATTTCAAGAATATCTGCTTCATGAAGAAGCTAGTGTCTGATGTGCATTGCATATTTCTGTTTTTTATGGAGTTCAAGAATAGATAAAGCTACTCTTTAGGCATATAACTCAGCATATTGGTTGTTCTGGATTTGGGAAAGGGAATATACTAGGAGATATGAAGGAACTTTCTAGGTTGCAGCCAGTATGCTACCCTTTTTGGAAATTGGTTTCATAGGACACACATTTTAAAAACCTCATTCCAAAGTGTGTGTAAGATCTGAGAATTTTCCTATATGTAATTATGCCTCAATAGAAAGTATAAAAAATACATACTCTAATTATCACCACAACTCTTATGAATATTTTCTTAGTTTATTAAATGAGGTGTTCAATCAAATATGCATTTTTGATTGCATTATGAATATGAAACATGTTAATTACCAATTCATATTCATTTGAAAACCTACAGGCAGAGGGGAATCTACTGTGTGTGACAGGAAGATGAACTTACCCAACCTTCAGCGTTTTCAATCTCTTGTCTATTAACATGGTAATTGCCTTTAATGACTTTGTTCTCCTCAGTATGATCAGACAGGAAACTTTAGATGGAAAATGCATAAATTATTCTATCTCATGACAGGAAAAGAATTCAAGCCTTTAATCCACTCCTATGTATTCTATTCTTCACGTTAGGAAACTGTCTTTACCGTTGGACTTAAATGTCAAGCCCTCTGGACAGACGACGTGCTATCTGTTTGGGGCTCTACCAGGTGCCCAGTGCAGAGGACAGAGGACCATCCATGCTCCTGAAAGTCCTGCAGACCCATTGGCTCTCTCTTCCCTTTTACACTATCACCCCATGACAGAATAAAAATCATTGGTTATACCAAATCTTATGGTTCTTTTTGGTTTATTAAATATAAAGCACTGAGAGCAAATATTGGGAGAAAGGGGAGACATCCTGGCCCCACACCCCAGAGATGTAGTTGAAGACAATGACATTTCAGCTCATTCATCACTAAATTAGTGAATCTGGATCAGTGAATTACAACTGCCTAAACAATGAAAATCGGCCTGTTTCCTGAAGCCTTTCTAACTTGAACATCCTTGGCTTCTTGCAAAGCCTACACCACCTACACTCTCACTCTTGAGGCAGCAAGGACCACCGCATTCCAATCCTCACCTAACATGGCAAGCCTGGCCAGGAACAGGGGAGGATGTCTGGGTGTGGTCCCCTCCAGAGCTAAGGTGGATGAAGAACCTGCAGATTTTGATGGGTCTTGCTTACAGTCAGGTCCCCTGAGCTGTGTGATAGTGAGATGGGCAACAAACTTCAAGTTCCATTGAGCTGTATAATACCCTGTTTCTTTCACTTTCAACAGGTGGCCTCTTCTATTGCCTAGCCATCCAATGATTCCTGAGTTAACACAGAGGACATTGTATTTGAATCTGAGTCACATTGTTCAAAATGCTGATTGTCGAGGGAACCTCTTGTGCAGGGTAAATTTAATGTCCAAATATTTTCAGAGGACCCAGTGCAGATCTCCATTATGGGGGGAGGGTAAGATCATACACGTTGTAGAGCAAAGACTGACACCTGTTTAGAATACAGGTTTGGGCCAGGTGCAAGCACAATGAGGGTTCAGGTGTAAAGGCTAGAGTTAAAAACCCAGATGGACAACCCAGGCACATTAACATTTCCAAACATCAGCTTCCTCATCTGTGAGATGGGATGTCTTATATATTCCTGTCTTGTGTATTCAATTCTTAGTAACTTTCTTTTTATTTTATTTTATTTTTTTAAGCTGAGAGTTGAAATATTGGTTTCTAGGCTGTTCACCGATGTTTCTCAGTCTTTCTGAGGTTGGTGATAGCCACCATTATTTGGACTCAGGTCCTGGATTATCTTCACTCCCTTATATGCCAGAAACTTCTCATTATAAAAATCTGGGTGGTGGGTAAGTGCTGGTGTTTAATCTTCTAGGTGCCTTCCTTTGATCTCATTCTGACGAATTCTCTGTTTGTATATATGAGTGTCCATCCTGGGAGAGGTGGTGGGTGCATAAGTAAAAAAAGAGAGACACACATTGTTTCTGTGCCGTGAGAGGATTCCTTATTGCAACTAAACATAGAAGAGCAGATGTCTTGCTTGCTTTAGCAGAGGAGTGTCAGGTTCTACAAGCCAGGCCCCATGGTGCAGATGGCCTCGCCAGGATCACCTCCCTCCCTCTTTCTTCCTCTCCAGCTCTGCTACCTTTGGTGTTACTTCACTTACAGAAGGACTCAGGTGCTGCCCTAAGGTCTTAGGAAGGCCATGCCCAGCTCCAGGGTTAAAATCTATGGGAGTGTCTCTTTCCTGGTGGCCCAAACAAATGTGTGCCAATTAAGACTTGCTGGCTCATATGGGCTGCTGGTGTGGTTTCTGCACCCCAACATGGTGGCTAGGAGTGACACAGGGCTCTGATTGTTTTAGAGCTGGGTCACATGGCTGTTAAGAGGAGCAGAAGTGGGTCCCAACACAAAACATGGTGCTGTCAAGGGAGAATTTCCAGCATGTGAAAGAAGACCCCTCTGCCTCCACCAGCAGCATGGTGGCTCCCTGTCCCCCCTGCATGATGCTCCTTCACTCTCCTCCCCATCTAAAATGAAGTTTGGGGCTTGGGATGGACAGACAATTCCACGTGAAAATTTCTCAAGAATTTCCTTTCTTTAGAGATTCAGTGGAAAGCATATTTCTTTCCTCAATGAAGGTAGTTAGGAAAAGAACACATTGTTTTCCCTGATTTTTGCATGTTCTGATTTTAATTGTTGTATTAGTCATAGCTAATAATTGTAAGAAATTACTTTAAAAAACAAATGTGTTTTCTCACAGTCCTGGAACTTCCAAGCCTCCCATGAGTTAGAGTTAGAGTCAAGGTGTTGTCAGGACAATATTCCTTCCAGAAGTACTGGGAAGAATTCACTCCCTGGCCTATCGCAGCTTCTAGGAGCCACTACAGTCTCCTGACCCCCAAACTAGCCCTCTTGCTTTGACAGTCCTCCTGTTATAAAGACCTATAATTAATTTGACCCTCCTGGCTAATTCAGATTAATGTTTCCAATTCAAAACCTTCAGCTTAATCACACCTGCAAGGTCCCTTTGCCAAGCAAGGTAATATTTACAGGTCCAGGAGATTAGGAGCTGGACATTTTTGGGAAGTAGTCATTTTGCCAATCACAACTGGCTTTAAGCTTTGGATTCCACAGAGCCACTGATTTTCCTATGACCAAGTCCTTATATCACCTACATGAGTATTATTTTTTTCTCCAAGATTATCATCTAAACTTCATATCTATTTTAGACCTGTGAGGATGCATGTTTAACTTCATTTCTCAGGTCAGAATTCTTATATTGCAGGCAAATTTTGTCAAATATAATTGAAAATGGGGAATTCATTACATTTGTTTAGGTTTCCATTCTTTTTAGCCTAAGGTCCATGCTAATTTGACAAGACAGAGGCTGACTGCTGATCTTAAGTGTTATAAAGTAATTCAGTACATTTCCCACCTGGAGCCTGGCTACTAACTCAAGGTCATTGGAAGAATGTAGTTTAATGATCAGTTACTAGGATGGGTTGAGAGTGTCAGAATGGAAGGTGTATGGCAGTAGCGACCCCAAGAATGTGGCGTTTGTTAGGACCTTGTTTGTAGTAGAATCCTCCTGTGCTTGAAAGAGTAGGGATTCCTGTGATTTCTGACTTACTGACTTTGCCCCTTTCAAATAGAGATGGAAGCTTTGCCATGTTTACTTCCCAGTAACTGAAGAGTCACATCTATCATATCTATCAATGAGGCTTCATGCATGCTTTTTTTTTTCTTTTAATATTTTGCTCTTAGAAGTTTTCTAAAAATCTCGTGAAGGGAATGCTATTGGATTTCATGCTTAGCCTTGATTTCTTGCCTATTACAATGCCGTCTCAACTTAAACAAATAAAATAAAAATGGCATCTTCATATTATTGAAAACTACTTCCCACTATCGAGATCAAAGATAGGTATTTTTTTTCTTTTTTATAAAGATCATCAAGTGCCTTAGCAAGTGCCAGCATTGGGACTTTGGTATACTTCCAGGTCAGAGGGAAGGGAGGGGGCTCAGCAGGCAGGTCTCAGCTGTGTCCTCTGTGTGCATTGTCCATTGTGCAGAGAAGTCCAGGCGCTCCCTCCCTCTGCAGGTTCAGTTATCAAGTCAGCTGAAGCAAAGGAGGCAGGTTTTCAGGAGGAGAGGTGCACAAGTTCTTCGCATGCATGCACAGGGCTTCTGGAAAGATAAAGCTCAAACAGAAGTCAGGTGCTGAAGCTGGAACACCCTCTTCCTGAGAGGTCGGAGGGGGTTTAGGTGCTTTCTGAAGGGAAGGAAATGTTCTGTAGGGGAAATGAGGGGGTCTGGGACAAAGTCCATCTGGGCTCAGGGTCTGGCATCTGATTTTCAGTCTTCTCTGTGCACAAGTTGACTCTGGCTTGGTTGAGAACGTTTCAGTGGGAGGATTTCAGGCAATGGTGGCCCTCTCTGCAGAGGCTGTCTTGAGATGGATGAGGAGCTTCAGAGAGAGCCCTCGGTGCCTGCTGATGCCAGGTGCTCTCAGTTTTAGTCCAAAGTGGCATCTTTTGGGGTATGGTTGTCTAGGTCCCGGCAAATGGTAGAAAAGCAGATGGCCCATCACTTCTATCTTATATTCTATGGCCATTTCCAAGGGGATGAGGAGAAGCACTGTCCCAGGGATAACTGAGCTCACAGGAACCTCAATCCAGTGAGAAAATGCCTCTTCCTATAGCCCAGGCTTATTTCAAGGACAGCAGGGCAGTAGGAAACCTCCACAGAGCTGCCCCACCAATCATCAGAGTGTTTCAGAGATTTTATTTTATTCAATTTATTTCCATTAACTGAAGCACACAGCCTCCTCGTTACCAGCATGGACCACATTAGGAAGAAATAAACACATTTAACCCTGCCACTGCTTTTACTATACATCCCTCCCACACTGCTGAGTTGCACAAAGTGGTGGGTTCAAAACGGCCTCCACTGAAAGCAGGTGGAAGGCCACTGGGCCCACGCAGCATTCTCCAAATTGTGTGATTTGAGGAGGAAGTGTGAAAATTTGCTCTTTTTCTGTTGTTGTTTTTAGAGAAAACACCCAGCACATGCTTTGAAATTTTTAAAACATTTTTCTGTTTCAGGGGCACAGAGTTCCCAGAGGAAGGTGGAATTCAGACACGGAGTTCCTGCGGGAAGGTTGAATTTGGAGAGGAAGGTCCTAAGGTGGCATCTGCGTGGCCACAGTCAGACAGTGTGCAGGGCTGCAGAGGTTTGCACCCAGGAAGTGAAGCTCTGGCCCCGAGTGTGGACACGTTCTAACACATAGGTGCACCTTGATTCTGATGGAAAAGACTTGGAAGCACGGTTGAGTCTGGGTGCCTCACTGTGTAAGAAATGAGTTGTTGAAGCAAGGCTTCTTAGTCCTTTGAGTAGCCCTTGAGTGACTGTCCCACACCCTGCTTCAGCCTTTCTTCCCCTGCATTGGTGCCCAGCATGGGTGGACGGGTCTTGCCTCCCTGGGTCATCCAGCAGCCACCAGCTGTTTCATCCCTGTTTCCCACTCTTTCCACAGACACCAGGCAGGACTTTCAGAGAACTGCTTCTCCAGAGCAGAGAACCCAGTTCTGGAAACTTCTCGTTCAGCATAAATGTGGATAACTTCTTACTCGTGCGTGTAATACACACACTTATAAAATACTGTGGTTATATTTTTAGTTGTTATTTTCTGTTGGGTACTGGAAACGTTGGTACAATTTTGGAGGATGAACAGGCAATGTTTTAGCTTATTTCCAGATCCAAGACTGAATGCCTTAATATGTATGTTTGAGTCTACGAACACCTCTTTAAAAATTAAATGTACTTGTCATATTGAACCATTGCCCAAGAATATTAACTAAGCCCTTTCTTCTATTAGTGATGAAATTTACACAAAAGAAAAATAGCTAACATGATGAAAAATTTAACTTATGCAATTAATTTTACCAACATATGCAACAGAATAACACAAGGATTGTTGGGATATCTTCTCTAGATCTATGCAGAGGATTTATTCTATCATTTCTTTTTAAAAATAAAACCAAACAAATGACATAGAACATGCATTGCAAAATGACTTATTGAGGCATTAGAATTGTGAGTAGTTTCTACCTGCCCAGACAGTCACTCAGGTTTAGCAAAACCTCCACTATTGGTACTATGTTTTCTTTTCCAAACTAGCTTCTCTTTCTTTCCTTTTCCCTCCCTCCCTTTCTCCCTCCCTCCCTCCCTCCTTCTTTCTGTTCCTCCTCCCCTCTTCCTCCTTTTTCTCCTCCCTCTTCCTCCTCCTCCTCTTCTTCTTTCTTTCTTTCTTTTTTTTCTTTCTTTCTTTCTTTCTCTTTTCTCCTTCCTCCTCTTTTTTGTTAGTAGTATCAGCATACACACCTACAATTCTGTATTATAAAATGTGATAATGTAGTTATAGAGTTGACTGTTTTTTACAGACAACCAATATATCTTCCAAGAGTCCTGGTGGTCAGTCTCACATTTTGCCCCAGGGCAATTTAAATTTAGAAACAGATATTTGACAATGATTCCTGTTTCATGCTCAAGAGCTTTAGAATTCAACATCTGTAGTAACCACAAGTGTATCTGAAGATCCAACAGAGAGGTGTTGGCAGTGTGCCTCACCTGCTGCATGTCACTCTCCTGAAAGAAGGACCTGTTTTCTTCTTGCATAAAAGCCAAATGTCCCATCTTGACATGCAGGTAATCATAAAAGACATCTGACAACTATCCAATCTATTTACTACTTCTCTCCAATCTGTCTTTTAATCTGGTCATTCTATTAAGCTTGCTTCAAGTCCCTAAACTTCAGTGTTGTCAGCTCTCCCACTTCCAAAATCCAATTTGAATTGCTATCCATTCTTCTCCTGCCAATTCAAAGTCTTCAGAAGCTTTTAGAGCTACAATGAATAGTCTGAGTACAAATTAGTCCCCAATGCTGGCTGTTCCAGCATCATCTTTCCCTTGCTCTGAGATCTTGCAACATGGAAAAATACAGAGTATACCAAGCCTGCTCTTCTTTGCTCGCCTCGTAATCCATATCTGGCAAATCTGTATGTGCATAGTTCTTTTCCAGGGAAGGATAGCATTATCTACTTTTTAATCTCTTATAGCTCCTTGTGTGATTCTTATGTGCATAGAGTTCATAACATTCTCATTGAATTGATTTTCATTATAAATGAAAAAAATATTGTCTAGTGAATGACATTTTACTAACCTTTCACAACTCCCCAAATGAAAATTGACTGCTGATTTTTTTAGTAGTAATCTAAAATTAAGCAAGATAATAAAGATGGTTTATAAAAAGTATGATTTATAGGAAATAATTCAAGATTCAGTGTTTCTGTTATATTACTGATGTCAGTGGAGAGAATTAGAGTCCAGAAGGTAATGCAAAATCTCTCTCCAAATATTACTATTCAGTGGTATTGATGAGAAAACCTTAATGCATTTAATAGAAATACTTCACTATACTTTCATTTAAAACCTCTGATACTATAGTTATCATTCTTATTTAAACATCTGCATATTGACAACTTAAATAAAAGGGATTTTGCTAGATAAAAAAATTTTAAAAAATTTAAATAACACTGGATTTATATTTTTATATATTATCACAAAGACAATGAAAATCCCCTTGAGAAAGTCTTAAAATAATTAATTTAAGAATAGTATAACTGAACTGTGCTTCTTCACCATCTATAGGCTGAGACCAAAATGTTTGTTTCTTTTTGATCATGAAATGAGTTTTTATAAAATGCAAAATCATGTTCATGTATGCCATGAAGTGTTAAAGGGCCATAAAATGTTCCAAACCCTTGATCTTGCTTTCTGTCCTTATCCAGTGAGTGGGTGAAAAAGGCTTAATGCTTGCCACCAGGCTGTAGGCCACACTCTGATCAACAGAGTCCCAGACACCGTCATAGCAAAGAATCCTACAAGAAAGTACCTGCTCTCTTCTTAAAATAAGGAAACAGAAGAACTGAATGTCTGTATGTATGCAGACTAATTGTAAAGTTTACAGAGAGGAGCACAAGACACAGAATATTCTGCATGATGTTGCAGAAGGACAGAAGCAGATTTGGAGACTGACGGTACCTGGCCTGAAGCCCCAGGAATCCAGACATGGTGGGACTGGAGGAGGAAGAGACCACAGGGCAGTGGAAGAGAACGGAGTCTAGAGCAAAGACACATAAGTTTGTCCAGTGAGCTGTGACAGAGAAAAAAATGACCTATGCACAGCCTTACACACTTAACAAACCTCATCTGATCCCAGACCTAGATGTACAATGCAAAACTATGGAAATTGTGGAAGAGAGCATGCATGAAAATTCAGTTGACCTTGGCTTTCTGATGACTTTTTGGATAAAACACTAAAGGTACAATCCATGAAGGAAGGATTGATAACCCAGACTTCATCAAATTTTAAAATCTCTCCTCCAGAAAAAGCCATTGTCAAGAGAATAAAAAGACCAGCTGTGGATGGAAAGAAAATATTTGCAGAAGACACACAGGATACAGCCTTGTTAACCAAATATGCAGAGGACACTTAAAACTCAACAATAAGGACCAACAGACTGATTTTTAAAAACAGACCAAAGACCTTTACGGAACCCATGAAAGAAGCTAGGCAGGTGGCAAACAGGCTGAGAAGACCTGTTCCCCAACCCGCACAACGGGGCTGTGCCAGAGGGCTTTGTGTGGCTGTGGCAAGTACCTGCGGAAAACAGCTTCAGGAGAGAAGATTCACTCTGACTGACAGTTTCAGAGCTTCAGTCCATGCCTGGCTGGTTCCAATGCTTTGGGCTCAAGATGGAGCCAAGTTTTATGGCAGAAGAAAGCTGTTCACCTCATGGCAGCCAGAAGCTTGGGTGGGGGACACCAGGGACAAGATATAGTCACCAATGGCACACTCAAGGACTCACTCCCTTCCACTGTGTCCCACCTCCTTCAGTTTTCATTACCTTCCAATAGTCCTTATAAATTATTAATTCAGCAAATGGATCAATCCACTGATAAGGTCAGAGCCCTCATGATCCTGTCATTTCCTAAAATCCCCACCTCTGAACCTTGCTGCTTTGGGGTCAGGCCTTCGACACATGAGTCTATGGGGGACACTCATGTTCACTCCATAACACTGGGACATGCAGGTTAGAACAATATACCACTAACACACGAGAACAGCCAAAACCAAGAGCACTGGAGGACCTGTAGAGTGAGGCCAACTCTCATTCACTGGTGGTAGGACACCAGATGCCACGGCCACTTTGGTCCAGGATTTGCTTTCTTGGGTATCCACCCACAGGAGTTGGAACGTCATGCTAATACAGAGCCTGTGCCGACATTCCCAGCTTAATGGAGTTGGACGTCATGATTTTTTAGCTTTATAATGGTGTGAAGGTGATATGAATTCACAAGAAAGCTTACTTCAAATTTTGAATTTCTATCTTTTTCTCAGTGTGTTAGTTAGCTTTTTGCTGCTGTGACAAAAAAAAAAAAAAAAAACAACTTGGCAAGAGCAGATTAGAGGAGGAAAGCTTTGTTTTGGCTCCTGATTTCAGAGTTTTGGTCCATGGTTGGCAGTCTCCACTGCCTTGGGCCAGAGGTAAGGCAGAACAGTAGGGTGTGGCCACCAAAAGATGCTCAGCTCATGCAGCCAGGAAGCAGACAGAGGCAGAACAAGGAGCCAGGGACAAGATATAGACCCCAATGACATGCACCCTAGGCCCACTTCCTCCTGCCTCTAGTTTTTTGCTGGTATAGAAGACTTTTCAAATTATTAATCTATCAAATGAATTGATCCACTGATTGGGTTACAGCTCTCATAATCTAACAATGAGTTTTTAAGAGATACCTCCAATCCAAGCTGTAAGACCAAGCTAGTGATGTGTGAGATGAAACCCTCCAGTGACGCTGGCAGGGTCTGTGAGCTGCAGCTCTAGTCAGCCTGCGTTCAAGGGGGTGAGCCACCGACCCTCCGTGGTGCACTGTGTTGCAGAGCTATGGTGTTCCCAGGTCAGGCCCTGAGTGCGTTTTCAACTCAACAGTCATTTTGAATTACACTGGGTTTATCGGAAGACAGCCTGTCGTTAAGTTGAGAGCAACTGTGATAAATGTTTGTAACAGAAGATTTATTCATAATTGCTGAAGCTCAGAGGAACTACCTCGTCCTCAGTAGGTGAGTGGGCAAATTAACTATGATCCATCCAGACAATTGAACTTCACTGAACCCTCAGAAGAAATGAGCAGTCGAGCCATAAAATGACACAGGAGGACTTTGAACTCATATTGCTAAGGAAAGAAGCCAATCTGAAAGTTTCTTATTGTACAATTTCTTCTATAGGACATTCTGCAAAATTCAAAACTGTGGAGATAATGAAAACAGCAAGGTCTTTCAGGACCTTGGGGGAGGAGGGATAGAAAGGCAGAACATCAGTCATTTTTAGGGCATGGGCTGATACTTCTGTAAAATGCAAAACCGTGTTCATTGATGCAACAACAACTTTAACCTACTCTTTGTAATACCATAATGAGATTTATAGGTCTCTGCACCTCACGGGTGAACCATGATGTAAACTATGGACTGTTAATGATGTGTCAAGGTTGGCTCCTCTGTTTTAACAAATGTACCTCTCTGATGGAGCTGTTGGTAATGAGCCTGGCTGTGTATGTACGAGGCTGGAGGTGCATGGAAGAGCTCTCTACTTTTTGCTCAGTTTTGTTGTGACCCTAAAGACACTAGAAAATAAATTCTATTAAAATTACATCCCAACTCTTTCTATAGTCTCTAGTGCAGGATATTAAATGTCATTGTGCTTATGATGAGACTGTGATTATCAGATGCTGACAATCAATAAGCAGTATAGATTTGGAACTCAAAATGTTTAATTTTTCTTCCATGATTTATATATTTGGAAGTTTCCTTAACAAAAAAGAATATAGTAAAATAAACTGTAATTAAAAGACCAGTATTCAAATATTATCATTTCTAAAGATAAGACTGCTGAACAAATTATACTCTGGTTTCACCAACAACAACAAAAAAATAATGACATCCAGTAAAAATAAACTTTTAATAAAGAAATATGTTCCAATAAAGTTGGGTTAGTTGAAAATCTGAATAAGACATAATTATTTAATAGTAATCAAGGCAAATTATTCCAGACATCAGACGCTATTAATTCTGAACAATATTAACAATGCCAAATAAAGTGGCCAAGAAGTCCAGGGATGTCTGCCGGTTGTTCTTTTGAAAAGTTGTTTTGTAAGAAAACAGAGAAATAAACTCAATAAAGCCAATCAGTCAATAAGAGATAGAAACCAAGTGTACCAATGTGTAATTCTAAATATCCTTTGACAACACCAGAGGATTTGGGCTGACTTTCCATAGTCTTTAATTTTCTTCTCTTTTTTTTTGTTATTGTTCTTTTGTTTTGTTTTGAAACAGCATCTCACTGTGTTCTGTAGGCTGACCATGGGCTTCTGGGCTCAGCAATCCTCCTGCCTCAGCCTCCCTAGGAGTTGGGGCTCTAGGTAGGAGCTGTGCCCAGCGCTTTTCCACTTTTGAACATTCTCTGTGCAACAGGAACTGAGGGAAATGAGGTGAGATAACCTTTATGGACACAGGAGGTGTCCCATGGTACCAGCCTTGCAGGGTGGTCAGTGGCCAGAGTTTGCAGACTTGCAGGAATAGAGCTCCATTTCTGGGAATGTGCTTGGGACTGAGAGCATCCACTCACATCAACAGTGTTCACAACCCTTTCCAACCAATGGTGCTAGAAAAATTGAGCATCCATAGGTGAAAACTGGAATCTCAATGAACCCTCAAACCTCATCCAAAAAATGTCTTCAAAATGAATACTTGGCTTAAATGTAATGATTAAAACTATGAAATTTTTAATAACAATCATCAGAAAAGAACTTAGAAAAAAAAGTTTTTAGATTTAAAAAAAACCCACAATCTATAAAAGGAATAAAATACAAATTGGACCTTATTTAAAGTAAAGAATTTTACTCTAAGAGAACATGTGAAGAAGGTGAAAAGATAATCAATGGGCTTCGGGAACTTCCCCGCCAACTACATATCTGACATAGTACCATTGCCTAGAAAATATAAAGAACCCTCAAAACAAGCTCACCAAATAGAAAGAGGCAGGACACTGACAGACATTGCCAGAATAAAGATACAGTTGGCAAATAAACCCAGAAAAGGTGCTCAACATCACTAGCCATCAGGGAAAGCGTAAATTAACGCCACCACTAGCTATTGCTCCACACCTATCACAATGGCTAAAATTAAAAAACAGCAGTAGCAGCAAATGCCCGAAAGGATAGGGAGAAGCTGGGGATGCACCTGCTGTCCCGAGGGGCTGTGGGATGGGGCGGCCACTCTGCCAGTCGGCTTGGCATTTTCTGAAAAACTGAACATGAGCATGCAACGCAACTCAGAAATCAGCATTTTGGCTGTCAACTGGTGATAGGCATTTATCCCAGAGAAGCAAAAGTTTATGTTCACACCAAAAACTCTAAACAAATGTGCACCACAGCTTTGTTTACAAGAGTTCCTAATTGGAAGCCTGCTGGATGTCCTTGGGTGGGAGAATGTTAAACAAAGAGTGTTCATCCATGGCTTGGCTCACCACTCAGCAAAGGAAGGAACAAACTACCCTGCCCACCGGCAAATTGAAAGAGTCTACAGGGAACTGTGAGTGGAAAGAGCCAGCGCCACCCCTCCCAAAGGTTACCTAGTGTAAACATAATGATTTTAAATAAATCATTTAATGTAGAGGAATGAATTAGTGATTACCAGGGATTGAGTCCTGAGAAGTGGGGGTTGGGGCAGACTTTTTAAAGAGGGTGAGATTTTATAGGAAAAAAAGGCACCTAGCACCGTTGCATATGTGGATTGAGGCAATGGATACAGGAACCTTCACCTGCAATGAATTGTACAGTACCATACAAAAATACAGTACCAAAAAGCAAAACTGGAGGAATATGGAGAAGATTTAGTGGGTTAGTTCAATATCTATTCCCTAGTTGTGAAATTATAAAGGTTGAGCATAACCTAATCCAAAAATCTAAAATCTGAAGATATTCCAAAATCTAAACATTTTGAGGGCTGACATATGAGGCCACAGTAGATAATTCCACACCTGAACTCCTATAATGGGTAACAGTTTAAATAAAGGCCCACTAAAAATGTTGTATGAATCAGCTTCAGGCTGTATGCATAAGGAATTTAATGATTAAACTTTGTTCCCACCCTCAAAATATTTCATTATATATGTGCAAATATTCCAAAATTTAAAAAATTCCCCAATCCAAAACACTTCTGGTCCCATGCATTTTGGGTAAGGGAGATTCAACCTGTCCCATAATTTCCCAAGATGCCACCGTGGGTAGGACCTGAGTAAAGGGTGTGCAGGATTTCCCATGATATTACAAGTGCGTGTGAATGGACTATGATTTCAACAAATACTTCAGCTAAAATACTGATTTTTCTTTCATAGGTTTCCTTGAGATGTGCCATTTTGGGGTGCCCTTCAATTGAGTAAAAAGAGCATGGTGCCATTTGTGAAGGCGTGTCCCAACCTGTAGTCACTTTACAAGAGAGTGTAGGTCACATGTTCATGGAACCTGCCACATAGCAAAGCCCAGCCAGATGACTTTGTCTCCCAAAGCTAACCATCCCAAGAGGCATGCAAGTGTTTCTACCACTTTCTCTCTCTGCTAAGTTCCTAACAGACTGTTAGAGTCTGTGGCAGGTGGTGGCCCATACGGGGAGCCCTGGGACACTTGGGGGTAAGTGACGAAAAAAAAAAAAAAGCTGCCCGTCCATAGATAGAATAGGAGCAAATCTACTCGTCCCTAGGCAGATAGGGTGAGAGGAAAAATGGCCATTTTGAGAAAATGGAGAAGACTGATACAGTATGTTTGTGTCTTGTTTTGTCTCAGTGTATTGTATTGTCTTTGTGATGAGAATATGGAAGGGGTGTTAGGTAAATTGATAAGGGAAAGAGGCACCCCAGTGGAACCAAGAGCAGATAGGGCATGTGTTGACGGAAGCCCAGGAACTCTGGTCAGAAAGAAGAAAGTTCAGAGGAGGAAGGATTATCAGGAAAAAAGTTGCAACAAAAGGCTATTACTGAATACTTTTCATTACCAGAGGGTGCGTGAATGGGGCGCCATGGCTGCCACGTGCGCAAGCCGGTCATGGTGCAGTAAGGACTTTACAAGCAGTGGCAGGGGCCATCTGGGGCTGCCCAGGACACTGCAAGCGGAAGACAGCCCACGACCCTGAAGTTTGATCATTTCCAAGGCCAGTAACTACATGGTTCTCCCACACCTGGAAGCTAATGAGTAATGAGCGCCATTAATACTACAGGATATTTTTTAGCCATCCGGAGTTCCTGCCTTCATCCCAGTGCCAGTGAAGACAAAGGTGGAAGATTTTCCAATGTTGCTGAGAACCAGATGAGACTTTGGATCAAGCTAGCTGCCTGCAGAACTTACCTGGACTGTGATTTAAGCTAGCTGCCTGTAGAACTTACCTGGACTGTGATTTACCTGGACTGTGAATTAACCTATTGAGACACTGCTTTACCTGGACTGAGACAACAAATTGTGATCTACAACAAATTGTAACTCGGTATCTTTGCTAATGGTGTCATTGCTGGTATAATTTTTCCAAGGGCTTCTTGCATGGAGCCATCAATTGGCTTGATATTGTGGCATTTTGTATCCTCCCCTTCTGCTTATATCAGATTATTTATGGTGTTTGTGTAAAAACCACTATGGTCGTTATTTATATTAAACAAAAGGGGGAAATGTTAGGGTCTGTAAACAAGTCAAGATGGTGCCTGGCATTTTGCCAGAAGGAGTGGTTTGTGAAGTAAAGCCAGTGAGCCATTAAGTGTGGAGATTCCTTATTGGTTGACTGCTGTATCTAGTTTATGTTAATTAAGATAAGCTTGTAGAATGTATATATATATCCCTCTTGTTCTACAATAAACGGCTCCCACTCCTGCTGTATCAATGTACACAAGTTGTTCATCACCCCCCGGTTATTTTGCTGCAGCCGGACTGTGGCAACAGACCCCATGAAGAGCCTACTGTGTGACACATCAGCACAGGCTCCCACGCTGTTTTGCTGCATATTCTAGGGCTGCAGTCTTCGTATCAATACCTGTTCCTTTGGAAAAGTTTGTAGATATTTGTGCTTTCCCTGCTGAGCACCCAGGCCACTATTTTAACTTAGCATCCAATGCACTTTTGTTCTTCTATAACCATAACAAGTTCAAGGGTATTCCCAACACCTTTGTGATCATCATAATATAAAAAAAAGAAAGAAAGAAAGAAAGAAAGAAAAAGAAAGAAAGAAAGAAAGAAAGAAAGAAAGAAAGAAAGAAAGAAAGAAAGAAAGAAAGAAAGAAAGATCTTTGATCCTCCAAATGTCATAGAAAAAGGTTTCAGGCAGTAATAGATACAACTGCAGAGTAAGTCTGTGCTGCATAAAGCAATTACCATGATTAGTTACATGAATTTCTTCCGGTCTGCAAACTCAAAGACTCCTCAGTTTTCTCCTCCATATCTCATGCAAAAATAATAAATAACAGATAATATTCCCTTGAGTAATTTTCTATTCTTTCTAACTTTCTATTTTTTCCTATTTAAAGGCAGCAACATGGCTGCCTGCAGAGGTCTCCAGGGCTTCCAGGACATCAAGTCATTCCGCAGCCAGCCAGAGGCTTTCCTGGACAAGTGCCCTTACGTAACACTGAGTGAACTATGTCCTCAACGGGGCAGGCTGAAGAGTGAATTCAGAAAGATGCAAACAGCTCCTGTCTGCTTATCACTATCGCCAGTGAGCAGAGTTTAGACAGCTTGAAATCCACTGCTCAGACTGACTTGACTGCACTACCATCTGAAAACTTCTTTCATACACTGTTTCATCCTGGTTTGATGCTTTTTTTCTGAAGTTCAGATGCCCTAGCTTCAAACCTAAAACTGTGGCAGGGTGTGGGGAGGGGCGGGGGAGATTGTAATTCTCTGTAGTACCTGGTGGTTGCTTTGGGAAGTTCTGCTCTTGCTCCTGCTGTTTCCTAATGAGTCTTCTGTGGCAGTCATTGGAGCTGGCCTAGCGGTTGCGAGCACTAACCTCAAAGACTTTTTTTTATTCTAGCATAACCAGAGCATGTTTCAGGAAACTAGAGCAAAACTGCTACCAAATCTCTGCCTTGCATCTCTGCTCAGTACTATCTTCTCTGTATAATTTCTGCGAGTGAATCTGGTGCTCTCTAGTTCATTAGACAGAATGTGCATCTATGAAGCACCAGGAAGATATTTTATAAATGAATCTCGATATTTCCCGTTCCAATGTAATTAGATATTCTGTTTCAATCCAAGGCCCTTATTACAGCCAGAAAGGAATAATGAAGCTTTCAAACATGATACCCCTGGATAGAGTTCAGCTTCTACACAAAAAAAGAAAAGCAGGTCACTTCACCCTCTGAGCTCTGGAAGGGGGCAGCCAGAGGACACCCAGCTCCTTTGTAAGGAAAAGAGAGGCGCTGTGGAGAGCCAGGTCCAAAATAAGTGCTAATGCTGTTAGCTGCACGTTGCCTAAAATTTAAAAAGGGATAGCAAGAACGAACAGGAGGGAAAAGAGAGAAGAGACGAGCAAATTCCCAATTGCTTTAAAGCCAAACCAAACATCTAAATTCACATGTTTCCCTGCAGGTGTTTCCCATTCCCATGGGGATCACTGAAAATACCATCAAGCTTATAAGGTATTCAGAGAATTTTGATTGCAGGTGTCTAGTCCATGTCCTGCTGTTATAGCTGAATGCCACAGTCTGGCTAATCCATAAAGGGAAGACATTGATTTAGCTCAGGTTCTGGAGCTGGGGAGCCCAAGGGCAGAGAGGGGGCATCTGGCGAAGGCCTACATGGCAGAAGGTGAAAGGGCAATCAGTACATGCCAAGAGGAAAGAAAGAGGGGTGGATTCACTTTATAGGGACTTTGTCCCAGGATAACTAACCCACCACAAACCTGGAAATAGCAACACTCTTTCATGGGTGCCCACCCCAATGACCTGGTCACCACTCACTAGCCCCACCTCCAAACTCTGCCACATCAAGGATCAAGCCTGCAAAGCATAGATGTGGGGGATGCACACTGAGCAGAGCATTTCGTAAGAAAATGATGCTGAGACTGAGTTCAGGGATGCTGGGGCTGCTCCAGGCATGGTCTGTCTGCAATCCAGGGAGTCCTGGGGAGAAGACTACATGGCTGCTGAGCTGGCACAGTATAAATAGGAGTAAGGCAAATAACATGTAGAAAGAAGATGCTAAATGCCTGCTGCCTCCACCATCACGATGAACTCCAGCCACTTGGAGGGATGAGCAGAGGGCTGGGCTTCTGAGAAGTCAAGAAAGCCTGGGATGGAGCAGTGAAAGTGGTGGCCAGGACTCTCAGCCACCACTTGGCTCAGTGAAATGGCCCAGATTACTTGACAATTCTGGAAGTCAGTGGCCTTCCCTTAAAATATGAGTAAAAAGTACCAGATTAATATAATATTTAAATAAGGGCTGTACAATACATGGCACATGATAATTATTTTAAACATTTATGCTTTCCCAAACCAATCCTATCTTTGTAGCACAGACCCTTTCCCCATTGTCTGAACCCATGTTTTCATGACCCATACATCAAAGACAGTGGAAATACTTTATATTTTATATTTGCACATTTTATATTATTTTTGGTAAGTTGCATAAGCCCTCTTTAAAGATACGTCAACCAAGATTTCCTGGTTGAGTTTGCACTAAGTCATTGATTGATGGGAATGTACTAGGGCATCTTCTCTTTAACTTGGGTGCTCAGTTCTGGGTTTTGATCAACTCTCAAGTTAATTTCTCAGCACAGAGTTAAGAGGAGCCCTGTGGCTCCAGACCAGGTGAGCTGCTTGATGAGAAAACAGGGACTGGGAGTGTTGTGTCCATCTGTCCTTTCCAGTCACCCAGTGAGCTGGGAGGCATATAAGGTGGGCACATGGATGAAGTGGGCACCTGGGCCCCCTGTGGATTATTGCCTGGATCACATCACTATTCTAAGGAGGAGGCAGAAAAAAATTTGTTCAAAAGAAAAGGTATTAAAAAAATTCACAATTTGCAAAACATCTAAATAATAACAATAATATTATCTCCCCTTTATAACTGCACACACTATTCCAGACACTGTTAAAAGTACTTTATATGAATGAGCTTGCATGGTCTGCCTAGCAGCCCAATGACATGGCTGTTATTATCTCCTTTGTAGGGATTAGGAAACTACGGTACAAGGGACATTGAGTGAATTTTTGAGATCAAGAGCCCATAGCATAGTGAATATTTGAATTCAAGACAGGCCAGGTCCCAAGTGTGAGCTCGTAACTGTTAATTTCTTTCATTGATTAATATTATGTGGATCATTTGTACAATTTTCTGCTTAGAGAAAAACCCTTTACTAATCCCTAAATTTAAGCCCTGAGATTTATTTATTCAGTGTTGGTGTAGGGCATTTAGTAACTGGAATAGTTTCAGCAAAAAGCAATTATGGCTCTATTTGAAATCCAAGTATATTAAGCATTGTTGATTTTATTTTCAATTGCAAACCCTTTCCATCAGGTTCATTGGTCATTATGTTTCAGCATTTGTTTCAATGGCAAATAAATCCCATTGAAGTAAGCCATGCCCCACCACAACGAAAAGCCTATTACTCCCTACACTATCTCCAGCTGGAAAAGACAGACCAAGGGGCAGCAACAGAGGGTGAACAGAGCCTTGGGGAGCCCACTTTGGGAACTCAGAGAAATAAGAAGGCAATGACAATAACGATAAAATAACACCAAAAGTGTCAGTCCTGGCCCTTGCACAGGCCAACAAAGCATTAAGCCTGCTGCAGCCCTGGCAAACAGCAGGTAGCTCACCTAACCCAGTTTGAGGAAGAAGGTCTATGTCACTCCATGATTCTACAGAACCCCAAAGTTACCCTAATTTCACCCAAGGCAAAACATGTATGTGGCCACATGGTTTCTGCATAGGTCCAGACCACCACATAGTGGTAGCATGACCAGGACAACCTAGTTAATGCCTGAGCAGCACCTCCCACCACAGCCCCACCCCACAAAGGGCAAGACCAACACTGAGAGTCTTTGAGACTCAATATGCTTCATGAAATGACACACAGCAAGTGCAGGGTTCCTGCCACACATGGGCAGCAACAGTAAGGCTTCGCTGTGGTTATCTGGAGAGCCCCAATAAATGACCAACATCAGACAGCTATTTAAATTTACCTTTATGTAGTTTTTGATGACAAAACAGGAAAGGGCTCTGTATTTATCTTTTAGGGCTGCTGAAAAAAAGCACAGTTGTGCCCCCTCAGTCTTACATCTATCCAAGACGCTCGGTGGAGGACTCAAACCTCAGACAGTACTGAACCCTCCACCCACTATGGCTCTTCTATACAAATATATCTATTTTAAGTCTAATTTGTAAATGATGCACTATACGAGAGTAAAAACTGTAGCTACTAATAAAGTGAAATAATTATAAAATATGATAATATTGTTAGTATCACTACTCTTATGATTTGGTCCATTATTAAATAAGAGTTACTTGAAAATAAACACTATGATACCACAACAGTTAATCTGACCGATGAGGCAGCTACTAAGGGACTAACAGGCTGGTAGAATATACAGGATGGACACACTGAACAAAGGAGTGATTCGTGTGCTGGGTGGGATGGAGCAGGATGGTAATCAATTTAAAACCTATAGATTGCTTGTTTCTGGAAGGTTTCATTTGATACTTTCAGACCACAGTTTACTGTGGGGAACTGAAACTGTAAAAAGCAAAAAAGCAAGTCAGAGAGGACCTCTAGACCACCGACTGAGCAGCTTATCACAACAGAATTCCTTCTCTCGTAATTCTGGCAATGAGCAGCCCCATCGAGGAGCCAGCAGCACACTCAGCCAAAGGCTTGAGGGAGAGTCTGCTTCCTGCTTTCTTCTTGGCTCTAGTGTTTTTGGCAACTCTTGGCTTTCCTTGGCTGATAGACATGTCACCCCAATCTCTGCCTAATCACAGCCTGGCATTCTCCCTGTGCATCTCGATCTCTTCCTCTGGTAAGGACGCCGGTCACACCACACTAACCATACCTGGCTTACCCGCAAAGACCTATTTCCCAAAACGGTCATGTTCACAAGTACCAGGATTTATGTCTTCAACAATCTTTGTGAAGGATACACTTTAACCTTCACAGACATTCTGCAGATTTAACAGAATTGTCACTGATGGAGTAGGGGATATACGTCTATAGACTACTGTGAACTCTTTCCTATTGGCTGTATGGAATAAAAGCACCAATTTTTGATGATTCTGCCATTTTTTGCTTAGTTTATTTATTTATTTTTCTGATTCAAGTGTATTCTTTATCAAGAGAAAAACAGCCCAATTTTTAGAAATGTTAAAGTTAGAGTAAGAAAACATTCAGTTATTAACATTTAAAAAACACTCAAGTCTGAATATAGTATCCTGTAAACCAAGAATAACAGAAAGTGTTCAACCTTCGCATTTCGATGCTTCTGGCTTCTCTGTGCCTGTGCTTGTCTGTGGTGTTTGGAACACCTGGATGCAATTATCACCAAATGAATCTACATACGCCGAGGACAGAAAAATTCAGGTATTGAACCATTTTGATCCTTACTGAATTTTGTGTAATTAGTCCTCAGTCTTTACTTCTTTAAAAACTTCAATGTGAAACCTTTCTTCTCTTACATTTTCTGTTGAAAGCGCTGTAGAGAGAGCATCGTTGGTGATCTCCAGGAGGCAGAGGGTCCATGGAGGCTGGCTCTGCTTCTCTGCTTGAGCCTCGATCTGCCCACTGTTCTAGCAGAGCTGCCTTTTCTTGGCCATTCTGTTCTGGGGGGGCTCCAGCCCCTCGAGCCCCTGACTACAGAGCCACAGGAAGGGGAGCCATTCTCTGCTGCAATCAGGGAGGACTTGTGTCCCGGGAAGCACAACAGCCTCCAGGATTCCCCAAGACACTGGATTTACTGTGCGGGAAAGCCAAGCCCCCCATCCAGCTGGAGCAAGTCTGGGTGAGCAACCGGGATTTCCTGGTGAGTGGAAGCTGGTTCCCTCCTCAGCTGCTCCCTCCCTGACCCTGGGCAGCCAGGAATCTGATTCTGCAGAATTACCTGTGATGGACAGTTGGTATACATGGAGAGGACAATGGAGACCCTTTTCCCCTCAGGCTGTCCCCACATTTCCTATTGTCTTCTGGCCCTCCTACTAGCAGGTCACAGACAGCGTAAAACAGACAGCTCATTTCCCACTTGAGGCTGCACCACATGAGCACCATCCCCATCCATGAGCTTTGAGGAGCTTCTCCCCCGGCCAGGCTCACTGCTGGTCCACAGACGTTACGATGCGGAAAATGATTGTCATTCATTGATTGCAACTGTTCATACTAGAGTGTTTAATTAAAACGTATAGATACTCCAGGAGTTCAACGTCATGACTTGTATACATTTTTGTGCTGAGATCACAACTGACCTAATTAGCATGTCCATCACCTCACACAGTTACCATTACATTGAGGGAGTGGCAAGTACACTAAAATCTGTTCTCCTATTAATTTTCAAGTGAATGATACAGTAGCTGACATAGAGAAGCAACTCAGGCGTCTGTCACCATTTTCAATTTTGTGATTTTCTTTTTTCCATCTTGTGGTTAGCTTCCTGGTGTCTTTAAAGGTATTTGAGGAAAGGATTAGAGGTGGTGTTGGGACTTCCCAGGTGACATCTTACTGAAGGCAGGAAATCCCATAAACTCTGCTTCAGAATGTACCAAGTATCTTGGTATTCTAATAAAATCAGATCCCAGTCCTCCAGTGATTTAAAAAATATTCATCACATTATTTTCTATCCTATGGCCAAAGAGATGGTTCTATAAAATGGGGTACTCTTAATGACTGTCCCATGTAAAATGGGGCAGCTGTAATGAAGACATTACTAATGAACTTTTTCTGGTCCTTTGAGAACTAAAATTTTCAGGGGAGCAAATGAAAGACCACTTTTTTGTGGGGTGGGGGGACTGGTGGTCTGGAGAATGACTAATCACTGACCATGTTTGCTCAGTACTAGGTGAGGGGTTTACATCAGGGAAACAGTCTCTCTGCACAGATGTTAGACCATGAACAAGCCCAGAATTAGAAGTGACACTTCTTTATATGTAAATCTCTTCAGAGCCATTCCCAAGCTCCTAAAAAAAATGTGCTGTCAGCAGCAAGCAGTCACTCTGTCCTGATGGATGACTCTCAGGGTCATTTGCCCATCAGTAACTGAGCAATGGCAACCTTGTCCCTTCCCCTGCAGGGAAACAGAGTGGTTATCTGGAGGACGAGTGTTCCTCTACTGACAGCATGAGCAGTGTATTCAGCATGATTTTAGCATAAGCTGTAAAGCCAGGCTTCAAGTGAGATTCAGCCACAGAGACAGAGCTGCAAGACGTGCCATCCATTTTCTCGAAGCTGGACTTGCAGATTTCCTCTCTAGCACAGGTGTGCCTTCACCAACAGCCTTTCCCCATGGAAGGGATAGCATAGCGGTTCTGTGTCATGAATGTATGTCTTTTACTCCATCAGCAAACACTAATTTAAAGCAGAAGCTCAAAGTCATTGTTTATGCAGATGACGTGTATTGGCTGTGTTTCGGGCTTGATCTGAGATGGAGATTGTGTATAGGACATTCATCAGGAGAAGGTGAGGAGGGGGTGAGATGCAGAGAGGAAGAAGCTGGGTAGAGGCGGGGGAGCTGCAGTCACAGTGAGGTTCTCAGCAGACCCCACAAGTTTCTCAAAAGATGGCATGGCCCAAGTTGGGGAGGGGGAGACAGCTTTATTAATAGTCCTGAGATAATGCTGCCCTTGAAAGGAGGAAATTTTTCAACCCAGGCAATCCACAAAAAAGGAATGATGATGGAGGGGTGTCTGATTGGCAGTAGGACCAGCAGCCAGGGAGAGTCATAACCAAGAGAGGTCTGGGTGGCACATAGTGGTGTTCACTAAGCCATGCGACCTGCAGGCAGCTCTGTGTCCTGGAAACTGATTATGTGTACTTCAGAAGAAGCTGGAAAGGAATCCTGAGTGTCAGAATCCCTGTCAAAAGTTTAACCCAATAGCTATGGATTTCTCTCCCAGTGTTGACTCTGGAAGATGAAAGAGCAGTCTTCATTTGAAGAAGGACCCAGGGGTGCTGACTGTACAGATGCCCCACTTATGGAGCCCAGTGCTAGATGTCAATGACTTCTCATTGTGCATTGAAATTCCTTCCCCAGTAATGTTTCCCGGACCCCTCTGCTCTACAGGGAGGCCTGCCTTCTGTGTGAGCTCCCTGTGTTAGTTTCCATGACTGCTGTAGCAAACCACCACTAACTGGGGGGCTTCAAATAACACGCATGACTCTTTCACAGCTCTGCAAGTCAGAAGTCCCAAATGACCCTATAGGGCTGAAGCCAAGGTGCCGGCATCAGGTTCCTGGTTGGGGGTCAATGGGGCCATCCCTTCATTTCTGCCCTCTGCAGGTCACCACACCATGGGATCTTTCCTGTTCCTTTCACTAGGCACTCAGGGGGTAGCTTTGGCCTGCTGAGATAATCCACAATAATCTTCCTGTCTCAGGATCCAGAACCACATCTGCAAAGTCCATTTTTTAAAAAATAAATTTAAGTTTTAGATGGATACCTACCTTTATTTATTTTTACGTGGTGCTGAGGATTGAACCCAGTGCTTCACATGTGCTAGGCAGGTGCTCTACCACTGAGCCACAACCCCAGCCCTGCAAAGTCCATTTGCATTGCAAGGCAATATTCATGTGATCCCGGGACCAGAACCAGGTGTTTGTGGGCCACAACCCATCCACCAGACATCTATGCTTCTTTGTCTCTTAAGACACCTTGTAATCTGCCGTTGGTCTGGGAGCCCCAGGGCAACAGGGAAGCTTATCTAAGAGTTGCCTTCAGCACCAGCAAATGTCACCCACATAGCAAGTCCTATAATTCTTGCCACATTGAATCCAAAGCATTAAGTCATGGTGAGAGACAATCCAGGTGGTGGGCCCTATGTGGGTGAGGCTAGGTAAGAGTGGGAGGGGCTTTGCTCTGTGAAAATGTAGGCGGTACTCAGGGATTGACAGTCGTTCTGGAAACTATCCTGAATCCAGGCCAGTTACCAGCCCCACTTCAGAGAGTCCAAGGACTTGTGTGCTTGTGGTTGAACCACTGAACTAACATGAATTTGCAGGCTTTTTTTGTATACTATTTCCTATTTTAATATTAAATCACACAGAACACTAGATTCTTGTTTTTTTTTTTTTTTTGATTTTTTTTTTCACTTTCGGAACAAAGTAGACCTTCAAAAATAATTTGGCATTTGATCATTTTATTTTATAATCATTTTGTGATGAAACAGTATTCTAGTTAGCTTGAAAAGATATATGGAGATAACTAGTAAAATACTGAGGACAATAGTTTACTGCTAGCTTGCAAAATTATACATGTCTAAAAAATAAAATACATGAAGATATTTAAAAATAATAATAATTTAAAAAATATTTATGGTCATCTTAATCAAACTTCCTTCTTTTCCTGGGTAGTACTGGAGAGTCAATCTGAGGGTTCTTTTTCTCTTAGCTACATCCCCAGTTCTTGTGGTGAGCCGTTCCTGCGGACTGTGGTCGCCATTACATGATGGCGCTGGCTCCGTTGTGGTCTGTGAAGGACAACTCCATATCAAAGAGAGTTGGCGTGTTCCCAGCTCCTTATCAGAGAAAGTTGGCGTGTCATTTTCTAGCACCCTGTGAGAAGGGTACACGTGGCAGCTTTGCATTGGGGTTCGAGGTGCTTTATTAAGGCTGGGAGGGGCATCCAATTATTATTCCGGGTAGTAGAAGAATCATTAGAAGAATATCAAGGGCCTGAATAAACTGCTGAAAGAAGATTCCTGAGTCGCGTCTTCCTTGCGGGCAAGGGGGTCGTGACAAGTGGTGCCGAGACCCGGGAGAAAAGAAACAAAGAAACACCCAGGAACCAGAACTTTCAGCAGTCAGGGAGGCGCGCCGGTAAGTCCCAGGTAAGGTGGGACCCGCTGTTAAAAAGCGGAGGCTCCTCTATACATAAAGAGGGAGCATTAAAAGGTACCTGCTCCTCTGTAAAAAGAGAGGGCGTTACATCTCATAGCAATTGCACTCTGTATTTTCGTTTTTGTTTTCTGTGTATGTTCGTTTTGTTTTGTGTACTTTCACTTTCGATTTCTGTGTTTTCTTGTGTTGCGTTATGGGAGCTGTGACTTCAAGTCCACTCCTTCTGGCCCTCGATGGCCTTTTACGTTCCAAGGGACTGGAGGTGAAGCATCGCACCTTGGAAAAATTTTTACAGAGAGTAGATACAGCTGCACCGTGGTTTGCATTTTCAGGCAGCCTCACTACACCCAGCTGGGATAAATTAGGCAAAGGCCTTGACTTTGCTCGTGAGCAGGGCATGCTAGAGGGCGGGGTGATACCCCTCTGGAAGATGGTCCGTAGTTGTCTTACGGATGGCCGATGCCAAGAAGCGCTTGTTAAAGGGCAGGAGGTTTTAGAACAATTGCATGAAGAAAAATCAGAAACAACAGAGAGTGAAGTGTCTCAGGAAGAGGGGAGTGTGCGGGGTGTGGAGAACGGGAGGAGACTGTATCCAGATCTCAGTGTGCTGCGCACGCCCCCATGCGAAAGTGGGTCAGAGGTAGAAGATAATGAAGAGGAGGAGCTGGAGACGCTGTCCCGGCAGTTAGGGAGTTTAGGTAGAGGGAACAGAGATAAGCAAGGGCTCAAGAACGGACAGCCTCCCGATCCGCCTCCGTATGGCGGGGGTGTTTCAGGCTGCCGCTGCTTTCCTCTGTTCCTCAGGGCTGGCATATCATTGCTATTGACATTAAAGACTGTTTCTTTTCTATTCCTTTGCATCCTAAAGACTCACAGCGTTTTGCCTTCACCCTTCCCTCGTGTAATCACGAGGAACCAGATCAAAGGTTTGAGTGGGTTGTTTTACCACAGGGAATGTCTAACAGTCCTACGATTTGTCAGATGTATGTAGGGAAGGCACTCGCACCTCTCAGACAAAAATATCCTTCCATCAAGATTATTCATTATATGGATGATGTATTATTGGCAGCCAAATTACAACAGTCAGTTTATGAGGCCTATAAAGACTTGGTGAAGTTGTTAGCTCAGTATGGATTACATATTGCACCTGAGAAGGTTCAAACAGGGGATTCTATTCAGTATTTGGGAGCGACGATTGGATATGACATATTAAAACCACAAAAAGTTACTATAAGAACTCAAGATCTCCAAACTCTAAATGATTTTCAAAAACTGTTGGGAGATATTAATTGGATAAGAGGTTATTTACATATTCCTAATATCGTGCTCCAGCCTTTGTATGCTATTCTTAAGGGTGATCCAGATCTTACTTCCCCTCGTACCCTCACTAAAGAGGCCAGAGCGGCCCTTATAAAAGTAGAAGAAGCTATACAACATGCTACTCTATGCAGGCTCCAGAGTGATAAACCTTTCCAGTTATGTGTGCTTGCCACTATGCGGCAGCCTACTGGAGTACTATGGCAAGATGGGCCTTTACTATGGATCCACCCACATGTATCCCCAGGAAAATCTTTAGAATACTATCCTGATGCTGTTGCAGCGTTAGCACTTAGAGGGATTCAACAGAGCATTCAATTTTTTGGACAAGCACCTTCTTCTCTTATCATACCCTATTCTAAAGTTCAACTTAATGTTTTGTGTGCTACTCTGGACAACTGGGCCATTCTATGTTGCTCGTTTCAGGGGGATATTGATAATCATTACCCTTCTCATCCATTACTCCATTTTGTTAAAGAGCATCCTATCATTTTCCCTAAAGTAACTTCACCCACTCCAATTCCGGGGGCTGTTAACATTTTTACTGATGGCTCTAAGTCTGGTATGGGAGCTTATGTGATTAATGACTCTCCCCCTGTCCAGCATCAATTTGCTCCTGGAAATCCACAATGGGTAGAACTGCAAATTGTCATTGAAGTTTTTAAACAGTGTTCTTTTCCTTTCAATCTCATTTCGGACTCCATCTATGTGGTGCAGGCGCTCAAAATTTTGGAGGCTGTAGGAGCTATTAGTGACACCCATACTGTGTCTGCTTACTTTAATCAGCTTCAACAGCTTATCCGTAGCCGTACTGCCCCTTTCTATCCAATGCACATTCGGGCTCACACCTCTCTTCCTGGCCCGTTATCACAGGGTAATGCCTGTGCTGACTCGGCAACTAGAAGCCAGTTGGTATGCTTGGCCTCCTCCTTAGAAGAAGCTAAATTGTTTCATCACAACTTTCATGTCAATGCTATGACACTGCGTAGACGTTTTTCCATCTCCAGAGCAGATGCTCGTCAGATAGTATTACAATGTCCCCATTGTGTCACATTTCTTCATCCTCCTACTTATGGTGTAAACCCACGAGGATTGAAGCCATTGGTCGTCTGGCAAATGGACGTAACTCACGTGCCTGACTTTGGTAACCTCAAATATGTACATGTTTCTATTGACACATACTCTGGAATTATTCATGCTTCTGCTTTATTGGGAGAAAAGGCACGTAATGTTATTACTCATTGCTTAGAGGCATGGGCAGCATGGGGTGCACCTGCATCCCTTAAGACTGATAATGGACCTGCTTATACAGGCAGACAGTTTACATCTTTTTGTTCTACTATGGGAGTACAACTTGCTCATGGGTTGCCTTACAATCCTCAAGGGCAAGGCATTGTTGAACGTGCCCACCGCACCTTAAAAGAAACCTTAGAAAAACAAAAAGGGGGAATAGGAGTTGACCACACTCCTAAAGAACGCCTGTCCTTAGCTCTTTTTACCATTAATTTTTTGAATTTGGATATTCATGGCCGCTCTGTGGCTGATAGACATGTGTCCCCTCAGCCCTCTGTGACTGGCTATGTTAAGTGGAAGGATGTTCTTACGGGCCAATGGAACGGCCCTGACCCCGTGCTGACATGGGCACGAGGATCTGTATGTGTTTTTCCCCAGGATCGCACGGAGCCGCTGTGGATCCCTGAATGCCTGACAAGAAGAGTCTCGAGATCTACTAACCAGCAGCAGGAGGTGCCACAACAGTCCCATGATGAGGAGCTTCATTCTGATGAGTGCTCTGGCTCTGATGCTGGTGCCAACGGTACAGATGGCACCAATGCAGTGGTGGGCAGTGGCACGGGCATGGCCAATGCCAATGCCAGTTCGTAGTAATTCTAGTGTCCTCCCCACTCTTTTTTCTACCTCATGTGAGATGTCTGCTCCTTGTACCTCTCCTAGAGGGGACATGGAAAATATTTTTAATCAGTCTCAAGTTAATCTCACAGGAGTTTTTTGTTTCAGTCTTGGGAACACTAATTGTATTAGCCTTAAGACCAAAAATTTGACTAACTGGGAGGACCCATTGCGGTCCAGTCGAGTCTCAGGGAGTATTCTCAGTGCTGTATTGAGCCAAGTAGTTTCAGGGAAGCAATCAGGCTCAGGGACCCCCGCAACTAGCTCTGTTTTAAACATAACTACTTTAGCTATTATCTCCGAGGTATTAATCCCAATGCCTCCTTCTTCTAATAGTACTTGCTATGCCACTCATTTCAAGGCCTCTCCTTACTGTACCCCTAATTTTGGTTTTCCCCTGACATTTACGCCTTGTCAGGATCATTCTTGGGAGAAACATCAAGTTGCTAAAGGTTTCTCCTTTTCCCCCCCTCTAAAGAGATATGTTTATAACTTTAACAACAATGCCAACTCCTCTACAGGAACAGGTTGGTCCTGGTTTCAATGGCTCATTTCCAATGAGAAGGGGGCTTCAGCCGATATTTCTGCATTGGCTCAATTACTAGGAGCCAAAAGTTGGCTGGCTAATGTTTCTGGCACTACTAAGGAGAGTGAACGAGGTAATAGGCTTACATCTGTTTCGTTCAACTCTCTGTTACATTATGCCACATTGCCTCCTGCAATGGTCTGTATCCAATCCCCGTTCCTGTTCCTTTTAGCTAATCACACCTCATCGGGGATGCTGGATTGTTCTATTATTACCTGTTTCTTATCTGAGTGTTGGAATGGTTCTTGGACTGTAGCAGTAATTATGAAAATTCCAACTTTTGTCCCAATCCCAGTCACTGCGGATCCAGATAAATTTCCTATTGTAGAGCTACTTAGAGTCCGCAGAGATTTTGGAATCACAGCAGCTATAGTGACAGCCCTGGCGGCATCTGCTGCTGCAGCAGTTATGGCCAGAGTAGCCATGGCCAGTCAAGTACAAACTGCTGCCACTATTAATCAAGTTGTTCAACAAACGTCCACTATACTTGAATCGCAAAATGCGATTAATCAACATATTTTGTCAGGGATTTTAGCAACCAACCAAAGAATAGATTTTCTTCAAGCTCAGGTAGAAGAATTGGCTGACCTAGTACTTTTAGGCTGCATTGACCAACGTGCACATTTATGTATAACCTCTGTCAGATTTAATGATTCCAGGAATGCTTCCCACATCATTGGTGGATATTTGGCCGGAAATTGGTCCATGGAAGCGGAAGACATGATCCAGTCTCAACTAACCCAGATAGCTGTCTTGAATAGTACCCGTGTCAATCCCGTGACTCTGGGTCAATTCACCAATTGGATATCTTCTGCTTTTTCCTTTTTTAAAGAGTGGGTGGGAGTAGGCATTTTTGGTGCACTGTGTTGTTTTGGTATGTTCCTCTGTTTGTGGTTTCTCTGTCGCCTTAAGGCTCGTAGTGCTCAAGATAAGGCTATGATCATACAAGCTCTTGCTGCTTTAGAAACTGGCAACTCACCACAGGTCTGGCTTGCGCATCTTAAGTACTAAACTTTTGACATGGTCATTGCACCCCAAGTTATTATAACATTGCACTGGGATTGACATGTCTTTCCTCGTTATTCTCTTAGTGTCAGAAAGCCCTTGCACTCTGCCGGTCTTGCTACCATTGCACGCAGATGGGTTTCTACACTAGTGCCTTTGACATGGTCGTTGCACCCCAAGTTATTATAACATTGCACTGGGTACGACATGTCCTTCTTTTGTCTTTCTCTTAGTGCTGGAAAGCCCTTGCACTCTGCGGGTCTTGTTGCCATTGCACGCAGAAGGGTTTCCACACTGGTCTTTATCTATCACTTTAAAGTCCGTGCCTTTCTTTCAGGGTGCTGCCAACTTGTTTGTAGTTGTACCTCTGCATGGCCACAGTTCAACCTCAGCTATTCCCTCTTACTCACCATCGTCACGATACAGGATGCGAGGCAAGGCACTGCACTTGAGTGATCCATTGAGAAGAGGGACCTCAAGGGGAGCATGTCCTATTGCATGCGGGTTTGACGTGTCTCCGCCCCGCCCCACGAAAAAAGGCGTCGGCTGATATGGTGTCAGGTCTGGGGAAGGCGCCCCCTGGTGCTGGCCCATACTATGCAGCCACTTTTGCACAGTGGGATAGGACCTCTACTCTCGCCTGTATTGTCTTAGTGAAACAAAAAGGGGGAGCTGTGGTGAGCCGTTCCTGCGGACTGTGGTCGCCATTACATGATGGCGCTGGCTCCGTTGTGGTCTGTGAAGGACAACTCCATATCAAAGAGAGTTGGCGTGTTCCCAGCTCCTTATCAGAGAAAGTTGGCGTGTCATTTTCTAGCACCCTGTGAGAAGGGTACACGTGGCAGCTTTGCATTGGGGTTCGAGGTGCTTTATTAAGGCTGGGAGGGGCATCCAATTATTATTCCGGGTAGTAGAAGAATCATTAGAAGAATATCAAGGGCCTGAATAAACTGCTGAAAGAAGATTCCTGAGTCGCGTCTTCCTTGCGGGCAAGGGGGTCGCGACAAGTTCTTTTGGATTTTTTTTTTTATTTTGAGGCAGAATCTCACTAAGTTGCTGAGGCTGAACTTGAACTTACTGCAGCTGTCCTCCCAGTCTCTCCTAGTACCCTTTACACAGTGGGTGCTCACCAAGCACTGAAAAAATGTGAACAAAAGAGAGAATAAACTGTTACAAATTTTTTTCAGTAAGAAGAAAAATTAATCTAATAAAATGGTTTGGATTCTTTTTTTTTAATTTTTTCTTAACAGCTGTGCACATTGTTTGGGGCCTGATAAGTGGACTCAAAGCAAACCCCCAACTCTTCAGTCCAGGGTGCAGCTCACTGGGAACTAGCGGTACCAGGACACAGTCTTTCCTGTCACATCTACGCTTCAGGGACATGGCCTTCTCTGCTCTGAGGAGCAAGTCTCTGCGGTAACAATGCATGTTGTCAAAGAGGCACTGGACACCTCCCATCTACAGCTGCAGTGACTCTTCTAGAGATGGCTTGGAAGGGATGCGTGGAACCTGGGCCTTGGGTCACAGATGTGACTTGGATATGAGGGCATGACACCTGGGCAAGGAGGTGTGTGACCAAGGAATGGGGCTGAAGGGAGCAGGGGGCCACAGCAGAGGAGCACGTGGAGCAGGCTGTGGTGCTGCAGCCAGTGTGCTCAACTGTGGGTGGGGAGAGGGAGTTCAGCCCCAAATCCCAGAGTGAGAAAGGTGGCCACAGCTGAGGCTTTGTCTATTCCCCTCTCGAGTTTTTCTCTGGGGCTCTTCCTTTTTTTCGGGGAGTCCAAATGGAGGGGATGCTTGTGAGACTCCGGTTACTTAGGCTGGTCATGTTAACCCACCACTTGATGAGGGTCGGTCGGTCAGAGTGGTCACAGGGTGCCAGCCATGCCCACGGGGTAGAGTGATGGTTAATTTGATGAGCCAACTTGGTGGGCCACGGAGTGCCAGATGCTTGGTTAGAAACCCCCTGGGTGCGTCTGTAAGGGTGCTTCTGTGTGAGGTTCCTCATCACGGGGGTCTCATCTGACCTGCTGTATGTCGGATAGATCAACAAGGCTTGAGTGACAGAGAATGTGTCCCCTCCCTGTCTTAGGACTCACATCAGACTGGAATCCCGCACCATCAGCTCCCTGGGTTTTGGGCTTTTGAACTCACATGGGAACAACAATCCTGGTGCTCCTGGGTCTGCAGTTTGCCAGCTGCAGGTCTGGCGATTTCTTAGCCTCCAAAATCATGTGAAATGATTCCTTATAATAAACCTCTGGATCTCTCCAGCTACCCACCCACCCACCTATCCATTCTCCTATTCCTTCTGTTCCGTTAGAGAACCCAGGCCAGTGCTGATGACTTTGGAGAAGTCTCTTTTCTGTTGGCTTGAACCACTGGAATATCTTTCTTTAGCTAGCATAACTCAGTTTCTAAAATTTTTGTATACAGCCTATAAAGCTCCAGCCCCCCAAGGACCTGAGAGAGCAGGGCCCACTATTTCCATTCCCCAGACAAGGACAGCTAGCATCTCCCTGCTTTCCTTCCTGCTGCTGCTAATTTACACTCTGGGGTCCACCATTCACATCTCCTCATTTCCCAGCTCGGCACAGATTCACACCACTAGCATTTATTAAGTGCCTAGAGTCTGATGCCCATTATGTAAAGGCCTTATTAAGGAAGAAAGCACGGACATTTCCAAGATCTTCACAGGCCAGCCAGGAACAGCAAGATTGACATCTGGACAAAAAACCAGGTTGAACCCACAGACATACTTGACTATGCTGAGCAGAGGGCAAACAGATCAGATGGAATGGCTCACCCAGTGGACAGTGGACTCCTTGAGTGTACTTGTGTGGAAGTCCCCCTTCCAGTGGGGCTGGGATGCAGCTCATGATGAGGGCTACCAATGGCAGAGTGAGACATGGCTGGGAGAAAGAGAACAGGGAGCAGGAGACAGAAAGTGCTAAGAGCCACAGCCAAGTAATATGATGCATGACATTTTTGGTTGAAAGGTGACACCAGCTAGCCATTGAGATGATATGATTATGTTAAGATTTAAATTCATATGGATATTGGACTCTTGCTGTCCACCTGGGCCTGCTACAGGACTCCTGGAGAGTTCCCATTGGTTGGGGAAGTGCAATAGGAGGGAATTCCAGGGGAGTAACTTTCTCTAGGGTTCCAGGAGAACTCGAGGGAGAACACCAAGTGTGATCTTCCCAGGCGCACACAAGGCATTGGCGGCAGTTTCAAAAAATAAAGTTTGTTCCTGCTTGAGTGGCTCGTGATTTTGTGCCCAGCCAGACTGCGGCAGAAAGGAGTGGCATCACACAGAATAGAGGTGATCAAATACTCAGTGGCTCCTATAGATTTAACCGGATTATGAGGTGTAGAGACTTAGCTTGCATGAACACATATCAGGGTGTCCCTCTCAGTTGAGGGCTGGCTGCTGAGTCCTACAGAATCTACCGCAGCAAGAAGCCTGGGATGGCCAGCTCTGGTTCCTCAGGCCTGTTTTTACTGAGCTTCGTGATTCAATCAATCTTTCACTTCTCACAGTGTCATCTGGCAGCCAGCTCAGGCCGAGGTCAGAGGAAACGGGTAGTGACTGCACATGCTCCGAGGCCCTGTTCCCTCTCCAGCGCTGGGGGAAGCATGGTGATGCAACCCCCATATGATCATTTTCACAATGATGTCACCCTGTGTTTCAGAAGGAGGCCCAGCAGCTAGGCAGGACAGTGGTGGGGAGGTGCTCTGTGCTCCACCAGCAAACTTGTCCAGGGCAGCCAAGACCAAGAATAGGTCAACCCCTGGGGAACCCCACAGGGCTCCTGGAACCCCACAGCCCAGGCAAGAGAGACAGCGTCTGCAGGTCTAGGGAAATGGCCTCACTACACACAAGTCGCTCCTTGTTCATTCCACGAGAGAAAAAGCAACACCAACGTCAGATACTTAGGGGACAAAATTAAAGATCATCGATTCTCAGGTTCAAACTCATAGCATAAAAGTCTGAAAAATATATTCTACATTAAAATAACAGTCATTCTTGCATTTATATGACCTAGAATTATAATAATTGCCTGGTACAGGTATGTATAAGGTTGGTTGTTGTATTTTTGTTTTTTTTTTCTTTTTTTGAAAGGCAGTTGAAGAAAGAATAATGAAAAAGGGTGAAAAAGAGTAAGAACAGAAAACATTATCTACTCTGAAAAATTGGAAGGGAAATATGTTGCCAGTTACAGCTTTCACTTTTCACTTTTATGGTCAAGGTGCAAACAATATTCACCTGTAGGCAATTATGACTCTTATGATGTGAAAATACAGTTGATGGGTCTATAAATTAGGGAGGTATTTTTAGTGACTTAATTTTCTATTTTCTCTGCATTTTTGTCCCTTACAGTTCAGTTAACTCTCGGCTCTGCCAGTCTGATGTCTTCATGGGAGATTTTCAGTCAGAGCCGAGTGACCTTGGGGACAGCCAGGGACAAAGTTCCCATTTGGTGGTGAAGGTGGAGACAGAAGCAGCAGGGTTCTGCAGCCTGGTAAGAGCTGCAATGTCTGAATTCAGCAGGAAGCTCCTGGAAGCTTCCAGATGCCTCAGCCCAGTGCAGGTGTCCTCCAGGGTCAGGCGGATGCGCTCTGCTGCCATAAACAGTGCCAACGACTGCTTGGTTTACCTCAGAACAGCTCCAGCCTTTCCAGTGGTTTTCAGACCATTCCTGTGAACTGTCTTTCTACTTGACCCGATGAGCAGAAAACACCGTCTGCAACCAGACTTTGGCCAGTGCCTAAGTGGACAGTTGCCCAAAATAAGTTCCAAAAGATGGAGTGAGGTCATGCTGGGTGTACACACATATTCCATTGTACAAAGAAGACCAACAATAAGAAAAAACAGGATCTTGAATGAGGGTACTAGGTACTAAGGTACCTAGTACTTAGGTACTCTCACACATCTTGGATAAAACCTAGAGGGCTTACAGCATAGCTCTAGAGTGGTGAGAATCTCCAGGCTTCTCTGTGGTTGGCCTGGCTTTCTGGAATAGTGTGGGTTCTCAGCGCACAGGGAAAATGTTTTCTGGAAGAGGCCTGACAGCACACTACAAGCCAGAGGCCAGCAGCATGGTATGGAGGGGAAACCAGCAAACCTTTCTTCAGCCGGGTGGCTGCAGACCCAGGAGGCCTCCTTATGGAGAAACGCTATTATCAACGAAGTAACCTTGTGGACTTACCAGTAATGTAGCCTTGAGGCTGGTTGCCTGATGCTTGGATATGTTGGCCCTCAGAAATTCTATACAGAGCTGTTCTTAAGGTGTTTTTCATAAATGGAACCCACGGCACAGCTGCCTCATCTGGAAGCTTGCACATAACCCCAGGGAATGAGCCTTCCTCTTTTGTCCTCTCTCCAGACTCTCACCCAATACAGGAGTGATGATCAGAGGGACATGAAATGGAGCAAAGCTCTGTGAGCAGAGCTCTTTCCTATGCACACATTACCTACTCTGTTATTCCTGCATCCTTGCGAAATAGAGACTTATTACCTCCATCTTACAGTTGAAAAACAGAAACCTGAAGATCAAGTAGTTCCCACATTTACATAAATCTTAGGAAGTAGATTTGGAGGTCCAACCTACACAGCCCGTCTCCCTCGCTGGTACTTGGGATTTAAAATTAACTTGCTAACCCAGAGGGATGCATCTGTGCATGCTAACTTACAGAATGGGAAAGGGACTTCCAGCCATCGACATACCGGAGTTTGAAGGACTCACAGACTATGTCACTTTGCCTCGAGGTTCCAACCTAGAGTCTTGGAAGAAGTCTTTCTAAGGGAAGGCTGTCAATCAGAAGCTCTGTTCTCTTTATGATCACCTCATCTCTTGGGCTACTGTACTCATTTTTCTTTGAATAATAATAAATATTTTGCACAAACTTTAATAACAACTAATCCAATAGGCTCATCTTGTCGTATTACAGTGCTTTTTTCCAAACAGCAAAACATTAGCCATTAACTACACAGAGGGTATATCAAATCCAGCAGGTTTTTTTCAGTCACATAACAGACCAAAGGATGTACTAGAATTGTCAGAGACCAGCATGTGAAAAAGCCACATATGTTCCAATTTAAATTTTATCAAAATACAGGGGCTGGGGTTGTGGCTCAGTGTGAGGCACTTGTTAGATCCTCAGCACCCCATAATAATAAATACATAAAATAAAGATATTGTGTCCAACTACAACTAAAAAATAAATAAAAAATACAAAACAGATATAGTAGGTGAAATTTTATCAACTCAGCCAAGCAAACAGCATAATACTTTTTAGGCTTAATTTTACTTAACTGAATTTATCCTTAGCCTAAGTCCCTTCCAATGACCACTAAAGACCATCACTGAATCTTAGTCAGTTTTAGACAAACATAGGCATTTCCAGGTGTTCTCTGTAATCTTCCAGCTTTCTTCCTGGTCTTCCCGGGGGTGGTGAAGGGGCATGAGGATTGATGGAGCATTGGGCCAGGGAAGGGGCCTGCAGTTGGTCCTGGCTCCTCTGTTCTCCACACAGCTCTCCCTGGTTGTTCTCCCTCCTCACCAGCGTCTCTACAAGGGCCTGCTCCCTTAGGCGGCTGCCAGTCCTTGGTCCTGAAGACCAGGTTCTGTTCCTTCATTGGCTACGGAGTTTACTGGTCCCTGTGCTAAGTGGGAGGATTTGAGGGCTGCTGTAAAGGACAGGAAACACGCTGACAGTATTACACAAGGAGCTTTATTGAGTGGTACTTGGACCAGCTTACATGAGAGAGGAGGTCCTCCTGGGGGGAGATCCTTGAGCCAGAGCTGCAAGGGCCACCAGTGATAAGAGAAATGGCACAGGGATTCCTGGGGGAGCAGTGCAGGAGAGGGGGCTTTCATGTCTAAATGACGATGTTCAGCATCCAGTTGGGGAATCTCTGGGTCCCTCGGCTCTGAAGAGCCACAGTGATTTGGAGAGCCATGGGGTTTTTCTTATCTATGACTAGCAGATGTTGGCTGCATACTTATGTGGTAGGCAAAGTAAAAAGACTCTGAATTGCTTAAAATAGGATTATCTTGGTTGTACTGAAGCAATTGAATGTGCAAAAATGTGACTTTGGTGCTGGCAGGCTTTGAGTCAATGGCCCGATTTTGAGAAGTGCACTGCACAGTCCAGGGACCAGAGCCACCTCTGGCCTCTTTACACAGCAGTTGCTCCCTGGCATTGGCCACTCAGGCATGAGTTTCTCAGGGACACCTACTGCGCTCCCTCTGGAACTCCCACCTTCCCTCTAGGCTCCCGGTGGTGAGACAGGGCTTTTCTCTAGTCTTAGCTCTCATATTGGTCTGGGCATTCAACAAAAAAGATTTTAAAGTAAAATATAGAGTTGCCAAGAAACTAAGGATTCTTCAGAGGTTAAAACATTAGCAAAACCAGAAATCCTTGGTGATATGGACTGAGCTAGCCCTGAGCCAACCAGTGCTCAGACACAGGACACCTTCTGCCTCCTGCTTGGATTCCAAGCACCATAAACCAGTTCAGTCCCTTCAAGCCCAGAACTGAATGCAACCAGGCTCACTTATGCATAAACACAGGATCTATCCTGCTGCAAACGCACATTAGCTCTAACTATGTTTTTGCAGTGGAGTTATTTATAGCAAGTATGATAAAGAGAACCTTGAAATTAAATCTGTCCCTGAAAATTAAATGCCTGGGAGTTTCATTACTACCAATATCGACATAGAATAGTGAGTACTCAATATGTATTTACTAAATGCCTTATTTCACACCTAATCGATGAATGGACGATGAGGTTTTCCTAATACATTTTCAAGTATAACTTTCTAACCTGGCCCATTTAAAACAAACAAACAAAAAAAACCAGTCTTTCTTTTGCTAGCGAAGCGTTTGTTTTGGCAAGTGTCACAGATGATGTGATCTGTGGTGCATAGATCCCTCCTCTGTCCTTAGGTGTTACTAGTATTTCTTCTATTTTCCTCTCTCAAATAGGAAAATAATAGAAAAGCTAACATATTTACTGTTTTGCCCACTATTCTGTATATTAGAACTAGATATATATTGGTTGTATGATATACAAAATAACCATATATAAGAATACTCATTCTTATACTTGTTTTTAAAATAAAATAAAACAGTTGTCTGATTAAGAGAAAGGGAAAACCAAAGTGAAATATCTGGGAGCAGAATTTAAATTTCAGATCCATTCTTTCGTTTCTGATTTTCTGGAGAAATCTACAGTACTAATATTAAGATAGTTCAGATTTGATTTCAGTTTTTCAAGACATTTTTTATTAAAGAAAATGTGCTATCATTTTTCAGAAAAATAATTCAAGCTCATTGATATCACTACACACTTCATGAGCAGTAAGCACAAAAAACAACTTAAATAATAAATAAAAGTGTGTGGGCACAGCAAGACTTAAGGCAAATTATCTGGCCAGAATACTAAAATGGGTAGCTTACAAATAGTCACCCATACTAGGGTATAGAAGTGATGCTGCTGGTACAAGTTTGTGGGTCTAAAACATGCTAGCGTATACAAGTCATGTTGGAGAAGAAGGAGAAGTGGACTTGTGTGGGGGTGACACTAGTGGTATTGCTATATTTGAATTCAGTAAATAGTTTGAGTTCTGCAACCTTCCACCGCTGTGCCAAAGCTGGGCAGGGTCTCTAGCCACCTGCCAGCTAAGGTCAGTCCATGCACAGAAACATAGCTAAGAGGTTAGGTGGGATGCAGGTAGTGCAAGCTGCATATGAGGTGGTGTTTGGTTTAGTGGATGAGGCTATTGCATAAAATAGCAGTGGCACTATCAGGTTTAATTTGTAATAATAATGACTAACAATCCCTGTCTCTGCTTGAGTTCTCCCCTTTCTGGCTGTATCTCATTTCATTCTCAGTTTTAATCAGTGCAGTGTTCAGGGGTAGAGCATCTCACACAATTTCAGCTGGACATGTCACAGGATTTAAAACCATGTATTTCATTCATCAGCTCAGGGCTCTAACCACCACTCCACGCTGCCCTGTTCTTTAGGGTTACTCTACACTTCTTCCCAGAACCCATATTCATTCAGGATGACAATGTGCCATGCTGCTATGGCATCAAAGGAAAATTCAGTGTCATTACTTGATGATGACAGCTCAAATCTCAATTATTTTTATTTTAGCTTCTTCTGAAGAACTTTGAAAGCTCTGCTTATATTTGGTAGTTCTACTCTGTCCATATTTTTCCAAGACCATCTCTCCATAATGACTGTGTAGATCTCTGCATGTTTCTTTTCACAAAGGTAAATACCTCCCGTGGGTTTTGCATGCTTCTCACCCCTGGTGCCTAGTTCACCCTTGAGCCTGGTTGACTTCAGGATGGTAGGTGGGGTGTGGAATGAGTGGCACCTCCATCTTCATTACATGCCGCCTGCATCCTCACTGCTGTAGAGCCATCCGTCATCTAGGAAAGCTCCGTAGGGACCACTTGTCTGCAATGAATGGATGTCATCTGTAGGCTCCGCATAAATATCTGCTCCTGACATACCCATTCAGAGTCGCCCACACTGGGGTTCTAAATGTGATTCTCGGTGTTGGATTTTTTGATCTATGATGTTCCAGACCCACTGTCAAACAGTTATTTCCCCCAAAATATCACTCTATGTGTTCCTAACAGCAAGGAAAATCAAAAACTTTAACATTCCACTGTACCCTTTTTTATACATTAAACCAGTGGTGAGACAGGGCTTTTCTCTAGTATACATGTATACATTTTATACATTAAACCTGATTCATGTAAGTAGAAACAAAATTGTTTTCATTTAATTAAAAGATTTTATTCCAATTTGACAACAAATGTTAATAGAAAAGAGATAAAAGACAATACATTTGTCTTTTATGTCTTTGTTATGTTATCTTAAGTATCAGTTATGTAAATGCAATCATTTCCTGAATATGTATATTTCAGTTGTTGTTGGTTAGGATTTCTCAGCATGCACTCATCTTGCAGTAGGTTAATCCTCTGGGTTGGGGAGCTGTCCTGGGAGTTGTAATTTTTAGTAGCAGCTGTGATCTTAGCAGCATTCCCCTACCAGATCCCAGCAGCAAGCCTCAGCAGAGACAACAGAAATGTCTCCAGAAATTTCCAAAGGTCCTGTGGGACCAAATCTCCTCCAACTGACACACCCACACACAGATTGCTTATTTTAACGTTTTTATTTTCAAGGATATACGCTTGCAACTGGAAAGATATTTTTCTTAAAGTAAAGGAGAACAGTATTCCTAAAAGAAATGATGACATACAGGTACAGAAATACATCAACAGGAACAGACAGTCCTTGATTTAGTTATGACATGGTATTAGGTTTCCCCCAAGACATAGCAACGTAAAAAAGAAATATTTATTATCTCAGGCTGTGAGTCAGGAAATCAGGAGGGATATAACTGGAGGGTGGTTCTGGTCCAGCTGTCATCCAGAGCCCCAATCCTATCAAGGCTCAAAGGGGGTTCAGGGAGTCAGTTCTGAACATACTCAGACTTCGAGTAAGTTAACATGAGCTGTTCCTGAGCTGTTGGGCGGAGGCCGCAGGCTATCTTGGCTTCTTCACAGGGCTGCTGCCCAACATGGCAGCCAGCTTCTACCAGCAAGAGAAATTACACCTGAGCTAGGAGCCACATGCTTTTTACCATCTGATTGTGAAAGTGATCGTGCATCATCACTGTGGCTTTCTGTTAGAAGTAAATCACCCTAACCAACCACACTTGATGGCAATGGCTTGAGCTTCAGAAGGCAGGGCCCACTGGAGGCCATCAAAGAAGCCACCCACCAGAGATTCCATCATATAAATAATTAACTTCCTTGAAAAACGAGGATCAAGAGCCACTGCCCAGGCCTGCAAGGTGGGCAGACCTGTGACTGACCGGTAGAACAGGCCCAGTGGGCCGCTGGCGTGGTAGACACATCACCCCAATTGGAGGAGGGGCGGAGCAGAGCCATCGCCCGTGCCTGCAAGGTAGGCAGACCTGTGACCGACCAGCAGAACAGGCCCAGTGGCCTGCTGGTGTGGTAGACACATCACCCAATTGGAAGAAGGGCCCAGCTGCTGCCCACAAGGTAGGCAGACAGCGTGTCCTGAAGAAGGGGCCCAGTGGCCCGCCGGCCTAGTTGAAAGATCACCCCAATTGGAGGAGGGGCACAGCTGCCGCCTGCGCCTGCAAGATAGGAAGACCTGCAACCTGGAGAACAGGCCCAGTGGCCCGCCAGCGTGATAGAATGATCATCCCTATTGTAGGAGGGGCCCAGCTGTTGCCCGCAAGTTAGGCAGACCACGCAACCTGGATAAGGGGCCCAGCGGCCTGCCAGCATGATAGATAGGTCACCCCAATTGGAGGAGGAACACAGCTGCTGCCCACCCCTGCAAGGGAGACTTTGCAACAATACAAGAGCAATATAAATATATAGGGGGAAAATTCAATAACACAACAGTTTCACCAAGCAGAAAGAAATGCAAGCACTATGAAAAGACAAGGCAAGAAAGGACCACAAGCAATGCAGTTCAACTCAACTTTAGAAGAGGTAATAGATGCAACAGATGGAATGCCAGATAAAGAATTCAGGATTTACATGCTTCAGATGATCTGGAGTCTCAAGGAAGACATTAGACAGCAAAATCAGACAATGAAGATCACTTCAACGATGAATTACATAAACAAATCCATGAAGCAAAAGATCAACTATACAGGGAGATAGAGGTTATGAAAAACAAAAAAAACAGAAATCCTAGAAATGCAAGAAGCAATAAACCAACTTAAAAACTCAAATTAGAATACTACCAACAGAGTAGAACACTTAGAAGATAGAACATCAGACAATGAAGTCAAAGTATTTCAACTTGAAAAGAACATAGACAGCTCAGCGAGACTGTTAAGAAACCATGAGCAGAACATCCAAGAAATATGGAATAACATAAAGAGACCAAACTTAAGAGTCATTGGGATACAGGAAGGTATAGAGGTCCAAACCAAAGGAATGAGCAATCTGTTCAACAAAACAATACGAGAAAACTTCCCAGACCTGAAGAATGAGACAGAATCCCAAATCCTAGAAGCCTACAGGATGCCAAATGTGCAAAATCATAAGAGATCCACACCTAGACACATTATAATGAAGATGCCCAACATACAGAATAAGGAGAGAATTTTAAAAGCTTCAAGAAAAAGGAAACAGATTATATTTAGGGGTAAACCAATCAGGATAACAGCTGATCTTTCAACACAGACTCTGAAAGCTAGAAGATCCTGGAACAACATATTTCAAATGCTGAAAAATAATGTGTTCCAACCAAGAATTGTGTATCCAGTGAAATTAAGCTTCAGATGCAAGATGAAATTAAAACCTTCCACGATAAACAAAAGTTAAAAGAATTTGCAGCTAGAAAACCATCTCTTCAAAACATCCTCGGCAAAACATTACAGGAAGAGGAAATGGAAAACAACAATGAAAACCAACAGTGGGAGGCAGTACAGTAAAGGGAAAAAATAATCAAAGAGAAAAAACAAACCATGTTAAGTAACATAAATAAACAAATATGGCTGGAAGAACAATCCATATCTCAATAATAACCTTATATGTTAATGGCTTAAACTCACCAATTAAGAGACACAGGCTAGTAGAATGGATAAAAAAAAAGGATCCAACAATATGCTGCCTACAGGAGATGCATTTGATAGGAAAAGACATACATAGACTGAAGGTGAAAGGTTGGGAAAATCATATCACTCATATGGACTTCGGAAACAAGCAGGAGTGTTACTCATATCGAATAAAATAGATTTCAAGCCAAAGTTAATAAAAAAGGATAAAGAGGGACACTACATACTGCTCAAGGGAACCATACACCAACAAGACATAACAATCATAAATATATATGCTCCAAACAATGGTGCAGCTATGTTCATCAAACAAACTCTTCTCAAGTTCAAGAGTCTAATAGACCACCATACAATAATTATGGGAGACTTCAACACACCTCTCTCACCACTGGACAGATCTTCCAAAGAAAAGTTGAATAAAGAAACTATAGAACTCAATAATACAATTAATGACCTAGACTTAATTGACATATATAGAATATACCACCCAACATCAAGCAGTTACATTTTTTCTCAGCAGCACATGGATCCTTCTCAAAAATAGATCATATATTATGTCACAGGGTAACTCTTAGACATTATAAAGGAGTAGAGATAATACCATGCATCTTATCTGATCATAATGAAATGAAACTGGAAATCAACAATAAAAGAAGGAAGGAAAAATCATGCATCACTTGGAGAATGAATAATAGGTTACTGAATGATCAATGGATTATAGAAGACATCAAGGAGGAAATTAAAAAATTCTTAGAGATAAATGAAACACAGATACAACATATCGGAATCTATGGGACACAATGAAAGCAGTTCTAAGAGGAAAATTCATTGCCTGGAGTTCATTCCTTAAAAAAAGAAAAAACCAACAAATAAATGATCTCACACTTCATCTCAAAATCCTAGAAAAAGAAGAGCAAAACAATAGCAAAAGAAGTAGAAGGAAAGAAATAATTAAAATCAGAGCTGAAATTAATGAAATTGAAACAAAAGAAACAATTGAAAAAATTGACAAAACTAAAAGTTGGTTCTTTGAAAAAATAAATAAGATTGACAGACCCTTAGCCATTCTAACAAAAAGAAGAAGAGAGAGAACTCAAATTACTAGCATACAGGATGAAAAAGGCAATATCACAACAGTCACTTCAGAAATACAGAAGATAATTAGAAATTATTTTGAATCCTTATACTCCAATAAAATAGAAGATAGCAAAGGCATCGATAAATTTCTTAAGTCATATGATCTACCCAGATTGAGTCAGGAGGATATAGACAACCTAAACAGACCAATATCAATTGAGGAAATAGAAGAAGCCATCAAAAGACTACCAACTAAGAAAAGCCCAGGACTGAATGGGTATACAGCAGAGTTTTACAAAACCTTTAAAGAAGAACTAATACCAATACTTTTCAAGATATTCCAGGAAATAGAGAAAGAGGGAGAACTTCCAAATTCATTCTACGATGCCAACATCACCCTGATTCCTAAACCAGACAAAGACACTTCAAAGAAAGAAAACTACAGACCAATATCTCTAATGAATCTAGATGTAAAAATCCTCAATAAAATTCTGGCGAATCGGATACAAAAACATATAAAAAAATTGTGCACCATGATCAAGTAGGATTCATCCCTGGGATGCAAGGCTGGTTCAATGTATGGAAATCAATAAATGTTATTCACCACATCAATAGACTTAAAGATAAAAACCATGTGATCATCTTGATAGATGCAGAAAAAGCATTCGCCAAAGTACAGCATCCCTTTATGTTCAAAACTCTAGAAAAACTAGGGATAACAGGAACATACCTCAATATTGTAAAAGCAATCTATGCTAAGCCTCAGGCTAGCATCATTCTGAATGGAGAAAAATTGAAGGCATTCCCTCTAAAATCTGAAACAAGACAGGGATGCCCTCTCTCACCACTTCTGTTCAACATAGTTCTTGAAACACTGGCCAGAGCAATTAGACAGACAATAGAAATTAAAGGCATAAAAATAGGAAAAGAAATTGTCACTATTTGCAGGTGACATGATTCTATACCTAGCAGACACAAAAGGGTCTACAAAGAAACTATTAGAGCTAATAAATGAATTCAGCAAAGTAGCAGGATATAAAATCAACACGCATAAATCAAAGGCATTCCTGTATATCAGTGACAAATCCTCTGAAATGGAAATGAGGACAACCACTCCATTCACAATGTCCTCAAAAAAAAAAATAAATAAAATACTTGGGAATCAGCCTAATAAAAGAGGTTAAAGACTTATACAATGAAAACTACAGAACCCTAAAGAGAGAAATAGAAGAATATATTAGAAGATAGAAAAATATACCCTGTTCATGGATAGGCGGAACTAACATCATCAAAATGGCGATATTACCAAAAGTTCTCTATAGGTTTAATGCAATGCCAGTCAAAATCCCAATGGCATTTCTTGTAGAAATAGATAAAGCAATCATGAAATTCATATGGAAAAATAAAAGACCCAGAATAGCAAAAACAGCTCTAAGCAGGAAGTGTGAATCAGGCAGTATAGCGATACCAGACTTCAAACTATAATACAGAGCAATAGTAACAAAAACAGCATGTTACTGGTACCAAAACAGGAAGGTAGACCAATGGTACAGAATAGAGGACACAGAAACCAATCCACAAAATTACAACTATCTTGTATTTGATAAAGGGGCTAAAAGCATGCAATGGGGGAAGGATAGCATCTTCAACAAATGGTGCTTGGAAAACTGGAAATCCATATGCAACAAAATGAAACTGAATCCTTTTCTCTTGCCATGCACAAAAGTTAACTCAAGGAGCTTGATATCAAATCAGAGACACGGTGTCTGATAGAAGAAAAAGTTGGCTACGATCTACATACTGTGGGGTCGGGCTCCAAATACCTCAATAGGACACCCATAGCACAAGAGTTAATAACTAGAACCAACAAATGGGACTTACTCAAACTAAAAAGCTTTTTCTCAGCAAAAGAAACAATAAGAGAGGTAAATAGGGAGCCTACATCCTGGGAACAAATCTTTACTTCTCACACTTCAGATAGAGCCCTAATATCCAGAGTATACAAAGAACTCAAAAAATTAAACATCAAGAAAACAAATAACCCAATCAACAAATGGGCCAAGGACCTGAACAGACACTTCTCAGAGGAGGACATACAATCAATCAACAAGTACATGAAAAAATGCTCACCATCTCTAGCAGTCAGAGAAATGCAAATCAAAACCACCCCAAGATACCATCTCACTCCAGTAAGATTGGCAGCCACTATGAAGTCAAACAACAACAAGTGCTGGCGAGGATGTAGGAAAAAGGGTACACTTGTACATTGCTGGTGGGACTGCAAATTGGTGCAGCCAATTTGGAAAGCAGTATGGAGATTTCTTGGAAAGCTGGCAATGGAATCACCATTTGACCCAGCTATTCCCCTTCTTGGTCTATTCCCTAAAGACCTAAAAAGAGCATACTTCAGGGACACTGCTACATCGATGTTCATAACAGCACAATTCACAATAGCAAGACCGTGGAACCAACCTAGATGCCCTTCAATAGACTGATGGATAAAAAAAATGTGGCATTTATACACAATGGAGTATTACTCTGCATTAAAAAATGACAAAATCATAAAATTTGCAGGGAAATGGATGGCATTAGAGCAGATTATGCTAAGTGAAGCTAGCCAATCCTTAAAAAACAAATGCCAAATGTCTGCTTTGATATAAGGAGAGTAACTAAGAACAGAGTAGGGACAAAGAGCACGAGAAGAAGATTAACATTAAACAGGGATGAGAGGTGGGAGGGAAAGGGAGAGAGAAGGGAAATTGTATGGAAATGGAAGGAAACCCTCAGGGTTATACAAACTTACATACAAGAGGAAGTTAGGGGACAGGGAAAAAAACAAGGGGGAGAAATGAATTACAGTAGAGGGGGTAGAGAGAGAAGAGTGGAGGGGAGGGGAGGGGAGGGGGATAGTAGAGGATAGGAAAGGCAGCAGAATACAACAGACACTAGTATGGCATTATGTAAATCAGTGGAAGTGTAACTGATGTGATTCTGCAATCTGTATATGGAGTAAAAATGGGAGTTCATTACCCACTTGAATCAAAGTGTAAAATATGATATGTCAAGAACTATGTAATGTTTTGAGCAACCAACAATAAAAATTAAAAAAAAAAGAAAAATGATGATCAGACACTCCTTTGTTTACTGATGCCAATTCCATGGCTTGGGGCCTGTTCTCAATAGTCAGTGCTTTTGAGAACCTGTTTCTCTTGCCCAGCTTGGCCACTGAGCCCCCCGAGCCAGCCACACTCCCCTCCCCCACCCTCATCAACACTAACTCTTCCCTGTCAGAACCTCTAATGACTCGCAGCAATCATCAGTGACCCCGTAGTGGGGAAAGTACTCCTTCCATTGCTGAGACAGTAGACAGGAGATGGTAGTCCCCCCACACACACTCCCTGTAGAATTCTGAAGGCCTTAGGTGGCAGCAGAATACCCTCAGTTTGCATCTCAGTATCCAGTGCAGGCTCCATGTTCACTATTGCATTTAGTGTGTTTGGTTTCTCCCCCTTGAATTCTCACTCTTAGGTGGAGACTGATTAACTTACCTCTGATGAAATGCAATGAAGAAAAGCATAGAAAGTTCTCAGGACAAGGTAGAATTTATTAAATGAATGTTTTCTTACCCCCTTCTATAATGGAATAGTTATTCATGATGCTTCAAAGGCAGGGCTGAGTTTATCAGGCTTCCATGGGTTTTAACCTGTAGGGAAATTTCAGTCATTTTTGGAAAAAGCTCTGAGTTCTATAAAATCTGACTTGGAATGAGATTTTGAATAATGGCTTATTTTAATTTGAGGACAGCCTATGAGATTTAGATTAGCTTCTCTGTACTCACTGATGATTTTAACTAAAATTTCTGACAGAGTCATTATTTTAATCAGTTCAGGAAAGATTCCTGATTCAGAAAACGAGAATTCTGGAACCAGGCCTTTTATCATTTGTTGGGACCACTTGGGGTATGTGGCTTTTCCCCTAAGTTTGCAATGAATGGGGCTTTTGGATGAGGTAATTTCCAAGGCCACATCTGATAAAGTTTTATGCCATTCATCTCTAGTAAACACAACAGTGTCATGGGGAAAATCACTCAAAGTAAAGCAGAAAAGAGTTTCAAAAGATGCCCATAACTTTAGTTTTTCATTTGGAAAGGACTGTTAGCTTTAGGCCAAGCTAAGTATATAAAACTGAATTAAGCTGTTGGTTTTGCTCCTACTTCCAAGTCACAATGGAAAATTGCAAAAAGTCTTCAACAGGAATTTGTTAAGTTTAAAAGATGCTAGTGACCAACTAAGTTGGAAAGCAGGTCAATTAAAAGGGTAGAATTGAATATTGATTTTGTTTTTCTAGGTAGTTGTTATCAATGGCTAACCACAGGGATAAGAAGAAGGGTTTATTTATAGAATTCCAGCTAATAAACAAAGAAGGAATGATCCTAATCAATCAGTATGTCTATCAGTAAGCATCACTGGCAGCTGGATTCTGGGCACCTCCTCACAGATGTACACACCATCATGGAAAACCTCCTGCCACAGACGTTGAACCAGACTCTGATGAAGCTCACCTGGATCCAGGTACCTGCACACAGGAAACTCAGAGGACAAGGAAATGTGTGAATAACTGTATATGGATACAAACTGCAACACATCCATTCTAGAAAGCTCTCCAGGACAAACTGATCATTTTTATTTTGCAAAGGTATTGTAAGGAAAAAATTATGTGAAAAGATAAAACACTACTGATTAAAGGAGACATAAGCAATTTATCAGTCAATCACAGTGTGTGGATCTTTTTCATATCCAGATTCAAAGTGCTAAAAATAAAGAGAAGAACATTTGTTACAATAGGAGACAGAGTTTTGAATACTGATAAGAGATACTTGAAATTACAATTTTAAGATGTGATAACAATATGGTAGTTATATTAAAGAGAAGCAGTCCTCATCTTTGATGTATGCTTTGACACGTTCCTGTTTTCTGAGATGAATGGTACACTCTCCTCAGAATAACATGGGAGTGGGAGATGATGTTGAGGGAACTAGCTGTGGAAATGACACAATGTGGAGCTGGGGAGTGGGAGTTGGACTACAGGATTATATAGATTATTTTCTATTTTTTGAGGAACTTCCAGGCTGGTTTCCACAGTGGATGCACTAATTTACATTTCTACCAAAAAGCCACTGGGATTACAGAAATGATCCCTTCTATTAGTTTTGTTTTTGTTTTTCTAAAAACTTGAAATGTATCCTTAGGTTATTTATGGTGAGTGCTCTGATATTTTTTTAAATGTAAGTTCTCATAATTATAAACTTTCTCTTAGGAATGTTTTTCACTGTTTCTTCAGATTCTGATGTATTGTTCCATTGTCATTTGATTCTAATAGTTTTTTTTAATTCCCTTCCATTAATTTTTTCAATAACCCACTCATTCAGAAGCTTAATCATCATGTATTTACATAATTTCTGTAGGTTTTTTTTTTACTGATGACTTCCAATTTTATTCCATTATGATATGAAAAGATGCAAGGAATTCTTTCTTTTTTTAAGAAAAATATTTCTCAAGACTTTGTTTATAACCTAGTAAATGATCAATTTTGAACAAGTTCTAGAAGCAGCTAAAAAGAAACTATATTCAATTAATATTAGATGAAATATTCTATAGGTACCTGCTAAGTCTATTTGCTTTAGAATATCGTTTAAATACATGTATCTTGGATGATTTTCTGTCTAGATGACTTCTCTAGTTGTATGATGAAGTTCTGTCCTATTATTGAATTGAGGCCAATGTCTGTTTTATGAAACTGGGTGAGCCAGGGCATAAATATTTATGATCGCATCTTTTGTTTGATTCTTCCCTTTATCAATGAGTCATGACCTACTCTGTGTCACCTAACTATTTTGTCCTGAATTCTGCCTGGTCACACATGACTATACCCACTCTGGCTTACTTCTCGATTCCATTTGCATGGGATATAATTTCCATTCTTTCACTTTCAGTCCATTCATGTTTTTATGATGAGATGTGTTTCTTGGAGGCAACATACAGTATATTCCTGTCTGTCAGTCTATGTCTTTTAACAGAATTAAGATCATTTACATGCAATGATATTATTAGGAGGTATTATAGGGAATACATTTTCTGTGTCATTAGTCTCTACCTTCTCTCCTTCCTCAAGACCTATAGGAAGTATTATTATTTCCTGTCACTTTCTTTTCTAATGTTTAAATTATTGTGGATTATTATTTGCTTATCTATTATTATAATGAGATTTATTCTTCTCCATGTTCTTTTTTATTTTTATCTTCTGACTTCATGTGCAGAATGTCTTTAAGTATCTTCTGTTACGGTGACTTAGGGTTCGTGAATTTTATATAATTTATGCTTGTCTTAGAAGGTTTTTATTTCTTTTATTTTGAGGGATATTTTTGATAGGTAAAGAAATCTATCTTAGTAGTTATTGTCTTTCAATGATTTAAGTCCATCAGGCTGTTCGCTCCTGGCCTTTAGAGTTTCTGCTGAGAAATCTGTCTTTTTTTTTTTTTTTGTACTGTGGGTTGAACCCAGGAGGATTTAACCACTGAGTCCCATCCCCAGCTCTTTTTTTTTTTTTTTTTTTTTAGAGAGAGTGAGAGAGGAGAGAGAGAGAGAGAGAGAGAGAGAGAGAGAGAGAGAGAGAGAGAGAATTTTTAATATTTATTTTTCAGTTCTCGGCGGACACAACATCTTTGTTGGTATGTGGTGCTGAGGATCGAACCCGGGTCACACGCATGCCAGGCGAGCGTGCTACCGCTTGAGCCACATCCCCAGCCCCACCATCCCCAGCTCTTTGAGACAAAAATCTCACTAAGTGGCTTAGAACCTTGCTCATTTTCTGGGTCTGGTTTTGAATTTGTGATCTTCCTGCTTCAGCCTCCCAAGTTGGTGGGATGACAGGTGAGCCCACATCCGGCTGATGGGCTTACCTTTACAAGTGACTTTATAAGTACTTCTCATTTGCAGCTTTAAATTTTTTTCTGAATTTTTGGCACAATAACTATAATATGATGTGGAGAAGTTCTTTTCTGCTCCTGTCTATTTAAAGGTCAAATGTATCCAGTACCTGCATGTCCATCTCTTTCCCAAGAGAATGAAAAAGTTTGGCGACTATTTCAGGGAATAACTTTTCTATGCCATTGGTCTCTATCTTTTCTCCTTCCTTCCTCAAGACCTGTGAGTCTTAAGTTTCACCTTCAATGTCCCAGAGCTCACATGCTCTGTTTCTGGATGTCCTGTTTCCTCTATCTGGACTTCCAGTCCTGAGTCTTTCTATGCTTGATCTAGTCTGTTGGTGCAATTTTTGTCTGATTCCTAAAAATTTGATTCCTTAAATTTTTTCACTTCAAAGTTTTCTGTTTGGTTATTTTCCAGAAATTCTCCTTATTAAAATGTTTTCAAATCCTGTATTTTCTTCCTTAGATCATTCTTTAGTTATTCTTTAATTTAATCAAACACTTTAGCCATCAACTTCTTGAATTCTTTTTCTGGCAGTTCCTCCACTTTGATGTATGGGTTCAGTTAGTGGAGAGTTAAGAACATTTAGAGGTGTCTTATCTCCTTGCTTTTTCATGTTCCATATAGTTCTATGTTGATATTTAGGCATCACTTAAATGAATCTCGTCTGCTGTTATGAGAGGATTGTTTTAGTGAGCTGTTTTTTATTTGCTGTTGTGCCCTGAAGTGGGGGTATATTTTGGCATTAAAGAACACACTTCACATGTTCAAAGTGCTATGATCAATTTCCAGCACCATTTTGAGGGGAGATAATACTCTCCAGTAACTGTGACCACTTGAGACAAAACTGTCTACTAGAAAAGCATTGAACTTACTGAAAATGTTTCCTACAACTCCGTTATCCAAAAGTGGAAATGTGGAGTATATTCCAGAACCCAGATAAAAAAAATAGGTATTCAATAAAATAAAATAAATTAAACAACTACAGAGAGCATAAAAACATCAAGTATAGAAAAAGAAAAGAAACACAACAACATAAAACCATACACACAAACACACACACACACAAAGTAAAAATAGGGTTGGGGTAGAGATAAAGAAGAAGAGAAAGAGAATAAAACAGAGCAAATCCAATTAAAATACACAAGACTGGATTAAGTGTGCAATATCAAATAATAGAAAGAACCCAAGCCAACCCACATAGAAGACAGTATCAGAAAAACAAGAAAACAACATTTAAAAAGTTCAGATGCCTCAGGCTCTGATGCCCAACCACCCAGACCTCAACCCACCCATGTTGGTGCCAACCTGGTGGCTCTCATGGGTCTGTGGAGGATGAATGGGGATGTGTTTTCTTGTTTGGAGGGAACAGCTCTATAGGGTGGTCTCAGTGGCTGAATCTCTCCAGGGTTCTGTGCTCTGTGGGGGAAGAACCTTGCATGGGTCTATCCAGAGGGGACGTGCCCTGCCCTTCTCTGTGGCTCTGGGAGTTCTGCAAAGATTACTGGCTCTTGAGATCCTTCTGCTAGTCTAGCATAGACGGAGGCTGCAAAGTGTGTGTGTGTGTGTGTGTGTGTGTGTGTGTGTGTGTGTGTGATCATATAGTTCCATGCAAGGAAGAGAAACTGTTCCAGGGACAGTGACAGACATCCACCCACCCTGCGCTGTTCCTGGCAGTGGTGGCACTGACAGCAACAGGCCTTGGTGACAGTTGGCTGTGTGTGACCATGTGATTTTCATGATGCTGCACTTCCCGTCAAGGACTTCTGACCTGTCTGCTCTGCTCTCTACAGCTATGGGAGGTGGTGGCCTGGGAAGTTTGGGCTGTACCCATAAAAGTTTGAGATTCAGTGGAGACAACCTGACCCAGACCTTGAGGAGCGTCCTGCTCGTTGTGTTCTGTTCCTGTGGCTGATGACAGCTGTCTCTGTGGACATTATTTAGATGGCTTGCTTCAAAGGTGTTCTCTATGACAGTATTTACTGCTCTTTCCAGTTGAGCTGCAGCTGTGGAAATTTAATCTCCCTGAGCTGCCAGCCTAGGTGTGACCTCCACAGGACCACTGCCTGGAGGGCCATCTATGGTGAATTGAGAGAGGCAGAGGGTCCCTGCAGCACTCGGCCACAGCCCTTCTCCACTGAGTCTAGCCTGCCTTTCTCTTCTGCAGCCTCAGACACAATCTCCTCATTGCTGCCTGTCTTTCTTTTTGTTCCTATGGCCCCTTCTCCCAGCCCTGCTCAGACACTGCTAGTGCAGGCTCAGGGCTGGTCCAAGTCTCAGTGGTCACTCCAGGTCTCTGTCAGTCTAATATTGAGCCTTAGTGCCTCCCCTCTGTCACCCACTTGGCTGGGTAACTACTGTCCTGTTCCTATTTCAATTCTGAATTGCAGAGGGGCTAGGATGGGTGCCTGCTGCAGCCCCACCACCTTGACCCTTCTACACTCTGGATTCTAAAGTCCATCAGAGGGCAAGATCTGGGAGAGTGGCGTACTCAGGAGAACATTGCTTTCCTGGAGGGACGCCCACCAACATCAGTTCCTTGTTCAGGATCTACATACCAGGCACTGTGCCAATAATCTATATATCAGATCTTACTTAGTGGTTCTCTAAATAGGTCTTACCACCAGATTTTCTAGATGAGGAAACAGCTTTTAAAAAGTTGAATAATTTTTCAGGGAGCAGTGAGACTTCCATTTACTCAGATTTATCTGCTTTCCATGCTCAAGTCTATAAGGATTTCACATACTGCCCTAAAGAAGAGAAAGAAGAGCATTAGTTTGAAAGATTTGGTAGAATTTGAGAAGTAGAAATAAAAGTGTTTTATACAGCAGAGTCCGAGGCATTATCGAATCGGGCATTAGAAGTGAAGGGGGTTCTCTGAGCCGGTGAGGTCTGCTTTGGCTCAGGTGGGTTCATGTTCAGAAAGAATGCAACTTGCGGCTAGCTGAGAGAGCCCATTGTCTCTCTCGACAGATTCTCAGTCCAGGTAGAGAAGTTTGGCTCTGCAATAGAGAGCCACCAATGTTCTTGAGCTAGAGAAAACTA